>NW_028301577.1:26902500-28102500 GCF_042242905.1 Orbicella faveolata | reverse complement strand
GGTTTTCAGTGAAATGGACACAGCCAAACTTTTTGAACGTTTACTTTCCAGCTTCTGGGCCGAAATATAGCCCTACTTGACTTTAAGACTGAAAGAGTAGCCGGGACCGCCTTACGCGCATGGTAATTTTGTCGAACTTCGGCTTGATTTCCTGCGACTTGGGGGATATTTTCCAGTCCCGGAAGCTCTAAACTAACTCCTAAATGCCTTGGGTTTTAGTGAAGTGGACACAGGTAAAAGGGGCGCACGCTAGGTTTCCAGGTTGTAGGCCGAAATATAGCCCCACTTTATTTTAAGACTGAAAGTGTACACGAAACCGCCTTAAGCGCATCGAAATTTTTAGCCACTATGGCGCGATCTGCCAAAACTTGGGGGATATTTTCCAGTCCCGGGGACTCTACCCTAACTCTTGATGGCCTTAGTTTTCAGTCAAATGGTCAAAGGTAACAGGAGCGCACGCTCGGTGTCGAGCTTCTAGGCCGAAATGTAGCCCAATTTCATTTTAAGACTGAAAGAGTAAACAAAACTGCCGTAGGCTTATCGTAATTTTAAGAAAGTATGGCTCAATTTGCCGAAACTTGGAGGATAGCTTCCTGTCTCGAGGATTCTAAACTATCTCCTGATGGACTTAGTTCTTAGTGAAATAGACAAAGGTAAAAGGAGAGCACGCTCGGTGTCGAGCTTGTAGAACCAAAATATAGCCCGACTCCATTTTCGGAGTAAACGAGTAGCCGAGACTGCCTTACGCGGATCGTGATTTTGAGCAACTTTGGCTCGATCTGCCAGAATTTGGGAAATATTTTCCAGTCCGAAGGAGTCTAAACTAACTCCTGATGGCCTAAGATGTCAGTGAAAAGCACACGTAAAATTAGCGCACGCCCGGTCTCGAGCTTCTAGGACGAAATATAGCCCCACTTCATTTTAAGACTGAAAGAGTAGCAGAGACCGCCTTACGCGCATCGTGATTTTGGGCCACTTTTGCACGATTTTCCGGAAGTTGGCGAATAATTTAAAGTCCCAGGGACTCTGAACTAACTCCCGATGACCTTGGTTTGCAGTTTAATGAACACAGCAAAACATTCTGAACGCTCACCTTCGAGCTTCAGCGCCCAAATATAGCCTAACTTAAATTTAAGACTGAAAGAATAGCCGAGAGCCCGTTACGCGCATCGTAATTTTCATCAACTTCGGCGCCATTTCCTGGAACTTGGAGAATATTTTCCAGTCCCGGGGACTCTATACTAACTCCTGATGGCCTTGGTTTGCAGTGAAATGGACACAGCAAAACTTTTTGAACGCTCACTTTCGAGCTTGTGGGCCTACATACAGCCACACTTCACTTTAAGACTGAAAGAGTAGCCGAGACCGCGTTACGCGCATCGTGATTTTGATCAACTTCTGCTCGCTTTCCTGGAACTTGGGGAATATTTTCCAGTCCCGGAGACTCTAAAGTAACTCCTGATGGTCATGGTTTGCAGTGAAATTCACACAGCACAAGTTTTTGAACGCACACTTTCGAGCTTCTAGGCCGAAATATAGTGCCACATCACTTACGACTTAAAGAGTAGCCGAGACCGGCGTGCGCGCATGGTGATTTTGACCAACTTCGGCTCGATATTCCGGAACTTCGGGGATACTTTCCAGTCCCAGGGACTCTAAACTAACTCTTGATGGCCTTGGTTTGCAGTGAAATGGAGACAGCAAAACTTTTTGAACGCTCACCTTCAAGCTTGTAGGCCGAAATATAGCCCACTTTACTTTAATACTGAAAAAGTAGCCGAGACCGCCTTACGCGCATCGTGATTTTGAGAAACTTCGGGTGGATTTCCTGGAATTTGGGAGATATTTTCCAGTCCCTTGGACGCTAAACTGGGTGCCGATGGCCTTGTTTTGCAGTGAAATGGACACAGCAAAGCTTTTTGAACGCTCACTTTCGAGGTTGCGGGCCGAAATATAGCCATACTTCACTTTAAGACTGAAACAGTAGCCGAGACCAGGTTGCGCGCATCGTGATTTTGATCAACTTTGGCTCGATTTCCCGAAACTTGCGAAATATTTTCCAGTCCCGGGGACTCTAAACTAACTCTTGCTGGTCTTGGTTTGCAGTTTAACGGAAACAGAAAAAGTTTTTGAACGCATACTTTCGAGCTTCTGGATCGAAATAGAACCCCACTTGACTTGAAGACCGAAAGAGTAGCCGACACCGCCTTACGTGCATCGTGATTTTGAGCAACTTCGGCTCGATTTGCCGGAGCTAAGGGGATATATCCCAGTTCTGAGGACTCTAAACTAATTCCTGATTGCCTTGGTTTGCAGTAAAATGGACCCAGTAAAACTTTTTGAACGCTCAATTTCGAGCTTCTGGCCAAAATATAGCCCCCCATTACTTTAACACTGAAAAAGTAGCCGAGACGCTTTAAGCGCATCCTGATTTTGATCAACTTCGGCTCGATTTTCCGGGGCTTGGGGGATATTCTCCAGTCCCGGGGACTCGAAACTAACTTGTGATGGCCTTGGTTTGCACTGAAAGTGACAGAGCAACACTTTTTAAACACTCACTTTCGAGCTTCTGGGCCGAAATATTGCCCCACATCACTTTAAGACTGAAAGAGTAGCCGAGACTACCTTACGCACATCGTGATTTTGACCAACTTCGGCTCGATTTACCGGAACTTGGGGGATATTTTCCAGTCCCGAAGACTCTTAAGTAACCCCTGATAGCCTTCTTTTGCATTAAAATGGATACAGCAAAACTTTTTGAACGCTCACTTTTGAGCTTCTGGGCGAAATATAGCCCCACTTCACTTTAAGACTGAAAGAGTAGCCGAGACCGTCTTACGCGCATCCTGATTTTGACCAACGTCTTTTTCCATTTTCTGGAACTTGGGAAATACATTCCACTCCCGGGGACTCTAAACTAACTCCGATAGCCTTGGTTTGCAGTGAAATACACAGTAATTTTGAGCTTTGAGCTTGTGGGCCGAAATAGAGCCCCACTTCACTTTAAGACTGAAAGCGTAGCCGACACCGCCTTAAGCGCACCGTGACTTTGACTACCTTCGGCTCGATTTGCCGGAACTTGGGGATATTTTCCAGTCCCGATGACTCTAAACTAACTCCTGATTGTATTGATTTTCAGTGAAATGGACACAGCGAAACTTTTTGAACGCTCACTCTCGAGCTTCTGGACCGAAATATAGCCCCACTTAAAGACTGAAAGAGTAGCCGAGACCGTCTTGCGCAAATCGTGATTTTGACCAACTTCGGGTCGGTTTCCCGGAACTTGGGGGATATATTCCATTCCCGAGGCCACCAAACTAACTGGTGATGGCCTTGGTTTTCAGTGAAATGGACAAAGGAAAGCTTTTTGAGCACTCTCTTTGTAGCTTCTGGGCCGAAATAGAATTCCACTTCACTTTCACACTGAAATAGTAGCCGAGACCGCCTCACGCGCATCGTGAGTTAGACCAAGTTAAGCTCGATTCCTCGCAACTTTTGGGATATTTTCCAGTCCGGGAGACCCTAAACTAACTCCGGATGGCTTTGGTTTGCACTGAAATGCGCACAGCATAACTTTTTGAACGCCCACTTTGGAGCTTCTGGGCCGAAATATAGCCCCACTTCACTTTAAGACTGAAACAGTAGCCGATACTGCATTTCGCGCATCGTGATTTTGATCAACTTCGGCTCGATTCCCCGGAACTTAAGCAATATTTTTCAGTCTCGGGGACTCTAAACTAACCCCTGATGGCCTTGGTTTGCAGTGAAATGAACACAGCAAAAGTTTTTTAACGTTCACGTTCGGGCTTCTGGCCCGAAATATAGCCCCACCTCACTTTAAGACAGAAAGAGTAGCCGAGACCACTTTAGGGGCATCGTGATTTTGACCAACCTCGGCTCAATTTCCCGGACCTTGGGGCATATTTTCTTGTCCCGGGGAAGCTAAACTAACTCCTGATGGCCTTGGTTTGCAGTGAAATGGACACAGCAAAACTTTTTGAACGCTCACTTTCGGGCTTCTGGCCCGAAATATAGCCCCACTTCACTTTAAGACTGAAAGAGTAGCCGAGACTACCTTACGCAAATCGTGATTTTGACCAACTTCGGCTCGATTTCCCGGAAGTTGGGGGATATTTTCCAGTCCCGAGGACTCTAAACTAGCTCCTGATGGCTTTGGTTTGCAGTGAAATAAACGCAGGGAAACTTTTTGAACGCTCACTTTCAAGCCCCTGGGCAGGAATAAAGCCTCACTTCACTTTAAGACTGAAACAGTAAGCGAGACCGCCTAACGCGCACCGTGATTTTGACCAACTTCGGCTAAATTTCCCTGAACTTGGGGGATATTTTCCAGTCCCGAAGACTCTTAAGCAACCCCTGATGGCCTTCGTTTGCATTGAAATGGATACAGCAAAACTTTTTGAACGCTCACTTTTGAGCTGCTGGGCCGAAATATAGCCCCACTTCACTTTAAGACTAAAAGACTAGCCAAGAACGTCTTTCGCGCATCGTGATTTTGAGCAACGTCTTCTCGATTTTCCGGAACTTGGCAAATATATTGCAGTCCCGGGGACTCTAAACTAACTCCTGATAGCCTTGGTTTGCAGTGAAATGGACACAGCAAATTTTTTCCGGCGCTCAGTTTGGAGCTTCTGGGGCGAAATAGAGCCCCACTTCACTTTAAGACTGAAAGAGTAGCCGAGGCCGCCTTAGGCGCATCGTGATTTTGACCAACTTCGGCTTGAGTTGCCACAACTTAAAAGATATTTTCCAGTCCTGGGGACTCTAAACTAACTCATGATGGCCTTGGTTTTCAGTGAAATTCAGAGAGGAAAACTTTTTGAACGCTCACTTTCGAGCTTCTGGACCGAAATATAGCCCAACTTCACTTTAAGACTGAAAGAGTAGCCCAGACCACGTTACGCGAATCGTTATTTTGACCAACTTCCTCTCGATTCCGCGGAACTTGGGGGATATTTTCCAGTTCCGGGGACTGTAAACTACTTCCTGAGGGCCTTGCTTTGCAGTGAAATGGGCGCAGCATAACTTTTTGAACGCTCACTTTCGAGCTTCTGGGCCGAAATATACAGCCACGTCACTTTAAGACTCAAAGAGTAGCCGAGACTGCTTTACGCGCATCGTGACTTTGACAAACTTCGGCTCCATTTCCCGGAACTTGGGGGATATTTTGATGTCCAGGAGACTGTAAACTATCTCCTGATGTGGCTTGGTTCGCGATGAAATGGACACAGCAAAACTTTTTGAACTTTCACTTTCGAGCTTCTGGGCCGAAATATAGCCCGAGTTCACTTTAAGAATGAAAGAATAGCCGAGACCGCCTTACGCGCATCGTGATTTTGACACACTTTGGCTCGATTTCCCGGGAAATGGGGAATATTTTCCGGTACCGGGGACTCTAAAGTAACTCCTGATTGCCTTGGTTTGCATTGAAATGGAGAGAGCAAAACTTTTTCAACGCTCCCCTTCGGGCTTCTGAGCCGAAATATAGCCCCACTTCAGTTTAAGACTGAAAGAGTAGCCGACACCGTGTTACGCCCATGGTGATTTTGACCAACTTCGGCTCGATTTCCCGAAACTTCGGGGATATATTCAAGCCCCAAGGACTCTTAACTAACCCCTAAAGGCCTTGGTCTGCAGTGAAATGGACACAGCAAATTTTTTTGAACGCTTACTTTCGAAATTCTGGGCCGAAATATAGCCCCACTTCACTTTAAGACTGAAATAGTAGCCGAGACCGCCTTAGACGCATCGTGATTTTGAGCAACTTCGGCTTGAGTTGCCAGAACTTAAGGGATATTTTCCAGTCCCGTGGACTCTAAACTAACTCATGATGGCCTTGGTTTTCAGTTAAATTGAGAGAGCAAAACTTTTTGAACGCTCACTTTTGAGCTTCTGGGCCGAAATATACAGCCACGTCACTTTAAGACTAAAAGAGTAGCCGAGACTGCTTTAGGCGCATCGTGATTTTGACAATTTTCGGCTCCATATCTAGGGCCTTGGGGGATATTTTGATGTCCCGGACACTGTAAACAATCTCCTGATATGGCTTGGTTTGAGGTGAAATTGACACAGCAGAACTTTTTGAACTTTCACTTTCTAGCTTCTCGGCCGAAATATAGCCCCATTTCACTTTAAGAATGAAAGAGTAGCCGAGACCGCCTTACGAGCATCGTGATTTTGACCAAGTTCAGCTCGATTTCCCGGAACTTGGGGGATATTTTCCAGTCCGGGTGACTTTAAACTAACTCCTGATGGCCGACACCGCCTTAAGAGCGCCTTATAGGAGCCGAGACCGCCTTACGGGCATCGTGATTTTGACCAAGTTCAGCTCGATTTCCCGGAACTTTGGGGATATTTTCCAGTCCGGGGGACTTCAAACTAACTCCTGATGGCCTTGGTTTGCAGTTAAATGCACAAAGCGTAACTTTTTAAAGGGTCACTTTCGAGCTTCTGGGCCGAAATATAGCCCCACTTTACTTTAAGACTGAAAGAGTAGCCGAGACTGTCTTACGCCCATCGTCATTTTGAGCAACTTACGTTCGATTTCCCGGAACTTCGGGGATATATTCTAATCCCGGGGACTCTAAACTAACTGCTGATGGCCTTCGTTTGCAGTGAAATGGACACAGCACATTTTTTTGAACGCTTACTTTCGAGCTTCTCGGCCGAAATATAGCCCTACTTCACTTTAAGACTGAAAGTGTACACGAAACCGCCTTAAGCGCATCGAAATTTTTAGCCACTATGGCTCGATCTGCCAAAACTTGGGAGATATTTTCCAGTCGCGGGGACTCTACCCTAACTCTTGATGGCCTTAGTTTTCAGTCAAATGGTCACAGGTAACAGGAGCGCACGCTCGGTGTCGAGCTTCTAGGCCGAAATGTAGCCCCAGTTCATTTTAAGACTGAAAGAGTAAACGAAACTGCCGTACGCTTATCGTAATTTTAAGAAAGTATGGCTCAATTTGCCGAAACTTGGAGGATAGCTTCCAGTCTCGAGGATTCTAAACTATCTTCTGATGGACTTAATTCCTAGTGAAATGGACGCAGGTAAAAGCAGAGCACGCTCGGTGTCGAGCTTGTAGAACCGAAATATAGCCCCACTTCATTTTCGGAGTAAACGAGTAGCCGAGACCGCCTTACGCGCATCGTGATTTTGAGCATCTTTGGCTCGATTTGCCGGAATTCGGGAACTATTTTCCAGTCCCGAGGACTCTATGCTAACTCCTGATGAACTTAGTTTTCAGTGATATGTACACAGGCAAAAGGAGCGCACGCTCGGTGTTGAGGTTCTCGGCCGAAATATAGCCCCACTTCATTTTAAGACTGAAATAGTAGCCGAGACCGCCTTACGAGCAACGTGATTTTGACCAAGTGCAGCTCGATTTGCCGGAACTTGGGGGATATTTTCCAGTCCGGGGGACTTTAAACTAACTGCTGATGGCCTTGGTTTGCAGTTAAATGCACAAAGCGTAACTTTTTAAAGGGTCACTTTCGAGCTTCTGGGACGAAATATAGCCATACTTCACTTTAAGACTGAAACAGTAGGCGAGACCACGTTTCGCGCATCGTGATTTTGATCAACTTCGGCTCGATTTCCCGGAATTTGCGAAATATTTTCCAGTCCCGGGGACTCTAAGCTAACTCGTGCTGGTCTTGGTTTGCAGTGAAACGGAAACAGAAAAACTTTTTGAACGCTCACTTTCGAGCTTTTGGACTGAAATATAGCCCTACTTCACTTTAAGTTTGAAAGAGTAGCCGAGACCGCCTTACGTGCATCGTGATTTTGAGCAACTTCGGCTCGATTTGCCGGAACTAACGGGATATATTCCAGTTCTGAGGACTCTAAACTAATTCCTGATGGCCTTGGTTTGCAGTAAAATGGACCCAGCAAAACTTTTTGAACGCTCAATTTCGAGCTTCTGGGCCAAAATATAGCCCCCCATTACTTTAACACTGAAAGAGTAGCCGAGACCACCTTATGCGCATCGTGATTTTCACAAATTTCGGGTTCATTTCCCGGAACTTGGAAGATATTTTCCAGTCCCGGGGACTCTCAACTAACTCCTGCTTGTCTTGGTTTGCAGTGAAATGGACACAGCGAATATTTTTGAACGCTCACTCTCGACCTTCTGGGCCGAAATAGAGCCCCATTTTACTTTAAGACTAAAAGAGTAGGCGAAACCGTCTTGAGCGAATCGTGATTTTGACCAATTTTGCGTCCAATTGCCGAAACTTGGGGGATATATTCCAGTCAAAGGGACTCTAAAGTAACTCCTCATGGCCTTGGTTTTCAGTGAAATGGACAGAGGACAAGTTTGGAGCTTCTGGGCAGAAATATAGCCCCACTTTACTTTAAGACTGAAAGAGAAGATGAGACCGCGTTACGCGCATCGTAATTTTGACGAACTTCGAATGGATTTGCCGGAACTTGGAGGATATTTTCCAGTCCCGTGGACGCTAAACTAAGTCCTGATGGCCTTGTTTTCCAGCAAAATGGACACAACAAAACTTTTTGAACGCTCACTTTCTAGCTTGTGGGCCGAAATATAGCCACACTTCACTTTAGGACTGACACAGTAGCCGAGACCACGTTACGCGCATCATAAATTTGATCAGCTTCGGCTCGATTTCCCGGGACTTGGGGGATATTCTTCAGTCGCGGGGACTCTAAACTAACTTCTGATGGCGTTGGTTTGCACTGAAAGTGACAGAGCAAAACTTTTTAAACACTCACTTTCGAGCTTCTGGGCCGAAATATTACCCCACATCACTTTAAGACTGAAAGAGTAGCCGAGACCACCTTACGCACATCGTGATTTTGACCAACTTCGGCGCGATTTACCGGAACTTGGGGCATATTTTCCAGTCCCGAGGACTCTTAAGTTACCCCTGATGGCCTTGGTTTGCATTGAAATGGTACAGCAAAACTTTTTGAACGCTCACTTTTGAGCTTCTGGGCCGAAATATAGCCCCACTTCACTTTAAGACTGAAAGAGTCGCCGAGACCGTCTTACGCCCATCGTGATTTTGACCAACGTCTTCTCGATTTTCCGGAACTTAGGAAATATATTCCAGTCCCGGGGACTCTAAACTAACTCCTGATAGCCTTGGTTTGCAGTGAAATGGACACAGCAAATTTTTTGCAGCGCTCACTTTGGAGCCTCTGGGCCGAAATAGAGCCCCACTTCACTTTATGACTGAAAGAGTAATCGAGGCCGCCTTAGGCGCATCGTGATTTTGACCAACTTCGGCTTGAGTTGCGAGAACTTAAAAGATATTTTCCAGTCCCGGGGACTCTAAACTAACTCATGATGGCCTTGGTTTTCAGTGAAATTGAGAGAGGAAAACTTTTTGAACGCTCACTTTCGAGCTTTTGGACTGAAATATAGCCCTACTTCACTTTAAGACTGAAAAAGTAGCCGAGACTGCTTTACGCGCAACGTGATTTTGACAAACTTCGGTTCGATTTCCCGGGAAATGGGGACTATTTTCCGGTACCGGGGACTCTAAAGTAACTCCTGATTGCTTTGGTTTGCATTGAAATGGAGAGAGCAAAACTTTTTCAACGCTCCCCTTCGGGCTTCTGAGCCGAAATATAGCCCCACTTCAGTTTAAGACTGAAAGAGTAGCCGACACCATGTTACGCCCATGGTGATTTTGACCAACTTCGGCTCGATTTCCCGAAACTTCGGTAATATATTCAAGCCCCAAGGACTCTTAACTTACCCCTAAAGGCCTTGGTCTGCAGTGAAATGGACACAGCAAATTTTTTTGAACGCTTACTTTCGAAATTCTGGGCCGAAATATAGCCCCACTTCACTTTAAGACTGAAATAGTAGCCGAGACCGCCTTAGACGCATCGTGATTTTGAGCAACTTCGGCTTGAGTTGCGAGAACTTAAGGGATATTTTCCAGTCCCGTGGACACTAAACTAACTCATGATGGCCTTGGTTTTCAGTTAAATTGAGAGAGCAAAACTTTTTGAACGCTCGCTTTCGAGCTTCTGGGGCGAAATATACAGCCACGTCACTTTAAGACTAAAAGAGTAGCCGAGACTGCTTTACGCGCATCGTGATTTTGACAAAGTTCGGCTCGATTTCCCGGGACTTGGGGGATATTTTGATGTCCCGGACACTGTAAACAATCTGCTGATGTGGCTTGGTTTGCGTTGAAATGCACACAACAAAACTTTTTGAACTTTCACTTTCAAGCTTCTGGGCCGAAATATCGCCCGAGTTCACTTTAAGAATGAAAGAGTAGCCGAGACCGCCTTACGCGCATCGTGATTTTGACAAAATTCGGCTCGATTTCCCCGAACTTGGGCGATATTTTCCAGTCCCGAGGAGTCTAAACTAACTCCTGATGGCCTTGGTTTGCAGTGAAATGAACACAGAACACTTTTCGAACGCTTATTTTCGAGCTTCTGGGATGAAATATAGCCCCACTTCACTTTAAGACTGAAAGAGTAGGCGAGACCGCCTTACGCGCATCGTGATGTTGAGGAAGTTCCGCTCGATTTTCTAGAATTTTGGCGATATTTTCAAGTCCCGAGGACTCTAAACTAACTCCTGAATGCCTTGGTTTGCAGTGAAATGGACGCAGGAAAACTTTTTGAACGCTCAGTTTCGAGCTTCTGGGCCGAAATACAACCGTATTTCACTTTAAGACTGAAATAGTAGCCGAGACCGCCTTACGAGCATCGTGAGCTTGACCAAGTTCAGCTCGATTTGCCGGAACTTTGGGGATATTTTCTAGTCCGGGGGACTTTAAACTAACTCCTGATGGCCTTGGTTTGCAGTTAAATGCAGAAAGCGTAACTTTTTAAAGGGTCACTTTCGAGCTTCTGGGCCGAAATATAGCCCTACTTTACTTTAAGACTGAAGGAGTAGCCGAGACCCTCTTACGCGCATCGTGATTTTGAGCAACTTTCGTTCGATTTCCCGGAACTTCGGCGATATATTCCAATCCCGCGGACTCTAAACTAACGGCTGATGGGCTTGGTTTGCAGTGAAATGGACACAGCACATTTTTTTGAACGCTCACCTTCGAGCTTCTCGGCCGAAATGTAGCCCTACTTCACTTTAAGACTGAAAGAGTAGCCGAGACCGTCTTACTGGCATCGTGATTTTGACCAACTTCCGTTCGATATCCCGGAACTTCGGAGATATATTCCAGTCCCGGGGACTCTAAACTAACTGCTGATGGCCATGGTTTGCAGTGAAATAGACACAGCACATTTTTTTGAACGCTCACCTTCGAGCTTCTCGGCCGAAATATAGCCCTACTTCACTTTAAGACTCAAAGAGTAGCCGAGACCGCCTTACGCGCATCGTAATTTTGACCAACTTCGGCTCGATTTCCCGGAAGTTGGCCAAGATTTTCAATTCCCGGGGAAGCTAGACTAACTTCCGATGGCCTTAGTTTGCAGTTAAATGGACACTGCAAAACTTTTCTAACGCTGACTTTCGAGCTTATCGGTCGAAATATAGCCCTACTTCACTTTAAGACTTAAAGAGTAGCCGAGACCGCCTTACGCGCATCGTGATTTTGGGATACTTCGGCTCGATTTCCCGCAAATAAGGGGATATTTTCCAGTCCCGGGGACTCTAAACTTACTCCTGATTGCTTTGGTTTCCAGTGAAATGGACACAGGAACACTTTTCGAACGCGCACTTTCGATGTTGTTGGCCGAAATATAGCCCTACTTCTTTTTAAGACTGAAAGAGTAGGCGGGAGCGCCTTACGCGTATTGTGATTTTGAGGATCTTTGGCTCGATCTGGCGAAACTTGGCAGATATTTTCCAGTCCCAAAGTCTCTAAACTCACTCCTGATTGTCTAAGATGTGAGTGAAATAGAGACAAATATTTTTGAACCCTTACTTTCGAGCTTCTGGAGTTAAATCTAAGCCCACTTTACCTTAAGACTGAAAGAGTAGCCGAGACCCCCTTAAGCGCATCGTGATTTTGACTAACTTCGGGTGGATTTCCCGTAACTTGGGGGATATTTCCAGTCCCTTGGACGCTAAACTAAGTCCTGATGGCCTTGATTTGCTGTGAAATAGACACAGCAAAACTTTTTAAACACTCAGTTTCGAGCTTCTGGGCCGAAATATTGCCACACTTCACTTTAAGACTGAAAGAGTAGCCGAGACCGCCGTACGCGCGTCGTGATTTTGAGCAACTTCGGTTAAGTTTCCCGGAACTTGGGGGATATTTTCCAGTCCCGGGGACTGTAAACTGACCCCCGACGTCCTTGGTCTGCAGTAAAATGGGCACAAGAAAACTTTTTGAACGCTCACTTTTGAGCTTCTGAGCCGAAATAAAGCTCCACTTCACTTTAAGAGTGAAAGAGTAGCCCAGACCGCCTTACGCCCATCGTAATTTTCACCAACTTCAGCTCCATTTCCCGGAACTTGGGGGATGTTTTCCAGTGCCGCGGACTCTAAAGTAACTCCTGATGGCCTTGGTTTCCAGTGAAATGGACACCGGAACACTATTTGAACGCTCACTTTCGAGCTTCTGGGCGGAAATATTGCCCCAGTTCACTTTAAGAATGAAAGAGTAACCAAGACCGCCTTACGCGCATCGTGATTTTGACCAACTTTGGCTCGATTTCCCGGGAAATGGGGGATAGTTTCCGATACCGGGGACTCTAAACTAACTCCTGATTGCCTTGGTGTCCAGTGAAATGGACACAGGACAACTTTTTGAACGCTTACGTTTGAGCTTCTGGGCCGAAGCATAGCCCTACTTCACTTTAAGACTGAAAGACTAGCCCAGACCGCCTTACGCGCATCGTGATTTTGGGCTACTTCGGCTCGATTTCCCGGAACTTGGGAGATAATTCCCAGTCCCGGCACTCTAAACAAATTCCTGATTGGCTTGGTTTTCAATGAAATGGACACAGCCTAACTCTTTGAACGTTAACTTTCCAGCTTCTGGGCCGAAATATAGCCCCATTTGACTTTAAGACTGAAAGAGTAGCCGGGACCGCCTTACGCGCATGGTAATTTTGTCGAACTTCGGCTTGATTTCCTGGGACTTGGGGGATATTTTCCAGTCCCGGAAGCTCTAAACTTACTTCTGAACGCCTTGGTTTTTAGTGAAATGGACACAGGTAAAAGGGGCGCACGCTAGGTTTCCAGGTTGTAGGCCGAAATATAGCCCCACTTTATTTTAAGACTGAAAGTGTACACGAAACCGCCTTAAGCGCATCGAAATTTTTAGCCACTATGGCTCGATCTGCCAAAACTTGGGGGATATTTTCCAGTCGCGGGGACTCTACCCTAACTCTTGATGGCCTTAGTTTTCAGTAAAATGGTCACAGGTAATAGGAGCGGACGCTCGGTGTCGAGCTTCTAGGCCGAAATGTAGCCCCAGTTCATTTTAAGACTGAAAGAGTAAACGAAGCTGCCGTACGCTTATCGTAATTTTAAGAAAGTATGACTCAATTTGCCGAAACTTGGAGGATAGCTTCCAGTCTCGAGGATTCTAAACTATCTCCTGATGGACTTAGTTCTTAGTGAAATGGACACAGGTAAAAGGAGAGCACGCTCGGTGTCGAGCTTGTAGAACCGAAATATAGCCCCACTTCATTTTCGGAGTAACCGAGTGGCCGAGACCGCTTACACGCATCGTGATTTTGAGCATCTTTGGCTCGATTTGCCGGAATTCGGGAACTATTTTCCAGTCCCGAGGACTCTATGCTAACTCCTGATGAACTTAGTTTTCAGTCATATGTACACAGGCAAAAGGAGCGCACGCTCGGTGTTGAGGTTCTCTGCCGAAATATAGCCCCACTTCATTTTAAGACTGAAAGAGTAGCCGAGACCGCCTTACGCGCATCGTGATTTTGAGCAACTTTGGCTCGATCTGCCAGAATTTGGGAAATATTTTCCAGTCCCAAAGGCCCTAAACTAACTCCTGATGGACTAAGATGTCAGTGAAATGGACACAGGTAAAATTAGCGCACGCCCCGTCTCGAGCTTGTAGGTCGAAATATAGCCCCCTGTAATTTTAAGACTCAAAGAGTAGCCGAGACAGCCTTACGCGCATCGTGATTTTGGGCCACTTTTGCTCGATTTCCCGGAAGTTGGCGAATAATTTAAAGTCCCGTTGACGCTAAACTAACTCCCGATGACCTTAGTTTGCAGTTTAATGAACACAGCAAAACATTCTGAACGTTCACCCTCGAGCTTGAGGGCCGAAATATAGCCCTACTTAAATTTAAGACTGAAAGAATAGCCAATAGCCCGTTACGCGCATCGTAATTTTAATCAACTTCGGCGCCATTTCCTGGAAGTTGGAGAATATTTTCCAGTCCCGGGGACTCTATACTAACTCCTGATGGCCTTGCTTTGCAGTGAAATGGAGACAGCAAAACTTTTTGAACGCTCACTTTCGAGCTTGTGGGCCTAAATATAGCCACACTTCACTTTAAGACTGAAAGAGTAGCCGAGACCGCGTTACGCGCATCGTGATTTTGATCAACTTCTTCTCGCTTTCCTGGAACTTGGGGAATATTTTCCAGTTCCGGGGACTCTAAACTAACTCCTGATGGCCATGGTTTGCAGTGAAATGCACACAGCACAAGTTTTTGAACGCACACTTTCGAGCTTCTAGGCCGAAATATAGTCCCAAATCACCTACGACTTAAAGAGCACCCGAGACCGGCGTGCGCGCATCGTGATTTTGACCAACTTCGGGTCGATATTCCGGAACTTGGGGGATAGTTTCCAGTCCGAGGGACTCTAAACTAACTCTTGATGGCCTTGGTTTGTAGTGAAATGGAGACAGCAAAACTTTTTGAACGCTCACCTTCAAGCTTCTGGGCCGAAATATAGCCCACTTTACTTTAATACTGAAAAAGTAGCCGGGACCGCCTTACGCGCATCGTAATTTTGACAAACTTCGGGTGGATTTCCCGGAACTTGGGGGATATTTTTAAGTCCCTTGGACGCTAAACTAGGTGCCGATGGCCTTGTTTTGCAGTGAAATGGACACAGCAAAGCTTTTTGAGCGCTCACTTTCGAGGTTGTGGGCTGAAATATAGCCATACTTAAATTTAAGACTCAAACAGTAGCCGAGACCACGTTTCGCGCATCGTGATTTTGATCAACTTCGGCTCGCTTTCCCGGAACTTGCAAAATATTTTCCAGTCCCGCGGACTCTAAACTAACTCGTGCTGGTCTTGGTTTGCAGTGAAACAAAAACAGAAAAAGTTTTTGAACGCATACTTTCGAGCTTCTGGACCGAAATAGAACCCCACTTCACTTGAAGACTGAAAGAGTAGCCGAGACCGACTTCCGTGCATCGTGATTTTGGGCAACTTCGCCTCGATTGGGCGGAACTAAGGGGATATATTCCAGTTCTGAGGACTCTAAACTAATTCCTGATGGCCTTGGTTTGCAGTAAAATGGACCCAGCAAAACTTTTTGAACGCTCAATTTCGAGCTTCTGGGCCAAAATATAGCCCCCCATTACTTTAACACTGAAAGAGTAGCCGAGACCGCCTTACGCGCATCGTGATTTTGACAAACTTCGGGTTGATTTCCCGCAACTTGGGGAATATTTTCCAGTCCCTGATGGCCTTGCTCTGGAGTGAAATGGACACAGCACAACTTTTTGAACGCTCACTTTCGAGCTTCTGGCCGGAAATATTGCCCCAGTTTACTTTAAGAATGAAAGAGTAACCCGGACCAACTTACGCGCATCGTGATTTTGCCCAACTTTGGCTCGATTTCCCGGGAAATGGGGGATATTTTCCGGTACCGGGGACTCTAAACTAACTCCTGATTCCATTGGTTTGCAGTGAAATGGACACAGCACAACTTTTTGAACGCTCACTTTTGAGCTTCTGGGCCGAAGCATAGCCCTACTTCACTTTAACACTGAAAGACTAGCCGAGACCGCCTTACGCGCATCGTGATTTTGGGCTACTTCGGCTCGATTTCCGGGAACTTGGAAGATCATTCCCAGTTCCGGGCACTCTAAACTAACTCCTGATGGCCTTGGTTTTCAGTGAAATGGACACAGCCAAACTCTTTGAACGTTCACTTTCGAGCTTCTGGGCCGAAATATAGCCCCACTTCACTTTAAGACTGAAAGAGTTGCCGGGACCGCCTTACGCGCATGGTAATGTTGTCGAACTTCGGCTTGATATCCTGGGACTTGGGGGATATTTTCCAGTCCCGGAAGCTCTAAACTAACTCCTGAATGCCTTGGTTTTTAGTGAAATGGACACAGGTAAAAGGGGCGCACGCTAGGTTTCCAGGTTGTAGGCTGAAATATAGCCCCACTTTATTTTAAGACTGAAAGTGTACACGAAACCGCCTTAAGCGCATCGAAATTTTTAGCCACTATGGCTCGATCTGCCAAAACTTGGGGGATATTTTCCAGTCCCGGGGACTCTACCCTAACTCTTGATGGCCTTAGTTTTCAGTCAAATGGTCACAGGTAACAGGAGCGCACGCTCGGTGTCGAGCTTCTAGGCCGAAATGTAGCCCCAGTTCATTTTAAGACTGAAAGAGTAAACGAAACTGCCGTAGGCTTATCGTAATTTTAAGAAAGTATGGCTCAATTTGCCGAAACTTGGAGGATAGCTTCCAGTCTCGAGCACTATAAACTATCTCCTGATGGACTTAGTTCTTAGTGAAATGGACACAGGTAAAAGGAGAGCACGCTCGGTGTCGAGCTTGTAGAACCGAAATATAGCCCCACTTCATTTTCGGAGTAAACGAGTAGCCGAGACCGCCTTACGCGCATCGTGATTTTGAGCATCTTTGGGTCGATTTGTCGAAATTCGGGGAATATTTTCCAGTCCCGAGGACTCTATGCTAACTCCTGATGAACTTAGTTTTCAGTGATATGTACACAGGCAAAAGGAGCGCACGCTCGGTGTTGAGCTTGTCGGCCGAAATATAGCCCCACTTCATTTTAAGACTGAAATAGTAGCCGAGACCGCCTTACGTGCATCGTGATTTTGAGCAACTTTGGCTCGATCTGCCAGAATTTGGGAAATATTTTCCAGTCCCAAGGACTCTAAACTAACTCCTGATGGCCTAAGATGTCAGTGAAATGGACACAGGTAAAATTAGCGCACGCCCCGTCTCGAGCTTCTAGGTCGAAATATAGCCCCCCTTAATTTTAACACTGAAAGAGTAGGCGAGACCGCCTTACGCGCATCGTGATTTTGGGCCACTTTTGCTCGATTTCCCGGAAGTTGGCGAATTATTTAAAGTCCCGGGGACGCTAAACTAACTCCCGATGACCTTAGTCTGCAGTTTAATGAACACAGCAAAACATTCTGAACGCTCACCTTCGAGCTTCAGGGCCGAAATATAGCCCTACTTAAATTTAAGACTGAAAGAATAGCCGAGAGCCCGTTACGCGCATCGTAATTTTCATCAACTTCGGCGCCATTTCCTGGAACTTGGAGAATATTTTCCAGTCGCGGGGACTCTATACTAACTCCTTATTGCCTTGGTTTGCAGTGAAATGGACACAGCAAAACTTTTTGAACGCTCACTTTCGAGCTTGTGGGCCTAAATATAGCGACACTTTACTTTAAGACTGAAACAGTAGCCGAGACCGCGTTACACGCATCGTGATTTTGATCAACTTCGGCTCGTGACTTCTGCTCGCTTTCCTGAAACTTGGGGAATATTATCCAATCCCGGGGACTCTAAACTAACTCCTGGTGGCCATGGTTTGCAGTGAAATTCACAGAGCACAAGGTTTTGAACGCACACTTTCGAGCTTCTAGGCCGAAATATAAACCCACATCACTTACCACTTAAAGAGTAGCCGAGACCGGCGTGCGCGCATTGTGATTTTGACCAACTTCGGGTCGATATTCCGGAACTTGGGGGATACTTTGCAGTCTCAAGGACTCTAAACTAACTCTTGATGGCCTTGGTTTGCAGTGAAATGGACACAGGAAAACTTTTTGAACGCTCACCTTCAAGCTTCTGGGCCGAAATATAGCCCACTTTACTTTAATACTGAAAAAGTAGCCGAGACCGCCTTACGCGCATCGTGATTTTGAGAAACTTCGGGTGGATTTCCCGGAACTTAGGGGATATTTTCCACTCCCTTGGACGCTAAACTAGGTGCCGATGGCCTTGTTTTGCAGTGAAATTGACACAGCAAAGCTTTTTGAACGCTCACTTTCGAGGTTGTGGGCCGAAATATAGCCATACTTCACTTTAAGACTGAAACAGTAGCCGAGACCACGTTTCGCGCATCGTGATTTTGATCAACATCGGCTCGATTTCCCGGAACTTGCGAAATATTTTCCAGTCCCGGGGACTCTAAACTAACTCGTACTGGTCTTGGTTTGCAGTGAAACGGAAACAGAAAAAGTTTTTGAACGCATACTTTCGAGCTCCTGGACCGAAATAGAACCCCACTTCACTTGAAGACTGAAAGAGTAGCCGAGACCGCCTTACGTGCATCGTGATTTTGAGCAACTTCGGCTGGATTTGCTGGAACTAAGGGGATATATTCCAGTTCTGAGGACTCTAAACTAATTCCTAATGGCCTTGGTTTGGAGTAAAATGGACCCAGCAAAACTTTTTGAACGCTCAATTTCGAGCTTCTGGGCCAAAATATAGCCCCCCATTACTTTAACACTGAAAGAGTAGCCGAGACCGCATTACGCGCATCGTGATTTTGACAAACTTCGGGTTGATTTCCCGGAACATGGGGGATATTTTCCAGTCCCGGTGACTCTCAACTAACTCCTGCTTGTCATGGTTTGCAGTGAAATGGCCACAGCGAAAGTTTTTGAACGCTCACTCTCGAGCTTCTGGGCCGCAATAGAGCCCCATTTTACTTTAAGACTGAAAGAGTAGGCGAGACCGCCTTGAGCGAATCGTGATTTTGACCAATTTCGCGTTTATTTTCCGAAACTTGGGGGATATATTCCAGTCAAAGGGACTCTAAAGTAACTCCTGATGGCCTTGGTTTTCAGTGAAATGGACAGAGCACAACTTTGGAGCTTCTGGGCAGAAATATAGCCCCACTTTACTTTAAGACTGAAAGAGTAGATGAGACCGCCTTACGCGCATCGTAATTTTGACGAACTTCGAATGGATTTCCCAGAACTTGGGGGATATTTTGCAGTCCCTTGGACGCTAAACTAAGTCCTGATGGCCTTGTTTTGAACTAAAATGGACACAACAAAACTTTTTGAACGCTCACTTTCTAGCTTGTGGGCCGAAATACAGCCACACTTCACCTTAGGACTGACACAGTAGCCGAGACCACGTTACGCGCATCATGAATTTGATCAACTTCGGCTCGATTTCCCGGGACTTGGGGGATATTCTCCAGTCCCGGGGACTCTAAAGTAACTTCTGATGGCGTTGGTTTGCACTGAAAGTGACAGAGCAAAACTTTTTAAACACTCACTTTTGAGCTTCTGGGCCGAAATATAGCCCCACTTCACTTTAAGACTGAAAGAGTAGCCGAGACCGTCTTGCGCGCATCGTGATTTTGACCAACGTCTTCTCGATTTTCCGGAACTTGGGAAATACATTCCACTCCCGGGGACTCTAAACTAACTCCTGATAGCCTTGGTTTGCAGTGAAATAGACACAGTAATTTTTTTTCGAGCTTTGAGCTTGTGGGCCGAAATAGAGCCCCACTTCACTTTAAGACTGAAGGAGTAGCCGACACCGTCTTAAGCGCAGCGTGATTTTGACCAACTTCGGCTCGATTTGCCGGAACTTGGGGGATATTTTCCAGTCCCGGGGACTCTAAACTAACTCCTGATTTTCTTGGTTTTCAGTGAAATGGACACAGCGAAACTTTTTCAACGCTCACTCTCGAGCTTCTGGACCGAAATATAGCCCCACTTTACTTTAAGACTAAAAGAGTAGCCGAGACCGTCTTGCGCAAATCGTGATTTTGACCAAGTTCGGGTCGGTTTCCCGGAACTTGGGGGATATATTCCATTTCCGCAGGCTCTAAACTAACTCCTGATGGCCTTGGTTTCCAGTGAAATGGAGAAAGGAAAGCTTTTTGAACACTCTCTTTGTAGCTTCTGGGCCGAAATAGAATCCCACTTCACTTTCAGACTGAAATAGTAGCCGAGATCCCCTCACGCGCATCGTGAGTTAGACCAAGTTCAGCTCGATTTCACGCAATTTTTGGGATATTTTCCAGTCCGGGGGACTCTAAACTAACTCCGGATGGCCTTGGTTTGCACTGAAATGCGCACAGCATAACTTTTTGAACGCCCACTTTGGAGCTTGTGGGTCGAAATATAGCCCCACTTCACTTTAAGACTGAAACAGTAGCCGAGATCGCCTTACGCGCATCGTGATTTTGACCATTTTCGGATCAATTTCTCAGAACTTGGGGGATATTTTCCAGTCCCGGGGACTCTAAACTAACTCCTGATCGCCTTGCTTTGCATTGAAATAGACAGAGCAAAACTTTTTGAACGCTCACCTTCGATCGTCCTGGCCGAAAGGAAGCCCCGCTTTACTTTAAGACTTAAAGAGTAACCGAGGCCACCTTACGCGCATTGTGATTTTGACAAACTTCGGGTGGATCTCCCGGAACTTGGGGAGCATTTTCCAGTCCCTTGGACGCTAAACTAAGTTCTGATGGCCTTGTTTTGCAGTGAAATGGACACAGCAAAACTTTTTGAACGCTCACTTTGGAGCTTGTGGGCTGAAATATAGCCACACTTTACTTTAAGACTGAAACAGTAGGCGAGACCGCATTTCACGCATCGTGATTTTGATCAACTTCGGCTCGCTTTCCCCGAACCTGGGGAATATTTTCCAGTCCCGGGGACCCTAAACTAACTTTTGATAGCTTCGGTTTGCAGTGAAATGAACAAAGCAAAACTTTTTGAACGCTCACTTTCGAGCTTCTGGACAGAAAATATAGCCCCACTTCACTTTAAGACTGAAAGGGTAGCCGAGACCGCTTTGGGAGCATCGTGATTTTGACCAACTTCAGCTCGATTTACCGGAACTTGGGGAATATTTTCCAGTCGCAGGGACGCTAAACTAACTCGTGATGGCCTTGTTTTTCAGTCAAAGAACACAGCAAAACTTTTTGAACGCTCACTTTCGGGCTTCTGGGCCGAAATATAGCCCCACTTCACTTTAAGACTGAAACAGTAGCCGATACCGTATTTCGCGCATCGTGATTTTGATCAACTTCGGTTCGATTCCCCGGAACTTGGGGAAGATTTTTCAGTCCCGGGGACTCTAAACTAAGCCCTGATGGCCTTGGTTTGCAGTAAAATGGACACAGCAAAACTTTTTGAACGCTCACTTTCGGGCTTCTGGCCCGAAATATAGCCCCACTTCACTTTAAGACAGAAAGAGTAGCCGAGACCACTTTAGGGGAATCGTGATTTTGACCAACCTCGGCTCAATTTCCCGGACCTTGGGGCATATTTCCGTGTCCCGGGGACGCTACACTAACTCCTGATGGCCTTGGTTTGCAGTGATATGCACACAGCAAAACTTTTTGAACGCTCACTTTCGGGCTTCTGGCCCGAAATATAGCCCCACTTCACTTTAAGACTCAAAGAGTAGCCGAGACTGCTTTACGCGCATCGTGATTTTGACAAACTTGGCTGGATTTCCCGGAACTTGGGGGATATTTTGATGTCCCGGAGACTGTAAACTATCTCCTGATGTGGCTTGGTTCGCGGTGAAATGGACACAGCAAAACTTTTTGAACTTTCACTTTCGAGCTTCTGGGCCGAAATATAGCCTCACTTCACTTTAAGAATGAAAGAGTAGCCGAGACCGCCTTACGCGCATCGTTATTTTGACCAACTTTGGCTCGATTTCCCGGGAAATGGGGAATATTTTCCGGTACCGGGGACTCTAAAGTAACTCCTGATTGCCTTGGTTTGCATTGAAATGGAGAGAGCAAAACTTTTTCAACGCTCCCCTTCGGGCTTCTGAGCCGAAATATAGCCCCACTTCAGTTTAAGACTGAAAGAGTAGCCGACACCGTCTTACGCGCATCGTGATTTTGACCAACTTCGGCTCGATTTCCCGAAACTTCGGGGATATATTCAAGTCCCAAGATCCTAAACTAACCCCTGATGGCCTTGGTCAGGCGGTGAAATGGACACAGCAAATTTTTTTGAACGCTTACTTTGGAAATTCTGGACCGAAATATAGCCCCACTTCACTTTAAGACTGAAATAGTAGCCCAGACCGCCTTAGACGCATCGTGATTTTGAGCAACTTCGGCTTGAGTTTCCAGAACTTAAGGGATATTTTCCAGTCCCGTGGACTCTAAACAAACTCATGATGACCTTGGTTTTCAGTTAAATTGAGAGAGCAAAACTTTTTAAACGCTCACTTTCGAGCTTCTATGCCGAAATATACAGCCACGTCACTTTAAGACTAAAAGAGTAGCCGAGACTGCTTTACGCGCATCGTGATTTTGACAAACTTCGGCTCGATTTCCCGGGACTTGGGGGATATTTTGATGTCCCGGACACTGTAAACAATCTGCTGATGTGGCTTGGTTTGCGGTGAAATGGACACAGCAAAACTTTTTGAACTTTCACTTTCTAGCTTCTCGGCCGAAATATAGCCCCAGTTCACTTTAAGAATGAAAGAGTAGCCGAGACCGCCTTACGCGTATCGTGATTTTGACAAAAATCGGCTCGATTTCCCCGAACTTGGGCGATATTTTCCAGTCCCGAGGAGTCTAAACTAACTCTTGATGGCCTTGGTTTGCAGTGAAATGAACACAGTAACACTTTTTGAAGGCTTATTTTCGAGCTTCTGGGATGAAATATAGCCCCACTTCACTTTAAGACTGAAAGAGTAGGCGAGACCGCCTTACGCGCATCGTGATTTTGAGCAACCTCCGCTCGATTTTCTAGAATTTTGGCGAAATTTTCAAGTCCCGGACACTCTAAACTAACTCCTGATGGCCTTGGTTTGCAGTGAAATGGACGCAGGAAAACTTTTTGAACGCTCAGTTTCGAGCTTCTGGGCCGAAATACAAACTTACTTAACTTTAAGACTGAAATAGTAGCCAAGACCGCCTTACGAGCGTCGTGATTTTGACCAAGTTCAGCTCGATTTCCCGGAACTTGGGGGATATTTTCCAGTCCGGGGGACTTTAAACTAACTCCTGATGGCCTTAGTTTGCAGTTAAATGGACAAAGCGTAACTTTTTAAAGGGTCACTTTCGAGCTTCTCGGCCGAAATATAGCCCCACTTTACTTGAAGACTGTAAGAGTAGCCGAGACCGTCTTACGCGCATCGTGATTTTGACCAACTTCTGTTCGATTTCCCGGAGCTTAGGGGATATATTCCAGTCCCAGGGACTCTAAACTAACTGCTGGTGGCCTTGGTTTGCAGTGAAATGGACACAGCACATTTTTTTGAAGGCTCACTTTGGAGCTTCTCGGCCGAAATATAGCCCTACTTCACTTTAAGACTGAAAGAGTAGCCGAGACCGCCTTACGCGCATCGTAATTTTGACCAACTTCGGCTCGATTTCCCGCAAGTTGGCGACTATTTTCAATTCCGGGGAAGCTAAACTAACTTCCGATGGCCTTAGTTTGCAGTTAAATGGACACAGCAAAACTTTTTGAACGCTCACTTTCGAGCTTATGGGTCGAAATAAAGCCCCACTTAACTTTAAGACTGAAAGAGTAGCCGAGACCGCCTTACGCGCATCGTGATTTTGGGATACTTCGGCTCGATTTCCCCCAAATAGGGGATATTTTCCAGTCCCGGGGACTCTAAACTAACTCCTGATGGCCTTGGTTTCCATTGAAATGGACACAGGAACACTTTTTGAACGCGCACTTTCGAGCTTGCTGGCCGAAATTTAGCCCTACTTCTTTTTAAGACTGAAAGAGTAGGCGGGAGCGCCTTACGCGCATTGTGATTTTGAGGATCTTCGGCTCGATCTGGCGAAACTTGGGGGATATTTTCAAGTCCCAAAGTCTGTAAATTCACTGCTGATTGTCTAAGATGTGAGTGAAATAGACACAAAAATTTTTGAATCCTAAGTTTCGAGCTTCTGGAGTTAAATCTAAGCCCACTTTACCTTAAGACTGAAAGAGTAGCCGAGACCCCCTTAAGCGCATGGTGATTTTGACTAACTTCGGGTGGATTTCCCGTAACTTGGGGGATATTTCCAGTCCGTTGGACGCTAAACTAAGTCGTGATGGCCTTGTTTTGCAGTGAAATGGACACAGGAAAACTTTTTAAACACTCAGTTTCGAGCTTCTGGGCCGAAATATTGCCCCACTTCACTTTAAGACTGAAAGGGTAGCCGAGACCGCCGTACGCGCGTCGTGATTTTGACCAACTTCGGTTAAATTTTCCGGAACTTGGGAGATATTTTCCACTTCTGGGGACTGTAAAGTGACCCCCGACATCCTTGGTCTGCAGTAAAATGGACACAGGAAAACTTTTTGAACGCTCACTTTTGAGCTTCTGGGCCGAAATATAGCTCCACTTCACTTTAAGAGTGAAAGAGTAGCCGAGACCGCCTTACGCCCATCGTAATTTTGACCAACTTGGGCTCGATTTCCCGGGACTTGGGGGATATTTTCCAGTCCCGGAAGCTCTAAACTAACTCCTGAATGCCTTGGTTTTTAGTGAAATGGACACAGGTAAAAGGGGCGCACGCTAGGTTTCCAGGTTGTAGGCCGAAATATAGCCCCACTTTATTTCAAGACTGAAAGTGTACACGAAACCGCCTTAAGCGCATCGAAATTTTTAGCCACTATGGCTCGATCTGCCAAAACTTGGGGATATTTTCCAGTCCCGGGGACTCTACCCTAACTCTTGATGGCCTTAGTTTTCAGTCAAATGGTCACAGGTAACAGGAGCGCACGCTCGGTGTCGAGCTTCTAGGCCGAAATGTAGCCCCAGTTCATTTTAAGACTGAAAGAGTAAACGAAACTGCCGTACGCCTATCGTAATTTTAAGAAAGTATGGCTCAATTTGCCGAAACTTGGAGGATAGCTTCCAGTCTCGAGGACTCTAAACTATCTCCTGATGGACTTAGTTCTTAGTGAAATGGACACAGGTAAAAGGAGAGCACGCTCGGTGTCGAGCTTGTAGAACCAAAATATAGCCCCACTTCATTTTCGGAGTAAACGAGTAGCCGAGACCGCCTTACGCGCATCGTGATTTTGAGCATCTCTCACTCTCGAGCTTCTGGGCCGAAATAGAGCCCCATTTTACTTTAAGACTGAAAGAGTAGGCGAGACCGTCTTGAGCGAATCCTGATTTTGACCAATTTTGCGTTTATTTCCCGAAACTTGGGGGATATTTTCCAGTCCCTTGGACGCTAAACTAGGTGCCGATGGCCTTGTTTTCCATTGAAATGGACACAGCAAAGCTTTTTGAACGCTCAATTTCGAGATTGTGGACCGAAATATAGCCATATTTCACTTTAAGACTGAAACAGTAGCCGAGACCACGTTTCGCGCATCGTGATTTTGATCACCTTCGGCTCGATTTCCCGGAACTTGCGAAATATTTTCCAGTCCCGGGGACTCTAAACTAACTCGTGCTGGTCTTGGTTTGCAGTGAAACGGAAACAGAAAAAGTTTTTGAACGCATACTTTCGAGCTTCTGGACCGAAATAGAACCCCACTTCACTTGAAGACTGTAAGAGTAGCCGAGACCGCCTTACGTGCATCGTGATTTTGAACAACTTCGGCTGGATTTGCTGGAACTAAGGGGATATATTCCAGTTCTGAGGACTCTAAACTAATTCCTGATGGCCTTGGTTTGCAGTAAAATGGACCCAGCAAAACTTTTTGAACGCTCAATTTCGAGCTTCTGGGCCAAAATATAGCCCCCCATTACTTTAACACTGAAAGAGTAGCCGAGACCGCCTTACGCGCATCGTGATTTTGACAAACTTCGGGTTGATTTCCCGAAACTTGGGGGATATTTTCCAGTCCCGGTGACTCTCAACTAACTCCTGCTTGTCTTGGTTTGCAGTGAAATGGACACAGCCAAAGTTTTTGAACGCCCACTCTCGAGCTTCTGGGCCGAAATAGAGCCCCATTTTACTTTAAGATTGAAAGAGTAGGCGAGACAGTCTTGAGCGAATCGTGATTTTGACCAATTTCGCGTTTATTTCCCGAAACTTGGGGGATATATTCCAGTCAAAGGGACTCTAAAGTAACTCCTGATGGCCTTGGTTTTCAGTGAAACGGACAGAGCACAACTTTGGAGCTTCTGGGCAGAAATATAGCCCTACTTTACTTTAAGACTGAAAGAGTAGATGAGACCGCCTTACGCGCATCGTAATTTTGACGAACTTCGAATGGGTTTCCCGGAACTTGGGGGATATTTTGCAGTCCTTTGGACGCTAAACTAAGTGCTGATGGCCTTGTTTTGAAGTAAAATGGACACAACAAAACTTTTTGAACGCTCACTTTCTAGCTTGTGGGCCGAAATATAGCCACGCCTCACTTTAGGACTGACACAGTAGCCGAGACCACGTTACGCGCATCATGAATTTGATCAACTTCGGCTCCAATTCCCGGGACTTGGGGGATATTCTCCAGTCCCGGGGACTCTAAACTAACTCCTGATGGCCTTGGTTTGCATTGAAATGGACACAGCACAATTTTTTGAACGCACACCTTCGAGATTCTGGGCCGAAATATAGCCCCACTTCACTTAAGACTAAAAGAATAGCCGAGACCGCCTTGCTCGCATCGTGAGTTTGACAAACTTCGGGTCGATATTCCGGAACTTGGGGGATATTTTCCAGTCCCAGGAACTCTAAAGTAACTCCTGATGGCCTTGGTTTGCAGTGAAATGGACAGAGCAAAACTTTTTCAACGCTCACCTTCCAGCTTTCTGGCCGAACTAAAGCCCCACTTTACTTTTAGACTTAAAGAGTAACCGAGACCACCTTACGCGCATTGTGATTTTGACTAACTTCGGGTGGATCTCCCGGAACTTGGGGAGCATTTTCCAGTCCCTTGGACGCTAAACTAAGTCCTGATGGCCTTGTTTTGCAGTGAAATGGACACAGCAAAACTTTTTGAACGCTCACTTTCGAGCTTCTGGGCCGAAATAGAGCCCCACTTCACTATAAGACTGAAAGAGTAGCCGAGGCCGCCTTAGGCGCATCGTGATTTCGACCAACTGCGCCTTGAGTTGCCAGAGCTTAAAAGATATTTTCCAGTCCCGGGGACTCTAGACTTACTCATGATGGTCTTGGTTTTCAGTGAAATTGAGAGAGGAAAACTTTTTGAACGCTCACTTTCGAGCTTCTGGACCGAAATATAGCCCTACTTTATTTTAAGACTGAAAGAGTAGCCGAGACCACCTTACGCGAATGGTTATTTTGACCAACTTCGTCTCGATTTCGCGGAACCTGGGGGATATTTTCCAGTTTCGGGCACTGTAAACTACTTCCTGAGGACCTTGCTTTGCAGTGAAATGGGCACAGCATAACTTTTTGAACGCTCACTTTCGAGCTTCTGGGCCGAAATATACAGCCACGTCACTTTAAGACTCAAAGAGTAGCCGAGATTGCTATACGAGCATCGTGATTTTGACAAACTTCGGCTCGATTTCCCGGAACTTGGGGGATATTTTGATGTCCCGGAGACTGTAAACTATCTCCTGATGTGGCTTGGTTCGCGGTGAAATGGACACAGCCAAACTTTTTGAACTTTCACTTTCGAGCTTCTGGGCCGAAATATAGCCCGAGTTCACTTTAAGAATGAAAGAATAGCCGCGACCGCCTTACGCGCATCGTTATTTTAACCAACTTTGGCTCGATTTCCCGGGAAATGGGGAATATTTCCCGGTACCGGGGACTCTAAAGTAACTGCTGATTGCCTTGGTTTGCATTGAAATGGAGAGAGCAAAACTTTTTCAACGCTCCCCTTCGGGCTTCTGAGCCGAAATATAGCCCCACTTCAGTTTAAGACTGAACGAGTAGCCGACACCGTCTTACGCGAATCGTGATTTTGACCAACTTCGGCTCGAGTTCCCGAAACTTCGGGTATATATTCAAGTCCCAAGGACTCTAAACTAACCCCTCATGGCCTTGGTCTGCAGTGAAATGGACACAGCAAAGTTTTTTGAACGCTTACTTTCGAAATTCTGGGCCGAAATATAGCCCCACTTCACTTTAGGACTGAAATAGTAGCCGAGACCGCCTTAGACGCATCGTGATTTTGACCAACTTCGGCTTGAGTTGCGAGAACTTAAGGGATATTTTCCAGTCCCGTGGACTCTAAACTAACTCATGATGACCTTGGTTTTCAGTTAAATTGAGAGAGCAAAACTTTTTCAACGCTCACTTTCGAGCTTCTGGGCTGAAATATACAGCCACGTCACTTTAAGACTAAAAGAGTAGCCGAGACTGCTTTACGCGCATCGTGATTTTGACAAACTTCGGCTCGATTTCCCGGGACTTGGGGGATATTTTGATGTCCCGGACACTGTAAACAATCTGGTGAGTGGCTTGGTTCACGGTGAAATGGACACAGCAAAACTTTTTGAACTTTCACATTCTAGCTTCTGAGTCGAAATATAGCCCCAGTTCACTTTAAGAATAAAAGAGTAGCCGAGACCGCCTTACGCGCATCGTGATTTTGACAAAATTCGGCTCGATTTCCCCGAACTTGGGCGATATTTTCCAGTCCCGAGGAGTCTAAACTAACTCCTGATGGCCTTGGTTTGCAGTGAAATTAACACAGCAAAACGTTTTGAACTTTCACTTTCTAGCTTCTCGGCCGAAATATAGCCCCAGTTCACTTTAAGAATGAAAGAGTAGCCGAGACCGCCTTACGCGCATCGTGATTTTGACAAAATTCGGCTCGATTTCCCCGAACTTGGGCGATATTTTCCAGTCCCGAGGAGTCTAAACTAACTCCTGATGGCCTTGGTTTGCAGTGAAATGTACACAGTAACACTTTTTGAAGGCTTATTTTCGAGCTTCTGGGATGAAATATAGCCCCACTTCACTTTAAGACTGAAAGAGTAGGCGAGACCGCCTTACGCGCATCGTGATTTTGAGCAACTTCCCCTCCATTTTCTAGAATTTTGGCGATATTTTCAAGTCCCGGGCTCTCTAAACTAACTCCTGATGGCCTTGGTTTGCAGTGAAATGGACGCAGGAAAACTTTTTGAACGCTCAGTTTCGAGCTTCTGGGCCGAAATACAACCTTACTTCACTGTAAGACTGAAATAGTAGCCGAGACCGCCTTACGAGCGTCGTGATTTTGACCAAGTTCAGCTCGATTTCCTGGAACTTGGGGGATATTTTCCAGTCCGGGGGACTTTAAACTAACTCGTTATTGCCTTGGTTTGCAGTTAAATGCAGAAAGCGTAACTTTTTAAAGGGTCACTTTCGAGCTTCTTGGCCGAAATATAGCCCCACTTTACTTTAAGACTGTAAGAGTAGCCGAGACCGTCTTACGCGCATCGTCATTTTGACCAACTTCCGTTCGATTTCCCGGAATTTCGGGGATATATTCCAGTCCCAGGGACTCTAAACTAACTGCTGATGGCCTTGGTTTGTAGTGAAATGGACACAGCACATTTTTTTGAAGGCTCACTTTGGAGCTTCTCGGCCGAAATATAGCCCTACTTCACTTTAAGACTGAAAGAATAGCCGAGACCGCCTTACGCGCATCGTAATTTTGACCAACTTCGGCTCGATTTCCCGGAAGTTGGCGAATATTTTCAATTTCCGGGGAAGCTAAACTAACTTCCGATGGCCTTAGTTTGCAGTTAAATGGACACAGCAAAACTTTTTGAACGCTCACTTTCGAGCTTATGGGTCGAAATATAGCCCCACTTCACTTTAAGACTGAAAGAGTAGCCGAGACCGCCTTACGCGTATCGTGATTTTGGGATACTTCGGCTGGATTTCCCGCAAATAGGGGGATATTTTCCAGTCCCAAGGACTCTAAACTAACTCTTGATGGCCTTGGTTTGCAGTGAAATTGACACAGGAACACTTTTTGAACGCGCACTTTCAAGCTTGCTGGCCGAAATATAGCCCTACTTCTTTTTAAGACTGAAAGAGTAGGCGGGAGCGCCTTACGCGCATTGTGATTTTGAGGATCTTTGGCTCGATCTGGCGAAACTTGGGAGATATGTTCCAGTCCCAAAGTCTCTAAACTCACTCATGATTGTCTAAGATGTGAGTGAAATAGAGACAAAAATTTTTGAACCCTTACTTTCGAGCTTCTGGAGTTAAATCTAAGCCCACTTTACCTTAAGACTGAAAGAGTAGCCGAGACCCCCTTAAGCGCATCGTGATTTTGACTAACTTCAGGTGGATTTCCCGTAACTTGGGGATATTTCCAGTCCCTTGGACGTTAAACTAAGTCCTGATGGCTTTGGTTTGCAGTGAAATGGACAGAGCAAAACTTTTTAAACACTCAGTTTCGAGCTTCTGGGCTGAAATATTGCCCCACTTCACTTTAAGACTGAAAGAGTAGCCGAGACCGCCGTACGCGCGTCGTGATTTTGACCAACTTCGGTTAAATATCCCGGAACTTGGGGGATATTTTCAAGTCCCGGGGACTCTAAACTGACCCCCGACGTCCTTGCTCTGCAGTAAAATGGACACAGCAAAACTTTTTGAACGCTCACTTTTGAGCTTCTGGGCCGAAATATAGCTCCACTTCACTTTAAGAGTGAAAGAGTAGCCGAGACCGCCTTACGCCCATCGTAATTTTGACCAACTTGAGCTCGATTTCCCGGAACTTGGGGGATATTTTCCAGTCCCGCGGACTCTAAAGTAACTCCTGATGGCCTTGCTATGGAGTGAAATGGACACAGCACAACCTTTTGTACGCTCACTTTCGAGCTTCTGGGCGGAAATATTGCCCCAGTTCACTTTAAGAATGAAAGAGTAACCGAGTCCGCCTTACGCGAATCGTGATTTTGCCCAACTTTGGCTCGATTTCCCGGGAAATGGGGAATATTTTCCGGTACCGGGGACTCTAAACTAACTCCTGATTGCCTTGGTTTGCAGCGAAATGGACACAGCACAACTTTTTGAACGCTCACGTTTGAGCTTCTGGGCCGAAGCATAGCCCTACTTCACTTTAAGACTGAAAGACTAGCCGAGACCGCCTTACGCGCATCGTGATTTTGGGCTACTTCGGCTCGATTTCCCGCAACTTGGGAAATAATTCCCAGTCCCGGGCACTCTAAACTAACTCCTGATGGCCTTGGTTTTCAGTGAAATGGACACAGCCAAACTTTTTCAACGTTCACTTTCTAGCTTCTGGGCCGAAATATAGCCCCAATTCACTTTAAGACCGAAAGAGTAGCCGGGACGGCCTTACGCGCATGGTAATTTTGTCGAACTTCGGCTTGATTTCCTGCGACTTGGAGAATATTTTCCAGTCCCGCAAGCTCTAAACTAACTCCTGAATGCCTTGGTTTTTAGTGAAATGGACACAGGTAAAAGGGGCGCACGCTAGGTTTCCAGGTTGTAGGCCGAAATATAGCCCCACTTTATTTAAGACTGAAAGTGTACACGAATCCGCCTTAAGCGCATCGAAATTTTTAGCCACTATGGCTCGATCTGCCAAAACTTGGGGGATATTTTCCAGTCCCGGGGACTCTACCCTAACTCTTGATGGCCTTAGTTTTCAGTCAAATGGTCACAGGTAACAGGAGCGCACGCTTGGTGTCGAGCTTCTAGGCCGAAATGTAGCCCCAGTTCATTTTAAGACTGAAAGAGTAAACGAAACTGCCGTACGCCTATCGTAATTTTAAGAAAGTATGGCTCAATTTGCCGAAACTTGGAGGATAGCTTCCACTCTCGAGGTCTCTAAACTATCTCCTGATGGACTTAGTTCTTAGTGAAATGGACACAGGTAAAAGGAGAGCACGCTCGGTGTCGAGCTTGTAGAACCGAAATATAGCCCCACTTCATTTTCGGAGTAAACGAGTAGCCGAGACCGCCTTACGCGCATCGTGATTTTGAGCATCTTTGGCTCGATTTGCCAGAATTCGGGGAATATTTTCCAGTCCCGAGGACTCTATGCTAACTCCTGATGAACTTAGTTTCCAGTGATATGTACACAGGCAAAAGGAGCGCACGCTCGGTGTTGAGCTTGTCGGCCGAAATATAGCCCCACTTCATTTTAAGACTGAAAGAGTAGCCGAGACCGCCTTACGCGCATCGTGATTTTGAGCAACTTTGGCTCGATCTGTCAGAATTTGGGAAATATTTTCCAGTCCCAAGGACTCTAAACTAACTCCTGATGGCCTAAGATGTCAGTGAAATGGACACAGGTAAAATTAGCGCACGCCCGGTCTCGAGCTCCTAGGTCGAAATATAGCCCCCCTTAATTTTAAGACTGAAAGAGTAGTCGAGACCGCCTTACGCGCATCGTGATTTTGGGCCACTTTTGCTCGATTTCCCGGAAATTGGCGAATAATTTAAAGTCCCGGAGACGCTAAACTAACTCCCGATGACCTTGGTTTGCAGTTTAATGAACACAGCAAAACATTCTGAACGCTCACCTTCGAGCTTCAGGGCCGAAATATAGCCCTACTTAAATTTAAGACTGAAACAATAGCCGTAAGCCCGTTACGCGCATCGTAATTTTCATCAACTTCGGCGCCATTTCCTGGAACTTGGAGAATATTTTCCAGTCCCGGGGACTCTAAACTAACTCCTGATGGCGTTGGTTTACAGTGAAATGGACACAGGAAAACTTTTTGAACGCTCACTTTCGAGCTTGTGGGCCTAAATATAGCCACACTTCACTTTAAGATTGAAACAGTAGCCGAGACTGCGTTACGCGCATCTTGATTTTGACAAACTTCGGGTGGATTTCCCGGAAAATGGGGGATATTTTCCAGTGCCTGGGACTATCACCTAAGTCCTGCTTGTCTTGGTTTGCAGTGAAATGGACAAAGCGAAAGTTTTTGAACGCTCACTCTCGAGCTTCTGGGCTGAAATAGAGCCCCATTTTACTTTAAGACTGAAAGAGTAGGCGATACCGTCTTGAGCGAATCGTGATTTTGACCAATTTCGCGTCCAATTCCCGAAACTTGAGGGATATATTCCAGTCAAAGGGACTCTAAAGTAACTCCTCATGGCCTTGGTTTTCAGTGAAATGGACAGAGCACAACTTTGGAGCTTCTGGGCAGAAATATAGCCCCACTTCACTTTAAGACTGAAAGAGTAGATGAGACCGCCTTACGCACATCGTAATTTTGAGGAACTTCAAATGGATTTCCCGGAACTTGGGGGATATTTTGCAGTCCCTTGGACGCTAAACTAAGTCCTGAAGGCCTTTTTTTGAAATAAAATGGACACAACAAAACTTTTTGAACGCTCACTTTCTAGCTTGTGGGCCGAAATATAGCCACACTTCACTTTAGAACTGACACAGTAGCCGAGACCACGTTACGCGCATCATGAATTTGATCAACTTCGGCTCGATTTCCCGGGACTTGGGGGATATTCTCCAGTCCCGGGGACTCTAAAGTAACTTCTGATGGCCTTGGTTTGCACTGAAAGTGACAGAGCAAAACTTTTTAAACACTCACTTTCGAGCTTCTGGGCCGAAATATTGCCCCACTTCACTTTAAGACTGAAAGAGTAGCCGAGACCACCTTACGCACAGCGTGATTTTGACCAACTTCGGCTGGATTTACCGGAACTTGGGGGATATTTTCCAGTCCCGAGGACTCTTAAGGAACCTCTGATGGCCTTGGTTTGCATTGAAATGGATACAGCAAAACTTTTTGAACGCTCACTTTTGAGCTTCTGGGCCGAAATATAGCCCCACTACACTTTAAGACTGAAAGAGTAGCCGAGACCGTCTTACGGGTATCGTGATTTTGACCAACGTCTTCTCGAGTTTCCGGAACTTGGGAAAAACATTCCACTCCCGGGGACTCTAAACTAACTCCTGATAGCCTTGGTTTGCAGTGAAATAGACACAGTAATTTTTTTTGAGCTTTGAGCTTGTGGGCCGAAATAGAGCCCCACTTTACTTTAAGACTGAGGGAGTAGCCGACACCGCCTTAAGCGCACCGTGATTTTGACCAACTTCGGCTCGATTTGCCGGAACTTGGGGGATATTTTCCAGTCCCGGGGACTCTAAACTAACTCCTGATTGTCTTGGTTTTCAGTGAAATGGACACAGCGAAACTTTTTCAACGCTCACTCTCGAGCTTCTGCACCGAAATAAAGCCCCACTTTATTTTAAGACTGAAAGAGTAGCCGAGACCGTCTTGCGCAAATCGTGATTTTGACCAAGTTCAGGTCGGTTTCCCGGAACTTGGGGGATATATTCAATTTGCGCGGGCGCTAAACTAACTCCTGATGGCCTTGGTTTTCAGTGAAATGGACAAAGGAAAGCTTTTTGAACACTCCCTTTGCAGCTTCTGGGCCGAAATAGAATCCCACTTCATTTTCAGACTGAAATAGTAGCCGAGACCGCCTCACGCGCATCGTGAGTTACACGAAGTTCAGGTCGATTTCACGCAACTTTTGGGATATTTTCCAGTCCGGGGGACTCTAAACTAACTCCGGATGGCCTTGGTTTGCACTGAAATGCGCAGAGCATAACTTTTTGAACACCCACTTTGGAGCTTGTGGGGCGAAATATAGCCCCACTTCACTTTAAGACTGAAAGAGTAGCCGAGATCGCCTTACGCGCATCGTGATTTTGACCATTTTCGGATCGATTTCTCGGAACTTGGGGGATATTTTCCAGTCCCGGGGAATCTAAACTAACTCCTGATCGCCTTGCTTTGCATTGAAATAGACAGAGCAAAACTTTTTGAACGCTCACTTTCGCTCGCTTTCCCTGAAGTTGGGGAATATTTTCCTGTCCCGAGGACCCTAAACTAACTTTTGATGGCTTTGGTTTGCCGTGAAATGCACACAGCAAAACTTTTTGAACGCTCACTTTCGAGCTTCTGGACAGAAATATAGCCCGACTTTACTTTAAGACTGAAAGAGTAGCCGAAACCGCCTTACGTATATCGTAATTTTGACGAACTTCGAATGGATTTCCCGGAACTTGGGGGATAGTTTCCAGTCCCTTGGACGCTAAACTAAGTCCTGATAACCTTGTTTTGAAGTGAAATGGACACAGCAAAACTTTTCTAACGCTCACTTTCTAGCTTGTGGGCCGAAATATAGGCACACTTGACTTTAAGACTGAAACAGTAGCCGAGACCACGTTACGCGCATCATGAATTTGATCAACTTTGGCTCCAATTACCGGAAGTTGGGGGATATTTTCCAGTCCCGGGGACTCTAAACTAACTCCTGATGGCCTTGGTTTGCATTGAAATGGACACAGCACAATTTTTTGGAACCACACCTTCGAGATTCTGGGCTGAAATATAGCCCCACTTCACTTAAGACTGAAAGAGTAGCCGAGACCGCCTTGCTCGCATCGTGAGTTTGACAAACTTCGGGTCGATATTCCGGAACTTGGGGGATGTTTTCCAATCCCAGGAACTCTAAACTAACTCCTGATGGCCTTGGTTTGCAGTGAAATGGACAGAGCAAAACTTTTTGAACGCTCACCTTCGAGCTTCCTGGCCGAAATAAAGCCCCACTTTACTTTAAGACTTAAAGAGTAACCGAGACCACCTTACGCGCATTGTGATTTTGACAAACTTCGGGTGGATCTCCTGGAACTTGGGGAACATTTTCTAGTCCCGTGGACGCTAAACTAAGTCCTGATGGCCTTGTTTTGCAGTGAAATGAACAGAGCAAAACTTTTTGAACGCTCACTTTCGAGCTTGTGGGCCGAAATATAGCCACACTTTACTTTAAAACTAAAACAGTAGCCGAGACCGCATGTCGCGCATCGTGATTTTGATCAACTTCGGCTCGCTTTCCCGGAACTTGGGGAATATTCCTCCAGTCCCGGGGACCCTAAACTAACTTTTGATAGCTTTGGTTTGCAGTGAAATGCACACAGCAAAACTTTTTGAACGCTCACTTTCGAGCTTCTGGAAAGAAATATAGCCCCACTTCACTTTAAGACTGAAAGGGTAGCCGAGACCGCTTTGGGAGCATCGTGATTTTGACCAACTTCAGCTCGACTTACCGGAACTTGGGGAATATTTTCCAGTCCCAGGGACGCTAAAATAACTCGTGATGGTCTTGTTTTTCAGTCAAAGAACACAGCAAAACTTTTATCAACGCTCACTTTCGGGCTTCTGGGCCGAAATATAGCCCCAATTCACTTTAAGACTGAAACAGTAGCCGATACCGCATTTCGCGCATCGTGATTTTGATCAACTTCGGTTCGATTCCCCGGAACTTGGGCAATATTTTTCAGTCCCGGGGAATCTAAACTAACCCCTGATGGCCTTTTTTTGCAGTGAAATGGACACAGGAAAACTTTTTGAACGCTCACTTTCGGGCTTCTGGCCCGAAATATAGCCCCATTTCACTTTAAGACAGAAAGAGTAGCCGAGTCCACTTTAGGGGCATCGTGATTTTGACCAACCTCAGCTCAATTTCCCGGACCTTGGGGCATATTTTCTTGTCCCGGGGACGCTAAACTAAGTCCTGATCGCCTTGGTTTGCAGTGAAATGAACACAGCAAAACTTTTTGAACGCTCACTTTCGGGCTTCTGGCCCGAAATATAGCCCCACTTCACTTTAAGACTGAAAGAGTAGCCGAGACTACCTTACGCAAATCGTGATTTTGACCAACTTCGGCTCGATTTCCCGGAAGTTGGGGGATATTTTCCAGCCCCGGGGACTCTAAACTAGCTCCTGATGGCTTTGGTTTGCAGTGAAATAAACACAGGGAAACTTTTTGAACGCTCACTTTCAAGTTCCTGGGCAGGAATAAAGCCTCACTTCACTTTAAGACTGAAACAGTAAGCGAGACCGCCTAACGCGCACCGTGATTTTGACCAACTTCGGCTAAATTTCCCTGACCTTGAGGGATATTTTCCAGTCCCGAAGACTCTTAAGTAACCCCTGATGGCCTTCGTTTGCATTGAAATGGATACAGCAAAACTTTTTGAACACTCACTTTTGAGCTTCTGGGCCGAAATATAGCCCCACTTCACTTTAAGACTGAAAGAGTAGCCGAGGCCGCCTTAGGCGGATCGTGATTTTGACCAACCTCGGCTTGAGTTGCCAGAACTTAAAAGATACTTTCCAGTCCCGGGGACTCTAAACTAACTCATGATGGCCTTGGTTTTCTGTGAAATTGAGAGAGGAAAACTTTTTGAACGCTCACTTTGGAGCTTCTGGACTGAAATATAGCCCTACTTCACTTTAAGACTGAAAGAGTAGCCGAGACCGCCTTACGTGAATCGTTATTTTGACCAACTTCGTTTCGATTTCGCGGAAGTTGGGGGATATTTTCCAGTTCCGGGCACTGTAAACTACTTCCTGAGGGCCTTGCTTTGCAGTGAAATGGGCACAGCATAACTTTTTGAACGCTCACTTTCGAGCTTGTGGGCCGAAATATACAGCCACGTCACTTTAAGACTCAAAGAGTAGCCGAGACTGCTTTACGCGCATCGTGATTTTGACAAACTTCGGCTCGATTTCCCGGAACTCTGGGGATATTTTGATGTCCCGGAGAGTGTAAACTATCTCCTGATGTGGCTTGGTTCGCTGTGAAATGGACACAGCAAAACTTTTTGCACTTTCACTTTCGAGCTTCTGGGCCGAGATATAGCCCGAGTTCACTTTAAGAATGAAAGAATAGCCGAGACCGCCTTACGCGCAACGTGATTTTGACCAACTTTGGCTCGATTTCCCGGGAAATGGGGAATATTTTCCGGTACCGGGGACGCTAAAGTAACTGCTTATTGCCTTGGTTTGCATTGAAATGGAGAGAGCAAAATATTTTCAACGCTCCCCTTCGGGCTTCTGAGCCGAAATATAGCCCCACTTCCGTTTAAGACTGAAATAGTAGCCGAGACCGCCTTAGACGCATCGTGATTTTGACCAACTTCGGCTTTAGTTGCCAGAACTTAAGGGATCTTTTTCAATCCCGTGGACTCTAAACTAACTCATGATGGCCTTGGTTTTCAGTTAAATAGAGAGAGGAAAACTTTTTGAACGCTCACTTTCGAGCTTTTCGGCCGAAATATAGCCCTACTTCACTTAAAGACTGAAAGAGTAGCCGAGACCGCCTTACGCGCATCGTAATTTTGACCAACTTCGGCTCGATTTCCCGCAAATTGGCGAATATTTTCAATTCCCGGGGAAGCTAAACTAACTTCCGATGGCCTTAGTTTGCAGTTAAATGGACACAGCAAAACTTTTTGAACGCTCACTTTCGAGCTTATGGGTCGAAATATAGCCCCACTTCACTTTAAGACTGAAAGAGTAGCCGAGACAGCCTTACGCGCATCGTGATTTTGGGATACTTCTGCTCGATTTCCCGCAAATAGGGGGATATTTTCCAGTCCCGGGGACACTAAACTAACTCCTGATGGCCTTGGTTTCCAGTGAGATGGACACAGGAACACTTTTTGAACGCGCACTTTCGAGCTTGCTGGCCGAAATATAGCCCTACCTCTTTTTAAGACTGAAAGAGTAGGCGGGAGCGCCTTACGCGCATTGTGATTTTGAGGATCTTCGGCTCGATCTGGCGAAACTTGGGAGATATTTTCCAGTCCCAAAGTCTCTAAACTCACTCCTGATTGTCTAAGATGTGAGTGAAATAGAGACAAAAATTTTTGAACCCTTACTTTCGAGCTTCTGGAGTTAAATCTAAGCCCACTTTACCTTAAGACTGAAAGAGTAGCCGAGACCCCCTTAAGCGCATCGTGATTTTGACTAACTTCGGGTAGATTTCCCGTAACTTGGGGTATATTTCCAGTCCTTTGGACGCTAAACTAAGTCGTTTTGGCCTTGTTTTGCAGTAAAATGGACACAGCAAAACTTTTTAAACACTCAGTTTCGAGCTTCTGGGCTGAAATATTGCCCCACTTCACTTTAAGACTGAAAGAGTAGCCGAGACCACCTTACGCACAGCGTGATTTTGACCAACTTCGGCTGGATTTACCGGAACTTGGGGGATATTTTACAGTCCCGAGGACTCTTAAGTAACCCGTGATGGCCTTGGTTTGCATTGAAATGGATACAGCAAAACTTTTTGAACGCTCACTTTTGAGCTTCTGGGCCGAAATATAGCCCCACTTCACTTTAAGACTGAAAGAGTAGCCGAGACCGTCTTACGCGCATCGTGATTTTGACCAACGTCTTCTCGATTTTCCGGAAGTTGGGAAATACATTCGACACCAGGGGACTCTAAACTAACTCCTGATAGCCTTGGTTTGAAGTGAAATGGACACAGCGAAAGTTTTTGAACGCTCACTCTCGAGCTTCTGGGCCGAAATAGAGCCCCATTTTACTTTAAGACTGAAAGAGTAGGCGAGACCGTCTTGAGCGAATCGTGATTTTGACCAATATCGCGTTTATTTCCCGAAACTTGGGTGATATATTCCAGTCAAAGGGACTCTAAAGTAACTCCTGATGGCGTTGGTTTTCAGTTAAATGAACAGAGCACAACTTTGGAGCTTCTGGGCAGAAATATAGCCCCACTTTACTTTAAGACTGAAAGAGTAGGCGAGACAGTCTTGAGCGAATCGTGATTTTGACCAATTTTGCGTTTATTTCCCGAAACTTGGGTGATATATTCCAGTCAAAGGGACTCTAAAGTAACTCCTGATGGCCTTGGTTTTCAGGGAAAAGGACAGAGCACAACTTTGGAGCTTTTGGGCAGAAATATAGCCCCACTTTTCTTTAAGACTGGAAGAGTAGATGAGACCGCCTTACTCGCATCGTAATTTTGAGGAACTTCAAATGGATTTCCCGGAACTTGGGGGATATTTTGCAGTCCCTTGGACGCTAAACTAAGTCCTGATGGCCTTGTTTTGAAGTAAAATGGACACAACAAAACTTTTTGAACGCTCACTTTCTAGCTTGTGGGCCGAAATATAGCCACACTTCACTTTAGGACTGATACAGTAGCCGAGATCACGTTACGCGCATCACGAATTTGATCAACTTCGGCTCGATTTGCCGGGACTTGAGGGATATTCTCCAGTCCCGGGGACTCTAAACTAACTTCTGATGGCCTTGGTTTGCACTGAAAGTGACAGAGCAAAACTTTTTAAACACTCACTTTCGAGCTTCTGGGCCGAAATATTGCCCCACTTCACTCTAAGACTGAAAGAGTAGCCGAGACTGTCTTGCGCAAACCGTCATTTTGACCAACTTCGGGTCGGTTTCCCTGAACTTGGGGGATATATTCCATTTCCGCGGGCTCTAAACTAACTGCTGATGGCCTTGGTTTTCAGTGAAATGGACAAAGGAAAGCTTTTTGACCACTCTCTTTGTAGCTTCTGGGCCGAAATAGAATCCCACTTCACTTTCAGACTCAAATAGTAGCCGAGACAGCCTCCTGCGCATCGTGAGTTACACCAAGTTCAGCTCGATTTCACGCGACTTTTGGGATATTTTTCAGTCCGGGGGACTCTAAACTAACTCCGGATGGCCTTGGTTTGCACTGAAATGCGCAGAGCATAACTTTTTGAACGCCCACTTTGGAGCTTGTGGGCCGAAATATAGCCCCACTTCACTTTAAGACTGAAAGAGTAGCCGAGATCGCGTTACGCGCATCGTGATTTTGACCATTTTCGGATCGATTTCTCGGAACTTGGGGGATATTTTCCAGTCCCGGGGACTCTAAACTAACTCCTGATCGCCTTGCTTTGCATTGAAATGGACAGAGCAAAACTTTTTGAACGCTCACTTTCGAGCTTGTGGGCCGAAATATAACCCCACTTTACTTTAAGACTGAAACAGTAGCCGAGCCCGCATTTCGCGCATCGTGATTTTGATCAACTTCAGCTCGCTTTCCCAGAACTTGGGGAATATTTTCCAGTCCCGGGGACACTAAATTAACCTTTGATAGCTTTAATTTGCAGTGAAATGCACACAGCAAAACTTTTTCAACGCTCACTTTCGAGCTTCTGGACAGAAATATAGACCCACTTCACTTTAAGACTGAAAGGGTAGCCGAGATCGCTTTGGGAGCATCGTAATTTTGACCAACTTGAGCTCGCTTTCCCGGAACTTGGGCAATAGTTTTCAGTCCCGGGGACTCTAAACTAACCCCTGATGCCCTTGGTTTGCAGTGAAATGGACACCGCAAAACTTTTTGAACGCTCACTTTCGGGCTTCTGGCCCGAAATATAGCCCCACTTCACTTTAAGACAGAAAGAGTAGCCGAGTCCACTTTAGGGGCATCGTGATTTTGACCAACCTCGGCTCAATTTCCCGGACCTTGGGGCATATTTTCTTGTCCCGGGGACGCTAAACTAAGTCCTGATCGCCTTGGTTTGCAGTGAAATGAACACAGCAAAACTTTTTGAACGCTCACTTTCGGGCTTCTCGCCCGAAATATAGCCCCACTTCACTTTAAGACTGAAAGAGTAGCCGAGACTACGTTACGCAAATCGTGATTTTGACCAACTTCGGCTCGATTTCCCGGAAGTTGAGGGATATTTTCCAGTCCCGGGGACTCTAAACTAGCTCCTGATGGCTTTGGTTTGCAGTGAAATAAACACAGGGAAACTTTTTGAACGCTCACTTTCAAGCTCCTGGGCAGGAATAAAGCCTCATTTCACTTTAAGACTGAAACAGTAAGCGAGACCGCCTAACGCGCACCGTGATTTTGACCAACTTCGGCTAAATTTCCCTGAATTTGGGGGATATTTTCCAGTCCCGAAGACTCATAAATAACCCCTGATGGCCTTCGTTTGCATTGAAATGGATACAGCAAAACTTTTTGAACGCTCACTTTTGAGCTTCTGGGCCGAAATATAGCCCCACTTCACTTTAGGACTGAAAGACTAGCCAAGACCGTCTTGCGCGCATCGTGATTTTGACCAACGTCTTGTCGATTTTCTGGAACTTGGGAAATTTATTGTAGTCCCAGGGACTCTAAACTAAATGCTGATAGCCTTGGTTTGCAGTGAAATGGACACAGCAAATTTTTAGCAGCGCTCACTTTGGAGCTTCTGGGCCGAAAGAGAGCCCCACTTCACTTTAAGACTGAAAGAGTAGCCGAGGCCGCCTTAGGCGCATCGTGATTTTGACCAACTTCGGCTTGAGTTGCCAGAACTTAAAAGATATTTTCCAGTCCCGGGGACTCTAAACTAACTCATGATGGCCTTGGTTTTCAGTGAAATTCAGAGAGGAAAACTTTTTGAACGCTTACTTTCGAACTTCTGGACCGAAATATAGCCCTACTTAACTTCAAGACTGAAAGAGTAGCCGAGACCGCCTTACGCGAATCGTTATTTTGACCAACTTCGTCTCGATTTCGTGGAACTTGGGGGATATTTTCCAGTTCCGGGCACTGTAAACTACTTCCTGAGGGCCTTGCTTTGCAGTGAAATGGGCACAGCATAACTTTTTGAACGCTCACTTTCGAGCTTGTGGGCGGAAATATACAGCCACGTCACTTTAAGACTCAAAGAGTAGCCGAGACTGCTTTACGCGCATCGTGATTTTGACAAACTTCGGCTCGATTTCCCGGAGCTCTGGGGATATTTTGATGTCCCGGAGAGTGTAAACTATCTCCTGATGTGGCTTGGCTCGCGGTGAAATGGACACAGCAAAACTTTTTGAACTTTCACTTTCTAGCTTCTGGGCCGAAATATAGCCCCAGTTCACTTTAAGAATGATAGAATAGCCGAGACCGCCTTACGCACATCGTGATAGTGACCAACTTTGGCTCGATTTCCCAGGAAATGGGGAATATATTCCGGTACCGGGGACTCTAAAGTAACTCCTAATTGCCTTCGTTTGCATTGAAATGGAGAGAGCAAAACTTTTTCAATGCTCTCCTTCGGGCTTCTGATCCGAAATATAGCCCCACTTCAGTTTAAGACTGAACGAGTAGCCGACACCGTCTTACGCGCATAGTGATTTTGACCAACTTCGGCGCGATTTCCCGAAACTTCGGGTATATATTCAAGTCCCAAGGACTCTAACCTAACCCCTGATGGCCTTGGTCTGCAGTGAAATGGACACAGCAAAACTTTTTGAACGCTTACTTTCGAAATTCTGGGCCGAAATATAGCCCCACTTCACTTTAAGACTGAAAGAGTAGCCGAGACCGCCTTACGCGCATCGTGATTTTGGGATACTTCGGCTCGATTTCCCGCAAATAGGGGCATATTTTCCAGTCCCGGGGACTCTAAACTAACTCTTGATGGCCTTGGTTTCCAGTGAAATGGACACAGGAACATTCTTTGAACGCGCACTTTCGAGCGTGCTAGCCGAAATATAGCCCTACTTCTTTTTAAGACTGAAAGAGTAGGCGGGAGCGCCTTACGCGCATTGTGATTTTGAGGATCTTCGGCTCGATCTGGCGAAACTTGGAAGATATTTTCCAGTCCCAAAGTCTCTAAACTCACTCCTGATTGTCTAAGATGTGAGTGAAATAGAGACAAAAATTTTTGAATCCTTACTTTCGAGCTTCTGGAGTTAAATCTAAGCCCACTTTACCTTAAGACTGAAAGAGTAGCTGAGACCCCCTTAAGCGCATCGTGATTTTCACTAACTTCGGGTGGATTTCCCGTAACTTGGGGGATATTTCCAGTCCCTTGGACACTAAACTAAGTCGTTTTGGCCTTGTTTTGCAGTAAAATGGACACAGCAAAACTTTTTAAACACTCAGTTTCGAGCTTCTGGGCCGAAATATTGCCCCACTTCACTTTAAGACTGAAAGAGTAGCCGAGACCGCCGTACGCGCGTCGTGATTTTGACCAACTTCGGCTGGATTTACCGGAACTTGGGGGATATTTTCCAGTCCCGGGGACTCTAAACTGGCCCCCGACGTCCTTGGTCTGCAGTAAAATGGACACAGCAAAACTTTTTGAACGCTCACTTTTGAGCTTCTGGGCCGAAATATACCTCCACTTCACTTTAAGAGTGAAAGAGTAGCCGAGAGCGCCTTACGCCCATCGTAATTTTAACCAACTTTGGCTCGATTTCCCGGAACTTGGGACACATTTTCCAGTCCCGCGGAATCTAAAGTAACTCCTGATTGCCTTGCTCTGGAGTGAAATTGACAGAGCACAAGTTTTTGAACGCTCACTTTCCAGCTTCCTGGCGGAAATATAGCCCCAGTTCACTTTAAGAATGAAAGAGTAACCGGGACCGTCTTACGCGGATCGTGATTTTGACCAACTTTGGCTCGATTTCCCGGGAAATGGGGGATATTTTCCGGTACCGGGGACTCTAAACGAACTCCTGATTTCCTTGGTTTGCAGTGAAATGGACACAGCACAACTTTTTGAACGCTCACGTTTGAGCTTCTGGGCCGAAGCATAGCCCTACTTCACTTTAAGACTGAAAGACTAGCCGAGACCGCCTTACGCGCATTGTGATTTTGGGCGACTTCGGCTCGATTTCCCGGAACTTGGGAGATAATTCCCAGTCCCGGGCACTCTAAACTACTTCCTGATGGCCTTGGTTTTCAGTGAAATGGACACAGCCAAACTCTTTGAAGGTTCACTTTCGAGCTTCTGGGCCGAAATATAGCCCCACTTCACTTTAAGACTGAAAGAGTAGCCGGGACCGCCTTACGCGCATGGTAATTTTGTCGAACTTGGGCTTGATTTTCTGGGACTTGGGGGATATTTTCCAGTCCCGGAAGCTCTAAACTAACTCCTGAATGCCTTGGTTTTTAGTGAAATGGACACAGGTAAAAGGGGCGCACGCTAGGTTTCCAGGTTGTAGGCCGAAATATAGCCCCACTTTATTTTAAGACTGAAAGTGTACACGAATCCGCCTTAAGCGTATCGAAATTTTTAGCCACTATGGCTCGATCTGCCAAAACTTGGGGGATATTTTCCAGTCCCGGGGACTCTACCCTAACTCTTGATGGCCTTAGTTCTCAGTAAAATTGTCACAGGTAACAGGAGCGCACGCTCGGTGTCGAGCTTCTAGGCCGAAATGTAGCCCCAGTTCATTTTAAGACTGAAAGAGTAAACGAAACTGCCGTACGCTTATCGTAATTTTAAGAAAGTATGGTTCAATTTGCCGAAACTTGAAGGATAGCTTCCAGTCTCGAGGATTCTAAACTATCTCCTGATGGACTTAGTTCTTAGTGAAATGGACACAGGTAAAAGGAGAGCACGCTCGGTGTCGAGCTTGTAGAACCGAAATATAGCCCCACTTCATTTTCGGAGTAAACGAGTAGCCGAGACCGCCTTACGCGCATCGTGATTTTGAGCATCTTTGGCTCGATTTGCCGGAATTCGGAGAATATTTTCCAGTCCTGAGGACTCTATGCTAACTCCTGATGAACTTAGTTTCCAGTGATATGTACACAGGCAAAAGGAGCGCACGCTCGGTGTTGAGCTTGTCGGCCGAAATATAGCCCCACTTCATTTTAAGACTGAAAGAGTAGCCGAGACCGCCTTACGCGCATCGTGATTTTGAGCAACTTTGGCTCGATCTGTCAGAATTTGGGAAATATTTTCCAGTCCCAAGGACTCTAAACTAACTCTTGATGGCCTAAGATGTCAGTGAAATGGACACAGGTAAAATTAGCGCACGCCCGGTCTCGAGCTTCTAGGTCGAAATATAGCCTCCCTTAATTTTAAGACTGAAAGAGTAGCCGAGACCGCCTTACGCGCATTGTGATTTTGGGCCACTTTTGCTCGATTTCCCGGAAGTTGGCGAATAATTTCAAGTCCCGGGGACGCTAAACTAACTCCCGATGACCTTGGTTTGCAGCTTAATGAACACAGCAAAACATTCTGAACGCTCACCTTCGAGCTTCAGGGCCGAAATATAGCCCTACTTAAAGTTAAGACTGAAAGAATAGCCGAGAGCCCGTCAAGCGCATCGTAATTTTCATCAACCTCGGCGCCATTTCCTGGAACTTGGAGAATATTTTCCAGTCCCGGGGACTCTAAACTAACTCCTGATGGCCTTGGTTTGCAGTGAAATGGACACAGCAAAACTTTTTGAACGCTCACTTTCGAGCTTGTGGGCCTAAATAAAGCCAGACTTCACCTTAAGACTGAAACAGTAGCCGAGACCGCGTTACGCGCATCGTGATTTTGATCAACTTCTGCTCGCTTTCCTGGAACTTGGGGAATATTTTCCAGTCCCGGGGACTCTAAACTAACTCCTGATTGCCATGGTTTGCAGTGAAATTCACACAGCACAAGTTTGTGAACGCACACTTTTGAGCTTCTAGGCCGAAATATAGTCCCACATCACTTACAACTTAAAGAGTAACCGAGACCGGCGTGCGCGCATCGTGATTTTGACCAACTTCGGGTCGATATTCCGGAACTTGGGGGATATTTGCCAGTCCCAGGGACTCTAAACTAACTCTTGATGGCCTTGATTTTGCAGTGAAATGGAGACAGCAAAACTTTTTGAACGCTCACCTTCAAGCTTCTAGGCCGAAATATAGCCCACTTTACTTTAATACTGAAAAAGTAGCCGAGACCGCCTTACGCGCATCGTGATTTTGGCAAACTTCGGGTGGATTTCCCGGAACTTGGGGGATATTTTCCAGTCTCTTGGACGCTAAACTAAGTCCTGATGGCCTTATTTTGAAGTGAAATGGACACAGCAAAACTTTTTGAACGCTCAACTTTCGAGCTTGTGGGCCGAAATATAGGCACACTTGACTGTAAGACTGAAACAGTAGCCGAGACCACGTTACGCGCATCATGAATTTGATCAACGTCGGCTTCAAATCCCGGGACTTGGGGGATATTTTCCAGTCCCGAAGACTCTAAACTAACTCCTCATGGCCTGGTTTGCATTGAAATGGACACAGCACAATTTTTTGAACGTACACTTTCCAGATTCTGGGCCAAAATATAGCCCCACTTCACTTAAGACTGAAAGACTAGCCGAGACCGCCTTGCTCGCATCGTGAGTTTGACAAACGTTGGGTCGATATTCCGGAACTTGGGGGATATTTTCCAGTCCCAGGAGCTCTAAACTAACTCCTGATGGCCTTGGTTTGAAGTGAAATGGACAGAGCAAAACTTTTTGAACGCTCACCTTCGAGCTTTCTGGCCGAAATAAAGCCCCACTTTACTTTAAGACTTAAAGAGTAACCGAGACCACCTTACGCGTATTGTGACTTTGACAAACTTCGGGTGGATACCCCGGAACTTGGGGAATATTTTCCACTCCGTTGGACGCTAACCTAAGTCCTGATGGCCTTGTTTTGCAGTGAAATGGACACAGCAAAACTTTTTGAACGCTCACTTTCGAGCTTGTGGGCCGAAATATACCCACACTTTACTTTAAGACTAAAACAGTAGCCGAGACCGCATTTCGCGCATCGTGATTTTGATCAACTTCGTCTCGCTTTCCCGGAACTTGGGGAATATTTTCCAGTCCCGGGGACCCTAAACTAACTTTTGATAGCTTTGGTTTGCAGTGAAATGCACACAGCAAAACTTTTTGAACGCTGACTTTCGAGCTTCTGGAAAGAAATATAGCCCGACTTTACTTTAAGACTGAAAGAGTAGCCGAGACCGCATTTCGCGTATCGTGATTTTCACCAACTTCGGCTCGATTTTTCGGAAGTTGGGGGATATTTTCCAGTCCCGGGGACCCTAAACTAGCTCCTGATGGCTTGGTTTGCAGTGAAATAAGCACAGGAAAACTTTTTGAACGCTCACTTTCAAGCTCCTGGGTAGGAATAAAGCCTCACTTCACTTTAAGACTGAAACAGTAAGCGAGACCGCCTAACGCGCACCGTGATTTTGACCAACTTCGGCTAAATTTCTCTGAACTTGGGGGATATTTTCCAGTCCCCAAGACTCTTAAGTAACCCCTGATGGCCTTCGTTTGCATTGAAATGGATACAGCCAAATTTTTTGAACGCTCACTTTTGAGCTTCTGGGCCGAAATATAGCCCCACTTCACTTTAAGACTGAAAGACTAACCAAGACGGTCTTGCGCACATGGTGATTTTGACCAACGTGTTCTCGATTTTCCGAAACTTGGGAAATATATTGCAGTCCCGGGGACTCTAAACTAACTCCTGATGGCCTTGGTTTGCAGTGAAATGGACACAGCAAATTTTTTGCGGCGCTCACTTTGGAGCTTCTGGGCCGAAATAGAGCCCCACTTCACTTCAAGACTGAAAGAGTAGCCGAGGCCGCCTTAGGCGCATCGTGATTTTGACCAACTTCGCCTTGATCTGCCAGAACTTAAAAGACATTTTCCAGTCCCAGGGACTCTAAACTAACTCATGATGGCCTTGGTTTTCAGTGAAATTTAGAGAGGAAAATTTTTTGAACGCTCACTTTCGAGCTTCTGGACCGAAATATAGCCCTACTTAACTTTAAGACTGAAAGAGTAGCCGAGACCGCCTTACGCGAATCGTTATTTTGACCAACTTCGTCTCGATTTCGCGGAACCTGGGGGATATTTTCCAGTTCCGGGCACTGTAAACTACTTCCTGAGGGCCTTGCTTTGCAGTGAAATGGGCACAGCATAACTTTTTGAACGCTCACTTTCGAGCTTCTGGGCCGAAATATACAGCCGCCTCACTTTGAGACTCAAAGAGTAGCCGAGACTGCTTTACGCGCATCGTGATTTTGACAAACTTCGGCTCGATTTCCCGCAACTCTGGGGATATTTTGATGTGCCGGAGACTGTAAACTATCTCCTGATGTGGCTTGGCTCGCGGTGAAATGGAGACAGCAAAACTTTTTGAACTTTCACTTTCGAGCTTCTGGGCCGAAATATAGCCCCAGTTCACTTTAAAAATGAAAGAATAGCCGAGACCGCCTTACGCGCATCGTGATTTTGACCAACTTTGGCTCGATTCCCCGGGAAATGGGGAATATTTTCCGGTACCGGAGACTCTAAAGTAACTCCTGACTGCCTTCGTTTGCATTGAAATGGAGAGAGCAAAACTTTTTCAACGCTCCCCTTCGGGCTTCTGAACCGAAATATAGCCCCACTTCAGTTTAAGACTGAAAGAGTAGCCGACACCGTCTTACGCGATTCGTCACTTTCACCAAGTTCGGCTCGATTTCCCGAAGCTTCGGGTATATATTCAAGTCCCAAGGACTCTAAACTAACCCCTGATGGCCTTGGTCTGCAGTGAAATGGACACAGCAATTTTTTTTTGAACGCTTACTTTCGAAATTCTGGGCCGCAATATAGCCCCACTTCACTTTAAGACTGAAATAGTAGCCGAGACTCCCTTAGACGCATCGTGATTTTGACCAACTTCGGCTTGAGTTGCCAGAACTTAAGGGATAGTTTCCAGTTCCGTGGACTATAAACTAACTCACGATGGCCTTGGTTTTCAGTTAAATTGAGAGAGGAAAACTTTTTGCACGCTCACTTTCGAGCTTCTGGGCCGAAATATACAGCCACGTCACTTTAAGACTCAAAGAGTAGCCGAGACTGCTTTACGCGCATCGTGATTTTGACAAACTTCGGCTCGATTTCCCGGGACTTGGGGGATATTTTGATCTCCCGGACACTGTAAACAATGTGCTGATGTGGCTTGGTTTGCGGTGAAATGGACACAGCAAAACTTTTTGAACTTTCACTTCCTAGCTTCTCGGCGTAAATATAGCCCCAGTTCACTTTAAGAATGAAAGAGCAGCCGAGACCGCCTTACGCGCATCGTGATTTTGAGAAAATTCGGCTCGATTTCCCCGAACTTGGGCGATATTTTCCAGTCCCGAGGAGCCTAAACTAACTCCTGATGGCCTCGGTTTGCAGTGAAATGAAGACAGCAAAACTTTTTTAACTTTAATTTCTAGCTTCTCGGCCGAAATATAGCCCCAGTTCACTTTAAGAATGAAAGAGTAGCCGAGACCGCCTTACGCGCATCGTGATTTTGACAAAATTCGGTTCGATTTCCCCGAACTTGGGCGATATTTTCCAGTCCCGAGGAGTCTAAACTAACTCCTGATGGGTTTGGTTTGCAGTGAAATGAACACAGGAAAACTTTTTGAAGGCTTATTTTCGAGCTTCTGGGATGAAATATAGTCCCACTTCACTTTAAGACTGAAAGAGTAGGCGAGACCGCCTTACGCGCATCGTGATTTTGAGCAACTTTTGTTCGATTTTCTAGAATTTTGGCGATATTTTCAAGTCTCGGGGACTCTAAACTAACTCCTGATGGCCTTGGTTTTCAGTGAAATGGACAAAGGAAAGCTTTTTGAACACTCTCTTCACTTTCAGACTGAAATAGTAGCCGAGACCGCCTCACGCGCATCGTGAGTTAGACCAAGTTCAGCCCGATTTCACGCAACTTTTGGGATATTTTCTAGTCCGGGGGACTTTAAACTAACTCATGATGGCCTTGGTTTGCACTGAAATGCGCACAGCATAACTTTTTGAACGCCCACTTTGGAGCTTGTGTGCCGAAATATAGCCCCACTTCACTTTAAGACTGAAAGAGTAGCGTAGATCGCTTCACGCGCATCGTGATTTGGCCATTTTCGGATCGATTTCTCGGAACTTGGGGTATATTTTCCATTCCCGGGGACTCTAAACTAACTCATGATCGCCTTGCTTTGCATTGAAATGGACAGAGCAAAACTTTTTGAACGCTCACCTTCGAGCTTCCTGGCCGAAATAAAGCCACCACTTTACTTTAAGACTTAAAGAGTAACCGAGACCACCTTACGCGTATAGTGATTTTGACAAACGTCGGCTCGCTTTCCCGGAACTTGGGGAACATTTTCCAGTCCCTTGGACGCTAACCTAAGTCCTGATGGCCTTGTTTTCCAGTGAAATAGACACACCAAAACTTTTTGAACGCTCACTTTCGAGCTTCCTGGCCGAAATAAAGCCACCACTTTACTTTAAGACTTAAAGAGTAACCGAGACCACCTTACGCGTATAGTGATTTTGACAAACGTCGGCTCGCTTTCCCGGAACTTGGGGAACATTTTCCAGTCCCTTGGACGCTAACCTAAGTCCTGATGGCCTTGTTTTCCAGTGAAATAGACACACCAAAACTTTTTGAACGCTCACTTTCGAGCTTCTGGACAGAAATATAGCCCGACTTTACTTTAAGACTGAAAGAGTAGCCGAAACCGCCTTACGTATATCGTAATTTTGACGAACTTCGAATGGATTTCCCGGAACTTGGGCGATATTTTCCAGTCCTTTGGACACTAAACTAAGTCCTGATGGCCTTGTTTTGAAGTGAAATGGACACAGCAAAACTTTTTGAACGCTCACTTTCTAGCTTGTGGGCCGAAATATAGGCACACTTGACATTAAGACTGAAACAGTAGCCGAGACCACGTTACGCGCATGATGATTTTGATCAACTTCGGCTCGATTTCCCGGGACTTGGGGGATATTTTCTAGTCCTCGGGACTCTAAACTAACTCCTGATTGCCTTGGTTTGCATTGAAATGGACACAGCACAATTTTTTGAACGCACACTTTCCAGATTCTGGGCCAAAATATAGCCCCACTTCACTTAAGAGTGAAAGAGTAGCCGAGACCGCCTTGCTCGCATCGTGAGTTTGACAAACTTCGGGTCGATATTCCGGAACTTGGGGGATATTTTCCAGTCCCAGGAGCTCTAAACTAACTCCTGATGGCCTTGGTTTGCAGTGAAATGGACAGAGCAAAACTTTTTGAACGCTCACCTTCGAGCTTCCTGGCCGAAATAAAACCCCACTTTACTTTAAGACTTAAAGAGTAACCGAGACCACCTTACGCGTATTGTGATTTTGACAAACTTCGGGTGGATCTCCCGGAATTTGGGGAATATTTTCCAGTCCCTTGGACGCTAAACTAAGTATTGGTGGCCTTGTTTTGCAGTGAAATGGACACAGCAAAACTTTTTGAACGCTCACTTTCGAGCTTGTGGGCCGAAATATACCCACACTTTACTTTAAGACTGAAACAGTAGCCGAGACCGCATTTCGCGCATGGTGATTTTGATCAACTTCGGCTCGCTTTCCCGGAACTTGGGGAATATTTTCCAGTCCCGGGGACCCTAAGCTAACTTTTGATAGCTTTGGTTTTCAGTGAAATGCACACAGCAAAACTTTTTGAACGCTGACTTTCGAGCTTCTGGAAACAAATATAGCCCCACTTCACTTTAAGGCTGAAAGGGTACCGAGACCGCTTTGGGAGCATCGTGATTTTGACCAACTTCAGCTCAATTTACCGGAACTTGGGGAATATTTTCCAGTCCCCGGGACGCTAAACTAACTCGTGATGGCCTTGGTTTTCAGTGAAATTCAGAGAGGAAAACTTTTTGAACGCTCACTTTCGAGCTTCTGGACCGAAATATAGCCCTACTTCACTTTAAGACTGAAACAGTAGCCGAGACAGCCTTACGCGAATCGTTATTTCGACCAACTTCGTCTCGATTTCGTGGAACTTGGGGGAAATTTTGGCGTCCCGGACACTGTAAATAATCTGCTGATGTGGCTTGGTTTGCGGTGAAATGGACACAGCAAAACTTTTTGAACTTTCACTTTCGAGCCTCTCGGCCGGAATGTAGCCCGAGGTCACTTGAAAAATGAAAGAATAGCCGAGTCCGCCTTACGCGCATCGTGATTTTGACAAAATTCGGCTCGATTTCCCCGAACTTGGGCGATATTTTCCAGTCCCGAGGAGTCTAAACTAACTCCTGATGGCCTTGGTTTGCAGTCAAATGAATACAGCAAAACTTTTTGAAGGCTTATTTTCGAGCTTCTGGCATGAAATATAGCCCCACTTCACTTTAAGACTGAAAGAGGAGACGAGACCGCCTTACGCGCATCGTGATTTTGAGCAACTTCCGCTCGATTTTCTAGAATTTTCGCGATATTTTCAAGTCCCGGGGACTCTAGACTAACTCCTGATGGCCTTGGTTTGCAGTGAAATGGACGCAGGAAAACTTTTTGAACGCTCAGTTTCGAGCTTCTGGGCCGAAATACGACCGTATTTCACTTTAAGACTGAAATAGTAGCCGAGACCGCCTTACGAGCATCGTGATTTTGACCAAGTTCAGCTCGATTTCCCGGAACTTGGGGGATATTTTCCAGTCGAGGGGAATTTAAACTAACTCCTGATGGCCTTGGTTTGCAGTTAAATGCAGAAAGCGTAACTTTTTAAAGGGTCACTTTCGAGCTTCTTGGCCGAAACATAGCCCCACTTTACTTTAAGACTGAAAGAGTAGCCGAGACCGTGTTACGCGCATCGTGATTTTGGCCAACTTCCGTTCGATTTCCCGGAACTTCGGGGATATATTCCAGTCCCGGGGACTCTAAACTAACTGCTGATGGCCTTGGTTTGTAGTGAAATGGACACAGCACATTTTTTTGAACGCTCACTTTCGAGCTTCTCGGCCGAAATATAGCCCTACTTCACTTTAAGACTGAAAGAGTAGCCGAGACCGCCTTACGCGCATCGTAATTTTGACCAACTTCGGCTCGATTTCCCGCAAGTTGGCGAATATTTTCAATTCCCGGGGAAGCTAAACTAACTTCCGATGGCCTTAGTTTGCAGTTAAATGGACACAGCAAAACTTTTTGAACGCTCACTTTCGAGCTTATGGGTCGAAATATAGCCCCACTTAACTTTAAGACTGAAAGAGTAGCCGAGACCGCCTTACGCGCATGGTGAGTTTGGGTTATTTCGGCTCGATTTCCCGCAAATAGGGGGATATTCTCCAGTCCCGGGGACTCTAAACTAACTCCTGATGGCCTTGGTTTCCAGTGAAATGGACACACGAAAACTTTTTGAAAGCGCACTTTCGAGCTTGGTGGCCGAAATATAGCCCTACTTCTTTTTAAGACTGAAAGAGTAGGCGGGAGGGCCTTACGCGCATTGTGATTTTGAGGATCTTCGGCTCGATCTGGCGACACTTCGGTGATATTTTCCAGTCCCAAAGTCTCTAAACTCACTCCTGATTGTCTAAGATGTGAGTGAAATAGAGAGAAAAATTTTTGAACCCTTACTTTCGAGCTTCTGGAGTTAAATCTAAGCCCACTTTACCTTAAGACTGAAAGAGTAGCCGAGACCCCCTTAAGCGCATCGTGATTTTGACTAACTTCGGATGGATTTCCCGTAACTTGGGGGATATTTCCAGTCCCTTGGACGCTAAACTAAGTCGTGATGGCCTTGTTTTGCAGTGAAATGGACACAGCAAAACTTTTTAATCACTCAGTTTCGAGCTTCTGGGCCGAAATATTGCCCCACTTCACTTTAAGACTGAAAGAGTGGCCGAGACCGCCGTACGCGCGTCGTGATGTTGACCAACTTCGGTTAAATTTCCCGGAACTTGAGGGATATTTTCCAGTCCCGGGGAGTCTAAACTGACTCCAGACGTCCTTGGTGTGTAGTAAAATGGACACAGCAAAACTTTTTGAACGGTCACTTTTGAGCTTCTGGGCCGAAATATAGCTCCACTTCACTTTAAGAGTGAAAGAGTAGCCGAGACCGCCTTACGCCCATCGTAATTTTGACGAACTACGTCTCGATTTCCCGGAACTTGGGGGATATTTTCCAGTCCCGCGGACTCTAAAGTAACTCCTGATGGCCTTGCTCTGGAGTGAAATGGACACAGCACAAGTTTTTGTACGCTCACTTTCGAGCTTCTGGGCGGAAACATTGCCCCCGTTCACTTTAAGAATGAAAGAGTAACCGGGACCGCCTTACGCGCATCGTTATTTTCACCAACTTTGGCTCGATTTCCCAGGAAATGGGGGATATTTCCCGGTACCGGGGACTCTATACTAACTCCTGATTGCCTAGGCCGAAATGTAGCCCCAGTTCATTTTAAGACTGAAAGAGTAAACGAAACTGCCGTACGCTTATCGTAGTTTTAAGAAAGTATGGCTCAATTTGCCGAAACTTGGAGGATAGCTTCCAGTCTCGAGGATTCTAAACTATCTCCTGATGGACTTAGTTCTTAGTGAAATAGACACAGGTAAAAGGAGAGCACGCTCGGTGTCGAGCTTGTAGAACCGAAATATAGCCCCACTTCATTTTCGGAGTAAACGAGTAGCCGAGACCGCCTTACGCCCATCGTGATTTTGAGCATCTTTGGCTCGATTTGCCGGAATTCGGAGAATATTTTCCAGTCCCGAGGACTCTATGCTAACTCGTGATGAACTTAGTTTTCAGTGATATGTACACAGGCAAAAGGAGCGCACGCTCGGTGTTGAGCTTGTCGGCCGAAATATAGCCCCACTTCATTTTAAGACTGAAAGAGTAGCCGAGACCGCCTTACGCGCATCGTGATTTTGAGCAACTTTGGCTCGATCTGCCAGAATATGGGAAATATTTTCCAGTCCCAAGGACTCTAAACTAACTCCTGATGGCCTAAGATGTCAGTGAAATGGACACAGGTAAAATTAGCGCACGCCCGGTCTCGAGCTTCTAGGTCGAAATATAGCGCCCCTTAATTTTAAGACTGAAAGAGTAGCCGAGACCGCCTTATGCGCATCGTGATTTTGGGCCACTTTTGCTCGATTTTCCGGAATTTGGGCGACGGAGGCGCTAAACTAACTCCCGATGAGCTTGGTTTGCAGTTGAAGAAACACAGGAAAACATCCTGAACGCTCACCTTCGAGCTTCAGGGCCGAAATATAGCCCTATTTAAATTTAAGACTGAAAGAATAGCCGAGAGCCCGTTACGCGCATCGTAATTTTCATCAACTTCGGCGCCATTTCCTGGAACTTGGAGAATATTTTCCAGTCCCGGGGACTCTAAACTAACTCCTGATGGCCTTGGTTTGCAGTGAAATGGACACAGCAAAACTTTTTGAACGCTCACTTTCGAGCTTGTGGGCCTAAATATAGCCAGACTTCACTTTAAGACTGAAACAGTAGCCGAGACCGCGTTACGCGCATCGTGATTTTGATCAACTTCTGCTCGCTTTCTTGGAACTTGGGGAATATTTTCCAGGCTCGGGGACTCTAAACTAACTCCTGATGGCCATGGTTTGCAGTGAAATTCACACAGCACAAGTTTTTGAACGCACACTTTCGAGCTTCTAGGCCGAAATATAGTCCCACATCACTTACGACTTAAAGAGTAGCGGAGACCGGCGTGCGCGCATCGTGATTTTGACCAACTTCGGGTCGATATTCCGGAACTTGGGGGATACTTTCCAGTCCCAGGGACTCTAAACTAACTCTTGATGGCCTTGGTTTGCAGTGAAATGGAGACAGTAGTAATGGACGCTCATATGAGCGGTAACCAATCAGGAGCCGAGAAAGACAATAGGCTATTGTTTGGAGAACAATGGACGCTATTGTTTTCCACATCCAAGATGGCCGCCACAAATTTCAGCCAATCAGGAGCCGAATTAAGAACAATGGATGCTATTGTTTTCCAAATCCAAGATGGCCGCCACAAATTTCAACCAGTCAGGAGCCGAATTGAGAATTCAAGATGGCGACGCCCACGAAAGTCGGCCATGTTGGAAAACAGCCCACCAGCCTCGACAGAGGACTGGGATCGGTCTCACGGATTTCCATGGCGACACAAATCACGCCAGGGTCACGCAGAAAATGTCATGCAACTTTAAAATCGATACTTACAGTGTCCTGTGGTCCTAAACGACAGAGGTCCATGCAACAAGCGGCCATGATGGAGACTGAGAGACTTGTGTCCGAGGCACTTATATACCTTTCTATTCGTTCCAAAGGATCCTGGGACGGTGACATCATCGGGAACCAATCCTAGACTTGCCCCACTCCCTTCACAGTCGAAGGGGTAAAAATAGGGGTAAGGGGGTACTCCCCGTTCCAAAGCATCCTGGGCTGATGACATCATCGGGAACCAATCTTAGACTTGCCCCACTCCCTTCGCAGTCGAAGGGGTAAAAATTGGGGTGAGGAGGTACTCCCCATTCCAAATCCTAGATTTGTCCCACTCCCTTCTCGCCCAAAGGGGTAAAATAGGGATAAGGGGGTACTTCCTCTTAGTCTGCTATTTAAAACCTTCACACGTTTTGAAAAGGACCAAAACAAAGTTTCTTGACTCAGGAAATGGAAGTTAGAAGAAGTCGAAGACTACTAGGATTGACCCCGAAGTAGATGAGTTCAAGGACAAATGTTTCATCTGTCAAGGCGACCTTGTCATTGACTCCTTGACTCGATGTAGTGCGAAAACTTATTGCTGTGGAAAATTTTTGCACAAGAGATGTTTGCAACAGGAGTTACAATACTCAGATAAGTGCGGACATTGCAAAACCTCAAATCCTCGGGGGAATGAAGATGAGGCACAACTTTCACCTTGGGAGGAGGTGGTACGAGAGAGGATTACCAACGCAACGAATGCCATCAATAGGTATCGGCGAGGGGGACGGCCTAATCATATTCACACTCGTAATATTGTTTCGTGGAGGACCTTGCCGTACCATGCGAATCTTTCCATCTGGTTTGAATTTTACACAAGACTCACCATCTTCGTGCAGCAAAGGGGAAACGCTACCCTGTACATCCATGCCTATGTCAACTTGCCGTGGATGACCATTACTCAATCAATAAGACAGACGGTGTATGAAATGTTCAGTAGAAACATCCCAACGGAAGTAATGCTCTGCGTACGCGAAGTAAAGTTTAGGTTATTGTTCCTGTCGTGGCTACACTACGACGTTGAGGATGAAGTGATTATCAACAGATTAACTCTTCAGTCATCTTTTTAAACCCCCATTTACCCTGAAGATACAGCTTGGGTGTAACGTGTAAGTTTTATTGTAACTCGAAAAACTCGTAAAACAAAAACAGAGTCTGAGTCTTTATAACGTTTATTGAATAATGATAATAAAAATAATAACATGAGCTCCGAAAGAGAATTGGTTACAATTTTTAACTCTTTAACTCTTGACCGTCGGTATTCCACAAAGTGTTGGGAACTAAACTCGTTTCCAGTTTCACAGACTCTTAGTCCCTGGCCCCAAAACGCACGATATTCTGCCCTAGTTTTCTTTGCTTTTGGTCATGAAGTCTTTGCCTGAACCGTTCCTTATTCTTGGCATAGTAACTTCTCCAATACTCGTTGATCCGTTCCCTGTTGTTTTTACAGTATTGTCTTCGATAATTTCTGATGTGCTCCTTGTTCTGTTGACAATAGGCTCTCTGGCTGCTGGCGAGTCGTTCCTTGTTGTTTTCATACCATCTTTTACGACACCCCATCCACCGCCACCACCACATTCACCACCACCACCGCCACCGTCACCACCGCCACTACCACCACATCCACCACATTCACCACCACCACCGCCACCACCACCACATCCACCACATTCACCACCACCACCACCACCGCCACATCCACCACCACCACAACTACCTCATCCACCACCACCACCACCACATTTACCACCGCCACCACCACATCCACCACCACCACCACATTCACCATCACCACCACACCACCACCACCACTGCCACCACCACCACCGTCACCACCACCACTGCATCCACCACCACCCCACCACCTACACCACCACTGCATTTACCACCACCACCTCCTCCATCACCACCACATTTACCACCACCACATTCACCATCACCACCACTACCACCGCCACCGCCACCACCACCGCCACCACCACCGCCACCACCACTGCATCCACCACCACCACCACCGCCACATTTACCACCACCACCACATTTACCACCGCCACCACCACCACATTTACCACTACCACCACCACATCCACCACCACCACATTCACCATCACCACCACCACCACCACCACCGCCACCACCACCACCACCATTACCACTGCATCCACCACCACCACCACATTTACCACCGCCACCACCACCATCGCCGTGACCACCTCCACCACACTCGTCAACTCCATCATTAATCATGTATAAAACTAAGGCATTAACTGTCTCAATTCGTTTTGAGTCAAACTAGCAAGGAGTCATGTCCCTTTATTGTCGATATTGTCATAGACAATTCTCTCGTGCAGACAGTAGAATTCGTCACGAAAAACATAGTTGTCAAAGCAGGGGATCAGAAAAGACACGAGATGTCCCAAATATCACATTTCCTACCGAATAGCACCATGGGATCCCTAGTAGAATAGAAATGGGAGAAGCGTTTCGGTTCAAGACACCCTCCAGTATTTTGATCGTGGGCCCTTCTGGTTGTGGCAAGACTTGTTTTACCGAGTCGTTACTCTTGGATCACTTGGAAGAATTGTTTGTAAACCCCCCCACTACGATTCATTATTGCTACGGGGCGTGACAAGACGGATTTAGAGACATGGAAGACGCTGGTGTGCAATTTCTTTGCGCTTGAGCCATTAACCGAAGGGAAAAAGCCTCGGTCTGTGACTTACAGAACGCACCTAGTAAGAGGTAAGTAAGAGCTATTGATATAAATCCTTATTCAACACTGACCCTACGTGATTGCTGTCTTCCATAACCTCAAAGGATATGACGGGATGTTCCTGTTGCAGCATTGCTACGCGAAGCATCGGGAAGTCACGGATCAGATCACCGTCGGCACCAAAGTGCTGTCCTTCAAATCAGACCGATTGACCTTCAAAGATTCACTCTGCTTCCTTCCCTTTCCTCTTGCTAACTTCCCTTCTACCTTTGGCATCCAAGAATTAGTCAAAGGGTTCTTTCCTCACAAATCAACACGCGTGAAAATCAAGACTATGAAGGACCCATGCCTCCTGCTGAGATGTATGATCCTGATGGCATGTCGGCTAAAAGAAGGCACAATTTGAGCAGTGGTATGCAGAAAAGGTCAGAAACAACTATATCTTCAATCTTAAAACAGAAATGAGAGCCTACTGTGAGTCAGATGTCAAACTCCTAAAAGCCGGATGTCAAAAGTTCAGAAAAGAATTCCAGCAACATGCCGAATTTGACCCCATCGAGAAGTGTGTAACCATAGCGTCTGCGTGCAATCGGTTCTGGCGGAGGAAACTCCTGACTCCCAACAGCATAGCCACAGAACCCATGCAAGGATGGCAAGGAGCTCGTTCCAACCAATCCGTAAAAGCGTACAAGTGGCTAGCATGGCAGGAACACCTTCTTCGTCGTCACAGTCTCTCTTCCCCTAACGACGAGCCTCAAGCAGACCGCATTCAAAATGCGAGCAATGGCGGCGAACAGAGAGTGCTCCACTTCCTGGTAGATGGCCTTGATGTACAGACTCACACTGTCTATGAATTTCACGGATGTCTATGGCACGGCTGTCCTCGTTGCCATCCCCATCATCGTGACCGACATTCAAAATTCCATCCTGATCGTACCATCCAAGAATTGTATGAAGTCACTCAACAGAAACACCGTCTTTTGCGTCAGCACGGGTACAACCTTCAAATCATGTGGGAATGTGATTGGGATCGTGAAGTCAAAAGCAATGAAGATCTCAAACAGTTCCGAGCATCGTACGAGATGGTCGAACCTCTTAATCCAAGACATGCCTTCTTTGGGGGACGTACCAACGCCGTTCGCCTCCATCATGTGGCCAACGAGACCCAGGGTGAACAAATCAAATACGTGGACGTGACCTCCTTGTACCCGTGGGTTAACAAGACACAACAGTATCCCATTGGTCATCCCATCATCATCACCAACCCGGGGAACCAAGACATTCATGCGTACTTTGGTGTAGCAAAAGTAGATGTGATTTCTCCCTATCATTTGTATCATCCCGTCTTGCCCTTCCGACATCGTGGTAAACTGACATTACCTCTTTGCAGAACCTGCATGGAAGAGGAGATGACCAAGGACCTCTTGGAAAAATCTCATCGTTGTCCTCACTCGCCAGAAGAACGACTTCTTAGGGGTACGTGGTGCACCCCTGAACTCGTCAAAGCAGTAGAGGTCGGGTACCGCATCGTACACATCCACGAGGTCTGGCATTCTCCAGAAGAACAACGTCAAGAAGGGCTCTTCGCTGACTATGTCAACACGTGGTTAAAAATAAAACAAGAATCAGCCGGGTATCCTGGATGGGCGCAGACTGAGGAACAAAAACAGCAATACGTCCGTGACTACTTCGACAAAGAAGGCATCACCTTAGATCCTCTCCTCATCGAAAAAAATCCAGGGCGTAAAGCTACGGCAAAGTTAATGCTAAATTCCTTTTGGGGCAAGTTTGGCGAAAATCTTCACAAGAAAACCACTGAGGCAGTCACCACACCCGCTCATCTCTTTGCTCTAGTGTCAAACACCTTCACAGACATTCATACGGTCCGCATTTGTTCACAAGATTCCTTGGAAGTGGTCTATTCGAATCTAAGAGAAACCCAGCCGGACAACGGACGTGTCAACATTTTCATTGCTGCCTTCACTACCTGTTGGGCCCGTTTAAAGTTGTACTCCTATCTAGAGCAGCTACAACAACAAGTCTTATACTTCGACACCGACTCTGTCATTTTCTCGTTGAAGCCTGGCCAACCCAACATTCCTCTGGGAGACTTTCTAGGTGAAATGACCAACGAATTGGACGATGGCGATTACATCATCGATTTCACCTCAGCAGGACCAAAGAATTATGGATACAAGACGAAAAATGGTAAAGTGTGCTGCAAAGTGCGTGGGTTCACCCTAAATGTTCGTGGTCAACAACAACTTAACTACAACATCATGCGCCAGAACCTTCTAGATGAATTGACGGATCCTCTTGACGAACGTAGAAACATCGACGTCGTCAATCCCAATTTCTTCACCAGACATCCGGCCACCAAACAGCTCAAAGTGGGTCCACGCACCAAAAGATATGGATTGGTGTTTGACAAACGTGTGGTCGATCCGGACACCTTCAAGTCCTATCCTTATGGATACATACCATCTGGGTTTAATGATGTGGACATGGAAAATGCTGAAACCTTGTTGGAATTGTAAATGGTTTTGTTTTCCAAAGTCCGGCAACACCCCCGGCACCTTGTAAATAGTTTTTTGTACATAGTTTTACCCCTAGCGAGCTGGCGCGTCTTTGGACGGATCGCTTAGCCCGCGGGACAAAGCTCGATTAGGGAAGGGTCGGGACTCTGAGTTTTTGTACATAGTTTTTGGTAGATAGTTCCCGGCCACAAAGAGTCCAGGTGGCGCCTCGATGATACCCACCCCGGGAGTGCCGATTGGTCCGGGATTTCATCCACGAGCCAGGGTAACCAACCCTCCGGGAGTGCCCCACTTATCGACACGCTCGGGGTTTAGTGCTCTCCTTAAGAGAGGGGGACTGGGGAAGCCACTGTTTTTAATTCATTCTGATTTCTTTCCTCTGCTTGGATACCGGTGTGTCGCCATGGAAATCCGTGAGACCGATCCCAGTCCTCCGTCGAGGCTGGTGGGCTGTTTTCCACCATGGCCGACTTTCGTGAGCGCCGCCATCTTGAATTCTTAATTCGGCTCCTGATTGGCTGAAATTTGTGGCGGCCATCTTGGAATTGGAAAACAATAGCATCCATTGTTCTTAATTCGGCTCCTAATTGGCTGAAATTTGTGGCGGCCATCTTGGATGTGGAAAACAATAGCGTCCATTGTTCTCCAAACAATAGCCTATTGTCTTTCTCGGCTCCTGATTGGTTACCGCACATATGAGCGTCCATTACTACTGGGGACAGCAAAACTTTTTGAACGCTCACCTTCAAGCTTCTGGGCCGAAATATAGCCCACTTTACTTTAATACTGAAAAAGTAGCCGAGACCGCCTTACGCGCATCGTGATTTTGACAAACTTCGGGTGGATTTCCCAGAACTTGGGGGATATTTTCAAGTCCCTTGGACGCTAAACTAGGTGCCGATGGCCTTGTTTTGCAGTGAAATGGACAAAGGAAAGCTTTTTGAACACTCTCTTTGTAGCTTCTGGGCCGAATTAGAATCCCACTTCACTTTCAGACTGAAATAGTAGCCGAGACCGCCTCACGCGCATCGTGAGTTAGACCAAGTTCAGCTCGATTTCACGCAACTTTTGGGATATTTTCCAGTCATGGGGACTCTAAACTAACTCCGGGTGGCCTTGGTTTGCACTGAAATGGGAACAGCATAACTTTTTGAACGCTCACTTTCGACCTTGTGGGCCGAAATATAGCCACACTTTACTTTAAGACTGAAACAGTAGCCGAGACCGCATTTCGCGCATCGTGATTTTGATCAACTTCGGCTCGCTTTCCCGGTACCTGTGGAATATTTTCCAGTCCCAGGCACCCTAAACTAGCTTTTGATAGCTTTGGTTTGCAGTGAAATGCACACAGGAAAACTTTTTGAACGGTCACTTTCGAGCTTCTGGACAGAAATATAGCCCGACTTTACTGACTGAGAGACTGAAAGAGTAGCCGAAACCACCTTACGTATATCGTAATTTTGACGAACTTCGAATGGATTTCCCGGAACTTGGGGGATATTTTCCAGTCCCTTGGACGCTAAACTAAGTCCTGATGGCATTGTTTTGAAGTGAAATGGACACAGCAAAACTTTTTGAACGCTCACTTTCTAGCTTGTGGGCCGAAATAAGCCCCACTTCACTTAAGACTGAAAGAGTAGCCGAGACCGCCTTGCTCGCATCGTGAGTTTGACAAACTTCGGGTCGATATTCCGGAACTTGGGGGATATTTTCCAGTCCCAGGAACTCTAAACTAACTCCTGGTGGGCTTGGTTTGCAGTGAAATGGACAGAGCAAAACTTTTTGAACGCTCACCTTCGAGCTTCCTGGCCGACATAAAGCCCCACTTTACTTTAAGACTTAAAGAGTAACCGAGACCACCTTACGCGCATTGTGATTTTGCCAAACTTCGGGTGGATCTCCCGGAACTTGGGGGAAATTTTCCAGTCCCTTGGACGCTAAACTAGGTGCCGATGGCCTTGTTTTTCAGTGAAATGGACACAGCAAAGCTTTTTGAACGCTCACTTTCGAGGTTGTGGGCCGAAATATAGCCATACTTCACTTTAAGACTGAAACAGTAGCCGAGACCACGTTTCGCGCATCGTGATTTTGATGAACTTTGGGTCGATTTCCCGGAACTTGCGAAATATTTGACAAACTTCGGGTTGATTTCCCGGAACTTGGGGGATATTTTCTAGTCCCGGGGACTCTCAACTAACTCCTGCTTGTCTTGGTTTGCAGTGAAATGGACACAGCGAAAGTTTTTGAATGCTCACTCTCGAGCTTTTGGGCCGAAATAGAGCCGCATTTAACTTTAAGACTGAAAGAGTAGGCGAGACCGTCTTGAGCGAATCGTGATTTTGACCAATTTCACGTTTATTTCCCGAGACTTGGGGGATATATTCCAGTCAAAGGGACTCTAAAGTAACTCCTGATGGCCTTGGTTTTCCGTGAAATGGACAGAGCACAACTTTGGAGCTTCTGGGCAGAAATATAGCCCCACTTTACTTTAAGACTGAAAGAGTAGATGAGACCGCCTTACGCGCATCGTAATTTTGACGAACTTCGAATGGATTTCCCGGAACTTGAGGGATATTTTGCAGTCCCCTGGACGTTAAACTAAGTCCTGATGGCCTTGTTTTGAAGTAAAATGGACACAACAAAGCTTTTTGAACGCTCACTTTCTAGCTTGTGGGCCGAAATATAGCCACACTTCACTTTAGGACTGACACGGTAGCCGAGACCACGTTACGCGCATCATGAATTTGATCAACTTCGGCTCGATATCCCGGGACTTGGGGGTTTTTTTTCAGTCCCGGGGACTCTAAACTAACTTCTGATGGCCTTCGTTTGCACTGAAAGTGACAGAGCAAAACTTTTTGAACGCTCACTTTCGAGCTTCTGGGCCGAAATGTTGTCCCACTTCACTTTAAGACTGAAAGAGCAGCCGAGACCACCGTACGCACATCGTGATTTTGAACAACTTCGGCTGGATTTACCGGAACTTGGGGGATATTTTCCAGTCCCGAGTACTCTTAAGTAACCCCTGATGGCCTTGGTTTGCTTTGAAATGGATACAGCAAAAGCTTTTGAACGCTCACTTTTGAGCTTTTGGGCCGAAATATAGCCCAACTTCACTTTAAGACTGAAAGAGTAGCCGAGACCGTCTTACGCAAATCGTGATTTTGACCAACTTCGGGTCGGTTTCCCGGAACTTGGGGGATATATTCCATTTCCCCTGTCTCTAAACTAACTCCTGATGGCCTTGGTTTTCAGTGAAATAAACAAAGGAAAGCTTTTTGAACACTCTCTTTGTAGCTTCTGGGCCGAAATAGAATCCCACTTCACTTTAAGACTGAAATAGTAGCCGAGACCGCCTCACGCGCATCGTGAGTTACACCAAGTTCAGCTCGATTTCACGCAACTTTTGGGATATTTTCCAGTGCGGGGGACTCTAAACTAACTCCGGATGGCCTTGGTTTGCACTGAAATGTGCAGAGCATAACTTTTTGAATGCCCACTTTGGAGTTTGTGGGCTGAATTATAGCCCCACTTCACTTTAAGACTGAAAGAGTAGCCGAGATCGCTTTGGGAGCATCGTGATTTTGACCAACTTCAGCTCGACTTACCGGAACTTGGGGAATATTTTCCAGTCCCAGGGACGCTAAAATAACTCGTGATGGTCTTGTTTTTCAGTCAAAGAACACAGCAAAACTTTTATCAACGCTCACTTTCGGGCTTGTGGGGCGAAATATAGCCACACTTTACTTTAAGACTGCAACAGTAGCCGAGACCGCATTTCGCGCATCGTGATTTTGATCAACTTCGGCTCGCTTTCCCGGAACTTGGGGAATATTTTGCAGTCCCGGGGACCCTAAACTAACTTTTGATAGCTTTGGTTTTCAGTAAAATGCACACAGCAAAACTTTTTGAACGCTCACTTTCGAGCTTCTGGAGAGAAATATAGCCCCACTTCACTTTAAGACTGAAAGGGTAGCCGAGACCACTTTGGGAGCATCGTGATTTTCACCAACTTCAGCTCGATTTACCGGAACTTGGGGAATATTTTCCAGTCCCAGGAACGCTAAACTAAGTCCTGATTGCCTTGTTTTTCAGTCAAAGAACACAGCAAAACTTTTTGAACGCTCACTTTCGGGCTTCTGGCCCGAAATATAGCCCCACTTCACTTTAAGACTGAAAAAGTAGCCGAGACTACCTTACGCAAATCGTTATTTTGACGAACTTCGGCTCGGTTTCCCGGAAGTTGGGGGATATTTTCCAGTCCCGGGGATTCTAAACTAGCTCCTGATGGCTTTGGTTTGCAGTGAAATAAACACAGGGAAACTTTTTGAACTCTCACTTTCAAGCTCCTGGACAGGAATAAAGCCTCACTTCACTTTAAGACTGAAACAGTAAGTGAGACCGCCTAACGTGCACCGTGATTTTGACCAACTTCGGCTAAATTTCCCTGAACTTGGGGGATATTTTCCAGTCCCGAAGACTCTCAAGTAGCCCCTGGTGGCCTTCGTTTGCATTGAAATGGATACAGCAAAACTTTTTGAACGCTCACTTTTGAGCTTCTGGGCCGAAATATAGCCCCACTTCACTTTAAGACTGAAAGAGTAGCCAAGACCGTCTTGCGCGCATCGTGATTTTGACCAACGTCTTCTCCATTTTCCGGAACCTGTTAAATATATTGCAGTCCCGGGGACTCTAAACTATCTCCTGATGGCCTTGGTTTGCAGTGAGATGGACACAGCAAATTTTTTGCAGCGCTCACTTTGGAGCTTCTGGGCAGAAATAGAGCCCAACTTCACTTTAAGCCTGAAAGAGTAGCTGAGTCCGCCTTAGGCGCATCGTGATTTTGAACAACTTCGGCTTGATCTGCCAGAACTTAAAAGATATTTTCCAGTCCCGGGGACTCTAAACTAACTCATGATGGCCTTGGTTTTCAGTGAAATTCAGAGAGGAAAACTTTTTGAACGCTCACTTTGGAGCTTCTGGAACGAAATATAGCGCAACTTAACTTTAAGACTGAAAGAGTAGCCGAGACCGCCTTACGCGAATCGTTATTTTGACCAACTTCGTCTCGATTTCGCGGAACTTGGGGGATATTTCCAGGTCCGGGCACTGTAAACTACTTCCTGAGGGCCTTCCTTTGCAGTGAAATGGGCACAGCATAACTTTTTGAACACTCACTTTCGAGCTTCTGGGCCGAAATATACAGCCGCGTCACTTTAAGACTCAAAGAGTAGCCGAGACTGCTTTACGCGCATCGTGATTTTGACAAACTTCGGCTCGATCTCCCGGAACTTGGGGGATATTTTGATGTCCCGGAGACTGTAAACTGTCTCCTAATGTGGCTTGGTTCGCGGTGAAATGGACACAGCAAAACTTTTTGAACTTTCACTTTCGAGGTTCTGGGCCGAAATATAGCCCGAGTTCACTTTAAGAATGAAAGAATAGCCGAAACCGCCTTACGCGCATCGTGATTTTGACCAACTTTGCCTCGATTTCCCGGGAAATGGGGAATATTTTCCGGTACCGGGGACTCTAAAGTAACTCCTGATTGCCTTGGTTTGCATTGAAATGGAGAGAGCAAAACTTTTTCAACGCTCTCCTTCGGGCTTCTGAGCCGAAATATAGCCCCACTTCAGTTTAAGACTGAAAGAGTAGCCGACACCGTCTTACGCGCATCGTGATTTTGACCAACTTCGGCTCGATTTCCCGAAACTTCGGGGATATATTCAAGTCCCAAGGACTCTAAACTAACCCCTCATGGCCTAGGTCTGCAGTGAAATGGACACAGCAAGTTTTTTTTGAACGCTTACTTTCGAAATTCTGGGCCGAAATATAGCCCCACTTCACTTTAAGACTGAAATAGTAGCCGAGACCGCCTTAGACGCATCGTGATTTTGACCAACTTCGGCTTGAGTTGCCAGAACTTAAGGGATATTTTCCAGTCCCGTGGACTCTAAACTAACAAATGATGGCCTTGGTTTTCATTTAAATTGAGAGAGCAAAACTTTTTAAACGCTCACTTTCGAGCTTCTGGGCCGAAATATACAGCCACGTCACTTTAAGACTAAAAGAGTAGCCGAGACTGCTTTACACGCATCGTGATTTTGAGAAACTTCGGCTCGATTTCCCGGGACTTGGGGCATATTTTGATGTCCCGGACACTGTAAACAATCTGCTGATGTGGCTTGGTTTGCGTTGAAATGGACACAGCAAAACTTTTTGAACTTTCACTTTCTAGCTTCTCGGCCGAAATATAGCCCCAGTTCACTTTAAGAATGAAAGAGTAGCCGAGACCGCCTTACGCGCATCGTGTTTTGACAAAATTCGGCTCGATTTCCCCGAACTTGGGCGATATTTTCCAGTCCCGAGGAGTCTAAACTTACTCCTGATGGCCCTGGTTTGCAGTGAAATGAACACAGAACAACTTTTTGAACTTTCACTCTCTAGCTTCTCGGCCGAAATATAGCCCCAGTTCACTTTAAGAATGAAAGAGTAGCCGCGACCGCCTTACGCGCATCGTGATTTTGACAAAATTCGGCTCAATTTACCCGAACTTGGGCGATATTTTCCAGTCCGAGGAGTCTAAACTAACTCCTGATGGCCTTGGTTTGCAGTGAAATGGACGCAGGAACACTTTTTGAACGCTCAGTTTCGAGCTTCTGGGCCGAAATACAGCGGTATTTCACTTTAAGAATGAAAGAGTAGCCGCGACCGCCTTACGAGCATCGTGATTTTGACCAAGTTCAGCTCGATTTCCCGGAACTTTGGGGATATTTTCCAGTCCGGGGGACTTCAACTAACTCCTGATGGCCTTGGTTTGCAGTTAAATGCAGAAAGCGTAACTTTTTAAAGGGTCACTTTCGAGCTTCTGGGCCGAAATATAGCCCCACTTTACTTTAAGACTGAAAGAGTAGCCGAGACCGTCTTACGCGCATCGTGATTTTGACCAACTTCCGTTCGATTTCCCGCAACTTCGGGGATATATTCCAGTCCCGGGGCTCTAAACTAACTGTTGCTAGCCTTGGTTTGCAGTGAAATGGACACAGCACATTTTTTTGAACGCTCACTTTCGAGCTTCTCGGCCGAAATATAGCCCTACTTCACTTTAAGACTGAAAGAGTAGCCGAGACCGCTTTACGCGCAACGTAATTTGACCAACTTCGGCTCGATTTCCCGGAAGTTGCGAATATTTTCAATTCCCGGGGAAGCTAAACTAACTTCCGATGGCTTTAGTTTACAGTTAAATGGACACAGCAAAACTTTTTGAACGCTCACTTTCGAGCTTATGGGTCGAAATATAGCCCCACTTAACTTTAAGACTGAAAGAGTAGCCGAGACCGCCTTACGCGCATCGTGATTTTGGGATACTTCGGCTCGATTTCCCGCAAATAGGGGGATATATTCCGGTCCTGGGCACTCTAAACTAACTGCTGATGGCCTTGGTTTCCAGTGAAATGGACACAGGAACACTTTTGGAACGCGCACTTTCGAGCTTGCTGGCCGAAATATAGCCCTACTTATTTTTAAGACTGCTAGAGTAGGCGGAAGCGCCTTACACGTATTGTGTTTTTGAGGATCTTCGGCACGATCTGGCGAAACTTGGGAGATATTTTCCAGTCCCAAAGTCTCTAAAATCACTCCTGATTGTCTAAGATGTGAGTGAAATAGAGAGAAACGTTTTTGAACCCTTACTTTCGAGCTTCTGGAGTTAAATGTAAGCCCACTTTACCTTAAGACTGAAAGAGTAGCCGAGACCCCCTTAAGCGCATCGTGATTTTGACTAACTTCGGGTGGATTTCCCGTAACTTGGGGGATATTTCCAGTCCCTTGGACGCTAAACTAAGTCGTGATGGCCTTGTTTTGCAGTGAAATGGACACAGGAAAACTTTCTAAAGACTCAGTTTCGAGCTTCTGGACCGAAATATTCCCCCACTTCACTTTAAGACTGAAAGAGTAGCCGAGACCGCCGTACGCGCGTCGTGATTTTGACCAACTTCGGTTAAGTTTCCCGGAACTTGGGGGATATTTTCCAGTCCCGGGAACTCTAAACTGACCCCCGACGTCCTTGGTCTGCAGTAAAATGGACACAGGAAAACTTTTTGAACGCTCACTTTTGAGCTTCTGGGCCGAAATATAGCTCCACTTCACTTTAAGACTGAAAGAGTAGCCGAGACCGCCTTACGCCCATCGTAATTTTGACAAAATTCGGCTCGATTTTTCGGAACTTGGGGGATATTTTCCAGTCCCGCGGACTCTAAAATAACTCCTGACGGCCTTGCTCTGGAGTGAAATGGACACAGCACAACTTTTTGAACGCTTATTTTCCAGCTTCTGGGCGGAAATATTGCTCCAGTTCACTTTAAGAATGAAAGATTAACCGGGACCGCCTTACGCGCATCGTGATTTTGACCAACTTTGGCTCGATTTCCCGGGAAATGGGGGATATTTTCCGGTACCGGGGAATCTAAACTAACTCCTGATTGCCTAGGCCGAAATGTAGCCCCAGTTCATTTTAAGACTGAAAGAGTAAACGAAACTGCCGTACGCTTATCGTAATTTTAGGAAAGTTTGGCTCAATTTGCCAAAACTTGGAGGATAGCTTCCAGTCTCGAGGATTCTAAACTATCTCCTGATGGACTTAGTTCTTAGTGAAATGGACACAGGTAAAAGGAGAGCACGCTCGGTGTCGAGCTTGTAGAACCGAAATCTAGCCCCACTTCATTTTCGGAGTAAACGAGTAGCCGAGACCGCCTTACGCGCATCGTAAGTTTCAACATCTTTGGTTCGATTTGCCGGAATTCGGGGACTATTATCCAGTCCCGAGGACTCTATGCTAACTCCTGATGAACTTAGTTTTCAGTGATATGTACACAGGCAAAAGGAGCGCACGCTCGGTGTTGAGCTTGTCGGCCGAAATATAGCCCCACTTCATTTTAAGACTGAAAGAGTAGCCGAGACCGCCTTACGCGCATCGTGATTTTGAGCAACTTTGGCTCGACCTGCCAGAATTTGGGAAATATTTTCCAGTCTCAAGGACTCTAAACTAACTCCTGATGGCCTATGATGTCAGTGAAATGGACACAGGTAAAATTAGCGCACGCCCGGTCTCGAGCTTCTAGGTCGAAATATAGCGCCCCTTAATTTTAAGACTGAAAGAGTAGCCGAGACCGCCTTACGCGCATCGTGATTTTGGGCCACTTTTGCTCGATTTCCCGGAAGTTGGCGAATAATTTAAAGTCCCGGGGACGCTAAACTAACTCCCGATGACCTTGGTTTGCAGCTTAATGAACACAGCAAAACATTCTGAACGCTCACCTTCGAGCTTCAGGGCCGAAATATAGCCCTACTTAAATTTAAGACTGAAAGAATATCCGAGAGCCCGTTACGCGCATCGTAATTTTCATCAACTTCGGCACCATTTCCTGGAACTTGGAGAATATTTTCCAGTCCCGGGGAATCTAAACTACGTTTTCAGTTAAATGGACAGAGCACAACTTTGGAGCTTCTGGGCAGAAATATAGCCCCACTTTACTTTAAGACTGAAAGAGTAGATGAGACCGCCTTACGCGCATCGTAATTTTGACGAACTTCGAATGGATTTTTCGGAACTTGGGGGATATTTTGCAGTCCCTTGGAGGCTAAACTAAGTCCTGAGGGCCTTGTTTTGAAGTAAAATGGACACAACAAAACTTTTTGAACGCTCACTTTCTAGCTTGTGGGCCGAAAGATAGCCACACTTCACTTTAGGACTGACACAGTAGCCGAGACCACGTTACGCGCATCATGAATTTGATCAACTTCGGCTCGATTTCCCGGGACTTGGGGGATATTGTCCTGTCCCAGGGACTGTAAACTAACTTCTGATGGCCTTGGTTTGCACTGAAAGTGACAGAGCAAAACTTTTTAAACACTCACTTTCGAGCTTCTGGGCCGAAATATTGCCCAACTTCAGTTTAAGAGTCAAAGAATAGCCGAGACCACCTTACGCACATCGTGATTTTGACCAACTTCGGCTCGATTTTCCGGAGCTTGGGGGATATTTTCCAGTCCCGAGGACTCTTAAGTAACCCCTGATGGCCTTGGTTTGCATTGAAATGGATACAGCAAAACTTTTTGAACGCTCACTTTTGAGCTTTTGGGCCGAAATATAGCCCCACTTCACTTTAAGACTGAAAGACTAGCCGAGACCGTCTTACAAGCAGCGTGATTTTGTCCAACGTGTCCTCTATTTTCCGGAATTTGGGAAATATATTCCACTCCCGGGGACTCTAAACTAACTCCTGATAGCCTTGGTTTGCAGTGAATTAGACACAGTAATTTTTTTTGAGCTGTGAGCTTGTGGGCCGAAATAGAGCCCCACTTTACTTTAAGACTGAAGGAGTAGCCGACACCGCCTTAAGCGCACCGTGATTTTGACCAACTTCGGCTCGATTTGCCGGAACTTGGGGGATATTTTCCAGTCCCGGGGACTCCAAACTAACTCCTGATTGTCTTGGGTTTCAGTGAAATGGACACAGCGAAACTTTTTGAACGCTCACTCTCGAGCTTCTGGACCGAAATATAGCCCCACTTTAGTTTAAGACTGAAAGAGTAGCCGAGACCGTCTTGCGCAAATCGTGATTTTGACCAACTTCGGGTCGGTTTCCCGGAACTTGGGGGATATATTCCATTTCCGCTGGCTCTAAACTAACTCCTGATGGCCTTGGTTTTCAGTGAAATGGACAAAGGAAAGCTTTTTGAACACTCTCTTTGTAGCTTCTGGGCCGAAATAGAATCCCACTTCACTTTCAGACTGAAATAGTAGCCGAGACCGCCTCACGCGCATCGTGAGTTAGACCAAGTTCAGCTCGATTTCACGCAACGTTTGGGATATTTTCCAGTCCGGGGTACTCTAAACTGACTCCGGATGGCCTTGGTTTGCACTGAAATGCGCACAGCATAACTTTTAGAAGGCTCTCTTTGGAGCTTCTGGGCCGAAATATAGCCCCACTTCAATTAAGACTAAAAGAGTAGCCGAGATCGCCTTACGCGCATCGTGATTTTGACCATTTTCGGATGGATTTCTCGGAACTTGGAGGATATTTTCCAGTCCCGGGGACTCTAAACTAACTCCTGATGGCCTTGTTTTGCAGTGAAATGGACAGAGGAAAACTTTTTGAACGCTCCCTTTCGAGCTTGTGGGCCGAAATATAGCCACACTTGACTTTAAGACTGAAACAGTAGCCGAGACGGCATTTCGCGCATCGTGATTTTGATCAACTTCGGCTCGCTTTCCCGGAACTTGGGGAATATTTTCCAGTCCCGGGGAGCCTAAACTAACTTTTGATAGCTTTGGTTTGCAGTAAAATGCACACAGCAAAACTTTTTGAACGCTCACTTTGGAGCTTCTGGACAGAAATATAGCCCGACTTTACTTTAAGAGTGAAAGAGTATCCGAAACCGCCTTACGTATATCGTAATTTTGACGAACTTCGAACGGATTTCCCGGAACTTGAGGGATATTTTCCAGTCCCTTGGACGCTAAACTAAGTCCTGATGGCCTTGTTTTGAAGTGAAAAGGACGCAGCAAAACTTTTTGAACGCTCACTCTCTAGCTTGTGGGCCGTAATATAGCCACACTTGACTTTAAGACTGAAACAGTAGCCGAGACCACGTTACGCGCATCATGAATTTGATCAACTTCGGCTCCAATTCCCGGGACTTGGGGGATATTCTCCAGTCCCGGGGACTGTAACCTAACTCCTGATGGCCTTGGTTTGCATTGAAATGGACACAGCACAATTTTTTGAACGGACACTTTCGACATTCTGCGCCGAAATATAGCCCCACTTCACTTAAGACTAAAAGAGTAGCCGAGAGCGCCCTGCTCGCATCGTGAGTTTGCAAACTTCGGGTCGATAATCTGGAACTCTGGGGATATTTTCCAGTCCCAAGAACTCTAAACTAACTCCTGATGGCCTTGGTTTGCAGTGAAATGGACAGAGCAAAACTTTTTGAACGCTCACCTTCGAGCTACCTGGCCGAAATAAAGCCCCACTCTACTTTAAGACTTAAAGAGTAACCGAGACCACCTTACGCGCATTGTGATTTTGACAAACTTCGGGTGGATCTCCCGGAACTTGGGGAACATTTTCCAGTCCCTTGGACCCTAAACTAAGTCCTGATGGCCTTGTTTTGCAGTGAAATGGACACAGCAAAACTTTTTGAACGCTCCCTTTCGAGCTTGTGGGCCGAAATATAGCCACACTTGACTTTAAGACTGAAACAGTAGCCTAGACCGCATTTCGCGCATCGTGATTTTGATCAACTTCGGCTCGCTTTCCCGGAACTTGAGGAATATTTTCCAGTCCCGGGGACCCTAAACTAACTTTTGATAGCTTTGGTTTGCAGTAAAATGCACACAGCAAAACTTTTTGAACGCTCACTTTCGAGCTTGTGGGCCGAAATATAGCCACACTTTACTTTAAGACTAAAACAGTAGCCGAGACCGCATTTCGCGCATCGTGATTTTGATCAACTTCGGCTCGCTTTCCCGGAACTTGGGGAATACTTTCCAGTCCCGGGGACCCTAAACTAACTTTTGATAGCTTTGGTTTGCAGTGAAATGCACAGCGCAAAACTTTTTGAACGCTGACTTTCGAGCTTCTGGACAGAAATATAGCCCCACTTCACTTTAAGACAGAAACAGTAGCCGAGACCACTTTAGGGGCATCTTGATTTTGACATACCTCGGCTCAATTTCCCAGACCTTGGGGCATATTTTCTTGTCCCGGGGACGCTAAACTAACTCCTGATGGCCTTGGTTTGCAGTGAGATGAACACAGCAAAACTTGTTGAACGCTCACTTTCGGGCTTCTGGCCCGAAATATAGCCCCACTTCACTTTAAGACTGAAAGAGTAGCCGAGACTACCTTACGCAAATCGTGATTTTGACCAACTTCGGCTCGATTTCCCGGAAGTTGGGGGATATCTTCCAGTCCCGGGGACTCTAAACTAGCTCCTAATGACTTTGGTTTGCAGTGAAATAAACACAGGGAAACTTTTTGAACTCTCACTTTCAAGCTCCTGGGCAGGAATAAAGCCTCACTTCACTTTAAGACTGAAACACTAAGCGAGACCGCCTAACGCGCACCGTGATTTTGACCAACTTCGGCTAAATTTTCCTGAACTTGGAGGATATTTTCCAGTCCCGAAGACTCTCAAGTAATCCCTGGTGGCCTTCGTTTGCATTGAAATGGATACAGCAATACTTTTTGAAGCTCACTTTTGAGCTTCTGGGCCGAAATATAGCCCCACTTCACTTTAAGACTGAAAGAGTAGCCAAGACCGTCTTGCGCGCATTGTGATTTTGACCAACGTCTTCTCCATTTTCCGGAACTTGGGAAATATATTGCAGTCCCGGGGACTCTAAACTAACTCCTGATGGCCTTAGTTTGCAGTGAAATGGACACAGCAAATTTTTTGCAGCGCTCACTTTGGAGCTTCTGGGCCGAAATAGAGCCCCAGTTCACTTTAAGACTGAAAGAGTAGCCGAGGCCGCCTTAGGCGCATCGTGATTTTGACCAACTTTGGCTTGAGTTGCCAGAACTTAAAAGATATTTTCCAGTCCCGGGGACTCTAAACTAACTCATGATGGCCTTGGTTTTCAGTGAAATTGAGAGAGGAAAACTTTTTGAAGCTCACTTTGGAGCTTCTGGACCGAAATATAGCCCTACTTCAGTTTAAGACTGAAAGAGTAGCCGAGACCGCCTTACGCGAATCGTTATTTTGACCAACTCCGTCTCGATTTCGCGGAACTTGGGGGATATTTTACAGTTCCGGGCACTGTAAACTACTTCCTGAGGGCCTTGCTTTGCAGTGATATGGGCACAGCATAACTTTTTGAACGCTCACTTTCGAGCTTGTGGGCCGAAATATACAGCCACGTCACTTTAAGACTAAAAGAGTAGCCGAGACTCCTTTACGCGCATCGTGATTTTGACAAACTTCGGCTCGATTTCCCGGGACCTGGGGGATATTTTGATGTCCCGGAGACTGTAAACAATCTGCTGATGTGGCTTGGTTGGCGGTGAAATGGACACAGCAAAACCTTTTGAACTTTCACTTTCTAGCTTCTGGGCCGAAATATAGGCCCAGTTCACTTTAAGACTGAAAGAGTAGCCGAGACCGCCTTACGCGCATCATGATTTTGACAAAATTCGGCTCGATTTCCCCGAACTTGGGCGATATTTTCCAGTCCCGAGGAGTCTAAACTAACTCCTGATGGCCTTGGTTTGCAGTGAAATGAACACAGCAAAATTTTTTGAACTTTCACTTTCTAGCTTTTCGGCCGAAATATAGCCCCAGTTCACTTTAAGAATGAAAGACTAACCGAGACCGCCTTACGCGCATCGTGATTTTGACAAAATTCGGCTCCATTTCCCCGAACTTGGGCGATATTTTCCAGTCCCGGGGACTCTAAACCAACTCCTGATGGCTTTGGTTTGCAGTGAAATGGACGCAGGAAAACTTTTTGAACGCTCACTTTCGAGCTTCTGGGCCGAAATACCACCGTATTTCACTTTAAGACTGAAAGAGTAGCCGAGACCGCCTCACGCGCATCGTGATTTTGGGATACTTCGGCTCGATTTCCCGCAAATAGGGGGATATTTTCCAGTCCCCGGGAATCTAAACTAACTCCTGATGGCCTTGGTTTCCAGTGAAATGGACACAGGAAGACTTTTTGAACGCGCACTTTCGAGCTTGCTGGCCGAAATATAGCCCTACTTCTTTTTAAGACTGAAAGAGTAGGCGGGAGCGCCTTACGCGCATTGTGTGTTTGAGGATCTTCGGCTCGATCTGGCGAAACTTGGGCGATATTTTCCAGTCCCAAAGTCTCTAAACTCACTCCTGATTGTCTAAGATGTGAGTGAAATAGAGACAAAAACTTTTGAACCCTTACTTTCGAGCTTCTGGAGTTAAATCTAAGCCCACTTTACCTTAAGACTGAAAGAGTAGCCGAGACCCCCTTAAGCGCATCGTGATTTTGACTAACTTCGGGTGGATTTCCCGTAACTTGGGGGATATTTCCAGTCCCTTGGACGCTAAACTAAGTCGTAATGGCCTTGTTTTGCAGTGAAATGGACACAGCAAAACTTTTTAAACACTCAGTTTCGAGCATCTGGGCCGAAATATTGCCTCACTTCACTTTAAGACTGAAAGAGTAGCCGAGACCGCCGTACGCGCGTCGTGATTTTGACCAACTTCGGTTAAGTTTCCCGGAACTTGGGGGATATTTTCCAGTCCCGGGGACTCTAAACTGACCCCCGACGTCCTTGGTCTGCAGTGAAATGGACACAGGAAAGCTTTTTGAACGCTCACTTTCGAGCTTCTGGACCGAAATAGAACCCCACTTCACTTAAAGACTGAAAGAGTAGCCGAGACCACCTTACGCACATCGTGATTGTGACCAACCTCGGCTCGATTTACCGTAACTTGGGGGATATTTTCGAGTCATGAGGACTCTTAACTAATTCCTGATTGCCTTGGTTTGCATTGAAATGGATACAGCAAAACTTTTTGAACCCTCACTTTTGAGCTTCTGGGCCGAAATATAGCCCCACTTCACTTTAAGACTGAAAGCGTAGCCAAGACCGTCTTACGCGCATCGTGATTTTGACCAACGTCTTCTCGATTTTCCGGAACTTCGGAAATACATTCCGTTCCCGGGGACTCTAAACTAACTACTAATAGCCTTGGTTTGCAGTGAAATGGACACAGTAATTTTTTTTGAGCTTTGAGCTTGTGGGCCGAAATAGAGCCCCACTTCACTTTAAGACTGAAGGAGTAGCCGACACCGCCTTAAGCGCACCGTGATTTTGACCAACTTCGGCTCGATTTGCCAGAACTTGGGGGATATTTTCCAGTCCCGGGGACTCTAAACTGACCCCCGACATCCTTGGTCTGCAGTAAAATTGACACAGCAAAACTTTTTGGACGCTCAATTTTGAGCTTCTGGGCCGAAATATAGCTCCACTTCACTTTAAGAGTGAAAGAGTAGCCGAGACCGCCTTACGCCCATCGTAATTTTGGCAAAATTCGGCTCGATTTCCGGGAACTTGGGGGATATTTTCCAGTCCCGCGGACTCTAAAGTAACTCCTGATGGCCTTGCTCTGGAGTGAAATGGACACAGCACAACTTTTTGAACGCTCACTTTCCAGCTTCTGGGCGGAAATATTACCCCAGTTCACTTTAAGAATGAAAGAGTAACCGGGACCGCCTTACGCGCATCATGATTTTGACCGACTTTGGCTCGATTTCCCGAAAAATGGGGGATATTTTCCGGTACCGGGGACTCTAAACTAACTCCTGATTGCCTTGGTTTGCGGTGAAATGGACACAGCACAACTTTTTGAACGCTCACGTTTGAGCTTCTGGGCCGAAGCATAGCCCTACTTCACTTTAAGACTGAAAGACTAGCCGAGACCGCCTTACGCGCATCGTGATTTTCCACTACTTCGGCTCGATTTCCCGGAACTTGGGAGATAATTGCCAGTCCCGGGCACTCTAAACTAATTCCTGATGGCCTTGGTTTTCAGTGAAATGGACACAGCCAAACTCTTTGAACGTTCACTTTCGAGCTTCTGGGCCGAAATATAGCCCCACCTCACTTTAAGACTGAAAGAGTAGCCGGGACCGCCTTACGCGCATGGTAATTTTGTCGAACTTCGGCTTGATTTTCTGGGACTTGGGGGATATTTTCCAGTCCCGGAAGCTCTATACTAACTCCTGAATGCCTTAGTTTTTAGTGAAATGGACACAGGTAAAAGGGGCGCACGCTGGGTTTCCAGGTTGTAGGCCGAAATATAGCCCCACTTTATTTTAAGACTGAAAGTGTACACGAAACCTTCTTAAGCGCATCGAAATTTTTAGCCACTATGGCTCGATCTGCCAAAACTTGGGGGATATTTTCCAGTCCCGGGGACTCTACCCTAACTCTTGATGGCCTTAGTTTTCAGTCAAATGGTCACAGGTTACCGGAGCGCACGCTCGGTGTCGAGTTTCTAGGCCGAAATATAGCCCCAGTTCATTTTAAGACTGAAAGAGTAAACGAAACTGCCGTACGCTTATCGTAGTTTTAAGAAAGTATGGCTCAATTTGCCGAAACTTGGAGGATAGCTTCCAGTCTCGAGGATTTTAAACTATCTCCTGATGGACTTAGTTCGCAGTGAAATGGACACAGGTAAAAGGAGAGCACGCTCGGTGTCGAGCTTGTAGAACCGAAAAATAGCCCCACTTCATTTTCGGAGTAAACGAGTAGCCGAGACCGCCTTACGCGCATCGTGATTTTGAGCATCTTTGGCTCGATTTGAGGGAATTCTGGGAATATTTTCCAGTCCCGAGGACTCTATGCTAATTCCTGATGAACAGAGTTTTCAGTGATATGTACACAGGCAAAAGGAGCGCACGCTCGGTGTTGAGCTTGTCGGCCGAAATATAGCCACACTTCATTTTAAGACTGAAAGAGTAGCCGAGACCGCCTTACGCGCATCGTGATTTTGAGCAACTTTGGCTCCATCTGCCAGAATTTGGGAAATATTTTGCAATCCCAAGAACTCTAAACTAACTCCTCATGGCCTAAGATGTCAGTGAAATGGACACAGGTAAAATTAGCGCACGCCCGGTCTCGAGCTTCTAGGTCGAAATATAGCCCCCTTAATTTTAAGACTGAAAGAGTAGCCGAGACCGCCTTACGCGCATCGTGATTTTGGGCCACTTTTGCTCGATTTCCCGGAAGTTGGCGAATAATTTAAAGTCCCGGGGACGCTAAACTAACTCCCGATGACCTTGGTTTGCAGTGTAATGAACACAGCAAAACATTCTGAACGCTCACCTTCGAGCTTCAGGGCCAAAATATAGCCCTACTTAAATTTAAGACTGAAAGAATAGCCGAGAGCCCGTTACGCGCATCGTAATTTTCATCAACTTCGGCGCCATTTCCTGGAACTTAGAGAATGTTTTCCAGTGGCGGGGACTCTATACTAACTCCTGATGGCCTTGGTTTGCAGTGAAATGGACACAGCAAAACTTTTTGAACGCTCACTTTCGAGCTTGTGGGCCTATATGTAGCCAGACTTCACTTTAAGACGGAAACAGTAGCCGAGACCGTGGTACGCGCATCGTGATTTTGATCAACTTCTGCTCGCTTTCCTGGAACTTGGGGAATATTTTCCAGTCCCGGGGACTCTAAGCTAACTCCTGATGGCCTTGGTTTGCAGTGAAATGAACACAGTTAAACTTTTTGAACTTTCACTTTCTAGCTTCTCGGCCGAAATATAGCCCCAGTTCACTTTAAGAATGAAAGAGTAGCCGAGACCGCCTTACGCGCATCGTGATTTTGACAAAATTCGGCTCGATTTCCCCGAACTTGGGCGATATTTTCCAGTCCCGAGGAGTCTAAACTAACTCCTGATGGCCTTGGTTTGCAGTGAAATGAACACAGTTAAACTTTTTGAACTTTCACTTTCTAGCTTCTCGGCCGAAATATAGCCCCTGTTAACTTTAAGAATGAAAGAGTAGCTGAGACCGCCTTACGCATATCGTCATTTTGACAAAATTCGGCTCGATTTTCCCGAACTTGGGCGATATTTTTCAGTCCCGAGGAGTCTAAACTAACTTCTGATGCCCATGGTTTGCAGTGAAATTCACACAGCACAAGTTTTTGAACGCACACTTTCGAGCTTTTAGGCCGAAATATAGTCCCACATCACTTACGACTTAAAGAGTAGCCGAGACCGGCGTGCGCGCATCGTGATTTTGACCAACTTCGGCTCGATATTCCGGAGTTTGGGGGATATTTTCCAGTCCCGAGGACTCTTTAGTAACCCCTGATGGCCTTGGTTTGCATTGAAATGGATACAGCAAAACTTTTTGAACGCTCACTTTTGAGCTTTTGGGCCGAAATATAGCCCCACTTCACTTTAAGACTGAAAGAGTAGCCGAGACCGTCTTGCGCGCATCGTGATTTTGACCAACGTCTTCTCGATTTTCCGGAACTTGGGAAATACATTCCACTCCCGGGGACTCTAAACTAACTCCTAATAGCCCTGGTTTGCAGTGAAATAGACACTAATTTTTTTTGAGCTTTGAGCTTGTGGGCCGAAATAGAGCCCAACTTCACTTTAAGACTGAAGGAGTAGACGACACCGGCTTAAGCGCACCGTGATTTTGACCAACTTCGGGTCGGTTTCCCGGAACTTGGGGGATATATTCCATTTCCGCGGGCTCTAAACTAACTCCTGATGGCCTCGGTTTTCCGACAAAGGAAAGCTTTTTGAACACTCACTTTGTAGCTTCAGGGCCGAAATAGAATCCCACCTCATTTTCAGACTGGAATAGTAGCCGAGACCGCCTCACGTGCATCGTGAGTTAGACCAAGTTCAGCTCGATTTCACGCAACGTTTGGGATATTTTCCAGTCCGGGGTACTCTAAACTGACTCCGGATGGCCTTGGTTTGCACTGAAATGCGCACAGCATAACTTTTAGAAGGCTCTCTTTGGAGCTTCTGGGCCGAAATATAGCCCCACTTCACTTTAAGACTGAAAGAGTAGCCGAGATCGCCTTACGCGCATCGTGATTTTGACCATTTTCGGATCGATTTCTCGGAACTTGGGGGATATTTTTCAGTCTCGGGGACTCTAAACTAACTCCTGATCGCCTTGCTTTGCATTGAAATGGACAGAGCAAAACTTTTTGAACGCTCCCTTTCGAGCTTGTGGGCCGAAATATAGCCACACTTGACTTTAAGACTGAAACAGTAGCCGAGACCGCATTTCGCGCATCGTGATTTTGATCAACTTCGGCTCGCTTTCCCGGAACTTGGAGAATATTTTTTAGTCCCGGGGACCCTAAACTAACTTTTGATAGCTTTGGTTTGCAGTGAAATGCACACAGCAAAACTTTTTGAACGCTCACTTTCGAGCTTCTGGAGAGAAATATAGCCCCACTTCACTTTAAGACTGAAAGGGTAGTCGAGACCGCTTTCGGAGCATCGTGATTTTGACCTAGTTCAGCTCGATTTACCGGAAGTTGGGGAATATTTTCCAGTCCCAGGGACGCTAAACTAACTCGTGATGGCCTTGTTTTGCAGTCAAAGAACACAGCAAAACTTTTTGAACGCTCACTTTCGGCCTTCTCGGCCGAAATATAGCCCCACTTCACTTTAAGACAGAAACAGTAGCCGAGACCACTTTACGGTCATCGTGATTTTGACCAACCTCGGCTCAATTTCCCGGGCCTTGGGGCGTATTTTCTTCTCCTGGGGACGCTAAACTAACTCCTGATGGCCTTGGTTTGCAGTGAAATGAACACAGCAAAAATTTTTGAACGCTCACTTTCGGGCTTCTGGCCCGAAATATAGCTCCACTTCACTTTAAGACTGAAAGAGTAGCCGAGACTACCTTACGCAAATCGTGATTTTGACCAACTTCGGCTCGATTTCCCGGAAGTTGAGGGATATTTTCCAGTCCCGGGGACTCTAAACTAGCTCCTGATGACTTTGGTTTGCATCCAAATAAACACAGGAAAACTTTTTGAACGCTCACTTTCAAGCTCCTGGGCAGGAATAAAGCCTCACTTCACTTCAAGACTGAAATAGTAAGCGAGACCGCCTAACGCGCACCGTGATTTTGACCAATTTCGCCTAATTTCCCTGAACTTGAGGGATATTTTCCAGTCCCGAAGACTCTCAAGTAACCCCTGATGGCCTTGGTTTGCATTGAAATGGATACAGCAAAACTTTTTGAAGCTCACTTTTGAGCTTCTGGGCCGAAATATAGCCCCACTTCACTTTAAGACTGAAAGACTAGCCAAGACCGTCTTGCGCGCATCGTGATTTTGACCAACGTCTTCTCCATTTTCCGGAACTTGGGAAATATATTGCAGTCCCGGGGACTCTAAACTAACTCCTGATGGCCTTGGTTTGCAGTGAAATGGACACAGCAAATTTTTTGCAGCGCTCACTTTGGAGCTTCTGGGCCAAAATAGAGCCCCACTTCACTTTAAGACTGAAAGAGTAGCCGAGGCCGCCTTAGGCGCATCATGATTTTGACCAACTTCGGCTTGAGTTGCCAGAACTTAAAAGATATTTTCCAGTCCCGGGGACTCTAAACTAACTCATGATGGCCTTGGTTTTCAGTGAAATTCATAGAGGAAAACTTTTTGAACGCTCACTTTCGAGCGTCTGGACCGAAATATAGCCCTACTTCAGTTTAAGACTGAAAGAGTAGCCGAGACCACCTTACGCGAATCGTTATTTTGACCAACTTCGTCTCGATTTCGGGAAACTTGGGGGATATTTTGCAGTTTCGGGCACTGTAAACTACTTCCTGAGGGCCTTGCTTTGCTGTGAAATGGGCACAGCATAACTTTTTGAACGCTCACTTTCGAGCTCTCTGGGACGAAATATACAGCCACGTCACTTTAAGACTCACAGAGTAGCCGAGACTGCTTTACGCGCATCGTGATTTTGACAAACTTCGGCTCGATTTCCCGGAATTTGGGGGATATTTTGATGTCCCGGAGACTGGAAACTATCTCCTGATGTGGCTTGGTTCGCGCTGAAATGGACACAGCAAAACTTTTTGAACTTTCAGTTTCGAGCTTCGGGGCCGAAATATAGCCCGAGTTCACTTTAAGAATGAAAGAATAGCCGAGACCGCCTTACGCGCATCGTCATTTTGACTAACTTCGGCTCGATTTCCCGAAACTTCGGGTATATATTCAACTCCCAAGGACTCTAAACTAATCCCTGATGGCCTTGGTCTGAAGTGAAATGGACACAGCAAATTTTTTCAACGCTTACTTTCGAAATTCTGGTCCGAAATATAGTCCCACTTCACTTTAAGACTGAAATAGTAGCCGAGACCGCCTTAGACGCATCGTGATTTTGACCAACTTCGGCTTGAGTTGCCAGAACTTAAGGGATAGTTTCCAGTCCCGTGGACTCTAAACTAACTCATGATGGCCTTGGTTTTCAGTTAAATTGAGAGAGCAAAACTTTTTGAACGATCACTTTCGACCTTCTGGGCCGAAATATACAGCCACGTCACTTTAAGACTAAAAGAGTAGCCGAGACTGCTTTACGCGAATCGTGATTTTGACAAACTTCGGCTCGATTTCCCGGGACTTGGGTATATTTTGATGTCCGGGACACTGTAAACAATCTGCTGATGTGGCTTGGTTTGCGGTGAAATGGACACAGGAAAACTTTTTGAACTTTCACTTTCTAGCTTCTGGGCCGAAATATAGCCCCAGTTCACTTTAAGAATGAAAGAGTCGCCGAAACCGCCTGACGCGCATCGTCATTTTGACAAAATTCGGCTCGATTTCCCCGAACTTGGGCGATATTTTCCAGTCCCGAGGAGTCTAAACTAACTCCTGATGGCCTTGGTTTGCAGTGAAATGAACACAGCAAAACTTTTTGAACTTTCACTTTCTAGCTTCTCGGCCGAAATATAGCCCCAGTTCACTTTAAGAATGAAAGACTAGCCGAGACCGCCTTACGCGCATCGTGATTTTGACAAAATTCGGCTCGATTTCCCCGAAATTGGGCGATATTTTCAAGTCCCGGGACTCTAGAGCAACTCCTGATGGCCTTGGTTTGAAGTGAAATGGACGCAGGGATACTTTTTGAACGCTCAGTTTCGAGCTTCTGGGTCGAAATACAACCGTATTTCACTTTAAGACTGAAATAGTAGCCGAGACCGCCTTACGAGCATCGTGATTTTGACCAAGTTCAGCTCGATTTCCCGGAACTTGGGGGTTATTTTCCAGACCGGGGGACTTTAAACTAACTCCTGATGGCCTTGGTTTGCAGTTAAATAAAGAAAGCGTAACCTTTTAAAGGGTCACTTTCGAGCTTCTGGGCCGAAATATAGCCCCACTTTACTTTAAGACTGAAAGAGTAGCCGAGACCGTCTTACGCGCATCGTGATTTTGACCAACTTCCGTTCGATTTCCCGGAACTTCGGGGATATATTCCAGTCCCGGGGACTCTAAACTAACTGCTGATGGCCTTGGTTTGCAGTGAAATGGACACAGCACATTTTTTTGAACGGTCACTTTCGAGCTTCTCGGCCGAAATTCAGCGCTACTTCACTTTAAGATTGAAAGAGTAGCCGAGACCGCCTTACGCGCATCGTAATTTTGACCGACTTCGCCTCGATCTCCCGGAAGTTGGCGAATATTTTCAATTCCCGGGGAAACTAAACTAACTTCCGATGGCTTTAGTTTGCAGTTAAATGGACACAGCAAAACTTTTTGAACGATCACTTTCGAGCTTATGGCTCGAAATATAGCCCCAGTAAACTTTAAGACTGAAAGAGTAGCCGAGACCGCCTTACGCGCATCGTGATTTTGGGATACTTCGACTGGATTTTCCGCAAATAGGGGGATATTTTCCAGTCCCGGGGACTCTAAACTAACTCCTCATGGCCTTGGTTTCCAGTGAAATGGACACAGGAACACTTTTTGAACGCGCACTTTCGAGTTTGCTGGCCGAAATGTAGCCCTACTTCTTTTTAAGACTGAAAGAGTAGGCGGGAGCGCCTTACGCGCATTGTGTGTTTGAGGATCTTCGGCTCGATCTGGCGAAACTTGGGCGATATTTTCCAGTCCCAAAGTCTCTAAACTCACTCCTGATTGTCTAAGATGTGAGTGAAATAGAGACAAAAACTTTTGAACCCTTACTTTCGAGCTTCTGGAGTTAAATCTAAGCCCACTTTACCTTAAGACTGAAAGAGTAGCCGAGACCCCCTTAAGCGCATCGTGATTTTGACTAACTTCGGGTGGATTTCCCGTAACTTGGGGGATATTTCCAGTCCCTTGGACGCTAAACTAAGTCGTGATGGCCTTGTTTTGCAGTGAAATGGACACAGCAAAACTTTTTAAACACTCAGTTTCGAGCATCTGGGCCGAAATATTGCCCCACTTCACTTTAAGACTGAAAGAGTAGACGAGACCGCTGTACGCGCGTCGTGATTTTGACCAACTTCGGTTAAATTTCCCGGAACTTGGGGGATATTTTCCAGTCCCGGGGACTCTAAACTGACCCCCGACGTCCTTGGTCTGCAGTAAAATGGACACAGCAAAACTTTTTGAACGCTCACTTTCGAGCCTCTGGGCGGAAATATTGCCCCAGTTCACTTTAAGAATGAAATAGTATCCGGGACCGCCTTACGCGCATCCCGAGTTTGGGCGACTTCGGCTCGACTTCCCGGAATTTGAGAGATAATTCCCAGTCCCGGGCACTCTAAACTAATTCCTAATTGGTTTTCAGTAAAATGGACACAGCCAAACTCTTTGAACGTTCACTTTCCAGCTTCTGGGCCGAAATATAGCCCCACTTCACTTTAAGACTGATAGAGTAGCCGTGACCGCCTTACGCGCATGGTAATTTTGTCGAACTTCGGCTTGATTTTCTGGGACTTGGGAGATATTTTCCAGTCCCGGAAGCTCTAAACTAATTCCTGAATGCCTTGGTTTTTAGTGAAATGGACACAGGTAAAAGGGGTGCACGCTAGGTTTGCAGGTTGTAGCCCGAAATATAGCCCCACTTTATTTTAAGACTGAAAGTGTACACGAAACCTTCTTAAGCGCATCGAAATTTTTAGCCACTATGGCTCGATCTGCCAAAACTTGGGGGATATTTTCCAGTCTCGGGGACTCTACCCTAACTCTTGATGGCCTTAGTTTTCAGTCAAATGGTCACAGGTAACAGGAGCGCACCCTCGGTGTCGAGCTTCTAGGCCGAAATGTAGCGCCAGTTCATTTTAAGACTGAAAGAGTAAACGAAACTGCCGTACGCTTATCGTAATTTTAAGAAAGTATGGCTCAATTTGCCAAAACTTGGAGGATAGCTTCCAGTCTCGAGGATTCTAAACTATCTCCTGATGGACTTAGTTCTTAGTGAAATGGACACAGGTAAAAGGAGAGCACGCTCGGTGTCGAGCTTGTAGAACCGAAATATAGCCCCACTTCATTTTCGGAGTAAACGAGTAGCCGAGACCGCCTTACGCGCATCGTGATTTTGAGCATCTTTGGCTCGATTTGCCGGAATTCGGGGAACACTTTCCAGTCCCGAGGACTCTATGCTAACTCCTAATGAACTTAGTTTTTAGTGATATGTACACAGGCAAAAGGAGCGCACGCTCGGTGTTGAGCTTGTCGGCCGAAATATAGCCCCACTTCATTTTAAGACTGAAAGAGTAGCCGAGACCGCCTTACGCGCATGGTGATTTTGAGCAACTTTGGCTCGATCTGCCAGAATTTGGGAAATATTTTCCAGTCCCAAGGACTCTAAACTAACTCCTGATTGCCTAAGATGTCAGTGAAATGGACACAGGTAAAATTAGCGCACGCCCGGTCTCGAGCTTCTAGGTCGAAATATAGCGCCCCTTAATTTTAAGACTGAAAGAGTAGCCGAGACCGCCTTATCCGCATCGTGATTTTGGGCCACTTTTGCTCGATTCCCGGAAGTTGGCGAATAATGTAAATTCCCGGGGACGCTAAACTAACTCCCGATGACCTTGGTTTGAAGTTTAATGAACACAGCAAAACATTCTGAACGCTCACCTTCGAGCTTCAGGGCCGAAATATAGCCCTACTTAAATTTAAGACTGAAAGAATAGCCGAGAGCCCGTTACGCGCATCGTAATTTTCATCAACTTCGGCGCCATTTCCTGGAACTTGGAGAATATTTTCCAGTCGCGGGGACTCTATACTAACTCCTGATGGCCTTGGTTTGCAGTGAAATGGACACAGCAAAACTTTTTGAACGCTCACTTTCGAGCTTGTGGGCCAAAATATAGCCACACTTCACTTTAAGACTGAAACAGTAGCCGAGACCGCGTTACGCGCATCGTGATTTCGATCAACTTCTGCTCGCTTTCCTGGAACTTGGGGAATATTTTCCAGTCCCGGGGACTCTAAACTAACTCCTGATTGCCATGGTTTGCAGTGAAATTCACACAGCACAAGTTTTTGAACGCACACTTTCGAGCTTCTAGGCCGAAATATAGTCCCACATCACTTACGACTTAAAGAGTAGCCGAGACCGGCGTGCGCGCATCGTGATTTTGACCAACTTCGGGTCGATATTCCGGAACTGGGGGGGATATTTTCCAGTCCCAGGGACTCTAAACTAACTCTTGCTGGCCTTGGTTTGCAGTGAAATGGAGACAGCAAAACTTTTTGAACGCTCACCTTTAAGCTTCTAGGCCGAAATATAGCCCACTTTACTTTAATACTGAAAAAGTAGCCGAGACCGCCTTACGCGCATCGTAATTTTGACGAACTTCGGGTGGATTTCCCGGAGCTTGGGGGATATTTTGCAGTCCCTTGGACGCTAAACTAAGTCCTGATGGCCTTGTTTTGAAGTAAAATGGACACAGCAAAGCTTTTTGAACGGTCACTTTCTAGCTTGTGGGCCGAAATATAGCCACACTTCACTTCAGGATTGAGACAGTAGCCGAGACCACGTTACGCGCATCATGAATTTGATCAACTTCGGCTCGATTTCCCGGGACTTGGGGGATATTCTTCTGTCCCAGGGACTCTACACTAACTTCTGATGGCCTTGGTTTGCACTGAAAGTGACAGAGCAAAACTTTTTTAACACTCACTTTCGAGCTTCTGGGCCGAAATATTGCCCCACTTCACTTTAAGACTGAAAGAGTAGCCGAGACCACCTTACGCACATCGTGATTTTGACCAACTTCGGCTCGATTTTCCGGAGCTTGGGGGATATTTTCCAGTCGCGAGGACTCTTAAGTAACCCCTGATGGCCTTGTTTTGCATTGGATACAGCACAACTTTTTGAACGCTCACTTTTGAGCTTCTGGACCGAAATATAGCCCCACTTCACTTTAAGACTGAAAGACTAGCCGAGACCGTCTTACGCGCATCGTGATTTTGACCAACGTCTTCTCGATTTTCCGGAACTTGGGAAATACATTCCACCACCGGGGACTCTAAACTAACTCCCGATAGCCTTGGTTTGCAGCGAAATAGACACGGTAATTTTTTTTGAGCTTTGAGCTTGTGGGCCGAAATAGAGCCCCACTTCACTTTAAGACTGAAGGAGTAGCCGACACCGCCTTAAGCGCACCGTGATTTTGACCAACTTCGGCTCGATTTGCCGGAACTTGGGGGATATTTTCCAGTCCCGGGGACTCTAAACTAACTCCTGATTGTCTTGGTTTTCAGTGAAATGGACACAGCGAAACTTTTTCAACGCTCACTCTCGAGCTTCTGCACCGAAATATAGCCCCACTTTACTTTAAGACTGAAAGAGTAGCCGAGACCGTCTTGCGCAAATCGTGATTTTGATCAACTTCGGGTCGGTTTCCCGGAACTTGGGGGATATATTCCATTTCCGCTGGCTCTAAACTAACTCCTGACGGCCTTGGTTTTCAGTGAAATGGACAAAGGAAAGCTTTTTGAACACTCACTTTGTAGCTTCAGGGCCGAAATAGAATCCCACTTCACTTTCAGACTGAAATAGTAGCCGAGACCGCCTCACGCGCATCGTGAGTTAGACCAAGTTCAGCTCGATTTCACGCAACTTTTGGGATATTTTCCAGTCCGGAGGACTAAACTAACTCCGGATGGCCTTGGTTTGCATTGAAATGCGCACAGCATAACTTTTTGAACGCCCACTTTGGAGCTTCTGGGCCGAAATATAGCCCCACTTCACTTTAAGACTGAAAAAGTAGCCGAGACCGTCTTACGCGCATCGTGATTTTGACCATTTTCGGATCGATTTCTCGGAACTTGGGGAATATTTTCCGGTCCCGGGGACTATAAACATATTCCTGATCGCCTTGCTTTGCATTGAAATGGACAGAGCAAAACTTTTTGACCCCTCACCTTCGAGCTTCCTGGCCGAAATAAAGCCCCATTTTACTTTAAGACTTAAAGAGTAACCGAGACCACCTTCCGCGCATTGTGATTTTGACAAACTTCGGGTGGATCTTCCGGAACTTGGGGAACATTTTCCAGTCCCTTGGACGCTAAACTAAGTCCTGATGGCCTTGTTTTGCAGTGAAATGGACAGTGCAAAACTTTTTGAACGCTCATTTTCGAGTTTGTGGGCCGAAATATAGCTACACTTTACTTTAAGACTGAAACAGTAGCCAAGACCGCATTTCGCGCATCGTGATTTTGGTCAACTTCGGCTCGCTTTCCCGGAACTTGGGGAATATTTTCCAGTCCCGGGAACCCTAAACTAACTTTTGATAGCTTTGGTTTGCAGTGAAATGCACACAGCAAAACTTTTTGAACGGTCACTTTCGAGCTTCTGGAGAGAAATATAGCCCCACTTCACTTTAAGACTGAAAAGGTAGCCGAGACCGCTTTGGGAGCATCGTGATTTTGACCAACTTCAACTCGATTTACCGGAAGTTGGGGAATATTTTCCAGTCCCAGGGACGCTAAACTAACTCGTGATGGCCTTGTTTTTCAGTCAAAGAACAGAGGAAAACTTTTTGAACGCTCACTTTCAGGCGTCTGGGCCGAAATATAGCCCCACTTCAGTTTAAGACTGAAACAGTAGCCGATACCGCATTTCGCGCATCGTGATTTTGACAAACTTCGGCTCGATTTCCCGCAACTTGGAGGATATTTTGATGTCCCGGAGACTGTAAACTATCTCCTGATGTGGCTTGGTTCGCGGTGAAATGGACACAGCAAAACTTTTTGAACTTTCACTTTCGAGCTTCTGGGCCGAAATATAGCCCGAGTTCACTTTAAGAATGAAAGAATAGCCGAGAGCGCCTTACGCGCATCGTGATTTTGACCAACTTTGGCTCGATTTCCCGGAAAATGGGGAATATTTTCCGGTACCGGGGACTCTAAAGTAACTCCTGATTGCCTTGGTTTGCATTGAAATGGAGAGAGCAAAACTTTTTCAACGCTCCCCTTCGGGCTTCTGAGCCGAAATATAGCCCCACTTCACTTTAAGACTGAAAGAGTAGCCGACACCGTCTTACGCGCATCGTGATTTTGACCAACTTTGGCTCGATTTCCCGAAACTTCGGGGATATATTCAAGTCCCAAGGACTCTAAACTAACTCCTGATGGCCTTGTTTTGCAGTGAAATGGACAGAGCAAATTTTTTTGAACGCTTCCTTTCGAAATTCTGGGCCGAAATATAGCCCCACTTCACTTTAAGACTGAAATAGTAGCCGAGACCGCCTTAGACGCATCGTGATTTTGACCAACTTCGGCTTGAGTTCCCAGAACTTAAGAGATAGTTTCCAGTCCCGTGGACACTAAACTAACTCATGATGGCCTTGGTTTTCAGTGAAATTCAGAGAGGAAAACTTTTTCAACGCTCACTTTTGAGCTTCTGGGCCGAAATATACAGCCACGTCACTTTAAGACTAAAAGAGTAGCCGAGACTGCTTTACGCGCATCGTGACTTTGACAAACTTCGTCTCGATTTCCTGGGACTTGGGGGATATTTTGATGTCCCGGACACTGTAAACAATCTGCTGATCTGGCTTGGTTTGCGCTGAAATGAACACAGCAAAACTTTTTGAACTTTCACTTTCTAGCTTCTGGGCCGAAATATAGCCCGAGCTCACTTTAAAGAATGAAAGAATAGCCGAGACCGCCTTACGCGCATCGTGATTTTGACCAACTTTGGCTCGATTTCCCGGGAAATGGGGAATATTTTCCGGTACCGGGGACTCTAAAGTAACTTCTGATTGCCTTGGTTTGCATTGAAATGGAGAGAGCAAAACTTTTTCAACGCTCCTCTTCGGGCTTCTGAGCCGAAAGATAGCCCCACTTCAGTTTAAGACTGAAAGAGTAGCCGACACCGTCTTACGCGCATCGTGATTTTGACCAACTTCGGCTCGATTTCCCGAAACTTCGGGGATATATTCAAGTCCCAAGGAGTCTAAACTAACTCCTGATGGCCTTGTTTTGCAGTTAAATGGACAGAGCAATTTTTTTTGAACGCTTCCTTTCGAAATTCTGGGCCGAAATATAGCCCCACTTCACTTTAAGACTGAAATAGTAGCCGAGACCGCCTTAGACGCATCGTGATTTTGACCAACTTCGGCTTGAGTTGCCAGAACTTAAGGAATATTTTCCAGTCCCGTGGACTCTAAACTAACTCATGATGGCCTTAGTTTTCAGTGAAATTCAGAGAGGAAAACTTTTTCAACGCTCACTTTTGAGCTTCTGGGCCGAAATATACAGCCACGTCACTTTAAGACTAAAAGAGTAGCCGAGACTGCTTTACGCGCATCGTGACTTTGACAAACTTCGTCTCGATTTCCCGGGACTTGGGGGATATTTTGATGTCCCGGACACTGTAAAAAATCTGCTTATCTGGCTTGGTTTGCGGTGAAATGGACACAGCAAAACTTTTTGAACTTTCACTTTCTAGCTTCTGGGCCGAAATAGAGTCCCAGTTCACTTAAAGAATGAAAGAGTAGCCGAGACCGCCTTACGCGCATCGTGATTTTGACAAAATTCGGCTCGATTTCCCCGAAATTGGGCGATATTTTCCAGTCCCGAGGAGTCTATACTAACTGCTGATGGCCTTGGTTTGCAGTGAAATGAACACAGTAACACTTTTTGAAGGCTTATTTTCGAGCTTCTGGGATGAAATATAGCCCCACTTCACTTTAAGACTGAAAGAGTAGCCGAGACCGCCTTACGCGCATCGTGATTTTGAGCAACTTCCGCTCGATTTTCTAGAATTTTGGCGATATTTTCAAGTCCCGGGGACTCTAAACTAACTCCTGATGGCCTTGGTTTGCAGTGAAATGGACGCAGGAAAACTTTTTGAACGCTGAGTTTCGAGCTTCTGGGCCAAAACACAGCCGTATTTCACTTTACGACTGAAATAGTAGCCGAGACCCCCTTAAGCGCATCGTGATTTTGACTAACTTCGGGTGGATTTCCCGTAACTTGGGGGATATTTCCAGTTCCTTGGACGCTAAACTAAGTCGTGATGGCCTTGTTTTGCAGTGAAATGGACACAGGAACACTTTTTAAACACTCACTTTCGAGCTTCTGGGCCGAAATATTGCCCCACTTCACTTTAAGACTGAAAGAGTAGCCGAGATCGCCGTACGCCCATCGTAATTTTGACCAACTTCGGCTCGATTTCCCGGAACTTGGGGGATATTTTCCAGTCCCGCGGACTCTAAAGTAACTCCTGATGGCCTTGCTCTGGAGTGAAATGGACACAGCACAACTTTTTGAACGCTCACTTAGCAGCTTCTGGGCGGAAAGATTGCCCCATTTCTTTTTAAGAATGAAAGAGTAACCGAGACCGCCTTACGCGCATCGTGATTTTGAGCAACTTTGGCTCGCTTTCCCGGGAAATGGGGGATATTTTCCGGTACCGGCGACTCTAAACTAACTCCTGATTGCCTTGGTTTGCAGTGAAATGGACACAGCACAACTGTTTGAACCCTCACTTTTGAGCTTCTGGGCCGAAGCATAGCCCTACTTCACTTTAAGACTGAAAGACTAGCCGAGACCGCCTTACGCGAATCGCGATTTTGGGCCACTTTTGCTCGATTTCCCGGAAATTGGCGAATAATTTAAAGTCCCGGGGACGCTAAACTAACTCCCGATGACCTTGGTTTGCAGTTTAATAAACACAGCAAAACTTTTTGAACGCTCCCCTTAGAGCTTCAGGGCCGAAATATAGCCCTACTTAAATTTAAGACTGAAAGAATAACCGAGAGCCCGTTACGCGCATCGTAATTTTCATCAACTTCGGCGCCATTTCCTGGAACTTGGAGAATATTTTCCAGTCCCGGGGACTCTAAACTAACTCCTGATGGCCTTGGTTTGCAGTGAAATGGACACAGCAAAACTTTTTGAACGCTCACTTTCGAGCTTGTGGGCCTAAATATAGCCACACTTCAGTTTAAGACTGAAACAGTAGCGGAGACCGCGTTACGCGCATCGTAATTTTGATCAACTTCTACTCGCTTTCCTAGAACTTGGGGAATATTTTCCAGTCCCGGGGACTCTAAACTAACTCCTGATGGCCATGGTTTGCAGTGAAATTCACACAGCACAAGTTTTTGAACGCACACTTTCGAGCTTCTAGGCCGAAATATAGTCCCACATCACTTACGACTTAAAGAGTAGCCGAGACCGGCGTGCGCGCATCGTGATTTTGATCAACTTCGGGTCGATATTCCGGAACTTGGGCGATATTTTCCAGTCCGAGGGACTCTAAACTAACTCTTGCTGGCCTTGGTTTGCAGTGAAATGGAGACAGCAAAACTTTTTGAACACTCACCTTCAAGGTTCTGGGTCGAAATATAGCCCACTTTACTTCAATACTGAAAAAGTAGCCGAGACCGCCTTACGCGCATCGTGATTTTGACAAACTTCGGGTGGATTTCCCGGAACTTGGGGGATATTTTCCAGTCCCTTGACCGCTAAACTAGGTGCCGATGGCCTTGTTTTGCAGTGAAATGGACACAGCAAAGCTTTTTGAAGGCTCAGTTTCGAGCTTGTGGGCCGAAATATAGCCATACTTCACTTTAAGACTGAAACAGTAGCCGAGACCACGTTTCGCGCATCGTGATTTTGATCACCTTCGGCTCGATTTCCCGGAACTTGCGAAATATTTTCCAGTCCCGGGGACTCTAAACTAACTCGTGCTGGTCTTGGTTTGCAGTGAAACGGAAACAGAAAAAGTTTTTGAACGCATACTTTGGAGCTTCTGGACCGAAATAGAACCCCACTTCACTTGAAGACTGAAAGAGTAGCCGACACCGCCTTACGTGCATCGTAATTTTGAGCAACTTCAGCTGGATTTGCCGGAACTAAGGGGATATATTCCAGTTCTGAGGACTCTAAACTAATTCCTGATGGCCTTGGTTTGCAGTAAAATGGACCCAGCAAAACTTTTTGAGCGCTCAATTTCGAGCTTCTGGGCCAAAATATAGCCCCCCATTACTTTAACACTGAAATAGTAGCCGAGACCGCCTTACGCGCATCGTGACTTTGACAAACTTCGGGTTGATTTCCCGGAACTTCGGGGATATTTTCCAGTCCCGGGGACTCTTAACTAACTCCTGCTTGTCTTGGTTTGCAGTGAAATGGACACAGCGAATGTTTTTGAACGCTCACTCTCGAGCTTCTGGGCCGAAATAGAGCCCCGTTTTACTTTAAGACTGAAAGAGTAGGCGAGACCGTCTTGAGCGAATCGTGATTTTGAGCAATTTCGCGTTTATTTCCCGAAACTTGGGGGATATATTCCAGTCAAAGGGACTCTAAAGTAACTCCTGATGGCCTTGGTTTTCAGTGAAATGGACAGAGCACAACTTTGGAGCTTCTGGGCAGAAATATAGCCCCACTTTACTTTAAGACTGAAAGAGTAGATGAGACCGCCTTACGCGCATCGTAATTTTGACGAACTTCGAATGGATTTCCCGGAACTTGAGGGATATTTTGCAGTCCCTTGGACGCTAAACTAAGTCTCGATGGCGTTGTTTTGAAGTAAAATGGACACAACAAAACTTTTTGAACGCTCACTTTCTAGCTTGTGGGCCGAAATATAGCCACACTTCACTTTAGGACTGACACAGTAGCCGAGACCACGTTACGCGCATCATGAATTTGATCAACTTCGGCTCGATTTCCCGGGACTTGGGGGATATTCTCCAGTCCCGGGGACTGTAAACTAACATCTGATGGCCTTGGTTTGCACTGAAAGTGACAGAGCAAAACTTTTTAAACACTCACTTTCGAGCTTCTGGGCCGAAATATTGCCCCCCTGCATTTTAAGACTGAAAGAGTAGCTGAGACCACCTTACGCACATCGTGATTTTGACCAACTTCGGCTGGATTTACCGGAACTTGGGGGATATTTTCCAGTCCCGAGTACTCTTAAGTAACCCCTGATGGCCTTGGTTTGCATTGAAATGGATACAGCAAAACTTTTTGAACTCTCACTTTTGAGCTTCTGGGCCGAAATATAGCCCCACTTCACTTTAAGACTGAAAGAGTAGCCGAGACCGTCTTACGCGCATCGTGATTTTGACCAACGTCTTCTCGATTTTCCGGAACTTGGCAAATACATTCCACTTCCGGGGACTCTAAACTAAGTCCTGATAGCCTTGGTTCGCAGTGAATTAGACACAGTAATTTTTTTTGAGCTTTGAGCTTGTGGGCCGAAATAGAGCCCCACTTCACTTTAAGACTGAAGGAGTAGCCGACACCGCCTTAAGCGCACCGTGATTTTGTCCAACTTCGTTCGATTTGCCGGAAGTTGGGGGATATTTTCCAGTCCCGGGGACTCTAAACTAAGTCCTGATCGTCTTGGTTTTCAGTGAAATGGACACAGCGAAACTTTTTGAACGCTCACTCTCGAGCTTCTGGACCGAAATATAGCCCCACTTTACTTTAAGACTGAAAGAGTAGCCGAGACCGTCTTGCGCAAATCGCGAGTTTGACCAACTTCGGGTCGGTTTCCCGGAACTTGGGGGATATATTCCATTTCCGCTGGCTCTAAACTAACTCCTGATGGCCTTGGTTTTCAGTGAAATGGACAAAGGAAAGCTTTTTGAACACTCTCTTTGTAGCCTCATGGCCGAAATAGAATCCCACTTCACTTTCAGACTGAAATAGTAGCCGAGACCGCCTCACGCGCATCGTGAGTTACACCAAGTTCAGCTCGATTTCACGCAACTTTTGGGATATTTTCCAGTCGGGGGGACTCTAAACTAACTCCGGGTTAACTTGGTTTGCACTGAAATGCGCACAGCGTAACTTTTTGAACGCCCACTTTGGAGCTTGTGGGCCGAAATATAGCCCCACTTCACTTTAAGACTGAAACAGTAGCCGAGACGGCATTTCGCGCATCGTGATTTTGATCAACTTCGGCTCGCTTTCCCGGAACTTGGGGAATATTTTCCAGTCCCGGGGACCCTAAACTAACTTTTGATAGCTTTGGTTTGCAGTGAAATGCACACAGCAAAACTTTTTGAACGCTCACTTTCGAGCTTCTGGACAGAAATATGGCCCGACTTTACTTTAAGACTGAAAGAGTAGCGGAAACCGCCTTACGTATATCGTAATTCTGACGAACTTCGAATGGATTTCCCGGAACTTGGGGTATATTTTCCAGTCCCTTGGACGCTAAACTAAGTCCTGATGGCCTTATTTTGAAGTGACATGGACACAGCAAAAGTTTTTGAACGCTCACTTTCTACCTTGTGGGCCGAAATATAGGCACACTTGACTTTAAGACTGAAACAGTAGCCGACACCACGTTACGCGCATCATGAATTTGATCAACTTCGGCTCCAATTCCCGGGACTTGGGGGATATTTTCCAGTCCCGGGGACTCTAAACTAACTCCTGATGGCCTTGGTTTGCATTGAAATGGACACAGCAAAATTTCTTGAACGCTCACTTTCGAGCTTCTGGACAGAAATATAGCCCCACTTCACTTAAGACTGAAAGGATAGCCGAGACCGCTTTGGGAGCATCGTGATTTTGACCAACTTCAGTTCGATTTACCGGAAGTTGGGGAATATTTTCCAGTCCCAGGGACGCTAAACTAACTCGTGATGGCCTTGTTTTTCAGTGAAATAGACAGAGCAAAACTTTTTGAACGCTCACTTTCGGGCTTCTTGCCCGAAATATAGCCCCACTTCACTTTAAGACAGAAAGAGTAGTCGAGACAGCTTTAGGGGCATCGTGATTTTCACCAACCTCGGCTCAATTTCCCGGACCTTGGGGCATATTTTCTTGTCCCGGGGACGCTAAACTAACTCCTGGTGGCCTTGGTTTGCAGTGAAATGAACACAGCAAAACTTTTTGAACGCTCACTTTCGGGCTTCTCGCCCGAAATATAGCCCCACTTCACTTTAAGACTGAAAGAGTAGCCGAGACTACCTTACGCAAATCGTGATTTTGACCAACTTCGGCTCGATTTCCCGTAGGTTGGGGGATATTTTCCAGTCCCGGGGACTCTAAACTAGCTCCTGATGGCTTTGGTTTGCGGTGAAATAAACACAGGGAAACTTTTTGAACGCTCACTTTCAAGCTCCTGGGCAGGAATAAAGCCTCACTTCACTTTAAGACTGAAACAGTAAGCGAGACCGCCTAACGCGCACCGTGATTTTGACCAACTTCGGCTAAATTTCCCTGAACTTGGGGGATATTTTCCAGTCCCGAAGACTCTTAAATAACCCCTGATGGCCTTCTTTTGCATTGAAATGGATACACAAAACTCTTTGAGGCTCACTTTTGAGCTTCTGGGCCGAAATATAGCCCCACTTCACTTTAAGACTGAAAGACTAGCCAAGACCGTCTTGCGCGCATCGTGATTTTGACCAACGTCTTCTCGATTTTCCGGAATTTGGGAAATATATTGCAGTCCCGGAAACTCCAAACTAAGTCCTGATGGCCTTGGTTTGCAGTGAAATGGACACAGCAAATTTTTTGCAGCGCTCACTTTTGAGCTTGTGGGCCGAAATAGAGCCCCACTTCACTTTAAGACTGAATTAGTAGCCGAGCCCGCCTTAGGCGAATCGTGATTTTGACCAATTTCGGCTTGAGTTGCCAGAACTTAAAAGATATTTTCCAGTCCCGGGGACTCTAAACTAACTCATGATGGCCTTGGTTTTCAGTGACATTCACAGAGGAAAACTTTTTGAACGCTCACTTTGGAGCTTCTGTACCGAAATATAGCCCTACTTCACTTTAAGACTGAAAGAGTAGCCGAGACCGCCTTACGCGAATCGTTATTTTGACCAACTTCGTCTCGATTTCGCGGAACTTGGGGGATATTTTCCAGTTCCTGGCACTGTAAACTACTTCCTGAGGGCCTTGCTTTGCAGTGAAATGGGCACAGCATAACTTTTTGAACGCTCACTTTCGAGCTTCTGGGCCGAAATATACAGCCACGTCACTTTAAGACTCAAAGAGTAGCCGAGATTGCTTTACGCGCATCGTGATTTTGACAAACTTCGGTTCGATTTCCCGCAACTTGGGGGATATTTTGATGTGCCGGAGACTAAACTATCCCCTGATATGGCTTGGTTCTCGGTGAAATGGACACAGCAAAACTTTTTCAATGCTCCCCTTCGGGCTTCTGAGCCGAAATATAGCCTCACTTCAGTTTAAGACTGAAAGAGTAGCCGACACCGTCTTACGCGCATCGTGATTTTGACCAACTTCGGCTCGATTTCCCGAAACTTCGGGGATATATTCAAGTCCCAACGACTCTAAGCTAACCCCTGATGGCCTTTGTCTGCAGTGAAATGGACACAGCAAATTTTTTTGAACGCTTACTTTCGAAATTCTGGGCCGAAATATAGCCCCACTTCACTTTAAGACTGAAATAGTAGCCGAGACCGCCTTAGACGCATCGTGATTTTGACCAACTTCGGCTTGAGTTGCCAGAACTTAAGGGATAGTTTCCAGTCCCGTGGACACTAAACTAACTCATGATGGCCTTGGTTTTCAGTGAAATTCAGAGAGGAAAACTTTTTCAACGCTCACTTTTGAGCTTCTGGGCCGAAATATACAGCCACGTCACTTTAAGACTAAAAGAGTAGCCGAGACTGCTTTACGCGCATCGTGACTTTGACAAACTTCGTCTCGATTTCCCGGGACTTGGGGGATATTTTGATGTCCCGGACACTGTAAACAATCTGCTTATCTGGCTTGGTTTGCGGTGAAATGGACACAGCAAAACTTTTTGAACTTTCACTTTCTAGCTTCTGGGCCGAAATATAGCCCCAGTTCACTTTAAGAATGATAGTAGCCGAGACCGCCTTACGCGCATCGTGATTTTGACAAAACTCGGCTCGATTTCCCCGACCTTGGGCGATATTTTCCAGTCCCGAGGAGTCTAAACTAACTCCTGATGGCCTTGGTTTGCAGTGAAAGGAACACAGTAACTTTTTTGAAGGCTTATTTTCGAGCTTCTGGGATGAAATATAGCCCCACTTCACTTTAAGACTGAAAGAGTAAGCGAGACCGCCTTACCCGCATGGTGATTTTGAGCAACTTCTGCTCGATTTTCTAGAATTTTGGCGATACTTTTAAGTCCCAGGGACTCTAAACTAACTCCTGATGGCCTTGGTTTGCAGTGAAATGGACGCAGGAAAACTTTTTGAACGCTCAGTTTCGAGCTTCTGGGCCGAAATACAACCGTATTTCACTTTAAGACTGAAATAGCAGCCGACACCGCCTTACCAGCATCGTGATTTTGACCAACTTCAGCTCGATTTCCCGGAACTTGGGCGATATTTTACAGTCCGGGGGACTTTGAACTAACTCCTGATGGCCTTGGTTTGCTGTTAAATGAAGAAAGCGTAACTTTTTAAAGGGTCACTTTCGAGCTTCTGGGCCGAAATATAGCCCCACTTTACTTTAAGACTGAAAGAGTAGCCGAGACCGCCTTACGCGCATCGTGATTTTGGGATACTTCGGCTGGATTTCCCGCAAATAGGGGGATATTTTCCAGTCCTGGGGACTCTAAACTAACTGCTGATGGCCTTGGTTTCCAGTGAAATGGACACAGGAACAGTTTTTGAACGCGCACTTTCGAGCTTGCTGGCCGAAATATAGCCCTACTTCTTTTTAAGACTGAAAGAGTAGGCGGGAGCGCCTTACGCGCATTGTGATTTTGAGGATCTTCGGCTCGATCTAGCGAAACTTGGGAGATATTTTCCAGTCCCAAAGTCTCTAAACTCACTCCTGATTGTCTAAGATGTGAGTGAAATAGAGACAAACATTTTTGAACCCTTACTTTCGAGCTTCTGGAGTTAAATCTAAGCCCACTTTACCTTAAGACTGAAAGAGTAGCCGAGACCCCCTTAAGCGCATGGTGATTTTGACTAACTTCGGGTGGATTTCCCGTAACTTGGGGGATATTTCCATTCCCTTGGACGCTAAACTAAGTCGTGATGGCCTTGTTTTGCAGTGAAATGGACACAGCAAAACTTTTTAAACACTCAGTTTCGAGCTTCTGGGTTGAAATATTGCCCCACTTCACTTTAAGAGTGAAAGAGTAGCCGAGACCGCCGTACGCGCGTCGTGACTTTGACCAACTTCGGTTAAATTTCCCGGAACTTGGGGGATATTTTCCAGTCCCGGGGACTCTAAACTGAGCCCCGACGTCCTTGGTCTGCAGTAAAATGGACACAACAAAACTTTTTGAACGCTCACTTTTGAGCTTCTGGGCCGAAATATAGCTCCACTTCACTTTAAGACTGAAAGAGTAGCCGAGACCGCCTTACGCCCATCGTAATTTTGACCAACTTCCGCTCGATTTCCCGGAACTTGGGGAATATTTTCCAGTCCCGCGGACTCTAAAGTAACTCCTGATGGCCTTGCTCTGGAGTGAAATGGACACAGCACAACTTTTTGAACGCTCACTTTCGAGCTTCTGGGGCGGAAATATTGCCCCAGTTCACTTTAAGAAGGAAAGAGTAACCGGGACCGCCTTACGCGCATCGTGATTTTGACCAACTTTGGCTCGATATCCCGGGAAATGGGGGATATTTTCCGGTACCAGGGACTCTAAACTAACTCCTGATTGCCTTGGTTTGCAGTGAAATGGACACAGCACAACTTTTTGAACGCTCACTTTTGAGCTTCTCGGCCCGAAGCATAGCCCTACTTCACTTTAAGACTGTAAGACTAGCCGAGACCGCCTTACGCGCATCGTGATTTTGGGCTACTTCGGCTCGATTTCCCGGAACTTGGGAGATAATTCCCAGTCCCGGGCACTTTAAACTAATTCCTGATGGCCTTGGTTTTCAGTGAAATGGACACAGCCAAACTCTTTGAACGTTCACTTTGGAGCTTCTGGGCCGAAATATAGCCCCACTTCAGTTTAACACTGAAAGAGTAGCCGGGACCGCCTTACGAGCATGGTAATTTTGTCGAACTTCAGCTTGATTTCCTGGGACTTGGGGATATTTTCCAGTCCCGCAAGCTCTAAACGAACTCCTGAATGCCTTGGTTTTTAGTGAAATGGACACAGGTAAAAGAGGCGCACGCTGGGTTTCCAGGTTGTAGGCCGAAATATAGCCCCACTTTATTTTAAGACTGAAAGTGTACACGAAACCGCCTTAAGCACATGGAAAGTTTTAGCCACTATGGCTCGATCTGCCAAAACTTGGGGGATATTTTCCAGTCCCGGGGACTCTACCCTAACTCTTGACGGCCTTAGTTTTCAGTAAAATGCTCACAGGTAATAGGAGCGCACGCTCGGTGTCGAGCTTCTAGGCCGAAATGTAGCCCCACTTCATTTTAAGACTGAAAGAGTAAACGAAACTGCCGTACGCTTATCGTAATTTTAAGAAAGTATGACTCAATTTGCCGAAACTTGGAGGATAGCTTCCAGTCTCGAGGATTCTAAACTATCTCCTGATGGACTTAGTTCTTAGTGAAAAGGACACAGGTAAAAGGGGAGCACGCTCGGTGTCGAGCTTGTAGAACCGAAATATAGCCCCACTTCATTTTCGGAGTAAACGAGTAGCCGAGACCGCCTTACGCCCATCGTGATTTTGAGCATTTTTGGCTCGATTTGCCGGAATTCGGGGAATACTTTCCAGTCCCGAGGACTCTATGCTAACTCCTGATGAACTTAGTTTTCAGTGATATGTACACAGGCAAAAGGAGCGCACGCTCGGTGTTGAGCTTGTCGGCCGAAATATAGCCACACTTCATTTTAAGACTGAAAGAGTAGCCGAGACCGCCTTACGCGCATGGTGATTTTGAGCATATTTGGCTCGATCTGCCAGAATTTGGGAAATATTTTCCAGTCCCAAGGACTCTAAACTAACTCCTGATGGCCTAAGATGTCAGTGAAATGGACACAGGTAAAATTAGCGCACGCCCGGTCTCGAGCTTCTAGGTCGAAATATAGCGCCCCTTAATTTTAAGACTGAAAGAGTAGCCGAGACCGCCTTACGCGCATCGTGATTTTGGGCCACTTTTGCTCGATTTCCCGGAAGTCGTCGAATAATTTAAAGTCCCGGGGACGCTAAACTAACTCCCGATGACCTTGGTTTGCAGTTTAATGAACACAGCAAAACATTCTGAACGCTCACCTTCAAGCTTCAGGGCCGAAATATAGCCCTACTTAAATTTAAGACTGAAAGAATATCCGAGAGCCCGTTACGCGCATCGTAATTTTCATCAACTTCGGCGCCATTTCCTGCAACTTGGAGAATATTTTCCATTTCCGGGGACTCTATACTAACTCCTGATGGCCTTGGTTTCCAGTGAAATGGACACAGCAAAACTTTTTGAACGCTCACTTTCGAGCTTGTGGGCCTAAATATAGCCACACTTCACTTTAAGACTGAAACAGTAGCCGAGACCGCGTTACGCGCATCGTGATTTTGAGCAACTTCTGCTCGCTTTCCTACAACTTGGGGAATATTTTCCAGTCCCGGAGACTCTAAACTAACTCCTGGTGGCCATGGTTTGCAGTGAAATTCACACAGCACAAGTTTTTGAACGCACACTTTCGAGCTTCTAGGCCGAAATATAGTCCCACATCACTTACGACTTAAAGAGTAGCCGAGACCGGCGTGCGCGCATCATGATTTTGACCAACTTCGGGTCGATATTCCGGAACTTGGGCGATATTTTCCAGTCCCAGGAGCTCTAAACTCACTCTTGATGGCCTTGGTTTGCAGTGAAATGGAGACAGCAAAACTTTTTGAACGCTCACCTTCCAGGTTCTGGGTCGAAATATAGCCCACTTTACTTTAATACTGAAAAAGTAGCCGAGACCGCCTTACGCGCATCGTGATTTTGACAAACTTCGGGTGGATTTCCCGGAACTTGGGGGATATTTTCAAGTCTCTTGGACGCTAAACTAGGTGCCGATGGCCTTGTTTTGCAGTGAAATGGACACAGCAAAGCTTTTTGAAGGCTCAGTTTCGAGCTTGTGGGCCGAAATATAGCCATACTTCACTTTAAGACTGAAACAGTAGCCGAGACCACGTTTCGCGCATCGTGATTTTGATCACCTTCGGCTCGATTTCCCGGAACTTGCGAAATATTTTCCAGTCCCGGGGACTCTAAACTAACTCGTGCTGGTCTTGGTTTGCAGTGAAACGGAAACAGAAAAAGTTTTTGAACGCATACTTTGGAGCTTCTGGACCGAAATAGAACCCCACTTCACTTGAAGACTGAAAGAGTAGCCGACACCGCCTTACGCGCATCGTGATTTTGAGCAACTTCGGCTGGATTTGCCGGAACTAAGGGGATATATTCCAGTTCTGAGGACTCTAAACTAATTCCTGATGGCCTTGGTTTGCAGTAAAATGGACCCAGCAAAACTTTTTGAACGCTCAATTTCGAGCTTCTGGGCCAAAATATAGCCCCCTATTACTTTAACACTGAAAGAGTAGCCGAGACCGCCTTACGCGCATCGTGATTTTGACAAACTTCGGGTTGATTTCCCGGAACTTGGGGGATATTTTCCAGTGCCGGGGACTCTCAACTAACTCCTCCTTGTCTTGTTTTGCAGTGAAATGGACACAGCGAATGTTTTTAAACGCTCACTCTCGAGCTTCTGGGCGAAATAGAGCCCCGTTTTACTTTAAGACTGAAAGAGTAGGCGAGACCGTCTTGAGCGAATCGTGATTGTGAGCAATTTCGCGTTTATTTCCCGAAACTTGGGGGATATATTCCAGTCAAAGGGACTCTAAAGTAACTCCTGATGGCCTTGGTTTTCAGTGAAACGCACAGAGCACAACTTTGGAGCTTCTGGGCAGAAATATAACCCCACTTTACTTTAAGACTGAAAGAGTAGATGAGACCGCCTTACGCGCATCGTAATTTTGACGAACTTCGAATGGATTTCCCGGAACTTGGGGGATATTTTGCAGTCTCTTGGAGGCTAAACTAAGTCCTGATGGCCTTGTTTTGAAGTAAAATGGACACAACAAAACTTTTTGAACGCTCACTTTCTAGCTTGTGGGCGGAAATATAGCCACACTTCACTTTAGGACTGACACAGTAGCCGAGACCACGTTACGCGCATCATGAATTTGATCAACTTCGGCTCGCTTTCCCGGCACTTGGGGGATATTCTCCAGTCCCGGGGACTCTTAACTAACTCCTGATGGCCTTGGTTTGCAGTGAAATGGACACAGCACAACTGTTTGAACGCTCACTTTAGAGCTTCTGTGCCGAAATATAGCCCCACTTCACTTTAAGACTGAAAGAGTAGCCGAGACCGTCTTACGCGCATCGTGATTTTGACCAACGTCTTCTCGATTATCCGGAACTTGGCAAATACATTCAACTCCCGGGGACTCTAAACTAACTCCTGATAGCCTTGGTTTGCAGTGAAATAGACACAGTAATTTTTTTTGAGCTTTGAGCTTGTGGGCCGACGTAGAGCCCAACTTCACTTTAAGACTGAAGGAGTAGCCGACACCGCCTTAAGCGCACCGTGATTTTGAAAATCTTCGGCTCGATTTGCCGGAACTTGGGGGATATTTTCCAGTCCCGGGGACTCTAAACTAACTCCTGATAGCCTTCGTTTTCAGTGAAATGGACACAGCGAAACTTTTTGAACGCTCACTCTGGAGCTTCTGGACCGAAATATAGCCCCACTTTACTTTAAGACTGAAAGAGTAGCCGAGACCGTCTTGCGCAAATCGTGATTTTGACCAGCTTCGGGTCGGTTTCCCGGAACTTGGGGGATATATTCCATTTCCGCGGGCTCTAAACTAACTCCTGATGGCCTTGGTTTTCAGTGAAATGGACAAAGGAAAGCTTTTTGAACACTCTCCTTGTAGCTTCTGGGCCGAAATAGAATCCAACTTCACTTTCAGACTAAAATAGTAGCCGAGACCGCCTCACGCGCAACGTGAGTTAGACCAAGTTCAGCGCGATTTCACGCAACTTTTGGGATATTTTCCAGTCCGGGGGCTCTAAACTAACTCCGGGTGGCCTTGGCTTGCACTGAAATGGGCACAGCATAACTTTTTGAAGCCCACTTTGGAGCTTCTGGGCCGAAATAGAGCCCCACTTCACTTTAAGACTGAAAGAGTAGCCGAGATTGCCTTACGCGCATCGTGATTTTGACCATTTTCGGATCGATTTCTCGGAAGTTGGGGGATATTTTCCAGTCCCAGGAACTCTAAACTAACTCCTGATGGAATTGTTTTGCAGTGAAATGGACAGAGTAAAACTTTTTGAACGCTCACCTTCGAGCTTCCTGGGCGAAATAAAGCCCCACTTTACTTTAAGACTGAAAGAGTAACCGAGACCACCTTACGCGCATTGTGATTTTGACAAACTTCGGGTGGATCTCCCGGAACTTGGGAAACATTTTCCAGTCCGTTGGACGCTAAACTAAGTCCTGATGGCCTTGTTTTGCAGTGAAATGGACAGAGCAAAACTTTTTGAACGCTCACTTTCGAGCTTGTGGGCCGAAATATAGCCCCACTTTACTTTAAGACTGAAACAGTAGAAGAGACCGCATTTCGCGTATCGTGATTTTGATCAACTTCGGCTCGCTTTCCCGGAACTTGGGGAATATTTTCCAGTCCCGCGGACCCTAAACTAACTTTTGATAGCTTTGGTTTGCAGTGTAATGCACACAGCAAAACTTTATGAACGCTCACTTTCGAGCTTCTGGACAGAAATATAGCCCCACTTCACTTTAAGACTGAAAGACTAGCCAAGACCGCTTTGGGAGCATCGTGATTTTGACCAACTTCAGTTCGATTCCCCGGAACTTGGGAAATATATTGCAGTCCCGGGGACTCTAAACTAACTCCTGATGGCCTTGGTTTGCAGTGAAATGGACACAGCAAATTTTTTGCGGCGCTCACTTTGGAGCTTCTGGGCCGAAATAGAGCCCCACTTCACTTTAAGACTGAAAGAGTAGCCGAGGCCGCCTTAGGCGCATCCTGATTTTGACCAACTTCGGCTTGATCTGCCAGAACCTAAAAGATATTTTCAAGTCCCGGGGACTAAACTAACTCATGAAGGCCTTGGTTTTCAATGAAATTCAGAGAGGAAAACTTTTTGAACGCTCACTTTCGAGCTTCTGGACCGAAATATAGCCCTACTTAACTTTAAGACTAAAAGAGTAGCCGAGACCGCCTTACGCGAATCGTTATTTTGACCAATTTCGTCTCGATTTCGCGGAACTTGGGGGATATTTTCCAGTTCCGGGCACTCTAAACTACTTCCTGAGGGCCTTGCTTTGCAGTGAAATGGGCACAGCATAACTTTTTGAACACTCACTTTCGAGCTTCTGGGCCGAAATATACAGCCACGTCAATTTAAGACTTAAAGAGTAGCCGAGACTGCTTTACGCGCATCGTGATTTTGACAAACTTCGGCTCGATTTCCCGCAACTTGGGGGATATTTTGATGTCCCGGAGACTGTAAACTAACTCCTGATGTGGCTTGGTTCGCGGTGAAATGGACACAGCAAAACTTTTTCAACTTTCACTTTCTAGCTTCTCGGCCGAAATATAACCCGAGTTCACTTTAAGAATGAAAGAATAGCCGACACCGCCTTACGCGCATCGTGATTTTGACCAACTTTGGCTCGATTTCCCGGGAAATGGGGAATATTTTCCGGTACCGGGGACTCTAAAGTAACTCCCGATTGCCTCGGTTTGCATTGAAATGGAGAGAGCAAAACGTTTTCAACGCTCCCCTTCGGGCTTCTGAGCCGAAATATAGCCCCACTTCAGTTTAAGACTGAAAGAGTAGCCGAGACCGCCTTACGCGCATCGTAATTTTGACCAAGTTCGGCTCGATTTCCCGAAAGTTGGCGAATATTTTCAATTCCCGGGGAAGCTAAACTAACTTCCGATGGCCTTAGTTTGCAGTTAAATGGACACAGCAAAACTTTTTGAACGCTTACTTTCGAGCTTAAGGGTCGAAATATAGCCCCACTTAACTTTAAGACTAAAGAGTAGCCGAGACCGCCTTACGCCCATCGTAATTTTGAAAAACTTCGGCTCGATTCATCGGAAGTTGGCGAATATTTTCAATTCCCGGGGAAGCTAAACTAACTTCCGATGGCCTTAGTTTGCAGTTAAATGGACACAGCAAAACTTTTTGAACGCTCACTTTCGAGCTTATGGCTCGAAATATAGCCCCACTTAACTTTAAGACTGAAAGAGTAACCGAGACCGCCTTACGCGCATCGTGATTTTGGGATACTTCGGCTCGATTTCCTGGAAATAGGGGGATATTTTCCAGTCCCTGGAACTCTAAACTAACTCCTGATGGCCTTGGTTTCCAGTGAAATGGACACAGGAACACTTTTTGAACGCGCACTTTCGAGCTTGCTGGCCGAAATATAGCCCTACTTCTTTTTTAAGACTGAAAGAGTAGGCGGGAGCGCCTTACGCGCATTGTGATTTTGAGGATATTCGGCTCGATCTGGCGAAACTTGGGAGATATTTTCCAGTCCCAAAGTCTCTAAGCTCATTCCTAATTGTCTACGATGTGAGTGAAATAGAGACAAACATTTTTGAACCCTTACTTTCGAGCTTCTGGAGTTAAATCTAAGCCCACTTTACCTTAAGACTGAAAGAGTAGCCGAGACCCCCTTAAGCGCATCGTGATTTTGACTAACTTCGGGTGGATTTCCCGTAACTTGGGAGATATTTCCAGTCCCTTGGACGCTAAACTAAGTCGTGATGGCCTTGTTTTGCAGTGAAATGGACACATCAAAACTTTTGAAACACTCAGTTTCGAACTTCTGGGCCGAAATATTGCCCCACTTCACTTTAAGAGTGAAAGAGTAGCCGAGACCGCCGTACACGCGTCGTGCTTTTGACCAACTTCGGTTAAATTTCCCGGAACTTGGGGGATATTTTCCAGTCCCGGGGACTCTAAACTGAGCCCCGACGTCCTTGGTCTGCAGTAAAATGGACACAGCAAAACTTTTTTAACGCTCACTTTTGAGCTTCTGGGCCGAAATATAGCGCCACTTCACGTTATGAGTGAAAGAGTAGCCGAGACCGCCTGACGCCCATCGTAATTTTGACGAACTTCGGCTCGATTTCCTGGAACTTGGGGGATATTTTCCAGTCCCGCGGACTCTAAAGTAACTCCTGATGGCCTTGCTCTGGAGTGAAATGGACACAGCACAACTTTTTGAACGTTCACTTTCCAGCTTCTGGGCGGAAATATTGCCCCAGTTCACTTTAAGAATGAAAGAGTAACCGGGACCGCCTTACGCGCATCGTGATTTTGACCAACTTTGGCTCGATTTCCCGGGAAATGGGGGATATTTTCCGGTACCGGGGACTCTAAACTAACTCCTGATTGCCTTGGTTTGCAGTGAAATGGACACAGCACAACTTTTTGAACGCTCACGTTTGAGCTTCTGGGCCGAAGCATAGCCCTACTTCATTTTAAGACTGAAAGACTAGCCGAGACCGCCTTACGCGCATCGTGATTTTGGGCTACTTCGGCTCGATTTCCCGGAACTTGGCAGATAATTCCTAGTCCCGAGCACTCTAAAGTAATTCCTGATGGCCTTGGTTTTCAGTGAAATGGACACAGCAAAACTCTTTGAACGTTCACTTTGGAGCTTCTGGGCCGAAATATAGCCCCACTTCACTTTAAGACTGAAAGAGTAGCTGGGACCGCCTTAAGAGCATGGTAATTTTGTCGAACTTCGGCTTGATTTTCTGGGACTTGGGGGATATTTTCCAGTCTCGGAAGCTCTAAACTAACTCCTGAATGCCTTGGTTTTTAGCGATATGGACACAGGTAAAAGGGGCGCACGCTAGGTTTCCAGGTTGTAGGCCGAAATATAGCCCCACTTTATTTTAAGACTGAAAGTGTACACGAAACCACCCTAAGCACATCGAACTTTTTAGCCACTATGGCTCGATCTGCCAAAACTTGGGGGATATTTTCCAGTCCCGGGGACTCTACCCTAACTCTTGCTGGCCTTAGTTTTCAGTGAAATGGTCACAGGTAACAGGAGCGCACGCTCGGTGTAGAGCTTCTAGGCCGAAATGTAGCCCCACTTCATTTTAAGACTGAAAGAGTAAACGAAACTGCCGTACGCTTATCGTAATTTTAAGAAAGTATGGCTCAATTTTCCGAAACTTGGAGGATAGCTTCCAGTCTCGAGGATTCTAAACTATCCCCTGATGGACTTAGTTCTCAGTGAAATGGACACAGGTAAAAGGAGAGCACGCTCGGTGTCGAGCTTGTAGAACCGAAATATAGCCCCACTTCATTTTCGGAGTAAACGAGTAGGCGAGACCGCCTTACGCGCATCGTGATCTTGAGCATCTTTGGCTCGATTTGCTGGAATTCGGGGAATACTTTCCAGTCACGGGGACTCTAAACTAAGTCCTGATGGCCTTGGTTTGCAGTGAAATAGACACCACAAAACTTTTTGAACGCTTAATTCCGAGCTTGTGGGCCTAAATATAGCCACACTTCACTTTAAGACTGAAACAGTAGCCGAGACCGCGTTACGCGCATCGTGATTTTGATCAACTTCTGCTGGCTTTCCTAGAACTTGGGGAATATTTTCCAGGCTCGGGGACTCTAAACTAACTCCGGATGGCCATGGTTTGCAGTGAAATTCACACAGCACAAGTTTTTGAACGCACACTTTCGAGCTCTAGGCCGAAATATAGTTCCACATCACTTACGACTTAAAGAGTAGCCGAGACCGGCGTGCGCGCATCGTGATTTTGACCAACTTCGGGTCGATATTCCGGAACTTGGGGGATATTTTCCAGTCCCAGGGACTCTAAACTAACTCTTGACGGCCTTGGTTTGCAGTGAAATGGAGACAGCAAAACTTTTTGAACGCTCACCTTCAAGCTTCTGCGCCGAAATATAGCCCACTTTACTTTTATACGGAAAAAGTAGCCGAGACCGCCTTACGCGCATCCTGACTTTGACAAACTTCGGGTGGATTTCCCGGAACTTGGGGGATATTCTCCAGTCCCTTGGACGCTAAACTAGGTGCCGATGGCCTTGTTTTGCAGTGAAATGGACACAGCAAAGCTTTTTGAACGCTCACTTTCGAGCTTGTGGGCCAAAATATAGCCCCACTTCACTTTAAGCCTGAAAGAGTAGCCGAGACCAACTGACGCGAATCGTTATTTTGACCAACTTCGGCTCGATTTCCCGGATGTTGGGGGATATTTTCCAGTCCCGGGGACTCTAAACTAGCTCCTGATGGCTTTGGTTTGCAGAGAAATAAACACAGGGAAACTTTTTGAACGCTCACTTTCAAGCTCCCGCGCGGGAATAAAGCCTCACTTCACTTTAAGACTGAAACAGTAAGCGAGACCGCCTAACGCTTACCGTGATTTTGACCAACTTCGGCTAAATTTCCCTAAACTTGGGGGATACTTTCCAGTCCCGAAGACTCTTAAGTAACCCCTGATGGCCTTCGTTTGCATTGAAATGGATACAGCAAAACTTTTTGAAGCTCACTTTTGAGCTTCTGGGCCGAAATATAGCCCCACTTCACTTTTAGACTGAAAGACTAGCCAAGACCGTCTTCCGCGCATCGTGATTTTGACCAACGTCTTCTCCATTTTCCAGAACTTGGGAAATATATTGTAGTCCCGGGGACTCTAAACTAACTCCTGATGGCCTTGGTTTGCAGTGAAATGGACACAGCAAATTTTTTGCAGCGCTCACTTTGGAGCTTCTGGGCCGAAATAGAGCCCCACTTCACTTTAAGACTGAAAGAGTAGCCGAGGCCGCCTTAGGCGTATCGTGATTTTGACCAACTTCGGTTTGAGTTGCCAGAACTTAAAAGATATTTGCCAGTCCCGGGGACTCTAAACTAACTCAAGATGGCCTTGGTTTTCAATGAAATTCAGAGAGGAAAACTTTTTGAACGCTCACTTTCGAGCTTCTGGACCGAAATATAGCCCTACTTCACTTTAAGACTGAAAGAGTAGCCGAGACCGCCTTACGCGAATCGTTATTTTGACCAACTTCGTCTCGATTTCGCGGAACTTGGGGGATATTTTCCAGTTCCTGGCACTGTAAACTACTTCCTGAGGGCCTTGCTTTGCAGTGAAATGGGCACAGCATAAATTTTTGAACGCTCACTTTCGAGCTTCTGGGCCGAAATATACAGCCACGTCACTTCAAGACTACAAGAGTAGCCGAGACTGCTTTACGTGCATCGTGATTTTGACCAACTTTGGCTCGATATCCCGGGAAATGGGGAATATTTTCCGGTACCGGGGACTCTAAAGTAAATCCTGATTGCCTTGGTTTGCATTGAAATGGAGAGAGCAAAACTTTTTGAACTTTCACTTTCGAGCTTCTGGGCCGAAATATAGCCCGAGTTCACTTTAAGAATGAAAGAATAGCCGAGACCGCCTTACGCGCATCGTGATTGTGACCAACTTTGGCTCGATTTCCCGGGAAATGGGGAATATTTTCCGGTACCGGGGACTCTAAAATAACTCCTGATTTCCTTGGTTTGCATTGAAATGGAGAGAACAAAACTTTTTCAACGCTCCCCTTCGGGCTTCTGAGCCGAAATATAACCCCACTTCAGTTTAAGACTGAACGAGTAGCCGACATCGTCTTACGCGCATCGTTATTTTGACAAAATTCGGCTCGATTTCCCCGAACTTCGGCGATATTTTCCAGTCCCGAGTAGTCTAAACTAACTCCTGATGGCCTTGGTTTGCAGTGAAATGAACACAGCAAAACTTTTTGAACTTTCACTTTCTAGCTTCTCGGCCGAAATATAGCCCCAGTTCACTTTAAGAATGAAAGAGTAGCTGAGACCGCCTTACGCGGATCGTGATTTTGACAAATTCGGCTCGATTTCCCCGAACTTGGGCGATATTTTCCAGTCCCGAGGAGTCTAAAGTAACCCCTGATGGCCTTGGTTTGCAGTGAAATTAACACAGTAACACTTTTTGAAGGCTTATTTTCGAGCTTCTGGGATGAAATATAGCCCCACTTCACTTTAAGACTGAAAGACTAGGCGAGACCGCCTTACGCGCATCCTGATTTTGAGCAACTTCCGCTCGATTTTCTAGAATTTTGGCGATACTTTTAAGTCCCAGGGACTCTAAACTAACTCCTGCTGGGCTTGGTTTGCAGTGAAATGGACGCAGGAAAACTTTTTGAACGCTCAGTTTCGAGCTTCTGGCCCGAAATACAACCGTATTTCACTTTAAGACTGAAATAGTAGCCGAGACCGCCTTACGAGCATCGTGATTTTGACCAAGTTCAGCTCGATTTCCCAGAACTTGGGGGATATTTTCCAGTCCGGGAGACTACAAACTAACCCCCGATGGCCTGGGTTTGCAGTTAAATGCAGAAACCGTAACTTTTTAAAGGGTCAGTTTCGAGCTTCTGGGCCGAAATATAGCCCCACTTTACTTTAAGACTGAAAGAGTAGCCGAGACCGTCTTACGCGCATCGTACTTTTGACCAACTTCCGTTCGATCTCCCGGAACTTCGGAGATATATTCCAGTCCCAGGGACTCTAAACTAACTGCTGATGGCCTTGGTTTGCAGTGAAATGGACACAGCACATTTTCTTGAACGCTCTGTTTGGAGCTTCTCGGCCGAAATGTAACCCTACTTCACTTTAAGACTGAAAGAGTAGCCGAGACCGCCTTACGCCCATCGTAATTTTGACCAACCTCGGTTCGATTTCCCGGAAGTTGGCGAATATTTTCAATTCCCGGGGAAGCTAAACTAATTTCCGATGGCGTTAGTTTGCAGTTAAATGGACACAGCAAAACTTTTTGAACGCTCACTTTCGAGCTTATGGCTCGAAATATAGCCCCACTTAACTTTAAGACTGAAAGAGTAGCCGAGACCGCCTTACGCGCATCGTGATTTTGGGATACTTCGGCTGGATTTCCAGGAAATAGGGGGTTATTTTCCAGTCCCGAGGACTCTAAACTAACTCCTGATGGCCTTGCTTTCCAGTGAAATGGACACAGGAACACTTTTTGAACGCGCACTTTCGAGCTTGCTGGCCGAAATATAGCCCTACCTCTTTTTAAGACTGAAAGAGTAGGCGGGAGCGCCTTACGCGCATTGTGATTTTGAGGATCTTCGGCTCGATCTGGCGAAACTTGGGAGATATTTTCCAGTCCCAAAGTCTCTAAACTCACTCCTGATTGTCTAAGATGTGAGTGAAATAGAGACAAACATTTTTGAACCCTAACTTTCGAGCTTCTGGAGTTAAATCTAAGCCCACTTTACCTTAAGACTGAAAGAGTAGCCGAGACCCCCTTAAGCGCATCGTGATTTTGACTAACTTCGGGTGGATTTCCCGTAACTTGGGAGATATTTCCAGTCCCTTGGACGCTAAACTAAGTCGTGATGGCCTTGTTTTGCAGTGAAATGGACACAGAAAAACTTTCTAAACACTCAGTTTCGAGCTTCTGAGCCGAAATATAGCTCCACTTCACTTTAAGAGTGAAAGAGTAGCCGAGACAGCCTTGCGCCCATCCTCCTTTTGACCAACTTCGCACGATTTCCCGGAACTTGGGGGATATTTTCCAGTCCCGCGGACTCCAAAGTAACTCCTGATGGCCTTGCTCTGGAGTGAAATGGACACAGCACAACTTTTTGAACGCTCACTTTCCAGCTTCTGGGCGGAAATATTGCCCCAGTTCACTTTAAGGATGAAAGAGTAACCGGGACCGCCTTACGCGCATCGTGATTTTGACCAACTTTGGCTCGATTTCCCGGGAAATGGGGGATATTTTCCGGTACCGGGGACTCTAAACTAACTCCTGATTGCCTTGGTTTGCAGTGAAATGGACACAGCACAACTTTTTGAACGCTCACGTTTGAGCTTCTGGGCCGAAATATAGCCCCACTTCACTTTAAGACTGAAAGAGTAGCCGAGACCGTCTTACGCGCATCGTGATTTTGACCAACGTCTTCTCGATTTTCCGGAACTTGGCAAATACATTCCACCACCGGGGACTCTAAACTAACTCCTGATAGCCTTGGTTTGCAGTGAAATAGACAAAGTAATTTTTTTTGAACTTTGAGCTTGTGGGCCGAAATAGAGCCCCACTTCACTTTAAGACTGAAGGAGTAGCCGACACCGCCTTAAGCGCACCGTGATTTTGACCAACTTCGGCTCGATTTGCCGGAACTTGGGGCATATTTTCCAGTCCCGGGGACTCTAAAGTAACTCCTGATTGTCTTGGTTTTCAGTGAAATGGACACAGCGAAACTTTTTGAACGCTCACCCTCGAGCTTCTGGACCGAAATATAGCCCCACTTGACTTTAAGACTGAAAGAGTAGCCGAGACCGTCTTGCGCAAATCGTGATTTTGACCAACTTCGGGTCGGTTTCCCGGAACTTGGGGGATATATTCCATTTCCGCGGGCTCTAAACTAACTCCTGATGGCCTTGGTTTTCAGTGAAATGGACACAGCAAAACTTTTTGAATGCTCACTTTCGCGCTTCTGGACACAAATATAGCCACACTTTACTTTAAGACTGAAACAGTAGCCGAGACCGCATTTCGCGCATCGTGATTTCGATCAACTTCGGCTCGCTTTCCCGGAACTTGGGGAATATTTTCCAGTCCCGGGGACCCTAAACTAACTTTTCATAGCTTTGGTTTGCAGTGAAATCAACACAGCAAAACGTTTTGAACGCTCACTTTCGCGCTTCTGGACACAAATATAGCCCCACTTCACTTTAAGACTGAAAGGGTACCGAGACCGCTTTGGGAGCATCGTGATTTTGACCAACTTCAGCTCGATTTACTGGAACTTGGGGAATATTTTCCAGTCCCAGGGATGCTAAACTAACTCGTGATGGCCTTGGTTTTCAGTGAAATTCAGAGAGGAAAACTTTTTGAACGCTCACTTTCGAGGTTCTGGGCCGAAATATAGCCCTACTTCACTTTAAGACTGAAAGAGTAGTCGAGACCGCCTTACGCGAATCGTTATTTTGACCAACTTCGTCTCGATTTCGTGGAACTTGGGGTATATTTTCCAGTTCCGGGCACTGTAAACTACTTCCTGAGGGCCTTGCTTTGCAGTGAAATGGGCACAGCGTAACTTTTTGAACGCTCACTTTCCAGCTTCTGGGCCGAAATATACAGCCACGTCACTTTAAGACTCAAAGAGTAGCCGAGACTGCTTTACGCGCATCGTGATTTTGACAAACTTCGGCTCGATTTCCCGCAACTTGGGGGATATTTTGATGTCCCGGAGACTGTAAACTATCTCCTGATGTGGCTTGGTTCGCGGTGAAATGGACACAGCAAAACTTTTTGAACATTGACTTTCGAGCTTCTGGGCCGAAATATAGCCCGAGTTCACTTTCATAATGAAGGAATAGCCGAGACCGTCTTACGCGCATCGTGATTTTGACCAGCTTTGGCTCGATTTCCCAGGAAATGGGGAATATTTTCCGGTACCGGGGACTCTAAAGTAACTGCTGATTGCCTTGGTTTGCATTGAAATGGGGAGAGCAAAACTTTTTCAACGCTCCCCTTCGGGCTTTTGAGCCGAAATATAGCCCCACTTCAGTTTAAGACTGAAAGAGTAGCCGAGAAGGTCTTACGCGCATCGTGATTTTGACCAACTTCGGCTCGATTTCCCGAAACTTCGGGTATATATTCAAGTCCCAAGGACTCTAAACTAACCCCTGATGGCCTTGGTCTGCAGTGCAATGGACACAGCAAATTTTTTTGAACGCTTAATTTCGAAATTCTGCGCCGAAATATAGCCCCACTTCACCTTAAGACTGAAATAGTAGCCGAGACCGCCTTAGACGCATCGTGATTTTGACCAACTTCGGCTCGATTTCCCCGAGCTTAGGCGATATTTTCCAGTCCCGAGGAGTCTAAACTAACTCCTGATGACCTTGGTTTGCAGTGAAATGACCACAGCGAAACTTTTTTAACTTTCACTTTCTAGCTTCTCGGCCGAAATATAGCCCCAGTTCACTTTAAGAATGAAAGAGTAGCTGAGACCGCCTTACGCGGATCGTGATTTTGACAAATTCGGCTCGATTTCCCCGAACTTGGGCGATATTTTCCAGTCCCGAGGAGTCTAAAGTAACCCCTGATGGCCTTGGTTTGCAGTGAAATTAACACAGTAACACTTTTTGAGGGCTTATTTTCGAGCTTCTGGGCCGAAATAGAGCCCCACTTCACTTTAAGACTGATAGAGTAGCCGAGACCGCCTTAAGCGCATCGTGATTTTGAGCAACTTCCGCTCGATTTTCTAGAATTTTGGCGATATTTTCAAGTCCCGGGGACTCTAAACTAACTCCTGATGGCCTTGGTTTGCAGTGAAATGAACGCAGGAAAACTTTTTGAACGCTCAATTTCGAGCTTCTGGGCCGAAATACAACCGTACTTCACTTTAAGACTGAAATAGTAACCGAGAGCGCCTTACGAGCATCGTGATTTTGATCAAATTCAGCTCGATTTCCCGGAACTTCGGGGATATATTCCAGTCCTGGGGACTCTCAAGCAACTCCTGCTTGTCTTGGTTTGCAGTGAAATGGACACAGCGAAAGTTTTTGAACTCTCACTCTCGAGCTTCTGGGCCGAAATAGAGCCCCGTTTTACTTTAAGACTGAAAGAGTAGGCGAGACCGTCTTTAGCGAATCGTGATTTTGACCAATTTCGCGTGTATTTCCCGAAACTTGGGGGATACATTCCTGTCAAAGAGACTCTAAAGTAACTCCTGATGGCCTTGGTTTTCAGTGAAATGGACAGGGCACAACTTTGGAGCTTCTAGGCAGAAATATAGCCCGACTTTACTTTAGGACTGAAAGAGTAGATGAGACCGCCTTACGCGCATCGTAATTTTGACGAACTTCGAATGGATTTCCCGCAACTTGGGGGATATTTTGCAGTCCCTTGGACGCTAAACTAAGTCCTGATGGCCTTGTTTTGAAGTAAAATGAACACAAGAAAACTTTTTGAACACTCACTTTCGAGCTTCTGGGCCGAAATATTCCCCCAATTCACTTTAAGACTGAAAGAGCTGCCCAGACCACCTTACGCACATCGTGATTTTGACCAACTTCGGCTCGATTTACCGGAACTTGGGGGATATTTTCCAGTCCGGGGGACTCTTAAGTAACCCCTGATGGCCTTGGTTTGCATTGAAATGGATACAGCAAAACTTTTTGAACGCTCACCTTTGAGCTTCTGGGCCGAAATATAGCCCCACTTCACTTTAAGACTGAAAGAGTAGCCGAGACCGTCTTACGCGCATCGTGATTTTGACCAACGTCTTCTCGATTTTCCGGAACTTGGCAAATACATTCCACTCCCGGGGACTCTAAACTAACTCCTGATAGCCTTGGTTTGCAGTGAAATAGACACAGTAATTTTTTTACGCTTTGAGCTTGTGGGCCGAAATAGAGCCCCACTTCACTTTAAGACTGAAGGAGTAGCCGACACCGCCTTAGGCACACCGTGATTTTGACCAACTTCGGCTCGATTTGCCGGAACTTGTTGGATATATTTCCAGTCCCGGGGACTCTAAACTAACTCCTGATTGTCTTGGTTTTCAGTGAAATGGACACAGCGAAACTTTTTGAATGCTCACTCTCGAGCTTCTGGACCGAAATATAGCCCCACTTTACTTTAAGACTGAAAGAGTAGCAGAGACCGTCTTGCGCAAATCGTGATTTTGACGAACTTCGGGTCGGTTTCCCGGAACTTGGGGAATATATTCCATTTCCGCGGGCTCTAAACTAACTCCTGATGGCCTTGGTTTTCGGTGAAATGGACAAAGGAAAGCTTTTTGAACACTCTCTTTGTAGCTTCTGGGCCGAAATAGAATCCCACTTCACTTTCACACTGAAATAGTAGCCGAGACCGCCTCACGCGCATCGTGAGTTAGACCAAGTTCAGCTCGATTTCACGCAACTTTTGGGATATTTTCCAGTCCGGGGGACTCTAAACTAACTCCGGATGGCCTTGGTTTGCACTGAAATGCGCACAGCATAACTTTTTTAACGGCCACTTTGGACCATCTGGGCCGAAATATAGCCCCACTTCACTTTAAGACTGAAAGAGTAGCCGAGATCGCCTTACGCGCATCGTGATTTTGACCATTTTCGGATCGATTACTCGGAACTTGGGGGATATTTTCCAGTCCCGGGGACTCTAAACTAACTCCCGATCGCTTTGCTTTGCATTGAAATGGACAGAACAAAACTTTTTGAACGCTCACTTTCGGGCTTCTGGCCCGAAATATAGCCCCACTTTTCTTTAAGACAGAAAGAGTATGTGAGACCACTTTAGGGGCATCGTGATTTTGACCAACCTCGGCTCAATTTACCGGACCTTGGGGCATATTTTCTTGTCCCGCGGTCGCTAAACTAACTGCTGATGGCCTTGCTTTGCCTTGAAATGGACAGGGCAAAACTTTTTGAACGCTAACTTTCGGGCTTCTGGCCCGAAATATAGCCCCACTTTACTTTAAGACAGAAAGAGTAGCCGAGGCCGCCTTAGGCGTATCGTGATTTTGACCAACTTCGGCTTGAGTTGCCAGAACTTAAAAGATATTTTCCATTCCCGGGGACTCTAAACTAACTCATGATGGCCTTGGTTTTTAGTGAAATTCAGAGAGGAAAACTTTTTGAACGCTCACTTTCGAGCTTCTGGACCGAAATATAGCCCTACTTCACTTTAAGACTGAAGGAGTAGCCGAGACCGCCTTACGCGAATCGTTATTTTGACCAACTTCGTCTCGATTTCGTGGAACTTGGGGGATATTTTCCAGTCCCGGGGATTGTAAACTACTTCCTGAGGGCCTTGCTTTGCAGTGAAATGGGCACAGCATAACTTTTTGAACGCTCACTTTCGAGCTTCTGGGCCGAAATATACATCCACGTCACTTTAAGACTGAAATAGTAGCCGAGACCGCCTTAGACGCATCGTGATTTTGACCAACTTCGGCTTGAGTTGCCAGAACTTAAGGGATATTTTGCAGTCCCGTGGACTCTAAACTAACTCATGATGCCCTTGGTTTTCAGTTAAATTGAGAGAGCAAAACTTTTTCAACGCTCACTTTTGAGATTCTGGGCCGAAATATACAGCCACGTCACTTTAAGACTAAAAGAGTAGCCGAGACTGCTTTACGCGCATGGTGATTTTGACAAAATTCGGCTCGATTTCCGCAAACTTGGGCGATATTTTCCAGTCCCGAGGAGTCTAAACTAACTCCTGATGGCCTTGGTTTCCAGTGAGATGGACGCAGGAACACTTTTTGAACGCGCACTTTCGAGCTTGCTGGCCGAAATATAGCCCTACTTCTTTTTAAGACTGAAAGAGTAGGCGGGAGCGCCTTAGGCGCATTGTGATTTTGAGGATCTTCGGCTCGATCTGGCGAAACTTGGGAGATATTTTCCAGTCCCAAAGTCTCTAAACTCTCTCCTGATTGTCTAAGATGTGAGTGAAATAGAGACAAACATTTTTGAACCCTTACTTTCGAGCTTCTGATGTTAAATCTAAGCCCACTTTACCTTAAGACTGAAAGAATAGCCGAGACCCCCTTAAGCGCATCGTGATTTTGACTAACTTCGGGTGGATTTCCCGTAACTTGGGGGATATTTCCAGTCCCTTGGACGCTAAACTAAGTCGTGATAGCCTTGTTTTGCAGTGAAATCGAAACAGCAAAACTTTCTAAACACTCAGTTTCGAGCTTCTGGGCCGAAATATTGCCCCACTTCACTTTAAGACTGAAAGAATAGCCGAGACCGCCGTACGCGCGTCGCGATTTTGACCAACTTCGGTTAAATTTCCCGGAACTTGGGGGATATTTTCCAGTCCCGGGGGCTCTATACTGACCCCCGACGTCCTTGGTCCGCTGCAAGATGGACACAGCAAAACTTTTTGAAGGCTCACTTTTGAGCTTCTGGGCCGAAATATAGCTCCACTTCACTTTAAGACTAAAAGAGTAGCCGAGACCGCCTTACGCCCATCGTAATTTTGACGAACTTCGGCTCGATTTCCTGAAACTTGGGGGATATTTTCCAGTCCCTCGGACTCTAAAGTAACTCCTGATGGCCTTGCTCTGGAGTGAAATGGACACAGCACAACTCTTTGAACGCTCACTTTCCAGCTTCTGGGCGGAAATATTGATCCAGTTCACTTTAAAAATGAAAGAGTAACCGGGACCGCCTTACGCACATCGTGATTTTGACCAACTTTGGCTCGATTTCCCGGAAATTGGGGATATTTTCCGGTACCAGGGACTCTAAACTAACTCCTGATTGCCTTGGTTTGCAGTGAAATGGACACAGCACAGCTTTTTGAACGCTCACGTTTGAGCTTCTGGGCCGAAGCATAGCCCTAGTTCACTTAAGACTGAAAAAGTAGCCGGGATCGCCTTACGCGCATGGTAATTTTGTCGAACTTCGGCTTGATATCCTGGGACTTGGGGAATATTTTCCAATCCCGGAAGCTCTAAACTAACTCCTGAATGCCTTGGTTTTTAGTGAAAAGGACACAAGTAAAAGGGGCGCACGCTGGGTTTCCAGGTTGTAGGCCAAATATAGCCCCACTTTATTTTAAGACTGAACGTGTACACGAAACCGCCTTAAGCGCATCGAAATTTTTAGCCACTATTGCTCGATCTGCAAAAACTTGGGGGATATTTTCCAGTCCCGGGGACTCTACCCTAACTCTTGACGGCCTTAGTTTTCAGTCAAATGGTCACAGGTAACAGGAGCGCACGCTCGGTGTAGAGCTTCTAGGCCTAAATGTAGTCCCAGTTCATTTTAAGACTGAAAGAGTAAACGAAACCGCCGTACGCTTATCGTAGTTTTAAGAAAGTATGGCTCAATTTGCCGAAACTTGGAGGATAGCTTCCAGTCTCGAGGATTCTAAACTATCTCCTGATGGACTTAGTTCTTAGTGAAATGGACACAGGTAAAAGGAGAGCACGCTCGGTGTCGAGCTTGTAGAACCGAAATATAGCCCCACTTTATTTTCGGAGTAAACGAGTAGCCGAGACCGCCTTACGCGCATCGTGATTTTGAGCATTTTTGGCTCGATTTGCCGGAATTCGGGGAATATTTTCCAGTCTCGAGGACTCTATGCTAACTCCTGATGAACTTAGTTTTCAGTGATATGTACACAGGCAAAAGCAACGCACGCTCGGTGTTGAGCTTGTCGGCAGAAATATAGCCCCACTTCATTTTAAGACTGAAAGAGTAGCCGAGACCGCCTTACGCGCATCGTGATTTTGAGCAACTTTGGCTCGATTTGCCGGTATTCGGGAAATATTTTCTAGTCCCGAGGACTCTATGCTAACTCCTGTTGAACTTAGTTTTCAGTGATATGTACACAGGCAAAAGGAGCGCACGCTCGGTGTTGAGCTTGTCGGCCGAAATATAGCCCCACTTCATTTTAAGACTGAAAGAGTAGCCGAGACCGCCTTACGCGCATCGTGATTTTGAGCAACTTTGGCTCGATCTGCCAGAATTTGGGAAATATTTTCCAGTCCCAAGGACTCTAAACTGACTCCTGATGGCCTAAGATGTCAGTGAAATGGACACAGGTAAAATTAGCGCACGCCCGGTCTCGAGCTTCTAGGTCGAAATATAGCCCCCCTTAATGTTAAGACTGAAAGAGTAGCCAAGACCGCCTTACGCGCATCGTGATTTTGAGCAACTTTGGCTCGATCTGCCAGAATTTGGGAAATATTTTCCAGTCCCAAGGACTCTAAACTGACTCCTGATGGCCTAAGATGTCAGTGACATGGACACAGGTAAAATTAGCGCACGCTCGGTGTTGAGCTTGTCGGCCGAAATATAGCCCCACTTCATTTTAAGACTGAAAGAGTAGCCGAGACCGCCTTACGCGCATCGTGATTTTGAGCAACTTTGGCTCGATCTGCCAGAATTTGGGAAATATTTTCCAGTCCCAAGGACTCTAAACTGACTCCTGATGGCCTAAGATGTCAGTGAAATGGACACAGGTAAAATTAGCGCACGCCCGGGCTCGAGCTTCTAGGTCGAAATATAGCCCCCCTTAATGTTAAGACTGAAAGAGTAGCCGAGACCGCCTTACGCGCATCGTGATTTTGGGCCACTTTTGCTCGATTTCCCGGAAGTTGGCGAATAATTTAAAGTCCCGGGGACGCTAAACTAACTCCCGATGACCTTGGTTTGCAGTTTAATGAACACAGCAAAACATTCTGAACGCTCACCTTCGAGCTTCAGGGCCGAAATATACGCCTACTTAAATTTAAGACTGAAAGAATAGCCGAGAGCCCGTTGGGCTCATCGTCATTTTCATCAACTTCGGCGCCATTTCCTGGAACTTGGAGAATATTTTCCAGTCCCGGGGACTCTATACTAACTCCTGATGGCCTTGGTTTGCAGTGAAATGGAGACGGCAAGACTTTTTGAACGCTCACTTTCGAGCTTGTGGGCCTAACAATAGCCACACTTTACTTTAAGACTGAAACAGTAGCCGAGACCGCGTTACGCGCATCGTGATTTTGATCAACTTCTGCTGGCTTTCCTGGAACTTGGGGAATATTTTCCAGTCCCGGGGACTCTAAACTAACTCCGGATGGCCATGGTTTGCAGTGAAATTCACACAGCACAAGTTTTTGAACGCACACTTTCGAGCTTCTAGGCCGAAATATAGTCCCACATCACTTACGACTTAAAGAGTAGCGGAGACCGGCGTGCGCGCATCGTGATTTTGACCAACTTCGGGTCGATATTCCGGAACTTGGGGGATACTTTCCAGTCCCAGGGTCTCTAAACTAACTCTTGATGGCCTTGGTTTGCAGTGAAATGGAGACAGCAAAACTTTTTGAAGGCTCACCTTCAAGCTCCTGGGCCGAAATATAGCCCACTTTACTTTAATACTTAAAAAGTAGCCGGGACCGCCTTACGCGCATCGTGATTTTGATCGACTTCGGGTGGATTTACCGGAACTTGGGGGATATTCTCCAGTCCCTTGGACGCTAAACTAGGTGCCGATGACCTTGTTTTACAGTGAAATGGACACAGCAAAGCTTTTTGAACCCTCACTTTCGAGCTTGTGGGCCGAAATATAGCCATACTTCACTTTAAGACTGAAACAGTAGCCGAGACCACGTTTCGCGCATCGTGATTTTGATCCAATTCGGCTCGATTTCCCGGAACTTGCGAAACATTTTCCAGTCCCAGGGACTCTAAACTAACTTGTGCTGGTCTTGGTTTGCAGTGAAACGGAAACAGAAAAAGGTTTTAAACGCATACTTTCGAGCTTCTGGACCGAAGTAGAACCCCACTTCACTTGAAGACTGAAAGAGTAGCCGAGACCGCCTTACGTGCATCGTGATTTTGAGCAACTTCGGCTGGATTTGCCGGAACTAAGGGGATATATTCCAGTTTTGAGGACTCTAAACTAATTCCTGATGGCCTTGGTTTGCAGTAAAATGGACACAGCGAAAGTTTTTGAACGCTCACTCTCGAGCTTCTGGGCCGACATAGAGCCCCATTTTACTTTAAGACTGAAAGGGTAGGCGAGACCGTCGTGAGCGAATCGTGATTTTGACCAATTTCGCGTTTATTTCCCGAAACTTGGGGGATATATTCCAGTCAAAGGGACTCTAAAGTAACTGCTGATGGCCTTGGTTTTCAGTGAAATGGACAGAGCACAACTTTGGAGCTTCTGGGCAGAAATATAGCCCCAATTTACTTTAAGACTGAAAGAGTAGATGAGACCGCCTTACGCGGCTCGTAATTTTGACGAACTTCGAATGGATTTCCCGGAACTTGGGGGATATTTTGCAGTCCCTTGGACGCTAAACTAAGTCCTGATGGCCTTGTTTTGAAGTAAAATGGACACAACAAAACTTTTTGAACGCTCACTTTCTAGCTTGTGGGCCGAAATATAGCCACACTTCACTTTAGGACTGACACAGTAGCCGAGACCACGTTACGCGCATCATGAATTTGATCAACTTCGGCTCGATTTCCCGGCACTTGGGGAATATTCTCCAGTCCCGGGGACTCTTAACTAACTCCTGATGGCCTTGGTTTGCAGTGAAATGGACACAGCACAACTGTTTAAACGCTCACTTTAGAGCTTCTGTGCCGAAATATAGCCCCACTTCACTTTAAGACTGAAAGAGTAGCCGAGACCGTCTTACGCGCATCGTGATTTTGACCAACGTCTTCTCGATTTTCCGGAACTTGGCAAATACATTCAACTCCCGGGGACTCTAAACTAACTCCTGATAGCCTTGGTTTGCAGTCAAATAGACACAGTAATTTTTTTTGAGCTTTGAGCTTGTGGGCCGAAATAGAGCCCAACTTCACTCTAAGACTGAAGGAGTAGCCAACACCGCCTTAAGCGCACCGTGATTTTGAAAAACTTCGGCTGATTTGCCGGAACTTGGGGGATATTTTCCAGTCCCGGGGACTCTAAACTAACTCCTGATTGTCTTGGTTTTCAGTGAAATGGACACAGCGAACCTTTTTGAACGCTCACTCTGGAGCTTCTAGACCGAAATATAGCCCCACTTTACTTTAAGACTGAAAGAGTAGCCGAGACCGTCTTGCGCAAATCGTGATTTTGACCAACTTCGGGTCGGTTTCCCGGGACTTGGGGGATATTCTCCAGTTTCGGGGACTCTAAACTAACTTCTGATGGCCTTGGTTTGCACTGAAAGTGACAGAGCAAAACTTTTTAAACACTCACTTTCGAGCTTGTGGGCCGAAATATTGCCCCACTTCACTTTAAGACTGAAAGAGTAGCTGAGACCACCTTACGCACATCGTGATTTTGACCAACTTCGGCTGGATTTACCGGAACTTGGGGGATATTTTCCAGTCCCGAGGACTCTTAAGTAACCCCTGATGGCCTTGGTTTGCATTGAAATGGATACAGCAAAACTTTTTGAACGCTCACTTTTGAGCTTCTGGGCCGAAATATAGCCCCACTTCACTTTAAGACTGAAAGAGTAGCCAAGAAGGTCTTACGCGCATCGTGATTTTGACCAACGTCTTCTCGATTTTCCGGAACTTGGGAAATACATTCCACTCCCGGGGACTCTAAACTAACTCCTGATAGCCTTGGTTTGCAGTCAAATAGACACAGTAATTTTTTTTAGCTTTGAGCTTGTGGGCCGAAATAGAGCCCCACTTCACTTTAAGACTGAAGGAGTAGCCGACACCGCCTTAAGCGCACCGTGATTTTGAAAATCTTCGGCTCGATTTGCCGGAACTTGGGGCATATTTTCCAGTCCCGGGGACTCTAAACTAACTCCTGATTGTCTTGGTTTTCAGTGAAATGGACACAGCGAAAGTGTTTGAACGCTCACTCTCGAGCTTCTGGACCGAAATATAGCCCCACTTTACTTTAACACTGAAAGAGTAGCCGAGACCGTCTTGCGTAAATCGTGAGTTTGACAAACTTCGGGTCGGTTTCCCGGAACTTGGGGGATATATTCCATTTCCGCGGGCTCGACGCTAACTCCTGAATGCCTTGGTTTTCAGTGAAATTGACAAAGGAAAGCTTTTTGAACACTGTCTTTTTGGAGCCTCTGGGCCGAAATAAAATCCCACTTCACTTTCAGACTGAAATAATATCCGAGACCGCCTCACGCTCATCGTGAGTTAGACCAAGTTCAGCTCGATTTCACGCAACTTTTGGGATATTTTCCAGTCCGGGGGACTCTAAACTAACTCCAGATGGCCTTGGTTTGCACTGAAATGCGCGCAGCATCACTTTTTGAACGCCCACTTTGGAGCTTGTGGGCCGAAATATAGCCCCACTTCACTTTAAGACTGAAAGAGTAACCGAGATCGCCTTACGCGCATCGTGATTTTGACCATTTTCGGATCGATTTCTGGGAACTTGGGGAATATTTTCCAGTCCCGGGGACCCTAAACTAACTTTGATAGCTTTGGTTTGCAGTGAGATGCACACAGGAAAACTTTTTGAACGCTGACTTTCGAGCTTCTGGACAGAAATATAGCCCGACTTTACTTTAAGACTGAAAGAGTAGTTGAAACCGCCTTACGTATATCGTAATTTTGACGAACTTCGAATGGATTTCCTGGAACTTAGGGTATATTTTCCAGTCCCTTGGACGCTAAACTAAGTCGTGATGGCCTTGTTTTGAAGTGAAATGGACACAGCAAAACTTTTTGAACGCTCACTTTCTAGCTTTTTGGCCGAAATATAGCCACACTTGATTTTAAGACTGAAACAGTAGCCGAGACCACGTTACGCGCATCATAAATTTGATCAACTTCGGCTCCAATTCCCGGGAGTTGGGGGATATTTTCCAGTCCCGGGGACTCTAAACTAACTCCTGATGGCCTTGGTTTGCATTGAAATGGACACAGCACGATTTTTTGAACGCACACCTTCGAGAGTCTGGGCCGAAATATAGCCCCACTTTACTTAAGACTGAAAGAGTAGCTGAGACCACCTTGCTTGCATCGTGAGTTTGACGCACTCCGGGTCGATATTCCGGAACTTGGGGAATATTTTCCAGTCCCAGGAACTCTAAACTAACTCCTCATGGCCTTGGTTTGCAGTGAAATGGACAGAGCAAAAATTTTTTAACGCTCACCTTCGAGCTTCCTGGCCGAAATAAAGCTCCACTTTACTTTAAGACTTAAAGAGTAACCGAGACCACCTTACGCGCATTGTGATTTTGACAAACTTCGGGTGGATCTCCCGGAACTTGGGGCATATTTTCTTGTCCCGGGGACGCTAAACTAACTCCTGATGGCCTTGGTTTGCAGTGAAATGAACACAGCAAAACTTTTTGAACGCTCACTTTCGGGCTTCTGGCCCGAAATATAGCCCCACTTCACTTTAAGACTGAAAGATTAGCCGAGACTACCTTACGCAAATCGTGATTTTGACCAACTTCGGCTCGATTTCCCGGAAGTTGGGGGATATTTTCCAGTCCCGGGGACTCTAAACTAGCTCCTGATGGCTTTGGTTTGCAGTGAAATAAACACAGGGAAACTTTTTGAACGCTCACTTTCAAGCTGCTGGTCAGGAATAAAGCCTCACTTCACTTTAAGACTGAAACAGTAAGCGAGACCGCCTAACGCGCACCGTGATTTTGACCAACTTCGGCTAAATTTCCCTGAACTTGGGCGATATTTTCCAGTCCCGAAGACTCTTAAGTAACCCCTGATGGCCTTCGTTTGCACTGAAATGGATACAGCAAAACTTTTTGAAGCTCACTTTTGAGCTTCTGGGCCGAAATATAGCCCCACTTCACTTTAAGACTGAAAGACTAACCAAGACCGTCTTCCGCACATCGTGATTTTGACCAACGTGTTCTCCATTTTCCGGAGCTTGGGAAATATATTGCAGTCCCGGGGACTCTAAACTAACTCCTGATGGCCTTGGTTTGCAGTGAAATGGACACAGGAAATTTTTTGCAGCGCTCACTTTGGAGCTTCTGGGCCGAAATAGACACCCACTTCACTTTAAGACTGAAAGAGTAGCCGAGGCCGCCTTAGGCGCATCGTGATTTTGACCAACTTCGCCTTGAGTTGCCAGAACTTAAAAGATATTTTCCAGTCCCGGGGACTCTAAACTAACTCATGATGTCCTTGGTTTTCAGTGAAATTCAGGGAGGAAAACTTTTTGAACGCTCACTTTCGAGCTTCTGGACCGAAATAAAGCCCTACTTTACTTTCAGACGGAAAGAGTAGCCGAGACCGCCTTACGCGAATCGTTATTTTGACCAACTTCGTCTCGATTTCGTGGAACTTGGGGGATATTTTCCAGTTCCGGGCACTGTAAACTACTACCTGAGGGCCTTGCTTTGCAGTGAAATGGGCACAGCATAACTTTTTGAACGCTCACTTTCGAGCTTGTGGGCCGAAATATACAGCCACGTCAGTTTAAGACTCAAAGAGTAGCCGAGACTGCTTTACGCGCATCGTGATTTTGACAAACTTCGGCTCGATTTGCCGGAACTTGGGGGATATTTTGATGTCCCGGACACTGTAAACTCTCTCCTGATGTGGCTTGGTTCGCGGTGAAATGGACACAGCAAAACTTTTTGAACTTTCACTTTCGAGCTTCTGGGCCCAAATATAGCCCCAGTTCACTTTAAGAATGAAAGAATAGCCGAGACCGCCTTACGAGCATCGTGATTTTGACAAAATTCGGCTCGATTTCCCCGAACTTGGGCGATATTTTCCAGTCTCGAGGAGCCTAAACTAACTCCTGATTGCCTTGTTTTGCAGTGAAATGAACACAGCAAAACTTTTTGAACTTTCAATTTCTAGCTTCTCGGCCGAAATATAGCCCCAGTTCACTTTAAGAATGAAAGAGTAGCCGAGACCGCCTTACGCGCATCGTGATTTTGACAAAATTCGGCTCGATTTCCCCGAACTTGGGCGATATTTTCCAGTTCCGAGGAGTCTAAACTAGCTCCTGATGGCCTTGGTTTTTAGTGAAATGAACACAGTAACACTTTTTGAAGGCTTATTTTCGAGCTTCTGGGATGAAATATAGCCCCACTTCACTTTAAGACTGAAAGAGTAGGCGAGACCGCCTTACGCGCATCGTGATTTTGAGCAACTTCCGCTCGATTTTCTAGAATTTTGGCGAAATTTTTAAGTCCCGGGGACTCTAAACTAGCTCCTAATGGCCTTGGTTTGCAGTGAAATGGACGCAGGAAAACTTTTTGAACGCTCAGTTTCGAGCTTCTGCGCCGAAATACAACCGTATTTCACTTTAAGACTGAAATAGTAGCCGAGACCGCCTTACGAGGATCGTGATTTTGACCAAGTTCAGCTCGATTTCCCGGAACTTGGGGGATATTTCATCGCGTAGAATGGCTATTGTTCTCGGGACATTTACTTGCAGTGGAATTAAAATTATAGGTCTCTAATATTAGCAGCGAAGCGTAAACAGGGACGCTCTGATTGATCAAAGATCACGTACGCTTTCCTCCGAAGGGAATACTGCCTTAGCTCATTAACTTGTCAAGGCGGGGCTAAGAAACAAAGGCCTCGAAAGTTATTCTTTATTCTATTGTTTCCGATATCGCGTATTTCAAGCTGGCTATTTCAAGCGTTGGACTTGTAATGGATATTTGCATCCGATTTTTACCATAGGCCATTACATGTATCCGGGTTTTTCGTACCAACGTCTTTTCGTACCACCCATTTTCGTACCACCTACATACACGTTCGTACATGTTCGTACCACATAAACATACATTCCAAATAGCACAGATTTAGACTATCTGATAGTCTAAATGAGATTTTAGATGTATAGCATGGTTTTGATGTGATTTCTTTACGTAAAGGATATCACAGAAGAAGTTCCGGAGAATAATTATCCACGGAATAACACTCTTATCTTCACGCGAGCGAATTATTCTGTGACAAAAACTTCGGAGATTGTTGTCACACAATAACTCGTTCGCCTCTTCGAAATTTTTCAGTAATTGGCGATGTTTCCCTTACTTTATTCGCCTTGAAATCCCCTAAAACTTTGCAAGGAATAAAAAGAATTGTTTCTTTGCTAAAGATCTGGTCTTGAAAGCCGAGCTTCTCAAAAATATCTGACTGATGACACCAGTCTTCACGCTGTTGTTGTCACATAATAACTCGCTGGCCTCTTTGAAGTTTTTCAGTAATTGGCGATGTTTACCTTACTTTATTCGCCTTGAAATCCCCTAAAACTTTGCAAGGAATAAAAAAAATTGTTTCTTTGCTAAAGATCTGGGCTTGAAAGCCGAGTTTCTCAAAAAATCTGACCGATTGACACGAGTCTTCACGCTGTTGTTGACAATAACTTGCTCGCCTCTTTGAGGTTTTTCAGTAATTGGCGATGTTTACCTTACTTTATTCGCCTTGAAATCCCCTAAAACTTTGCTAGGAATAAAAATAATTGCTTCTTTGCTAAAGATCTGGGCTTGAAAGCCGAGTTTCTCAAAAAAATCTGACCGATTGACACGAGTCTTCACCCTGTTGTTGTCACACAATAACTCGCTGGCCTCTTTGAAGTTTTTCAGTAATTGGCGATGTTTACCTTACTTTATTCGCCTTGAAATCCCCTAAAACTTTGCTAGGAATAAAAATAATTGTTTCTTTGCTAAAGATCTGGTCTTGAAAGCCGAGTTTCTCAAAAAAATCTAACCGATTGACACGAGTCTTCGCGCTGTTGTTGTCACACAATAACTCGCTGGCCTCTTTGAAGTTTTTCAGTAATTGGCGATGCTTACCTTACTTTATTCGCCTTGAAATCCCCTAAAACTTTGCTAGGAATAAAAATAATTGTTTCTTTGCTAAAGATCTGGTCTTGAAAGCCGAGTTTCTCAAAAAAATCTGACCGATTGACACGAGTCTTCGCGCTGTTGTTGTCACACAATAACTCGCTGGCCTCTTTGAAGTTTTTTTAAAGTAATTGGCGATGTTTACTTTACTTTATTCGCCTTGAAATCCCCTAAAACTTTGATAGGAATAAAAATAATTGGTTCTTTCGTTTAAGCAAAACAACTGCGCGCTGGTCGGTTCCCGTGCTGTTCTCTTTGTCTGCGTATCACAAGCTTTTCGTTCGCCTTTCTTCCTTGAAGAGAAGACGTCTGCTACGTAGGATTACAAAAAATATTGTCTTACGCTATACATTGTCTACCTCTGTCCTCGCGCTTTATATGCCTTTGCATTTCTTTAGTAGGCCAAAGGTAAAATTCTTATTGGTTAGTCATGAGGGAGGCCGAAAAGCCTCCCGAAAATGTCGACTAAAATGTTAGTCAACATGTCCTTTGGGGTTCAAAGCTTCCAGAAGCTTTTTACCCCAAAGGGCATTTTGTCGCTTTAAAGGCGGTGGAGGTGGTGGTGGTGGTGATTCAGGATCATCCATTTCTATGGATTGGGGGTGGATCGGGGTTTCAAAGAGCTCTGAAAAGAGCTCCCGATCACTTACGATTTCGCTTTCCATGTTCATTGAACAACAGGTTTTCGAATGAATCAGCTGCGCCGACAGCATACTTTTGAAATTCGCGGTAATGAATATTTCAGTTACAGTCAAGTGGTTTTCTTGAATGGGCATTGTTTAGTTTTGACAGCCATTGTTATACAGACGTGTGCTTAAGACAATAGCTCTTCCATCGAAGACGCGCCATTTTCAAATGCAACTCCAACAAGAAGTTTTCAAACTCAAAAAGCTACAGGTTCCTGTGGACCGATTTTCAAATTTGAAACGGGTTTTGTTTCAGTAAAAAGCCATCTTTCATTTGCCGTGCGTGAAAATTAGGAAGGCCGGTTTAGATGGTCTGAAAATTGCTTCTGAAAACGGTCCTCATACAAAAAATGGCCAATTTTTGCCCATTTTCAAGAGCAAAAAGCTACTCCTTATACCTCATATATCAACTTACTTAACGGCTTAAATTGAAGATTCAACCTTCTTCTTCAAAAAGCCGCGCGTGAAAGTTGAAGTTTTAACTCCTGGAAACCAGAACAGTAAGTTTTATCAACGCTATTGGGCCAATTTGGACCCTTTCTTCTCTTAATCAGGGCATTTCACGACACGCAAACATTCAAATTTGCCGCTTCGCCGGTCATGAATCATTAATAATGTCCAGGCATTCTACCCGATGTTCCAATCCGGGGGACTTTAAAGTAACTCCTGATGGCCTTGGTTTGCAGTTAAATGCAGAAAGCGTAACTTTTTAAAGGGTCACTTTCGAGCTTCTGGGCCGAAATATAGCCCCACTTTACTTTAAGACTGAAAGAGTAGCCGAGACCGTCTTACGCGCATCGTGATTTTGACCAACTTCCGTTCGATTTCCCGGAACTTCGGGGATATATTCCAGTCCCGGGGACTCTAAACTAACTGCTGATGGCCTTGGTTTGCAGTGAAGTGGACACAGCACATTTTTTTGAACGCTCACTTTCGAGCTTCTGGGCCGAAATATAGCTCCACTTCACTTTAACAGTGAAAGAGTAGCCGAGACCGCCTTACGCCCATCGTAATTTTGACCAACTTCGGCTCGATTTCCTGAAACTTGGGGGATATTTTCCAGTCCTGCGGACTCTAAAGTAACTCCTGATGGCCTTGCTCTGGAGTGAAATGGACACAGCACAACTTTTTGAACGCTCACTTTCCAGCTTCTGGGCGGAAATATTGCCCCAGTTCACTTTAAGAATGAAAGAGTAACCGGGACCGCCTTACGCGCATCGTGATTTCGACCAACTTTGGCTCGATTTCCCGGGAAATGGGGGATATTTTCCGGTACCAGGGACTCTAAACTAACTCCTGATTGCCTTGGTTTGCAGTGAAATGGACACAGCACAGCTTTTTGAACGCTCACGTTTGAGCTTCTGGGCCGAAGCATAGCCCTACTTCACTTTAAGACTGAAAGACTAGCCGAGACCGCCTTACGCGCATCGTGATTTTGGGCTACTTCGGCTCGATATCCCAGAACTTGGAAGGTAATTCCCAGTCCCGGGCACTCTAAACTAATTCCTGATGGCCTTGGTTTTCAGTGAAATAGACACAGCCAAACTCTTTGAACGTTCACGTTCGAGCTTCTGGGCCGAAGTATAGCCCCACTTCACTTTAAGACTGAAAGAGTAGCCGGCACCGCCTTACGCGCACGGTAATTTAGGCGAACTTCGGCTTCATTTCCTGGGACTTTGGGGATATTTTCCAGTCCCGGAAGCTCTAAACTAACTCCTGAATGCCTTGGTTTTTAGTGAAATGGACACAGGTAAAAGGGGCGCACGCTAGGTTTCCAGGTTGTAGACCGAAATATAGCCCCACTTTATTTTAAGACTGAAAGTGCACACGAAACCGCCTTAAGCGCATCGAAATTTTTAGCCACTATGGCTCGATCTGCCAAAACTTGGGGGATATTTTCCAGTCCCGGGGACTCTACCCTAACTCTTGATGGCCTTAGTTTTCAGTCAAATGGTCACAGGTAACAGGAGCGCACGCTCGGTGTCGAGCTTCTAGGCCGAAATGTAGCCCCAGTTCATTTTAAGACTGAAAGAGTAAACGAAACTGCCGTAGGCTTATCGTAATTTTAAGAAAGTATGGCTCAATTTGCCGAGACTTGGAGGATAGCTTCCAGTCTCGAGGATTCTAAACTATCTCCTGATGGACTTAGTTCTTAGTGAAATGGACACAGGTAAAAGGAGAGCACGCTCGGTGTCGAGCTTGTAGAACCGAAATATAGCCCCACTTCATTTTCGGAGTAAACGAGTAGCCGAGACCGCCTTACGCCCATCGTGATTTTGAGCATATTTGGCTCGATTTGCCGGAATTCGGCGAATATTTTCCAGTCCCGAGGACTCTATGCTAACTCCTGATGGCCTAAGATGTCAGTGAAATGGACACAGGTAAAATTAGCGCACGCCCGGTCTCGAGCTTCTAGGTCGAAATATAGCGCCCCTTAATTTTAAGACTGAAAGAGTAGCCGAGACCGCGTTACGCGCATCCTGATTTTGGGCCACTTTTGCTCGATTTCCCGGAAGTTGGCGAATAATTTAAAGTGCCGGGGACGCTAAACTAACTCCCGATGACCTTGGTTTGCAGTTTAATGAACACAGCAAAACATTCTGAACGCTCACCTTCGAGCTTCAGGGCCCAAATATAGCTCAACTTAAATTTAAGACTGAAAGAATAGCCGAGAACCCGTTACGCGCATCGTAATTTTCATCAACTTCGGCGCCATTTCCTGCAACTTGGAAAATATTTTCCAGTCCCGGGGACTCTATACTAACTCCTGATTGCCTTGGTTGGCAGTTAAATGGACACAGCAAGACTTTTTGAACGCGCACTTTCGAGCTTGTGGGCCTAACTATAGCCACACTTCATTTTAAGACTGAAACAGTAGCCGAGACCGCGTTTCGCGCATCGTGATTTTGAGCAACTTCTGCTCGCTTTCCTGGAACTTGGGGAATATTTGACAGTCCCGGGTACTCTAAACTAACTCCTGATGGCCATGGTTTGCAGTGAAATTCACACAGCACAAGTTTTTGAACGCACACTTTCGAGCTTCTAGGCCGAAATACAGTCCCACATCACTTACGACTTAAAGAGTAGCCGAGACCGGCGTGCGCGCATCGTGATTTTGATCGACTTCGGGTCGATATTCCGGAACTTGAGGGATATTTTCCAGTCCCTTGGACGCTAAACTAGGTGCCGATGGCCTTGTTTTGCAGTGAAATGGACACAGCAAAGCTTTTTGAACGCTCACTTTCGAGCTTCTGGGCCGAAATATAGCCATACTTCACTTTAAGACTGAAACAGTAGCCGAGACCACGTTTCGCGCATCGTGATTTTGATCAACTTCGGCTCGATTTCCCGGAACTTACGAAATATTTTCCAGTCCCGGGGACTCTAAACTAACTCGTGCTGGTCTTGGTTTGCAGTGAAACGGAAACAGAAAAAGTTTTTGAACGCATACTTTCGAGCTTCTGGACCGAAATAGAATCCCACTTCACTTGAAGACTGAAAGAGTAGCCGAGACCGCCTTACGTGCATCGTGATTTTGAGCAACTTCGGTTGGATTTGCCGGAACTAAGGGGATATATTCCAGTTCTGAGGACTCTAAACTAATTCCTGATGGCCTTGGTTTGCAGTAAAATAGACCCAGCAAAACTTTTTGAACGCTCAATTTCGAGCTTCTGGGCCAAAATATAGCCCCCCATTACTTTAACACTGAAAGAGTAGCCGAGACCGCCTTACGCGCATCGTGATTTTGACAAACTTCGGGTTGATTTCCCGGAACATGGGGGATATTTTCCAGTGCCGGGGACTCTCAACTAACTCCTGCTTGTCTTGGTTTGCAGTGAAATGGACACAGCGAAAGTTTTTGAAGGCTCACTCTCGAGCTTCTGGGCCGAAATAGAGCCCCATTTTACTTTAAGACTGAAAGAGTAGGCGAGACCGTCTTGAGCGAATCGTGATTTTGAGCAATTTCGCGTTTATTTCCCGAAACTTGGGGGATATATTCCAGTCAAAGGGACTCTAAAGTAACTGCTGATGGCCTTGGTTTTCAGTGAAATAGACAGAGCACAGCTTTGGAGCTTTTGGGCAGAGATATAGCCCCACTTTACTTTAGGACTGAAAGAGTAGATGTGACCGCCTTACGCGCATCATAATTTTGACGAACTTCGAATGGATTTCCCGGAACTTGGGGGATATTTTGCAGTCCCTTGGACGCTAACCTAAGTCCTGATGGCCTTGTTTTGAAGTAAAATGGACACAACAAAACTTTTTGAACGCTCACTTTCTAGCTTGTGGGCCGAAATATAACCACACTTCACTTTAGGACTGACACAGTAGCCGAGACCACGTTACGCGCATCATGAATTTGATCAACTTCGGCTCGATTTCCCGGGACTTGGGGGATATTCTCCAGTTCCGGAAACTCTAAAGTAACTTCTGATGGCCTAGGTTTGCACTGAAAGTGACAGAGCAAAACTTTTTAAACACTCACTTTCGAGCTTCTGGGCCGAAATATTGCCCCACTTCACTTTAAGACTGAAAGAGTAGCCGAGACCACCTTACGCACATCGTGATTTTGATCAACTTCGCCTCGATTTACCGGAACTTGGGGGATATTTTCCAGTCCCGAGGACTCTTAAGTAACCCCTGATGGCCTTGGTTTGCATTGAAATGGATACAGCAAAACTTTTTGAACGCTCACTTTTGAGCTTCTCGGCCGAAATATAGCCCCACTTCACTTTAAGACTGAAAGCGTAGCCGAGACCGTCTTACGCGCATCGTGATTTTGACCAACGTCTTCTCGATTTTCCGGAACTTCGGAAATACATTCCACTCCCGGGGACTCCAAACTAACTCCTGATAGCCTTGGTTTGCAGTGAAATAGACACAGTAATTTTTTTTGAGCTTTGAGCTTGTGGGTCGCAATAGAGCCCCACTTCACTTTAAGACTGAAGGAGTAGCCGACACCGCCTTAAGCGCACCGTGATTTTGACCAACTTCGGCTCGATTTGCCGGAACTTGGGGCATATTTTCCAGTCCCGGGGACTCTAAACTAACTCCTGATTGTCTTGGTTTTCAGTGAAATGGACACGGTGAAACTTTTTAAACGCTCATTCTCGAGCTTCTGGACCGAAATATAGCCCCACTTTACTTTAAGACTGAAAGAGTAGCCGAGACCGTCTTGCGCAAATCGTGATTTTGACCAACTTCGGGTCGGTTTCCCGGAACTTGGGGGATATATTCCATTTTCGCGGGCTCTAAACTAACTCCTGATGGCCTTGGTTTTCAGTGAAATGGACAAAGGAAAGCTTTTTGAACACTCTCTTTGTAGCTTCTTGGCCGAAATAGAATCCCACTTCACTTTCAGACTGAAATAATAGCCGAGACCGCCTCACGCGCATCGTGAGTTAGACCAAGTTCAGCTCGATTTCACGCAACTTTTGGGATATTTTCCAGTCCGGGGGACTCTAAACAAACTCCGGATGGCCTTGGCTTGCACTGAAATGCGCACAGCATAACTTTTTGAACGCCCACTTTGGAGCTTCTGGGCCGAAATATACAGCCACGTCACTTTAACACTAAAAGAGTAGGCGAGACTGGTTTACGCGCATCGTGATTTTGACACACTTCGGCTCGATTTCCCGGCACTTGGGGGATATTTTGATGTCCCGGAGACTGTAAACTACCTCCTGATGTGCTTGTTTCGTGGTGAAATGGACACAGCAAAATTTTTTGAACTTTCACTTTCGAGATTCTGGGCCGAAATATAGCCCGAGTTAACTTTAAGGAATGAAAGAATAGCCGAGACCGCCTTAGACGCATCGTGATTTTGACCAACTTCGGCTTGAGTTGCCAGAACTTAAGGGATATTTTCCAGTCCCGTGGACTCTAAACTAACTCATGATGGCCTTGGTTTTCAGTTAAATTGAGAGAGCAAAACTTTTTCAACGCTCACTTTCGAGCTTCTGGGCCGAAATATACAGCCACGTCACTTTAAGACTTTTTTTTCAAATGCTTTGTTTTAATTTTATTATTTTGGGGTTACATTAGATTTGTACACACAAAATAGAACAAAACCATCCACAACATGCTGCAACTAATAAGCTAAATGTAATTATAATTTTGCAAAGGTAAGTATAAATTGCCAGGATGTTTTAGACGGCCAGAACTCCAATTTTCATATTGCGAGAACCTGTACAAATTAATACTTTTTTTTTTTAATTTTTTTTTTGTTGCTAAACACACAATTACTTACATTGCCTTACTCTACTCACAACAATAACTAACCTACTTACAATACACTACATTATTGTTATCATCATCATTATTATTATTATTATTATTTCTAATGCTTTTACCGTCTTACAAACGTCACTTACAATACATAAAAAAAACACCTATTTACAATACTTGGCATTACGTTACTTACTTACAATACACATTGATTGCTTATTATGACTTACACATTACGTTACTTAAGGAGTTACAATACAATGTAATTACTTAATTATACAAAAAAAACAACAACAACAACAAAACAAACAAAAAAAAGAGAAACAAAGACCTTGCAACTAATTACTACGGGAAACGCCTTAAATGGTGAGAAGGAATTTCCACTTCTGTTGAAATTCCCTTTCGCCATTCGACGTTGCAGCAATATATTTTTCTATCTCGATTTTATCCTGCACTAATGAGATGAAGTCGCTGAAAACGAACATAGTATTATTTAGAGCGTTGATATAAAGAAAATATTTGCCTAGTATTATGAGGTGGTTGAGGGTCAAACGGTGAGTACAAGGACGAGTAATTCCAAATAATACCTCTGGCTCGGAGAGAAGTAAACTCGCGTTACTTACAGTAGAATACCAACTTTGGAACTTATACCAAAAGGAAGACGCTTGCGGACAGCTAATAAACAAATGACGTATGTTTTGACTATCAGAGGGACAGAAAGGGCAGGATGGGGAGGCAACCTTGTTCATTTTGTATAATATACTGTTCGTGGCTAAAATGTTGTGTATAATTTTGTGCTGAAACATTGCCAATTTAACTTCTTTTGTGGCTGTGAAAGGCAGAAGATAAATTTTATTTAGATTCTCTTTTGCGATGCCGTATGATAAGAGTTTTTTTTCTGAAGTGGGAGGTTGAAGATTTTCTAAGGTTAACAGTTTGTCGTATAACATCTTGCACGTTATATTACAGATTGGCGGCGGAGGTGTAGTAGAATCGCCAGAATTAACGTGAAGGAGCTTCTTCCAACTTTGAGGGATCGCAGATAAAAGACTATAATATTGTAAAAAGTTGCAATTTAGCATGTATTTATTGCGCAAGGAAAGGAAAGGCAGGAAGCAATTTTCACGCTCGTCAAAAAGGTCTGAAATTAGTAGCCGAGACTGCTTTACGCGCATCGTGATTTTGACAAACTTCGGCTCGATTTCCCAGGACTTGGGGGATATTTTGATGTCCCGGACACTGTAAACAATCTGCTGATGTGGCTTGGTTTGCGGTGAAATAAACACAGCAAAACTTTTTGAACTTTCACTTTCTAGCTTCTGGGCCGAAATATAGCCCCAGTTCACTTTAAGAATGAAAGAGTAGCCGAGACCGCCTTACGCGCATCGTGATTTTGACAAAATTCGGCTCGATTTCCCCGAACTTGGGCGATATTTTCCAGTCCCGAGGAGTCTAAACTAACTCCTGATGGCCTTGGTTTGCAGTGAAATGAACACAGTACCACCTTTTAAAGGCTTATTTTCGAGCTTCTGGAATGAAATATAGCCCAACTTCACTTTAAGACTGAAAGAGTAGGCGAGACCGCCTTACGCGCATCGTGATTTTGAGCAACTTCCGCTCGATTTTCTAGAATTTTGGCGATATTTTCAAGTCCCGGGGACTGTAAACTAAGTGCTGATTGCCTTGGTTTGCAGTGAAATGGACGCAGGAAAACTTTTTGAACGCTCAGTTTCGAGCTTCTGGGCCGAAATACAACCGTATTTCACTTTAAGACTGAAATAGTAGCCGAGACCGCCTTACGACCATCGTGATTTTGACCAAGTTTAGCTCGATTTCCCAGAACTTCGGATATATTTTCCAGTCCAGGGGTCTTTAAACTAACTCCAGATGGCCTTGGTTTGCAGTTAAATGCACAAAGCGTAACTTTTTAAAGGGTCACTTTCGAGCTTCTGGGCCGAAATATAGCCCCACTTTACTTTAAGACTGAAAGAGTAGCCGAGACCGTCTCACGCGCATCGTGATTTTGACCAACTTCCGTTCGATTTCCCGGAACTTCGGGGATATATTCCAGTCCCGGGGACTCTAAACTAACTGCTGATGGCCTTGGTTTGCAGTGAAGTGGACACAGCACATTTTTTTGAACGCTCACTTTCGAGCTTCCCGGCCGAAATATAGCCCTACTTCACTTTAAGAGTGAAAGAGTAGCCGAGACCGCCTTACGCGCATCGTAATTTTGACCAACTTCGGCTCGATTTCCCGGAAGTTGGCGAATATTTTCAATTCCCGGGGAAGCTAAACTAACTTCCGATGGCCTTAGTTTGCAGTTAAATGGACACAGCAAAACTTTTTGGACGCTCACTTTCGAGCTTATGGCTCGAAATATAGCCCCACTTAACTTTAAGACTGAAAGAGTAGCCGAGACCGCCTTACGCGCATCGTGATTTTGGGATACTTCGGCTCGATTTCACGCAAACAGAGGGATATTTTCCAGTCCCGGGAACTCTAAACTAACTCCTGATAGCCTTGGTTTCCAGTGAAATGGACACAGGAAGACTTTTTGAACGCCCACTTTCGAGCTTGCTGGCCGAAATATAGCCCTACTTCTTTTTAAGACTGGAAGAGTAGACGGGAGCGCCTTACGCGCATTGTGATTTTGAGGATCTTCGGCTCGATCTGGCGAAACTTGGGAGATATTTTCCAGTCCCAAAGTCTCTAAACTCACTCCTGATTGTCTAAGATGTTAGTGAAATAGAGACAAAAATTTTTGAACCCTTACTTTCGAGCTTCTGGAGTTAAATCTAAGCCCACTTTACCTTAAGACTGAAAGAGTAGCCGAGACCGCCGTACGGGCGTCGTGATTTTGACCAACTTCGATTAAATTTCCCGGAACTTGGGGGATATTTTCCAGTCCTGGGGACTCTAAACTGACCCCCGACGTCCTTGGTCTGCAGTAAAATGGACACAGCAAAACTTTTTGAACGCTCCCTTTTGAGCTTCTGGGCCGAAATATAGCTCCACTTCACTTTAACAGTGAAAGAGTAGCCGAGACCGCCTTACGCCCATCGTAATTTTGACCAACTTCGGCTCGATTTCCCGGAGCTTGGGGGATATTTTCCAGTCCCGCGGACTCTAAAGTAAGTCCTGATGGCCTTGCTCTGGAGTGAAATGGACACAGCACAACTTTTAGAACGCTCACTTTCCAGCTTCTGGGCGGAAATATTGCCCCAGTTCACTTCAAGAATGAAAGAGTAACCGGGACTGCCTTACGCGCATTGTGATTTTGACCAACTTTGGCTCGATTTCCCGGGAAATGGGGGATATTTTCCGGTACCGGGGACTCTAAAATAATTCCTGATGGCCTTGGTTTTCAGTGAAATGGACACAGCCAAACTCTTTGAACGTTCACTTTGGAGCTTCTGGGCTGAAATATAGCCCCACTTCACTTTAAGACTGAAAGAGTAGCCGGCACCGCCTTACGCCCATGGTAATTTTGTCGAACTTCGGCTTGATTTCCTGGGACCTGGGGGATATTTTCCAGTCCTGGAAGCTCTAAACTAACTCCGGAGTGCCTTGGTTTTTAGTGAAATGGACACAGGTAAAAGGGGCGGACGCTAGGTTTCCAGGTTGTAGGCCGAAATATAGCCCCTTTTTATTTTAAGACTGAAAGTGTACACGAAACCGCCTTAAGCGCATCGAAATTTTTAGCCACTATGGCTCGATCTGCCAAAACTTGGGGGATATTTTCCAGTCCCGGGGACTCTACCCTAACTCTTGATGGCCTTAGTTTTCAGTCAAATGGTCACAGGTAACAGGAGCGCACGCTCGGTGTCGAGCTTCTAGGCCGAAATGTAGCCCCACTTCATTTTAAGACTGAAAGAGTAAACGAAACTGCCGTACGCTTATCGTAATTTTAAGAAAGTATGGCTCAATTTGCCGAAACTTGGAGGATAGCTTCCAGTCTCGAGGATTCTAAACTGTCTCCTGATGGACTTAGTTCTTAGTGAAATGGACACAGGTAAAAGGAGAGCACGCTCGGTGTCGAGCTTGTAGAACCGAAATCTAGTCCCACTTCATTTTCGGAGTAAACGAGTAGCCGAGACCGCCTTACGCGCATCGTGATTTTGAGCATATTTGGCTCGATTTGCCGGAATTCGGGGAATAATTTCCAGTCCCGAGGACTCTATGCTAACTCGTGATGAACTTAGTTTTCAGTGATATGTACACAGGCAAAAGGAGCGCACGCTCGGTGTTGAGCTTGTCGGCCGAAATATAGCCCCACTTCATTTTAAGACTGAAAGAGTAGCCGAGACCGCCTTACGCGCATCGTGATTTTGAGCAACTTTAACTCGATCTGCCAGAATTTGGGAAATATTTTCCAGTCCCAAGGACTCTAAACTAACTCCTGATGGCCTAAGATGTCAGTGAAATGGACACAGGTAAAATTAGCGCACGCCCGGTCTCGAGCTTCTAGGTCGAAATATAGCCCCCCTTAATTTTAAGACTGAAAGAGTAGCCGAGACCGCCTTACGTGCATCGTGATTTTGGGCCACTTTTGCTCGATTTCCCGAAAGTTGGCGAATAATTTAAAGTCCCGGGGACGCTAAACTAACTCCCGATGACCTTGGTTTGCAGTTTAATGAACACAGCAAAACATTCTGAACGCTCACCTTCGAGCTTCAGGGCCGAAATATACGCCTACTTAAATTTAACACTGAAAGAATAGTCGAGAGCCCGTTACGCGCATCGTAATTTTCATCAACTTCGGCGCCATTTCCTGGAACTTGGAGAATATTTTCCAGTCCCGGGGACTCTAAACTAACTCCTGATTGCCTTGGTTTCCAGTGACATGGACACAGCAAAACTTTTTGAACGCTCACTTTCGAGCTTGTGGGCCTAAATAGAGCCACACTTCACTTTAAGACTGAATCAGTAGCCGAGACCGCGTTACGCGCATCGTGATTTTGATCAACTTCGGCTCGCTTTCCCGGAACTTGGGCAATATTTTCCAGTCCGGGGGACTCTAAACTAACTCTTGACTGCCTTGGTTTGCATTGAAATGGACACTACACAATTTTTTGAACGCACACTTTCGAGATTCTGGGCCGAAATATAGTCCCACTTCACTTAACATTGAAAGAGTAGCCGAGACCGCCTTGCTCGCATCGTGAGTTTGACAAACTTCGGGTCGATATTCCGGAACTTGGGGGATATTTTCCAGTCCCAGGAACTCTAAACTAACTCCTGGTGGCCTTGGTTTGCAGTGAAATGGACAGAGCAAAACTTTTTGAACGCTCACCTTCGATCTTCCTGGGCGAAATAAAGCCCCACTCTACTTTAAGACTTAAAGAGTAACCGAGACCACCTTACGCGCATTGTGATTTTGACAAACTTCGGGTGGAGCTCCCGGAACTTGGGGAACATTTTCCAGTCCCTTGGACGCTAAACTAAGTCCTGATGGTCTTGTTTTGCAGTCAAATGGACACAGTAAAACTTTTTGAACGCTCACTTTCGAGCTTGTGGGCCGAAATATAGCCCCACTTTACTCTAAGACTGAAACAGTAGCCGAGACCGCATTTCGCGCATCGTGATTTTGATCAACTTCGGCTCGCTTTCCCGGAACTTGGGGAATATTTTCCAGTCCCAGGGACCCTAAACTAACTTTTGATAGCTTTGGTTTGCAGTGAAATGCACACAGCAAAACTTTTTGAACGCTCACTTTCGAGCTTCTGGACAGAAATATAGCCCGACTTTACTTTAAGACTGAAAGAGTAGCCGAAACCGCCTTACGTATATCGTAGTTTTGACGCACTTCGAATGGATTTCCCGGAACTTGAGGGATATTTTCCAGTCCCTTGGACGCTAAACTAAGTCGTGATGGCCTTGTTTTGAAGTGAAATGGACACAGCAAACCTTTTTGAACGCTCACTTTCTAGCTTGTTGCCGAAATATAGGCACACTTGACTTTAAGACTGAAACAGTAGCCGAGACCACGTTACGCGCATCATGAATTTGATCAACTTCGGCTCCAATTCCCGGGAGTTGGGGGATATTTTCCAGTCCCCGGGACTCTAAACTAACTCCTGATGGCCTTGGTTTGCATTGAAATGGACACTACACAATTTTTTGAACGCACACTTTCGAGATTCTGGTACGAAATATAGCCCCACTTCACTTAAGAGTGAAAGAGTAGCCGAGACCGCCTTGCTCGCATCGTGAGTTTGAGAAACTCCCGGTCGATATTCCGGAACTTGGGGCATATTCTCCAGTGCCGGGAACTCTAAAGTAACTTCTGATGGCCTTGGTTTGCACTGAAAGTGACAGAGCAAAACTTTTTAAACACTCACTTTCGAGCTTCCTGGCCGAAATAAAGCCCCACTCTACTTTAAGACTTAAAGGGTAACCGAGACCACCTTACGCGCATTGTGATTTTGACAAACTTCGGGTGGATCTCCAGGAACTTGGGGAACATTTTGCAGTCCCTTGGACCCTAAACTAAGTCCTGATGGCCTTGTTTTGCAGTGAAATGGACAGAGCAAAACTTTTTGAACGCTCACTTTCGAGCTTGTGGGCCGAAATATAGCCACACTTTACTTTAAGACTGAAACAGTAGCCGAGACCGCATTTCGCGCATTGTGATTTTGATCAACTTCGGCTCGCTTTCCCGGAACTTGGGGAATATTTTCCAGTCCCGGGGACCCTAAACTAACTTTTGATAGCTTTGGTTTGCAGTGAAATGCACACAGCAAAACTTTTTGAACGCTCACTTTCGAGCTGCTGGACACAAATATAGCCACACTTCACTTTAAGACTGAAAGGGTAGCCGAGACCGCTTTGGGAGCATTGGGATTTTATCAACTTCGGTTCGATTCCCCGGATCTTGGGCAATATTTTTCAGACCGGGGGACTCTAAACTAACTCCTGACTGCCTTGGTTTGCATTGAAATGGACACTACACAATTTTTTGAACGCACACTTTCGAGATTCTGGGCCGAAATAGAGCCCCACTTCACTTAACACTGAAAGAGTAGCCGAGACCGCCTTGCTCGCATCGTGAGTTTGACAAACTTCGGGTCGATATTCCGGAACTTGGGGGATATTTTCCAGTCCCAGGAACTCTAAACTAACTCCTGGTGGCCTTGGTTTGCAGTGAAATGGACAGAGCAAAACTTTTTGAACGCTCACCTTCGATCTTCCTGGGCGAAATAAAGCCCCACTCTACTTTAAGACTTAAAGAGTAACCGAGACCACCTTACGCGCATTGTGATTTTGACAAACTTCGGGTGGAGCTCCCGGAACTTGGGGAACATTTTCCAGTCCCTTGGACGCTAAACTAAGTCCTGATGGTCTTGTTTTGCAGTCAAATGGACACAGTAAAACTTTTTGAACGCTCACTTTCGAGCTTGTGGGCCGAAATATAGCCCCACTTTACTCTAAGACTGAAACAGTAGCCGAGACCGCATTTCGCGCATCGTGATTTTGATCAACTTCGGCTCGCTTTCCCGGAACTTGGGGAATATTTTCCAGTCCCGGGGACCCTAAACTAACTTTTGATAGCTTTGGTTTGCAGTGAAATGCACACAGCAAAACTTTTTGAACGCTCACTTTCGAGCTTCTGGACAGAAATATAGCCCGACTTTACTTTAAGACTGAAAGAGTAGCCGAAACCGCCTTACGTATATCGTAGTTTTGACGCACTTCGAATGGATTTCCCGGAACTTGAGGGATATTTTCCAGTCCCTTGGACGCTAAACTAAGTCGTGATGGCCTTGTTTTGAAGTGAAATGGACACAGCAAACCTTTTTGAACGCTCACTTTCTAGCTTGTTGCCGAAATATAGGCACACTTGACTTTAAGACTGAAACAGTAGCCGAGACCACGTTACGCGCATCATGAATTTGATCAACTTCGGCTCCAATTCCCAGGAGTTGGGGGATATTTTCCAGTCCCCGGGACTCTAAACTAACTCCTGATGGCCTTGGTTTGCATTGAAATGGACACAGCACAATTTTTTGAACGCACACTTTCGAGATTCTGGTACGAAATATAGCCCCATTTCACTTTAAGACAGAAAGAGTAGCCGAGACCACTTTAGGGGCATCCTGATTTTGACCAACCTCGGCTCAATTTCCCGGACCTTAGGGCATATTTTCTTGTCCCGGGGACGCTAAACTAACTCCTGATCGCCTTGGTTTGCAGTGAAATGAACACAGCAAAACTTTTTGAACGCTCACTTTCGGTTTTCTGGCCCGAAATATAGCCCCACTTCACTTTAAGACTGAAAGAGTAGCCGAGACTACCTTACGCAAATCGTGATTTTGAACAACTTCGGCTCGATTTCCCGGAAGCTGGGGGATATTTTCCAGTCCCGGGGACTCGAAACTAGCTCCTGATGGCTTTGGTTTGCAGTGAAATAAACACAGGGAAACTTTCTGAACGCTCACTTTCAAGCTCCTGGGCAGGAATAAAGCCTCACTTCACTTTAAGACTGAAACAGTAAGCGAGACCGCCTAACGCGCACCGTGATTTTGACCAACTTCGGCTAAATCTCCCTGAACTTGGGGGGATATTTTCCAGTCCCGAAGACTCTTAAGTAACCCCAGATGGCCTTCGTTTGCATTGAGATGGATACAGCAAAACGTTTTGAAGCTCACTTTTGAGCTTCTGGGCCGAAATATAGCCCCACTTCACTTTAAGACTGAAAGACTAACCAAGACCGTCTTGCGCGCATCGTGATTTTGACCGTGTTCTCCATTTTCCGGAACTTGGGAAATATATTGCAGTCCCGGGGACTCTAAACTAACTCCTGATGGCCTTGGTTTGCAGTGAAATGGACACAGCAAATTTTTTGCAGCGCTCACTTTGGAGCTTCTGGGCCGAAATAGAGCCCCACTTCACTTTAAGACTGAAAGAGTAGCCGAGGCCGCCTTAGGCGCATCGTGATTTTGACCAACTTCGGCTTGAGTTGCCAGAACTTAAAAGATATTTTCCAGTCTCGGGGACTCTAAACTAACTCATGATGGCTTTGGTTTGCAGTGAAATAAACACAGGGAAACTTTTTGAACGCTCACTTTCAAGCTCCTGGGCAGGAATAAAGCCTCACTTCACTTTAAGACTGAAACAGTAAGCGAGACCGCCTAACGCGCACCGTGATTTTGACCAACTTCGGCTAAATTTCCCTGAACTTGGGGATATTTTCTAGTCCCGAAGACTCTTAAGTAACCCCTGATGGCCTTCGTTTGCATTGAAATGGATACAGCAAAACTTTTTGAATGCTCACGTCTGAGCTTCTGGGCCGAAATATAGCCCCACTTCACTTTAAGACTGAAAGACTAGCCAAGACCGTCTTTCGCGCATCGTGATTTTGACCAACGTCTTCTCCATTTTCCGAAACTTCGGAAATATATTGCAGTCCCGTGGACTCTAAACTACCTCCTGATGGCCTTGGTTTGCAGTGAAATGGACACAGCAAATGTTTCGCAGCGCTCACTTTGGAGCTTCTGGGCCGAAATAGAGCCCCACTTCACTATAAGACTGAAAGAGTAGCCGAGGCCGCCTTAGGCGCATCGTGATTTTGACCAACTTCGCCTTGAGTTGCCAGAACTTAAAAGATATTTTCCAGTCCCGGGGACTCTAAACTAACTCATGATGTCCTTGGTTTTCAGTGAAATTCAGAGAAGAAAACTTTTTCAACGCTCACTTTCGAGCTTCTGGACCGAAATATAGCCCTACTTTACTTTAAGACTGAAAGAGTAGCCGAGACCGCCTTACGCGAATCGTTATTTTGACCAACTTCGTGTCGATTTCGCGGAACTTGGAGGATATTTTCCAGTTCCGGGCACTGTAAACTATTTCCTGAGGGCCTTGCTTTGCAGTGAAATGGGCAGAGCATAACTTTTTGAACTTTTACTTTCTAGCTTCTCGGCCGAAATATAGCCCCAGTTCACTTTAAGAATGAAAGAGTAGCTGAGACCGTCTTACGCGCATCGTGATTTTGACAAAATTCGGCTCGATTTCCCCGAACTTGGGCGATATTTTCCAGTCCGGAGGAGTCTAAACTAACTTCTGATGGCCATGGTTTGCAGTGAAATTCACACAGCACAGATTTTTGAACGCACACTTTCAAACTTCTAGGCCGAAATATAGTCCCACATCACTTACGACTTAAAGAGTAGCCGAGACCGGTGTGCGCGCATCGTGATTTTGACAAACTTCGGCTTGATATTCCGGAACTTGGGGGATATTTTCCAGTCCCTTGGACGCTAAACTAGGTGCCGATGGCCTTGTTTTGCAGTGAAATGGACACAGCAAAGCTTTTTGAACGCTCACTTTCGAGCTTCTGGGCCGAAATATAGCCATACTTCACAGACTGAAACAGTAGCCGAGACCACGTTTCGCGGATCGTGATTTTGATCAACTTCGGCTCGATTTCCCGGAACTTGCGAATTATTTTCCAGTCCCGGGGACTCTAAACTAACTCGTGCTGGTCTTGGTTTGCAGTGAAACGGAAACAGAAAAAGGTTTTTAACGCATACTTTCGAGCTTCTGGACCGAAATAGAACCCCACTTCACTTGAAGACTGAAAGAGTAGCCGAGACCGCCTTACGTGCATCGTGATTTTGAGCAACTTCGGCTGGATTTGCCGGAACTAAGGGGATATATTCCAGTTCTGAGGACTCTAAACTAAGTCCTGATAGCATTGGTTTGCAGTAAAATAGACCCAGCAAAACTTTTGGAACGCTCAATTTTGAACTTCTGGGCCAAAATGTAGCCCCCCATTACTTTAACACTGAAAGAGTAGCCGAGACCGCCTTACGCCCATCGTGATTTTGACAAACTTCGGGTGGATTTCCCGGAACTTGGGGGATATTTTCCAGTCCCGGGGACTCTCAACTAACTCCTGCTTGTCTTGGTTTGCAGTGAAATGGACACAGCGAAAGTTTTTGAAGGCTCACTCTCGAGCTTCTGGGCCGAAATAGAGCCCCATTTTACTTTAAGACTGAAATGGTAGGCGAGACTGTCTTGAGCGAATCGTGATTTTGACCAATTTCGCGTTTATTTCCCGAAACTTGGGGGATATATTCCTGTCAAAGGGACTCTAAAGTAACTCCCGATGGCCTTGGTTTTCAGTGAAATGGACAGAGCACAACTTTGGAGCTTGTGGGCAGAAATATAGCCCCACTTTACTCTAAGACTGAAACAGTAGATGAGACCGCCTTACGCGCATCGTAATTTTGACGAACTTCGAATGGATTTCCCGGAACTTGGGGGATATTTTGCAGTCCCTTGGACGCTAAACTAAGTCCTGATGGCCTTGTTTTGAAGTAAAATGGACACAACAAAACTTTTTGAACGCTCACTTTCTAGCTTGTGGGCCGAAATATAGCCACACTTCACTTTAGGACTGACACAGTAGCCGAGACCACGTTACGCGCATCATGAATTTGATCAACTTCGGCTCGATTTCCCGGGACTTGGGTGATATTCTCCAGTTTCGGGGACTCTAAACTAACTTCTGATGGCCTTGGTTTGCACTGAAAGTGACAGAGCAAAACTTTTTAAACACTCACTTTCGAGCTTCTGGGCCGAAATATAGCCCCACTTCACTTTAAGACTGAAAGAGTAGCCGAGACCACCTTACGCACATCGTGATTTTGATCAACTTCGCCTCGATTTACCGGAACTTGGGGGATATTTTCCAGTCCCGAGGACTCTTAAGTAACCCCTGATGGCCTTGGTTTGCATTGAAATGGATACAGCAAAGCTTTTTGAACGCTCACTTTTGAGCTTCTGAGCCGAAACATAGCCCCACTTCACTTTAAGACTTAAAGAGTAGCCCAGAAGGTCTTACGCGCATCGTGATTTTGACCAACGTCTTCTCGATTTTCCGGAACTTGGGAAATACATTCCACTCCCGGGCGCTCTAAAATAACTCCTGATAGGCTTGGTTTGCAGTGAAATAGACACAGTAATTTTTTTTGAGCTTTGAGCTTGTGGGCCGAAATAGAGCCCCACTTCACTTTAAGACTGAAGGAGTAGCCGACACCGCCTTAAGCGCACCGTGATTTTGACCAACTTCGGCTCGATTTGCCGGAACTTGGGGGATATTTTGCAGTCCCGGGGACTCTAAACTAACTCCTGATTGTCTTGGTTTTCAGTGAAATGGACACAGCGAAACTTTTTGAACGCTCACTCTCGAGCTTCTGGACCGAAATATAGCCCCACTTTACTTTAAGACTGAAAGAGTAGCCGAGACCGTCTTGCGCAAATCGTGATTTTGACCAACTTCGGGTCGGTTTCCCGGAACTTGGGGGATATATTCCATTTCCGCGGGCTCTAAACTAACTCTTGATTGCCTTGGTTCTCCATGAAATGGACAAAGGAAAGCTTTTTAGACACTCTCTTTGTAGCTTCTGGGCCAAAATAGAATCCCACTTCACTTTCCGACTGAAATAGTAGCCGAGACCGCCTCACGCGCCTCGTGAGTTAGACCAAGTTCAGCTCGATTTCACGCAACTTTTGGGATATTTTCCAGTCCGGGGGACTCTAAACTAACTCCGGATGGCCTTGGTTTGCACTGAAATGCGCACAGTAAACTTTTTGAACCTCAGTTTGGAGCTTGTGGGCAAAAATATAGCCCCACTTCACTTAAGACTGAAAGAGTAGCCGAGATCGCCTTACGCACATCGTGATTTTGACCATTTTCGGATCGATTTCTCGGATCTTGGGGGATATTTTCCAGTCCGGGGGAGTCTAAACTAACTCCTGATCGCCTTGCTTTGCATTGAAATGGACAGAGCAAAACTTTTTCAACGCTCACTTTCGAGCTTGTGGGCCGAAAGATAACCACACTTTACTTTAAGACTAAAACAGTAGCCGAGACCGCATTTCGCGCATCGTGATTTTGATCAACTTCGGCTCGCTTTCCCGGAACTTGGGGAATATTTTCCAGTCCCGGGGACCCTAAACTAACTTTTGATAGCTTTAGTTTGCAGTGAAATGCACACAGCAAAACTTTTTGAACGCTCACTTTCGAGCTTCTGGACAGAAATATAGCCCGACTTTACTTTAAGACTGAAAGAGTAGCCGAAACCGCCTTACGTATATCGTAATTTTGACGAACTTCGAATGGATTTCCCGGACCTTAGGGTATATTTTCCAGTCTCTTGGACGCTAAACTAAGTCATGATGGCCTTGTTTTGAAGTGAAATGGACACAGGAAAACTTTTTGAACGCTCACTTTCTAGCTTCCTGACCGAAATAAAGCCCCACTTTACCTTAAGACTGAAAGAGTAACCGAAACCATCTTACGCGTATTGTGATTTTGAAAAAATTCGGGTGCATATCCCGGAACTTGGGGAACCTTTTCCAGTCCCTTGGACGCTAAACTAAGTCCTGATGGCCTTGCTTTGCAGTGAAATGGACACAGCAATAGTTTTTGAACGCTTACTTTCCAGCTTGTGGGCCGAAATATAGCCACACTTTACTTTAAGACTGAAACAGTAGCCGATACCGCATTACGCGCATCGTGATTTTGACCAACTTCGGCTTGAGTTGCCAGAACTTAAAAGATATTTTCCAGTCCCGGGGACTCTAAACTAACTCATGATGTCCTTGGTTTTCAGTGAAATTCAGAGAGGAAAACTTTTGAACGCTCACTTTCGAGCTTCTAGACCGAAATATAGCCACACTTTACTTTAAGACTGAAAGAGTAGCTGAGACCGCCTTACGCGAATCGTTATTTTGACCAACTTCGTCTCGATTTCGCGGAACTTGGGGGATATTTTCCATTTCGGGGCACTGTAAACTATTTCCTGAGGGCCTTGCTTTGCAGTGAAATGGGCACATCATAACTTTTTGAACGCTCACTTTCGAGCTTGTGGGCCGAAATATCCAGCCACGTCACTTTAAGGCTCAAAGAGTAGCCGAGACTGCTTTACGCGCATCGTGATTTTGACAAACTTCGGCTCGATTTCCCGGAACTTGGGGGATATTTTGATGTCCCGGACACTGTAAACAATCTGCTGATGTGGCTTGGTTTCCGGTGAAATGGACACAGCAAAACTTTTTGAACTTTCACTTTCGAGCTTCTGGGCCCAAATATAGCCCCAGTTCACTTTAAGAATGAAAGAGTAGCCGAGACCGCCTTACGCGCATCGTGATTTTGACAAAATTCGGCTCGCTTTCCCCGAACTTGGGCGATATTTTCCAATCCCGAGTAGTCTAAACCAACTCCTGATGGCCTTGGTTTGCAGTGAAATGAACAAAGCAAAACTTTTTGAACTTTCACTTTCTAGCTTCTCGGCCGAAATATAGCCCCAGCTCACTTTAAGAATCAAAGAGTAGCCGAGACCGCCTTACGCGCATCGTGATTTTGACAAAATTCGGCTCGCTTTACCCGAACTTGGGCGATATTTTCCAGTCCCGAGCAGTCTAAACTAACTCCTGATAGCCTTGGTTTGCCGTGAAATGAACAAGGTAACACTTTTTGAAGGCTTATTTTCGAGCTTCTGGGATGAAATATAGCCCCAGTTCACTTTAAGACTGAAAGAGTAGGCGAGACCGCCTTACGCGCATCCTCATTTTGAGCAACTTCCGCTCCATTTTCTAGAATTTTGGCGATATTTTCAAGTCCCGGGGACTTTAAACTAACTCCTGATGGCCTCGGTTTGATGTGAAATGGACGCAGGAAGACTTTTTGAACGCTCAGTTTCGAGCTTCTGGGCCGAAATACAACCGTACTTCACTTTAAAACTGAAATAGTAGCCGAGACCTCCTTACGAGCATCGTGATTTTGACCCAGTTCAGCTCGATTTCTCGGAACTTGGGGGATATTTTCCAGTCCGGGGGACTTTAAACTAACTCCTGAGAGCCTTGGTTTGCAGTTAAATGCACAAAGCGTAACTTTTTAAAGGTTCACTTTCGAGCTTCTGGGCCGAAATATAGCTCCACTTTACTTTAAGACTGAAAGAGTAGCCGAGACCGTCTTACGCGCATCGTGATTTTGACCAACTTCCGTTCGATTTCCCGGAACTTCGGGGATATATTCCATTCCCGGGGACTCTAAACTAACTGCTGATGGCCTTGGTTTGCAGTGAAATGGACACAGCACATTTTTTTGAACGCTCACTTTCGAGCTTCTCGGCCGAAATATAGTCCTACTTCACTTTAAGACTGAAAGAGTAGCCGAGACCGCCTTACGCGCATCGTAATTTTGACCAACTTCGGCTCGACCTCCCAGAAGTTGGCGAATATTTTCAATTCCCGGGGAAGCTAAACTAACTTCCGATGGCCTTAGTTTGCAGTTAAATAGACACAGCAAAACTTTTTGAACGCTCACTTTCGAGCTTATGGCTCGAAATATAGCCCCACTTAGCTTTAAGACTGAAAGAGTAGCCGAGACCGCCTTACGCGCATCGTGATTTTGGGATACTTCGGCTCGATTTCCCGGTAATAGGGGGATATTTTCCAGTCCCGGGGACTCTAAACTAACTCCTGATGGCCTTGGTTTCCAGTGAAATGGACACAGGAAGACTTTTTGAACGCCCACTTTCGAGCTTGCTGGCCGAAATATAGCCCTACTTCTTTTGAAGACTGAAAGAGTAGGCGGGAGCGCCTTACGCGCATTGTGATTTTGAGGATCTTCGGCTCGATCTGGCGAAACTTGGGAGATATTTTCCAGTCCCAAAGTCTCTAAACTCACTCCTGATTGTCTAAGATGTGAGTGAAATAGAGACAAAAATTTTTGAACCCTTACGTTCGAGCTTCTGGAGTTAAATCTAAGCCCACTTTACCTTAAGACTGAAAGAGTAGCCGAGAACCCCTTAAGCGCAACGTGATTTTGACTAACTTCGGGTGGATTTCTCGTAACTTGGGGGATATTTCCAGTTCCTTTGACGCTAAAGTAAGTCGTGATGGCCTTGTTTTGCAGTGAAATGGACACAGCAAAACTTTTTAAACACTCAGTTTCGAGCTTCTGGACCGAAATATTGCCCCAATTCACTTTAAGACTGAAAGAGTAGCCGAGACCGCCGTACGCGCGTCGTGATTTTGAGCAACTTCGGTTAAGTTTCCCGGAACTTGGGGGATATTTTCCAGTCCCGGGGAGTCTAAACTGACCCCCGACGTCCTTGGTCTGCAGTAAAATGGACACAGCAAAACTTTTTGAACGCTCACTTTTGAGCTTCTGGGCCGAAATATAGCTCCACTTCACTTTAACAGTGAAAGAGTAGCCGAGACCGCCTGACTCCCATCGTAATTTTGACCAACTTCGGCTCGATTTCCCGGAGCTTGGGGGATATTTTCCAGTCCCGCGGACTCTAAAGTAAGTCCTGATGGCCTTGCTCTGCAGTGAAATGGACACAGCACAACTTTTTGAACGCTCACTTTCCAGCTTCTGGGGGGAAATATTGCCCCAGTTCACTTTAGGAATGAAAGAGTAACCGGGACCGCCTTACGCGCATCGTGATTTTGACCAACTTTGGCTCGATTTCCCGGGAAACGGGGGATATTTTCCGGCACCGGGGACTCTAAACTAACTCCTGATTTCCTCGGTTTGCAGTGAAATGGACACAGCACAACTTTTTGAACGCTCACGTTTGAGCTTCTGGGCCGAAGCATAGCCCTACTTCACTTTAAGACTGAAAGACTAGGCAAGACCGCCTTACGCGCATCGTGATTTTGGGCTACTTCGGCTCGATTTCCCGCAACTTGGGAGATAATTGCCAGTCCCGGGCACTCTAAACTAATTCCTGATGGCCTTGGTTTTCAGTGAAATGGACACAGCCAAACTTTTTGAACGTTCACTTTCGAGCTTCTGAGCCGAGATATAGCCCCAGTTCACTTTAAGACTGAAAGAGTAGCCGGCACCGCCTTACGCCCATGGTAATTTTGTCGAACTTCGGCTTGATTTCCTGGGACTTGGGGGATATTTTCCAGTCCCAGAAGCTCTAAACTAACTCCTGAATGCCTTGGTTTTTAGTGAAATGGACACAGGTAAAAGGAGCGCACGCTCGGTTTCCAGGTTGTAGGGCGAAATATAGCCCCACTTTATTTTAAGACTGAAAGTGTACACGAAACCGCCTTAAGCGCATCGAAATTTTTAGCCCCTATGCCCCGATATGCCAAAACTTGGGGGATATTTTCCAGTCCCGGGGACTCTACCCTAACTCTTGATGGCCTTAGTTTTCAGTCAAATGGTCACAGGTAACAGGAGCGCACGCTCGGTGTCGAGCTTCTAGGCCGAAATGTAGCCCCAGTTCATTTTAAGACTGAAAGAGTAAACGAAACTGCCGTACGCTTAACGTATTTTTAAGAAAGTATGGCTCAATTTGCCGAAACTTGGAGGATAGCTTCCAGTCTCGAGGATTCTAAACTATCTCCTGATGGACTTAGTTCTTAGTGAAATGGACACAGATAAAAGGAGAGCACGCTCGGTGTCGAGCTTGTAGAACCGAAAGATAGCCCCACTTCATTTTCGGAGTAAACGAGTAGCCGAGACCGCCTTACGCGCATCGTGATTTTGAGCATATTTGGCTCAATTTGCCGGAATTCGGGGAATATTTTCCAGTCCCGAGGACTCTATGTTAACTCCAGATGAACTTAGTTTTCAGTGATATGTACAGAGACAAAAGGAGTGCACGCTCGGTGTTGAGCTTGTCGGCCGAAATATAGCCACACTTCATTTTAAGACTGAAAGAGTAGCCGAGACCGCCTTACGTGCATCGTGATTTTGAGTAACTTTGCCTGGATCGGCCAGAATTTAGGAAATAGTTTCCAGTCCCAAGGACTCTAAACTAACTCCTGATGGCCTAAGATGTCAGTGAAATGGACACAGGTAAAATTAGCGCACGCCCGGTCTCGAGCTTCTAGGTCGAAATATAGCGCCCCTTAATTTTAAGACTGAAAGAGTAGTCGAGACCGCCTTACCCGCATGGTGATTCTGGGCCACTTTTGCTCGATTTCCCGGAAGTTGGCGAATAATTTAAAGTCCCGGGGACACTAAACTAACTCCCGATGACCTTGGTTTGCAGTTTAATGAACACAGCAAAACATTCTGAACGCTCACCTTCGAGCTTCAGTGCCGCAATATAGCCCTACTTAAATTTAAGACTGAAAGAATAACCGAAAGGCCGTTACGCGCATCGTAATTTTCATCAACTTCGGCGCCATTTCCTGGAACTTGGAGAATATTTTCCAGTTCCGGGGAATCTAAACTAACTCCTGATTGCCCTGGTTTGCAGTAAAATGGACACAGCAGAACTTTTTGAACGCTCACTTTCGAGCTTGTGGGCCTAAATATAGCCACACTCCACTTTAAGACTGAAACAGTAGCCGAGACCGCGTTACGCGCATCGTGATTTTCAGCAACTTCTGCTCGCTTTCCTGGAACTTGGGCAATATTTTCCAGTCCCGGGGACTCTAAACTAACTCCTGATGGCCATGGTTTGCAGTGAAATTCAGACATCACAAGTTTTTGAACGACACTTTCGAGCTCTTAGGCCGAAATATAGTCCCACATTACTTACGACTTAAAGAGTAGCCGAGACCAGCGTGCGCGCATCCTGATTTTGACCAACTTCGGGTCGATATTCCGGAACTTGGGGGATACTTTCCAGTCCCAGGGACTCTAAACTAACTCTTGATGGCCTTGGTTTGCAGTGAAATGGAGACAGCAAAACTTTTTGAACGCTCACCTTCAAGCTTCTGGGCCGAAATATAGCCCACTTTACTTTAATACTGAAAAAGTAGCCGAGAGCGCCTTACGCGCATGGTGATTTTGACAAACTTCGGGTGGATTTCCCGGAACTTGGGGGATATTTTCCAGTCTCTTGGATGCTAAACTAGGTGCCGATGGCCTTGTTTTGCAGTGAAATGGACACAGCAAAGCTTTTTGAACGCTCACTTTTGAGGTTGTGGGCCGAAATATAGCCATACTTTACTTTAAGACTGAAACAGTAGCCGAGACCGCATTTCGCGCATCGTGATTTTGACCAACTTCGGCTCGCTTTCCCGGGATTTGGGGGATATTCTCCAGTCCCGGGGACTCTAAACTAACTTCTGATGGCCTTGGTTTGCACTGAAAGTGACAGAGCAAAACATTTAAACACTCACTTTCGAGCTTCTGGGCCCAAATATAGCCCCACTTCACTTTAAGACTGAAAGAGTAGCCGACACCGCCTTAAGCGCACCGTGATTTTGACCAACTTCGGGTTGATTTGCCGGAACGTGGGCGATATTTTCCAGTCCCGGGGACTCTAAACTAAGTCCTTATTGTCTTGGTTTTCAGTGAAATGGACACAGCGAAACTTTTTGAACGCTCACTCTCGAGCTTCTGGACCGAAATATAGCCCCACTTGACTTTAAGACTGAAAGAGTAGCCGAGACCACGTTACGCGCATGATGAATTTGATCAACTTCGGCTCCCATTCCCGGGACTCTGGGGATATGTTTCAGTCCCGGGGACTCTAAACTAACTCCTGATGGCCTTGGTTTGCATTGAAATGGACACAGCACAATTTTTTGAACGCACACTTTCGAGATTCTGGGCCGAAATATAGCCCCACTTCACTTAAGACTGAAAGAGTAGCCGAGACAAACTTGCTCGCATCGTGAGTTTGACAAACTTCCGGTCGATATTCCGGAACTTGGGGGATATTCTCCAGTCCCAGGAACTCTAAACTAACTCCTCATGGCCTTGGTTTGCAGTGAAATGGACAGAGCAAAACATTTTGAACGCTCACCTTCGAGCTTCCTGGGCGAAATAAAGCCCCACTTTACTTTAAGACTTAAAGAGTAACCGAGACCACCTTACGAGCATTGTGATTTTGACAAACTTCGGGTGGATCTCCCGGAACTTGGGGAACATTTTCCAGTCCCTTGGACGCTAAACTAAGTCCTGATGGCCTTGTTTTGCAGTGAAATGGACACAGCAAAACTTTTTTGAACGCTCACTTTCGAGCTTGTGGGCCGAAATATAGCCACACTTTACTTTAAGACTGAAACAGTAGCCGAGACCGCATTTCGCGCATCGTGATTTTGACCAACTTCGGCTCGCTTTCCCGGAACTTGAGGAATATTTTCCAGTCCTGGGGACCCTAAACTAACTTTTGATAGCTTTGGTTTGCAGTGAAATGCACAAAGCAAAACTTTTTGAACACTCACTTTCGAGCTTCTGGACAGAAATATAGCCCCACTTCACTTTAAGACTGAAAGGGTAGCCGAGACCGCTTTGGGAGCATCGTGATTTTGACCAACTTCAGCTCGATTTGCCGGAACTTGGGGGATATTTTGATGTCCCGGAGACTGTAAACTATCTCCTGATGCGGCTTGGTTCTTGGTGAAATGGACACAGCAAAACGTTTTGAACTTTCACTTTCGAGCTTCTGGGCCGAAATATAGCCCGAGTTCACTTTAAGAATGAAAGAATAGCCGAGACCGCCTTACGCGCATCGTGATTTTGACCATCTTTGGCTCGATTTCCCAGGAAATGGGGAATATTTTCCGGTACCGGGGACTCTAAAGTAACTCCTGATTGCCTTGGTTTGCATTGAAATGGAGAGAGCAAAACTTTTTCAACGCTCCCCTTCGGGCTTCTGAGCCGAAATATAGCCCCAATTCAGTTTAAGACTGAAAGAGTAGCCGACACCGTCTTACGCGCATCGTGATTTTGACCAACTTCGGCTGGATTTCCCGAAACTTCGGGGATATATTCAAGTTCCAAGGACTCTAAACTAACCCCTGATGGCCTTGGTCTGCAGTGAAATGGACACAGCAAATTTTTTTGAACGCTTACTTTCGAAATTCTGGGCCGAAATATAGCCCCACTTCACTTTAAGACTGAAATAGTAGCCGAGACCGCCTTAGACGCAGCGTGATTTTGACAAACTTCGGCTTGAGTTGCCAGAACTTAAGGGATATTTTTTTGTCACGAGGACTCTAAACTAATTGCTGATGGCCTTGGTTTTCAGTTAAATTGACAGAGCAAAACTTTTTGAACGCTCACTTTCGAGCTTCTGGGCCGAAATATACAGCCACGTCACTTTAAGACTAAAAGAGTAGCCGAGACTGCTTTACGCGCATCGTGATTTTGACAAACTTCGGCTCGATTTGCCGGGACTTGGGGGATATTTTGATGTCCCGGACACTGTAAACAATCTGCTGATGTGGCTTGGTTTGCGGTGAAATGGAGACAGCAAAACTTTTTGAACTTTCACTTTCGAGCTTCAGGGCCCAAATATAGCCCCAGTTCACTTTAAGAATCAAAGACTAGCGGAGACGGCGTTACGCGCATCGTGATTTTGACAAAATTCGGCTCGATTTCCCCGAACTTGGGCGATATTTTCCAGTCCCGAGGAGTCTAAACTAACTCCTGATGGCCTTGGTTTGCAGTGAAATGAACACAGCAAAACGTTTTGAACTTTCACTTTCTAGCTTCTCGGCCGAAATATAGCCCCAGTTCACTTTAAGAATCAAAGATTAGCCGAGACCGCCTTACGCGCATCGTGATTTTGACAAAATTCGGCTCGAGTTCCCCGAACTTGGGCGATATTTTCCAGTCCGGGGGACTTTAAACTAACTCCTGAGAGCCTTGGTTTGCAGTTAAATGCACAAAGCGTAACTTTTTAAAGGGTCACTTTCGAGCTTCTGGGCCGAAATATAGCCCCACTTTACTTTAAGACTGAAAGAGTAGCCGAGACCGTCTTACGCGCATCGTGATTTTGACCAACTTCCGTTCGATTTCCCGGAACTTCGGGGATATATTCCAGTCCCGGGGACTCTAAACTAACTGCTGATGGCCTTGGTTTGCAGTGAAGTGGACACAGCATATTTTTTTGAACGCTCACTTTCGAGCTTCTCGGCCGAAATATAGCCCTACTTCACTTTAATACTGAAAGAGTAGTCGAGACCGCCTTACGCGCATCGTAATTTTGACCAACTTCGGCTCGATTTCCCCGAACTTGGGCGATATTTTCCAGTCCCGAGCAGTCTAAACTAACCCCCGATGGCCTTGGTTTGCAGTGAAATGAACAAGGTAACACTTTTTGAAGGCTTATTTTCGAGCTTCTGGGATGAAATATAGCCCCACTTCACTTTAAGACTGAAAGAGTAGGCGAGACCGCCTTACACGCATCGTGATTTAAGCAACTTCCGCTCGATTTTCTAGAATTTTGGCCATATTTTCAAGTCCCACGGACTCTAAACTAACTCCTGATGGCCTTGGTTCGATGTGAAATGGAGGCAGGAAAACTTTTTGAACGCTCAGTTTCGAGCTTCTGGGCCGAAATACAACCGTACTTCACTGTAAGACTGAAATAGTAGCCGAGACCTCCTTACGAGCATCGTGATTTTGACCCAGTTCAGCTCGATTTCTCGGAACTTGGGGGATATTTTCCAGTCCGGGGGACTTTAAACTAACTCCTCAGAGCCTTGGTTTGCAGTTAAATGCAGAAAGCGTAACTTTTTAAAGGTTCACTTTCGAGCTTCTGGGCCGAAATATAGCCCCACTTAACTTTAAGACTGAAAGAGTAGCCGAGACCGTCTTACGCGCATCGTGATTTTGACCAACTTCCGTTCGATTTCCCGGAACTTCGGGGATATATTCCAGTCCCGGGGACTCTAAACTAACTGCTGATGGCCTTGGTTTGCAGTGACGTGGACACAGCATATTTTTTTGAACGCTCACTTTCGAGCTTCCCGGCCGAAATATAGCCCTACTTCACTTTAATACTGAAAGAGTAGCCGAGACCGCCTTACGCGCATCGTAATTTTGACCAACTTCGGCTCGATTTCCCGGAAGTTGGCGAATATTTTCAATTCCCGGGGAAGCTAAACTATCTTCCGATGGCCTTAGTTTGCAGTTAAATGGACACAGCAAAACTTTTTGAACGTTCACTTTCGAGCTTATGGCTCGAAATATAGCCCCACTTAACTTTAAGACTGAAAGAGTAGCCGAGACCGCCTTACGCGCATCGTGATTTTGGGATACTTCGGCTCGATTTCCCGCAAATAGGGGCATATTTTCCAGTCCCGGGGACTCTAAACTAACTCCTGATGGCCTTGGTTTCCAGTGAAATTGACACAGGAAGACTTTTTGAACGCGCACTTTCGAGCTTGCTGGCCGAAATATAGCCCTACTTCTTTTTAAGGCTGACAGAGTAGGCGGGGGCGCCTTACTCGCATTGTGATTTTGAGGATCTTCGGCTCGATCTGGCGAAACTTGGGAGATATTTTCCAGTTCCAAAGTCTCTAAACTCACTCCTGATTGTCTAAGATGTGAGTGAAATAGAGACAAAAATTTTTGAACCCTTACGTTCGAGCTTCTGGAGTTAAATCTAAGCCCACTTTACCTTAAGACTGAAAGAGTAGCCGAGAACCCCTTAAGCGCAACGTGATTTTGACTAACTTCGGGTGGATTTCCCGTAACTTGGGGGATATTTCCAGTTCCTTTGACGCTAAAGTAAATCGTGATGGCCTTGCTCTGGAGTGAAATGGACACAGCAAAACTTTTTAAACACTCAGTTTCGAGCTTCTGGGCCGAAATATTGCCCCAATTCACTTTAAGACTGAAAGAGTAGCCGAGTCCACCGTACGCGCGTCGTGATTTTGACCAACTTCGGCTCAATTTCCCGGAACTTGGGGGATATTTTCCAGTCCCGCGCACTCTAAAGTAACTCGTGATGACCTTGCTCTGGAGTGAAATGGACACAGCAAAACTTTTTGAACGCTCACTTTTGAGCTTCTGGGCCGAAATATAGCTCCACTTCACTTTAAGAGTGAAAGAGTAGCCGAGACCGCCTTACGTCCATCGTAATTTTGATCAACTTCCGCTCGATTTCCCGGAACTTGGGGGATATTTTCCAGTCCCAGGGACTCTAAAGTAACTCCTGGTGGCCTTGCTCTGGAGTGAAACGGACACAGCACAGTTTTTTGAACGCTCACTTTCGAGCTTCTGGGGGGAAATATTGCCCCAGTTCACTTTAGGAATGAAAGAGTAACCGGGACCGCCTTACGAGCATCGTGATTTTGACCAACTTTGGCACGACTTCCCGGGAAATGGGGGATATTTTCCGGTACCGGGGACTCTAAACTAACTCCTGATTTCCTCGGTTTGCAGTGAAATGGACACAGCACAACTTTTTGAACGCTCACTTTTGAGCTTCTGGGCCGAAGCATAGCCCTACTTCACTTTAAGACTGAAAGACTAGCCGAGACCGCCTTACGCAGATCGTGATTTTGGGCTACTTCGGCTCGATTTCCCGGAACTTGGGAGATAATTGCCAGTCCCGGGCACTCTAAACTAATTCCTGTGTCCCTTGCTTTTCAGTGATATGGACACAGCCAAACTTTTTGAACGTTCACTTTCGAGCTTCTGGGCCGAAATATAGCCTCACTTCACTTTAAGACTGAAAGAGTAGCCGGGACCGCCTTACGCGCATGGTAATTTTGTCGAACTTCGGCTTGATTTCCTGGGACTTGGGGGATATTTTCCAGTCCCAAAAGATCTAAACTAACTCCTGAATGCCTTGGTTTTTAGTGAAATGGACACAGGTAAAAGGAGCGCACGCTCGGTGTCGAGCTTGTAGAACCGAAATATAGCCCCACTTCATTTTCGGAGTAAACGAGTAGCCGAGACCGCCTTACGCGCATCGTGATTTTGAGCATATTTGGCTCTATTTGCCGGAATTCGGGGAATATTTTCCAGTCCCGAGGACTCTATGTTAACTCCTGATGAACTTAGTTTTCAGTGATATGTACACAGGCAAAAGAAGCGCACGCTCGGTGTTGAGCTTGTCGGCCGAAATATAGCCCCACTTCATTTTAAGACTGAAAGAGTAGCCGAGACCGCCTTACGCGCATCGTAATTTTGCGCAACTTTGGCTCGATCTGCCAGAATTTGGGAAATATTTTCCAGTCCCAAGGACTCTAAACTAACTCCTGATGGCCTAAGATGTCAGTGAAATGGACACAGGTAAAATTAGCGCACGCCCGGTCTCGAGCTTCTAGGTCGAAATATAGCCCCCCTTATTTTTAAGACTGAAAGAGTAGCCGAGACCGCCTTACGCGCATCGTGATTTTGGGCCACTTTTGCTCCATTTCCTGGAAGTTGGCGAATAATTTAAAGTCCCGGGGACGCTAAACTAACTCCCGATGACCTTGGTTTGCAGTTTAATGAACACAGCAAAACATTCTGAACGCTCACCTTCGAGCTTCAGTGCCGCAATATAGCCCTACTTAAATTTAAGGCTGAAAGAATAACCGAGAGCCCGTAACGCGCATCGTAATTTTCATCAACTTCGGCGCCATTTCCTGGAACTTGGAGAATGTTTTCCAGTTCCGAGGAATCTAAACTAACTCCTGATGGCCTTGGTTTGCAGTGAAATGGACACAGCAAAACTTTTTGAACGCTCACTTTCGAGCTTGTGGGCCTAAATATAGCCACACTGCACTTTAAGACTGAAACAGTAGCCGAGACCGCGTTACGCGCATCGTGATTTTGAGCAACTTCTGCTCGCTTTCCTGGAACTTGGGCAATATTTTCCAGTCCCGGGGACTCTAAACTAACTCCTGATGGCCATGGTTTGCAGTGAAATTTACACACCACAAGTTTTTGAACGAACACTTTCGAGCTTTTAGGCCGAAATATAATCCCACATCACTTACGAATTAAAGAGTAGCCTAGACCGGCGTGCGCGCATCCTGGTTTTGACCAACTTCGGGTCGATATTCCGGATTTTGGGGGATATTTTCCAGTCGCAGGGACTCTAAACTAACTCTTGATCGCCTTGGTTTGCAGTGAAATAGAGACAGCAAAACTTTTTGAACGCTCACCTTCAAGCTTCTGGGCCGAAATATAGCCCACTTTACTTTAATACTGAAAAAGTAGCCGAGAGCGCCTTACGCGCATGGTGATTTTGACAAACTTCGGGTGGATTTCCCGGAACTTGGGGGATATTTTCCAGTCCCTTGAACGCTAAACTAGGTGCCGATGGCCTTGTTTTACAGTGAAATGGACACAGCAAACCTTTTTGAACGCTCACTTTCGAGCTTCTGGGCCGAAATATAGCCATACTTCACTTTAAGACTCAGACAGTAGCCGAGACCACGTTTCGCGCATCGTGATTTTGATCAACTTCGGCTCGATTTCCCGGAACTTGCGAAATATTTTCCAGTCCCGGCGACTCTAAACTAACTCGTGCTGGTCTTGGTTTGCAGTGAAACGGAAACAGAAAAAGTTTTTGAACGCATACTTTCGAGCTTCTGGACCGAAATAGAACCCCACTTCACTTGAAGACTGAAAGAGTAGCCGAGACCGCCTTACGTGCATTGTGATTTTGAGCAACTTCGGCTGGATTTGCCGGAACTAAGGGGATATATTCCAGTTCTGAGGACTCTAAACTAATTCCTGATGGCCTTGGTTTGCAGTAAAATGGACCCAGCAAAACTTTTTGAACGCTCAATTTCGAGCTTCTGGGCCAAAATATAGTCCCCCGTTACTTTAACACTGAAAGAGTAGCCGAGACCGCCTTACGTGCATCGTGATTTTGACAAACGTCGGGTTGATTTCCCGGAACTTGGGGGATATTTTCCAGTCCCGGGGACTCTCAACTAACTCCTGCTTGTCTTGGTTTGCAGTTAAATGGACAATGCGAAAGTTTTTGAACGCTCACTCTCGAGCTTCTGGGCCGAAATAGAGCCCCATTTTACTTTAAGACTGAAAGAGTAGGCGAGACCGTCTTGAGCGAATCGTGATTTTGACCAATTTCGCGTTTATTTCTCGAAACTTGGGGGATATATTCCAGTCAAAGAGACTCTACAGTAACTACTGATGGCCTTGGTTTTCAGTGAAATGGACAGAGCACAACTTTGGAGCTTCTGGGCAGAAATATAGCCCCACTTTACTTTAAGACTGAAAGAGTAGATGAGACCGCCTTACGCGCATTGTAATTTTGACGAACTTCGAATGGATTTCACGGAACTTGGGGGATATTTTGCAGTCCCTTGGACGCTAAACTAAGTCCTGATGGCCTTGTTTTGAAGTAAAATGGACACAACAAAACTTTTTGAACGCTCACTTTCTAGCTTGTGGGCCGAAATATAGCCACACTTCACCTTAAGACTCACAGTAGCCGAGACCACGTTACGCGCATCATGAATTTGATCAACTTCGGCTCGATTTCCCGGGACTTGGGGGATATTCTCCAGTCCCGGGGACTCTAAACTAACTTCTGATGGCCTTGGTTTGCACTGAAAGTGACAGAGCAAAACTTTTTAAACACTCACTTTCGAGCTTCTGGGCCGAAATATAGCCCCACTTCACTTTAGGACTGAAAGAGTAGCCGAGACCACCTTACGCACAGCGTGATTTTGACCAACTTCGGCTGGATTTACCGGAACTTGGGGGATATTTTCCAGTCCCGAGGACTCTTAAGTAACCCCTGATGGCCTCGGTTTGCATTGAAATGGATACAGCAAAACTTTTTGAACGCTCACTTTTGAGCTTCTGGGCCGAAATATAGCCCCACTTCACTTTAAGACTGAAAGAGTAGCCGAGACCGTCTTACGCGCATCGTGATTTTGACGAACGTCTTCTCGATTTTCCGGAACTTGGGAAATACATTCCACTCCCGGGGACTCTAAACTAACTACTGATAGCCTTGGTTTGCAGTGAAATAGACACAGTAATTTTTTTTTGAGCTTTGAGCTTGTGGGCCGAAATAGAGCCCCACCTTACTTTAAGACTGAAGGAGTAGCCGACACCGCCTTAAGCGCACCGTGATTTTGACCAACTTCGGCTCGATTTGCCGGAACTTGGGGGATATTTTCGAGTCCGGGGAACTCTTAACTAACTCCGGATGGCCCTGGTTTGCACTGAAATGCTCACAGCATAAATTTTTGAAAGCCCACTTTGGAGCTTCTGGGCCGAAATATAGCCCCACTTCACTTTAAGACTGAAAGAGTAGCCGAGATCGCCTTACGCGCATCGTGATTTTGACCATTTTCGGATCGATTGCTCGGAACTTGGGGGATATTTTCCAATTCCGGGGACTCTGAACTAACTCCTGATTACCTTGCTTTGCATTGAAATGGACAGAGCAAAACTTTTTGAAGTCTTACTTTCGAGCTTGTGGGCCGAAATATAGCCACACTTTACTTTAAGACTGAAACACTAGCCGAGACCGCATTTCGCGCATCGTGATTTTGATCAACTTCGGCTCGCTTTCCCGGAACTTGGGAAATATTATCCAGTCCCGGTGACCCTAAACTAAGTCCTGATGGCCTTTTTTTGAAGTGAAATGGACAAAGCAAAACTTTTTGAACGCTCACTTTCTAGCTTGTGGGCCGAAATATAGGCACACTTGACCTTAAGACTGAAACAGTAGCCGAGACCACGTTACGCGCATCATGAATTTGATTAACTTCGGCTCTGATTCCCGGGACTTGGGGGATATGTTCCAGTCCCGGGGACTCTAAACTAACTCCTGATGGCCTTGGTTTGCATTGAAATGGAAACAGCACAATTTTTTGAACGCACACTTTCGAGATTCTGGGCCGAAATATAGCCCCACTTCACTTAAGACTGAAAGAGTAGCCGAGACTGCCTTGCTCGCATCCTGAGTTGGACAAACTTCCGGTCGATATTCCGGAACTTGGGGGATATTTTCCAGTCCCAGGGACACTAAACTAACTCCTCATGGCCTTGGTTTGCAGTGAAATGGACAGAGCAAAACTTTTTGAACGCTCGCCTTCGAGCTTCGTGGCCGAAATAAAGCCCCACTTTACTTTAAGACTTAAAGAGTAACCGAGACCACCTTACGCGCATTGTGATTTTGACAAACTTCGGGTGGATCTCTCGGAACTTTGGGAACATTTTCCAGTCCCTTGGACGCTAAACTAAGTCCTGATGGCCTTGTTTTGAAGTGAAATGGACACAGCAAAACTTTTTTGAACGGTCACTTTCGAGCTTGTGGGCCGAAATATAGCCCCACTTTACTTTAAGACTGAAACAGTAGCCAAGACCGCATTTCACGCACCGTGATTTTCATCAACTTCGGCTCGCTTTCTCGAATCTTGGGGAATATTTTCCAGTCCCGGGGACCCTAAACTAACTTTTGATAGCTTTGGTTTACAGTAAAATGCACACAGCAAAACTTTTTGAACGCTCACTTTCGAGCTTCTGGACAGAAATATAGCCCCACTTCACTTTAACACTGAAAGGATAGCCGAGACCGCTTTGGGAGCATCGTGATCTTGACCAACTTCAGCTAGATTTACCGGAACTTGGGGAATATTTTCCAGTCCCAGGGACTCTAAACTAACTCGTGATGGCCTTGTTTTTCAGTCAAAGAACCCAGCAAAACTTTTAAAACGCTCACCTTCGAGTTTCCTGGCCGAAATATACCCCCTTCTTACTTTAAGACTTAAAGAGTAACCGAGACCACCTTACGCGCATTGTGATTTTGACAAACTTCGGGTGGATGTTCCGGAACTTGGGGAACATTTTCCAGTCCCTTGGACGCTAAACTAAGTCCTGAGGGCCTTGTTTTGAAGTGAAATGGACACAGCAAAACTTTTTTGAACGGTCACTTTCGAGCTTGTGGGCCGAAATATAGCCCCACTTTACTTTAAGACTGAAACAGTAGCCGAGACCGCATTTCGCGCATCGTGATTTTGATCAACTTCGGCTCGCTTTCCCCGAACTTGGGGAATATTGTCCAGTCCCGGGGACCCTAAACTAACTTTTGATAGCTTTTGTTTGCAGTGAAATGCAGACAGCAAAACTTTTTGAACGCTCACTTTCGAGCTTATGGCTCGAAATATCGCCCCACTAAACTTTAAGACTGAAAGAGTAGCCGAGACCGCCGTACGCGCATCGTAATTTTGACCAACTTCGGCTCGATTTCCCGGAAGTTGGCGAATATTTTCAATTCCCGGGGAAGCTAAACTAACTTCCGATGGCCTTAGTTTGCAGTTAAATGGACACAGCAAAACTTTATGAACGCTCACTTTCGAGCTTCTCGGCGGAAATATAGCCCTACTTCACTTTAAGACTGAAAGAGTAGCCGAGACCGCCTTACGCGCATCGTAATTTTCACGAACTTCGGCTCGATTTCCCGGAAGTTGGCGAATATTTTCAATTCCCGGGGAAGCTAAACTAACTTCCGATGGCCTTAGTTTGCAGTTAAATGGACACAGCAAAACTTTAAGAACGCTCACTTTCGAGCTTATGGCTCAAAATATAGCTCCACTAAACTTTAAGACTGAAAGAGTAGCCGAGACCGGCGTACGCGCATCGTGATTTTGGGATACTTCGGGTCGACTTCCCGCAAATAGGGGGATATTTTCCAGTCGCGGGAACTCTAAACTAACCCCTGATGGCCTTGGTTTCCAGTGAAATGGACACAGGAACACTTTTTGAACGCGCACTTTCGAGCTTGCTGGCCGAAATATAGCCCTACTTCTTTTTAAGACTGAAAGAGTAGGCGGGAGCGCCTTACGCGCATTGTGATTTTGAGGATCTTCGGCTCGATCTGGCGAAACTTGGGAGATATTTTCCAGTTCCAAAGTCTCTAAACTCACTCCTGATTGTCTAAGGTGTGAGTGAAATAGACAGAAAAATTTTTGAACCCTACTTTCAAGCTTCTGGAGTTAAATCTAAGCCCACTTTACCTTAAGACTGAAAGAGTAGCCGAGACCCCCTTAAGCGCATCGTGATTTTGACTAACTTCGGGTGGATTTCCCGTAACTTGGGGGATATTTCCAGTTCCTTTGACGCTAAACTAAGTCGTGATGGCCTTGTGTTGCAGTGAAATGGACACAGCAAAACTTTTTAAACACTCAGTTTCGAGCTTCTGGGCCGAAATATTGCCCCAATTCACTTTAAGACTGAAAGAGTAGCCGAGACTGCCGTACGCGCGTCGTGATTTTGACCAACTTCGGTTAAATATCCCGTAACTTGGGGGATATTTTCCAGTCCCGGGGACTCTAAACTGACCCCCGACGTCCTTGGTCTGCAGTAAAATGGACTCAGCAAAACTTTTTGAACGCTCACTTTTGAGCTTCTGGGCCGAAATATAGCTCCACTTCACTTTAAGAGTGAAAGAGTAGCCGAGACCGCCTGACGCCCATCGTAATTTTGACCAACTTCGGCTCGATTTCCCGGAACTTGGGGCACATTTTCCAGTCCCGCGGACTCTAAAGTAACTCCTGATGGCCTTGCTATGGAGTGAAATGGAAACAGCACAACCTTTTTTACGCTCACTTTCGAGCTTCTGGGCGGAAATATTGCAGCAGTTCACTTTAAGAATGAAAGAGTAACCGAGTCCGCCTTACGCGAATCGTGATTTTGCCCAACTTTGGCTCGATTTCCCGGGAAATGGAGAATATTTTCCGGTACCGGGGACTCTAAACTAACTCCTGATTGCCTTGGTTTGCAGCGAAATGGACACAGCACAACTTTTTGAACGCTCACGTTTGAGCTTCTGGGCCGAAGCATAGCCCTACTTCACTTTAAGACTGAAAGACTAGCCGAGACCGCCTTACGCGCATCGTGATTTTGGGCTACTTCGGCTCGATTTCCCGCAACTTGGGTAATAATTCCCAGTCCCGGGCACTCTAAACTAATACCTGATGGCCTTGGTTTTCATTGAAATGGACACAGCCAAACTTTTTGAACGTTCACTTTCTAGCTTCTGGGCCGAAATATACCCCCAATTCACTTTAAGACCGAAAGAGTAGCCGGGACGGCCTTACGCGCATGGTAATTTTGTCGAACTTCGGCTTGATTTCCTGCGACTTGGAGAATATTTTCCAGTCCCGCAAGCTCTAAACTAACTCCTGAATGCCTTGGTTTTTAGTGAAATGGAGACAGGTAAAAGGGGCGCACGCTAGGTTTCCAGGTTGTAGGCCGAAATATAGCCCCACTTTATTTTAAGACTGAAAGTGTACACGAAACCGCCTTAAGCGCATCGAAATTTTTAGCCACTATGGCTCGATCTGCCAAAACTTGGGGGATATTTTCCAGTCCCGGGGACTCTACCCTAACTCTTGACGGCCTTAGTTTTCAGTCAAATGGTCACAGGTAACAGGAGCGCACGCTCGGTGTCGAGCTTCTAGGCCGAAATGTAGCCCCAGTTCATTTTAAGACTGAAAGAGTAAACGAAACTGCCGTACGCTTATCGTATTTTTAAGAAAGTATGGCTCAATTTGCCGAAACTTGGAGGATAGCTTCCAGTCTCGAGGACTCTAAACTATCTCCTGATGGACTTAGTTCTTAGTGAAATGGACACAGGTAAAAGGAGAGCACGCTCGGTGTCGAGCTTGTAGAACCGAAATATAGCCCCACTTCATTTTCGGAGTAAACGAGTAGCCGAGACCGCCTTACGCGCATCGTGATTTTGAGCATCTTTGGGTCGATTTGCCGGAATTCGGGGAATATTTTCCAGTCCCGAGGACTCTATGCTAACTCCTGATGAACTTAGTTTTCAGTGATATGTACACAGACAAAAGGAGCGCACGCTCGGTGTTGAGCTTGTCGGCCGAAATATAGCCCCACTTCATTTTAAGACTGAAAGAGTAGCCGAGACCGCCTTACGCGCATGGTGATTTTGAGCAACTTTGGCTCGATCTGCCAGAATTTGGGAAATATTTTCCAGTCCCAAGGACTCCAAACTAACTCCTGATGGCCTAAGATGTCAGTGAAATGGACACAGGTAAAATTAGCGCACGCCCGGTCTCGAGCTTCTAGGTCGAAATATAGCCTCCCTTAATTTTAAGACTGAAAGAGTAGGCGAGACCGCCTTACGCGCATCGTGATTTTGAGCATCTTTGGGTCGATTTGCCGGAATTCGGGGAATATTTTCCAGTCCCGAGGACTCTATGCTAACTCCTGATGAACTTAGTTTTCAGTGATATGTACACAGACAAAAGGAGCGCACGCTCGGTGTTGAGCTTGTCGGCCGAAATATAGCCCCACTTCATTTTAAGACTGAAAGAGTAGCCGAGACCGCCTTACGCGCATGGTGATTTTGAGCAACTTTGGCTCGATCTGCCAGAATTTGGGAAATATTTTCCAGTCCCAAGGACTCCAAACTAACTCCTGATGGCCTAAGATGTCAGTGAAATGGACACAGGTAAAATTAGCGCACGCCCGGTCTCGAGCTTCTAGGTCGAAATATAGCCTCCCTTAATTTTAAGACTGAAAGAGTAGGCGAGACCGCCTTACGCGCATCGTGATTTTGGGCCACTTTTGCTCGATTTCCCGGAAGTTGGCGAGTAATTTAAAGTCCCGGGGGCGCTAAACTAACTCCCGATGACCTTGGTTTGCAGTTTAATGAACACAGCAAAACATTCTGAACTCTCACCTTCGAGCTTCAGGGCCGAAATATAGCCCTACTTAAATTTAAGACTGAAAGCATCGCCGAGAGCCCGTTACGCGCATCGTAATTTTCATCAACTTCGGCGCCATTTCCTGGAACTTGGAGAATATTTTCCAGTCCCGGGGACTCTAAACTAACTCCCGATGACCTTGGTTTGCAGTTTAATGAACACAGCAAAACATTCTGAACGCTCACCTTCGAGCTTCAGGGCCGAGATATAACCCTACTTAAATTTAAGACTGAAAGAATCGCCGAGAGCCCGTTACGCGCATCGTAATTTTCATCAACTTCGGCACCATTTCCTGGAACTTGGAGAATATTTTCCACTCCCGGGGACTCTAAACTAACTCCTGATGGCCTTGGTTTGCAGTGAAATGGACACAGCAAAACTTTTTGAACGCTCACTTTCGAGCTTGTGGGCCTAAATATAGCAACACTTCACTTTAAGACTGAAACAGTAGCCGAGACCGCGTTACGCGCATCGGGATTTTGATCAACTTCTTCTCGCTTTCCTGGAACTTGGGGAATATTTTCCAGTCCCGGGGACTCTAAACTAACTCCTGATGGCCATGGTTTGCAGTGAAATTCACACAGCACAAGTTTTTGAACGCACACTTTCGAGCTTCTAGGCCGAAATATAGTCCCACATTACTTACGACTTAAAGAGTAGCCGAGACCGGCGTGCGCGCATCGTGATTTTGACCAACTTCGAATCGATATTCCGGAACTTGGGCGATATTTTCCAGTCCCAGGGACTCTAAACTAACTCTTGATGGCCTTGGTTTGCAGTGAAATGGAGACTGCAAACCGTTTTGAACGCTCACCTTCAAGCTTGTAGGCCGAAATATAGCCCACTTTACTTTAATACTGAAAAAGTAGCCGGGACCGCCTTACGCGCATCGTGATTTTGACAAACTTCGGGTTGATTTCCCGGAACTTGGGGGATATTTTCCAGTCCCTTGGACGCTAAACTAGGTGCCGATGGCCTTGTTTTGCAGTGAAATGGACACAGCAAAGCTCTTTGAACGCTCACTTTCGAGCTTGTGGGCCGAAATATAGCCATACTTTACTTTAAGACTGAAACAGTAGCCGAGACCACGTTTCGCGGATCGTGATTTTGATCAACTTCGGCTCGATTTCCCGGAACTTGCGAAATATTTTCTAGTCCCGGGGACTCTAAACTAACTCGTGCTGGTCTTGGTTTGCAGTGAAACGGAAACAGAAAAAGTTTTTGAACGCATACTTTCGAGCTTCTGGACCGAAATAGAATCCCACTTCACTTGAAGACTGAAAGAGTAGCCGACACCGCCTTACGTGCATCGTGATTTTGAGCAACTTCGGCTGGATTTGCCGGAACTAAGGGGATATATTCCAGTTCTGAGGACTCTAAACTAATTCCTGATGGCCTTGGTTTGCAGTAAAATCGACCTTGCAAAACTTTTTGAACGCTCAATTTCGAGCTTCTGGGCCAAAATATAGCCCCCCATTACTTTAACACTGAAAGAGTAGCCGAGACCGCCTTACGTGCATCGTGATTTTGACAAACTTCGGGTTGATTTCCCGGAACTTGGGGGATATTTTCCAGTCCCTTGGACGCTAAACTAGGTGCCGATGGCCTTGTTTTGCAGTGAAATGGACACAGCAAAGCTTTTTGAACGCTCACTTTCGAGCTCGTGGGCCGAAATATAGCCATACTTTACTTTAAGACTGAAACAGTAGCCATGACCACGTTTCGCGCATCGTGATTTTGATCAACTTCGGCTCGATTTCCCGGAACTTGCGAAATATTTTCCAGTCCCGGCGACTCTAAACTAACTCGTGCTGGTCTTGGTTTGCAGTGAAACGAAAACAGAAAAAGTTTTTGAACGCATACTTTCGAGCTTCTGGACCGAAATAGAACCCCACTTCAGTTGAAGACTGAAAGAGTAGCCGAGACTGCCGTACGTGCATCGTGATTTTGAGCAACTTCGGCTGGATTTGCCGGAACTAAGGGGATATATTCCAGTTCTGAGGTCTCTAAACTAATTCCTGATGGCTTTGGTTTGCAGTAAAATGGACCCAGCAAAACTTTTGAACGCTCAATTTCGAGCTTCTGGGCCAAAATATAGCCCCCCATTACTTTAACACTGAGAGAGTAGCCGAGACCGCCTTACGCGCATCGGGATTTTGACAAACTTCGGGTTGATTTCCCGGAACTTGGGGGATATTTTCCATTCCCGGGGACTCTCAACTAACTCCTGCTTGTCTTGGTTTGCAGTGAAATGGACACAGCGAAAGTTTTTGAACGCTCACTCTCGAGCTTCTGGGCCGAAATAGAGCCCCATTTTACTTTAAGACTGAAACAGTAGGCGAGACCGCCTTACGCGGATGGTGTTTTTTTAGCATCTTTGACTGGATTTGCGGGGACTAGGGGGATATTTTTCAGTCCCGGGGACTCTAAACTAACTCCTGATATCGGTATTATTAAGTGAAAAGCAGAGAGGTAAACGAAGTGGACGCTAGGTGTGGAGCTTCTAGGCCGAAATATAGCCCCACTTTAATTTAAAACGGTAAGAGTACCATAAACTCTTACCCACATCGTGATTTTCAGCAACTTTGGTTGATTTGCCGGATTTTGGTTGATATTTTACAGTCCCGGGGACTCTAAACTAACTTCTGATGGCCTTAATTTTTACTAAAATGGACACAGATAAAAGGAGCGCTCGCTCGGTGTGGAGCTTCTAGGCCGAAATATAGCCCCACTTCACTTTAAGACGGAAAGAGTAGCAAAGAACGCCTTCCGCGCATCGTGATTTTCACCAACGTCGGCTCGATTTCCCGCAACTTCGAGGATATTTTCCAGTCCCGGGATTTCTAAACTAACTCCTCATTGTCGTGGTTTGTAGTGAAGTGGACTTAGGAGAACTTTTTAAACGCTCACTTGTGAGTTTCTGGAACAAAATATAGCCCAACTTTACTTTAAGACTGATAGAGTAGCCGACACCGGCTTACGCGTATGGTGATTTTGACCAAATTTGGCTCGATTTCCCGGAACTTGGGGGATATATTCCAGTCCCGGGGACTCTAAACTAAGTCCGGATGGCCTTGTTTTGCAGTGAAATGGAAACAGCCAAACTTTTTGAACGCTTCCTTTCGAGCTTCTGGGCCGAAACATAGCCCCACTTCACTTGAAGAGTGAAAGATGAGTCGAGTCTGCCTTACACGCATCGTGATTTTGACCAACTTCGGCTCGATTTGCCGGAAATTAGGGAATATTTTCCAGTTCTGTGGACTCTAAACTTATTCCTGATGGCCTTGGTTTGCAGTGAAATTGACACAGCAAAACTTTTTGAACGCTTATCTTCGAGCTTCTGGCCTAAAATATAGCCCAACTTCACTTTAAGACTGACAGAATAGTTGAGACCGACTTGCGCGCATCGTGATTTTGAGCAACTTCGGCTCGATTTCCCGGAATTTGGGGGATAGTTTCCAGTCCCGGAGACTCTAAACTAACTCCTGATCGTCTTGGTTTGCATTGAAATGGACAGAGCGAAACTTTTTGAACGCTCACTTTCGAGCTTCTGGCCCGAAATATAGCCCACTTTACTTTAAGACTGAAAGAGTAGCCGAAACCGTCTTGCGCGAATCGTGATTTTGACCAACTTCGGGTCGATTTCCCGGAGCTTGGCGGTTATATTCGAGTCCCGCGAGCTCTAAATTAACTCCTTACGGCCTTGGTTTTCGGAGAAATGGACAGAGCAAAACTTTTTTAACACTCACCTTCTAGCTTGTGGGCTTAAATAGAAGCCCACTTTACTTTAACCCTGAAATAGTAGCCGAGACCGCCTTACGCGCATCGTGATTTTGACCAAGTTCGGGTCGATTTCCCGGAACTTGGGGGATATTTTCCAGTCAGGGGGACTCTAAACTAACTCCTGATGGCCTTGGTTTGCAGTGAAATTGACACAGCAAAACTTTTTAAACACTCAGTTTCGAGCTTCTGGGCCGAAATATTGCCCCACTTCACTTTAAGACTGAAAGAGTAGCCGAGACCGCCGTACGCGCGTCGTGATTTTGACCAACTTTTGCTAAATTTCCCGGAACTTGGGGGATATTATCCATACCCGGGGACTCTAAACTGGCCCCCGACGTCCTTGGTCTGCAGTAAAATGGACACAGCAAAACTTTTTGAACGCTCACTTTCGAGCTTCTGGGCCGAAATATAGCTCCACTTTACTTTAAGATTGAAAGAGTAGGCGAGACCGGCTTACGCGCATCGTAATTTTGACCAACTTCGGCTCGATTTCCCGGAAGTTGGGGGAAAGTTTCTAGTCCCGCGGACTCTAAAGTAACTCCTGATGGCCTTGCTTTGGAGTTGAATGGACACAGCAAAACGTTCTGAACGCTCACTTTCAAGCTTCTGGGCGGAAATATTGCCCCAGTTCACTTTAAGAATGAAAGAGTAGCCGAGACCGCCTTACGCTTATCGTGATTGTGACCAGCTTTGGCTCGATTTCCCGGGAAATGGGGGATATTTTCCGGTACCGGGGACTCTAAAGTAACTCCTGATTGCCTTGGTTTGCATTGAAATGGAGGGAGAAAAACTTTTTGAACGCTCCCCTTCGAGCTTCTGAGCCGAAATATAGCCCCACTTCAGTTTAAGACTGAAAGAGTAGCCGAGACCGTCTTACGCTCATCGTGGTTTTGACCAACTTCGGCTAGATTTCCCGAAACTTCGGGGATATATTCCAGTCCCAAGGACTCTAAAGTATTTCCTGATGGCCTTGGTTTGCAGTGAAATGGACACAGCCAATTTTTTTGAACGAATACTTTCGAAGTTCTGGGGAGAAATATAGCCCCACTTCACTTAAAAACTGCAAGAGTAGCCGAGACCGCCTTAGGCGCATCGTGATTTTGACCAACTTCGGCTCGAGTTTCGGGAACTTAAGGGATATTTTTCAGTCCCGGGGACTCTAAACTAACTCACGATGGCCTTGGTTTACAGTTAAATTGAGAAAGCAAAACTTTTTGAACGCTCACTTTCGAGCTTCTGGACCGAAATATAGCCCTACTTCACTTTAAGACTAAAAGAGTAGCCGAGACCGACCTACGCGCATAGTGATTTTGACCAACTTCGTCTCGATTTCGCGGAAGTTGGGGGATATTTTCTAGTTCCGGGGACTCTAAACTAACTCCTGATGGCTTTGGTTTGCAGTGAAATGGACACAGGATAACTTTTTGAACCCTCACTTTCGAGCTTCTGGGCCGAAGCATAGCCCTACTTCACTTTAAAATTGAAAGAGTAGCTGAGATTGGCTTACGCGCATCGTGATTTTGGGTTACTTCGGCTCGATTTCCCGGAACTTGGGAAATAATTCCCAGTCCCGGGCACTCTAAACTAATTCCTGATGACCTTGGTTTTCAGTGAAATGGACACAGCCAAACTTTTTGAACGTTCACTTTCGAGCTTCTGGGCCGAAATATAGCCCCACTTCACTTTAAGACTGAAAGAGTAGCAGAGACCGCCTTACGCGCATGGTAAATTTGTCCAACTTCGGTTTGAATCTCGGGGTTTGGGGGATATTTTCCAGTCCCGGAAGCTCTAAACTAACTCCTGAATGCCTTGGTTTTCAGTGAAATGGACACAGGTAAAGGCAGCGCACGCTAGGTTTCCACGTGGTAGGCCGAAATGTAGCCCCACTTTATTTTAAGACTGAAAGGGTACACGAAACCGCCTTAAGCGCATCGAAATTATTAGCCACTATGGCTCGATCTGCCAAAACTTGGGGGATATTTTCCAGTCCCGGGGACTCTACCCTAACTTCTGATAACCTTAGTTTTAAGTAAAATGGTCACAGGTAACAGGAGCGCACGCTCGGTGTCGAGCTTCTAGGCCGAAATGTAGCCCCAGTTCATTTTAAGACTGAAAGAGTAAACGAAACTGCCGTACGCTTATCGTAATTTTAAGAAAGTATGGCTCAATTTGCCGAAACTTGGAGGATAGCTTCCAGTCTCGAGGACTCTAAACTATCTCCTGATGGACTTAGTTCTTAGTGAAATGGACACAGGTAAAAGGAGAGCACGCTCGGTGTCGAGCTTGTAGAACCGAAATATAGCCCCACTTCATTTTCGGAGTAAACGAGTAGCTGAGACCGCCTTACGCGCATCGTGATTTTGAACATCTTTGGGTCGATTTGCCAGAATTCGGGGAATATTTTCCAGTCCCGAGGACTCTATGCTAACTCCTGATGAACTTAGTTTTCAGTGATATGTACACAGGCAAAAGGAGCGCACGCTCGGTGTTGAGCTTGTCGGCCGAAATATAGCCCCACTTCATTTTAAGACTGAAAGAGTAGCCGAGACCGCCTTACGCGCATCGTGATTTTGAGCAACTTTGGCTCGATCTGCCAGAATTTGGGAAATATTTTCCAGTCCCAAGGACTCTAAACTAACTCCTGATGGCCTAAGATGTCAGTGAAATGGACACAGGTAAAATTAGCGCACGCCCGGTCTCGAGCTTCTAGGTCGAAATATAGCCTCCCTTAATTTTAAGACTGAAAGAGTAGGCGAGACCGCCTTACGCGCATCGTGATTTTGGGCCACTTTTGCTCGATTTCCCGGAAGTTGGCGAATAATTTAAAGTCCCGGGGACGCTAAACTAACTCCCGATGACCTTGGTTTGCAGTTTAATGAACACAGCAAAACATTCTGAACGCTCACCTTCGAGCTTCAGGGCCGAAATATAGCCCTACTTAAATTTAAGACTGAAACAATAGCCGTAAGCCCGTTACGCGAATCGTAATTTTCATCAACTTCGGCGCCATTTCCTGGAACTTGGAGAATATTTTCCAGTCCCGGGGACTCTAAACTAACTCCTGATGGCGTTGGTTTACAGTGAAATGGACACAGGAAAACTTTTTGAACGCTCACTTTCGAGCTTGTGGGCCTAAATATAGCCACACTTCACTTTAAGATTGAAACAGTAGCCGAGACTGCGTTACGCGCATCTTGATTTCGGGTGGATTTCCCGGAAAATGGGGGATATTTTCCAGTGCCGGGGACTATCACCTAAGTCCTGCTTGTCTTGGTTTGCAGTGAAATGGACACAGCGAAAGTTTTTGAACGCTCACTCTCGAGCTTCTGGGCTGAAATAGAGCCCCATTTTACTTTAAGACTGAAAGAGTAGGCGAGACCGTCTTGAGCGAATCGTGATTTTGACCAATTTCGCGTCCAATTCCCGAAACTTGAGGGATATATTCCAGTCAAAGGGACTCTAAAGTAACTCCTCATGGCCTTGGTTTTCAGTGAAATGGACAGAGCACAACTTTTGGAGCTTCTGGGCAGAAATATAGCCCCACTTTACTTTAAGACTGAAAGAGTAGATGAGACCGCCTTACGCACATCATAATTTTCAGGAACTTCAAATGGATTTCCAGGAACTTGGGGGATATTTTGCAGTCCCTTGGACGCTAAACTAAGTCCTGAAGGCCTTTTTTTGAAATAAAATGGACACAACAAAACTTTTTGAACGCTCACTTTCTAGCTTGTGGGCCGAAATATAGCCACACTTCACTTTAGAACTGACACAGTAGCCGAGACCACGTTACGCGCATCATGAATTTGATCAACTTCGGCTCGATTTCCCGGGACTTGGGGGATATTCTCCAGTCCCGGGGACTCTAAACTAACTTCTGATGGCCTTGGTTTGCACTGAAAGTGACAGAGCAAAACTTTTTAAACACTCACTTTCGAGCTTCTGGGCCGAAATATTGCCCCACTTTACTTTAAGACTGAAAGAGTAGCCGAGACCACCTTACGCACAGCGTGATTTTGACCAACTTCGGCTGGATTTACCGGAACTTGGGGGATATTTTCCAGTCCCGAGGACTCTTAAGGAACCCCTGATGGCCTTGGTTTGCATTGAAATGGATACAGCAAAACTTTTTAAACGCTCACTTTTGAGCTTCTTGGCCGAAATATAGCCCCACTACACTTTAAGACTGAAAGAGTAGCCGAGACCGTCTTACGCGCATCGTGATTTTGACCAACGTCTTCTCGATTTTCCGGAACTTGGGAAAAACATTCCACTCCCGGGGACTCTAAACTAACTCCTGATAGCCTTGGTTTGCAGTGAAATAGACACAGTAATTTTTTTTGAGCTTTGAGCTTGTGGGCCGAAATAGAGCCCCACTTCACTTTAAGACTGAGGGAGTAGCCGACACCGCCTTAAGCGCACCGTGATTTTCACCAACTTCGCCTCGATTAGCCGGAACTTGGGGGATATTTTCCAGTCGCGGGGACTCTAAACTAACTCCTGATTGTCTTGGTTTTCAGTGAAATGGACACAGCGAAACTTTTTCAACGCTCACTCTCGAGCTTCTGCACCGAAATATAGCCCCACTTTACTTTAAGACTGAAAGAGTAGCCGAGACCGTCTTGCGCAAATCGTGATTTTGACCAACTTCGGGTCGGTTTCCCGGAACTTGGGGGATATATTCCATTTCCGCTGGCTCTAAACTAACTCCTGATGGCCTTGGTTTTCAGTGAAATGGACAAAGGAAAGCTTTTTGAACACTCTCTTTGGAGCTTCTGGGACAAAATAGAATCCCACTTCACTTTCAGACTGAAATAGTAGCCGAGACCGCCTCACGCGCATCGTGAGTTAGACCAAGTTCAGGTCGATTTCACGCAACTTTTGGGATATTTTCCAGTCCGGGGTACTCTAAACTAACTCCGGATGGCCTTGGTTTGCACTGAAATGGGCACAGCATAACTTTTTGAACGCCCAATTTGGAGCTTCTGGGCCGAAATATAGCCCCACTTCACTTTAAGACTGAAAGAGTAGCCGAGACCGCTTTACGCGAATCGTGATTTTGAGCAACTTCGTCTCGATTTCGCGGAAGTTGGGGGATATTTTCCAGTTCCGGGCACTGTAAACTACTTCCTAAGGGCCTTGCTTTGCAGTGAAATGGGCACAGCATAACGTTTTGAACGCTCACTTTCGAGCTTCTATGCCGAAATATACAGCCACGTCACTTTAAGACTCAAAGAGTAGCCGAGACTGCTTTACGCGCATCGTGATTTTGACAAACTTCGGCTCGATTTCCCACAACTTGGGGGATATTTTGATGTCCCGGAGACTGTAAGCTATATCCTGACGTGGCTTGGTTCGCGGTGAAATGGACACAGCCAAACTTTTTGAACTTTCACTTTCGAGCTTCTGGGCCGAGATATAGCCCGAGTTAACTTTAAGAATAAAAGAATAGCCGAGACCGCCTTACGCGCATCGTGATTTTGACGAACTTTGGCTCGATTTCCCGGGAAATGGGGAATATTTTCCGGTACCGGGGACTCTAAAGTAACTGCTGATTGCCTTGGTTTGCATTGAAATGGAGAGAGCAAAACATTTTCAACGCTCCTCTTCGGTCTTCTGAGCCGAAATATAGCCCCACTTCAGTTTAAGACAGAAAGAGTAGCCGAGACCGTCTTACGCGCATCGAGATTTTGACCAACTTCGGATGGATTTCCCGAAACTTCGGGTATATATTCAAGTCCCAAGGACTCTAAACTAACCCCTCATGGTCTTGGTCTGCAGTAAAATGGACACAGCAAATTTTTTTGAACGCTTACTTTCGAAATTCTGGGCCGAAATATAGCCCCACTTCACTTTAAGACTCAAATAGTAGCCGAGACCGCCTTAGACGCATCGTGATTTTGACCAACTTCGGCTTGAGTTGCCAGAACTTAAGGGATATTTGCCAGTCCCGTGGACTCTAAACTAACTCATGATGGCCTTGGTTTTCAGTTAAATTGAGAGAGCAAAACTTTTTGAACGCTCACTTTCGAGCTTCTAAGCCGAAATATACAGCCACGTCACTTTAAGACTAAAAGAGTAGCCGAGACTGCTTTACGCGCATCGTGATTTTGACAAACTTCGGCTCGATTTCCCGGGACTTGCGGGATATTTTGATGTCCCGGACACTGTAAACACTCTGCTGATGTGGCTTGGTTTCCGATGAAATGGACACAGCAAAACTTTTTGAACTTTCACTTTCTAGCTTCTCGGCCGAAATATAGCCCCAGTTCACTTTAAGAATGAAAGAGTAGCCGAGACCGCCTTATGCGCATCGTGATTTTGACAAAATTCGGCTCGGTTTCCCCGAACTTGGGCGATATTTTCCAGTCCCGAGTAGTCTAAACTAACTCCTGATGGCTTTGGTTTCCAGTGAAATGAAAACAGCACAACTTTTTGAACTTTCACTTTCTAGCTTCTCGGCCGAAATATAGCCCCACTTCACTTTAAGAATGAAAGCGTAGCCGAGACCGCCTTACGCGCATCGTGATTTTGACAAAATTCGGCTCGATTTCCCCGAACTTGGGCGATATTTTCCAGTCCCGGGGACTCTAAACTAACTGCTAATGGCCTTGGTTTGCAGTGAAATGGACACAGGAACACTTTTTGAACGCGCACTTTCGAGCTTGCTGGCCGAAATATAGCCCTACTTCTTTTTAAGACTGAAAGAGTAGGCGGGAGCGCCTTACGCGCATTGTGATTTTGAGGATCTTCGGCTCGATCTGGCGAAACGTGGGAGATATTTTCCAGTCCCAAAGTCTCTAAACTCACTCCTGATTGTCTAAGATGTGAGTGAAATAGAGACAAAAATTTTTGAACCCTTACTTTCGAGCTTCTGGAGTTAAATCTAAGCCCACTTTACCTTAAGACTGAAAGAGTAGCCGAGACCCCCTTAAGCGCATCGTGATTTTGACTAACTTCGGGTGGATTTCCCGTAACTTGGGGGATATTTCCAGTCGCTTGAAAACTAAACTAAGTCGTGATGGCCTTGTTTTGCAGTGAAATGGACACAGCAAAACTTTTTAAACACTCAGTTTCGAGCTTCTGGGCCGAAATATTGCCCCACTTCACTTTAAGACTGAAAGAGTAGCCGAGACCGCCGTACGCGCGTCGTGATTTTGACCAACTTCGGTTAAATATCCCGGAACTTGGGGGATATTTTCCAGTCCCTGGGACTCTAAACTGACCCCCGACGTCCTTGGTCTGCAGTAAAATGGACACAGCAAAACTTTTTGAACGCTCACTTTTGAGCTTCTAGGCCGAAATATAGCTCCACTTCACTTTAAGAGTGAAAGAGTAGCCGAGACCGCCTTACGCCCATCGTAATTTTGACAAAATTCGGCTCGATTTCCCGGAACTTAGTGGATATTTTCTAGTCCCGCGGACTCTAAAGTAACTCCTGATGGCCTTGCTCTGGAGTGAAATGGACACAGCACAAGTTTTTGAACGCTCACTTTCGAGCTTTTGGGCGGAAATATTTTCCCAGTTCACTTTAAGAATGAAAGAGTAACCGGGACCGCCTTACGCGCATCGTGATTTTGACCAACTTTGGGTCGATTTCCCGGGAAATGGGGGACATTTTCCGGTACCGGGGAATCTAAGCTAACTCCTGATTGCCTTGGTTCGCAGTGAAATGGACACAGCAGAACTTTTTGAACGCTCAGCTTCAAGCTTCTGGGCCGAAATATAGCCCACTTTACTTTAAAACTGAAAAAGTAGCCGAGACCGCCTTACGCGCATCGTGATTTTGACAAACTTCGGGTGGATTTCCCGGAACTTGGGGGTTATTTTCCAGTCCCTTGGACGCTAAACTAGGTGCCGATGGCCTTGTTTTGCAGTGAAATGGACACAGCAAAGCTCTTTGAACGCTCACTTTCGAGGTTGTGGGCCGAAATATAGCCATACTTCATTTCAAGACTGAAACAGTAGCCGAGACCACGTTTCGCGCATCGTGATTTTGATCAACTTCGTCTCGATTTCCCGGAACTTGCGAAATATTTTCCAGTCCGTGGGACTCTAAACTAACTCGTGCTGGTCTTGGTTTGCAGTGAAACGGAAACAGAAAAAGTTTTTGAACGCATGCTTTCGAGCTTCTGGACCGAAATAGAACCCCACTTCACTTGAAGACTGAAAGAGTAGCCGACACCGCCTTACGTGCATCGTGATTTTGAGCAACTTCGGCTGGATTTGCCGGAACTAAGGGGATATATTCCAGTTCTGAGAACTCTAAGCTAATTACTGATGGCCTTGGTTTGCAGTAAAATGGACCCAGCAAAACTTTTTGAACGCTCAATTTCGAGCTTCTGGGCCAAAATATAGTCCCCCATTACTTTAACACTGAAAGAGTAGCCGAGACCGCCTTACGCGCATCGTGATTTTGATAAACTTCGGGTTGATTTCCCGGAACTTGGGGGATATTTTCCAGTCCCGGGGACTCTCAACTAACTCCTGCTTGTCTTGGTTTGCCGTGAAATGTACACAGCGAAGACTGAAAGAGTAGGTGAGACCATCTTGAGCGAATCGTGATTTTGACCAATTTCGCGTTTATTTCCCGAAACTTGGGGGATATATTCCCGTCAAAGGGACTCTAAAGTAACTCTTGATGGCCTTGGTTTTCAGTGAAATGGACAGAGCACAACTTTGGAGCTTCTGGGCAGAAATATAGCCCCACTTTACTTTAAGACTGAAAGAGTAGATGAGAGCGCCTTACGCGCATCGTAATTTTGACGAACTTCGAATGGATCTCCCGGAACTTGGGGGATATTTTGCAGTCCCTTGGACGCTAAACTAAGTCCTGATGGCCTTGTTTTGAAGTAAAATGGACACAACAAAACTTTTTGAACGCTCACTTTCTAGCTTGTGGGCCGAAATATAGCCACACTTCACTTTAGAACTGACACAGTAGCCGAGACCACGTTACGCGCATCATGAATTTGATCAACTTCGGCTCGATTTCCCGGGACTTGGGGGATATTCTCCAGTCCCGGGGACTCTAAACTAACTTCTGATGGCCTTGGTTTGCACTGAAAGTGACAGAGCAAAACTTTTTAAACACTCACTTTCGAGCTTCTGGGCCGAAATATTGCCCCACTTCACTTTAAGACTGAAAGAGTAGCTGAGACCACCTTACGCACATCATGATTTTGACGAACTTGGCTGGATTTACCGCAACTTGGGGGATATTTTCCAGTCCCGAGGACTCTTAAGTAACCCCTGATGGCCATTGTTTGCATTGAAATGGATACAGCAAAACTTTTGGAACGCTCACTTTTGAGCTTCTGGGCCGAAATATAGCCCCACTTCACTTTAAGATTGTAAGAGTAGCCGAGACCGTCTTACGGGTATCGTGATTTTGGCCAACGTCTTCTCGAGTTTCCGAAAGTTGGGAAATACATTCCACTCCCGGGGACTCTAAACTAACTCCTGATAGCCTTGGTTTGCAGTGAAATAGACACAGTAATTTTTTTGAGCTTTGAGCTTGTGGGCCGAAATAGAGCCCCACTTCACTTTAAGACTGAGGGAGTAGCCGACACCGCCTTAAGCGCACCGTGGTTTTGAAAATCTTCGGCTCGATTAGCCGGAACTTGGGGGATATTTTGCAGTCCCGGGGACTCTAAACTAACTCCTGATTGTCTTGGTTTGCAGTGAAATGGACACAGCGAAACTTTTTGAACGCTCACTCTCGAGCTTCTGCACCGAAATAAAGCCCCACTTTATTTTAAGACTGAAAGAGTAGCCGAGACCGTCTTGCGCAAATCGTGATTTTGACCAAGTTCAGGTCGGTTTCCCGGAACTTGGGGGATATATTCAATTTGCGCGGGCGCTAAACTAACTCCTGATGGCCTTGGTTTTCAGTGAAATGGACAAAGGAAAGCTTTTTGAACACTCCCTTTGCAGCTTCTGGGCCGAAATAGAATCCCACTTCACTTTCAGACTGAAATAGTAGCCGAGACCGCCTCACGCGCATCGTGAGTTACACCAAGTTCAGCTCGATTTCACGCAACTTTTGGGAGATTTTCCAGTCCGGGGGACTCTAAACTAACTCCGGATGGCCTTGGTTTGCACTGAAATGCGCAGAGCATAACTTTTTGAACACCCACTTTGGAGCTTGTGGGGCGAAATATAGCCGCACTTCACTTTAAGACTGAAAGAGTAGCCGAGATCGCCTTACGCGCATCGTGATTTTGACCATTTTCGGATCGATTTCTCGGAACTTGGGGGATATTTTCCAGTCCCGGGGAATCTAAACTAACTCCTGATCGCCTTGCTTTGCATTGAAATAGACAGAGCAAAACTTTTTGAACGCTCACTTTCGCTCGCTTTCCCTGAAGTTGGGGAATATTTTCCAGTCCCGAGGACCCTAAACTAACTTTTGATGGCTTTGGTTTGCAGTGAAATGCACACAGCAAAACTTTTTGAACGCTCACTTTCGAGCTTCTGGACAGAAATATAGCCCGACTTTACTTTAAGACTGAAAGAGTAGCCGAAACCGCCTTACGTATATCGTAATTTTGACGAACTTCGAATGGATTTCCCGGAACTTGGGGGATAGTTTCCAGTCCCTTGGACGCTAAACTAAGTCCTGATAACCTTGTTTTGAAGTGAAATGGACACAGCAAAACTTTTCTAACGCTCACTTTCTAGCTTGTGGGCCGAAATATAGGCACACTTGACTTTAAGACTGAAACAGTAGCCGAGACCACGTTACGCGCATCATGAATTTGATCAACTTCGGCTCCAATTATCGGAAGTTGGGGGATATTTTCCAGTCCCGGGGACCCTAAACTAACTCCTGATGGCCTTGGTTTGCATTGAAATGGAAACAGCACAATTTTTTGGAAGCACACCTTCGAGATTCTGGGCCGAAATATAGCCCCACTTCACTTAAGACTGAAAGAGGAGCCGAGACCGCCTTGCTCGCATCGTGAGTTTGACAAACTTCGGGTCGATATTCCGGAACTTGGAGGATGTTTTCCAGTCCCAGGAACTCTAAACTAACTCCTGATGGCCTTGGTTTGCAGTGAAATGGACAGAGCAAAACTTTTTGAACGCTCATCTTCGAGCTTCCTGGCCGAAATAAAGCCCCACTTTACTTTAAGACTTAAAGAGTAACCGAGACCACCTTACGCGCATTGTGATTTTGACAAACTTCGGGTGGATCTCCTGGAACTTGGGGAACATTTTCCAGTCCCGTGGACGCTAAACTAAGTCCTGATGGCCTTGTTTTGCAGTGAAATGAACAGAGCAAAACTTTTTGAACTCTCACTTTCGAGCTTGTGGGCCGAATTATAGCCACACTTTACTTCAAGACTAAAACAGTAGCCGAGACCGCATGTCGCGGATCGTGATTTTGATCAACTTCGGCTCGCTTTCCCGGAACTTGGGGAATATTCCTCCAGTCCCTAGGACCCTAAACTAACTTTTGATAGCTTTGGTTTGCAGTGAAATGCACACAGCAAAACTTTTTGAACGCTCACTTTCGAGCTTCTGGACAGAAATATAGCCCCACTTCACTTTAAGACTGAAAGGGTAGCCGAGACCGCTTTGGGAGCATCGTGATTTTGACCAACTTCAGCTCGACTTACCGGAACTTGGGGAATATTTTCCAGTCCCAGGGACGCTAAAATAACTCGTGATGGTCTTGTTTTTCAGTCAAAGAACACAGCAAAACTTTTATCAACGCTCACTTTCGGGCTTCTGGGCCGAAATATAGCCCCACGTCACTTTAAGACTGAAACAGTAGCCGATACCGCATTTCGCGCATCGTGATTTTGATCAACTTCGGTTCGATTCCCCGGAACTTGGGCAATATTTTTCAGTCCCGGGGACTCTAAACTAACCCCTGATGGCCTTGTTTTGCAGTGAAATGGACACAGCAAAACTTTTTGAACGCTCACTTTCGGGTTTCTGGCCCGAAATATAGCCCCATTTCACTTTAAGACAGAAAGAGTAGCCGAGTCCACTTTAGGGGCATCGTGATTTTGACTAACCTCGGCTCAATTTCCCGGACCTTGGGGCATATTTTCTTGTCCCGGGGACGCTAAACTAAGTCCTGATCGCCTTGGTTTGCAGTGAAATGAACACAGCAAAACTTTTTGAACGCTCACTTTCGGGCTTCTGGCCCGAAATATAGCCCCACTTCACTTTAAGACTGAAAGAGTAGCCGAGACTACGTTACGCAAATCGTGATTTTGACCAACTTCGGCTCGATTTCCCGGAAGTTGGGGGATATTTTCCAGTCCCGGGGACTCTAAACTAGCTCCTGATGGCTTTGGTTTGCAGTGAAATAAACACAGGGAAACTTTTTGAACGCTCACTTTCAAGTTCCTGGGCAGGAATAAAGCCTCACTTCACTTTAAGACTGAAACAGTAAGCGAGACCGCCTAACGCGCACCGTGATTTTGACCAACTTCGGCTAAATTTCCCTGAACTTGAGGGATATTTTCCAGTCCCGAAGACTCATAAGTAACCCCTGATGGCCTTCGTTTGCATTGAAATGGATACAGCAAAACTTTTTGAACGCTCACTTTTGAGCTTCTTGGCCGAAATATAGCCCCACTTCACTTTAAGACTGAAAGAGTAGCCGAGGCCGCCTTAGGCGCATCGTGATTTTGACCAACCTCGGCTTGAGTTGCCAGAACTTAAAAGATATTTTCCAGTCCCGGGGACTCTAAACTAACTCATGATGGCCTTGGTTTTCTGTGAAATTGAGAGAGGAAAACTTTTTGAACGCTCACTTTGGAGCTTCTGGACTGGAATATAGCCCTACTTCACTTTAAGACTGAAAGAGTAGCCGAGACCGCCTTACGTGAATCGTTATTTTCACCAACTTCGTTTCGATTTCGCGGAAGTTGGGGGATATTTTCCAGTTCCGGGCACTGTAAACTACTTCCTGAGGGCCTTGCTTTGCAGTGAAATGGGCACAGCATAACTTTTTGAACGCTCACTTTCGAGCTTGTGGGCCGAAATATACAGCCACGTCACTTTAAGACTCAAAGAGTAGCCGAGACTGCTTTACGCGCATCGTGATTTTGACAAATTTCGGCTCGATTTCCCGAAACTTGGGGGATATTTTGATGTCCCGGAGACTGTAAACTATCTCCTGATGTGGCTTGGTTCGCTGTGAAATGGACACAGCGAAACTTTTTGCACTTTCACTTTCGAGCTTCTGGGCCGAGATATAGCCCCAGTTCACTTTAAGAATGAAAGAATAGCCGAGACCGCCTTACGCGCATCGTGATTTTGACGAACTTTGGCTCGATTTCCCGGAAAATGGGGAATATTTTCCGGTACTGGGGACTCTAAAGTAACTGCTGATTGCCTTGGTTTGCATTGAAATGGAGAGAGCAAAATATTTTCAACGCTCCCCTTCGGGCTTCTGAGCCGAAATATAGCCCCACTTCCGTTTAAGACTGAAATAGTAGCCGAGACCGCCTGAGACGCATCGTGATTTTGACCAACTTCGGCTTTAGTTGCCAGAACTTAAGGGATCTTTTTCAATCCCGTGGACTCTAAACTAACTCATGATGCCCTTGGTTTTCAGTTAAATTGAGAGAAGAAAACTTTTTGAACGCTCACTTTCGAGCTTTACGGCCGAAATATAGCCCTACTTCACTTTAAGACTGAAAGAGTAGCCGAGACCGCCTTACGCGCATCGTGATTTTGACAAAATTCGGCTCGATTTCCCGCAAGTTGGCGAATATTTTCAATTCCCGGGGAAGCTAAACTAACTTCCGATGGCCTTAGTTTGCAGTTAAATGGACACAGCAAAACTTTTTGAACGCTCACTTTCGAGCTTATGGCTCGAAATATAGCCCCACTTAACTTTAAGACTGAAAGAGTAGCCGAGACCGCCTTACGCGCATCGTGATTTTGACAAAATTCGGCTCGATTTCCCGCAAATAGAGGGATATTTTCCAGTCCCGGGGACTGTAAACTAACTCCTGATGGCCTTGGTTTCCAGTGAGATGGACACAGGAACAGTTTTTGAACGCGCACTTTCGAGCTTGCTGGCCGAAATATAGCCCTACTTCTTTTTAAGACTGAAAGAGTAGGCGGGAGCGCCTTACGCGCATTGTGATTTTGAGGATCTTCGGCTCGATCTGGCGAAACTTGGGAGATATTTTCCAGTCCCAAAGTCTCTAAACTCACTCCTGATTGTCTAAGATGTGAGTGAAATAGAGACAAAAAATTTTGAACCCTTACTTTCGAGCTTCTGGAGTTAAATCTAAGCCCACTTTACCTTAAGACTGAAAGAATAGCCGAGACCCCGTTAAGCGCATCGTGATTTTGACTAACTTCGGGTGGATTTCCCGTAACTTGGGGGATATTTCCAGTCCCTTGGACGCTAAACTAAGTCGTTTTGGCCTTGTTTTGCAGTGAAATGGACACAGCAAAACTTTTTAAACACTCAGTTTCGAGCTTCTGGGCCGAAATATTGCCCCACTTCACTTTAAGACTGAAAGAGTAGCCGAGACTGCGGTACGCGCGTCGTGATTTTGACCAACTTCGGTTAAATATCCCGGAACTTGGGGGATATTTTCCAGTCCCGGGGACTCTAAACTGACCCCCGACGTCGTTGCTCTGCAGTAAAGTGGACACAGCAAAACTTTTTGAACGCTCAGTTTTGAGCTTCTGGGCCGAAATATAGCTCCAGTTCACTTTAAGACTGAAAGAGTAGCCGAGACCGCCTGACGCCCATCGTAATTTTGACAAAATTCGGCTCGATTTCCCGGAACTTGGGGGATATTTTCCAGTCCCGCGGACTCTAAAGTAACTCCTGATGGCCTTGCTCTGGAGTGAAATGGACACAGGAAAACTTTTTGAACGCTCACTTTCTAGCTTTTGGGCCGAAATATAGGCACACTTGACTTTAAGACTGAAACAGTACCGGAGACCACGCTACGCGCATCATGAATTTGATCAACGTCGGCTCCAATTCCCGGGAAATGGGGGATATTTTCCGGTACCGGGGACTCTAAACGAACTCCTGATTGCCTTGGTTTGCAGTGAAATGGACACAGCACAACTTTTTGAAGGCTGACTTTTGAGCTTCTGTGCCGAAGCATAGCCCTACTTCACTTTAAGACTGAAAGACTAGCCGAGACCGCTTTACGCGCATTGTGATTTTGGGCTACTTCGGCTCGATTTTCCGGAACTTGGGAGATAATTGCCAGTCCCGGGCACTCTAAACTACTTCCTGATGGCCTTGGTTTTCAGTGAAATGGACACAGCCAAACTCTTTGAAGGTTCACTTTCGAGCTTCTGGGCCGAAATATAGCCCCACTTCACTTTAAGACTGAAAGAGTAGCCGGGACCGCCTTACGCGCATGGTAATTTTGTCGAACTTCGGCTTGATTTCCTGGGACTTGGGGGATATTTTCCAGTCCCGCAAGCTCTAAACTAACTCCTGAATGCCTTGGTTTTTAGTGAAATGGAGACAGGTAAAAGGGGCGCACGCTAGGTTTCCAGGTTGTAGGCCGAAATATAGCCCCACTTTATTTTAAGACTGAAAGTGTACACGAAACCGCCTTAAGCGCATCGAAATTTTTAGCCACTATGGCTCGATCTGCCAAAACTTGGGGGATATTTTCCAGTCCCGGGAACTCTACCCTAACTCTTGATGGCCTTAGTTTTCAGTGAAATGGTCACAGGTAACAGGAGCGCACGCTCGGTGTCGAGCTTCTAGGCCGAAATATAGCCCCAATTCATTTTAAGACTGAAAGAGTAAACGAAACTGCCGTACGCTTATCGTAATTTTAAGAAAGTATGGCTCAATTTGCCGAAACTTGGAGGATAGCTTCCAGTCTCGAGGATTCTAAACTATCTCCTGATGGACTTAGTTCTTAGTGAAATGGACACAGGTAAAAGGAGAGCACGCTCGGTGTCGAGCTTGTAGAACCGAAATATAGCCCCACTTCATTTTCGGAGTAAACGAGTAGCCGAGACCGCCTGACGCGCATCGTGATTTTGAGCATCTTTGGCTCGATTTGCCAGAATTCGGGGACTATTATCCAGTCCCGAGGACTCTATGCTAACTCCTGATGAACTTAGTTTTCAGTGATATGTACACAGGCAAAAGGAGCGCACGCTCGGTGTTGAGCTTGTCGGCCGAAATATAGCCCCACTTCATTTTAAGACTGAAAGAGTAGCCGAGACCGCCTTACGCGCATGGTGATTTTGAGCAACTTTGGCTCGATCTGTCAGAATTTGGGAAATATTTTCCAGTCCCAAGGACTCTAAACTAACTCTTGATGGCCTAAGATGTCAGTGAAATGGACACAGGTAAAATTAGCGCACGCCCGGTCTCGAGCTTCTAGGTCGAAATATAGCCTCCCTTAATTTTAAGACAGAAAGAGTAGTCGAGACCGCCTTACCCGCATGGTGATTCTGGGCCACTTTTGCTCGATTTCCCGGAAGTTGGCGAATAATTTAAAGTCCCGGGGACGCTAAACTAACTCCCGATGACCTTGGTTTGCAGTTTAATGAACACAGCAAAACATTCTGAACGCTCACCTTCGAGCCTCAGGGCCGAAATATAGCCCTACTTAAATTTAAGACTGAAAGAATAGCCGAGAGCCCGTTACGCGCATCGTAATTTTCATCAACTTCGGCGATATTTCCTGGAACTTGGAGAATATTTTCCAGTCCCGTGGACTCTAAAGTAACTCCTGACGGCCTTGGTTTGCAGTGAAATGGACACAGCAAAACTTTTTAAACACTCACTTTCGAGCTTCTGGGCCGAAATATTGCCCCACTTCACTTTAAGACTGAAAGAGTAGCCGAGACCACCTTACGCACAGCGTAATTTTGACCAACTTCGGCTGGATTTACCGGAACTTGGGGGATATTTTCCAGTCCCGAGGACTCTTAAGTAAGCCGTGATGGCCTTGGTTTGCATTGAAATGGATACAGCAAAACTTTTTGAACGCTCACTTTTGAGCTTCTGGGCCGAAATATAGCCCCACTTCACTTTAAGACTGAAAGAGTAGCCGAGACCGTCTTACGCGCATCGTGATTTTGACCAACGTCTTCTCGATTTTCCGGAAGTTGGGAAATACATTCGACACCAGGGGACTCTAAACTAACTCCTGATAGCCTTGGTTTGCAGTGAAATGGACACAGCGAAAGTTTTTGAACGCTCACTCTCGAGCTTCTGGGCCGAAATAGAGCCCCATTTTACTTTAAGACTGAAAGAGTAGGCGAGACCGTCTTGAGCGAATCGTGATTTTGACCAATTTCGCGTTTATTTCCCGAAACTTGGGTGATATATTCCAGTCAAAGGGACTCTAAAGTAACTCCTGATGGCGTTGGTTTTCAGTGAAATAGACAGAGCACAACTTTGGAGCTTCTGGGCAGAAATATAGCCCCACTTTACTTTAAGACTGAAAGAGTAGGCGAGACAGTCTTGGGCGAATCGTGATTTTGACCAATTTTGCGTTTATTTCCCGAAACTTGGGTGATATATTCCAGTCAAAGGGACTGTAAAGTAACTCCTGATGGCCTTGGTTTTCAAGGAAAAGGACAGAGCACAACTTTGGAGCTTCTGGGCAGAAATATAGCCGCACTTTTCTTTAAGACTGGAAGAGTAGATGAGACCGCCTTACTCGCATCGTAATTTTGAGGAACTTCAAATGGATTTCCCGGAACTTGGGGGATATTTTGCAGTCCCTTGGACGCTAAACTAAGTCCTGATGGCCTTGTTTTGAAGTAAAATGGACACAACAAAACTTTTTGAACGCTCACTTTCTAGCTTGTGGGCCGAAATATAGCCACACTTCACTTTAGGACTGACACAGTAGTCGAGATCACGTTACGCGCATCATGAATTTGATCAACTTCGGCTCGATTTTCCGGGACTTGGGGGATATTCTCCAGTCCCTGAGACTCTAAACTAACTTCTGATGGCCTTGGTTTGCACTGAAAGTGACAGAGCAAAACTTTTTAAACACTCACTTTCGAGGTTCTGGGCCGAAATATTGCCCCACTTCACTTTAAGACGGAAAGAGTAGCCGAGACCACCTTACGAACATCGTGATTTTGACCAACTTCGGCTGGATTTACCGGAACTTGGGGGATATTTCCAGTCCCGAGGACTCTTAAGTAAGCCGTGATGGCCTTGGTTTCCATTGAAATGGATACAGCAAAAGCTTTTGAACGCTCACTTTTGAGCTTCTGGGCCGAAATATAGCCCCACTTCACTTTAAGACTGAAAGAGTAGCCGAGACCGTCTTACGCGCATCGTGATTTTGACCAACGTCTTCTCGAGTTTCCGGAAGTTGGGAAATACATTCCACTCCCGAGGACTCTAAACTAACTCCTGATAGCCTTGGTTTGCAGTGAAATGGACACAGCGAAAGTTTTTGAACGCTCACTCTCGAGCTTCTGGGCCGAAATAGAGCCCCATTTTACTTTAAGACTGAAAGAGTAGGCGAGACCGTCTTGAGCGAATCGTGATTTTGACCAATTTCGCGTTTATTTCCCGAGACTTGGGGGATATATTCCAGTCAAAGGGACTCTAAAGTAACTCCTGATGGCCTTGGTTTTCAGTGAAATGGACAGAGCACAACTTTGGAGCTTCTGGGCAGAAATATAGCCCCACTTTACTTTAAGACTGAAAGAGTAGATGAGACCACCTTACGCGCATCGTAATTTTGACGAACTTCGAATGGATTTCCCGGAACTTGGGGGATATTTTGCAGTCCCTTGGACGCTAAACTAAGTCCTGATGGCCTTGTTTTGAAGTAAAATGGACACAACAAAACTTTTTGAACGCTCACTTTCTAGCTTGTGGGCCGAAATATAGCCACACTTCACTTTAGGACTGACACAGTAGCCGAGACCACGTTACGCGCATCACGAATTTGATCAACTTCGGCTCGATTTTCCGGGACTTGGGGGATATTCTCCAGTCCCAGGGACTCTAAACTAACTTCTGATGGCCTTGGTTTGCACTGAAAGTGACAGAGCAAAACTTTTTAAACACTCACTTTCGAGCTTCTGGGCCGAAATATTGCCCCACTTCACTTTAAGACTGAAAGAGTAGCCGAGACTGTCTTGCGCAAACCGTGATTTTGAGCAACTTCAGGTCGGTTTCCCGGAACTTGGGGGATATATTCCATTTCCGCGGGCTCTAAACTAACTCCTGATGGCCTTGGTTTTCAGTGAAATGGACAAAGGAAAGCTTTTTGACCACTCTCTTTGTAGCTTCTGGGCCGAAATAGAATCCCACTTCACTTTCAGACTCAAATAGTAGCCGAGACCGCCTCATGCGCATCGTGAGTTAGACCAAGTTCAGGTCGATTTCACGCCAATTTTGGGATATTTTCCAGTCCGGGGAACTCTAAACTAACTCCGGATGGCCTTGGTTTGCACTGAAATGCGCAGAGCATAACTTTTTGAACGCCCACTTTGGAGCTTGTGGGCCGAAATATAGCCCCACTTCACTTTAAGACTGAAAGAGTAGCCGAGATCGCCTTACGCGCATCGTGATTTTGACCATTTTCGGATCGATTTCTCGGAACTTGGGGGATATTTTCCAGTCCCGGGGACTCTAAACTAACTCCTGATCGCCTTGCTTTGCATTGAAATGGACAGAGCAAAACTTTGTGAACGCTCACTTTCGAGCTTGTGGGCCGAAATATAACCCCACTTTACTTTAAGACTGAAACAGTAGCCGAGCCCGCATTTCGCGCATCGTGATTTTGATCAACTTCAGCTCGCTTTCCCAGAACTTGGGGAATATTTTCCAGTCCCGGGGACACTAAATTAACCTTTGATAGCTTTAATTTGCAGTGAAATGCACACAGCAAAACTTTTTCAACACTCACTTTCGAGCTTCTGGACAGAAATATAGACCCACTTCACTTTAAGACTGAAAGGGTAGCCGAGATCGCTTTGGGAGCATCGTAACTTTGACCAACTTGAGCTCGCTTTCCCGGAACTTGGGCAGTAGTTTTCAGTCCCGGGGAATCTAAACTAACCCCTGATGGCCTTGGTTTGCAGTGAAATGGACACAGCAAAACTTTTTGAACGCTCACTTTCGGGCTTCTGGCCCGAAATATAGCCCCACTTCACTTTAAGACAGAAAGAGTAGCCGAGTCCACTTTAGGGGCATCGTGATTTTGACTAACCTCGGCTCAATTTCCCGGACCTTGGGGCATATTTTCTTGTCCCGGGGACGCTAAACTAAGTCCTGATCGCCTTGGTTTGCAGTGAAATGAACACAGCAAAACTTTTTGAACGCTCACTTTCGGGCTTCTGGCCCGAAATATAGCCCCACTTCACTTTAAGACTGAAAGAGTAGCCGAGACTACGTTACGCAAATCGTGATTTTGACCAACTTCGGCTCGATTTCCCGGAAGTTGAGGGATATTTTCAAGTCCCGGGGACTCTAAACTAGCTCCTGATGGCTTTGGTTTGCAGTGAAATAAACACAGGGAAACTTTCTGAACGCTCACTTTCAAGCTCCTGGGCAGGAATAAAGCCTCACTTCACTTTAAGACTGAAACAGTAAGCGAGACCGCCTAACGCGCACCGTAATTTTGACCAACTTCGGCTAAATTTCCCTGAACTTGGGGGATATTTTCCAGTCCCGAAGACTCTTAAGTAACCCCTGATGGCCTTCGTTTGCATTGAAATGGATACAGCAAAACTTTTTGAACGCTCACTTTTGAGCTTCTGGGCCGAAATATAGCCCCACTTCACTTTAGGACTGAAAGACTAGCCAAGACCGTCTTGCGCGCATCGTGATTTTGACCAACGTCTTGTCGATTTTCTGGAACTTGGGAAATATATTGCAGTCCCAGGGACTCTAAACTAACTGCTGATAGCCTTGGTTTGCAGTGAAATGGACACAGCAAATTTTTAGCAGCGCTCACTTTGGAGCTTCTGGGCCGAAATAGAGCCCCACTTCACTTTAAGACTGAAAGAGTAGCCGAGGCCGCCTTAGGCGCATCGTGATTTTGACCAACTTCGGCTTGAGTTGCCAGAACTTAAAAGATATTTTCCAGTCCCGGGGACTCTAAACTAACTCATGATGGCCTTGGTTTTCAGTGAAATTCAGAGAGGAAAACTTTTTGAACGCTCACTTTCGAGCTTCTGGACCGAAATATAGCCCTACTTAACTTCAAGACTGAAAGAGTAGCCGAGACCGCCTTACGCGAATCGTTATTTTGACCAACTTCGTCTCGATTTCGCGGAAGTTGGGGGATATTTTCCAGTTCCGGGCACTGTAAACTACTTCCTGAGGGCCTTGCTTTGCAGTGAAATGGGCACAGCATAACTTTTTGAACGGTCACTTTCGAGCTTGTGGGCGGAAATATACAGCCACGTCACTTTAAGACTCAAAGAGTAGCCGAGACTGCTTTACGCGCATCGTGATTTTGACAAACTTCGGCTCGATTTCCCGGAACTCTGGGGATATTTTGATGTCCCGGAGACTGTAAACTATCTCCTGATGTGGCTTGGCTCGCGGTGAAATGGACACAGCAAAACTTTTTGAACTTTCACTTTCTAGCTTCTGGGCCGAAATATAGCCCCAGTTCACTTTAAGAATGAAAGAATAGCCGAGAACGCCTTACGCACATCGTGATAGTGACCAACTTTGGCTCGATTTCCCGGGAAATGGGGAATATATTCCGGTACCGGGGACTCTAAAGTAACTCTTGATTGCCTTCGTTTGCATTGAAATGGAGAGAGCAAAACTTTTTCAACGCTCTCCTTCGGGCTTCTGATCCGAAATATAGCCCCACTTCAGTTTAAGACTGAACGAGTAGCCGACACCGTCTTACGCGCTTCACAATTTTGACCAACTTCGGCGCGATTTCCCGAAACTTCGGGTATATATTCAAGTCCCAAGGACTCTAAACTAACCCCTGATGGCCTTGGTCTGCAGTGAAATGGACACAGCAAATTTTTTTGAACGCTTACTTTCGAAATTCTGGGCCGAAATATAGCCCCACTTCACTTTAAGACTGAAAGAGTAGCCGAGACCGCCTTACGCGCATCGTGATTTTGGGATACTTCGGCTCGATTTCCCGCAAATAGGGGCATATTTTCCAGTCCCGGGGACTCTAAACTAACTCCTGATGGCCTTGGTTTCCAGTGAAATGGACACAGGAACACTTTTTGAACGCGCACTTTCGAGCGTGCTAGCCGAAATATAGCCCCACTTGTTTTTAAGACTGAAAGAGTAGGCGGGAGCGCCTTACGCGCATTGTGATTTTGAGGATCTTCGGCTCGATCTGGCGACACTTGGGAGATATTTTCCAGTCCCAAAGTCTCTAAACTCACTCCTGATTGTCTAAGATGTGAGTGAAATAGAGACAAAAATTTTTGAACCCTTACTTTCGAGCTTCTGGAGTTAAATCTAAGCCCACTTCACCTTAAGACTGAAAGAGTAGCCGAGACCCCCTTAAGCGCATCGTGATTTTGACTAACTTCGGGTGGATTTCCCGTAACTTGGGGGATATTTCCAGTCCCTTGGACGCTAAACTAAGTCGTTTTGGCCTTGTTTTGCAGTGAAATGGACACAGCAAAACTTTTTAAACACTCAGTTTCGAGCTTCTGGGCCGAAATATTGCCCCACTTCACTTTAAGACTGAAAGAGTAGCGGAGACCGCCGTACGCGCATCGTGATTTTGACCAACTTCGGTTAAATTTCCCGGAACTTGGGGGATATTTTCCAGTCCCGGGGACTCTAAACTGGCCCCCGACGTCCTTGGTCTGCAGGAAAATAGACACAGCAAAACTTTTTGAACGCTCACTTTTGAGGTTCTGGGCCGAAATATAGCTCCACTTCACTATAAGAGTGAAAGAGTAGCCGAGACCGCCTTACGCCTTACAACTTTGGCTCGATTTCCCGGAACTTGGGACACATTTTCCAGTCCCGCGGACTCTAAAGTAACTCCTGATTGCCTTGTTCTGGAGTGAAATTGACAGAGGACAAGTTTTTGAACGCTCACTTTCCAGCTTCCTGGCGGAAATATAGCCCCAGTTCACTTTAAGAATGAAAGAGTAACCGGGACCGTCTTACGCGGATCGTGATTTTGACCAACTTTGGCTCGATTTCCCGGGAAATGGGGGATATTTTCCGGTACCGGGGACTCTAAACGAACTCCTGATTGCCTTGGTTTGCAGTGAAATGGACACAGCACAACTTTTTAAACGCTCACGTTTGAGCTTCTGGGCCGAAGCATAGCCCTACTTCACTTTAAGACTGAAAGACTAGCCGAGACCGCCTTACGCGCATCGTGATTTTGGGCTACTTCGGCTCGATTTCCCGGAACTTGGGAGATAATTGCCAGTCCCGGGCACTCTAAACTACTTCCTGATGGCCTTGGTTTTCAGTGAAATGGACACAGCCAAACTCTTTGAAGGTTCACTTTCGAGCTTCTGGGCCGAAATATAGCCCCACTTCACTTTAAGACTGAAAGAGTAGCCGGGACCGCCTTACGCGCATGGTAATTTTGTCGAACTTCGGCTTGATTTCCTGGGACTTGGGGGATATTTTCCAGTCCCGGAAGCTCTAAACTAACTCCTGAATGCCTTGGTTTTTAGTGAAATGGAGACAGGTAAAAGGGGCGCACGCTAGGTTTCCAGGTTGTAGGCCGAAATATAGCCCCACTTTATTTTAAGACTGAAAGTGTACACGAAACCGCCTTAAGCGCATCGAAATTTTTAGCCACTATGGCTCGATCTGCCAAAACTTGGGGAATATTTTCCAGTCCCGGGAACTCTACCCTAACTCTTAATGGCCTTAGTTCTCAGTAAAATTGTCACAGGTAACAGGAGCGCACGCTCGGTGTCGAGCTTCTAGGCCGAAATGTAGCCCCACTTCATTTTAAGACTGAAAGAGTAAACGAAACTGCCGTACGCTTATCGTAATTTTAAGAAAGTATGGCTCAATTTGCCGAAACTTGAAGGATAGCTTCCAGTCTCGAGGTTTCTAAACTTTCTCCTGATGGACTTAGTTCTTAGTGAAATGGACACAGGTAAAAGGAGAGCACGCTCGGTGTCGAGCTTGTAGAACCGAAATATAGCCCCACTTCATTTTCGGAGTAAACGAGTAGCCGAGACCGCCTTACGCGCATCGTGATTTTGAGCATCTTTGGCTCGATTTGCCGGAATTCGGGGAATATTTTCCAGTCCCGAGGACTCTATGCTAACTCGTGATGAACTTAGTTTCCAGTGATATGTACACAGGCAAAAGGAGCGCACGCTCGGTGTTGAGCTTGTCGGCCGAAATATAGCCCCACTTCATTTTAAGACTGAAAGAGTAGCCGAGACCGCCTTACGCGCATGGTGATTTTGAGCAACTTTGGCTCGACCTGTCAGAATTTGGGAAATATTTTCCAGTCCTAAGGACTCTAAACTAACTCTTGATGGCCTAAGATGTCAGTGAAATGGACACAGGTAAAATTAGCGGAGGCCCGGTCTCGAGCTTCTAGGTCGAAATATAGCCTCCCTTAATTTTAAGACTGAAAGAGTAGCCGAGACCGCGTTACGCGCATCGTGATTTTGGGCCACTTTTGCTCGATTTCCCGGAAGTTGGCGAATAATTTAAAGTCCCGGGGACGCTAAACTAACTCCCGATGACCTTGGTTTGCAGCTTAATGAACACAGCAAAACATTCTGAACGCTCACCTTCGAGCTTCAGGGCCGAAATATAGCCCTATTTAAATTTAAGACTGAAACAATAGCCGAGAGCCCGTTACGCGCATCGTAATTTTCATCAACTTCGGCGCCATTTCCTGGAACTTGGAGAATATTTTCCAGTCCCGGGGACTCTAAACTAACTCCTGATGGCCTTGGTTTGCAGTGAAATGGACACAGCAAAACTTTTTGAACGCTCACTTTCGAGCTTGTGGGCCTAAATATAGCCAGACTTCACTTTAAGACTGAAACAGTAGCCGAGACCGCGTTACGCGCATCGTGATTTTGATCAACTTCTGCTCGCTTTCCTGGAACTTGGGGAATATTTTCCAGTCCCGGGGACTCTAAACTAACTCCTGATGGCCGTGGTTTGCAGTGAAATTCACACAGCACAAGTTTTTGAACGCACACTTTCGAGCTTCTAGGCCGAAATATAGTCCCACATCACTTACCACTTAAAGAGTAACCGAGACCGGCGTGCGCGCATCGTGATTTTGACCAACTTCGGGTCGATATTCCGGAACTTGGGGGATATTTTCCAGTCCCAGGGACTCTAAACTAACTCTTGCTGGCCTTGATTTTGCAGTGAAATGGAGACAGCAAAACTTTTTGAACTCTCAGTTTCGAGCTTGTGGGCCGAAATATACCCACACTTTACTTTAAGACTGAAACAGTAGCCGAGCCCGCATTTCGCCCATCGTGATTTTGATCAACTTCGTCTCGCTTTCCCGGAAATTGGGGAATATTTTCCAGTCCCGGGGACCCTAAACTAACTTTTGATAGCTTTGGTTTGCAGTGAAATGCACACAGCAAAACTTTTTGAACGCTGACTTTCGAGCTTCTGGAAAGAAATATAGCCCGACTTTACTTTAAGACTGAAAGAGTAGCCGAGACCGCATTTCGCGTATCGTGATTTTCACCAACTTCGGCTCGATTTCCCGGAAGTTGGGGGATATTTTCCAGTCCCGGGGACCCTAAACTAGCTCCTGATGGCTTGGTTTGCAGTGAAATAAGCACAGGAAAACTTTTTGAACGCTCACTTTCAAGCTCCTGGGTAGGAATAAAGCCTCACTTCACTTTAAGACTGAAACAGTAAGCGAGACCGCCTAACGCGCACCGTGATTTTGACCAACTTCGGCTAAATTTCCCTGAACTTGGGAGATATTTTCCAGTCCCAAAGACTCTTAAGTAACCCCTGATGGCCTTCGTTTGCATTGAAATGGATACAGCCAAATTTTTTGAACGCTCACTTTTGAGCTTCTTGGCCGAAATATAGCCCCACTTCACTTTAAGACTGAAAGACTAACGAAGACCGTCTTGCGCACATGGTGATTTTGACCAAGGTGTTCTCGATTTTCCGAAACTTGGGAAATATATTGCAGTCCCGGGGACTCTAAACTAACTCATGATGGCCTTGGTTTTCAGTGAAATTCAGAGAGGAAAACTTTTTGAACGCTCACTTTCGAGCTTCTGGGCCGAAATATACAGCCACGTCACTTTAAGACTCAAAGAGTAGCCGAGACTGCTTTACGCGCATCGTGATTTTGACAAACTTCGGCTCGATTTCCCGGGACTTGGGGGATATTTTGATCTCCCGGACACTGTAAACGATCTGCTGATGTGGCTTGGTTTGCATTGAAATGGACACAGCAAAACTTTTTGAACTTTCACTTTCTAGCTTCTCGGCGTAAATATAGCCCCAGTTCACTTTAAGAATGAAAGAGCAGCCGAGACCGCCTTACGCCCATCGTGATTTTGACAAAATTCGGCTCGATTTCCCCGAACTTGGGCGATATTTTCCAGTCCCGAGGAGTCTAAACTAACTCCTGATGGCCTCGGTTTGCAGTGAAATGAACACAGCAAAACTTTTTTAACTTTAATTTCTAGCTTCTCGGCCGAAATATAGCCCCAGTTCACTTTAAGAATGAAAGAGTAGCCGAGACCGCCTTACGCGCATCGTGATTTTGACAAAATTCGGCTCGATTTCCCCGAACTTGGGCGATATTTTCCAGTCCCGAGGAGTCTAAACTAACTCCTGATGGGTTTGGTTTGCAGTGGAATGAACACAGGAAAACTTTTTGAAGGCTTATTTTCGAGCTTCTGGGATGAAATATAGTCCCACTTCACTTTAAGACTGAAAGAGTAGGCGAGACCGCCTTACGCGCATCGTGATTTTGAGCAACTTTTGTTCGATTTTCTAGAATTTTGGCGATATTTTCAAGTCCCGGGGACTCTAAACTAACTCCTGATGGCCTTGGTTTTCAGTGAAATGGACAAAGGAAAGCTTTTTGAACACTCTCTTCACTTTCAGACTGAAATAGTAGCCGAGACCGCCTCACGCGCATCGTGAGTTAGACCAAGTTCAGCCCGATTTCACGCAACTTTTGGGATATTTTCTAGTCCGGGGGACTTTAAACTAACTCATGATGGCCTTGGTTTGCACTGAAATGCGCACAGCATAACTTTTTGAACGCCCACTTTGGAGCTTGTGGGCCGAAATATAGCCCCACTTCACTTTAAGACTGAAAGAGTAGCCGAGATCGCTTCACGCGCATCGTGATTTTGACCATTTTCGGATCGATTTCTCGGAACTTGGGGGATATTTTCCATTCCCGGGGACTCTAGACTAACTCATGATCGCCTTGCTTTGCATTGAAATGGACAGAGCAAAACTTTTTGAACGCTCACCTTCGAGCTTCCTGGCCGAAATAAAGCCACCACTTTACTTTAAGACTTAAAGAGTAACCGAGACCACCTTACGCGTATAGTGATTTTGACAAACGTCGGCTCGCTTTCCCGGAACTTGGGGAACATTTTCCAGTCCCTTGGACGCTAACCTAAGTCCTGATGGCCTTGTTTTCTAGTGAAATAGACACACCAAAACTTTTTGAACGCTCACTTTCGAGCTTCTGGACAGAAATATAGCCCGACTTTACTTTAAGACTGAAAGAGTAGCCGAAACCGCCTTACGTATATCGTAATTTTGACGAACTTGGAATGGATTTCCCGGAACTTGGGCGATATTTTCCAGTCCTTTGGACGCTAAACTAAGTCCTGATGGCCTTGTTTTTAAGTGAAATGGACACAGCAAAACTTTTTGAACGCTCACTTTCTAGCTTGTGGGCCGAAATATAGGCACACTTGACATTAAGACTGAAACAGTAGCCGAGACCACGTTACGCGCATGATGATTTTGATCAACTTTGGCTCGATTTCCCGGGACTTGGGGGATATTTTCTAGTCCTCGGGACTCTAAACTAACTCCTGATTGCCTTGGTTTGCATTGAAATGGACACAGCACAATTTTTTGAAAGCACACTTTCCAGATTCTGGGCCAAAATATAGCCCCACTTCACTTAAGACTGAAAGACTAGCCGAGACCGCCTTGCTCGCATCGTGAGTTTGACAAACTTCCGGTCGATATTCCGGAACTTGGGGGATATTTTCCAGTCCCAGGAACTCTAAACTAACTCCTGATGGACTTGGTTTGCAGTGAAATGGACAGAGCAAAACTTTTTGAACGCTCACCTTCGAGCTTCCTGGCCGAAATAAAACCCCACTTTACTTTAAGACTTAAAGAGTAACCGAGACCACCTTACGCGTATTGTGATTTTGACAAACTTCGGGTGGATCTCCCGGAATTTGGGGAACATTTTCCAGTCCCTTGGACGCTAAACTAAGTATTGGTGGCCTTGTTTTGCAGTGAAATGGACACAGCAAAACTTTTTGAACGCTCACTTTCGAGCTTGTGGGCCGAAATATAGCCACACTTTACTTTAAGACTGAAACAGTAGCCGAGTCCGCATTTCGCGCATCGTGATTTTGATCAACTTCGGCTCGCTTTCCCGGAACTTGGAGAATATTTTCCAGTCCCGGGGACCCTAAGCTAACTTTTGATAGCTTTGGTTTTCAGTGAAATGCACACAGCAAAACTTTTTCAACGCTCACTTTCGAGCTTCTGGACAGAAATATAGCCCCACTTCACTTTAAGACTGAAAGGGTACTGAGACCGCTTTGGGAGCATCGTGATTTTGACCAACTTCAGCTCAATTTACCGGAACTTGGGGAATATTTTCCAGTCCCCGGGACGCTAAACTAACTCGTGATGGCCTTGGTTTTCAGTGAAATTCAGAGAGGAAAACTTTTTGAACGCTCACTTTCGAGCTTCTGGACTGAAATATAGCCCTACTTCACTTTAAGACTGAAACAGTAGCCGAGACAGCCTTACGCGAATCGTTATTTCGACCAACTTCGTCTCGATTTCGTGGAACTTGGGGGAAATTTTGGCGTCCCGGACACTGTAAATAATCTGCTGATGTGGCTTGGTTTGCGGTGAAATGGACACAGCAAAACTTTTTGAACTTTCACTTTCGAGCCTCTCGGCCGGAATGTAGCCCGAGGTCACTTGAAGAATGAAAGAATAGCCGAGTCCGCCTTACGCGCATCGTGATTTTGACAAAATTCGGCTCGATTTCCCCGAACTTGGGCGTTATTTTCCAGTCCCGAGGAGTCTAAACTAACTCCTGATGGCCTTGGTTTGGAGTCAAATGAATCCAGCAAAACTTTTTGACGGCTTATTTTCGAGCTTCTGGCATGAAATATAGCCCCACTTCACTTTAAGACTGAAAGAGGAGGCGAGACCGCCTTACGCGCATCGTGATTTTGAGCAACTTCCGCTCGATTTTCTAGAATTTTCGCGATATTTTCAAGTCCCGGGGACTCTAGAGTAACTCCTGATGGCCTTGGTTTGCAGTGAAATGGACGCAGGAAAACTTTTTGAACGCTCAGTTTCGAGCTTCTGGGCCGAAATACGACCGTATTTCACTTTAAGACTGAAATAGTAGCCGAGACCGCCTTACGAGCATCGTCATTTTGACCAAGTTCAGCTCGATTTCCCTTAACTTGGGGGATATTTTCCAGTCGGGGGAACTTTAAACTAACTCCTGATGGCCTTGGTTTGCAGTTAAATGGAGAAAGCGTAACTTTTTAAAGGGTCACTTTCGAGCTTCTGGGCCGAAATATAGCCCCACTTTGCTTTAAGACTGAAAGAGTAGCCGAGACCGTGTTACGCGCATCGTGATTTTGGCCAACTTCCGTCCGATTTCCCGGAACTTCGGGGATATATTCCAGTCCCGGGGACTCTAAACTAACTGCTGATGGCCTTGGTTTGGAGTGAAATGGACACAGCACATTTTTTTGAACGCTCACTTTCGAGCTTCTCGGCCGAAATATAGCCCTACTTCACTTTAAGACTGAAAGAGTAGCCGAGACCGCCTTACGCGCATCGTAATTTTGACCAACTTCGGCTCGATTTCCCGGAAGTTGGCGAACATTTTCAATTCCCGGTGAAGCCAAACTAACTTCCGATGGCCTTAGTTTGCAGTTAAATGGACACAGCAAAACTTTTTGAACGCTCACTTTCGAGCTTATGGGTCGAAATATAGCCCCACTTAACTTTAAGACTGAAAGAGTAGCCGAGACAGCCTTACGCGCATCGTGAGTTTGGGTTATTTCGGCTCGATTTCCCGAAAATAGGGGGATATTTTCCAGTCCCGGGGACTCTAAACTAACTCCTGATGGCCTTGGTTTTCAGTGAAATGGACACACGAACACTTTTTGAACGCGCACTTTCGAGCTTGGTGGCCGAAATATAACCCTACATCTTTTTAAGACTGAAAGAGTAGGCGGGAGGGCCTTACGCGCGTTGTGATTTTGAGGATCTTCGGCTCGATCTGGCGACACTTGGGTGATATTTTCCAGTTCCAAAGTCTCTAAACTCACTCCTGATTGTCTAAGATGTGAGTGAAATAGAGACAAAAATTTTTGAACCCTTACGCTCGAGCTTCTGGAGTTAAATCTAAGCCCACTTTACCTTAAGACTGAAAGAGTAGCCGAGACCCCCTTAAGCGCATCGTGATTTTGACTAACTTCGGGTGGATTTCCCGTAACTTGGGGGATATTTCCAGTCCCTTGGACGCTAAACTAAGTCGTGATGGCCTTGTTTTGCAGTGAAATGGACACAGCAAAACTTTTTAAACACTCAGTTTCGAGCTTCTGGGCCGAAATATTGCCCCACTTCACTTTAAGACTGAAAGAGTAGCCGAGACCGCCGTACGCGCGTCGTGATGTTGACCAACTTCGGTTAAATTTCCCGGAACTTGAGGGATATTTTCCAGTCCCGGGGACTCTAAACTGACCCCCGACGTCCTTGGTGTGTAGTAAAATGGACACAGCAAAACTTTTTGAACGGTCACTTTTGAGGTTCTGGGCCGAAATATAGCTCCACTTCACTTTAAGAGTGAAAGAGTAGCCGAGACCGCCTTACGCCCATCGTAATTTTGACGAACTACGTCTCGATTTTTCGGAACTTGGGGGATATTTTCCAGTCCCGCGGACTCTAAAGTAACTCCTGATGGCCTTGCTCTTGAGTGAAATGGACACAGCACAAGTTTTTGAACGCTCACTTTCGAGCTTCTGGACGGAAACATTGCCCCCGTTCACTTTAAGAATGAAAGAGTAACCGGGACCGTGTTACGCGCATCGTTATTTTGACCAACTTTGGCTCGATTTTCCAGGAAATGGGGGATATTTCCCGGTACCGGGGACTCTATACTAACTCCTGATTGCCTAGGCCGAAATGTAGCCCCAGTTCATTTTAAGACTGAAAGAGTAAACGAAACTGCCGTACGCTTATCGTAGTTTTAAGAAAGTATGGCTCAATTTGCCGAAACTTGGAGGATAGCTTCCAGTCTCGAGGATTCTAAACTATCTCCTGATGGACTTAGTTCTTAGTGAAATGGACACAGGTAAAAGGAGAGCACGCTCGGTGTCGAGCTTGTAGAACCGAAATATAGCCCCACTTCATTTTCGGAGTAAACGAGTAGCCGAGACCGCCTTACGCGCATCGTGATTTTGAGCATCTTTGGCTCGATTTGCCGGAATTCGGAGAATATTTTCCAGTCCCGAGGACTCTATGCTAACTCGTGATGAACTTAGTTTTCAGTGATATGTACACAGGCAAAAGGAGCGCACGCTCGGTGTTGAGCTTGTCGGCCGAAATATAGCCCCACTTCATTTTAAGACTGAAAGAGTAGCCGAGACCGCCTTACGCGCATGGTGATTTTGAGCAACTTTGGCTCGATCTGCCAGAATATGGAAAATATTTTCCAGTCCCAAGGACTCTAAACTAACTCCTGATTGCCTAAGATGTCAGTGAAATGGACACAGGTAAAATTAGCGGAGGCCCGGTCTCGAGTTTCTAGGTCGAAATACAGCGCCCCTTAATTTTAAGACTGAAAGAGTAGCCGAGACCGCCTTATGCGCATCGTGATTTTGGGCCACTTTTGCTCGATTTTCCGGAATTTGGGCGACGGAGGCGCTAAACTAACTCCCGATGACCTTGGTTTGCAGTTGAAGAAACACAGGAAAACATTCTGAACGCTCACCTTCGAGCTTCAGGGCCGAAATATAGCCCTATTTAAATTTAAGACTGAAACAATAGCCGAGAGCCCGTTACGCGCATCGTAATTTTCATCAACTTCGGCGCCATTTCCTGGAACTTGGAGAATATTTTCCAGTCCCGGGGACTCTAAACTAACTCCTGATGGCCTTGGTTTGCAGTGAAATGGACACAGCAAAACTTTTTGAACGCTCACTTTCGAGCTTGTGGGCCTAAATATAGCCAGACTTCACTTTAAGACTGAAACAGTAGCCGAGACCGCGTTACGCGCATCGTGATTTTGATCAACTTCTGCTCGTTTTCTTGGAACTTGGGGAATATTTTCCAGGCTCGGGGACTCTAAACTAACTCCTGATGGCCGTGGTTTGCAGTGAAATTCACACAGCACAAGTTTTTGAACGCACACTTTCGAGCTTCTAGGCCGAAATATAGTCCCACATCACTTACGACTTAAAGAGTAGGCGAGACCGCCGTGCGCGCATCGTGATTTTGACCAACTTCGGGTCGATATTCCGGAACTTGGGGGATACTTTCCAGTCCCAGGGACTCTAAACTAACTCTTGATGGCCTTGGTTTGCAGTGAAATGGAGACAGTAGTAATGGACGCTCATATGAGCGGTAACCAATCAGGAGCCAAGAAAGACAATAGGCTATTGTTTGGAGAACAATGGACGCTATTGTTTTCCACATCCAAGATGACCGCCACAAATTTCAGCCAATCAGCAGCCGAATTAAGAACAATGGATGCTATTGTTTTCCAAATCCAAGATGGCCGCCACAAATTTCAACCAGTCAGGAGCCGAATTGAGAATTCAAGATGGCGGCGCCCACGAAAGTCGGCCATGTTAGAAAACAGCCCACCAGCCTCGACGGAGGACTGGGATCGGTCTCACGGATTTCCATGGCGACACAAATCACGCCAGGGTCACGCAAAAAATGTCATGCAACTTTAAAATCGATACTTACAGTGTCCTGTGGTCCTAAACGACAGAGGTCCATGCAACAAGCGGCCATGATGGAGACTGAGAGACTTGTGTCCGAGGCACTTATATACCTTTCTATTCGTTCCAAAGCATCCTGGGACGGTGACCTCATCGGGAACCAATCCTAGACTTGCCCCACTCCCTTCACAGTCGAAGGGGTAAAAATAGGGGTAAGGGGGTACTCCCCGTTCCAAAGCATCCTGGGCTGATGACATCATCGGGAACCAATCTTAGACTTGCCCCACTCCCTTCGCAGTCGAAGGGGTAAAAATTGGGGTGAGGAGGTACTCCCCATTCCAAATCCTAGATTTGTCCCACTCCCTTCTCGCCCAAAGGTGTAAAATAGGGATAAGGGGGTACTTCCTCTTAGTCTGCTATTTAAAACCTTCACACGTTTTGAAAAGGACCAAAACAAAGTTTCTTGACTCAGGAAATGGAAGTTAGAAGAAGTCGAAGACTACTAGGATTGACCCCGAAGTAGATGAGTTCAAGGACAAATGTTTCATCTGTCAAGGCGACCTTGTCATTGACTCCTTGACTCGATGTAGTGCGAAAACTTATTGCTGTGGAAAATTTTTGCACAAGAGATGTTTGCAACAGGAGTTACAATACTCAGATAAGTTCGGACATTGCAAAACCTCAAATCCTCGGGGGAATGAAGATGAGGCACAACTTTCACCTTGGGAGGAGGTGGTACGAGAGAGGATTACCAACGCAACGAATGCCATCAATAGGTATCGGCGAGGGGGACGGCCTAATCATATTCACACTCGTAATATTGTTTCGTGGAGGACCTTGCCGTACCATGCGAATCTTTCCATCTGGTTTGAATTTTACACAAGACTCACCATCTTCGTGCAGCAAAGGGGAAACGCTACCCTGTACATCCATGCCTATGTCAACTTGCCGTGGATGACCATTACTCAATCAATAAGACAGACGGTGTATGAAATGTTCAGTAGAAACATCCCAACGGAAGTAATGCTCTGCGTACGCGAAGTAAAGTTTAGGTTATTGTTCCTATCGTGGCTGCACTACGACGTTGAGGATGAAGTGATTATCAACAGATTAACTCTTCAGTCATCTTTTTCAACCCCCATTTACCCTGAAGATACAGCTTGGGTGTAACGTGTAACTTTTATTGTAACTCGAAAAACTCGTAAAACAAAAACAAAGAGTCTGAGTCTTTATAACGTTTATTGAATAATGATAATAAAAATAATAACATGAGCTCCGAAAGAGAATTGGTTACAATTTTTAACTCTTTAACTCTTGACCGTCGTTATTCCACAAAGTGTTGGAAACTAAACTCGTTTCCAGTTTCACAGACTCTTGGTCCCTGGCCCCAAAACGCACGATATTCTGCCCTAGTTTTCTTTGCTTTTGGTCATGAAGTCTTTGCCTGATCCGTTCCTTATTCTTGGCATAGTAACTTCTCCAATACTCGTTGATCCGTTCCCTGTTGTTTTTACAGTATTGTCTTCGATAATTTCTGATGTGCTCCTTGTTCTGTTGACAATAGGCTCTCTGGCTGCTGGCGAGTCGTTCCTTGTTGTTTTCATACCATCTTTTACGACACCACATCCACCGCCACCACCACATTCACCACCACCACCGCCACCGTCACCACCGCCACTACCACCACATCCACCACATTCACCACCACCACCGCCACCACCACCACATCCACCACATTCACCACCACCACCACCGCCACATCCACCACCACCACAACTACCTCATCCACCACCACCACCACCACATTTACCACCGCCACCACCACATTCACCATCACCACCACACCACCACCACCACTGCCACCACCACCACCGTCACCACCACCGTCACCACCACCACTGCATCCACCACCACCCCACCACCTACACCACCACTGCATTTACCACCACCACCTCCTCCATCACCACCACATTTACCACCACCACATTCACCATCACCACCACTACCACCGCCACCGCCACCACCACCACCGCCACCACCACCACCACCACCACTGCATCCACCACCACCACCACCGCCACATTTACCACCACCACCACATTTACCACCGCCACCACCACCACATTTACCACCACCACCACCACATCCACCACCACCACATTCACCATCACCACCACCACCACCACCACCACCAGCATTACCACTGCATCCACCACCACCACCACATTTACCACCGCCACCACCACCACCGCCACCACCACCACCGCCACCACCACCACCATCGCCGTGACCACCTCCACCACACTCGTCAACTCCATCATTAATCATGTATAAAACTAAGGCATTAACTGTCTCAATTCGTTTTGAGTCAAACTAGCAAGGAGTCATGTCCCTTTATTGTCGATATTGTCATAGACAATTCTCTCGTGCAGACAGTAGAATTCGTCACGAAAAACATAGTTGTCAAAGCAGGGGATCAGAAAAGACACGAGATGTCCCAAATATCACATTTCCTACCGAATAGCACCATGGGATCCCTAGTAGAATAGAAATGGGAGAAGCGTTTCGGTTCAAGACACCCTCCAGTATTTTGATCGTGGGCCCTTCTGGTTGTGGCAAGACTTGTTTTACCGAGTCGTTACTCTTGGATCACTTGGAAGAATTGTTTGTAACCCCCCCCCCCCACTACGATTCATTATTGCTACGGGGCGTGACAAGACGGATTTAGAGACATGGAAGACGCTGGTGTGCAATTTCTTTGCGCTTGAGCCATTAACCGAAGGGAAAAAGCCTCGGTCTGTGACTTACAGAACGCACCTAGTAAGAGGTAAGTAAGAGCTATTGATATAAATCCTTGTTCAACACTGACCCTACGTGATTGCTGTCTTCCATAACCTCAAAGGATATGACGGGATGTTCCTGTTGCAGCATTGCTACGCGAAGCATCGGGAAGTCACGGATCAGATCACCGTCGGCACCAAAGTGCTGTCCTTCAAATCAGACCGATTGACCTTCAAAGATTCACTCTGCTTCCTTCCCTTTCCTCTTGTTAACTTCCCTTCTACCTTTGGCATCCAAGAATTAGTCAAAGGGTTCTTTCCTCACAAATCAACACGCGTGAAAATCAAGACTATGAAGGACCCATGCCTCCTGCTGAGATGTATGATCCTGATGGCATGTCGGCTAAAAAGAAGGCACAATTTGAGCAGTGGTATGCAGAGAAGGTCAGAAACAACTATATCTTCAATCTTAAAACAGAAATGAGAGCCTACTGTGAGTCAGATGTCAAACTCCTAAAAGCCGGACGTCAAAAGTTCAGAAAAGAATTCCAGCAACATGCCGAATTTGACCCCATCGAGAAGTGTGTAACCATAGCGTCTGCGTGCAATCGGTTCTGGCGGAGGAAACTCCTGACTCCCAACAGCATAGCCACAGAACCCATGCAAGGATGGCAAGGAGCTCGTTCCAACCAATCCGTAAAAGCGTACAAGTGGCTAGCATGGCAGGAACACCTTCTTCGTCGTCACAGTCTCTCTTCCCCTAACGACGAGCCTCAAGCAGACCGCATTCAAAATGCGAGCAATGGCGGCGAACAGAGAGTGCTCCACTTCCTGGTAGATGGCCTTGATGTACAGACTCACACTGTCTATGAATTTCACGGATGTCTATGGCACGGCTGTCCTCGTTGCCATCCCCATCATCGTGACCGACATTCAAAATTCCATCCTGATCGTACCATCCAAGAATTGTATGAAGTCACTCAACAGAAACACCGTCTTTTGCGTCAGCACGGGTACAACCTTCAAATCATGTGGGAATGTGATTGGGATCGTGAAGTCAAAAGCAATGAAGATCTCAAACAGTTCCTAGCATCGTACGAGATGGTCGAACCTCTTAATCCAAGACATGCCTTCTTTGGGGGACGTACCAACGCCGTTCGCCTCCATCATGTGGCCAACGAGACCCAGGGTGAACAAATCAAATACGTGGACGTGACCTCCTTGTACCCGTGGGTTAACAAGACACAACAGTATCCCATTGGTCATCCCATCATCATCACCAACCCGGGGAACCAAGACATTCATGCGTACTTTGGTGTAGCAAAAGTAGATGTGATTTCTCCCTATCATTTGTATCATCCCGTCTTGCCCTTCCGACATCGTGGTAAACTGACATTACCTCTTTGCAGAACCTGCATGGAAGAGGAGATGACCAAGGACCTCTTGGAAAAATCTCATCGTTGTCCTCACTCGCCAGAAGAACGACTTCTTAGGGGTACGTGGTGCACCCCTGAACTCGTCAAAGCAGTAGAGGTCGGGTACCGCATCGTACACATCCACGAGGTCTGGCATTCTCCAGAAGAACAACGTCAAGAAGGGCTCTTTGCTGACTATGTCAACACGTGGTTAAAAATAAAACAAGAATCAGCCGGGTATCCTGGATGGGCGCAGACTGAGGAACAAAAACAGCAATACGTCCGTGACTACTTCGACAAAGAAGGCATCACCTTAGATCCTCTCCTCATCGAAAAAAATCCAGGGCGTAAAGCTACGGCAAAGTTAATGCTAAATTCCTTTTGGGGCAAGTTTGGCGAAAATCTTCACAAGAAAACCACTGAGGCAGTCACCACACCCGCTCATCTCTTTGCTCTAGTGTCAAACACCTTCACAGACATTCATACGGTCCGCATTTGTTCACAAGATTCCTTGGAAGTGGTCTATTCGAATCTAAGAGAAACCCAGCCGGACAACGGACGTGTCAACATTTTCATTGCTGCCTTCACTACCTGTTGGGCCCGTTTAAAGTTGTACTCCTATCTAGAGCAGCTACAACAACAAGTCTTATACTTCGACACCGACTCTGTCATTTTCTCGTTGAAGCCTGGCCAACCCAACATTCCTCTGGGAGACTTTCTAGGTGAAATGACCAACGAATTGGACGATGGCGATTACATCATCGATTTCACCTCAGCAGGACCAAAGAATTATGGATACAAGACGAAAAATGGTAAAGTGTGCTGCAAAGTGCGTGGGTTCACCCTAAATGTTCGTGGTCAACAACAACTTAACTACAACATCATGCGCCAGAACCTTCTAGATGAATTGACGGATCCTCTTGACGAACGTAGAAACATCGACGTCGTCAATCCCAATTTCTTCACCAGACATCCGGCCACCAAACAGCTCAAAGTGGGTCCACGCACCAAAAGATATGGATTGGTGTTTGACAAACGTGTGGTCGATCCGGACACCTTCAAGTCCTATCCTTATGGATACATACCATCTGGGTTTAATGATGTGGACATGGAAAATGCTGAAACCTTGTTGGAATTGTAAATGGTTTTGTTTTCCAAAGTCCGGCAACACCCCCGGCACCTTGTAAATAGTTTTTTGTACATAGTTTTACCCCTAGCGAGCTGGCGCGTCTTTGGACGGATCGCTTAGCCCGCGGGACAAAGCTCGATTAGGGAAGGGTCGGGACTTTGAGTTTTTGTACATAGTTTTTGGTAGATAGTTCCCGGCCACAAAGAGTCGAGGTGGCGCCTCGATGATACCCACCCCGGGAGTGCCGATTGGTCCGGGATTTCATCCACGAGCCAGGGTAACCAACCCTCCGGGAGTGCCCCACTTATCGACACGCTCGGGGTTTAGTGCTCTCCTTAAGAGAGGGGGACTGCCACTGTTTTTAATTCATTCTGATTTCTTTCCTCTGATTGGATACCGGTGTGTCGCCATGGAAATCCGTGAGACCGATCCCAGTCCTCCGTCGAGGCTGGTGGGCTGTTTTCCACCATGGCCGACTTTCGTGAGCGCCGCCATCTTGAATTCTTAATTCGGCTCCTGATTGGCTGAAATTTGTGGCGGCCATCTTGGAATTGGAAAACAATAGCATCCATTGTTCTTAATTCGGCTCCTAATTGGCTGAAATTTGTGGCGGCCATCTTGGATGTGGAAAACAATAGCGTCCATTGTTCTCCAAACAATAGCCTATTGTCTTTCTCGGCTCCTGATTGGTTACCGCACATATGAGCGTCCATTACTACTGGGGACAGCAAAACTTTTTGAACGCTCACCTTCAAGCTTCTGGGCCGAAATATAGCCCACTTTACTTTAATACTGAAAAAGTAGCCGAGACCGCCTTACGCGCATCGTGATTTTGACAAACTTCCGGTGGATTTCCCAGAACTTGGGGGATATTTTCAAGTCCCTTGGACGCTAAACTAGGTGCCGATGGCCTTGTTTTGCAGTGAAATGGACACAGCAAAGCTTTTTGAACGCTCACTTTCGAGGTTGTGGGCCGAAAAATAGGCACACTTCACTTTAAGACTGAAACAGTAGCCGAGACCACGTTTCGCGCATCGTGATTTTGATCAACTTCGGCTCGATTTCCCGGAACTTGCGAAATATTTTCCAGTCCCGGGGACTCTAAACTAACTCGTGCTGGTCTTGGTTTGCAGTGAAACGGAAACAGAAAAAGCTTTTGAACGCATACTTTGGAGCTTCTGGACCGAAATAGAACCCCACTTCACTTGAAGACTGAAAGAGTAGCCGAGACCGCCTTACGTGCATCGTGATTTTGAGCAACTTCGGCTCGATTTGCCGGAACTAAGGGGATATATTCCAGTTCTGAGGACTCTAAACTAATTCCTGATGGCCTTGGTTCACAGTAAAATGGACCCAGCAAAGCTTTTTGAGCGCTCAATTTCGAGCTTCTGGGCCAAAATATAGCCCCCCATTACTTTAACACTGAAAGAGTAGCCGAGACCGCCTTACGCGCATCGTGATTTTGACAAACTTCGGGTTGATTTCCCGGAACTTGGGGAATATTTTCCAGTCGCGGGGACTCTCAACTAACTCCTGCTTGTCTTGGTTTGCAGTGAAATGGACACAGCGAAAGTGTTTGAACGCTCACTCGCGAGCTTCTGGGCCGAAATAGAGCCCCCAATTTACTTTAAGACTGAAAGAGTAGCCGAGACCGTCTTGAGCGAATCGTGATTTTGACCAATTTCGCGTTTATTTCCCGAGACTTGGGGGATATATTCCAGTCAAAGGGACTCTAGAGTAACTCCTGATGGCCTTGGTTTTCACTAAAATGGACAGAGCACAACTTTGGAGCTTCTGGGCAGAAATATAGCCCCACTTTACTTTAAGACTGAAAGAGTAGATGAGACCGCCTTACGCGCATCGTAATTTTCACGAACTTCGAATGGATTTCCCGGAACTTGGGGGATATTTTGCAGTCCCTTGGAGGCTAAACTAAGTCCTGAGGGCCTTGTTTTGAAGTAAAATGGACACAACAAAACTTTTTGAACGCTCACTTTCTAGCTTGTGGGCCGAAATATAGCCACACTTCACTTTAGGACTGACACAGTAGCCGAGACCACGTTACGCGCATCATGAATTTGATCAACTTCGGCTCGATTTCTCGGGACTTGGGGCATATTCTCCAGTCCCGGGGACTCTAAACTAACTTCTGATGGCCTTGGTTTGCACTGAAAGTGACAGAGCAAAACTTTTTAAACACTCACTTTCGAGCTTCTTGGCCGAAATATTGCCCAACTTCACTTTAACACTGAAAGAGTAGCCGAGACCACCTTACGCACATCCTGATTTTGACCAACTTCGGCTGGATTTACCGGAACTTGGGGGATATTTTCCAGTCCCGAGTACTCTTAAGTAACCCCTGATGGCCTTGGTTTGCATTGAAATGGATACAGCAAAACTTTTTGAACGCTCACTTTTGAGCTTCTGGCCCGAAATATAGCCCCACTTCACTTTAAGACTGTAAGAGTAGCCGAGACCGTCTTACGCGCATCGTGATTTTGACCAACGTCTTCTCGATTTTCCGGAACTTGGGAAATACATTCCACTCCCGGGGACTCTAAACTAACTCCTGATAGCCTTGGTTTGCAGTGAAATAGACACAGTAATTTTTTTTGAGCTTTGAGCTTGTGGGCCTAAATAGAGCCCCACTTCACTTTAAGACTGAAGGAGTAGCCGACACCGCCTTAAGCGCACCGTGATTTTGACCAACTTTGGCTCGATTTGCCGGAACTTGGGAAATACATTCCACTCCCGGGGACTCTAAACTAACTCCTGATTGTCTTGGTTTTCAGTGAAATGGACACAGCGAAACGCTCAGTCTCGAGCTTCTGGACCGAAATATAGCCCCACTTTACGTTAAGACTGAAAGAGTAGCCGAGACCGTCTTGCGCAAATCGTGATTTTGACCAACTTCGGGTCGGTTTCCCGGAACTTGGGGGATATATTCCCTTTCTGCTGGCTCTAAACTAACTCCTGATGGCCTTGGTTCTCAGTGAAATGGACAAAGCAAAGCTTTTTGAACACTCTCTTTGTAGCTTCTGGGCCGAAATAGAATCCCACTTCACTTTCAGACTGAAATAGTAGCCGAGACCGCCTCACGCATCGTGAGTTAGACCAAGTTCAGCTCGATTTCACGCAACTTTTGGGATATTTTCCAGTAATGGGGACTCTAAACTAACTCCGGATGGCCTTGGTTTGCACTGAAATGGGAACAGCATAACTTTTTGAACGCTCACTTTCGAGCTTGTGGGCCGAAATATAGCCACACTTTACTTTAAGACTGAAACAGTAACCGAGACCGCATTTCGCGCATCGTGATTTTGATCAACTTCGGCTCGCTTTCCCGGTACCTGTGGAATATTTTCCAGTCCCGGGCACCCTAAACTAGCTTTTGATAGCTTTGGTTTGCAGTGAAATGCACACAGGAAAACGTTTTGAACGGTCACTTTCGAGCTTCTGGACAGAAATATAGCCCGACTTTACTGACTGAGAGACTGAAAGAGTAGCCGAAACCACCTTACGTATATCGTAATTTTGACGAACTTCGAATGGATTTCCCGGAACTTGGGGGATATTTTCCAGTCCCTTGGACGCTAAACTAAGTCCTGATGGCATTGTTTTGAAGTGAAATGGACACAGCAAAACTTTTTGAACGCTCACTTTCTAGCTTGTGGGCCGAAATAAGCCCCACTACACTTAAGACATAAAGAGTAGCCGAGACCGCCTTGCTCGCATCGTGAGTTTGACAAACTTCGGGTCGATATTCCGGAACTTGGGGGATATTTTCCAGTCCCAGGAACTCTAAACTAACTCCTGGTGGGCTTGGTTTGCAGTGAAATGGACAGAGCAAAACTTTTTGAACGCTCACCTTCGAGCTTCCTGGCCGAAATAAAGCCCCACTTTACTTTAAGACTTAAAGAGTAACCGAGACCACCTTACGCGCATTCTGATTTTGCCAAACTTCGGGTGGATCTCCCGGAACTTGGGGGAAATTTTCCAGTCCCTTGGACGCTAAACTAGGTGCCGATGGCCTTGTTTTTCAGTGAAATGGACACAGCAAAACTTTTTGCACGCTCACTTTCGGGGTTGTGGGCCGAAATATAGCCATACTTCACTTTAAGACTGAAACAGTAGCCGAGACCACGTTTCGCGCATCGTGATTTTGATGAACTTTGGGTCGATTTCCCGGAACTTGCGAAATATTTGACAAACTTCGGGTTGATTTCCCGGAACTTGGGGGATATTTTCTAGTCCCGGGGACTCTCAACTAACTCCTGCTTGTCTTGGTTTGCAGAGAAATGGACACAGCGAAAGTTTTTGAATGCTCACTCTCGTGCTTTTGGGCCGAAATAGAGCCGCATTTAACTTTAAGACTGAAAGAGTAGGCGAGACCGTCTTGAGCGAATCGTGATTTTGACCAATTTCGCGTTTATTTCCCGAGACTTGGGGGATATATTCCAGTCAAAGGGACTCTAAAGTAACTCCTGATGGCCTTGGTTTTCAGTGAAATGGACAGAGCACAACTTTGGAGCTTCTGGGCAGAAATATAGCCCCACTTTACTTTAAGACTGAAAGAGTAGATGAGACCGCCTTACGCGCATCGTAATTTTCACGAACTTCGAATGGATTTCCCGGAACTTGAGGGATATTTTGCAGTCCCTTGGACGTTAAACTAAGCCCTGATGGCCTTGTTTTGAAGTAAAATGGACACAACAAAACTTTTTGAACGCTCACTTTCTAGCTTGTGGGCCGAAATATAGCCACACTTCACTTTAGGACTGAAACGGTAGCCGAGACCACGTTACGCGCATCATGAATTTGATCAACTTCGGCTCGATTTCCCGGGACTTCGGGGATATTTTCCAGTCCCGGGGACTCTAAACTAACTTCTGATGGCCTTGGTTTGCACTGAAAGTGACAGAGCAAAACTTTTTGAACGCACACTTTCGAGCTTCTGGGCCGAAATGTTGTCCCACTTCACTTTAAGACTGAAAGAGCAGCCGAGACCACCGTACGCACATCCTGATTTTGAACAACTTCGGCTGGATTTACCGGAACTTGCGCGATATTTTCCAGTCCCGAGTACTCTTAAGTATCCCCTGATGGCCTTGGTTTGCATTGAAATGGATACAGCAAAAGCTTTTGAACGCTCACTTGTGAGCTTCTGGGCCGAAATATAGCCCCACTTCACTTTAAGACTGAAAGAGTAGCCGAGACCGTCTTACGCGCATCGTGATTTTGACCAACGTCTTCTCGATTTTCCGGAACTTGGGAAATACATTCCACTCCCGGGGACTCTAAACTAACTCCTGATAGCCTTGGTTTGCAGTGAAATAGACACAGTAATTTTTTTTGAGCTTTGAGCTTGTGGGCCGAAATAGAGCCCCACTTCACTTTAAGACTGAAGGAGTAGCCGACACCGCCTTAAGCGCACCGTGATTTTGACCAACTTCGGCTCGAATTGCCGGAACTTGGGGCATATTTTCCAGTCCCGGGGACTCTAAACTAACTCCTGATTGTCTTGGTTTTCAGTGAAATGGACACAGCGAAACTTTTTCAACGCTCACTCTCGAGCTTCTGGACCGAAATATAGCCCCACTTTACTTTAAGACTGAAAGAGTAGCCGAGACCGTCTTGCGCAAATCGTGATTTTGACCAACTTCGGGTCGGTTTCCCGGAACTTGGGGGATATATTCCATTTCCGTGGGCTCTAAACTAACTCCTGATGGCCTTGGTTTTCAGTGAAATGGACAAAGGAAAGCTTTTTGAACACTCTCTTTGTAGCTTCTGGGCCGAATTAGAATCCCACTTCACGTTTAGACTAAAATAGTAGCCGAGACCGCCTAACGCGCATCGTGAGTTAGACCAAGTTCAGGTCGATTTCACGCAACTTTTGGGATATGTTCCAGTCAGGGGGACTCTAAACTAACTCCGGATGGCCTTGGTTTGCACTGAAATGCGCAGAGCATAACTTTTTGAACGCTCCCTTTGGAGCTTGTGGGCCGAAATATAGCCCCACTTCACTTTAAGACTGAAACAGTAGCCGATACCGGATTTCGCGCATCCTGATTTTGATCAACTTCGGTTCGATTCCCCGGAACTTGGGGGATATTTTGATGTCCCGGACACTGTAAACAATCTGCTGATGTGGCTTGGTTAGCCGAGATTGCCTTACGCGCATCGTGATTTTGACGATTTTCGGATGGATTTCTCGGAACTTGGGGGATATTTTCCAGTCCCGGGGTCTCTAAACTAACTCCTGAGCGCCTTGCTTTGCATTGAAATGGACAGAGTAAAACTTTTTGAACGCTCACTCTCGAGCTTGTGGGCCGAAATATAACCACACTTTACTTTAAGACTGAAACAGTAGCCGAGACCGCATTTCGATTCGTTTTGCCGCAACTTGGGGAATATTTTCCAGTCCCGGGGACCCTAAACTAACTTTGATAGCTTTGGTTTTCAGTGAAATGCACACAGCAAAACTTTTTGAACGCTCACTTTTACTTTAAGACTGAAAGAGTAGCCAAAACCGACTTACGTGTATCGTAATTTTGACGAACTTCGAATGGATTTCCCGGAACTTGGGGGATATTTTCCAGTCCCTTGAACGCTAAACTAAGTCCTGATGGCCTTGTTTTGAAGTGAAATGGACACAGCAAAACTTTTTGACCCCTCACTTTCTAGCTTTTGGGCCGAAATATAGGCACACTTGACATTAAGACTGAAAAAGTAGCCGAGACCACGTTACGCGCATCATGAATTTGATCAACTTCGGCTCCAATTCCCGGGACCTGGGGGATATTTTCCAGTCCTGGGGACTCTAAACTAACTCCTGATGGCCTTGGTTTGCATTGAAATGGACAGCACAATTTTTTGAAAGCACACCTTCGAGATTCTGGGCCAAAATATAGCCCCACTTCACTTAAGACTGAAAAAGTAGCCGAGACCGCCTTGCTCGCATCGTGAGTTTGACAAACTTCGGATCGATATTTCGGAACTTGGGGGATATTTTCCAGTCCCAGGAACTCTAAACTAACTCCTGATGGGCTTGGTTTGCAGTGAAATGGACAGAGCAAAACTTTTTGAACGCTCACCTTCGAGTTTCATGGCCGAAATAAAGCCCCTCTTTACTTTAAGACTTAAAGAGTAACCAAGACCACCTTACGCGCATTGTGATTTTGACAAACTTCGGGTGGATGTCCCGGAACTTGGGGAACTTTTTCCAGTCCCTTGGACGCTAACCTAACTCCTGATGGCCTTGTTTTGCAGTGAAATGGACACAGGAAAACTTTTTGAACGCTCACTTTCGAGCTTGTGGGCCGAAATATAGCCACACTTTACTTTAAGACTGAAACAGTAGCCGAGACCGCATTTCGCGCATCGTGATTTTGATCAACTTCGGCTCGCTTTCCCGGAACTTGGGGAATATTTTCCAGTTCCGGGGACCCTAAACTAACGCCTAACGCTCACTTTCGGGCGTCTGGGCCGAAATATAGCCCCACTTCACCTTAAGACTGAAACAGTAGCCGATACGGGATTTCGTTCATCCTGATTTTGATCAACTTCGGTTCGATTCCCCGAAACTTGGGGGATATTTTGATGTCCCGGACACTGTGAACAATCTGCTGATGTGGCTTGGTTTGCGATGAAATGGACACAGCAAAACTTTTTGAACTTTCACTTTGGACCTTCTGGGCCAAAATATAGCCCCACTTCACTTTAAAACTGAAAGAGTAGCCGAGATTGCCTTACACGCATCGTGATTTTGACCATTTTCGGATCGATTTCTCCTAACTTGGGGGATATTTTCCACTCCCGGGGACTCTAAACTAACTCCTGATCGCCTTGCTTTGCATTGAAAGGGACACAGCGAAACTTTCTGAACGTTCACTTCCGGGCTTCTGGCCCGAAATATAGCCCCACTTCACTTTAATACAGAAAGAGTAGTCGAGACCACTTTAGGGGCATCGTGATTTTGACTAACCTCGGCTCAATTTCCCGGACCTTGGGGCATATTTTCTTGTCCCGGGGATGCTAAACTAAGTCCTGATCGCCTTGGTTTGCAGTGAAATGAACGCAGCAAAACTTTTTGAACGCTCACTTTCGGGCTTCTGGCCCGAAATATAGCCCCACTTCACTTTAGGACTGAAAGAGAAGCCGAGACTACCTTACGCAAATCGTGATTTTGACCAACTTCGGCTCGATTTCCCGGAAGTTGGGGGATATTTTCCAGTCCCGGGGACTCTAAACTAGCTCCTGATGGCTTTGGTTTGCAGTGAAATAAACACAGGGAAACTTTTTGAACGCTCACTTTCAAGCTCCTGGGCAGGAATAAAGCCTCACTTCACTTTAAGACTGAAACAGTAAGCGAGACCGCCTAACGCGCACCGTGATTTTGACCAACTTCGGCTAAATTTCCCTGAACTTGGGGGATATTTTCCAGTCCCCAAGACTCTTAAGTAACCCCTGATAGCCTTCGTTTTAATTGAAATGGATACAGCAAAACTTTTTGAAGCTCACTTTTGAGCTTCTGGGCCGAAATGTAGTCCCACTTCCCTTTAAGACTGAAAGACTAGCCAAGACCGTCTTGCGCGCATCGTGATTTTGACCAACGTCTTCTCCATTTTCCGGAACTTGGGAAATATATTGCAGTCGCGGGGACTCTAAGCTAACTCATGATGGCCTTGGTTTGCAGTGAAATGGACACAGCAAATTTTTTGCAGCGACCACTTTGGAGCTTCTGGGCCGAAATAGAGCCCAACTTCACTTTAAGACTGAAAGAGTAGCCGAGGCCGCCTTAGGCGTATCGTGATTTTGACCAACTTCGGCTTGAGTTGCCAGAATTTAAAAGATATTTTCTAGTCCCGGGGACTCTAAACTAACTCATGATGGCCTTGGTTTTCAGTGAAATTCAGAGAGGAAAACTTTTTGAACGCTCACTTTCGAGCGTCTGGACCGAAATATAGCCCTACTTAACTTTAAGACTGAAAGAGTAGCCGAGACCGCCTTACGCGAATCGTTATTTTGACCAACTTCGTCTCGCTTTCGCGAAACTTGCGGGATATTTTACAGTTCCGGGCACTGTAAACTACTTTCTGAGGGCCTTCCTTTGAAGTGAAATAAGCACAGCATAACTTTTTGAACGCTCACTTTCGAGCTTCTGGGCCGAAATATACAGCCACGTCTCTTTAAGACTAAAAGAGTAGCCGAGACTGCTTTACGCGCATCGTGATTTTGACAAACTTCGGCTCGATTTCCCGCAACTTGGGGGATATTTTGATGTCCCGGAGACTGTAAACTATCTCCACATGTGGCTTGGTTCGCGGTGAAATGGACACAGCAAAACTTTTTGAACTTTCACTTTCGAGCTTCTGGGCCGAAATATAGCCCGAGTTCACTTTAAGAATGAAAGAATAGCCGACACCGCCTTACGCGCATCGTGATTTTGACCAACTTTGGCTCGATTTCCCGCGAAATGGGGGATATTTTCCGGTACCGGGGACTCTAAAGTAACTCCTGATTGCCTTGGTTTACATTGAAATGGATAGAGCAAAACTTTTTCAACGCTCTCCTTCGGGCTTCTGACCCGAAATATAGTCCCACTTCAGTTTAAGACTGAAAGAGTAGCCGACATCTTCTTACGCGCATCGTGATTTTGACCAACTTCGGCTCGATTTCCCGAAACTTCGGGGATATATTCAAGTCCCAAGGACTCTAAACTAACCAGTGATGGCCTTCCTCTGCAGTGAAAATGACACAGCAAGTTTTTTTGAACGCTTACTTTCGAAATTCTGGGCCGAAATATAGCCCCACTTCACTTTAACACTGAAATAGTAGCCGAGACTGCCTTAGACGCATCGTGATTTTGACCAACTTCGGCTTGAGTTGCCAGAACTTAAGGGATATTTTCCAGTCCCGTGGACTCTAAACTAACTCATGATGGCCTTGGTTTTCAGGTAAATTGAGAGAGCAAAACTTTTAGAACGCTCACTTTCGAGCTTCTGGGCCGAAATATACAGCCACGTCACTTTAAGACTAAAAGAGTAGCCAAGACTGCTTTACGCGCATCGTGATTTTGACAAATTTCGGCTCGATTTCCCGGGACTTGGGGGATATTTTGATGTCCCAGACACTGTAAACAATCTGCTGATGTGGCTTGGTTTGCGGTGAAATGGACACAGCAAAACTTTTTGAACTTTCACTTTCTAGCTTCTGGGCCAAAATATAGCCCCAGTTCACTTTAAGAATGAAAGAGTAGCCGAGACCGCCTTACGCGCATCGTGATTTTGACAAAATTCGGCTCGATTTCCCCGAACTTGGGCGATATTTTCCAGTCCCGAGGAGTCTAAACTAACTCCTGATGGCCTTGGTTTCCAGTGAAATGAGCACAGGAAAACTTTTTTAACTTTCACTTTCTAGCTTCTCGGCCGAAATATAGCCCCAGTTCACTTTAAGAATGAAAGAGTAGCCGAGACCGCCTTACGCGCATCGTGATTTTGACAAAATTCGGCTGGATTTACCCGAACTTGGGCGATATTTTCCAGTCCCGAGGAGTCTAAACTAACTCCTGATGGCCTTGGTTTGCAGTGAAATGGACGCAGGAACACTTTTTGAACGCTCAGTTTCGAGCTTCTGGGCCGAAATACAACCGTGTTTCACTTTAAGACTGAAATAGTAGCCGCGACCGCCTTACGAGCATCGTGATTTTGACCAAGTTCAGCTCGATTTCCCGAAACTTCGAGGATATATTCCAGTCCCGGGGACTCTAAACTAACTGCTGATGGCCTTGGTTTGCAGTGAAATGGACACAGCACATTTTTTTGAACGCTCACTTTAGAGCTTCTCGGCCGAAATATAGCCCTACTTCACTTTAAGACTGAAAGAGTAGCCGAAACCGCCTTACGCGCTTCACAATTTTGACCAACTTCGGCTCGATTTCCCGGAAGTTGGCGAATATTTTCAATTCCCGGGGAAGCTAAACTAACTTCCGATGGCGTTAGTTTGCAGTTAAATGGACACAGCAGAACTTTTTGAACGCTCACTTTCGAGCTTATGGGTCGAAATATAGCCCCACTTAACTTTAAGACTGAAAGAGTAGCCGAGACCGCCTTACGCATCGTGATCTTGGGATACTTCGGCTCGATTTCCCGCAAATAGGGGGATATTTTCCAGTCCCGTTGACTCTAAACTAACTCCTGATGGCCTTGGTTTCCAGTGAAATGGACACAGGAAGACTTTTTGAACGCGCACTTTCGAACTTGCTGGCCGAAATATAGCCCTACATCTTTTTAAGACTGAAAGAGTAGGCGGGAGCGCCTTACGCGCATTGTGATTTTGAGGATCTTCGGCTCGATCTGGCGAAACTTGGGAGATATGTTCTAGTCCCAAAGTCTCTAAACTCCCTCCTGATTGTCTAAGATGTGAGTGAAATAGAGACAAAAATTTTTGAACCCTTACTTTCGAGCTTCTGGAGTTAAATCTAAGCCCACTTTACCTTAAGACTGAAAGAGTAGCCGAGACCCCCTTAAGCGCATCGTGATTTTGACTAACTTCGGGTGGATTTCCCGTAACTTGGGGGATATTTCCAGTCCCTTGGACGCTAAACTAAGTCGTGATGGCCTTGTTTTGCAGTGAAATGGACACAGCAAAACTTGCTAAACACTCAGTTTCGAGCTTCTGGGCCGAAATCTTGCCCCACTTCACTTTAAGACTGAAAGAGTAGCCGACACCGCCGTACGCGCGTCGCGATTTTGACCAATTTCGGTTAAATTTCCCGGAACTTGGGGGATATTTTCCAGTCCCGGGGACTCTAAACTGACCCGCGACGTCCTTGGTCTGCAGTAAAATGGACACAGCAAAACTTTTTGAACGCTCACTTTTGAGCTTGTGGGCCTAAATATAGCCACACTTCACTTTAAGAATTAAGCAGTAGCCGAGACCGCGTTACGCGCATCGTGATTTTGATAAACTTCTGCTGGCTATCCTGGAACTTGGGGAATATTTTTCAGTCCCGGGGACTCTAAACTAACTCCCAATAGCCATGGTTTGCAGTGAAATTCACACAGCACAAGTTTTTGAAGCATACTTTCGACCTTCTAGGCCGAAATATAGTCCCACATCACTTACGACTTAAAGAGTAGCCGAGACCGGGGTGCGCGCATCGTGATTTTGATCAACTTCGGGTCGATATTCCGGAACTTGGGGGATACTTTCCAGTCCCAGGGACTCTAAACTAACTCTTGATGGCCTTGGTTTGCAGTGAAATGGAGACAGCAAAACTTTTTGAAAGCTCACCTTTAAGCTTCTGGGCCGAAATATAGCCCACTTTACTTTAATACTGAAAAAGTAGCCGAGACCGCCTTACGCGCATCGTGATTTTGACAAACTTGGGGTGGATTTCCCGGAACTTGGGGGATATTTTCAAGTCCCTTGGACGCTAAACTAGGTGCCGATGGCCTTGTTTTGCAGTGCAATGGACACAGCAAAGCTTTTTGAACGCTCACTTTCGAGGTTGTGGGCCGAAATATAGCCATACTTCACTTTAAGACTGAAACAGTAGCCGAGACCACGTTTCGCGCATCGTGATTTTGATCAACTTCGGCTCGATTTCCCCGAACTTGCGAAATATTTTCCAGTCCCGGGGACTCTAAACTACCTCGTCCTGGTCTTGGTTTGCAGTGAAACGGAAACAGAAAAAGCTTTTGAACGCATACTTTCGAGCTTCTGGACCGAAATAGAACCCCACTTCACTTGAAGACTGAAAGAGTAGCCGAGACCGTCTTACGTGCATCGTGATTTTGACCAACCTCGGCTCAATTTCCCGGACCTTGGGGCATATTTTCTTGTCCCGGTGACGCTAAACTAAGTCCTGATGGCCTTGGTTTGCAGTGAAATGAACACAGCAAAACTTTTTGAACGCTCACTTTCGGGCTTCTGGCCCGAAATACAGCCCCACTTCACTTTAAGACTGAAAGAGTAGCCGAGACTACCTTACGCAAATCGTGATTTTGACCAACTTCGACTCGATTTCCCGGAAGTTGGGGGATATTTTCCAGTCCCGGAGACTCTAAACTAGCTCCTGATGGCTTTGTTTTGCAGTGAAATAAACGCAGGGAAACTTTTTGAACGCTCACTTTCAAGCTCCTGGGCAGGAATAAAGCCTCACTTCACTTTAAGACTGAAACAGTAAGCGAGACCGCCTAACGCGCACCGTGATTTTGACCAACTTCGGCTAAATTTCCCTGAACTTGGGGGATATTTTCCAGTCCCGAAGACTCTTAAGTAACCCCTGATAGCCTTCGTTTGCATTGAAATGGATACAGCAAAACTTTTTGAAGCTCACTTTTGAGCTTCTGGGCCGAAATATAGCCCCACTTCACTTTAAGACTGAAAGAGTAGCCAAGACCGTCTTGCGCGCATCGTGATTTTGACCAACGTCTTCTCCATTATCCGGAACTTGGGAAATATATTGCAGTCCGGGGACTCTAAACTAACTCCTGATGGCCTTGGTTTGCAGTGAAATGGACACAGCAAATTCTTTGCAGCGCTCACTTTGGAGCTTCTGGGCCGAAATAGAGCCCCACTTCACTTTAAGACTGAAAGAGTAGCCGAGGCCGCCTTAGGCGCATCGTGATTTTGACCAACTTCGGCTTGAGTTGCCAGAACTTAAAAGATATTTTCCAGTCCCGGAGACTCTAAGCTAACTCATGATGGCCTTGGTTTTCAGTGAAATTCAGAGAGGAAAACTTTTTGAACGCTCACTTTGGAGCTTCTGGACCGAAATATAGCCCTACTTTACTTTAAGACTGAAAGAGTAGCCGAGACCGCCTTACGCGAATCGTTATTTTGACCAACTTCGTCTCGATTTCCCGGAAGTTGGGGGATATTTTCCAGTTCCTGGCACTGTAAACTACTTCCTGAGGGCCTTCCTTTGCAGTGCAATGGGCACAGCATAACTTTTTGAACGCTCACTTTCGAGCTTCTGGGCCGAAATATACAGCCGCGTCACTTTAAGACTAAAAGAGTAGCCGAGACTGCTTTACGCGCATCGTGATTTTGACAAACTTCGGCTCGATCTCCCGCAACTTGGGGGATATTTTGATGTCCCGGAGACTGTAAACTATCTCCACATGTGGCTTGGTTCGCGGTGAAATGGACACAGCAAAACTTTTTGAACTTTCACTTTCGAGCTTCTGGGCCGAAATATAGCCCGAGTTCACTTTAAGAATGAAAGAATAGCCGACACCGCCTTACGCGCATCGTGATTTTGACCAACTTTGCCTCGATTTCCCGGGAAATGGGAAATATTTTCCGGTACCGGGGACTCTAAAGTAACTCCTGATTGCTTTGGTTTACATTGAAATGGAGAGAGCAAAACTTTTTCAACGCTCCCCTTCGGGCTTCTGAGTCGAAATATAGCCCCACTTCAGTTTAAGACTGAAAGAGTAGCCGACACCTTCTTACGCGCATCGTGATTTTGACAACCTTCGGCTCGATTTCACGAAACTTTGGGGATATATTCAAGTCCCAAGGACTCTAAACTAATCCCTGATGGCCTTGGTCTGCAGTGAAATGGACACAGCAAATTTTTTTCAACGCTTACTTTCGAAATTCTGGGCCGAAATATAACCCACTTCACTTTAAGACTGAAAGAGTAGCCGAGACTGGCTTAGACGCATCGTGATTTTGACCAACGTCGGCTTGAGTTGCCAGAACTTAAGGGATATTTTCCAGTCCCGTGGACTCTAAACTAACTCATGCTGGCCTTGGTTTTCATTTAAATTGAGAGAGGAAAACTTTTTGAACGCTCACTTTCGAGCTTCTGGGCCGAAATATACAGCCACGTCACTTTAAGACTAAAAGAGTAGCCGAGACTTCTTTACGCGCATCGTGATTTTGACAAACTTCGGCTCGATTTCCCGGGACTTGGGGGATATTTTGATGTTCCGGACACTGTAAAAAATCTGCTGATGTGGGTTGGTTTGCGGTGAAATGGACACAGCAAAACGTTTTTTGAACTTTCACTTTGTAGCTTCTGGGCCGAAATATAGCCCCAGTTCACTTTAAGAATGAAAGAGTAGCCGAGACCGCCTTACGCGCATCGTGATTTTGACAAAATTCGGCTCGTGTTCCCCGAACTTGGGCGATATTTTCCAGTCCCGAGGAGTGTAAACTAACTCCTGATGGCGTTGGTTTCCAGTAAAATGAACACAGTAACACGTTTTGAACGCTTATTATCGAGCGTATGGGATGAAATATAGCCCCACTTCACTTTAAGACTGAAAGAGTAGGCGAGACCGCCTTACGCGCATCGTGATTTTCAGCAACTTTCGCTCGATTTTCTAGAATTTTGGCGATATTTTCAAGTCCCGGGGACTCTAAACTAACTCATGATGGCCTTGGTTTCCAGTGAAACTGACACAGGAACACTTTTTGAACGCGCACTTTCGAGTTTGCTGGCCGAAATATAGCCCTACTTCTTTTTAAGACTGAAAGAGTAGCCGGAAGCGCCTTAAGCGCATTGTGATTTTGAGGATCTTCGGGTCGATCTGGCGAAACTTGGGAGATATTTTCCAGTCCCAAAGTTTCTAAACTCCCTCCTGATTGTCTAAGATGTGAGTGAAATAGAGACAAAAATTTTTGAACCCTTACTTTCGACCTTCTGGAGTTAAATCTAAGCCCACTTTACCTTAAGACTGAAAGAGTAGCCGAGATCCCCTTAAGCACATCGTGATTTTGACTAACTTCGGGTGGATTTCCCGTAACTTGGGGGATATTTCCAGTCCCTTGGACGCTAAACTAAGTCCTGATTGCCTTGTTTTGAAGTAAAATGGACACAACAAAGCTTTTTGAACGCTCACTTTCTAGCTTGTGCGCCGAAATATAGCCCCACTTCACTTAAGGACTGACACAGTAGCCGAGACCACGTTACGCGCATCATGAATTTGATCAACTTCGGCTCGATTTCCCGGGACTTGGGGGATATTCTCCAGTCCCGGGGACTCTAAACTAACTTCTGATGGCCTTGGTTTGGACTGAAAGTGAGAGAGCAAAACTTTTTAAACGCTCACTTTCGAGCTTCTGGGCCGAAATATTGCCCCACTTCACTTTAAGACTGAAAGAGTAGCCAAGACCACCTTACGCACATCGTAATTTTGACCAACTTCGGCTGGATTTACCGGAACTTGGGGGATATTTTCCAGTCCCGAGGACTCTTAAGTAACCCCTGATGGCCTTGGTTTGCTTTGAAATGGATACAGCAAAACTTTTTGAACGCTCACTTTTGAGCTTCTGGGCCGAAATATAGCCCCACTTTAGTTTAAGACTGAAAGAGTAGCCGAGACCGTCTTACGCAAATCGTGATTTTGACCAACTTCGGGTCGGTTTCCCGGAACTTGGGGGATATATTCCATTTCCCCTGTCTCTAAACTAGCTCCTGATGGCCTTGGTTTTCAGTGAAATGGACAAAGGAAAGCTTTTTGAACACTCTCTTTGTAGCTTCTGTGCCGAAATAGAATCCCACTTCACTTTCAGACTGAAATAGTAGCCGAGACCGCCTCACGCGCATCGTGAGTTACACCAAGTTCAGCTCGATTTCACGCAACTTTTGGGATATTTTCCAGTCCGGGGGACTCTAAACTAACTCCGGATGGCCTTGGTTTGCACTGAAATGTGCAGAGCATAACTTTTTGAATGCCCACTTTGGAGTTTGTGGGCTGAAATATAGCCCCACTTCACTTTAAAACTGAAAGAGTAGCCGAGATCGTCGTACGCGCATCGTGATTTTGACCATTTTCGGATCAATTTCTCGGAACTTGGGGGATATTTTCCAGTCTCCGGGACTCTAAACTAACTCCTTATCGCCTTGCTTTGCATTGAAATGGACAGAGCAAAACTTTTTGAACGCTCCCTTTCGAGCTTGTGGGGCGAAATATAGCCACACTTTACTTTAAGACTGCGACAGTAGCCGAGACCGCATTTCGCGCATCGTGATTTTGATCAACTTCGGCTCGCTTTCCCGGAACTTGGGGAATATTTTCCAGTCCCGGGGACCCTAAACTAACTTTTGATAGCTTTGGTTTTCAGTAAAATGCACACAGCAAAAGTTTTTGAACGCTCACTTTCGAGCTTCCGGACAGAAATATAGCCCCACTTCACTTTAAGACTGAAAGGGTAGCCGAGACCGCTTTGGGAGCATCGTGATTTTGACCAACTTCAGCTCGATTTACCGGAACTTGGGGAATATTTTCCAGTCCCAGGGACGCTAAACTAAGTCCTGATGGCCTTGTTTTTCAGTCAAAGAACACAGCAAAACTTTTTGAACGCTCACTTTCGGGCTTCTGGCCCGAAATATAGCCCCACTTCACTTTAAGACTGAAAGAGTAGCCGAGACCGCCTTACGCGAATCGTTATTTTGACGAACTTCGGCTCGGTTTCCCGGAAGTTGGGGCATATTTTCCAGTCCCGGGGATTCTAAACTAGCTCCTGATGGCTTTGGTTTGCAGTGATATAAACACAGGGAAACTTTTTGAACGCTCACTTTCAAGCTCCTGGGCAGGAATAAAGCCTCACTTCACTTTAAGACTGAAACAGTAAATGAGACCGCCTAACGCGCACCGTGATTTTGACCAACTTCGGCTAAATTTCCCTGAACTTGGGGGATATTTTCCAGTCCCCAAGACTCTCAAGTAGCCCCTGATGGCCTTCGTTTGCATTGAAATGGATACAGCAAAACTTTTTGAACGCTCACTTTTGAGCTTCTGGGCCGAAATATAGCCCCACTTCACTTTAAGACTGAAAGAGTACCCAAGACCGACTTGCGCGCATCGTGATTTTGACCAACGTCTTCTCCATTTTCCGGAACCTGGGAAATATATTGCAGTCCCGGGGACTCGAAACTATCTCCTGATGGCCTTGGTTTGCAGTGAGATGGACACAGCAAATTTTTTGCAGCGCTCACTTTGGAGCTTCTGGGCAGAAATAGAGCCCAACTTCACTTTAAGCCTGAAAGAGTAGCTGAGTCCGCCTTAGGCGCATCGTGATTTTGACCAACTTCGGCTTGATCTGCCAGAACTTAAAAGATATTTTCCAGTCCCGGGGACTCTAAACTAACTCATGATGGCCTTGGTTTTCAGTGAAATTCAGAGAGGAAAACTTTTTGAACGCTCACTTTGGAGCTTCTGGACCGAAATATAGCGCTACTTAACTTTAAGACTGAAAGAGTAGCCGAGACCGCCTTACGCGAATCGTTATTTTGACGAACTTCGTCTCGGTTTCGCGGAACTTGGGGGATATTTCCAGGTCCGGGCACTGTAAACTACTTCCTGAGGGCCTTCCTTTGCAGTGAAATGGGCACAGCATAACTTTTTGAACGCTCACTTTCGAGCTTCTGGGCCGAAATATACAGCCGCGTCACTTTAAGACTCAAAGAGTAGCCGAGACTGCTTTACGCGCATCGTGATTTTGACAAACTTCGGCTCGATCTCCCGCAACTTGGGGGATATTTTGATGTCCCGGAGACTGTAAACTGTCTCCTAATGTGGCTTGGTTCGCGGTGAAATGGACACAGCAAAACTTTTTGAACTTTCACTTTCGAGCTTCTGGGCCGAAATATAGCCCGAGTTCACTTTAAGAATGAAAGAATAGCCGACACCGCCTTACGCGCATCGTGATTTTGACCAACTTTGCCTCGATTTCCCGGAAAATGGGGAATATTTTCCGGTACCGGGGACTCTAAAGTAACTCCTGATTGCCTTGGTTTGCATTGAAATGGAGAGAGCAAAACTTTTTCAACGCTCTCCTTCGGGCTTCTAAGCCGAAATATAGCCCCACTTCAGTTTAAGACTGAAAGAGTAGCCGACACCGTCTTAGGCGCATCGTGATTTTGACCAACTTCGGCTCGATTTCCCGAAACTTCGGGGATATATTCAAGTCCCAAGGACTCTAAACTAACCCCTGATGGCCTAGGTCTGCAGTGAAATGGACACAGCAAGTTTTTTTTGAACGCTTACTTTCGAAATTCTGGGCCGAAATATAGCCCCACTTCACTTTAAGACTGAAAGAGTAGCCGAGAGCGCCTTAGACGCATCGTGATTTTGACCAACTTCGGCTTGAGTTGCCAAACTTAAGGGATATTTTCCAGTCCCGTGGACTCTAAACTAACAAATGATGGCCTTGGTTTTCAGGTAAATTGAGAGAGCAAAACTTTTTAAACGCTCACTTTCGAGCTTCTGGGCCGAAATATACAGCCACGTCACTTTAAGACTAAAAGAGTAGCCGAGACTGCTTTACACGCATCGTGATTTTGAGAAACTTCGGCTCGATTTCCCGGGACTTGGGGGATATTTTGATGTCCCGGACACTGTAAACAATCTGCTGATGTGGCTTGGTTTGCGTTGAAATGGACACAGCAAAACTTTTTGAACTTTCACTTTCGAGCTTCTGGGCCGAAATATAGCCCCAGTTCACTTTAAGAATGAAAGAGTAGCCGAGACCGCCTTACGCGCATCGTGTTTTGACAAAATTCGGCTCGATTTCCCCGAACTTGGGCGATATTTTCCAGTCCCGAGGAGTATAAACTTACTCCTGATGGCCCTGGTTTGCAGTGAAATGAACACAGCACAACTTTTTGAACTTTCACTTTCTAGCTTCTCGGCCGAAATATAGCCCCAGTTCACTTTAAGAATGAAAGAGTAGCCGCGACCGACTTACGCGCATCGTGATTTTGACAAAATTCGGCTCAATTTACCCGAACTTGGGCGATATTTTCCAGTCCGAGGAGTCTAAACTAACTCCTGATGGCCTTGGTTTGCAGTGAAATGGACGCAGGAACACTTTTTGAACGCTCAGTTTCGAGCTTCTGGGCCGAAATACAGCGGTATTTCACTTTAAGACTTAAATAGTAGCAGAAACCGCCTTACGAGCATCGTGATTTTGACCAAGTTGAGCTCGATTTCCCGGAACTTGGGGGATATTTTCCAGTCCGGGGGACTTCAACTAACTCCTGATGGCCTTGGTTTGCAGTTAAATGCAGAAAGCGTAACTTTTTAAAGGGTCACTTTCGAGCTTCTGGGCCGAAATATAGCCCCACTTTACTTTAAGACTGAAAGAGTAGCCGAGACCGCTTTCCGCGCAACGTAATTTGACCAACTTCGGCTCGATCTCCCGGAAGTTGGCGAATATTTTCAATTCCCGGGGAAGCTAAACTAACTTCCGATGGCTTTAGTTTACAGTTAAATGGACACAGCAAAACTTTTTGAACGCTCACTTTCGAGCTTATGGGTCGAAATATAGCCCCACTTAACTTTAAGACTGAAAGAGTAGCCGAGACCGCCTTACGCGCATCGTGATTTTGGGATACTTCGGCTCGATTTCCCGCAAATAGGGGGATATATTCCGGTCCTGGGCACTCGAAACTAACTGCTGATGGCCTTGGTTTCCAGTGAAATGGACACAGGAACACTTTTGAAACGCGCACTTTCGAGCTTGCTGGCCGAAATATAGCCCTACTTATTTTTAAGACTGAAAGAGTAGGCGGAAGCGCCTTACGCGTATTGTGTTTTTGAGGATCTTCGGCACGATCTGGCGAAGCTTGGGAGATATTTTCCAGTCCCAAAGTCTCTAAACTCCCTCCTGATTGTCTAAGATGTGAGTGAAATAGACACAAAAATTTTTGAACCCTTACTTTCGAGCTTCTGGAGTTAAATCTAAGCCCACTTTACCTTAAGACTGAAAGAGTAGCCGAGACCCCCTTAAGCGCATCGTGATTTTGACTAACTTCGGGTGGATTTCCCGTAACTTGGGGGATATTTCCAGTCCCTTGGACGCTAAACTAAGTCGTGATGGCCTTGTTTTGCAGTGAAATGGACACAGGAAAACTTTCTAAACACTCAGTTTCGAGCTTCTGGGCCGAAATATTGCCCCACTTCACTTTAAGACTGAAAGAGTAGCCGAGACCGCCGTACGCGCGTCGTGATTTTGACCAACTTCGGTTAAGTTTCCCGGAACTTGGGGGATATTTTCCAGTCCTGGAAACTCTAAACTGACCCGCGACGTCCTTGGTCTGCAGTAAAATGGACACAGGAAAACTCTTTGAACGCTCACTTTTGAGCTTCTGGGCCGAAATATAGCTCCACTTCACTTTAAGAGTGAAAGAGTAGCCGAGACCGCCTTACGCCCATCGTAATTTTGACAAAATTCGGCTCGATTTTTCGGAACTTGGGGGATATTTTCCAGTTCCGCGGACTCTAAAATAACTCCTGATGGCCTTGCTCTGGAGTGAAATGGACACAAGACAACTTTTTGAACGCTCATTTTCCAGCTTCTGGGCGGAAATATTGCTCCAGTTCACTTTAAGAATGAAAGAGTAACCGGGACCGCCTTACGCGCATCGTGATTTTGACCAACTTTGGCTCGATTTCCCGGGAAATGGGGGATATTTTCCGGTACCGGGGACTCTAAACCAACTCCTGATTGCCTAGGCCGAAATGTAGCCCCAGTTCATTTTAAGACTGAAAGAGTAAACGGAACTGCCGTACGCTTATCGTAATTTTAAGAAAGTTTGGCTCAATTTGCCGAAACTTGGAGGATAGCTTCCAGTCTCGAGGATTCTAAACTATCTCCTGATGGACTTAGTTCTTAGTGAAATGGACACAGGTAAAGGGAGAGCACGCTCGGTGTCGAGCTTGTAGAACCGAAATCTAGCCCCACTTCATTTTCGGAGTAAACGAGTAGCCGAGACCGCCTTACGCGCATCGTAAGTTTGAACATCTTTGGTTCGATTTGCCGGAATTCGGGGAATATTTTCCGCTCCCGAGGACTCTATGCTAACTCCTGATGAACTTAGTTTTCAGTGATATGTACACAGGCAAAAGGAGCGCACGCTCGGTGTTGAGCTTGTCGGCCGAAATATAGCCACACTTCATTTTAAGACTGAAAGAGTAGCCGAGACCACCTTACGCGCATCGTGATTTTGAGCAACTTTGGCTCGACCTGCCAGAATTTGGGAAATATTTTCCAGTCCCAAGGACTCTAAACTAACTCCTGATGGCCTAAGATGTCAGTGAAATGGACACAGGTAAAATTAGCGCACGCCCGGTCTCGAGCTTCTAGGTCGAAATATAGCGCCCCTTAATTTTAAGACTGAAAGAGTAGCCGAGACCGCCTTACGCGCATCGTGATTTTGGGCCACTTTTGCTCGATTTCCCGGAAGTTGGCGAATAATTTAAAGTCCCGGGGACGCTAAACTAACTCCCGATGACCTTGGTTTGCAGCTTAATGAACACAGCAAAACATTCTGAACGCTCACCTTCGAGCTTCAGGGCCGAAATATAGCCCTACTTAAATTTAAGACTAAAAGAATAGCCGAGAGCCCGTTACGCGCATCGTAATTTTCATCAACTTCGGCACCATTTCCTGGAACTTGGAGAATATTTTCCAGTCCCGGGGAATCTAAACTAACTCCTGATGGCCTTGGTTTGCAGTGAAATGGACACAGCAAAACTTTTTGAACGCTCACTTTCGAGCTTGTGGGCCTATATATAGTCACACTTCACTTTAAGACTGATACAGTAGCCGAGACCGCGTTACGCGTATCGTGATTTTGATCAACTTCTGCTCGCTTTCCTGGAACTTGGGGAATATTTTCCAGTCCCGGGGACTCCAAGCTAACTCCTGATGGCCATGGTTTGAAGTGAAATTCACACAGCACAAGTTTTTGAACGCACACTTTGGAGCTTCTAGGCCGAAATATAGTCCCACATCACTTACGACTTAAAGAGTAGCCGAGACCGGCGTGCGCGCATCGTGATTTTGATCAACTTCGGGTCGATATTCCGGAACTTGGGGGATACTTTCCAGTCCCAGGGACTCTAAACTAACTCTTGATGCCCTTGGTTTGCAGTGAAATGGAGACAGCAAAACTTTTTGAACGCTCACCTTCAAGCTTCTGGGCCGAAATATAGCCCACTTTACTTTAATACTGAAAAAGTAGCCGAGACCTCCTTACGCGCATCGTGCTTTTGACAAACTTCGGGTGGATTTCCCGGAACTTGGGGGATATTTTCCAGTCCCTTGGACGCTAAACTAGGTGCCGATGGCCTTGTTTTCCAGTGAAATGGACACAGCAAAGCTTTTTGAACGCTCACTTTCGAGCTTGTGGGCCGAAATATAGCCATACTTCACTTTAAGACTGAAACAGTAGCCGAGACCACGTTTCGCGCATCGTGATTTTGATCAACTTCGGCTCGATTTCCCCGAACTTGCGAAATATTTTCCAGTCCCGGGGACTCTAAACTAACTCGTGCTGGTTTTGGTTTGCAGTGAAACGGAAACAGAAAAAGTTTTTGAACGCATACTTTCGAGCTTCTGGACCGAAATAGAAACCCACTTCACTTGAAGATTGAAAGAGTAGCCGAGAGCGCCTTACGTGCATCGTAATTTGGAGCAACTTCGGCTGGATTTGCCGGAACTAAGGGGATATATTCCAGTTCTGAGGACTCTAAACTAATTCCTGATGGCCTTGGTTTGCAGTAAAACGGACCCAGCAAAACTTTTTGAACGCTCAATTTCGAGCTTCTGGGCCAAAATATAGCCCCCCATTACTTTAACACTGAAAGAGTAGCCGAGACCGCCTTACGCGCATCGTGATTTTGACAAACTTCGGGTTCATTTCCCGGAACTTGGGGGATATTTTCCAGTCCCGGGGACTCTCAACTAACTCCTGCTTGTCTTGGTTTCCAGTAAAACGGACCCAGCAAAACTTTTTGAACGCTCAATTTCGAGCTTCTGGGCCGAAATAGAGTCCCATTTTACTTTAAGACTGAAAGAGTAGGCGAGACCGTCTTGGGCGAATCGTGATTTTGACCAATTTCGCGTTTATTTCCCGAAACTTGGGGGATATATTCTAGTCAAAGGGACTCTAAAGTAACTCCTGATGGCCTTGGTTTTCAGTTAAATGGACAGAGCACAACTTTGGAGCTTCTGGGCAGAAATATAGCCCCACTTTACTTTAAGACTGAAAGAGTAGATGAGACCGCCTTACGCGCATCGTAATTTTCACGAACTTCGAATGGATTTTTCGGAACTTGGGGGATATTTTGCAGTCCCTTGGAGGCTAAACTAAGTCCTGAGGGCCTTGTTTTGAAGTAAAATGGACACAACAAAACTTTTTGAACGCTCACTTTCTAGCTTGTGGGCCGAAATATAGCCACACTTCACTTTAGGACTGACACAGTAGCCGAGACCACGTTACGCGCATCATGAATTTGATCAACTTCGGCTCGATTTCCCGGGACTTGGGGGATATTGTCCTGTCCCAGGGACTCTAAACTAACTTCTGATGGCCTTGGTTTGCACTGAAAGTGACAGAGCAAAACTTTTTAAACGCTCACTTTCGAGCTTCTGGGCCGAAATATTGCCCAACTTCAGTTTAAGAGTCAAAGAATAGCCGAGACCACCTTACGCACATCGTGATTTTGACCAACTTCGGCTCGATTTTCCGGAACTTGGGGGATATTTTCCAGTCCCGAGGACTCTTAAGTAACCCCTGATAGCCTTGGTTTGCATTGAAATGGATACAGCAAAACTTTTTGAACGCTCACTTTTGAGCTTCTGGGCCGAAATATAGCCCCACTTCACTTTAAGACTGAAAGAGTAGCCGAGACCGTCTTACAAGCAGCGTGATTTTGTCCAACGTGTCCTCGATTTTCTGGAATTTGGGAAATATATTCCACTCCCGGGGACTCTAAACTAACTCCTGATAGCCTTGGTTTGCAGTGAAATAGACACAGTAATTTTTTTTGAGCTGTGAGCTTGTGGGCCGAAATAGAGCCCCACTTTACTTTAAGACTGAAGGAGTAGCCGACACCGCCTTAAGCGCACCGTGATTTTGCCAACTTCGGCTCGATTTGCCGGAACTTGGGGGATATTTTCCAGTCCCGGGGACTCCAAACTAACTCCTGATTGTCTTGGGTTTCAGTGAAATGGACACAGCGAAACTTTTTCAACGCTCACTCTCGAGCTTCTGGACCGAAATATAGCCCCACTTTAGTTTAAGACTGAAAGAGTAGCCGAGACCGTCTTGCGCAAATCGTGATTTTGATCAACTTCGGGTCGGTTTCCCGGAACTTGGGGGATATATTCCATTTCCGCTGGCTCTAAACTAACTCCTGATGGCCTTGGTTTTCAGTGAAATGGACAAAGGAAAGCTTTTTGAACACTCTCTTTGTAGCTTCTGGGCCGAAATAGAATCCCACTTTACTTTCAGACTGAAATAGTAGCCGAGACCGCCTCACGCGCATCGTGAGTTACACCAAGTTCAGCTCGATTTCACTCAACTTTAGGGATATTTTCCAGTCCGGAGGACTGTAAACTAACTCCAGATGGCCTTCGTTTTCACTGGAATGGGCACAGCATAACTTTTTGAACGCCCACTTTGGAGCTTGTGGGCCGAAATATAGCCCCACTTCAATTAAGACTGAAAGAGTAGCCGAGATCGCCTTACGCGCATCGTGATTTTGACCATTTTCGGATCGATTTCTCGGAACTTGGGGGATATTTTCCAGTCCCGGGGACTCTAAACTAACTCCTGATGGCCTTGTTTTGCAGTGAAATGGACACAGCAAAACTTTTTGAACGCTCCCTTTCGAGCTTGTGGGCCGAAATATAGCCACACTTGACTTTAAGACTGAAACAGTAGCCGAGACCGCATTTCGCGCATCGTGATTTTGATCAACTTCGGCTCTCTTTCCCGGAACTTGAGGAATATTTTCTAGTCCCGGGGACCCTAAACTAACTTTTGATAGCTTTGGTTTGCAGTAAAATGCACACAGCAAAACTTTTTGAACGCTCACTTTGGAGCTTCTGGACAGAAATATAGCCCGACTTTACTTTAAGAGTGAAAGAGTAGTTGAAACCGCCTTACGTATATCGTAATTTTGACGAACTTCGAACGGATTTCCCGGAACTTGGGGTATATTTTCCAGTCCCTTGGACGCTAAACTAAGTCCTGATGGCCTTGTTTTGAAGTGAAAAGGACGCAGCAAAACATTTTGAACGCTCACTCTCTAGCTTGTGGGCCGTAATATAGCCACACTTGACTTTAAGACTGAAACAGTAGCCGAGACCACATTACGCCCATCATGAATTTGATCAACTTCGGCTCCAATTCCCGGGACTTGGGGGATATTTTCCAGTCCCGGGGACTGTAACCTAACTCCTGATGGCCTTGGTTTGCATTGAAATGGACACAGCACAATTTTTTGAACGGACACTTTCGACATTCTGCGCCGAAATATAGCCCCACTTCACTTAAGACTAAAAGAGTAGCCGAGAGCGCCCTGCTCGCATCGTGAGTTTCCAAACTTCGGTTCGATAATCTGGAACTCTGGGGATATTTTCCAGTCCCAAGAACTCTAAACTAACTCCTGATGGCCTTGGTTTGCAGTGAAATGGACAGAGCAAAACTTTTTGAACGCTCACCTTCGAGCTACCTGGCCGAAATAAAGCCCCACTCTACTTTAAGACTTAAAGAGTAACCGAGACCACCTTACGCGCATTGTGATTTTGACAAACTTCGGGTGGATCTCCCGGAACTTGGGGAACATTTTCCAGTCCCTTGGACCCTAAACTAAGTCCTGATGGCCTTGTTTTGCAGTGAAATGGACAGAGCAAAACTTTTTGAACGCTCCCTTTCGAGCTTGTGGGCCGAAATATAGCCACACTTGACTTTAAGACTGAAACAGTACCCGAGACCGCATTTCGCGCATCGTGATTTTGATCAACTTCGGCTCGCTTTCCCGGAACTTGGGGAATATTTTCCAGTCCCGGGGACCCTAAACTAACTTTTGATAGCTTTGGTTTGCAGTAAAATGCACACAGCAAAACTTTTTGAACGCTCACTTTCGAGCTTGTGGGCCGAAATATAGCCACACTTTACTTTAAGACTAAAACAGTAGCCGAGACCGCATTTCGCGCATCGTGATTTTGATCAACTTCGACTCGCTTTCCCGGAACTTGGGGAATACTTTCCAGTCCCGGGGACCCTAAACTAACTTTTGATAGCTTTGGTTTGCAGTGAAATGCACACAGCAAAACTTTTTGAACGCTGACTTTCGAGCTTCTGGACAGAAATATAGCCCCACTTCACTTAAAGACAGAAAGAGTAGCCGAGACCACTTTAGGGGCATCTTGATTTTGACATACCTCGGCTCAATTTCCCAGACCTTGGGGCATATTTTCTTGTCCCGGGGACGCTAAACTAACTCCTGATGGCCTTGGTTTGCAGTGAGATGAACACAGCAAAACTTGTTGAACGCTCACTTTTGGGCTTCTGGCCCGAATATAGCCCCACTTCACTTTAAGACTGAAAGAGTAGCCGAGACTACCTTACGCAAATCGTGATTTTGACCAACTTCGGCTCGATTTCCCGGAAGTTGGGGGATATTTTCGAGTCCTGACGACTCTTAACTAACCCCTGATGGCCTTGGTTTGCATTGAAATGGATACAGCAAAACTTTTTGAACGCTCACTTTTGAGCTTCTGGGCCGAAATATAGCCCCACTTCACTTTAAGACTGAAAGCGTAGCCGAGACCGTCTTACGCGCATCGTGATTTTGACCAACGTCTTCTCGATTTTCCGGAACTTCGGAAATACATTCCGCTCCCGGGGACTCTAAACTAACTACTAATAGCCTTGGTTTGCAGTGAAATGGACACAGTAATTTTTTTTGAGCTTTGAGCTTGTGGGCCGAAATAGAGCCCCACTTCACTTTAAGACTGAAGGAGTAGCCGACACCGCCTTAAGCGCACCGTGATTTTGACCAACTTCGGCTCGATTTGCCAGAACTTGGGGGATATTTTCCAGTCCCGGGCACTCTAAACTGACCCCCGACATCCTTGGTCTGCAGTAAAATGGACACAGCAAAACTTTTTGGACGCTCAATTTTGAGCTTCTGGGCCGAAATATAGCTCCACTTCACTTTAAGAGTGAAAGAGTAGCCGAGACCGCCTTACGCCCATCGTAATTTTGGCAAAATTCGGCTCGATTTCCGGGAACTTGGGCGATATTTTCCAGTCCCGCGGACTCTAAAGTAACTCCTGATGGCCTTGCTCTGGAGTGAAATGGACACAGCACAACTTTTTGAACGCTCACTTTCCAGCTTCTGGGCGGAAATATTACCCCAGTTCACTTTAAGAATGAAAGAGTAACCGGGACCGCCTTACGCGCATCATGATTTTGACCGACTTTGGCTCGATTTCCCGAAAAATGGGGGATATTTTCCGGTACCGGGGACTCTAAACTAACTCCTGATTGCCTTGGTTTGCGGTGAAATGGACACAGCACAACTTTTTGAACGCTCACGTTTGAGCTTCTGGGCCGAAGCATAGCCCTACTTCACTTTAAGACTGAAAGACTAGCCGAGACCGCCTTACGCGCATCGTGATTTTGCGCTACTTCGGCTCGATTTCCCGGAACTTGGGAGATAATTCCCAGTCCCGGGCACTCTAAACTAATTCCTGATGGTCTTGGTTTTCAGTGAAATGGACACAGCCAAACTCTTTGAAGGTTCACTTTCGAGCTTCTGGGCCGAAATATAGCCCCACCTCACTTTAAGACTGAAAGAGTAGCCGGGACCGCCTTACGCGCATGGTAATTTTGTCGAACTTCGGCTTGATTTCCTGGGACTTGGGGGATATTTTCCAGTCCCGGAAGCTCTATACTAACTCCTGAATGCCTTGGTTTTTAGTGAAATGGACACAGGTAAAAGGGGCGCACGCTGGGTTTCCAGGTTGTAGGCCGAAATATAGCCCCACTTTATTTTAAGACTGAAAGTGTACACGAAACCGCCTTAAGCGCATCGAAATTTTTAGCCACTATGGCTCGATCTGCCAAAACTTGGGGGATATTTTCCAGTCCCGGGGACACTACCCTAACTCTTGATGGCCTTAGTTTTCAGTCAAATGGTCACAGGTTACCGGAGCGCACGCTCGGTGTCTAGTTTCTAGGCCGAAATATAGCCCCAGTTCATTTTAAGACTGAAAGAGTAAACGAAACTGCCGTACGCTTATCGTAGTTTTAAGAAAGTATGGCTCAATTTGCCGAAACTTGGAGGATAGCTTCCAGTCTCGAGGATTTTAAACTATCTCCTGATGGACTTAGTTCGCAGTGAAATGGACACAGGTAAAAGGAGAGCACGCTCGGTGTCGAGCTTGTAGAACCGAAATATAGCCCCACTTCATTTTCGGAGTAAACGAGTAGCCGAGACCGCGTTACGCGCACCGTGATTTTGAGCATCTTTGGCTCGATTTGAGGGAATTCAGGGAATATTTTCCAGTCCCGAGGACTCTATGCTAATTCCTGATGAACATAGTTTTCAGTGATATGTATACAGGCAAAAGGAGCGCACGCTCGGTGTTGAGCTTGTCGGCCGAAATATAGCCCCACTTCATTTTAAGACTGAAAGAGTAGCCGAGACCGCCTTACGCGCATGGTGATTTTGAGCAACTTTGGCTCGATCTGCCAGAATTTGGGAAATATTTTCCAGTCCCAAGAACTCTAAACTAACTCCTCATGGCCTAAGATGTCAGTGAAATGGACACAGGTAAAATTAGCGCACGCCCGGTCTCGAGCTTCTAGGTCGAAATATAGCGCCCCTTAATTTTAAGACTGAAAGAGTAGCCGAAACCGCCTTACGCGCATCGTGATTTTGGGCCACTTTTGCTCGATTTCCCGGAAGTTGGCGAATAATTTAAAGTCCCGGGGACGCTAAACTAACTCCCGATGACCTTGGTTTGCAGTTTAATGAACACAGCAAAACATTCTGAACGCTCACCTTCGAGCTTCAGGGCCGAAATATAGCCCTACTTAAATTTAAGACTGAAAGAATAGCCCAGAGCCCGTTACGCGCATCGTAATTTTCATCAACTTCGGCGCCATTTCCTGGAACTTGGAGAATGTTTTCCAGTCGCGGGGAGTCTATACTTACTCCTGATGGCCTTGGTTTGCAGTGAAATGGACACAGCAAAACTTTTTGAACGCTCACTTTCGAGCTTGTGGGCCTATATGTAGCCAGACTTCACTTTAAGACTGAAACAGTAGCCGAGACCGCGTTACGCGCATCGTGATTTTGATCAACTTCTGCTCGCTTTCCTGGAACTTGGGGAATATTTTCCAGTCCCGGGGACTCTAAGCTAACTCCTGATGGCCATGGTTTGCAGTGAAATTCACACAGCACAAGTTTTTGAACGCACACTTTGGAGCTTCTAGGCCGAAATATAGTCCCACATCACTTACGACTTAAAGAGTAGCCGAGACCGGCGTGCGCGCATCGTGATTTTGATCAACTTCGGGTCGATATTCCGGAACTTGGGGGATACTTTCCAGTCCCAGGGACTCTAAACTAACTCTTGATGGCCTTGGTTTGCAGTGAAATGGAGACAGCAAAACTTTTTGAACGCTCACCTTCAAGCTTCTGGGCCGAAATATAGCCCACTTTACTTCAATACTGAAAAAGCAGCCGAGACCGTCTTGCGCAAATCGTGATTTTGATCAACTTCGGGTCGGTTTCCCGGAACTTGGGGGATATATTCCATTTCGCGGGCTCTAAACTAACTCCTGGTGGCCTTAGTTTTTAGTGAAATGGACAAAGGAAAGCTTTTTGAACACTCTCTTTGTAGCTTCTGGGCCGAAATAGAATCCCACTTCACTTTCAGACTGAAATAGTAGCCGAGACCGCCTCACGCGCATCGTGAGTTAGACCAAGTTCAGCTTGATTTCACGCAACTTTTCGGATATTTTCCAGTCCCGGGGACTCTAAACTAACTCCGGATGGCCCTGGTTTGCACTGAAATGTGCAGAGCATAACTTTTTGAACGCCCACTTTGGAGCTTCTGGGCCGAAATATAGCCCCACTTCACTTAAGACTGAAAGAGTAGCCGAGATCGCGTTACGCGCATCGTGATTTTGACCATTTTCGGATCCATTTCTCGGAACTTGGGGGATATTTTCCAGTCCCGGGGACTCTAAACTAGCTCCGGATGGCTTTGGTTTGCAGTGAAATGAACGCAGGGAAACTTTTTGATCGCTCACTTTCAAGCTTCTGGGCAGGAATAAAGGCTCACTTCACTTTAAGACTGTAACACTAAGCGAGACCGCCTAACGCGCACCGTGATTTTGACCAACTTCGGCTAAATTTCCCTGAACTTGGGGGATATTTTCCAGTCCCGAAGACTCTTAAGTAACCCCTGGTGGCCTTCGTTTGCATTGAAATGGCTACAGCAAAACTTTTTGAAGCTCACTTTTGAGCTTCTGGGCCGAAGTATAGCCCCACTTCACTTTAAGACTGAAAGACTAGCCAAGACCGTCTTGCGCACATCGTGATTTTGACCAACGTGTTCTCGATTTTCCGGAACTTGGGAAATATATTGCAGTCCCGGGGACTCTAAACTAACTCCTGATGGCCTTGGTTTGCAGTGAAATGGACACAGCAAATTGTTTCCAGCGCTCACTTTGGAGCTTCTGGGCCGAAATAGACCCGCACTTATCTTTAAGACTGAAAGAGTAGCCGAGGCCGCCTTAGGCGCATCATGATTTTGACCAACTTCGGCTTGAGTTGCCAGAACTTAAAAGATATTTTCCAGTCCCGGGGACTCTAAACTAACTCATGATGGCCTTGGTTTTCAGTGAAATTCAGAGAGGAAACTTTCTGAACGCTCAATTCGAGCGTCTGGACCGAAATATAGCCCTACTTCACTTTAAGACTGAAAGAATAGCCGAGACCGCCTTACGCGAATCGTTATTTTGACCAACTTCGTCTCGATTTCGCGGAACTTGGGGGATATTTTGCAGTTCCGGGCACTGTAAACTACTTCCTGAGGGCCTTGCTTTGCAGTGAAATGGGCACAGCATAACTTTTTGAACGCTCACTTTCGAGGTTCTGGGCCGAAATATACAGCCACGTCACTTTAAGACTAAAACAGTAGGCGAGACTGCTTTACGCGCATCGTGATTTTGACAAACTTCGGCTCGATCTCCCGCAACTTGGGGGATATTTTGATGTCCCGGAGACTGTAAACTATCTCCGGATGTGGCTTGGTTCGCGCTGAAATGGACACAGCAAAACTTTTTGAACTTTCACTTTCGAGCTTCTGGGCCGAAATATAGCCCGAGTTCACTTTAAGAATGAAAGAATAGCCGAGACCACCTTACGCGCATCGTGATTTTGACCAAATTTGGCTCGATTTCCCGGGAAATGGGGAATATTTTCCGGTACCGGGGACTCTAAAGTAACTCCTGATTGCCTTGGTTTGGATTGAAATGGAGAGAGAAAAACTTTTTCAACGCTCCCCTTCGGGCTTCTGAGCTGAAATATAGCCCCAATTCAGTTTAAGACTGAAAGAGTAGCCGACACCGTCTTACGCGCATCGTGATTTTCACTAACTTCGGCTCGATTTCCCGAAACTTCGGGTATATATTCAAGTCCCAAGGACTCTAAACTAACCCCTGATGGCCTTGGTCTGCAGTGAAATGGACACAGCAAATTTTTTTCAACGCTTACTTTCGAAATTCTGGGCCGAAATATAGCCCCACTTCACTTTAAGACTGAAATAGTAGCCGAGACCGCCTTAGACGCATCGTGATTTTGACCAACGTCGGCTTGAGTTGCCAGAACTTAAGGGATATTTTCCAGTCCCGTGGACTCTAAAGTAACTCATGATGGCCTTGGTTTTCAATTAAATTGAGAGAGGAAAACTTTTTGAACGCTCACTTTCGAGCTTCTGGGCCGAAATATACAGCCACGTCACTTTAAGACTAAAAGAGTAGCCGAGACTGCTTTACGCGTATCGTGATTTTGAAAAGCTTCGGCTCGATTTCCCGGGACTTGGGAGATATTATGATGTCCCGAGGAGTGTAAACAATCTGCTGATGTGGCTTGGTTCGCGGTGAAATGGACAAAGCAAAACTTTATGAACTTTCACTTTCTAGCTTCTGGGCCGAAATATAGCCCCAGTTCACTTTAAGAATGAAAGAGTAGCCGAGACCGCCTTACGCGCATCGTGATTTTGACAAAATTCGGCTCGATTTCCCCGAACTTGGGCGATATTTTCCAGTCCCGAGGAGTCTAAACTAACTCCTGATGGCCTTGGTTTGCAGTGAAATGAACACAGTTAAACTTTTTGAACTTTCACTTTCTAGCTTCTCGGCCGAAATATAGCCCCTGTTAACTTTAAGAATGAAAGAGTAGCTGAGACCGCCTTACGCATATCGTCATTTTGACAAAATTCGGCTCGATTTTCCCGAACTTGGGCGATATTTTTCAGTCCCGAGGAGTCTAAACTAACTTCTGATGCCCATGGTTTGCAGTGAAATTCACACAGCACAAGTTTTTCAACGCACACTTTCGAGCTTCTAGGCCGAAATATAGTCCCACATCACTTACGACTTAAAGAGTAGCCGAGACCGGCGTGCGCGCATCGTGATTTTGACGAACTTCGGCTCGATATTCCGGAGCTTGGGGGATATTTTCCAGTCCCGAGGACTCTTTAGTAACCCCTGATGGCCTTGGTTTGCATTGAAATGGATACAGCAAAACTTTTTGAACGCTCACTTTTGACCTTTTGGGCCGAAATATAGCCCCACTTCACTTTAAGACTGAAAGAGTAGCCGAGACCGTCTTGCGCGCATCGTGATTTTGACCAACGTCTTCTCGATTTTCCGGAACTTGGGCAATACATTCCACTCCCGGGGACTCTAAACTAACTCCTAATAGCCCTGGTTTGCAGTGAAATAGACACAGTAATTTTTTTTGAGCTTTGAGCTTGTGGGCCGAAATAGAGCCCAACTTCACTTTAAGACTGAAGGAGTAGACGACACCGCCTTAAGCGCACCGTGATTTTGACCAACTTCGGGTCGGTTTCCCGGAACTTGGGGGATATATTCCATTTCCGCGGGCTCTAAACTAACTCCTGATGGCCTTGGTTTTCCGTAAAATGGACAAAGGAAAGCTTTTTGAACACTCACTTTGTAGCTTCAGGGCCGAAAAAGAATCCCACCTCATTTTCAGACTGGAATAGTAGCCGAGACCGCCTCACGTGCATCGTGAGTTAGACCAAGTTCAGCTCGATTTCACGCAACGTTTGGGATATTTTCCAGTCCGGGGTACTCTAAAATGACTCCGGATGGCCTTGGTTTCCACTGAAATGCGCACAGCATAACCCTTTAGAAGGCTATTTTTGGAGCTTCTGGGCCGAAATATAGCTCCACTTCACTTTAAGACTGAAAGAGTAGCCGAGATCGCCTTACGCGCATCGTGATTTTGACCATTTTCGGATCGATTTCTCGGAACTTGGGGGATATTTTCCAGTCTCGGGGACTCTAAACTAACTCCTGATCGCCTTGCTTTGCATTGAAATGGACAGAGCAAAACTTTTTGAACGCTCCCTTTCGAGCTTGTGGGCCGAAATATAGCCACACTTTACTTTAAGACTGAAACAGTAGCCGAGACCGCATTTCGCGCATCGTGATTTTGATCAACTTCGGCTCGCTTTCCCGGAACTTGGAGAATATTTTCCAGTCGCGGGGACCCTAAACTAACTTTTGATAGCTTTGGTTTGCAGTGAAATGCACACAGCAAAACTTTTTGAACGCTCACTTTCGAGCTTCTGGAGAGAAATATAGCCCCACTTCACTTTAAGACTGAAAGGGTAGCCGAGACCGCTTTCGGAGCATCGTGATTTTGACCTACTTCAGCTCGATTTACCGGAACTTGGGGAATATTTTCCAGTCCCAGGGACGCTAAACTAACTCGTGATGGCCTTGTTTTGCAGTCAAAGAACACAGCAAAACTTTTTGAACGCTCACTTTCGGCCTTCTGGGCCGAAATATAGCCCCACTTCACTTTAAGACAGAAACAGTAGCCGAGACCACTTTAGGGTCATCGTGATTTTGACCAACCTCGGCTCAATTTCCCGGACCTTGGGGCGTATTTTCTTCTCCCGGGGACGCTAAACTAACTCCTGATGGCCTTGGTTTGCAGTGAAATGAACACAGCAAAAATTTTTGAACGCTCACTTTCGGGCTTCTGGCCCGAAATATAGCTCCACTTCACTTTAAGACTGAAAGAGTAGCCGAGACTACCTTACGCAAATCGTGATTTTGACCAACTTCGGCTCGATTTCCCGGAAGTTGAGGGATATTTTCCAGTCCCGGGGACTCTAAACTAGCTCCTGATGGCTTTGGTTTGCATCGAAATAAACACAGGAAAACTTTTTGAACGCTCACTTTCAAGCTCCTGGGCAGGAATAAAGCCTCACTTCAAGACTGAAATAGTAAGCGAGACCGCCTAACGCGCACCGTGATTTTGACCAATTTCGCCTAATTTCCCTGAACTTGAGGGATATTTTCCAGTCCCGAAGACTCTCAAGTAACCCCTGATGGCCTTCGTTTGCATTGAAATGGATACAGCAAAACTTTTTGAAGCTCACTTTTGAGCTTCTGGGCCGAAATATAGCCCCACTTCACTTTAAGACTGAAAGACTAGCCAAGACCGTCTTGCGCACATCGTGATTTTGACCAACGTGTTCTCGATTTTCCGGAACTTGGGAAATATATTGCAGTCCCGGGGACTCTAAACTAACTCCTGATGGCCTTGGTTTGCAGTGAAATGGACACAGCAAATGTTTTGCAGCGCTCACTTTGGAGCTTCTGGGCCGAAATAGAGCCCCAGTTCACTTTAAGACTGAAAGAGTAGCCGAGGCCGCCTTAGGCGCATCATGATTTTGACCAACTTCGGCTTGAGTTGCCAGAACTTAAAAGATATTTTCCAGTCCCGGGGACTCTAAACTAACTCATGATGGCCTTGGTTTTCAGTGAAATTCAGAGAGGAAAACTTTTTGAACGCTCACTTTCGAGCGTCTGGACCGAAATATAGCCCTACTTCAGTTTAAGACTGAAAGAGTAGGCGAGACCACCTTACGCGAATCGTTATTTTGACCAACTTCGTCTCGATTTCGCGAAACTTGGGGGATATTTTGCAGTTCCGGGCACTGTAAACTACTTCCTGAGGGCCTTGCTTTGCTGTGAAATGGGCACAGCATAACTTTTTCAACGCTCACTTTCGAGCTCTCTGGGACGAAATATACAGCCACGTCACTTTAAGACTCACAGAGTAGCCGAGACTGCTTTACGCGCATCGTGATTTTGACAAACTTAGGCTCGATTTCCCGGAATTTGGGGGATATTTTGATGTCCCGGAGACTGGAAACTATATCCTGATGTGGCTTGGTTCGCGCTGAAATGGACACAGCAAAACTTTTTGAACTTTCAGTTTCGAGCTTCGGGGCCGAAATATAGCCCGAGTTCACTTTAAGAATGAAAGAATAGCCGAGACCGCCTTACGCGCATCGTCATTTTGACTAACTTCGGCTCGATTTCCCGAAATTTCGGGTATATATTCAACTCCCAAGGACTCTAAACTAATCCCTGATGGCCTTGGTCTGAAGTGAAATGGACACAGCAAATTTTTTCAACGCTTACTTTCGAAATTCTGGTCCGAAATATAGTCCCACTTCACTTTAAGACTGAAATAGTAGCCGAGACCGCCTTAGACGCATCGTGATTTTGACCAACTTCGGCTTGAGTTGCCAGAACTTAAGGGATATTTTCCAGTCCCATAGACTGTAAACTAACTCATGATGGCCTTGGTTTTCAGTTAAATTGAGAGAGCAAAACTTTTTGAACGATCACTTTCGACCTTCTGGGCCGAAATATACAGCCACGTCACTTTAAGACTAAAAGAGTAGCCGAGACTGCTTTACGCGAATCGTGATTTTGACAAACTTCGGCTCGATTTCCCGGGACTTGGGGTATATTTTGATGTCCGGGACACTGTAAACAATGTGCTGATGTGGCTTGGTTTGCGGTGAAATGGACACAGGAAAACTTTTTGAACTTTCACTTTCTAGCTTCTGGGCCGAAATATAGCCCCAGTTCACTTTAAGAATGAAAGAGTCGCCGAAACCGCCTGACGCGCATCGTCATTTTGACAAAATTCGGCTCGATTTCCCCGAACTTGGGCGATATTTTCCAGTCCCGAGGAGTCTAAACTAACTCCTGATGGCCTTGGTTTGCAGTGAAATGAACACAGCAAAACTTTTTGAACTTTCACTTTCTAGCTTCTCGGCCGAAATATAGCCCCAGTTCACTTTAAGAATGAAAGACTAGCCGAGACCGCCTTACGCGCATCGTGATTTTCACAAAATTCGGCTCGATTTCCCCGAAATTGGGCGATATTTTCAAGTCCCGGGACTCTAGAGCAACTCCTGATGGCCTCGGTTTGAAGTGAAATGGACGCAGGAATACTTTTTGAACGCTCAGTTTCGAGCTTCTGGGTCGAAATACAACCGTATTTCACTTTAAGACTGAATAGTAGCCGAGACCGCCTTACGAGCATCGTGATTTTGACCAAGTTCAGCTCGATTTCCCGGAACTTGGGGGTTATTTTCCAGTCCGGGGGACTTTAAACTAACTCCTGATGGCCTTGGTTTGCAGTTAAATGCAGAAAGCGTAACTTTTTAAAGGGTCACTTTCGAGCTTCTGGGCCGAAATATAGCCCCACTTTACTTTAAGACTGAAAAAGTAGCCGAAACCGTCTTACGCGCATCGTGATTTTGACCAACTTCCGTTCGATTTCCCGGAACTTCGGGGATATATTCCAGTCCCGGGGACTCTAAACTAACTGCTGATGGCCTTGGTTTGCAGTGAAATGGACACAGCACATTTTTTGAACGGTCACTTTCGAGCTTCTCGGCCGAAATTCAGCGCTACTTCACTTTAAGATTGAAAGAGTAGCCGAGACCGCCTTACGCGCATCGTAATTTTGACCGACTTCGGCTCGATTCATCGGAAGTTGGCGAATATTTTCAATTCCCGGGGAAACTAAACTAACTTCCGATGGCTTTAGTTTGCAGTTAAATGGACACAGCAAAACTTTTTGAACGCTCACTTTCGAGCTTATGGCTCGAAATATAGCCCCACTTAACTTTAAGACTGAAAGAGTAGCCGAGACCGCCTTACGCGCATCGTGATTTTGGGATACTTCGACTGGATTTCCCGCAAATAGGGGGATATTTTCCAGTCCCGGGGACTCTAAACTAACTCCTGATGGCCTTGGTTTCCAGTGAAATGGACACAGGAACACTTTTTGAACGCGCACTTTCGAGTTTGCTGGCCGAAATATAGCCCTACTTCTTTTTAAGACTGAAAGAGTAGGCGGGAGCGCCTTACGCGGATTGTGATTTTGAGGATCTTCGGCTCGATCTGGCGAAACTTGGGAGATATTTTCCAGCCCCAAAGTCTCTAAACTCACTCCTGATTGTCTAAGATGTGAGTGAAATAGAGACAAATTTTTGAACCCTTACTTTCGAGCTTCTGGAGTTAAATCTAAGCCCACTTTACCTTAAGACTGAAAGAGTAGCCGAGACCCCCTTAAGCGCATCGTGATTTTGACTAACTTCGGGTGGATTTCCCGTAACTTGGGGGATATTTCCATTCCCTTGGATGCTAAACTAAGTCGTAATGGCCTTCTTTTGCAGTGAAATGGACACAGCAAAACTTTTTAAACACTCAGTTTCGAGCATCTGGGCCGAAATATTGCCCCACTTCACTTTAAGACTGAAAGAGTAGGCGAGACCGCCGTACGCGCGTCGTGATTTTGAGCAACTTCGGTTAAATTTCCCGGAACTTGGGGGATATTTTCCAGTCCCGGGGACTCTAAACTGACCCCCGACGTCCTTGGTCTGCAGTAAAATGGACATAGCAAAACTTTTTGAACGCTCACTTTCGAGCCTCTGGGCGGAAATATTGCCCCAGTTCACTTTAAGAATGAAATAGTATCCGGGACCGCCTTACGCGCATCCCGATTTTGGGCGACTTCGGCTCGACTTCCCGGAATTTGAGAGATAATTCCCAGTCCCGGGCACTCTAAACTAATTCCTAATTGGTTTTCAGTGAAATGGACACAGCCAAACTCTTTGAACGTTCACTTTCCAGCTTCTGGGCCGAAATATAGCCCCACTTCACTTTAAGACTGATAGAGTAGCCGTGACCGCCTTACGCGCATGGTAATTTTGTCCAACTTCGGCTTGATTTCCTGGGACTTGGGGGATATTTTCCAGTCCCGGAAGCTCTAAACTAATTCCTGAATGCCTTGGTTTTTAGTGAAATGGACACAGGTAAAAGGGGTGCACGCTAGGTTTGCAGGTTGTAGCCCGAAATATAGCCCCACTTTATTTTAAGACTGAAAGTGTACACGAAACCGCCTTAAGCGCATCGAAATTTTTAGCCACTATGGCTCGATCTGCCAAAACTTGGGGGATATTTTCCAGTCTCGGGGACTCTACCCTAACTCTTGATGGCCTTAGTTTTCAGTCAAATGGTCACAGGTAACAGGAGCGCACGCTCGGTGTCGAGCTTCTAGGCCGAAATGTAGCGCCAGTTCATTTTAAGACTGAAAGAGTAAACGAAACTGCCGTACGCTTATCGTAGTTTTAAGAAAGTATGGCTCAATTTGCCAAAACTTGGAGGATAGCTTCCAGTCTCGAGGATTCTAAACTATCTCCTGATGGACTTAGTTCTTAGTGAAATGGACACAGGTAAAAGGAGAGCACGCTCGGTGTCGAGCTTGTAGAACCGAAATATAGCCCCACTTCATTTTCGGAGTAAACGAGTAGCCGAGACCGCCTTACGCGCATCGTGATTTTGAGCATCTTTGGCTCGATTTGCCGCAATTCGGGGAACACTTTCCAGTCCCGAGGACTCTATGCTAACTCCTAATGAACTTAGTTTTCAGTGATATGTACACAGGCAAAAGGAGCGCACGCTCGGTGTTGAGCTTGTCGGCCGAAATATAGGCCGACTTCATTTTAAGACTGAAAGAGTAGCCGAGACCGCCTTACGCGCATGGTGATTTTGAGCAACTTTGGCTCGATCTGCCAGAATTTGGGAAATATTTTCCAGTCCCAAGGACTCTAAACTAACTCCTGATGGCCTAAGATGTCAGTGAAATGGACACAGGTAAAATTAGCGCACGCCCGGTCTCGAGCTTCTAGGTCGAAATATAGCGCCCCTTAATTTTAAGACTGAAAGAGTAGCCGAGACCGCCTTAAGCGCACCGTGATTTTGACCAACTTCGGCTCGATTTGCCGGAACTTGGGGGATATTTTCCAATCCCGGGGACTCTAAACTAACTCCTGATTGTCTTGGTTTTCAGTGAAATGGACACAGCGAACCTTTTTGAACGCTCACTCTCGAGCTTCTGGACCGAAATATAGCCCCACTTTACTTTAAGACTGAAAGAGTAGCCGGCGCCATCTTGCGCAAATCGTGAGTTTGACCAACTTCGGGTCGGTTTCCCGGAACTTGGGGGATATATTCCATTTCCGCGGGCTCTAAACTAACTCCTGACGGCCTTGGTTTTCAGTGAAATGGACAAAGGAAAGCTTTTTGAACACTCACTTTGTAGCTTCAGGGCCGAAATAGAATCCCACTTCACTTTCAGACTGAAATAGTAGCCGAGACCGCCTCACGCGCATCGTGAGTTAGACCAAGTTCAGCTCGATTTCACGCAACTTTTGGGATATTTTCCAGTCCGGAGGACTAAACTAACTCCGGATGGCCTTGGTTTGCATTGAAATGCGCACAGCATAACTTTTTGAACGCCCACTTTGGAGCTTCTGGGCCGAAATATAGCCCCACTTCACTTTAAGACTGAAAAAGTAGCCGAGACCGTCTTACGCGCATCGCGATTTTGACCATTTTCGGATCGATTTCTCGGAACTTGGGGAATATTTTCCAGTCCCGGGGACTCTAAACATATTCCTGATCGCCTTGCTTTGCATTGAAATGGACAGAGCAAAACTTTTTGACCCCTCACCTTCGAGCTTCCTGGCCGAAATAAAGCCCCATTTTACTTTAAGACTTAAAGAGTAACCGAGACCACCTTCCGCGCATTGTGATTTTGACAAACTTCGGGTGGATCTTCCGGAACCTGGGGAACATTTTCCAGTCCCTTGGACGCTAAACTAAGTCCTGATGGCCTTGTTTTGCAGTGAAATGGACACAGCAAAACTTTTTGAACGCTCATTTTCGAGTTTGTGGGCCGAAATATAGCTACACTTTACTTTAAGACTGAAACAGTACCCGAGACCGCATTTCGCGCATCGTGCTTTTGGTCAACTTCGGCTCGCTTTCCCGGAACTTGGGGAATATTTTCCAGTCCCGGGAACCCTAAACTAACTTTTGATAGCTTTGGTTTGCAGTGAAATGCACACAGCAAAACTTTTTGAACGGTCACTTTCGAGCTTCTGGAGAGAAATATAGCCCCACTTCACTTTAAGACTGAAAAGGTAGCCGAGACCGCTTTGGGAGCATCGTGATTTTGACCAACTTCAACTCGATTTACCGGAAGTTGGGGAATATTTTCCAGTCCCAGGGACGCTAAACTAACTCGTGATGGCCTTGTTTTTCAGTCAAAGAACAGAGGAAAACTTTTTGAACGCTCACTTTCAGGCGTGTGGGCCGAAATATAGCCCCACTTCAGTTTAAGACTGAAACAGTAGCCGATACCGCATTTCGCGCATCGTGATTTTGACAAACTTCGGCTCGATTTCCCGCAACTTGGGGGATATTTTGATGTCCCGGAGACTGTAAACTATCTCCTGATGTGGCTTGGCTCGCGGTGAAATGGACACAGCAAAACTTTTTGAACTTTCACTTTCGAGCTTCTGGGCCGAAATGTAGCCCGAGTTCACTTTAAGAATGAAAGAATAGCCGAGACCGCCTTACGCGCATCGTGATTTTGACCAACTTTGGCTCGATTTCCCGGAAAATGGGGAATATTTTCCGGTACCGGGGACTCTAAAGTAACTCCTGATTGCCTTGGTTTGCATTGAAATGGAGAGAGCAAAACTTTTTCAACGCTCCCCTTCGGGCTTCTGAGCCGAAATATAGCCCCACTTCAGTTTAAGACTGAAAGAGTAGCCGACACCGTCTTACGCGCATCGTGATTTTGACCAACTTTGGCTCGATTTCCCGAAACTTCGGGGATATATTCAAGTCCCAAGGACTCTAAAGTAACTCCTGATTGCCTTGTTTTGCAGTTAAATGGACAGAGCAATTTTTTTTGAACGCTTCCTTTCGAAATTCTGGGCCGAAATATAGCCCCACTTCACTTTAAGACTGAAATAGTAGCCGAGACTGCCTTAGACGCATCGTGATTTTGACCAACTTCGGCTTGAGTTGCCAGAACTTAAGGGATAGTTTCCAGTCCCGTGGACTCTAAACTAACTCATGATGGCCTTGGTTTTCAGTGAAATTCAGAGAGGAAAACTTTTTGAACGCTCACTTTTGAGCTTCTGGGCCGAAATATACAGCCACGTCACTTTAAGACTAAAAGAGTAGCCGAGACTGCTTTACGCGCATCGTGACTTTGACAAACTTCGTCTCGATTTCCTGGGACTTGGGGGATATTTTGATGTCCCGGACACTGTAAACAATCTGCTGATCTGGCTTGGTTTGCGGTGAAATGGACACAGCAAAACTTTTTGAACTTTCACTTTCTAGCTTCTGGGCCGAAATATAGCCCGAGCTCACTTTAAAGAATGAAAGAATAGCCGAGACCGCCTTACGCGCATCGTGATTTTGACCAACTTTGGCTCGATTTCCCGGAAAATGGGGAATATTTTCCGGTACCGGGCACTCTAAAGTAACTCCTGATTGCCTTGGTTTGCATTGAAATGGAGAGAACAAAACTTTTTCAACACTCCCCTTCGGGCTTCTGAGCCGAAAGATAGCCCCACTTCAGTTTAAGACTGAAAGAGTAGCCGACACCGTCTTACGCGCATCGTGATTTTGACCAACTTCGGCTCGATTTCCCGAAACTTCGGGGATATATTCAAGTCCCAAGGAGTCTAAACTAACTCCTGGTGGCCTTGTTTTGCAGTTAAATGGACAGAGCAATTTTTTTTGAACGCTTCCTTTCGAAATTCTGGGCCGAAATATAGCCCCACTTCACTTTAAGACTGAAATAGTAGCCGAGAGCGCCTTAGACGCATCGTGATTTTGACCAACTTCGGCTTGAGTTGCCAGAACTTAAGGAATATTTTCCAGTCCCGTGGACTCTAAACTAACTCATGATGGCCTTGGTTTTCAGTGAAATTCAGAGAGGAAAACTTTTTCACGCTCACTTTTGAGCTTCTGGGCCGAAATAGACAGCCACGTCACTTTAAGACTAAAAGAGTAGCCGAGACTGCTTTACGCGCATCATGACTTTGACAAACTTCGCCTCGATTTCCCGGGACTTGGGGGATATTTTGATGTCCCGGACACTGTAAAAAATCTGCTTATCTGGCTTGGTTTGCGGTGAAATGGACACAGCAAAACTTTTTGAACTTTCACTTTCTAGCTTCTGGGCCGAAATAGAGTCCCAGTTCACTTTAAGAATGAAAGAGTAGCCGAGACCGCCTTACGCGCATCGTGATTTTGACAAAATTCGGCTCGATTTCCCCGAAATTGGGCGATATTTTCCAGTCCCGAGGAGTCTATACTAGCTGCTGATTGCCTTGGTTTGCAGTGAAATGAACACAGTAACACTTTTTGAAGGCTTATTTTCGAGCTTCTGGGATGAAATATAGCCCCACTTCACTTTAAGACTGAAAGAGTAGCCGAGACCGCCTTACGCGCATCGTGATTTTGAGCAACTTCCGCTCGATTTTCTAGAATTTTGGCGATATTTTCAAGTCCCGGGGACTCTAAACTAACTCCTGATGGCCTTGGTTTGCAGTGAAATGGACGCAGGAAAACTTTTTGAACGCTGAGTTTCGAGCTTCTGGGCCGAAATACAGCCGTATTTCACTTTACGACTGAAATAGTAGCCGAGACCCCTTAAGCGCATCGTGATTTTGACTAACTTCGGGTGGATTTCCCGTAACTTGGGGGATATTTCCAGTTCCTTGGACGCTAAACTAAGTCGTGATGGCCTTGTTTTGCAGTGAAATGGACACAGCAAAACTTTTTAAACACTCAGTTTCGAGCTTCTGGCCCGAAATATTGCCCCACTTCACTTTAAGACTGAAAGAGTAGCCGAGGTCGCCGTACGCCCATCGTAATTTTGACCAACTTCGGCTCGATTTCCCGGAACTTGGGGGATATTTTCCAGTCCCGCGGACTCTAAAGTAACTCCTGATGGCCTTGCTCTTGTTCAACTTTTTGAACGCTCACTTTCCAGCTTCTGGGCGGAAAGATTGCCCCAGTTCTTTTTAAGAATGAAAGAGTAACCGAGACCGCCTTACGCGCATCGTGATTTTGAGCAACTTTGGCTCGCTTTCCCGGGAAATGGGGGATATTTTCCGGTACCGGGGACTCTAAACTAACTCCTGATTGCCTTGGTTTGCAGTGAAATGGACACAGCACAACTGTTTGAACCCTCACTTTTGAGCTTCTGGGCCGAAGCATAGCCCTACTTCACTTTAAGACTGAAAGACTAGCCGAGACCGCCTTACGCGGATCGCGATTTTGGGCCACTTTTGCTCGATTTCCCGGAAGTTGGCGAATAATTTAAAGTCCCGGGGACGCTAAACTAACTCCCGATGACCTTGGTTTGCAGTTTAATAAACACAGCAAAACTTTTTGAACGCTCACTTTAGAGCTTCAGGGCCGAAATATAGCCCTACTTAAATTTAAGACTGAAAGAATAACCGAGAGCCCGTTACGCGCATCGTAATTTTCATCAACTTCGGCGCCATTTCCTGGAACTTGGAGGATATTTTCCAGTCCCGGGGACTCTAAACTAACTCCTGATGGCCTTGGTTTGCAGTGAAATGGACACAGCAAAACTTTTTTAACGCTCACTTTCGAGCTTGTGGGCCTAAATATAGCCACACTTCACTTTAAGACTGAAACAGTAGCGGAGACCGCGTTACGCGCATCGTAATTTTGATCAACTTCTACTCGCTTTCCTGGAACTTGGGGAATATTTTCCAGTCCCGGGGACTCTAAACTAACTCCTGATGGCCATGGTTTGCAGTGAAATTCACACAGCACAAGTTTTTGAACGCACACTTTCGAGCTTCTAGGCCGAAATATAGTCCCACATCACTTACGACTTAAAGAGTAGCCGAGACCGGCGTGCGCGCATCGTGATTTTGATCAACTTCGGGTCGATATTCCGGAACTTGGGCGATATTTTCCAGTCCGAGGGACTCTAAACTAACTCTTGCTGGCCTTGGTTTGCAGTGAAATCGAGACAGCAAAACTTTTTGAACAGTCACCTTCAAGGTTCTGGGTCGAAATATAGCCCACTTTACTTTAATACTGAAAAAGTAGCCAAGACCGCCTTACGCGCATCGTGATTTTGACAAACTTCGGGTGGATTTCCCGGAACTTGGGGGATATTTTCCAGTCCCTTGGACGCTAAACTAGGTGCCGATGGCCTTGTTTTGCAGTGAAATGGACACAGCAAAGCTTTTTGAAGGCTCAGTTTCGAGCTTGTGGGCCGAAATATAGCCATACTTCACTTTAAGACTGAAACAGTAGCCGAGACCACGTTTCGCGCATCGTGATTTTGATCAACTTCGGCTCGATTTCCCGGAACTTGCGAAATATTTTCCAGTCCCGGGGACTCTAAACTAACTCGTGCTGGTCTTGGTTTGCAGTGAAACGGAAACAGAAAAAGTTTTTGAACGCATACTTTGGAGCTTCTGGACCGAAATAGAACCCCACTTCACTTGAAGACTGAAAGAGTAGCCGAGACCGCCTTACGTGCATCGTAATTTTGAGCAACTTCGGCTGGATTTGCCGGAACTAAGGGGATATATTCCAGTTCTGAGGACTCTAAACTAATTCCTGATGGCCTTGGTTTGCAGTAAAATGGACCCAGCAAAACTTTTTGAACGCTCAATTTCGAGCTTCTGGGCCAAAATATAGCCCCCCATTACTTTAACACTGAAATAGTAGCCGAGACCGCCTTACGCGCATCGTGATTTTGACAAACTTCGGGTTGATTTCCCGGAACTTGGGGGATATTTTCCAGTCCCGGGGACTCTCAACTAACTCCTGCTTGTCTTGGTTTGCAGTGAAATGGACACAGCGAAAGTTTTTGAACGCTCACTCTCGAGCTTCTGGGCCGAAATAGAGCCCCGTTTTACTTTAAGACTGAAAGAGTAGGCGAGACCGTCTTGAGCGAATCGTGATTTTGAGCAATTTCGCGTTTATTTCCCGAAACTTGGGGGATATATTCCAGTCAAAAGGACTCTAAAGTAACTCCTGATGGCCTTGGTTTTCAGTGAAATGGACAGAGCACAACTTTGGAGCTTCTGGGCAGAAATATAGCCCCACTTTACTTTAAGACTGAAAGAGTAGATGAGACCGCCTTACGCGCATCGTATTTTTGACGAACTTCGAATGGATTTTTCGGAACTTGGGGGATATTTTGCAGTCCCTTGGACGCTAAACTAAGTCTCGATGGCCTTGTTTTGAAGTAAAATGGACACAACAAAACTTTTTGAACGCTCACTTTCTAGCTTGTGGGCCGAAATATAGCCACACTTCACTTTAGGACTGACACAGTAGCCGAGACCACGTTACGCGCATCATGAATTTGATCAACTTCGGCTCGATTTCCCGGGACTTGGGGGATATTCTCCAGTCCCGGGGACTCTAAACTAACTTCTGATGGCCTTGGTTTGCACTGAAAGTGACCGAGCAAAACTTTTTAAACACTCACTTTCGAGCGTCTGGGCCGAAATATTGCCCCACTTCACTTTAAGACTGAAAGAGTAGCTGAGACCACCTTACGCACATCGTGATTTTGACCAACTTCGGCTGGATTTACCGGAACTTGGGGGATATTTTCCAGTCCCGAGTACTCTTAAGTAACCCCTGATAGCCTTGGTTTGCATTGAAATGGATACAGCAAAACTTTTTGAACGCTCACTTTAGAGCTTCTGTGCCGAAATATAGCCCCACTTCACTTTAAGACTGAAAGAGTAGCCGAGACCGTCTTACGCGCATCGTGATTTTGACCAACGTCTTCTCGATTTTCCGGAACTTGGCAAATACATTCAACTCCCGGGGACTCTAAACTAACTCCTGATAGCCTTGGTTTGCAGTGAAATAGACACAGTAATTTTTTTTGAGCTTTGAGCTTGTGGGCCGACGTAGAGCTCAACTTCACTTTAAGACTGAAGGAGTAGCCGACACCGCCTTAAGCGCACCGTGATTTTGAAAATCTTCGGCTCGATTTGCCGGAACTTGGGGGATATTTTCCAGTCCCGGGGACTCTAAACTAACTCCTGATTGTCTTGGTTTTCAGTGAAATGGACACAGCGAACCTTTTTGAACGCTCACTCTGGAGCTTCTGGACCGAAATATAGCCCCACTTTACTTTAAGACTGAAAGACTAGCCGAGACCGTCTTGCGCAAATCGTGATTTTGACCAACTTTGGGTCGGTTTCCCGGAACTTGGGGGATATATTCCATTTCCGCGGGCTCTAAACTAACTCCTGACGGCCTTGGTTTTCAGTGAAATGGACAAAGGAAAGCTTTTTGAACACTCTCCTTGTAGCTTCTGGGCCGAAATAGAATCCAACTTCACTTTCAGAATAAAATAGTAGCCGAGACCGCCTCACGCGCAACGTGAGTTAGACCAAGTTCAGCGCGATTTCACGCAACTTTTGGAATATTTTCCAGTCCGGGGGCTCTAAACTAACTCCGGGTGGCCTTGGCTTGCACTGAAATGGGCACAGCATAAGTTTTTGAAGCCCACTTTGGAGCTTCTGGGCCGAAATAGAGCCCCACTTCACTTTAAGACTGAAAGAGTAGCCGAGATTGCCTTACGCGCATCGTGATTTTGACCATTTTCGGATCGATTTCTCGGAAGTTGGGGGATATTTTCCAGTCCCAGGAACTCTAAACTAACTCCTGATGGAATTGTTTTGCAGTGAAATGGACAGAGCAAAACTTTTTGAACGCTCACCTTCGAGCTTCCTGGGCGAAATAAAGCCCCACTTTACTTTAAGACTAAAAGAGTAACCGAGACCACCTTACGCGCATTGTGATTTTGACAAACTTCGGGTGGATCTCCCGGAACTTGGGAAACATTTTCCAGTCCGTTGGACGCTAAACTAAGTCCTGATGGCCTTGTTTTGCAGTGAAATGGGCACAGCAAAACTTTTTGAACGCTCACTTTCGAGCTTGTGGGCCGAAATATAGCCCCACTTTACTTTAAGACTGAAACAGTAGAAGAGACCGCATTTCGCGTATCGTGATTTTGATCAACTTCGGCTCGCTTTCCCGGAACTTGGGGAATATTTTCCAGTCCCGCGGATCCTAAACTAACTTTTGATAGCTTTGGTTTGCAGTGAAATGCACACAGCAAAACTTTATGAACGCTCACTTTCGAGCTTCTGGACAGAAATATAGCCCCACTTCACTTTAAGACTGAAAGACTAGCCAAGACCGTCTTGCGCACATCGTGATTTTGACCAACGTGTTCTCGATTTTCCGGAACTTGGGAAATATATTGCAGTCCCGGGGACTCTAAACTATCTCCTGATGGCCTTGGTTTGCAGTGAAATGGACACAGCAAATTTTTTGCGGCGCTCACTTTGGAGCTTCTGGGCCGAAATAGAGCCCCACTTCACTTTAAGACTGAAAGAGTAGCCGAGGCCGCCTTAGGCGCATCCTGATTTTGACCAACTTCGGCTTGATCTGCCAGAACTTAAAAGATATTTTCAAGTCCCGGGGACTCTAAACTAACTCATGATGGCCTTGGTTTTCAGTGAAATTCAGAGAGGAAAACTTTTTGAACGCTCACTTTCGAGCTTCTGGACCGAAATATAGCCCTACTTAACTTTAAGACTGAAAGAGTAGCCGAGACCGCCTTACGCGCATTGTAATTTTGACCAAGTTCGGCTGGATTTCCCGAAAGTTGGCGAATATTTTCAATTCCCGGGAAAGCTAAACTAACTTCCGATGGCCTTAGTTTGTAGTTAAATGGACACAGGAAAACTTTTTGAACGCTCACTTTCGAGCTTAAGGGTCGAAATATAGCCCCACTTAACTTTAAGACTGAAAGAGTAGCCGAGACCGCCTTACGCGTATCGTAATTTTGACCAACTTCGGCTCGATTCATCGGAAGTTGGCGAATATTTTCAATTCCCGGGGAAGCTAAACTAACTTCCGATGGCCTTAGTTTGCAGTTAAATGGACACAGCAAAACTTTTTGAACGCTCACTTTCGAGCTTATGGCTCGAAATATAGCCCCACTTAACTTTAAGACTGAAAGAGTAACCGAGACCGCCTTACGCGCATCGTGATTTTGGGATACTTCGGCTCGATTTCCTGGAAATAGGGGGATATTTTCCAGTCCCTGGGACTCTAAACTAACTCCTGATGGCCTTGGTTTCCAGTGAAATGGACACAGCAAATTTTTTGCAGCGCACACTTTCGAGCTTCTAGGCCGAAATATAGTCCCACATCACTTACGACTTAAAGAGTAGCCGAGACCGGCGTGCGCGCATCGTGATTTTGACCAACTTCGGGTCGATATTCCGGAACTTGGGGGATATTTTCCAGTCCCAGGGACTCTAAACTAACTCTTGACGGCCTTGGTTTGCAGTGAAATGGAGACAGCAAAACTTTTTGAACGCTCACCTTCAAGCTTCTGCGCCGAAATATAGCCCACTTTACTTTTATACGGAAAAAGTAGCCGAGACCGCCTTACGCGCATCCTGACTTTGACAAACTTCGGGTGGATTTCCCGGAACTTGGGGGATATTCTCCAGTCCCTTGGACGCTAAACTAGGTGCCGATGGCCTTGTTTTGCAGTGAAATGGACACAGCAAAGCTTTTTGAACGCTCACTTTCGAGCTTGTGGGCCAAAATATAGCCCCACTTCACTTTAAGCCTGAAAGAGTAGCCGAGACCAACTGACGCGAATCGTTATTTTAACCAACTTCGGCTCGATTTCCCGGATGTTGGGGGATATTTTCCAGTCCCGGGGACTCTAAACTAGCTCCTGATTGCTTTGGTTTGCAGTGAAATAAACACAGGGAAACTTTTTGAACGCTCACTTTCAAGCTCCCGTGCGGGAATAAAGCCTCACTTCACTCTAAGACTAAAACAGTAAGCGAGACCGCCTAACGCGCACCGTGATTTTGACCAACTTCGGCTAAATTTCCCTAAACTTGGGGGATACTTTCCAATCCCGAAGACTCTTAAGTAACCCCTGATGGCCTTCGTTTGCATTGAAATGGATACAGCAAAACTTTTTGAAGCTCACTTTTGAGCTTCTGGGCCGAAATATAGCCCCACTTCACTTTTAGACTGAAAGAGTAGCCAAGACCGTCTTGCGCGCATCGTGATTTTGACCAACGTCTTCTCCATTTTCCAGAACTTGGGAAATATATTGTAGTCCCGGGGACTCTAAACTAACTCCTGATGGCCTTGGTTTGCAGTGAAATGGACACAGCAAATGTTTTGCAGCGCTCACTTTGGAGCTTCTGGGCCGAAATAGAGCCCCACTTCACTTTAAGACTGAAAGAGTAGCCGAGGCCGCCTCAGGCGTATCGTGATTTTGACCAACTTCGGTTTGAGTTGCCAGAACTTAAAAGATATTTGCCAGTCCCGGGGACTCTAAACTAACTCAAGATGGCCTTGGTTTTCAGTGAAATTCAGAGAGGAAAACTTTTTGAACGCTCACTCTCGAGCTTCTGGACCGAAATATAGCCCTACTTCACTTTAAGACTGAAAGAGTAGCCGAGACCGCCTTACGCGAATCGTTATTTTGACCAACTTCGTCTCGATTTCGCGGAACTTGGGGGATATTTTCCAGTTCCTGGCACTGTAAACTACTTCCTGAGGGCCTTGCTTTGCAGTGAAATGGGCACAGCATAACTTTTTGAACGCTCACTTTCGAGCTTCTGGGCCGAAATATACAGCCACGTCACTTTAAGACTACAAGAGTAGCCGAGACTGCTTTACGCGCATCGTGATTTTGACCAACTTTGGCTCGATATCCCGGGAAATGGGGAATATTTTCCGGTACCGGGGACTCTAAAGTAAATCCTGATTGCCTTGGTTTGCATTGAAATGGAGAGAGCAAAACTTTTTGAACTTTCACTTTCGAGCTTCTGGGCCGAAATATAGCCCGAGTTCACTTTAAGAATGAAAGAATAGCCGAGACCGCCTTACGCGCATCGTGATTGTGACCAACTTTGGCTCGATTTCCCGGGAAATGGGGAATATTTTCCGGTACCGGGGACTCTAAAGTAACTCCTGATTTCCTTGGTTTGCATTGAAATGGAGAGAACAAAACTTTTTCAACGCTCCCCTTCGGGCTTCTGAGCCGAAATATAGCCCCACTTCAGTTTAAGACTGAACGAGTAGCCGACACCGTCTTACGCGCATCGTGATTTTGACAAAATTCGGCTCGATTTCCCCGAACTTGGGCGATATTTTCCAGTCCCGAGTAGTCTAAACTAACTCCTGCTGGCCTTGGTTTGCAGTGAAATGAACACACCAAAACTTTTTGAACTTTCACTTTCTAGCTTCTCGGCCGAAATATAGCCCCAGTTCACTTTAAGAATGAAAGAGTAGCCGAGACCGGCTTACGCGCATCGTGATTTTGCCAAAATTCGGCTGGATTTCCCCGAACTTGGGCGATATTTTCCAGTCCCGAGGAGTCTAAACTAACTCCTGATGGCCTTGGTTTGCAGTGAAATGAACACAGCAAAACTTTTTGAACTTTCACTTTCTAGCTTCTCGGCCGAAATATAGCCCCAATTCACTTTAAGAATGAAAGAGTAGCTGAGACCGCCTTACGCGGATCGTGATTTTGACAAATTCGGCTCGATTTCCCCGAACTTGGGCGATATTTTCCAGTCCCGAGGAGTCTAAAGTAACCCCTGATGGCCTTGGTTTGCAGTGAAATTAACACAGTAACAATTTTTGAAGGCTTATTTTCGAGCTTCTGGGATGAAATATAGCCCCACTTCACTTTAAGACTGAAAGACTAGGCGAGACCGCCTTACGCGCATCGTGATTTTGAGCAACTTCCGCTCGATTTTCTAGAATTTTGGCGATGTTTTCAAGTCCCGGGGACTCTAAACTAACTCCTACTGGGCTTGGTTTGCAGTGAAATGGACGCAGGAAAACTTTTTGAACGCTCAGTTTCGAGCTTCTGGCCCGAAATACAACCGTATTTCACTTTAAGACTGAAATAGTAGCCGAGACCGCCTTACGAGCATCGTGATTTTGACCAAGTTCAGCTCGATTTCCCAGAACTTGGGGGATATTTTCCAGTCCGGGGGACTTCAAACTAACCCCCGATGGCCTTGGTTTGCAGTTAAATGCAGAAACCGTAACTTTTTAAAGGGTCAGTTTCGAGCTTCTGGGCCGAAATATAGCCCCACTTTACTTTAAGACTGAAAGAGTAGCCGAGACCGTCTTACGCGCATCGTACTTTTGACCAACTTCCGTTCGATTTCCCGGAACTTCGGAGATATATTCCAGTCCCAGGGACTCTAAACTAACTGCTGATGGCCTTGGTTTGCAGTGAAATGGACACAGCACATTTTCTTGAACGCTCTGTTTGGAGCTTCTCGGCCGAAATATAGCCCTACTTCACTTTAAGACTGAAAGAGTAGCCGACACCGCCTTACGCCCATCGTAATTTTCACCAACCTCGGCTCGATATCCCGGAAGTTGGCGAATATTTTCAATTCCCGGGGAAGCTAAACTAACTTCCGATGGCCTTAGTTTGCAGTTAAATGGACACAGCAAAACTTTTTGAACGCTCACTTTGGAGCTTATGGCTCGAAATATAGCCCCACTTAACTTTAAGACTGAAAGAGTAGCCGAGACCGCCTTACGCGCATCGTGATTTTGGGATACTTCGGCTCGATTTCCAGGAAATAGGGGGTTATTTTCCAGTCCCGAGGACTCTAAACTAACTCCTGATGGCCTTGCTTTCCAGTGAAATGGACACAGGAACACTTTTTGAACGCGCACTTTCGAGCTTGCTGGCCGAAATATAGCCCTACTTCTTTTTAAGACTGAAAGAGTAGGCGGGAGCGCCTTACGCGCATTGTGATTTTGAGGATCTTCGGCTCGATCTGGCGAAACTTGGGAGATATTTTCCAGTCCCAAAGTCTCTAAACTCACTCCTGATTGTCTAAGATGTGAGTGAAATAGAGACAAAAATTTTTGAACCCTTACTTTCGAGCTTCTGGAGTTAAATCTAAGCCCACTTTACCTTAAGACTGAAAGAGTAGCCGAGACCCCCTTAAGCGCATCGTGATTTTGACCAACTTCGGGTGGATTTCCCGTAACTTGGGAGATATTTCCAGTCCCTTGGACGCTAAACTAAGTCGTGATGGCCTTGTTTTGCAGTGAAATGGACACAGAAAAACTTTTTAAACACTCAGTTTCGAGCTTCTGAGCCGAAATATAGCTCCACTTCACTTTAAGAGTGAAAGAGTAGCCGAGACCGCCTTGCGCCCATCCTCCTTTTGACCAACTTCGCACGATTTCCCGGAACTTGGGGGATATTTTCCAGTCCCGCGGACTCCAAAGTAACTCCTGATGGCCTTGCTCTGGAGTGACATGGACACAGCACAACTTTTTGAACGCTCACGTTTGAGCTTCTGGGCCGAAGCATAGCCCTACTTCACTTTAAGACTGAAAGGTTAGCCGAGACCGCCTTACGCCCATCGTGATTTTGGGCTACTTCGGCTCGATTTCCCGGAACTTGGGAGATAATTCCCAGTCCCGGGCACTCTAAACTAATTCCTGATGGCCTTGGTTTTCAGTGAAATGGACACAGCAAAACTCTTTGAAGGTTCACTCTCGAGCTTCTGGGACGAAATATAGCCCCACTTCACTTTAAGACTGAAAGAGTAGCCGGGACCGCCTTACGCGCATGGTAATTTTGTCGAACTTCGGCTTGATTTCCTGGGACTTGGGGGATATTTTCCAGTCTCGGAAGCTCTAAACTAACTCGTGAATGCCTTGGTTGTTAGCGAAATGGACACAGGTAAAAGGGGCGCACGCTAGGTTTCCAGGTTGTAGGCCGAAATATAGCCCCACTTTATTTTAAGACTGAAAGTGTACACGAAACCACCCTAAGGACATCGAACTTTTTAGCCACTATGGCTCGATCTGCCAAAACTTGGGGGATATTTTCCAGTCCCGGGGACTCTACCCTAACTCTTGCTGGCCTTAGTTTTCAGTAAAATTGTCACAGGTAACAGGAGCGCACGCTCGGTGTCGAGCTTCTAGGCCGAAATGTAGCCCCACTTCATTTTAAGACTGAAAGAGTAAACAAAACTGCCGTACGCTTATCGTAATTCTAAGAAAGTATGCCTCAATTTGCCGAAACTTGGAGGATAGCTTCCAGTCTCGAGGATTCTAAACTATCTCCTGATGGACTTAGTTCTTAGTGAAATGGACGCAGGTAAAAGGAGAGCACGCTCGGTGTCGAGCTTGTAGAACCGAAATATAGCCCCACTTCATTTTCGGAGTAAACGAGTAGCCGAGACCGCCTTACGCCCATCGTGATTTTGAGCATCTTTGGCTCGATTTGCCGGAATTCGGGGAATATTTTCCAGTCCCGAGGACTCTATGCTAATTCCTGATGAACTTAGTTTTCAGTGATATGTACACAGGCAAAAGGAGCGCACGCTCGGTGTTGAGCTTGTCGGCCGAAATATAGCCCCACTTCATTTTAAGACTGAAAGAGTACCCCAGACCGCCTTACGCGCATCGTAATTTTGAGCAACTTTGGCTCTATCTGCCAGAATTTGGGAAATATTTTCCAGTCCCAAGGACTCTAAACTAACTCCTGGTGGCCTAAGATGTCAGTGAAATGGACACAGGTAAAATTAGCGCACGCCCGGTCTCGAGCTTCTAGGTCGAAATATAGGCCCCCTTCATTTTAAGACTGAAAGAGTAGCCGAGACCGCCTTACGCGCATCGTGATTTTGGGCCACTTTTGCTCGATTTCCCGGAAGTTGGCGAATAATTCAAAGTCCCGGGGACGCTAAGCTAACTCCCGATGACCTTGGTTTGCAGTTTATTGAACACAGCAAAACATTCTGAACGCTCACCTTCGAGCTTCAGGGCCGAAATATAGCCCTACTTAAATTTAAGACTGAAAGAATAGCCCAGAGCCCGTTACGCGCATCGTAATTTTCATCAACTTCGGCGCCATTTCCCTGAACTTGGAGAATATTTTCCAGTCCCGCGGACTCTATACTAACTCCTGATGGCCTTGGTTTGCAGTGAAATGGACACGGCAAAACTTTTTGAACGCTCACTTTCGAGCTTGTGGGCCTAAATATAGCCACACTTTATTTTAAGACTGAAACAGTAGCCGAGACCGCGTTACGCGCATCGTGATTTTGATCAACTTCTGCTCGCTTTCCTGGAACTTGGGGAACATTTTCCAGTCCCGGGGACTCTAAACTAACTCCTGATGGCCATGGTTTGCAGTAAAATGGACCCAGCAAAACTTTTTGAACGCTCAATTTCGAGCTTCTGGGCCAAAATATAGCCCCCCATTACTTTAACATTCAAAGAGTAGCCGAGACCGCCTTACGCGCATCGTGATTTTCACAAACTCCGGGTTGATTTCCCCGAACTTGGGGGATATTTTCCAGTCCCGGGGACTCTCAACTAACTCCTGCTTGTCTTGGTTTGCAGTGAAATGGACACAGCGAAAGTTTTTGAACGCTCACTCTTGAGCTTCTGGGCCGAAGTAGAGCCCCATTTTACTTTAAGACTGAAAGAGTAGGCGAGACCGTCTTGAGCGAACCGTGATTTTGAGCAATTTCGCGTTTATTTTCCGAAACTTGGGGGATATATTCCAGTCAAAGGGACTCTAAAGTAACTCCTAATGGCCTTGTTTTTCAGTGAAATGGACAGGGCTCAACTTTGGAGCTTCTGGGCAGAAATATAGTCCCAATTTATCCCCGGAACTTGGGGGATATTTTGCAGTCCCTTGGACGCTAAACTAAGTCCTGATGGCCTTGTTTTGAAGTAAAATGGACACAACAAAACTTTTTGAACGCTCACTTTCTAGCTTGTGGGCCGAAATATAGCCACACTTCACTTTAGGACTGACACAGTAGCCGAGATCACGTTACGCCCATCATGAATTTGATCAACTTCGGCTCCATTTTTCGGGACTTGGGGGATATTCTCCAGTCCCGGGGACTCTAAACTAACTTCTGATGGCCTTGGTTTGCACTGAAAGTGACCGAGCAAAACTTTTTAAGCACTCACTTTCGAGCTTCTGGGCCGAAATATTGCCCCACTTCACTTTAAGACTGACAGAGTAGCCGAGACCACCTTACGCACATCGTGATTTTTACCAACTTCGGCTCGATTTACCGGAACTTGGGGGATATTTTCCAGTCCCGAGGACTCTTAAGTAGCCCCTGATGTCCTTGGTTTGCATTGAAATGGATACAGCAAAACTTTTTGAACGCTCACTTTTGAGACCGTTCAAAAAGACTTTTGAGACCGAGACCGTCTTACGCGCATCGTGATTTTGACCAACGTCTTCTCGATTTTCCGGAACTTGGCAAATACATTCCACCACCGGGGACTCTAAACTAACTCCTGATAGCCTTGGTTTGCAGTGAAATAGACAAAGTAATTTTTTTTGAACTTTGAGCTTGTGGGCCGAAATAGAGCCCCACTTCACTTTAAGACTGAAGGAGTAGCCGACACCGCCTTAAGCGCACCGTGATTTTGACCAACTTCGGCTCGATTTGCCGGAACTTGTTGGATATATTTCCAGTCCCGGGGACTCTAAACTAACTCCTGATTGTCTTGGTTTTCAGTGAAATGGACACAGCGAAACTTTTTGAACGCTCACCCTCGAGCTTCTGGACCGAAATATAGCCCCACTTTACTTTAAGACTGAAAGAGTAGCCGAGACCGTCTTGCGCAAATCGTGATTTTGACCAAGTTCGGGTCGGTTTCCCGGAACTTGGGGGATATATTCCATTTCCGCGGGCTCTAAACTAACTCCTGACGGCCTTGGTTTTCAGTGAAATGGACACAGCAAAACTTTTTGAACGCTCACTTTCGCGCTTCTGGACACAAATATAGCCACACTTTACTTTAAGACTGAAACAGTAGCCGAGACCGCATTTCGCGCATCGTGATTTCGATCAACTTCGGCTCGCTTTCCCGGAACTTGGGGAATATTTTCCAGTCCTGGGAACCCTAAACTAACTTTTCATAGCTTTGGTTTGCAGTGAAATCAACACAGCAAAACTTTTTGAACGCTCACTTTCGCGCTTCTGGACACAAATATAGCCCCACTTCACTTTAAGACTGAAAGGGTACCGAGACCGCTTTGGGAGCATCGTGATTTTGACCAACTTCAGCTCGATTTACCGGAACTTGGGGAATATTTTCCAGTCCCAGGGATGCTAAACTAACTCGTGATGGCCTTGGTTTTCAGTGAAATTCAGAGAGGAAAACTTTTTGAATGCTCACTTTCGAGGTTCTGGGCCGAAATATAGCCCTACTTCACTTTAAGACTGAAAGAGTAGTCGAGACCGCCTTACGCGAATCGTTATTTTGACCAACTTCGTCTCGATTTCGTGGAACTTGGGGTATATTTTCCAGTTCCGGGCACTGTAAACTACTTCCTGAGGGACTTGCTTTGCAGTGAAATGGGTAGAGCGTAACTTTTTGAACGCTCACTTTCGAGCTTCTGGGCCGAAATATACAGCCACGTCACTTTAAGACTCAAAGAGTAGCCGAGACTGCTTTACGCGCATCGTGATTTTGACAAACTTCGGCTCGATTTGCCGGAACTTGGGGGATATTTTGATGTCCCGGAGACTGTAAACTATCTGCTGATGTGGCTTGGTTCGCGGTGAAATGGACACAGCAAAACTTTTTGAACATTCACTTTCGAGCTTCTGGGCCGAAATATAGCCCGAGTTCACTTTCATAATGAAGGAATAGCCGAGACCGTCTTACGCGCATCGTGATTTTGACCAGCTTTGGCTCGATTTCCCAGGAAATGGGGAATATTTTCCGACACCGGGGATTCTAAAGTAACTGCTGATTGCCTTGGTTTGCATTGAAATGGGGAGAGCAAAACTTTTTCAACGCTCCCCTTCGGGCTTTTGAGCCGAAATATAGCCCCAATTCAGTTTAAGACTGAAAGAGTAGCCGAGACGGTCTTACGCGCATCGTGATTTTGACCAACTTCGGCTCGATTTCCCGAAACTTCGGGTATATATTCAAGTCCCAAGGACTCTAAACTAACCAGTGATGGCCTTGGTCTGCAGTGCAATGGACACAGCAAATTTTTTTGAACGCTTAATTTCGAAATTCTGGGCCGAAATATAGCCCCACTTCACCTTAAGACTGAAATAGTAGCCGAGACCGCCTTAGACGCATCGTGATTTTGACCAACTTCGGCTCGATTTCCCCGAACTTAGGCGATATTTTCCAGTCCCGAGGAGTCTAAACTAACTCCTGATGGCCTTGGTTTGCAGTGAAATGAACACAGCAAAACTTTTTGAACTTTCACTTTCTAGCTTCTCGGCCGAAATATAGCCCCAGTTCACTTTAAGAATGAAATAGTAGCTGAGACCGCCTTACGCGGATCGTGATTTTGACAAATTCGGCTCGATTTCCCCGAACTTGGGCGATATTTTCCAGTCCCGAGGAGTCTAAAGTAACCCCTGATGGCCTTGGTTTGCAGTGAAATTAACACAGTAACACTTTTTGAAGGCTTATTTTCGAGCTTCTGGGATGAAATATAGCCCCACTTCACTTTAAGACTGATAGAGTAGCCGAGACCGCCTTAAGCGCATCGTGATTTTGAGCAACTTCCGCTCGATTTTCTAGAATTTTGGCGATATTTTCAAGTCCCGGGGACTCTAAACTAACTCCTGATGGCCTTGGTTTGCAGTGAAATGGACCCAGCAAAACTTTTTGAACGCTCAATTTCGAGCTTCTGGGCCAAAATACAACCGCACTTCACTTTAAGACTGAAATAGTAGCCGAGAGCGCCTTACGAGCATCGTGATTTTGACCAAATTCAGCTCGATTTCCCGGAACTTCGGGGATATATTCCAGTCCTGGGGACTCTCAAGCAACTCCTGCTTGTCTTGGTTTGCAGTGAAATCGACACAGCGAAAGTTTTTGAACTCTCACTCTCGAGCTTCTGGGCCGAAATAGAGCCCCATTTTACTTTAAGACTGAAAGAGTAGGCGAGACCGTCTTGAGCGAATCGTGATTTTGACCAATTTCGCGTGTATTTCCCGAAACTTGGGGGATACATTCCTGTCAAAGGGACTCTAAAGTAACTCCTGATGGCCTTGGTTTTCAGTGAAATGGACAGGGCACAACTTTGGAGCTTCTGGGCAGAAATATAGCCCGACTTTACTTTAGGACTGAAAGAGTAGATGAGACCGGCTTACGCGCATCGTAATATTCACGAACTTCGAATGGATTTCCCGGAACTTGGGGGATATTTTGCAGTCCCTTGGACGCTAAACTAAGTCCTGATGGCCTTGTTTTGAAGTAAAATGGACACAACAAAACTTTTTGAACACTCACTTTCGAGCTTCTGGGCCGAAATATTCCCCCAATTCACTTTAAGACTGAGAGAGCTGCCGAGACCACCTTACGCACATCGTGATTTTGACCAACTTCGGCTCGATTTACCGGAACTTGGGGGATATTTTCCAGTCCGGGGGACTCTTAAGTAACCCCTGATGGCCATGGTTTGCATTGAAATGGATACAGCAAAACTTTTTGAACGCTCACCTTTGAGCTTCTGGGCCGAAATATAGCCCCACTTCACTTTAAGACTGAAAGCGTAGCCGAGACCGTCTTACAAGCAGCGTGATTTTGACCAACGTCTTCTCGATTTTCCGGAACTTGGCAAATACATTCCACTCCCGGGGACTCTAAACTAACTCCTGATAGCCTTGGTTTGCAGTGAAATAGACACAGTAATTTTTTTGCGCTTTGAGCTTGTGGGCCGAAATAGAGCCCCACTTCACTTTAAGACTGAAGGAGTAGCCGACACCGCCTTAGGCACACCGTGATTTTGACCAACTTCGGCTCGATTTGCCGGAACTTGTTGGATATATTTCCAGTCCCGGGGACTCTAAACTAACTCCTGATTGTCTTGGTTTTCAGTGAAATGGACACAGCGAAACTTTTTGAACGCTCACTCTCGAGCTTCTGGACCGAAATATAGCCCCACTTTACTTTAAGACTGAAAGAGTAGCCGAGACTGTCTTGCGCAAATCGTGATTTTGACCAACTTCGGGTCGGTTTCCCGGAACTTGGGGAATATATTCCATTTCCGCGGGCTCTAAACTAACTCCTGACGGCCTTGGTTTTCGGTGAAATGGACAAAGGAAAGCTTTTTGAACACTCTCTTTGTAGCTTCTGGGCCGAAATAGAATCCCACTTCACTTTCAGACTGAAATAGTAGCCGAGACCGCCTCACGCGCATTGTGAGTTAGACAAAGTTCAGCTCGATTTCACGCAACTTTTGGGATATTTTCCAGTCCGGGGGACTCTAAACTAACTCCGGATGGCCTTGGTTTGCACTGAAATGCGCACGGCATAACTTTTTTAACGGCCACTTTGGACCTTCTGGGCCGAAATATAGCCCCACTTCACTTTAAGACTGAAAGAGTAGCCGAGATCGCCTTACGCGCATCGTGATTTTGACCATTTTCGGATCGATTACTCGGAACTTGGGGGATATTTTCCAGTCCCGGGGACTCTAAACTAACTCCCGATCGCTTTGCTTTGCATTGAAATGGACAGAACAAAACTTTTTGAACGCTCACTTTCGGGCTTCTCGCCCGAAATATAGCCCCACTTTTCTTTAAGACAGAAAGAGTAGTTGAGACCACTTTAGGGGCATCGTGATTTTGACCAACCTCGGCTCAATTTCCCGGACCTTGGGGCATATTTTCTTGTCCCGCGGTCGCTAAACTAACTGCTGATGGCCTTGCTTTGCCTTGAAATGGACAGAGCAAAACTTTTTGAACGCTAACTTTCGGGCTTCTGGCCCGAAATATAGCCCCACTTTACTTTAAGACAGAAAGAGTAGCCGAGGCCGCCTTAGGCGTATCGTGATTTTGACCAACTTCGGCTTGAGTTGCCAGAACTTAAAAGATATTTTCCAGTCCCGGGGACTCTAAACTAACTCATGATGGCCTTGGTTTTCAGTGAAATTCAGAGAGGAAAACTTTTTGAACGCTCACTTTCGAGCTTCTGGACCGAAATATAGCCCTACTTCACTTTAAGACTGAAGGAGTAGCCGAGACCGCCTTACGCGAATCGTTATTTTGACCAACTTCGTCTCGATTTCGCGGAACTTGGGGGATATTTTCCAGTTCCGGGGATTGTAAACTACTTCCTGGGGGCCTTGCTTTGCAGTTAAATGGGCACAGCATAACTTTTTGAACGCTCACTTTCGAGCTTCTGGGCCGAAATATACAGCCACGTCACTTTAAGACTAAAAGAGTAGCCGAGACTGCTTTACGCGCATCGTGATTTTCACAAAATTCGGCTCGATTTCCGCAAACTTGGGCGATATTTTCCAGTCCCGAGGAGTCTAAACTAACTCCTGATGGCCTTGGTTTCCAGTGAAATGGACACAGGAACACTTTTTGAACGCGCACTTTCGAGCCTGCTGGCCGAAATATAGCCCTACTTCTTTTTAAGACTGAAAGAGTAGGCGGGAGTGCCTTACGCGCATTGTGATTTTGAGGATCTTCGGCTCGATCTGGCGAAACTTGGGAGATATTTTCCAGTCCCAAAGTCTCTAAACTCACTCCTGATTGTCTAAGATGTGAGTGAAATAGAGACAAAAATTTTTGAACCCTTACTTTCGAGCTTCTGATGTTAAATCTAAGCCCACTCTACCTTAAGACTGAAAGAATAGCCGAGACCCCCTTAAGCGCATCGTGATTTTGACTAACTTCGGGTGGATTTCCCGTAACTTGGGGGATATTTCCAGTCCCTTGGACGCTAAACTAAGTCGTGATAGCCTTGTTTTGCAGTGAAATCGAAACAGCAAAACTTTCTAAACACTCAGTTTCAAGCTTCTGGGCCGAAATATTGCCCCACTTCACTTTAAGACTGAAAGAATAGCCGAGACCGCCGTACGCGTGTCGTGATTTTGACCAACTTCGGTTAAATTTCCCGGAACTTGGGGAAAATTTTCCAGTCCCGGGGGCTCTATACTGACCCCCGACGTCCTTGGTCCGCTGCAAGATGGACACAGCAAAACTTTTTGAAGGCTCACTTTTGAGCTTCTGGGCCGAAATATAGCTCCACTTCACTTTATGAGTGAAAGAGTAGCCGAGACCGCCTTAAGCCCATCGTAATTTTGACGAGCTTCGGCTCGATTTCCTGAAACTTGGGGGATATTTTCCAGTCCCTCGGACTCTAAAGTAACTCCTGATTGCCTTGCTCTGGAGTGAAATGGACACAGCACAACTCTTTGAACGCTCACTTTCGAGCTTCTGGGCGGAAATATTGCCCCAGTTCACTTTAAGAATGAAAGAGTAACCGGGACCGCCTTACGCGCATCGTGATTTTGACTAACTTTGGCTTGATTTCCCGCAAAATGGGGGATATTTTCCGGTACCGGGGACTCTAAACTAACTCCTGATTGCCTTGGTTTGCAGTGAAATGGACACAGCACAACTTTTTGAACGCTCACGTTTAAGCTTCTGGCCCGAAGCATAGCCCTACTTCACTTTAAGACTGAAAGACTAGCCGAGACCGCCTTACGTGCATCGTGATTTTGGGCTACTTCGGCTCGATTTCCCGGAACTTGGGAGATAATTCCCAGTCCCGGGCACTCTAAACTAATTCCTGATGGCCTTGGTTTTCATTGAAATGGACACAGCCAAACTTTTTGAACGTTCACTGTCGAGCTTCTGGGCCGAAATATAGCCCCACTTCACTTTAAGACTGAAAGAGTAGCCGGGATCGCCTTACGCGCATGGTAATTTTGTCGAACTTCGGCTTGATTTCCTAGGACTTGCGGGATATTTTCCAGTCCCGGAAGCTCTAAACTAACTCCTGAATGCCTTGGTTTTTAGTGAAATGGACACAAGTAAAAGGGGCGCACGCTGGGTTTCCAGGTTGTAGACCGAAATATAGCCCCACTTTATTTTAAGACTGAACGTGTACACGAAACCGCCTTAAGCGCATCGAAATTTTTAGCCACTATGGCTCGATCTGCCAAAACTTGGGGGATATTTTCCAGTCCCGGGGACTCTACCCTAACTCTTGATGGCCTTAGTTTTCAGTCAAATGGTCACAGGTAACAGGAGCGCACGCTCGGTGTCGAGCTTCTAGGCCGAAATGTGGCCCCACTCCATTTTAAGACTGAAAGAGTAAACGAAACTGCCGTACGCTTATCGTAATTTTAAGAAAGTATGGCTCAATTTGCCGAAACTTGGAGGATAGCTTCCATTCTCGAGGATTCCAAACTATCTCCTGATGGACTTAGTTTTCAGTGATATGTACACAGGCAAAAGGAGCGCTCGCTCGATGTTGAGCTTGTCGGCCGAAATATAGCCCCACTTCATTTTGAGACTGAAAAAGTAGCCGACCGCCTTACGCGCATCGTGATTTTGGGCCACTTTTGCTCGATTTCCCGGAAGTTGGCGAATAATTTAAAGTCCCGGGGACGCTAAACTAACTCCCGATGACCTTGGTTTGCAGTTTAATGAACACAGCAAAACATTCTGAACGCTCACCTTCGAGCTTCAGGGCCGAAATATAGCCCTACTTAAATTTAAGACTGAAAGAATAGCCGAGAGCCCGTTACGCGCCTCATACTTTTCATCAACTTCGGCGCCATTTCCTGGAATTTGGAGAATATTTTCCAGTCCCGAGGACTCTAAACTAACTCCTGACTTCCTTGGTTTGCAGTGAAATGGACACAGCAAAACTTTTTGAACGCTCACTTTCGAGCTTGTGGGCCTAACTATAGCCACACTTCACTTTAAGACTGAAACAATAGCCGAGACCGCGTTACGCGCATCGTGATTTTGATCAACTTCTGCTTGCTTTCCCGGAACTTGGGGAATATTTTCCAGTCCCGGGGACTCTAAACTAACTCCCGATGACCATGGTTTGCTGTGAAATTCACACAGCACAAGTTTTTGAACGCATACTTTCGAGCTTCTAGGCCGAAATATAGTCCCACATCACTTACGACTTAAAGAGTAGCCGAGACCGCCGTGCGCGCATTGTGATTTTGATCAACTTCGTGTCGATATTCCGGAACTTAGGGGGTACTTTCCAGTCCCAGGGACTCAAAACTAATTCTTGATGGCCTTGATTTGCAGTGAAATGGAGACAGCAAAACTTTTTGAACGCTCACCTTCAAGCTTCTGGGCCGAAATATAGCCCACTTTACTTTAATACTGAAAAAGTAGCCGAGACCCCCTCACGCGCATCGTGCTTTTGACAAACTTCGGGTTGATTTCTCGGAACTTGGGGGGTATTTTCCAGTCCCTTGGACGCTAAACTAGGTGCCGATGGCCTTGTTTTGCAGTAAAATGGACACAGCAAAGCTTTTTGAACGCTCACTTTCGAGGTTGTGGGCCGAAATATAGCCATTCTTCACTTTAAGACTGAAACAGTAGCCGAGACCACGTTTCGCGCATCGTGATTTTGATCCACTTCGGCTCGATTTCCCGGAACTTGCGAAATATTTTCCAGTCCCGGGGACTCTAAACTAACTCGTGCTGGTCTTGGTTTGCAGTGAAACGGAAACAGAAAAAGGTTTTTAACGCATACTTTGGAGCTTCTGGACCGAAATAGAATCCCACTTCACTTGAAGACTGAAAGAGTAGCCGAGACCGCTTTACGTGCATCGTGATTTTGAGCAACTACGGCTGGATTTGCCGGAACTAAGGGGATATATTCCAGTTCTGAGGACTCTAAACTAATTCCTGATGGCCTTGGTTTGCAGTAAAATGGACCCAGCAAAACTTTTTCAACGCTCAATTTCGAGCTTCTGGGCCAAAATATAGCCCCCCATTACTTTAACACTAAAAGAGTAGCCGAGACCTCCTTACGCGGATCGTGATTTTGACAAACTTCGGGTTGATTTCCCGGAACTTGGGGGATATTTTCCAGTCCCGGGGACTCTCAACTAACTCCTGCTTGTCTTGTTTTGCAGTGAAATGGACACAGCGAAAGTTTTTGAACGCTCACTCTCGAGCTTCTGGGCCGAAATAGAGCCCCATTTTACTTTAAGACTGAAAGAGTAGGCGAGACCGTCTTGAGCGAATCGTGATTTTGAGCAATTTCGCGTTTATTTCCCGAAACTTGGGGGATATATTCCAGTCAAAGGGACTCTAAAGTAACTCCTGCTGGCCTTGGTTTTCAGCGAAATGGACAGAGCACAACTTTGGAGCTTCTGGGAAGACATAAAGCCCCACATTACTTCAAGACTGAAAGAGTAGATGAGACCGCCTTACGCACATCGTAATTTTGACGAACTTTGAATGGATTTCCCAGAACTTGGGGGATATTTTGTAGTCCCTTGGACGCTAAACTAAGTCCTGATGGCCTTGTTTTGAGGTAAAATGGACACAACAAAACTTTTTAAACGCTCACTTTCTAGCGTGTGGGCGGAAATATAGCCACACTTTACTTTAGGACTGACACACTAGCCGAGACCACGTTTCGCGCATCGTGATTTTGATCAACTTCGGCTCGCTTTCCCGGAACTTGGGGGATATTTTCCAGTCCCGGGGACTCTAAACTAACTGCTGATGACCTTGGTTTGCAGTGAAATGGACACAGCACATTTTTTTGAACGCTCACTTTCGAGCTTCTGGGCCGAAATATAGCTCCACTTCACTTTAACAGTGAAAGAGTAGCCGAGACCGCCTTACGCCCATCGTAATTTTGACGAGCTTCGGCTCGATTTCCTGAAACTTGGGGGATATTTTCCAGTCCCGCGGACTCTAAAGTAACTCCTGATGGCCTTGCTCTGGAGTGAAATGGACACAGCACAACTTTTTGAACGCTCACTTTCCAGCTTCTGGGCGGAAATATTGCCCCAGTTCACTTTAAAAATGAAAGAGTAACCGGGACCGCCTTACGCACATCGTGATTTTGACCAACTTTGGCTCGATTTCCCGGGAAATGGGGGATATTTTCCGGTACCAGGGACTCTAAACTAACTCCTGATTGCCTTGGTTTGCACTGAAATGGACACAGCACAGCTTTTTGAACGCTCACGTTTGAGCTTCTGGGCCGAAGCATAGCCCTAGTTCACTTAAGACTGAAAGAGTAGCCGGGATCGCCTTACGCGCATGGTAATTTTGTCGAACTTCGGCTTGATATCCTGGGACTTGGGGAATATTTTCCAATCCCGGAAGCTCTAAACTAACTCCTGAATGCCTTGGTTTTTAGCGAAAAGGACACAAGTAAAAGGGGCGCACGCTAGGTTTCCAGGTTGTAGGCCAAATATAGCCCCACTTTATTTTAAGACTGAAAGTGTACACGAAACCGCCTTAAGCGCATCGAAATTTTTAGCCACTATTGCTCGATCTGCAAAAACTTGGGGGATATTTTCCAGTTCCGGGGACTCTACCCTAACTCTTGATGGCCTTAGTTTTCAGTCAAATGGTCACAGGTAACAGGAGCGCACGCTCGGTGTCGAGCTTCTAGGCCGAAATGTAGCCCCAGTTCATTTTAAGACTGAAAGAGTAAACGAAACCGCCGTACGCTTATCGTAGTTTTAAGAAAGTATGGCTCAAGTTGCCGAAACTTGGAGGATAGCTTCCAGTCTCGAGGATTCTAAACTATCTCCTGATGGACTTACTTCTTAGTGAAATGGACACAGGTAAAAGGAGAGCACGCTCGGTGTCGAGCTTGTAGAACCGAAATATAGCCCCACTTTATTTTCGGAGTAAACGAATAGCCGAGACCGCCTTACGCGCATCGTGATTTTGAGCATTTTTGGCTCGATTTGCCGGAATTCGGGCAATATTTTCCAGTCCCGAGGACTCTATGCTAACTCGTGATGAAATTAGTTTTCAGTGATATGTACACAGGCAAAAGGAGCGCACGCTCGGTGTTGACCTTGTCGGCCGAAATATAGCCCCACTTCATTTTAAGACTGAAAGAGTAGCCGAGACCGCCTTACGCGCATCGTGATTTTGAGCAACTTTGGCTCGATTTGCCGGTATTCGGGAAATATTTTCTAGTCCCGAGGACTCTATGCTAACTCCTGATGAACTTAGTTTTCAGTGATATGTACACAGGCAAAAGGAGCGCACGCTCGGTGTTGAGCTTGTCGGCCGAAATATAGCCCCACTTCATTTTAAGACTGAAAGAGTAGCCGAGACCGCCTTACGCGCATCGTGATTTTGAGCAACTTTGGCTCGATCTGCCAGAATTTGGGAAATATTTTCCAGTCCCAAGGACTCTAAACTGACTCCTGATGGCCTAAGATGTCAGTGAAATGGACACAGGTAAAATTAGCGCACGCCCGGTCTCGAGCTTCTAGGTCGAAATATAGCCCCCCTTAATGTTAAGACTGAAAGAGTAGCCGAGACCGCCTTACGCGCATCGTGATTTTGGGCCACTTTTGCTCGATTTCCCGGAAGTTGGCGAATAATTTAAAGTCCCGGGGACGCTAAACTAACTCCCGATGACCTTGGTTTGCAGTTTAATGAACACAGCAAAACATTCTGAACGCTCACCTTCGAGCTTCAGGGCCGAAATATAGCCCTACTTAAATTTAAGACTGAAAGAATAGCCGAGAGCCCTTTGGGCTCATCGTCATTTTCATCAACTTCGGCGCCATTTCCTGGAACTTGGAGAATATTTTCCAGTCCCGGGGACTCTAAACTAACTCCTGATGGCCTTGGTTTGCAGTGAAATGGACACAGCAAAACTTTTTGAACGCTCACTTTCGAGCTTGTGGGCCTAACTATAGCCACACTTTACTTTAAGACTGAAACAGTAGCCGAGACCGCGTTACGCGCATCGTGATTTTGATCAACTTCTGCTTGCTTTCCTGGAACTTGGGGAATATTTTCCAGTCCCGGGGACTCTAAACTAACTCTGGATGGCCTTGGTTTCCAGTGAAATTCACACAGCACAAGTTTTTGAACGCACACTTTCGAGCTTCTAGGCCGAAATATAGTCCCACATCACTTACGACTTAAAGAGTAGCGGAGACCGGCGTGCGCGCATCGTGATTTTGACCAACTTCGGGTCGATATTCCGGAACTTGGGGGATACTTTCCAGTCCCAGGGACTCTAAACTAACTCTTGATGGCCTTGGTTTGCAGTGAAATGGAGACAGCAAAACTTTTTGAACGCTCGCCTTCAAGCTCCTGGGCCGAAATATAGCCCACTTTACTTTAATACTTAAAAAGTAGCCGGGACCGCCTTACGCGAATCGTGATTTTGATCGACTTCGGGTGGATTTCCCGGAACTTGGGGGATATTCTCCAGTCCCTTGGACGCTAAACTAGGTGCCGATGGCCTTGTTTTACAGTGAAATGGACACAGCAAAGCTTTTTGAACCCTCACTTTCGAGCTTGTGGGCCGAAATATAGCCATACTTCACTTTAAGACTGAAACAGTAGCCGAGACCACGTTTCGCGCATCGTGATTTTGATCCACTTCGGCTCGATTTCCCGGAACTTGCGAAACATTTTCCAGTCCCAGGGACTCTAAACTAACTTGTGCTGGTCTTGGTTTGCAGTGAAACGGAAACAGAAAAAGTTTTTGAACGCATACTTTCGAGCTTCTGGACCGAAGTAGAAACCCACTTCACTTGAAGACTGAAAGAGTAGCCGAGACCGCTTTACGTGCATCGTGATTTTGAGCAACTTCGGCTGGATTTGCCGGAACTAAGGGGATATATTCCAGTTTTGAGGACTCTAAACTAATTCCTGATGGCCTTGGTTTCCAGTAAAATGGAAACAGCGAAAGTTTTTGAACGCTCATTCTCGAGCTTCTGGGCGGACATAGAGCCCCATTTTACTTTAAGACTGAAAGGGTAGGCGAGACCGTCGTGAGCGAATCGTGATTTTGAGCAATTTCGCGTTTATTTCCCGAAACTTGGGGGATATATTCCAGTCAAAGGGACTCTAAAGTAACTGCTGATGGCCTTGGTTTTCAGTGAAATGGAGAGAGCACAACTTTGGAGCTTCTGGGCAGAAATATAGCCCCAATTTACTTTAAGACTGAAAGAGTAGATGAGACCGCCTTACGCGGCTCGTAATTTTGACGAACTTCGAATGGATTTCCCGGAACTTGGGGGCTATTTTGCAGTCCCTTGGACGCTAAACTAAGTCCTGATGGCCTTGTTTTGAAGTAAAATGGACACAACAAAACTTTTTGAACGCTCACTTTCTAGCTTGTGGGCCGAAATATAGCCACACTTCACTTTAGGACTGACACAGTAGCCGAGACCACGTTACGCGCATCATGAATTTGATCAACTTCGGCTCGATTTCCCGGCACTTGGGGGATATTCTCCAGTCCCGGGGACTCTTAACTAACTCCTGATGGCCTTGGTTTGCAGTGAAATGGACACAGCACAACTGTTTAAACGCTCACTTTAGAGCTTCTGTGCCGAAATATAGCCCCACTTCACTTTAAGACTGAAAGAGTAGCCGAGACCGTCTTACGCGCATCGTGATTTTGACCAACGTCTTCTCGATTTTCCGGAACTTGGCAAATACATTCAACTCCCGGGGACTCTAAACTAACTCCTGATAGCCTTGGTTTGCAGTGAAATAGACACAGTAATTTTTTTTGAGCTTTGAGCTTGTGGGCCGACGTAGAGCCCAACTTCACTCTAAGACTGAAGGAGTAGCCGACACCGCCTTAAGCGCACCGTGATTTTGAAAAACTTCGGCTCGATTTGCCGGAACTTGGGGGATATTTTCCAGTCCCGGGGACTCTAAACTAACTCCTGATTGTCTTGGTTTTCAGTGAAATGGACACAGCGAACCTTTTTGAACGCTCACTCTGGAGCTTCTGGACCGAAATATAGCCCCACTTTACTTTAAGACTGAAAGAGTAGCCGAGACCGTCTTGCGCAAATCGTGATTTTGACCAACTTCGGGTCGGTTTCCCGGGACTTGGGGGATATTCTCCAGTTTCGGGGACTCTAAACTAACTTCTGATGGCCTTGGTTTGCACTGAAAGTGACAGAGCAAAACTTTTTAAACACTCACTTTCGAGCTTGTGGGCCGAAATATTGCCCCACTTCACTTTAAGACTGAAAGAGTAGCTGAGACCACCTTACGGACATCGTGATTTTGACCAACTTCGGCTCGATTTACCGGAACTTGGGGGATATTTTCCAGTCCCGAGGACTCTTAAGTAACCCCTGATGGCCTTGGTTTGCATTGAAATGGATACAGCAAAACTTTTTGAACGCTCACTTTTGAGCTTCTGGGCCGAAATATAGCCCCACTTCACTTTAAGACTGAAAGAGTAGCCGAGACCGTCTTACGCGCATCGTGATTTTGACCAACGTCTTCTCGATTTTCCGGAACTTGGGAAATACATTCCACTCCCGGGGACTCTAAACTAACTCCTGATAGCCTTGGTTTGCAGTGAAATAGACACAGTAATTTTTTTTAGCTTTGAGCTTGTGGGCCGAAATAGAGCCCCACTTCACTTTAAGACTGAAGGAGTAGCCGACACCGCCTTAAGCGCACCGTGATTTTGACCAACTTCGGCTCGATTTGCCGGAACTTGGGGCATATTTTCCAGTGCCGGGGACTCTAAACTAACTCCTGATTGTCTTGGTTTTCAGTGAAATGGACACAGCGAAAGTGTTTGAACGCTCACTCTCGAGCTTCTGGACCGAAATATAGCCCCACTTTACTTTAACACTGAAAGAGTAGCCGAGACCGTCTTGCGTAAATCGTGATTTTGACAAACTTCGGGTCGGTTTCCTGGAACTTGGCGGATATATTCCATTTCCGCGGGCTCGACGCTAACTCCTGAATGCCTTGGTTTTCAGTGAAATTGACAAAGGAAAGCTTTTTGAACACTGTCTTTTTGTAGCCTCTGGGCCGAAATAAAATCCCACTTCACTTTCAGACTGAAATAATACCCGAGACCGCCTCACGCTCATCGTGAGTTAGACCAAGTTCACCTCGATTTCACGCAACTTTTGGGATATTTTCCAGTCCGGGGGACTCTAAACTAACTCCAGATGGCCTTGGTTTGCACTGAAATGCGCGCAGCATCACTTTTTGAACGCCCACTTTGGAGCTTGTGGGCCGAAATATAGCCCCACTTCACTTTAAGACTGAAAGAGTAACCGAGATCGCCTTACGCGCATCGTGATTTTGACCATTTTCGGATCGATTTTTCGGAACTTGGGGGATATTTTCCAGTCCCGGGGACTCTAAACTGACTCCTGATCGCCTTGCTTTGCATTGAAATGGACAGAGCAAAACTTTTTGAACGCTCACTTTCGAGCTTGTGGGCCGAAATATAGCCACACTTTACTTTAAGACTGAAACAGTAGCCGAGACCGCATTTCGCGCATCGTGATCTTGATCAACTTCGGCTCGCTTTCTCGGAACTTGGGGAATATTTTCCAGTCCCGGGGACCCTAAACTAACTTTGATAGCTTTGGTTTGCAGTGAGATGCACACAGGAAAACTTTTTGAACGCTGACTTTCGAGCTTCTGGACAGAAATATAGCCCGACTTTACTTTAAGACTGAAAGAGTAGTTGAAACCGCCTTACGTATATCGTAATTTTGACGAACTTCGAATGGATTTCCTGGAACTTAGGGTATATTTTCCAGTCCCTTGGACGCTAAACTAAGTCGTGATGGCCTTGTTTTGAAGTGAAATGGACACAGCAAAACTTTTTGAACGCTCACTTTCTAGCTTTTTGGCCGAAATATAGCCACACTTGATTTCAAGACTGCAACAGTAGCCGAGACCACGTTACGCGCATCATAAATTTGATCAACTTCGGCTCGATTTCCCGGCACTTGGGGGATATTCTCCAGTCCCGGGGACTCTAAACTAACTCCTGATGGCCTTGGTTTGCATTGAAATGGACACAGCACAATTTTTTGAAGGCACACCTTCGAGAGTCTGGACCGAAATATAGCCCCACTTCACTTAAGACTGAAAGAGTAGCTGAAACCACCTTGCTTGCATCGTGAGTTTGACGCACTCCGGGTCGATATTCCGGAACTTGGGGGATATTTTCCAGTCCCAGGAACTCTAAACTAACTCCTCATGGCCTTGGTTTGCAGTGAAATGGACAGAGCAAAGATTTTTGAACGCTCACCTTCGAGCTTCCTGGCCGAAATAAAGCCCCACTTTACTTTAAGACTTAAAGAGTAACCGAGACCACCTTACGCGCATTGTGATTTTGACAAACTTCGGGTGGATCTCCCGGAACTTGGGGCATATTTTCTTGTCCCGGGGACGCTAAACTAACTCCTGATGGCCTTGGTTTGCAGTGAAATGAACACAGCAAAACTTTTTGAACGCTCACTTTCGGGCTTCTCGCCCGAAATATAGCCCCACTTCACTTTAAGACTGAAAGATTAGCCGAGACTACCTTACGCAAATCGTGATTTTGACCAACTTCGGCTCGATTTCCCGGAAGTTGGGGGATATTTTCCAGTCCCGGGGACTCTAAACTAGCTCCTGATGGCTTTGGTTTGCAGTGAAATAAACACAGGGAAACTTTTTGAACGCTCACTTTCAAGCTGCTGGGCAGGAATAAAGCCTCACTTCACTTTAAGACTGAAACAGTCAGCGAGACCGCCTAACGCGCACCGTGATTTTGACCAACTTTGGCTAAATTTCCCTAAACTTGAGGGATATTTTCCAGTCCCGAAGACTCTTAAGTAACCTCTTATGGCCTTCGTTTGCACTGAAATGGATACAGCAAAACTTTTTGAAGCTCACTTTTGAGCTTCTGGGCCGAAATATAGCCCCACTTCACTTTAAGACTGAAAGACTAACCAAGACCGTCTTGCGCGCATCGTGATTTTGACCAACGTGTTCTCCATTTTCCGGAGCTTGGGAAATATATTGCAGTCCCGGGGACTCTAAACTAACTCCTGATGGCCTTGGTTTGCAGTAAAATGGAGACAGCAAATTTTTTGCAGCGCTCACTTTGGAGCTTCTGGGCCGAAATAGACACCCACTTCACTTTAAGACTGAAAGAGTAGCCGAGGCCGCCTTAGGCGCATCGTGATTTTGACCAACTTCGGCTTGAGTTGCCAGAACTTAAAATATATTTTCCAGTCTCGGGGACTCTAAACTAACTCATGATGGCCTTGGTTTTCAGTGAAATTCAGGGAGGAAAACTTTTTGAACGCTCACTTTCGAGCTTCTGGACCGAAATAAAGCCCTACTTTACTTTCAGACGGAAAGAGTAGCCGAGACCGCCTTACGCGAATCGTTATTTTGACCAACTTCGTCTCGATTTCGCGGAACTTGGGGGATATTTTCCAGTTCCGGGCACTGTAAACTACTACCTGAGGGCCTTGCTTTGCAGTGAAATGGGCACAGCATAACTTTTAGAACGCTCACTTTCGAGCTTCTGGGCCGAAATATACAGCCACGTCACTTTAAGACTCAAAGAGTACCCGAGACTGCTTTACGCGCATCGTGATTTTGACAAACTTCGGCTCGATTTGCCGGGACTTGGGGGATATTTTGATGTCCCGGAGACTGTAAACTCTCTCCTGATGTGGCTTGGTTCGCGGTGAAATGGACACAGCAAAACTTTTTGAACTTTCACTTTCGAGCTTCTGGGCCCAAATATAGCCCCAGTTCACTTTAAGAATGAAAGAATAGTCGAGACCGCCTTACGAGCATCGTGATTTTGACAAAATTCGGCTCGATTTCCCCGAACTTGGGCGATATTTTCCAGTTCCGAGGAGCCTAAACTAACTCCTGATTGCCTTGTTTTGCAGTGAAATGAACACAGCAAAACTTTTTGAACTTTCAATTTCTAGCTTCTCGGCCGAAATATAGCCCCAGTTCACTTTAAGAATGAAAGAGTAGCCGAGACCGCCTTACGCGCATCGTGATTTTGACAAAATTCGGCTCGATTTCCCCGAACTTGGGCGATTTTTTCCAGTTCCGAGGAGTCTAAACTAGCTCCTGATGGCCTTGGTTCTTAGTGAAATGAACACAGTAACACTTTTTGAAGGCTTATTTTCGAGCTTCTGGGATGAAATATAGCCCCACTTCACTTTAAGACTGAAAGAGTAGGCGAGACCGCCTTACGCGCATCCTGATTTTGAGCAACTTCCGCTCGATTTTCTAGAATTTTGGCGAAATTTTTAAGTCCCGGGGACTCTAAACTAGCTCCTAATGGCCTTGGTTTGCAGTGAAATGGACGCAGGAAAACTTTTTGAACGCTCAGTTTCGAGCTTCTGCGCCGAAATACAACCGTATTTCACTTTAAGACTGAAATAGTAGCCGAGACCGCCTTACGAGGATCGTGATTTTGACCAAGTTCAGCTCGATTTCCCGGAACTTGGGGGATATTTCATCGCGTAGAATGGCTATTGTTCTCGGGACATTTACTTGCAGTGGAATAAAAATTATAGGTCTCTAATATTAGCAGCGAAGCGTAAACAGGGACGCTCTGATTGATCAAAGATCACGTACGCTTTCCTCCGAAGGGAATACTGCCTTAGCTCATTAACTTGTCAAGGCGGGGCTAAGAAACAAAGGCCTCGAAAGTTATTCTTTATTCTATTGTTTCCGATATCGCGTATTTCAAGCTGGCTATTTCAAGCGTTGGACTTGTAATGGATATTTGCATCCGATTTTTACCATAGGCCATTACATGTATCCGGGTTTTTCGTACCAACGTCTTTTCGTACCACCCATTTTCGTACCACCTACATACACGTTCGTACATGTTCGTACCACATAAACATACATTCCAAATAGCACAGATTTAGACTATCTGATAGTCTAAATGAGATTTTAGATGTATAGCATGGTTTTGGTGTGATTTCTTTACGTAAAGGATATCACAGAAGAAGTTCCGGAGAATAATTATCCACGGAATAACACTCTTATCTTCACGCGAGCGAATTATTCTGTGACAAAAACTTCGGAGATTGTTGTCACACAATAACTCGTTCGCCTCTTCGAAATTTTTCAGTAATTGGCGATGTTTCCCTTACTTTATTCGCCTTGAAATCCCCTAAAACTTTGCAAGGAATAAAAAGAATTGTTTCTTTGCTAAAGATCTGGTCTTGAAAGCCGAGCTTCTCAAAAATATCTGACTGATGACACCAGTCTTCACGCTGTTGTTGTCACATAATAACTCGCTGGCCTCTTTGAAGTTTTTCAGTAATTGGCGATGTTTACCTTACTTTATTCGCCTTGAAATCCCCTAAAACTTTGCAAGGAATAAAAAAAATTGTTTCTTTGCTAAAGATCTGGGCTTGAAAGCCGAGTTTCTCAAAAAATCTGACCGATTGACACGAGTCTTCACGCTGTTGTTGACAATAACTTGCTCGCCTCTTTGAGGTTTTTCAGTAATTGGCGATGTTTACCTTACTTTATTCGCCTTGAAATCCCCTAAAACTTTGCTAGGAATAAAAATAATTGCTTCTTTGCTAAAGATCTGGGCTTGAAAGCCGAGTTTCTCAAAAAAATCTGACCGATTGACACGAGTCTTCACCCTGTTGTTGTCACACAATAACTCGCTGGCCTCTTTGAAGTTTTTCAGTAATTGGCGATGTTTACCTTACTTTATTCGCCTTGAAATCCCCTAAAACTTTGCTAGGAATAAAAATAATTGTTTCTTTGCTAAAGATCTGGTCTTGAAAGCCGAGTTTCTCAAAAAAATCTAACCGATTGACACGAGTCTTCGCGCTGTTGTTGTCACACAATAACTCGCTGGCCTCTTTGAAGTTTTTCAGTAATTGGCGATGCTTACCTTACTTTATTCGCCTTGAAATCCCCTAAAACTTTGCTAGGAATAAAAATAATTGTTTCTTTGCTAAAGATCTGGTCTTGAAAGCCGAGTTTCTCAAAAAAATCTGACCGATTGACACGAGTCTTCGCGCTGTTGTTGTCACACAATAACTCGCTGGCCTCTTTGAAGTTTTTTTAAAGTAATTGGCGATGTTTACTTTACTTTATTCGCCTTGAAATCCCCTAAAACTTTGATAGGAATAAAAATAATTGGTTCTTTCGTTTAAGCAAAACAACTGCGCGCTGGTCGGTTCCCGTGCTGTTCTCTTTGTCTGCGTATCACAAGCTTTTCGTTCGCCTTTCTTCCTTGAAGAGAAGACGTCTGCTACGTAGGATTACAAAAAATATTGTCTTACGCTATACATTGTCTACCTCTGTCCTCGCGCTTTATATGCCTTTGCATTTCTTTAGTAGGCCAAAGGTAAAATTCTCATTGGTTAGTCATGAGGGAGGCCGAAAAGCCTCCCGAAAATGTCGACTAAAATGTTAGTCAACATGTCCTTTGGGGTTCAAAGCTTCCAGAAGCTTTTTACCCCAAAGGGCATTTTGTCGCTTTAAAGGCGGTGGAGGTGGTGGTGGTGGTGATTCAGGATCATCCATTTCTATGGATTGGGGGTGGATCGGGGTTTCAAAGAGCTCTGAAAAGAGCTCCCGATCACTTACGATTTCGCTTTCCATGTTCATTGAACAACAGGTTTTCGAATGAATCAGCTGCGCCGATAGCATACTTTTGAAATTCGCGGTAATGAATATTTCAGTTACAGTCAAGTGGTTTTCTTGAATGGGTATTGTTTAGTTTTGACAGCCATTGTTATACAGACGTGTGCTTAAGACAATAGCTCTTCCATCGAAGACGCGCCATTTTCAAATGCAACTCCAACAAGAAGTTTTCAAACTCAAAAAGCTACAGGTTCCTGTGGACCGATTTTCAAATTTGAAACGGGTTTTGTTTCAGTAAAAAGCCATCTTTCATTTGCCGTGCGTGAAAATTAGGAAGGCCGGTTTAGATGGTCTGAAAATTGCTTCTGAAAACGGTCCTCATACAAAAAATGGCCAATTTTTGCCCATTTTCAAGAGCAAAAAGCTACTCCTTATACCTCATATATCAACTTACTTAACGGCTTAAATTGAAGATTCAACCTTCTTCTTCAAAAAGCCGCGCGTGAAAGTTGAAGTTTTAACTCCTGGAAACCAGAACAGTAAGTTTTATCAACGCTATTGGGCCAATTTGGACCCTTTCTTCTCTTAATCAGGGCATTTCACGACACGCAAACATTCAAATTTGCCGCTTCGCCGGTCATGAATCATTAATAATGTCCAGGCATTCTACCCGATGTTCCAATCCGGGGGACTTTAAAGTAATTCCTGATGGCCTTGGTTTGCAGTTAAATGCAGAAAGCGTAACTTTTTAAAGGGTCACTTTCGAGCTTCTGGGCCGAAATATAGCCCCACTTTACTTTAAGACTGAAAGACTAGCCGAGATCGTCTTACGCGCATCGTGATTTTAACCAACTTCCGTTCGATTTCCCGGAACTTCGGGGATATATTCCAGTCCCGGGGACTCTAAACTAACTGCTGATGGCCTTGGTTTGCAGTGAAGTGGACACAGCACATTTTTTTGAACGCTCACTTTCGAGCTTCTGGGCCGAAATATAGCTCCACTTCACTTTAACAGTGAAAGAGTAGCCGAGACCGCCTTACGCCCATCGTAATTTTGACCAACTTCGGCTCGATTTCCCGGAACTTGGGGGATATTTTCCAGTCCCGCGGACTCTAAAGTAACTCCTGATGGCCTTGCTCTGGAGTGAAATGGACACAGCACAACTTTTTGAACGCTCACTTTCCAGCTTCTGGGCGGAAATATTGCCCCAGTTCACTTTAAGAATGAAAGAGTAACCGGGACCGCCTTACGCGCATCGTGATTTCGACCAACTTTGGCTCGATTTCCCGGGAAATGGGGGATATTTTCCGGTACCAGGGACTCTAAACTAACTCCTGATTGCCTTGGTTTGCAGTGAAATGGACACAGCACAACTTTTTGAACGCTCACGTTTGAGCTTCTGGGCCGAAGCATAGCCCTACTTCACTTTAAGACTGAAAGACTAGCCGAGACCGCCTTACGCGCATCGTGATTTTGGGCTACTTCGGCTCGATATCCCAGAACTTGGAAGGTAATTCCCAGTCCCGGGCACTCTAAACTAATTCCTGATGGCCTTGGTTTTCAGTGAAATAGACACAGCCAAACTCTTTGAACGTTCACGTTCGAGCTTCTGGGCCGAAGTATAGCCCCACTTCACTTTAAGACTGAAAGAGTAGCCGGCACCGCCTTACGCGCACGGTAATTTAGGCGAACTTCGGCTTGATTTCCTGGGACTTTGCGGATATTTTCCAGTCCTGGAAGCTCTAAACTAACTCCCGAATGCCTTGGTTTTTAGTGAAATGGACACAGGTAAAAGGGGCGCACGCTAGGTTTCCAGGTTGTAGACCGAAATATAGCCCCACTTTATTTTAAGACTGAAAGTGCACACGAAACCGCCTTAAGCGCATCTAAATTTTTAGCCACTATGGCTCGATCTGCCAAAACTTGGGGGATATTTTCCAGTCCCGGGGACTCTACCCTAACTCTTGATGGCCTTAGTTTTCAGTCAAATGGTCACAGGTAACAGGAGCGCACGCTCGGTGTCGAGCTTCTAGGCCGAAATGTAGCCCCAGTTCATTTTAAGACTGAAAGAGTAAACGAAACTGCCGTACGCTTATCGTCGTTTTAAGAAAGTATGGCTCAATTTGCCGAAACTTGGAGGATAGCTTCCAGTCTCGAGGATTCTAAACTATCTCCTGATGGACTTAGTTCTTAGTGAAATGGACACAGGTAAAAGGAGAGCACGCTCGGTGTCGAGCTTCTAGAACCGAAATATAGCCCCACTTCATTTTCGGAGTAAACGAGTAGCCGAGACCGCCTTACGCGCATCGTGATTTTGAGCATCTTTGGCTCGATTTGCCGGAATTCGGGGAATATCTTCCAGTCCCGAGGACTCTATGCTAACTCCTGATGAACTTAGTTTTCAGTGATATGTACTCACGCAAAAGGAGCGCACGCTCGGTGTTGAGCTTGTCGGCCGAAATATAGCCCCACTTCATTTTAAGACTGAAAGAGTAGCCGAGACCGCCTTACGCGCATCGTAATTTTGAGCAACTTTGGCTCGATCTGCCAGAATTTGGGAATATTTTCCAGTCCCAAGGACTCTAAACTAACTCCTGATGGCCTAAGATGTCAGTGAAATGGACACAGGTAAAATTAGCGCACGCCCGGTCTCGAGCTTCTAGGTCGAAATATAGCGCCCCTTAATTTTAAGACTGAAAGAGTAGCCGAGACCGCCTTACGCGCATCGTGATTTTGGGCCACTTTTGCTCGATTTCCCGGAAGTTGGCGAATAATTTAAAGTCCCGGGGACGCTAAACTAACTCCCGATGACCTTGGTTTGCAGTTTAATGAACACAGCAAAACATTCTGAACGCTCACCTTCGAGCTTCAGGGCCGAAATATAGCTCAACTTAAATTTAAGACTGAAAGAATAGCCGAGAGCCCGTTACGCGCATCGTAATTTTCATCAACTTCGGCGCCATTTCCTGCAACTTGGAAAATATTTTCCAGTCCCGGGGACTCTATACTAACTCCTGATTGCCTTGGTTGGCAGTTAAATGGACACAGCAAGACTTTTTGAACGCGCACTTTCGAGCCTGTGGGCCTAACTATAGCCACACTTCACTTTAAGACTGAAACAGTAGCCGAGACCGCGTTTCGCGCATCGTGATTTTGAGCAACTTCTGCTCGCTTTCCTGGAACTTGGGGAATATTTGACAGTCCCCGGTACTCTAAACTAACTCCTGATGGCCATGGTTTGCAGTGAAATTCTCACAGCACAAGTTTTTGAACGCACACTTTCGAGCTTCTAGGCCGAAATACAGTCCCACATCACTTACGACTTAAAGAGTAGCCGAGACCGGCGTGCGCGCATCGTGATTTTGATCGACTTCGGGTCGATATTCCGGAACTTGGGGGATATTTTCCAGTCCCTTGGACGCTAAACTAGGTGCCGATGGCCTTGTTTTGCAGTGAAATGGACAGAGCAAAGCTTTTTGAACGCTCACTTTCGAGCTTGTGGGCCGAAATATAGCCATACTTCACTTTAAGACTGAAACAGTAGCCGAGACCACGTTTCGCGCATCGTGATTTTGATCAACTTCGGCTCGATTTCCCGGAACTTACGAAATATTTTCCAGTCCCGGGGACTCTAAACTAACTCGTGCTGGTCTTGGTTTGCAGTGAAACGGAAACAGAAAAAGTTTTTGAACGCATACTTTCGAGCTTCTGGACCGAAATAGAATCCCACTTCACTTGAAGACTGAAAGAGTAGCCGAGACCGCCTTACGTGCATCGTGATTTTGAGCAACTTCGGTTGGATTTGCCGGAACTAAGGGGATATATTCCAGTTCTGAGGACTCTAAACTAATTCCTGATGGCCTTGGTTCACAGTAATATGGACCCAGCAAAGCTTTTTGAACGCTCAATTTCGAGCTTCTGGGCCAAAATATAGCCCCACATTACTTTAACACTGAAAGAGTAGCCGAGACCGCCTTACGCGCATCGTGATTTTGACAAACTTCGGGTTGATTTCCCGGAACATGGGGGATATTTTCCAGTCCCGGGGACTCTCAACTAACTCCTGCTTGTCTTGGTTTGCAGTGAAATAGACACAGCGAAAGTTTTTGAACGCTCACTCTCGAGCTTCTGGGCCGAAATAGAGCCCCATTTTACTTTAAGACTGAAAGAGTAGGCGAGACCGTCGTGAGCGAATCGTGATTTTGAGCAATTTCGCGTTTATTTCCCGAAACTTGGGGGATATATTCCAGTCAAAAGGACTCTAAAGTAACTGCTGATGGCCTTGGTTTTCAGTGAAATAGACAGAGCACAGCTTTGGAGCTTTTGGGCAGAAATATAGCCCCACTTTACGTTAAGACTGAAAGAGTAGATGAGACCGCCTTACGCGGCTCGTAATTTTGACGAACTTCGAATGGATTTCCCGGAACTTGGGGGCTATTTTGCAGTCCCTTGGACGCTAAACTAAGTCCTGATGGCCTTGTTTTGAAGTAAAATGGACACAACAAAACTTTTTGAACGCTCACTTTCTAGCTTGTGGGCCGAAATATAACCACACTTCACTTTAGGACTGACACAGTAGCCGAGACCACGTTACACTCATCATGAATTTGATCAACTTCGGCTCGATTTCCCGGGACTTGGGTGATATTCTTCAGTCCCGGGGACTCTAAACTAACTTCTGATGGCCTTGGTTTGGACTGAAAGTGACAGAGCAAAACTTTTTAAACACTCACTTTCGAGCTTCTGGGCCGAAATATTGCCCCACTTCACTTTAAGACTGAAAGAGTAGCCGAGACCACCTTACGCACATCGTGATTTTGACCAACTTCGGCTTGATTTACCGGAACTTGGGGGATATTTTCCAGTCCCGAGGACTCTTAAGTAACCCCTGATGGCCTTGGTTTGCATTGAAATGGATACAGCAAATCTTTTTGAACGCTCACTTTTGAGCTTCTGGGCAGAAATATAGCCCCACTTCACTTTAAGACTGAAAGAGTAGCCGAGACCGTCTTACGCGCATCGTGATTTTGACCAACGTCTTCTCGATTTTCCGGAACTTCGGAAATACATTCCACTCCCGGGGACTCTAAACTAACTCCTGATAGCCTTGGTTTGCAGTGAAATAGACAGTAATTTTTCTTTGAGCTTTGAGCTTGTGGGCCGAAGTAGAGCACCACTTCACGTTAAGACTGAAGGAGTAGCTGACACCGCGTTAAGCGCACCGTGATTTTAACCAACTTCGGCTCGATTTGCCGGAACTTGGGGGATATTTTCCAGTCCCGGGGACTCTAAACTAACTCCTGATTGTCTTGGTTTTCAGTGAAATGGAGACAGCAAAACTTTTTGAACCCTCACTCTCGAGTTTCTGGACCGAAATATAGTCCCACTTTACTTTAAGACTGAAAGAGTAGCCGAGACCGTCTTGCGCAAATCGTGATTTTGACCAACTTCGGGTCGGTTTCCCGGAACTTGGGGGATATATTCCATTTCCGCGGGCTCTAAACTAACTCCTGAATGCCTTGGTTTTCAGTGAAATAGACAAAGGAAAGCTTTTTGAACATTCTCTTTGTAGCTTCTGGGCCGAAATAGAATCCCACTTCACTTTCAGACTGAAATAGTAGCCGAGACCGCCTCACGCGCATCGTGAGTTAGACCAAGTTCAGCTCGATTCCACGCAACTTTTGGGATATTTTCCAGTCCGGGGGACTCTAAACTAACTCCGGATGGCCTTGGTTTGCACTGAAATGCGCACAGCATAACTTTTTGAACGCCCACTTTGGAGCTTGTGGGCCGAAATATAGTCCCACTTGACGTTAAGACTGAAAGAGTAGCCGAGGTCGCCTTACGCGCATCGTGGTTTTGACCATTTTCGGATGGATTTCTGGCAACTTGGGGGATATTTTCCAGTCCCGGGGACTCTAAACTAACTCCTGATGGCCTTGGTTTGCATTGAAATGGACAGAGCAAAACTTTTTGAACGCTCACTTTCGAGCTTGTGGCCGAAATATAGCCACACTTTACTTTAAGACTGAAACAGTAGTCATGACCGCTTTGGGAGCATCGTGATTTTGACCAACTTCAGCTCTATTTACCGTAACTTGGGGAATATTTTCCAGTCCCAGGGACGCTAAACTAACTCGTGATGGCCTTGTTTTTCAGTCAAATAACACAGCAAAACTTTTTGAACGCTTACTTTCGGGCTTCTGGGCCGAAATAAAGCCCCACTTCACTTTAAGAGTGAAACAGTAGCCGATACCGCATTTCGCGCATCGTGATTTTGATCAACTTCGGTTCGATTCCCCGGAACTTGGGCAATATTTTTCAGTCCCGGGGACTCTAAACTAACCCCTGATTGCCTTGGTTTGCAGTGAAATGGACACAGCAAAACTTTTTGAATGCTCACTTTCGGGCTTCTTGCCCGAAATATAGCCCCACTTCACTTTAAGACAGAAAGAGTAGCCGAGACCCCTTTAGGGGCATCTTGATTTTGACCAACCTCGGCTCAATTTCCCGGACCTTGGGGCATATTTTCTTGTCCCGGGGACGCTAAACTAACTCCTTATGGCCTTGGTTTGCAGTGAAATGAACACAGGGAAACTTTTTGAACGCTCACTTTCAAGCCCCTGGGCAGGAATAAAGCCTTACTTCACTTTAATACTGAAACAGTAAGCGAGACCGCCTAACGCGCACCGTGATTTTGACCAACTTCGGCTAAACTTCCCTGAACTTGGGGGATATTTTCCAGTCCCGAAGACTCTTAAGTAACCCCAGATGGCCTTCGTTTGCATTGAAATGGATACAGCAAAACTTTTTGAAGCTCACTTTTGAGCTTCTGGGCCGAAGTATAGCCCCACTTCACTTTAAGACTGAAAGACTAGCCAAGACCCTCTTGCGCGCATCGTGATTTTGACCAACGTCTTCTCGATTTTCCGGAACTTGCGAAATATATTACAGTCCCGGGGATTCTAAACTAACTCCTGATGGCCTTGGTTTGCAGTGAAATGGACAAAGCAAATTTTTTGCAGCGCTCACTTTGGAGCTTCTCGGCCGAAATAGACACCCACTTAATTTTAAGACTGAAAAAGTAGCCGAGGCCGCCTTACGCGAATCGTTATTTTGACCAACTTCGTCTCGATTTCGCGGAACTTGGGGGATATTTTCCAGTTCCGGGCACTGTAAACTACGTCCTGAGGGCCTTGCTTTGCAGTGAAATGGGCACAACATAACTTTTTGAACGCTCACTTTCGAGCTTCTGGGCCGAAATATACAGCCACGTCACTTTAAGACTGAAAGAGTAGCCGAGACTGCTTGACGCGCATCGTGATTTTGACAAACTTCGGATTGATCTCCCGGGACTTGGGGGATATTTTGATGTCCCGGAGACTGTAAACTATCTCCTGATGTGGCTTGGTTCGCGGTGAAATGGACACAGCCAAACTTTTTGAACTTTCACTTTCGAGCTTCTGGGCCGAAATATAGCCCGAGTTCACTTTAAGAATGAAAGAATAGCCGAGACCGCCTTACGCGCATCGTGATTTAGACACACTTTGGCTCGATTTGCCGGGAAATGGGGAATATTTTCCGGTACCGGGGACTCTAAAGTAACTCCTGATTGCCTTGGTTTGCATTGAAATGGAGAGAGCAAAACTTTTTCAACGCTCCCGTTCGGGCTTCTGAGCCGAAATATAGCCCCACTTCAGTTTAAGACTGAAAGAGTAACCGACACCGTCTTACGCGCATCATGATTTTGACCAACTTCGGCTGGATTTCCCGAAACTTCGGGGATATATTCAAGTCCCAAGGAGTCTAAAGTAACCCCTGATGGCCTTGGTCTGCAGTGAAATGGACACAGCAAATTTTTTTGAACGCTTATTTTCGAAATTCTGGGCCGAAATATAGCCCCACTTCACTTTAAGACTGAAATAGTAGCCGAGACCGCCTTAGACGCATCGTGAATTTGACCAACTTCGGCTTGAGTTGCCAGAACTTAAGGGATATTTTCCAGTCCCGTGGACTCTAAACTAACTCATGATGGCCTTGGTTTTCAGTTAAATTGAGAGAGCAAAACTTTTTCAACGCTCACTTTCGAGCTTCTGGGCCGAAATATACAGCCACGTCACTTTAAGGCTAAAAGAGTAGCCGAGACTGCTTTACGCGCATCGTGATTTTGAGAAACTTCGGCTCGATTTCCCGGGACTTGGGGGATATTTTGATGTCCCGGACACTGTAAACAATCTGCTGATGTGGCTTGGTTTGCGGTGAAATGGACACAGCAAAACTTTTTGAACTTTCACTTTCTAGCTTCTGGGCCGAAATATAGCCCCAGTTCACTTTAAGAATGAAAGAGTAGCCGAGACCGCCTTACGCGCATCGTGATTTTGACAAAATTCGGCTCGATTTCCCCGAACTTGGGCGATATTTTCCAGTCCCGAGAAGTCTAAACTAACTCCTGATGGCCTTGGTTTGCAGTGAAATGAACACAACAAAACTTTTTGAACTTTCGCTTTCTAGCTTCTCGGCCGAAATATAGCCCCAGTTCACTTTAAGAATGAAAGAGTAGCCGAGAGCGCCTTACGCGCATCGTGATTTTGACCAACGTCTTCTCGATTTTCCGGAACTTGGGCGATATATTCGAGTCCCAAGGAGTCTAAACTAACTCCTGATGGCCTTGGTTTGCAGTGAAATGAACACAGCAAAACTTTTTGAACGCTTATTTTCGACCTTCTGGGCCGAAATACAACCGTATTTCACTTTAAGACTGAAAGAGTAGCCGAGACCGTCTTAGGCGCATCGTGATTTTGACCAACCTCCGTTCGATTTCCCGGAACTTCGGGGATATATTCCAGTCCCGGAGATTCTAAACTAACTGCTGATGGCCTTGGTTTGCAGTGAAATCGATACAGCACATTTTTTTTAACGCTCACTTTCGAGCTTCTCGGCCGAAATTAGCCCTACTTCACTTTAAGACTGAAAGACTAGCCGAGACCGCCTTACGCGCATCGTAATTTTGACAAACTTCGGCTCGATTTCCCGGAAGTTGGCGAATATTTTCAATTCCCGGGGAAGCTAAACTAACTTTCGATGGCCTTAGTTTCCAGTTAAATGGACACAGCAAAACTTTTTGAACGCTCACTTTCGAGCTTATGGCTCGAAATATAGCCCCACTTAACTTTAAGACTGAAAGAGTAGCCGAGACCGCCTTATGCGCATCGTTATTTTGGGATACTTCGGCTGGATTTCCCGCAAATGGGGGGATATTTTCCAGTCCCGGGGACTCTAAACGAGATCCTGATGGCCTTGGTGTCCAGTGAAATGGACACAGGAAGACTTTTTGAACGCGCACTTTCGAGTTTGCTGGCCGAAATATAGCCCTACTTCTTTTTAAGACTGAAAGAGTAGGCGGGAGCGCCTTACGCGCATTGTGATTTTGAGGATCTTCGGCTCGATCTGGCGAAACTTGGGAGATATTTTCCAGTCCCAAAGTCTCTAAACTCACTCCTGATTGTCTAAGATGTGAGTGAAATAGAGACAAAAATTTTTGAACCCTTACTTTCGAGCTTCTGATGTTAAATCTAAGCCCACTTTACCTTAAGACTGAAAGAATAGCCGAGACCCCCTTAAGCGCATCGTGATTTTGAATAACTTCGGGTGGATTTCCCGTAACTTGGGGGATATTTCCAGTCCCTTGGACGCTAAACTGAGTCGTGATGGCCTTGTTTTGCAGTGAAATGGACACAGCAAAACTTTTTAAACTCTCAGTTTCGAGCTTCTGGGCCGAAATATTGCCCCACTTCACTTTAAGACTGAAAGAGTAGCCGAGACCGCCGTACGCGCGTCGTGATTTTGACCAACTTCGATTAAATTTCCCGGAACTTGGGGGAGATTTTCCAGTCCTGGGGACTCTAAACTGACCCCCGACGTCCTTGGTCTGCAGTAAAATGGACACAGCAAAACTTTTTGAACGCTCCCTTTTGAGCTTCTGGGCCGAAATATAGCTCCACTTCACTTTAACAGTGAAAGAGTAGCCGAGACCGCCTTACGCCCATCGTAATTTTGACCAACTTCGGCTCGATTCCCCGGAGCTTGGGGGATATTTTCCAGTCCCGCGGACTCTAAAGTAAGTCCTGATGGCCTTGCTCTGGAGTGAAATGGACACAGCACAACTTTTTGAACGCTCACTTTCCAGCTTCTGGGCGGAAATATTGCCCCAGTTCACTTCAAGAATGAAAGAGTAACCGGGACTGCCTTACGCGCATCGTGATTTTGACCAACTTTGGCTCGATTTCCCGGGAAATGGGGGATATTTTCCGGTACCGGTGACTCTAAAATAATTCCTGATGGCCTTGGTTTTCAGTGAAATGGACACAGCCAAACTCTTTGAACGTTCACTTTCGAGCTTCTGGGCTGAAATATAGCCCCACTTCACTTTAAGACTGAAAGAGTAGCCGGCACCGCCTTACGCCCATGGTAATTTTGTCGAACTTCGGCTTGATTTCCTGGGACTTGGGGGATATTTTCCAGTCCTGGAAGCTCTAAACTAACTCCGGAGTGCCTTGGTTTGTAGTGAAATGGACACAGGTAAAAGGGGCGGACGCTAGGTTTCCAGGTTGTAGGCCGAAATATAGCCCCTTTTTATTTTAAGACTGAAAGTGTACACGAAACCGCCTTAAGCGCATCTAAATTTTTAGCCACTATGGCTCGATCTGCCAAAACTTGGGGGATATTTTCCAGTCCCGGGGACTCTACCCTAACTCTTGATGGCCTTAGTTTTCAGTCAAATGGTCACAGGTAACAGGAGCGCACGCTCGGTGTCGAGCTTCTAGGCCGAAATGTAGCCCCACTTCATTTTAAGACTGAAAGAGTCAAGGAAACTGCCGTACGCTTATCGTAATTTTAAGAAAGTATGGCTCAATTTGCCGAAACTTGGAGGATAGCTTCCAGTCTCGAGGATTCTAAACTGTCTCCTGATGGACTTAGTTCTTAGTGAAATGGACACAGGTAAAAGGAGAGCACGCTCGGTGTCGAGCTTGTAGAACCGAAATCTAGTCCCACTTCATTTTCGGAGTAAACGAGTAGCCGAGACCGCCTTACGCGCATCGTGATTTTGAGCATCTTTGGCTCTATTTGCCGGAATTCGGGGAATATTTTCCAGTCCCGAGGACTCTATGCTAACTCGTGATGAACTTAGTTTCCAGTGATATGTACACAGGCAAAAGGAGCGCACGCTCGGTGTTGAGCTTGTCGGCCGAAATATAGCCCCACTTCATTTTAAGACTGAAAGAGTAGCCGAGACCGCCTTACGCGCATCGTAATTTTGAGCAACTTTAACTCGGTCTGCCAGAATTTGGGAAATATTTTCCAGTCCCAAGGACTCTAAACTAACTCCTGATGGCCTAAGATGTCAGTGAAATGGACACAGGTAAAATTAGCGCACGCCCGGTCTCGAGCTTCTAGGTAGAAATATAGCCCCCCTTATTTCTAAGACTGAAAGAGTAGCCGAGACCGCCTTACGTGCATCGTGATTTTGGGCCACTTTTGCTCGATTTCCCGAAAGTTGGCGAATAATCTAAAGTCCCGGGGACGCTAAACTAACTCCCGATGACCTTGGTTTGCAGCTTAATGAACACAGCAAAACATTCTGAACGCTCACCTTCGAGCTTCAGGGCCGAAATATACGCCTACTTAAATTTAAGACTGAAAGAATAGTCGAGAGCCCATTACGCGCATCGTAATTTTCATCAACTTCGGCGCCATTTCCTGGAATTTGGAGAATATTTTCCAGTCCCGGGGACTCTAAACTAACTCCTGATTGCCTTGGTTTGCAGTGAAATGGACACAGCAAAACTGTTTGAACGCTCACTTTCGAGCTTGTGGGCCTAAATATAGCCACACTTCACTTTAAGAGTGAAACAGTAGCCGACACCGCGTTACGCGCATAATGAATTTGGTCAACTTCGGCTCCAATTCCCGGGAGTTGAGGGATATTTTCCAGTCCCCGGGACTCTAAACTAACTCCTGATGGCCTTGGTTTGCATTGAAATGGACACTACACAATTTTTTGAACGCACACTTTCGAGATTCTGGTACGAAATATAGCCCCACTTCACTTAACACTGAAAGAGTAGCCGAGACCGCCTTGCTCGCATCGTGAGTTTGAGAAACTTCCGGTCGATATTCCGGAACTTGGGGCATATTCTCCAGTGCCGGGAACTCTAAAGTAACTTCTGATGGCCTTGGTTTGCACTGAAAGTGACAGAGCAAAACTTTTTAAACACTCACTTTCGAGCTTCCTGGCCGAAATAAAGCCCCACTCTACTTTAAGACTTAAAGGGTAACCGAGACCACCTTACGCGCATTGTGATTTTGACAAACTTCGGGTGGATCTCCAGGAACTTGGGGAACATTTTGCAGTCCCTTGGACCCTAAACTAAGTCCTGATGGCCTTGTTTTGCAGTGAAATGGACAGAGCAAAACTTTTTGAACGCTCACTTTCGAGCTTGTGGGCCGAAATATAGCCACACTTTACTTTAAGACTGAAACAGTAGCCGAGACCGCATTTCGCGCATGGTGATTTTGATCAACTTCGGCTCGCTTTCCCGGAACTTGGGGAATATTTTCCAGTCCCGGGGACCCTAAACTAACTTTTGATAGCTTTGGTTTGCAGTGAAATGCACACAGCAAAACTTTTTGAACGCTCACTTTCGAGCTGCTGGACACAAATATAGCCACACTTCACTTTAAGACTGAAAGGGTAGCCGAGACCGCTTTGGGAGCATTGGGATTTTATCAACTTCGGGTCGATTCCCCGGATCTTGGGCAATATTTTTCAGACCGGGGGACTCTAAACTAACTCCTGACTGCCTTGGTTTGCATTGAAATGGATACTACACAATTTTTTGAACGCACACTTTCGAGATTCTGGGCCGAAATATAGCCCCACTTCACTTAACACTGAAAGAGTAGCCGAGACCGCCTTGCTCGCATCGTGAGTTTGACAAACTTCGGGTCGATATTCCGGAACTTGGGGGATATTTTCCAGTCCCAGGAACTCTAAACTAACTCCTGGTGGCCTTGGTTTGCAGTGAAATGGACAGAGCAAAACTTTTTGAACGCTCACCTTCGATCTTCCTGGGCGAAATAAAGCCCCACTCTACTTTAAGACTTAAAGAGTAACCGAGACCACCTTACGCGCATTGTGATTTTGACAAACTTCGGGTGGAGCTCCCGGAACTTGGGGAACATTTTCCAGTCCCTTGGACGCTAAACTAAGTCCTGATGGTCTTGTTTTGCAGTCAAATGGACACAGTAAAACTTTTTGAACGCTCACTTTCGAGCTTGTGGGCCGAAATATAGCCACACTTTACTCTAAGACTGAAACAGTAGCCGAGACCGCATTTCGCGCATCGTGATTTTGATCAACTTCGGCTCGCTTTCCCGGAACTTGGGGAATATTTTCCAGTCCCAGGGACCCTAAACTAACTTTTGATAGCTTTGGTTTGCAGTGAAATGCACACAGCAAAACTTTTTGAACGCTCACTTTTGAGCTTCTGGACAGAAATATAGCCCGACTTTACTTTAAGACTGAAAGAGTAGCCGAAACCGCCTTACGTATATCGTAATTTTGACGCACTTCGAATGGATTTCCCGGAACTTGAGGGATATTTTCCAGTCCCTTGGACGCTAAACTAAGTCCTGATGGCCTTGTTTTGAAGTGAAATGGACACAGCAAACCTTTTTGAACGCTCACTTTCTAGCTTGTTGCCGAAATATAGGCACACTTGACTTTAAGACTGAAACAGTAGCCGAGACCACGTTACGCGCATCATGAATTTGATCAACTTCGGCTCCAATTCCCGGGAGTTGGGGGATATTTTCCAGTCCCCGGGACTCTAAACTAACTCCTGATGGCCTTGGTTTGCATTGAAATGGACACAGCACAATTTTTTGAACGCACACTTTCGAGATTCTGGTACGAAATATAGCCCCATTTCACTTTAAGACAGAAAGACTAGCCGAGACCCCTTTAGGGGCATCTTGATTTTGACCAACCTCGGCTCAATTTCCCGGACCTTAGGGCATATTTTCTTTTCCCGGGGACGCTAAACTAACTCCTGATGGCCTTGGTTTGCAGTGAAATGAACGCAGCAAAACTTTTTGAACGCTCACTTTCGGTTTTCTGGCCCGAAATATAGCCCCACTTCACTTTAAGACTGAAAGAGTAGCCGAGACTACCTTACGCAAATCGTGATTTTGACCAACTTCGGCTCGATTTCCCGGAAGCTGGGGGATATTTTCCAGTCCCGGGGACTCTAAACTAGCTCCTGACGGCTTTGGTTTGCAGTGAAATAAACACAGGGAAACTTTTTGAACGCTCACTTTCAAGCTCCTGGGCAGGAATAAAGCCTCACTTCACTTTAAGACTGAAACAGTAAGCGAGACCGCCTAACGCGCACCGTGATTTTGACCAACTTCGGCTAAATCTCCCTGAACTTGGGGGGATATTTTCCAGTCCCGAAGACTCTTAAGTAACCCCAGATGGCCTTCGTTTGCATTGAGATGGATACAGCAAAACGTTTTGAAGCTCAGTTTTGAGCTTCTGGGCCGAAATATAGCCCCACTTCACTTTAAGACTGAAAGACTAGCCAAGACCGTCTTGCGCGCATCGTGATTTTGACCAACGTCTTCTCCATTTTCCGGAACTTGGGAAATATATTGCAGTCCCGGGGACTCTAAACTAACTCCTGATGGCCTTGGTTTGCAGTGAAATGGACACAGCAAAATTTTTGCAGCGCTCACTTTGGAGCTTCTGGGCCGAAATAGAGCCCCACTTCACTTTAAGACTGAAAGAGTAGCCGAGGCCCCCTTAGGCGCATCGTGATTTTGACCAACTTCGGCTTGAGTTGCCAGAACTTAAAATATATTTTCCAGTCTCGGGGACTCTAAACTAACTCATGATGGCTTTGGTTTGCAGTGAAATAAACACAGGGAAACTTTTTGAACGCTCACTTTCAAGCTCCTGGGCAGGAATAAAGCCTCACTTCACTTTAAGACTGAAACAGTAAGCGAGACCGCCTAACACGCACCGTGATTTTGACCAACTTCGGCTAAATTTCCTTGAACTTGGGGATATTTTCTAGTCCCGAAGACTCTTAAGTAACCCCTGATGGCCTTCGTTTGCATTGAAATGGATACAGCAAAACTTTTTGAATGCTCACGTTTGAGCTTCTGGGCCGAAATATAGCCCCACTTCACTTTAAGACTGAAAGACTAGCCAAGACCGTCTTTCGCGCATCGTGATTTTGACCAACGTCTTCTCCATTTTCCGAAACTTCGGAAATATATTGCAGTCCCGTGGACTCTAAACTACCTCCTGATGGCCTTGGTTTGCAGTGAAATGGACACAGCAAATTTTTCGCAGCGCTCACTTTGGAGCTTCTGGGCCGAAATAGAGCCCCACTTCACTATAAGACTGAAAGAGTAGCCGAGGCCGCCTTAGGCGCATCGTGATTTTGACCAACTTCGCCTTGAGTTGCCAGAACTTAAAAGATATTTTCCAGTCCCGGGGACTCTAAACTAACTCATGATGGCCTTGGTTTTCAGTGAAATTCAGAGAAGAAAACTTTTTCAACGCTCACTTTCGAGCTTCTGGACCGAAATATAGCCCTACTTTACTTTAAGACTGAAAGAGTAGCAGAGACCGCCTTACGCGAATCGTTATTTTGACCAACTTCGTGTCGATTTCGCGGAACTTGGAGGATATTTTCCAGTTCCGGGCACTGTAAACTATTTCCTGAGGGCCTTGCTTTGCAGTGAAATGGGCAGAGCATAACTTTTTGAACTTTTACTTTCTAGCTTCTCGGCCGAAATATAGCCCCAGTTCACTTTAAGAATGAAAGAGTAGCTGAGACCGCCTTACGCACATTGTGATTTTGACAAAATTCGGCTCGATTTCCCCGAACTTGGGCGATATTTTCCAGTCCGGAGGAGTCTAAACTAACTTCTGATGGCCATGGTTTGCCGTGAAATTCACACAGCACAAGTTTTTGAACGCACACTTTCGAGCTTCTAGGCCGAAATATAGTCCCACATCACTTACGACTTAAAGAGTAGCCGAGACCGGCGTGCGCGCATCGTGATTTTGACAAACTTCGGCTTGATATTCCGGAACTTGGGGGATATTTTCCAGTCCCTTGGACGCTAAACTAGGTGCCGATGGCCTTGTTTTGCAGTGAAATGAACACAGCAAACCTTTTTGAACGCTCACTTTCGAGCTTCTGGGCCGAAATATAGCCATACTTCACAGACTGAAACAGTAGCCGAGACCACGTTTCGCGCATCGTGATTTTGATCAACTTCGGCTCGATTTCCCGGAACTTGCGAAATATTTTCCAGTCCCGGGGACTCTAAACTAACTCGTGCTGGTCTTGGTTTGCAGTGAAACGGAAACAGAAAAAGGTTTTTAACGCATACTTTCGAGCTTCTGGACCGAAATAGAACCCCACTTCACTTGAAGACTGAAAGAGTAGCCGAGACCGCCTTACGTGCATCGTGATTTTGAGCAACTTCGGCTGGATTTGCTGAAACTAAGGCGATATATTCCAGTTCTGAGGACTCTAAACTAAGTCCTGATGGCATTGGTTTGCAGTAAAATAGACCCAGCAAAACTTTTTGAACGCTCAATTTTGAGCTTCTGGGCCAAAATATAGCCCCCCATTACTTTAACACTGAAAGAGTAGCCGAGACCGCCTTACGCCCATCGTGATTTTGACAAACTTCGGGTGGATTTCCCGGAACTTGGGGGATATTTTCCAGTCCCGGGGACTCTCAACTAACTCCTGCTTGTCTTGGTTTGCAGTGAAATGGACACAGCGAAAGTTTTTGAACGCTCACTCTCGAGCTTCTGGGCCGAGATAAGGCCCAATTTTACTTTAAGACTGAAATGGTAGGCGAGACGGTCTTGACCGAATCGTGATTTTGACCAATTTCGCGTTTATTTCCCGAAACTTGGGGGATATATTCCAGTCAAAGGGACTCTAAAGTAACTGCTGATGGCCTTGGTTTTCAGTGAAATGGAGAGAGCACAACTTTCGAGCTTCTGGGCAGAAATATAGCCCCATTTTACTTTAAGACTGAAACAGTAGATGAGACCGCCTTACGCGCATCGTAATTTTGACGAACTTCGAATGGATTTCCCGGAACTTGGGGGATATTTTGCAGTCCCTTGGACGCTAAACTAAGTCCTGATGGCCTTGTTTTGAAGTAAAATGGACACAACAAAACTTTTTGAACGCTCACTTTCTAGCTTGTGGGCCGAAATATAGCCACACTTCACTTTAGGACTGACACAGTAGCCGAGACCACGTTACGCGCATCATGAATTTGATCAACTTCGGCTCGATTTCCCGGGACTTGGGTGATATTCTCCAGTTTCGGGGACTCTAAACTAACTTCTGATGGCCTTGGTTTGCACTGAAAGTGACAGAGCAAAACTTTTTAAACACTCACTTTCGAGCTTCTGGGCCGAAATATTGCCCCACTTCACTTTAAGACTGAAAGAGTAGCCGAGACCACCTTACGCACATCGTGATTTTGATCAACTTCGCCTCGATTTACCGCAACTTGGGGGATATTTTCCAGTCCCGAGGACTCTTAAGTAACCCCTGATGGCCTTGGTTTGCATTGAAATGGATACAGCAAAGCTTTTTGAACGCTCACTTTTGAGCTTCTGAGCCGAAACATAGCTCCACTTCACTTTAAGACTTAAAGAGTAGCCCAGAAGGTCTTACGCGCATCGTGATTTTGACCAACGTCTTCTCGATTTTCCGGAACTTGGGAAATACATTCCACTCCCGGGCACTCTAAAATAACTCCTGATAGGCTTGGTTTGCAGTGAAATAGACACAGTAATTTTTTTTGAGCTTTGAGCTTGTGGGCCGAAATAGAGCCCCACTTCACTTTAAGACTGAAGGAGTAGCCGACACCGCCTTAAGCGCACCGTGATTTTGACCAACTTCGGCTCGATTTGCCGGAACTTGGGGGATATTTTTCAGTCCCGGGGACTCTAAACTAACTCCTGATTGTCTTGGTTTTCAGTGAAATGGACACAGCGAAACTTTTTGAACGCTCACTCTCGAGCTTCTGGACCGAAATATAGCCCCACTTTACTTTAAGACTGAAAGAGTAGCCGAGACCGTCTTGCGCAAATCGTGATTTTCACCAACTTCGGGTCGGTTTCTCGGAACTTGGGGGATATATTCCATTTCCGCGGGCTCTAAACTAACTCTTGATTGCCTTGGTTCTCAGTGAAATGGACAAAGGAAAGCTTTTTAGACACTCTCTTTGTAGCTTCTGGGCCAAAATAGAATCCCACTTCACTTTCCGACTGAAATAGTAGCCGAGACCGCCTCACGCGCATCGTGAGTTAGACCAAGTTCAGCTCGATTTCATGCAACTTTTGGGATATTTTCCAGTCCGGGGGACTCTAAACTAACTCCGGATGGCCTTGGTTTGCACTGAAATGCGCACAGTAAACTTTTTGAACCTCAGTTTGGAGCTTGTGGGCAAAAATATAGCCCCACTTCACTTAAGACTGAAAGAGTAGCCGAGATCGCCTTACGCACATCGTGATTTTGACCATTTTCGGATCAATTTCTCGGATCTTGGGGGATATTTTCCAGTCCGGGGGAGTCTAAACTAACTCCTGATCGCCTTGCTTTGCATTGAAATGGACAGAGCAAAACTTTTTGAACGCTCACTTTCGAGCTTGTGGGCCGAAAGATAACCACACTTTACTTTAAGACTAAAACAGTAGCCGAGACCGCATTTCGCGCATCGTGATTTTGATCAACTTCGGCTCGCTTTCCCGGAACTTGGGGAATATTTTCCAGTCCCGGGGACCCTAAACTAACTTTTGATAGCTTTGGTTTGCAGTGAAATGCACACAGCTAAACTTTTTGAACGCTCACTTTCGAGCTTCTGGACAGAAATATAGCCCGACTTTACTTTAAGACTGAAAGAGTAGCCGAAACCGCCTTACGTATATCGTAATTTTGACGAACTTCGAATGGATTTCCCGGAACTTGGGGTATATTTTCCAGTCTCTTGGACGCTAAACTAAGTCGTGATGGCCTTGTTTTGAAGTGAAATGGACACAGGAAAACTTTTTGAACGCTCACTTTCTAGCTTCCTGACCGAAATAAAGCCCCACTTTACTTTAAGACTTAAAGAGTAACCGAAACCATCTTACGCGTATTGTGATTTTGAAAAAATTCGGGTGCATCTCCCGGAACTTGGGGAACCTTTTCCAGTCCCTTGGACGCTAAACTAAGTCCTGATGGCCTTGCTTTGCAGTGAAATGGACACAGCAATAGTTTTTGAACGCTCACTTTCGAGCTTGTGGGCCGAAATATAGCCACACTTTACTTTAAGACTGAAACAGTAGCCGATACCGCATTACGCGCATCGTGATTTTGACCAACTTCGGCTTGAGTTGCCAGAACTTAAAAGATATTTTCCAGTCCCGGGGACTCTAAACTAACTCATGATGTCCTTGGTTTTCAGTGAAATTCAGAGAGGAAAACTTTTGAACGCTCACTTTCGAGCTTCTAGACCGAAATATAGCCACACTTTACTTTAAGACTGAAAGAGTAGCTGAGACCGCCTTACGCGAATCGTTATTTTGACCAACTTCGTCTCGATTTCGCGGAACTTGGGGGATATTTTCCATTTCGGGGCACTGTAAACTATTTCCTGAGGGCCTTGCTTTGCAGTGAAATGGGCACATCATAACTTTTTGAACGCTCACTTTCGAGCTTGTGGGCCGAAATATCCAGCCACGTCACTTTAAGACTCAAAGAGTAGCCGAGACTGCTTTACGCGCATCGTGATTTTGACAAACTTCGGCTCGATTTCCCGGAACTTGGGGGATATTTTGATGTCCCGGACACTGTAAACAATCTGCTGATGTGGCTTGGTTTCCGGTGAAATGGACACAGCAAAACTTTTTGAACTTTCACTTTCGAGCTTCTGGGCCCAAATATAGCCCCAGTTCACTTTAAGAATGAAAGAGTAGCCGAGACCGCCTTACGCGTATTGTGATTTTGACAAAATTCGGCTCGCTTTCCCCGAACTTGGGCGATATTTTCCAGTCCCGAGAAGTCTAAACTAACTCCTGATGGCCTTGGTTTGCAGTGAAATGAACACAGCAAAACTTTTTGAACTTTCACTTTCTAGCTTCTCGGCCGAAATATAGCCCCAGTTCACTTTAACAATGAAAAAGTAGCCGAGACCGCCTTACGCGCATCGTGATTTTGACAAAACTCGGCTCGATTTCCCCGAATTTGGGCAACATTTTCCAGTCCCGAGGAGTCTAAACTAACTCCTGATGGCCTTGGTTTGCAGTGAAATGAACACAGTAACACTTTTTGAGGGCTTATTTTCGAGCTTCTGGGATGAAATATAGCCCAACTTCACTTTAAGACTGAAAGAGTAGGCGAGACCGCCTTACGCGCAACGTGATTTTTAGCAACTTCCGCTCGATTTTCTAGAATTTTGGCGATATTTTCAAGTCCCTTGGACTCTAAACTACCTCCTGATGGCCTTGGTTTGCAGTGAAATGGACGCAGGAAAACTTTTTGAACGCTCAGTTTCGAGCTTCTGGGCCGAAATACAACCGTATTTCACTTTAAGACTGAAATAGTAGCCGAGACCGCCTTACGCCCATCGTGATTTTGACCAAGTTCAGCTCGATTTCCCGGAACTTGGGGGATATTTTCCAGTCCGGGGGACATTAAACTAACTCCTGAGAGCCTTGGTTTCCAGTTAAATGCAGAAAGCGTAACTTTTTAAAGGGTCACTTTCGAGCTTCTGGGCCGAAATATAGCCCCACTTTACTTTAAGACTGAAAGAGTAGCCGAAACCGTCTTACGCGCATCGTGATTTTGACCAACTTCCGTTCGATTTCCCGGAACTTCGGGGATATATTCCAGTCCCGGGGACTCTAAACTAACTGCTGATGGCCTTGGTTTGCAGTGAAATGGACACAGCACATTTTCTTGAACGCTCACTTTCGAGCTTCTCGACCGAAATATAGCCCTACTTCACTTTAAGACTGAAAGAGTAGCCGACACCGCCTTAAGCGCATCGTAATGTTGACCAACTTCGGCTCGATTTCCCGGAAGTTGGCGAATATTTTCAATTCCCGGGGAAGCTAAACTAACTTTCGATGGCCTTAGTTTCCAGTTAAATGGACACAGCAAAACTTTTTGAACGCTCACTTTCGAGCTTATGGCTCGAAATATAGCCCCACTTAACTTTAAGACTGAAAGAGTAGCCGAGACCGCCTTACGCGCATGGTGATTTTGGGATACTTCGGCTCGATTTCCCGCAAATAGGGGGATATTTTCCAGTCCCGGGGACTCTAAACTAACTCCTGATGGCCTTGGTTTCCAGTGAAATGGACACAGGAACACTTTTTGAACGCGCACTTTCGAGCTTGCTGGCCGAAATATAGCCCTACTTCTTTTTAAGACTGAAAGAGTAGGCGGGAGCGCCTTACGTGCATTGTGATTTTGAGGATCTTCGGCTCGATCTGGCGAAACTTGGGAGATATTTTCCAGTCCCAAAGTCTCTAAACTCACTCCTGATTGTCTAAGATGTGAGTGAAATAGAGACAAAAATTTTTGAACCCTTACTTTCGAGCTTCTGGAGTTAAATCTAAGCCCACTTTACCTTAAGACTGAAAGAGTAGCCGAGACCCCCTTAAGCGCATCGTGATTTTGACTAACTTCGGGTGGATTTCCCGTAACTTGGGGGATATTTCCAGTCCCTTGGACGCTAAACTAAGTCGTGATGGCCTTGTTTTGCAGTGAAATGGACACAGCAAAGCTTTTTAAACACTCAGTTTCGAGCATCTGGGCGGAAATATTGCCTCACTTCACTTTAAGACTGAAAGAGTAGCCGAGACCGCCGTACGCGCGTCGTGATTTTGAGCAACTTCGGTTAAGTTTCCCGGAACTTGGGGGATATTTTCCAGTCCCGGGGAGTCTAAACTGACCACCGACGTCCTTGGTCTGCAGTAAACTGGACACAGCAAAGCTTTTTGAACGCTCACTTTCGAGCTTCTGGACCGAAATAGAACCCCACTTCACTTGAAGACTGAAAGAGTAGCCGAGACCACCTTACGCACATCGTGATTTTGACCAACTTCGGCTCGATTTACCGTAACTTGGAGGATATTTTCCAGTCTCGGGGACTCTAAACTAACTTCTGATTGTCTTGGTTTTCAGTGAAATGGACACAGCGACACTTTTTGAACGCTCACTCTCGAGCTTCTGGACCGAAATATAGCCCCACTTTACTTTAAGACGGAAAGAGTAGCCGAGACCGCCTTACGCGCATCGTAATTTTGACCAACTTCGACTCGATTTCCCGGAACTTGGGACACATTTTCCAGTCCCGCGGACTCTAAAGTAACTCCTGATGGCCTTGCTCTGGAGTGAAATGGACACAGCACAACTTTTTGAACGCTCACTTTCGAGCGTCTAGTGGGAAATATTGCCCCAGTTCACTTTAGGAATGAAAGAGTAACCGGGACCGCCTTACGCGCAGCGTGATTTTGATCAACTTTGGCTCGATTTCCCGAGAAATGGGGGATATTTTCCGCTACAGGGGACTCTAAACTAACACCTGATTTCCTCGGTTTGCAATGAAATAAACACAGCACAACTTTTTGAACGCTCACTTTTGAGGTTCTGGGCCGAAGCATAGCCCTACTTCACTTTAAGACTGAAAGACTAGCCGAGACCGCCTTACGCGCATTGTGATTTTGGGCTACTTCGGCTCGATTTCCTGAAACTTGGGAGATAATTGCCAGTCCCGGGCACACTAAATTAATTCCTGATGGCGTTGGTTTTCAGTGAAATGGACACAGCCAAACTTTTTGAACGTTTACTTTCGAGCTTCTGGGCCGAAATATAGCCCAACTTCACTTTAAGACTGAAAGAGTAGCCGGCACCGCCTTACGCCCATGGTAATTTTGTCGAACTTCGGCTTGATTTCCTGGGACTTGGGGGATATTTTCCAGTCCCGGAAGCTCTAAACTAACTCCTGAATGCCTTGGTTTTTAGTGAAATGGACACAGGTAAAAGGAGTGCACGCTCGGTTTCCAGGTTGTAGGGCGAAATATAGCCCCACTTTATTTTAAGACTGAAAGTGTACACGAAACCGTCTTAAGCGCATCGAAATTTTTAGCCACTATAGCTCGATATGCCAAAACTTGGGGGATATTTTCCAGTCCCGGGGACTCTACCCTAACTCTTGATGGCCTTAGTTTTCAGTCAAATGGTCACAGGTAACAGGAGCGCACGCTCGGTGTCGAGCTTCTAGGCCGAAATGTAGCCCCAGTTCATTTTAAGACTGAAAGAGTAAACGAAACTGCCATACGCCTATGGTAATTTTAAGAAAGTATGGCTCAATTTGCCGAAACTTGGAGGATAGCTTCCAGTCTCGAGGATTCTAAACTATCTCCTGATGGACTTAGTTCTTAGTGAAATCGACACAGGTAAAAGGAGAGCACGCTCGGTGTCGAGCTTGTAGAACCGAAATATAGCCCCACTTCATTTTCGGAGTAAACGAGTAGCCGAGACCGCCTTACGCACATCGTGATTTTGAGCATATTTGGCTCGAGTTGCCGGAATTCGGGGAATATTTTCCAGTCCCGAGGACTCTATGTTAACTCCTGATGAACTTAGTTTTCAGTGATATGTACACAGACAAAAGGAGCGCACGCTCGGTGTTGACCTTGTCGTCCGAAATATAGCCCCACTTCATTTTAAGACTGAAAGAGTAGCCGAGACCGCCTTACGCGCATCGTGATTTTGGGCTACTTTTGCTCGATTTCCCGGAAGTTGGCGAATAATTTAAAGTCCCGGGGAATCTAAACTAACTCCCGATGACCTTGGTTTGCAGTTTAATGAACACAGCAAAACATTCTGAACGATCACCTTTGAGCTTCAGTGCCCAATATAGCCCTACTTAAATTTAAGACTGAAAGAATAACCGAGAGCCCGTTACGCGCATCGCAATTTTCATCAACTTCGGCGCCATTTCCTGGAACTTGGAGAATATTTTCCAGTCCCGGGGACTCTAAACTAACTCCTGATTGCCTTGGTTTGCAGTGAAATCGACAGAGCAAAATCACGCGCATCGTGATTTTGATCAACTTCGGCTCGATTTCCCGGAACTTGCGAAATATTTTCCAGTCCCGGGGACTCTAAACTAACTCGTGCTGGTCTTGGTTTGCAGTGAAACGGAAACAGAAAAAGTTTTTGAACGCATACTTTCGAGCTTCTGGACCGAAATAGAACCCCACTTCACTTGAAGACTGAAAGAGTAGCCGAGACCGCCTTACGTGCATCGTGATTTTGAGCAACTTCGGCTCGATTTGCCGGAACTAAGGAGATATACAATTTTCCAGTCCCGGGGACTCTAAACTAAGTCCTGATGGCCTTGTTTTGAAGTGAAATGGACACAGGAAAACTTTTTGAACGCTCACTTTCTAGCTTGTGGGCCGAAATATAGGCGCACGTGACTTTAACACTGAAACAGTAGCCGAGACCACGTTACGCGCATCATGAATTTGATCAACTTCGGCTCCAATTCCCGGAACTTGGGGGATATGTTCCAGTCCCGGGGACTCTAAAATAATTCCTGATGGCCTTGGTTTGCATTGAAATGGACACAGCACAATTTTTTGAACGCACACTTTTGAGATTCTGGGCCGAAATATAGCCCCACTTCACTTAAGACTGAAAGAGTAGCCGAGACCGCCTTGCTCGCATCGTGAGTTTGACAAACTTCCGGTCGATATTCCGGAACTTGGGGGATATTTTCCAGTCTCAGGAACTCTAAATTAACTCCTCATCGCCTTGGTTTGCAGTGAAATGGACAGAGCAAAACATTTTGAACGCTCACCTTCGAGCTTCCTGGCCGAAATAAAGCCCCACCTTACTTTAAGACTTAAAGAGTAACCGAGACCACCTTACGCGCATTGTGATTTTGACAAACTTCGGGTGCATCTCCCGGAACTTGGGGAACATTGTCCAGTCCCTTGGACCCTAAACTAAGTCCTGATGGCCTTGTTTTGCAGTGAAATGGACACAGCAAAACTTTTTGAACGCTCACTTTCGGGCTTCTCGCCCGAAATAAAGCCCCCCTTCACTCTAAGACTGAAAGAGTAGCCAACACTACCTTACGCAAATCGTGATTTTGACCAACTTCGGCTCGATTTCCCGGAACTTGGGGGATATTTTCCAGTTCCGGGGACTCTAAACTAGCTCCTGATGGCTTTGGTTTGCAGTCAAATAAACACAGGGAAACTTTTTGAACGCTCACTTTCAAGCTCCTGGGCAGGAATAAGGCCTCACTTCACTTTAAGACTGAAACAGTAAGCGAGACCGCCTAACGCGCACCGTGATTTTGACCAACTTCGCCTAAATTTCCCTGAACTTGGGAGGATATTTTCCAGTCCCGAAGACTCTTAAGTAACTCCTGATGGCCTTCGTTTGCATTGAAATGCATACAGCAAAACTTTTTGAAGCTCACTTTTGAGCTTCTGGGCCGAAATATAGCCCCACTTCACTTTAAGACTGAAAGACTAGCCAAGACCGTCTTGCGCGCATCGTGATTTTGACCAACGTCTTCTCCATTTTCCGGAACTTGGGAAATATATTGCAGTCCCGGGGACTCTAAACTAACTCCTGATGGCCTTGGTTTGCAGTGAAATGGACACAGAGCCAAACTTCACTTTAAGAATGAAAGAATAGCCGAGACCGCCTTACGCGCATCGTGATTTTGACCAACTTTGGCTCGATTTCCCAGGAAATGGGGAATATTTTCCGGTACCGGGGACTCTAAAGTAACTCCTGATTGCCTTGGTTTGCATTGAAATGAAGAGAGCAAAACTTTTTCAACGCTCCCCTTCGGGCTTCTGAGCCGAAATATAGCCCCACTTCAGTTTAAGACTGAAAGAGTAGCTGACACCGTCTTACGCGCATCGTGATTTTGACCAACTTGGGCTGGATTTCCCGAAGTTTCGGGCATATATTCAAGTTCCAAGGACTCTAAACTAACCCCTGATGGCCTTGGTCTGCAGTGAAATGGACACAGCAATTTTTTTTGAACGCTTACTTTCGAAATTCTTTGCCGGAATATAGCCCCACTTCACTTTAAGACTGAAATAGTAGCCGAGACCGCCTTAGACGCATCGTGATTTTGACCAACTTCGGCTTGAGTTGCCAGAACTTAAGGGATATTTTTTAGTCCAGCGGACTCTAAACTAACTCATGATCGCCTTGGTTTTAAGTTAAGTTGAGAGAGCAAAACTTTTTCACGCTCACTTTCGAGCTTCTGGGCCGAAACATACAGCCACGTCACTTTAAGACTAAAAGAGTAGCCGAGACTGCTTTACGCGCATCGTGATTTTGACAAACTTCGGCTCGGTTTCCCGGGACTTGGGGGATATTTTGATGTCCCGGACACTGTAAACAATCTGCTGATGTGGCTTGGTTTGCGGTGAAATGGACACGGCAAAACTTTTTGAACTTTCACTTTCTAGCTTCTGGGCCGAAATATAGCCCCAGTTCACTTTAAGAATGAAAGAGTAGCCGAGACCGCCTTACGCGCATCGTGATTTTGACAAAATTCGGCTCGCTTTCCCCGAACTTGGGCGATATTTTCCAATCCCGAGGAGTCTAAACCAACTCCTGATGGCCTTGGTTTGCAGTGAAATGAACAAAGCAAAACTTTTTGAACTTTCACTTTCTAGCTTCTCGGCCGAAATATAGCCCCAGTTCACTTTAAGAATCAAAGAGTAGCCGAGACCGCCTTACGCGCATCGTGATTTTGACAAAATTCGGCTCGCTTTACCCGAACTTGGGCGATATTTTCCAGTCCCGAGCAGTCTAAACTAACTCCTGATAGCCTTGGTTTGCCGTGAAATGAACAAGGTAACACTTTTTGAAGGCTTATTTTCGAGCTTCTGGGATGAAATATAGCCCCACTTCACTTTAAGACTGAAAGAGTAGGCGAGACCGCCTTACGCGCATCCTGATTTTGAGCAACTTCCGCTCCATTTTCTAGAATTTTGGCGATATTTTCAAGTCCCGGGGACTCTAAACTAACTTCTGATGGCCTCGGTTTGATGTGAAATGGACGCAGGAAGACTTTTTGAACGCTCAGTTTCGAGCTTCTGGGCCGAAATACAACCGTACTTCACTTTAAGACTGAAATAGTAGCCGAGACCTCCTTACGAGCATCGTGATTTTGACCCAGTTCAGCTCGATTTCTCGGAACTTGGGGGATATTTTCCAGTCCGGGGGACTTTAAACTAACTCCTGAGAGCCTTGGTTTGCAGTTAAATGCACAAAGCGTAACTTTTTAAAGGTTCACTTTCGAGCTTCTGGGCCGAAATATAGCCCCACTTTACTTTAAGACTGAAAGAGTAGCCGAGACCGTCTTACGCGCATCGTGATTTTGACCAACTTCCGTTCGATTTCCCGGAACTTCGGGGATATATTCCATTCCCGGGGACTCTAAACTAACTGCTGATGGCCTTGGTTTCCAGTGAAATGGACACAGCACATTTTTTTGAACGCTCACTTTCGAGCTTCTCGACCGAAATATAGCCCTACTTCACTTTAAGACTGAAAGAGTAGCCGAGACCGCCTTACGCGCATCGTAATTTTCACGAACTTCGGCTAGACCTCCCAGAAGTTGGCGAATATTTTCAATTCCCGGGGAAGCTAAACTAACTTCCGATGGCCTTAGTTTGCAGTTAAATGGACACAGCAAAACTTTTTGAACGCTCACTTTCGAGCTTATGGGTCGAAATATAGCCCCACTTAACTTTAAGACTGAAAGAGTAGCCGAGACCGCCTTACGCGCATGGTGATTTTGGGATACTTCGGCTCGATTTCCCGCAAATAGGGGGATATTTTCCAGTCCCGGGGACTCTAAACTAACTCCTGATGGCCTTGGTTTCCAGTGAAATGGACACAGGAAGACTTTTTGAACGCGCACTTTCGAGCTTGCTGGCCGAAATATAGCCCTACTTCTTTTGAAGACTGAAAGAGTAGGCGGGAGCGCCTTACGCGCATTGTGATTTTGAGGATCTTCGGCTCGATCTGGCGAAACTTGGGAGATATTTTCCAGTCCCAAAGTCTCTAAACTCACTCCTGATTGTCTAAGATGTGAGTGAAATAGAGACAAAAATTTTTGAACCCTTACTTTCGAGCTTCTGGAGTTAAATCTAAACCCACTTTACCTTAAGACTGAAAGAGTAGCCGAGACCCCCTTAAGCGCAACGTGATTTTGACTAACTTCGGGTGGATTTCCCGTAACTTGGGGGATATTTCCAGTTCCTTTGACGCTAAAGTAAGTCGTGATGGCCTTGTTTTGCAGTGAAATGGACACAGCAAAACTTTTTAAACACTCAGTTTCGAGCTTCTGGACCGAAATATTGCCCCAATTCACTTTAAGACTGAAAGAGTAGCCGAGACCGCCGTACGCGCGTCGTGATTTTGAGCAACTTCGGTTAAGTTTCCCGGAACTTGGGGGATATTTTCCAGTCCCGGGGAGTCTAAACTGACCCCCGACGTCCTTGGTCTGCAGTAAAATGGACACAGCAAAACTTTTTGAACGCTCACTTTTGAGCTTCTGGGCCGAAATATAGCTCCACTTCACTTTAACAGTGAAAGAGTAGCCGAGACCGCCTTACGCGCATCGTAATTTTGACCAACTTCGGCTCGATTTCCCGGATCTTGGGGGATATTTTCCAGTCCTGCGGACTCTAAAGTAACTCCTGATGGCCTTGCTCTGCAGTGAAATGGACGCAGCACAACTTTTTGAACGCTCACTTTCGAGCTTCTGGGGGGAAATATTGCCCCAGTTCACTTTAGGAATGAAAGAGTAACCGGGACCGCCTTACGCGCATCGTGATTTTGACCAACTTTGGCTCGATATCCCGGGAAATGGGGGATATTTTCCGGCACCGGGGACTCTAAACTAACTCCTGATTTCCTCGGTTTGCAGTGAAATGGACACAGCACAACTTTTTGAACGCTCACTTTTGAGGTTCTGGGCCGAAGCATAGCCCTACTTCACTTTAAGACTGAAAGACTAGGCAAGACCGCCTTACGCGCATCGTGATTTTGGGCTACTTCGGCTCGATTTCCCGCAACTTGGGAGATAATTGCCAGTCCCGGGCACTCTAAACTAATTCCTGATGGCCTTGGTTTTCAGTGAAATGGACACAGCCAAACTTTTTGAACGTTCACTTTCGAGCTTCTGAGCCGAGATATAGCCCCACTTCACTTTAAGACTGAAAGAGTGGCCGGCACCGCCTTACGCCCATGGTAATTTTGTCGAACTTCGGCTTGGTTTCCTGGGACTTGGGGGATATTTTCCAGTCCCAGAAGCTCTAAACTAACTCCTGAATACCTTGGTTTTTAGTGAAATGGACACAGGTAAAAGGAGCGCACGCTCGATTTCCAGGTTGTAGGGCGAAATATAGCCACACTCTATTTTAAGACTGAAAGTGTACACGAAACCGCCTTAAGCGCATCGAAATTTTTAGCCACTATGCCCCGATATGCCAAAACTTGGGGGATATTTTCCAGTCCCGGGGACTCTACCCTAACTCTTGATGGCCTTAGTTTTCAGTCAAATGGTCACAGGTAACAGGAGCGCACGCTCGGTGTCGAGCTTCTAGGCCGAAATGTAGCCCCAGTTCATTTTAAGACTGAAAGAGTAAACGAAACTGCCGTACGCTTATCGTATTTTTAAGAAAGTATGGCTCAATTTGCCGAAACTTGGAGGATAGCTTCCAGTCTCGAGGATTCTAAACTATTTCCTGATGGACTTAGTTCTTAGTGAAATGGACACAGATAAAAGGAGAGCACGCTCGGTGTCGAGCTTGTAGAACCGAAATATAGCCCCACTTCATTTTCGGAGTAAACGAGTAGCCGAGACCGCCTTACGCGCATCGTGATTTTGAGCATATTTGGCTCGAGTTGCCGGAATTCGGGGAATATTTTCCAGTCCCGAGGACTCTATGTTAACTCCAGATGAACTTAGTTTTCAGTGATATGTACACAGACAAAAGGAGCGCACGCTCGGTGTTGAGCTTGTCGGCCGAAATATAGCCCCACTTCATTTTAAGACTGAAAGAGTAGCCGAGACCGCCTTACGTGCATCGTGATTTTGAGTAACTTTGCCTGGATCGGCCAGAATTTGGGAAATATTTTCCAGTCCCAAGGACTCTAAACTAACTCCTGATGGCCTAAGATGTCAGTGAAATAGACACAGGTAAAATTAGCGCACGCCCGGTCTCGAGCTTCTAGGTCGAAATATAGCGCCCCTTAATTTTAAGACTGAAAGAGTAGCCGAGACCGCCTTACGCGCATCGTGATTTTGGGCCACTTTTGCTCCATTTCCTGGAAGGTGGCGAATAATTTAAAGTCCCGGGGACGTTAAACTAACTCCCGATGACCTTGGTTTGCAGTTTAATGAACACAGCAAAACATTCTGAACGCTCACCTTCGAGCTTCAGTGCCGCAATATAGCCCTACTTAAATTTAAGACTGAAAGAATAACCGAAAGGCCGTTACGCGCATCGTAATTTTCATCAACTTCGGCGCCATTTCCTGGAACTTGGAGAATATTTTCCAGTTCCGGGGAATCTAAACTAACTCCTGATTGCCCTGGTTTGCCGTAAAATGGACACAGCAGAACTTTTTGAACGCTCACTTTCGAGCTTGTGGGCCTAAATATAGCCACACTCCACTTTAAGACTGAAACAGTAGCCGAGACCGCGTTACGCGCATCGTGATTTTGAGCAACTTCTGCTCGCTTTCCTGGAACTTGGGGAATATTTTCCAGTCCCGGGGACTCTAAACTAACTCCTGATTGCCATGGTTTGCAGTGAAATTCAGACATCACAAGTTTTTGAACGACACTTTCGAGCTCTTAGGCCGAAATATAGTCCCACATCACTTACGACTTAAAGAGTAGCCGAGACCGGCGTGCGCGCATCCTGATTTTGACCAACTTCGGGTCGATATTCCGGAACTTGGGGGATACTTTCCAGTCCCAGGGACTCTAAATTAACTCTTGATGGCCTTGGTTGGCAGTGAAATGGAGACAGCAAAACTTTTTGAACGCTCACCTTCAAGCTTCTGGGCCGAAATATAGCCCACTTTACTTTAATACTGAAAAAGTAGCCGAGAGCGCCTTACGCGCATGGTGATTTTGAAAAACTTCGGGTGGATTTCCCGGAACTTGGGGGATATTTTCCAGTCTCTTGGATGCTAAACTAGGTGCCGATGGCCTTGTTTTACAGTGAAATGGACACAGCAAAGCTTTTTGAACGCTCACTTTTGAGGTTGTGGGCCGAAATACAGCCCTACTTTACTTTAAGACTGAAACAGTAGCCGGGGACTCTAAACTAACTCGTGCTGGTCTTGGTTTGCAGTGAAACGGAAACAGAAAAAGTTTTTGAACGCATACTTTCGAGCTTCTGGACCGAAGTAGAAACCCACTTCACTTGAAGACTGAAAGAGTAGCCGAGACCGCCTTACGTGCATCGTGATTTTGAGCAACTTCGGCTCGATTTGCCGGAACTAAGGGCATATATTCCAGTTCTGAGGACTATAAACTAATTCCTGATGGCCTTGGTTTGCAGTAAAATGGACCCAGCAAAACTTTTTGAACACTCAATTTCGAGCTTCTGGGCCAAAATATAGCCCCCCATTACTTTAACACTGAAAGAGTAGCCGAGACCGCCTTACGTGCATCGTGATTTTGACAAACTTCGGGTTGATTTTCCGGAACATGGGGGATATTTTCCAGTCCCGGGGACTCTCAACTAACTCCTGCTTGTCTTGGTTTGCAGTGAAATGGCCACAGCGAAAGTTTTTGAACGCTCACTCTCGAGCCTCTGGGCCGAAATAGAGCCCCATTTTACTTTAAGACTGAAAGAGTAGGCGAGACCGTCTTGAGCGAATCGTGATTTTGAGCAATTTCGCGTTTATTTCCCAAAACTTGTGGATATATTCCAGTCAAAGAGACTCTACAGTAACTCCTGATGGCCTTGGTTTTCAGTGAAATGGACAGAGCACAACTTTGGAGCTTCTGGGCAGAAATATAGCCCCACTTTACTTTAAGACTGAAAGAGTGGATGAGACCGCCTTACGCGCATCGTAATTTTGACGAGCTTCGAATGGATTTCACGGAACTTGGGGGATATTTTGCAGTCCCTTGGACGCTAAACTAAGTCCTGATGGCCTTGTTTTGAAGTAAAATGGACACAACAAAACTTTTTGAACGCTCACTTTCTAGCTTGTGGGCCGAAATATAGCCACACTTTACTTTAAGACTGCAACAGTAGCCGAGACCGCATTTCGCGCATCGTGATTTTGATCAACTTCGGCTCGCTTTCCCGGAACTTGGGGAATATTTTCCAGTCCTGGGGACCCTAAACTAACTTTTGATAGCTTTGGTTTGCAGTGAAATGCACAAAGCAAAACTTTTTGAACACTCACTTTCGAGCTTCTGGACAGAAATATAGCCCCACTTCACTTTAAGACTGAAAGGGTAGCCGAGACTGCTTTGGGAGCATCGTGATTTTGACCAACTTCAGCTCGATTTACCGGAACTTGGGGAATATTTTCCAGTCCCAGGGACGGTAAACTAACTCGTGATAGCCTTGTTTTTTAGTCAAAGAACACAGCAAAACTTTTTGAACGCTCACTTTCGGGCTTCTGGGCCGAAATATAGCCCCACTTCACTTTAAGACTGAAAAAGTAGCCGATACCGCATTTCGCGCATCGTGATTTTGATCAACTTCGGTTCGACTCCCCGGAACTTGGGCAATATTTTCAGTCCTGGGGACTCTAAACTAACCCCTGATGGCCTTGGTTTGCAGTGAAATGGACACAGGAAAACTTTTTGAACGCTCACCTTCGGGCTTCTGGCCCGAAATATAGCCCCACTTCACTTTAAGACAGAAAGAGTAGCCGAGACCACTTTAGGGGCATCGTGATTTTGACCAACCTCGGCTCAATTTCCCGGACCTTGGGGCATATTTTCTTGTCCCGGGGACGCTAAACTAACTCCTGATGGCCTTGCTTTGCAGTGCAATGAACACAGCAAAACTTTTTGAACGCTCACTTTCGGCTGCCTCGCCCGAAATATAGCCCCACTTCACTTTAAGACTGAAAGAGTAGCCGACACTACCTTACCCAAATCGTGATTTTGACCAACTTCGGCTCGATTTCCCGGAACTTGGGGGATACTTTCCAGTCCCGGGGACTCTAAACTAGCTCCTGATGGCTTTGGTTTGCAGTCAAAGAAACACAGGGAAACTTTTTGAACGCTCACTTTCAAGCTCCTGGGCAGGAATAAAGCCTCACTTCACTTTAAGACGGAAACAGTAATCGAGACCACCTAACGCGCACCGTGATTTTGACCAACTTCGGCTAGATTTCCCTGAACTTGGGGAGATATTTTCCAGTCCCGAAGACTCTTAAGTAACCCCTGTAGGCCTTCGTTTGCATTGAAATGGATACAGCAAAATTTTTTAAAGCTCACTTTTGAGCTTCTGGGCCGAAATATAGCCCCACTTCACTTTAAGACTGAAAGACTAGCCAAGACCGTCTTGCGCGCATCGTAATTTTGACCAACGTCTTCTCGATTTTCCGAAACTTGGGAAATATATTGCAGTCCCAGGGACTCTAAACTAACTCCTGATGGCCTTGGTTTGCAGTGAAATGGACACAGCAAATTTTTTCCAGCTCTCATTTTGGAGCTTCTGGGCCGAAATAGAGCCCCACTTCACTTTAAGACTGAAAGAGTAGCCGAGGCCGCCTTGGGCGCATCGTGATTTTGACCAACTTCGGCTTGAGTTGCCAGAACTTAAAAGATATTTTCCACTCCCGGGGACTCTGAACTAACTCATGATGGCCTTGGTTTTCAGTGAAATTCAGAGAGGAAAACTTTTTGAACGCTCAGTGTCGAGCTTCTGGACCGAAATATAGCCCTACTTTACTTTCACACTGAAAGAGTAGCCGAGACCGCCTTACGCGAATCGTTATTTTGACCAACTTCGTGTCCATTTCGCGGAACTTGGAGGACATTTTCCAGTTCCGGGGACTGTAAACTACTTCCGAGGGCCTTGCGTTGCAGTGAAATGGGCACAGCATAACTTTTTGAACGCTCACTTTCGAGCTTCTGGGCCAAAATATACAGCCACGTCACTTTAAGACTAAAACAGTAGCCGAGACTGCTTTACGCGCATCGTGATTTTGACAAACTTCGGCTCGATTTGCCGGAACTTGGGGGATATTTTGATGTCCCGGAGACTGTAAACTATCTCCTGATGCGGCTTGGTTCTTGGTGAAATGGACACAGCAAAACGTTTTGAACTTTCACTTTCGAGCTTCTGGGCCGAAATATAGCCCGAGTTCACTTTAAGAATGAAAGAATAGCCGAGACCGCCTTACGCGCATCGTGATTTTGACCATCTTTGGCTCGATTTCCCCGAACTTGGGCGATATTTTCCAGTCCAGGGGACTTTAAACTAACTCGTGAGAGCCTTGGTTTGCAGTTAAATGCACAAAGCGTAACTTTTTAAAGGTTCACTTTCGAGCTTCTGGGCCGAAATATAGCCCCACTTTACTTTAAGACTGAAAGAGTAGCCGAGACCGCCTTACGCGCATCGTGATTTTGACCAACTTCCGTTCGATTTCCCGGAACTTCGGGGATATATTCCAGTCCCGGGGACTCTAAACTAACTGGTGATGGCCTTGGTTTGCAGTGAAGTGGACAAAGCATATTTTTTTGAACGCTCACTTTCGAGCTTCTCGGCCGAAATATAGCCCTACTTCACTTTAATACTGAAAGAGTAGCCGAGACCGCCTTACGCGCATCGTAATTTTGACCAACTTCGGCTCGATTTCCCCGAACTTGGGCGATATTTTCCAGTCCCGAGCAGTCTAAACTAACCCCCGATGGCCTTGGTTTGCAGTGAAATGAACAAGGTAACACTTTTTGAAGGCTTATTTTCGAGCTTCTGGGATGAAATATAGCCCCACTTCACTTTAAGACTGAAAGAGTAGGCGAGACCGCCTTACACGCATCGTGATTTAAGCAACTTCCGCTCGATTTTCTAGAATTTTGGCCATATTTTCAAGTCCCACGGACTCTAAACTAACTCCTGATGGCCTTGGTTCGATGTGAAATGGAGGCAGGAAAACTTTTTGAACGCTCAGTTTCGAGCTTCTGGGCCGAAATACAACCGTACTTCACTGTAAGACTGAAATAGTAGCCGAGACCTCCTTACGAGCATCGTGATTTTGACCCAGTTCAGCTCGATTTCTCGGAACTTGGGGGATGTTTTCCAGTCCGGGGGACTTTAAACTAACTCCTGAGAGCCTTGGTTTGCAGTTAAATGCACAAAGCGTAACTTTTTAAAGGTTCACTTTCGAGCTTCTGGGCCGAAATATAGCCCCACTTTACTTTAAGACTGAAAGAGTAGCCGAGACCGTCTTACGCGCATCGTGATTTTGACCAACTTCCGTTCGATTTCCCGGAACTTCGGGGATATATTCCAGTCCCGGGGACTCTAAACTAACTGCTGATGGCCTTGGTTTGCAGTGAAATGGACACAGCATATTTTTTTGAACGCTCACTTTCGAGCTTCCCGGCCGAAATATAGCCCTACTTCACTTTAATACTGAAAGAGTAGCCGAGACCGCCTTACGCGCATCGTAATTTTGACGAACTTCGGCTCGATTTCCCGGAAGTTCGCAAATATTTTCAATTCCCGGGGAAGCTAAACTATCTTTCGATGGCCTTAGTTTGCAGTTAAATGGACACAGCAAAACTTTTTGAACGTTCACTTTCGAGCTTATGGCTCGAAATATAGCCCCACTTAACTTTAAGACTGAAAGAGTAGCCGAGACCGCCTTACGCGCATCGTGATTTTGGGATACTTCGGTTCGATTTCGCGGTAATAGGGGGATATTTTCCAGTCCCGGGGACTCTAAACTAACTCCTGATGGCCTTGGTTTCCAGTGAAATTGACACAGGAAGACTTTTTGAACGCGCACTTTCGAGCTTGCTGGCCGAAATATAGCCCTACTTCTTTTTAAGGCTGACAGAGTAGGCGGGGGCGCCTTACTCGCATTGTGATTTTGAGGATCTTCGGCTCGATCTGGCGAAACTTGGGAGATATTTTCCAGTTCCAAAGTCTCTAAACTCACTCCTGATTGTCTAAGATGTGAGTGAAATAGAGACAAAAATTTTTGAACCCTTACGTTCGAGCTTCTGGAGTTAAATCTAAGCCCACTTTACCTTAAGACTGAAAGAGTAGCCGAGAACCCCTTAAGCGCAACGTGATTTTGACTAACTTCGGGTGGATTTCCCGTAACTTGGGGGATATTTCCAGTTCCTTTGACGCTAAAGTAAATCGTGATGGCCTTGTTTTGCAGTGAAATGGACACAGCAAAACTTTTTAAACACTCAGTTTCGAGCTTCTGGGCCGAAATATTGCCCCAATTCACTTTAAGACTGAAAGAGTAGCCGAGTCCACCGTACGCGCGTCGTGATTTTGACCAACTTCGGCTCGATTTCCCGGAACTTGGGGGATATTTTCCAGTCCCGCGCACTCTAAAGTAACTCGTGATGACCTTGCTCTGGAGTGAAATGCACACAGCAAAACTTTTTGAACGCTCACTTTTGAGCTTCTGGGCCGAAATATAGCTCCACTTCACTTTAAGAGTGAAAGAGTAGCCGAGACCGCCTTACGTCCATCGTAATTTTGATCAACTTCCGCTCGATTTCCCGGAACTTGGGGGATATTTTCCAGTCCCAGGGACTCTAAAGTAACTCCTGGTGGCCTTGCTCTGGAGTGAAACGGACACAGCACAGTTTTTTGAACGCTCATTTTCGAGCTTCTGGGGGGAAATATTGCCCCAGTTCACTTTAGGAATGAAAGAGTAACCGGGACCGCCTTACGAGCAACGTGATTTTGACCAACTTTGGCACGACTTCCCGGGAAATGGGGGATATTTTCCGGTACCGGGGACTCTAAACTAACTCCCGATTTCCTCGGTTTGCAGTGAAATGGACACAACACAACTTTTTGAACGCTCACTTTTGAGGTTCTGGGCCGAAGCATAGCCCTACTTCACTTTAAGACTGAAAGACTAGCCGAGACCGCCTTACGCACATCGTGATTTTGGGCTACTTCGGCTCGATTTCCCGGAACTTGGGAGATAATTGCCAGTCTCGGGCACTCTAAACTAATTCCTGTGTCCCTTGCTTTCCAGTGATATGGACACAGCCAAACTTTTTGAACGTTCACTTTCGAGCTTCTGGGCCGAAATATAGCTCACTTCACTTTAAGACTGAAAGAGTAGCCGGGACCGCCTTACGCGCATGGTAATTTTGTCGAACTTCGGCTTGATTTCCTGGGACTTGGGGGATATTTTCCAGTCCCGGAAGCTCTAAACTAACTCCTGAATGCCTTGGTTTTTAGTGAAATGGACACAGGTAAAAGGAGAGCACGCTCGGTGTCGAGCTTGTAGAACCGAAATATAGCCCCACTTCATTTTCGGAATAAACGAGTAGCCGAGACCGCCTTACGCGCATCGTGATTTTGAGCATATTTGGCTCTATTTGCCGGAATTCGGGGAATATTTTCCAGTCCCGAGGACTCTATGTTAACTCCTGATGAACTTAGTTTTCAGTGATATGTACACAGGCAAAAGAAGCGCACGCTCGGTGTTGAGCTTGTCGGCCGAAATATAGCCCCACTTCATTTTAAGACTGAAAGAGTAGCCGAGACCGCCTTACGCGCATCGTAATTTTGCGCAACTTTGGCTCGATCTGCCAGAATTTGGGAAATATTTTCCAGTCCCAAGGACTCTAAACTAACTCCTGATGGCCTAAGATGTCAGTGAAATGGACACAGGTAAAATTAGCGCACGCCCGGTCTCGAGCTTCTAGGTCGAAATATAGCCCCCCTTATTTTTAAGACTGAAAGAGTAGCCGAGACCGCCTTACGCGCATCGTGATTTTGGGCCACTTTTGCTCCATTTCCTGGAAGTTGGCGAATAATTTAAAGTCCCGGGGACGCTAAACTAACTCCCGATGACCTTGGTTTGCAGTTTAATGAACACAGCAAAACATTCTGAACGCTCACCTTCGAGCTTCAGTGCCGCAATATAGCCCTACTTAAATTTAAGGCTGAAAGAATAACCGAGAGCCCGTTACGCGCATCGTAATTTTCATCAACTTCGGCGCCATTTCCTGGAACTTGGAGAATGTTTTCTAGTTTCGAGGAATCTAAACTAACTCCTGATGGCCTTGGTTTGCAGTGAAATGGACACAGCAAAACTTTTTGAACGCTCACTTTCGAGCTTGTGGGCCTAAATATAGCCACACTGCACTTTAAGACTGAAACAGTAGCCGAGACCGCGTTACGCGCATCGTGATTTTGAGCAACTTCTGCTCGCTTTCCTGGAACTTGGGCAATATTTTCCAGTCCCGGGGACTCTAAACTAACTCCTGATGGCCATGGTTTGCAGTGAAATTTACACACCACAAGTTTTTGAACGAACACTTTCGAGCTTTTAGGCCGAAATATAATCCCACATCACTTACGAATTAAAGAGTAGCCGAGACCGGCGTGCGCGCATCCTGGTTTTGACCAGCTTCGGGTCGATATTCCGGATTTTGGGGGACATTTTCCAGTCCCAGGGACTCTAAACTAAGTCTTGATGGCCTTGGTTTGCAGTGAAATGGAGACAGCAAAACTTTTTGAACGCTCACCTTCAAGCTTCTGGGCCGAAATATAGCCCACTTTACTTTAATACTGAAAAAGTAGCCGAGAGCGCCTTACGCGCATGGTGATTTTGACAAACTTCGGGTGGAATTCCCGGAGCTTGGGGGATATTTTCCAGTCCCTTGAACGCTAAACTAGGTGCCGATGGCCTTGTTTTACAGTGAAATGGACACAGCAAAGCTTTTTGAACGCTCACTTTCGAGCTTCTGGGCCGAAATATAGCCATACTTCACTTTAAGACTCAGACAGTAGCCGAGACCACGTTTCGCGCATCGTGATTTTGATCAACTTGGGCTCGATTTCCCGGAACTTGCGAAATATTTTCCAGTCCCGGCGACTCTGAACTAACTCGTGCTGGTCTTGGTTTGCAGTGAAACGGAAACAGAAAAAGTTTTTGAACGCATACTTTCGAGCTTCTGGACCGAAATAGAACCCCACTTCACTTGAAGACTGAAAGAGTAGCCGAGACCGCCTTACGTGCATCGTGATTTTGAGCAACTTCGGCTGGATTTGCCGGAACTAAGGGGATATATTCCAGTTCTGAGGACATTAAACTAATTCCTGATGGCCTTGGTTTGCAGGAAAATGGACCCAGCAAAACTTTTTGAACGCTCAATTTCGAGCTTCTGGGCCAAAATATAGTCCCCCGTTACTTTAACACTGAAAGAGTAGCCGAGACCGCCTTACGTGCATCGTGATTTTGACAAACGTCGGGTTGATTTCCCGGAACTTGGGGGATATTTTCCAGTCCCGGGGACTCTCAACTAACTCCTGCTTGCCTTGGTTTGCAGTGAAATGGACAAAGCGAAAGTTTTTGAACGCTCACTCTCGAGCTTCTGGGCCGAAATAGAGCCCCATTTTACTTTAAGACTGAAAGAGTAGGCGAGACCGTCTTGAGCGAATCGTGATTTTGACAAATTTCGCGTTTATTTCTCGAAACTTGGGGGATATATTCCAGTCAAAGAGACTCTACAGTAACTCCTGATGGCCTTGGTTTTCAGTGAAATGGACAGAGCACAACTTTGGAGCTTCTGGGCAGAAATATAGCCCCACTTTACTTTAAGACTGAAAGAGTAGATGAGACCGCCTTACGCGCATCGTAATTTTGACGAACTTCGAATGGATTTCCCGGAACTTGGGGGATATTTTGCAGTCCCTTGGACGCTAAACTAAGTCCTGATGGCCTTGTTTTGAAGTAAAATGGACACAACAAAACTTTTTGAACGCTCACTTTCTAGCTTGTGGGCCGAAATATAGCCACACTTCACCTTAAGACTCACACAGTAGCCGAGACCACGTTACGCGCATCATGAATTTGATCAACTTCGGCTCGATTTCCCGGAACTTGGGGGATATTCTCCAGTCCCGGGGACTCTAAACTAACTTCTGATGGCCTTGGTTTGCACTGAAAGTGACAGAGCAAAACTTTTTAAACACTCACTTTCGAGCTTCTGGGCCGAAATATAGCCCCACTTCACTTTAGGACTGAAAGAGTAGCCGAGACCACCTTACGCACATCGTGATTTTGACCAACTTCGGCTGGATTTACCGGAACTTGGGGGATATTTTCCAGTCCCGAGGACTCTTAAGTAACCCCTGGTGGCCTCGGTTTGCATTGAAATGGATACAGCAAAACTTTTTGAACGCTCACTTTTGAGCTTCTGGGCCGAAATATAGCCCCACTTCACTTTAAGACTGAAAGAGTAGCCGAGACCGTCTTACGCGCATCGTGATTTTGACGAACGTCTTCTCGATTTTCCGGAACTTGGGAAATACATTCCACCCCCGGGGACTCTAAACTAACTACTGATAGCCTTGGTTTGCAGTGAAATAGACACAGTAATTTTTTTTTGAGCTTTGAGCTTGTGGGCCGAAATAGAGCCCCACCTTACTTTAAGACTGAAGGAGTAGCCGACACCGCCTTAAGCGCACCGTGAGTTTGACCAACTTCGGCTCGATTTGCCGGAACTTGGGGGATATTTTCGAGTCCGGGGAACTCTTAACTAACTCCGGATGGCCTTGGTTTGCAGTGAAATGGACAGAGCAAAACTTTTTGAACGCTCACCTTTGAGCTTCGTGGCCGAAATAAAGCCCCACTCTACTTTAAGACTTAAAGAGTAACCGACACCACCTTACGCGCATTGTGATTTTGACAAACTTCGGGTGGATCTCCCGGAGCTTGGGGAACATTTTCCAGTCCCTTGGACGCTAAACTAAGTCCTGATGGCCTTGTTTTGCAGTGAAATGGACACAGCAAAACTTTTTGAACGCTCACTTTCGAGCTTGTGGGCCGAAATATAGCCACACTTTACTTTAAGACTGAAACAGTAGCCGAGACCGCATTTCGCGCATCGTGATTTTGATCAACTTCGGCTCGCTTTCCCGGAACTTGGGAAATATTATCCAGTCCCGGTGACCCTAAACTAAGTCCTGATGGCCTTTTTTTGAAGTGAAATGGACAAAGCAAAACTTTTTGAACGCTCACTTTCTAGCTTGTGGGCCGAAATATAGGCACACTTGACCTTAAGACTGAAACAGTAGCCGAGACCACGTTACGCGCATCATGAATTTGATTAACTTCGGCTCCGATTCCCGGGACTTGGGGGATATGTTCCAGTCCCGGGGACTCTAAACTAACTCCTGATGGCCTTGGTTTGCATTGAATTGGACACAGCACAATTTTTTGCACGCACACTTTCGAGATTCTGGGCCGAAATATAGCCCCACTTCACTTAACACTGAAAGAGTTGCCGAGACCGCCTTGCTCGCATCGTGAGTTTGACAAACTTCCGGTCGATATTCCGGAACTTGGGGGATATTTTCCAGTCCCAGGAACTCTAAACTAACTCCTCATGGCCTTGGTTTGCAGTGAAATGGACAGAGCAAAACTTTTTGAACGCTCACCTTCGAGCTTCGTGGCCGAAATAAAGCCCCACTCTACTTTAAGACTTAAAGAGTAACCGAGACCACCTTACGCGCATTGTGATTTTGACAAACTTCGGGTGGATCTCCCGGAGCTTGGGGAACATTTTCCAGTCCCTTGGACGCTAAACTAAGTCCTGATGGCCTTGTTTTGCAGTGAAATGGACACAGCAAAACTTTTTGAACGCTCACTTTCGAGCTTGTGGGCCGAAATATAGCCACACTTTACTTTAAGACTGAAACAGTAGCCGAGACCGCATTTCGCGCATCGTTATTTTGATCAACTTCGGCTCGCTTTCGCGGAACTTGGGGAATATTTTCAAGTCCCGGGGACCCTAAACTAACTGTTGATAGCTTTGGTTTGCAGTGAAATGGACAAAGCAAAACTTTTTGAACGCTCACTTTCGAGCTTCTGGACAGAAATATAGCCCCACTTCACTTTAAGACTGAAAGGGTAGGCGAGACCGCTTTGTGAGCATCGTGATTTTGACCAACTTCAGCTCGCTTTACCGGAACTTGGGGAATATTTTCCAGTCCCAGGGACTCTAAACTAACTCGTGATGGCCTGTTTTTCAGTCAAGGAACACAACAAGACTTTTTGAACGCTCACTTTCGGGCTTCTGGGCCGAAATATAGCCCCACTTCACTTTAAGACTGAAAGGGTAGCCGAGACCGCTTTGGGAGCATCGTGATTTTGACCAACTTCAGCTCGCTTTACCGGAACTTGGGGAATATTTTCCAGTCCCATGGACGCTAAACTAACTCGTGATGGACTTGTTTTTCAGTCAAAGAACACAGCAAAACTCTTTGAACGCTCACTTTCGGGCTTCTGGGCCGAAATATAGCCCCACTTCACTTAAGACTGAAAGAGTAGCCGATACCGCATTTCGCACATCGTGATTTTGATCAACTTCGGTTCGATTCCCCGGAACTTGGGCAATATTTTTCAGTCCCGGGGACTCTAAACTAACCCCTGACGGCCTTGGTTTGCAGTGAAATGGACACAGCAAAACTTTTTGAACGCTCACTTTCGGGCTTCTGGCCCGATATATAGCCCCACTTCACTTTGAGACAGAAAGAGTAGCAGAGACCACTTTAGGGGCATCGTGATTTTGACCAGCCTCGCCTCAATTTCCCGGACCTTGGGGCATATTTTCTTGTCCCGGGGACGCTAAACTAACTCCTGATGGCCTTGGTTTGCAGTGAAATGAACACAGCAAAACTTTTCGAACGCTCACTTTCGGGCGTCTCGCCCGAAATATAGCCCCACTTCATTCTAAGACTGAAAGACTAGCCGACACTACCTTACGCAAATCGTGATTTTGACCAACTTCGGCTCGATTTCCCGGAACTTGGGGGATATTTTCCAGTGTCGGGGACTCTAAACTAACTTCTGATGGCCTTGGTTTGATGTGAAATGGACGCAGGAAAACTTTTTGAACACTCAGTTTCGAGCTTCTGGGCCGAAATTCAACCGTACTTCACTTTAAGACTGAAATAGTAGCCGAGACCTCCTTACGTGCATCCTGATTTTGACCCAGTTCAGCTCGATTTCTCGGAACTTGGGGGATATTTTCCAGTCCGGGGGACTTTAAACTAACTCCTGAGAGCCTTGGTTTGCAGTTAAATGCACAAAGCGTAACTTTTTAAAGGTTCACTTTCGAGCTTCTGGGCCGAAATATAGCCCCACTTTACTTTAAGACTGAAAGAGTAGCCGAGAAAGTCTTACGCGCATCGTGATTTTGACCAACTTCCGTTCGATTTCCCGGAACTTCGGAGATATATTCCAGTCCCGGGGACTCTAAACTAACTGCTGATGGCCTTGGTTTGCAGTGAAAGGGACACAGCACATTTTTTTGAACGCTCACTTTCGAGCTTCTCGGCCGAAATATAGCCCTACTTCACTTTAAGACTAAAAGAGTAGCCGAGTGCGCCTTACGCGCATCGTAATTTTGACGAACTTCGGCTCGATTTCCCGGAAGTTGGCGAATATTGTCAATTCCCGGGGAAGCTAAACTAACTTCCGATGGCCTTAGTTTGCAGTTAAATGGACACAGCAAAACTTTTTGAACGCTCACTTTCGAGCTTATGGCTCGAAATATAGCCCCACTTAACTTTAAGACTGAAAGAGTAGCCGACACTCCCTTACGCAAATCGTGATTTTGACCAACTTCGGCTCGATTTCCCGGAACTTGGGGGCTATTTTCCAGTCCCGGGGACTCTAAACTAGCTCCTGATGGCTTTGGTTTGCAGTCAAATAAACACAGGGAAACTTTTTGAACGCTCACTTTTAAGCTCCTGGGCAGGAATAAAGCCTCACTTCACTTTAAGACTGAAACAGCAAGCGAGCCCGCCTAACGCGCACCGTGATTTTGACCAACTTCGGCTAAATTTCCCTGAACTTGGGGGGATATTTTCCAGTCCAGAAGACTCTTAAGTAACCCCTGTAGGCCTTCGTTTGCATTGAAATGGATACAGCAAAACTCTTTGAAGCTCACTTTTGAGCTTCTGGGCCGAAATATAGCCCCACTTCACTTTAAGACTGAAAGACTAGCCAAGACCGTCTTGCGCGCATCGTGATTTTGACCAACGTCTTCTCGATTTTCCGGAACTTGGGAAATATATTGCAGTCCCGGGGACTCTAAACTAACTCCTGATGGCCTTGGTTTGCAGTGAAATGGACACAGCCAATTTGTTGCAGCACTTAGTTTGGCGCTTCTGGGCCGAAATAGAGCCGCACTTCACTTTAAAACTGAAAGAGTAGCCGAGGCCGCCTTAGGCGCATCGTGATTTTGACCAACTTCGGCTTGAGTTGCCAGAACTTAAAAGATATTTGCCACTCCCGGGGACTCTAAACTAACTCATGATGGGATGGCGTTGGTTTTCAGTGAAATTGAGAGAGGAAAACTTTTTGAACGCTCACTTTCGAGCTTCTGGACCGAAATATAGCCCTACTTCACTTTCAGACTGAAAGAGTAGCGGAGACCGCCTTACGCGAATCGTTATTTTGACCAACTTCGTCTCGATTGCGCGGAACTTGTAGGATATTTTCCAGTTCCGGGGACTGTAAACTACTTCCGAGGGCCTTGCCTTGCAGTGGAATGGGCACAATATAACTTTTTGAACGGTCACTTTCGAGCTTCTGGGCCAAAATATAGCCCCATTTCACTTTAAGAATCAAAGACTAGCCGAGACCGCCTTACGCTCATCGTGATTTTGACAAAATTCGGCTCGATTTCCCCGAACTTGGGCGATATTTTCCAGTCCCGAGGAGTCTAAACTAACTCCTGATGGCCTTGGTTTGCAGTGAAATGAACACAACAAAACTTTTTGAACTTTCGCTTTCTAGCTTCTCGGCCGAAATATAGCCCCAGTTCACTTTAAGAATCAAAGATTAGCCGAGAGCGCCTTACGCGCATCGTGATTTTGACAAAATTCGGCTCGATTTCCCCGAACTTGGGCGATATTTTCCAGTCCCGGGCAGTCTAAACTAACTCCTCATGGCCTTGGTTTGCAGTGAAATAAACAAGGTAACACTTTTTGAACGCTTATTTTCGAGCTTCTGGGATGAAATATAGCCCCACTTCACTTTAGGACTAAAAGAGTAGGCGAGACCGCCTTACGAGCATCGTGATTTTGAGCAACTTCCGCTCGATTTTCTAGAACTTTGGCGATATTTTGAAGTCCCGGGGACTCTAAACTAACTCCTGATTGCCTTGGTTTCCAGTTAACTGCACAAAGCGTACCTTTTTAAACGGTCACTTTCGAGCTTCTGGGCCGAAATATAGCCCCACTTTACTTGAAGACTGAAAGAGTAGCCGAGACCGTCTTACGCGCATCGTGATTTTGACCAACTTCCGTTCGATTACCCGGAACTTCGGGGATATATTCCAGTCTCGGAGATTCTAAACTAACTGCTGATGGCCTTGGTTTGCAGTGAAATGGACACAGCACATTTTCTGAACGCTCACTTTCGAGCTTCCCGGCCGAAATATAGCCCTACTTCACTTTAAGACTGAAAGGGTAGCCGAGACCGCCTTACGCGCATCGTAATTTTGACGAACTTCGGCTCGATTTCCCGGAAGGTGGCGAATATTTTCAATTCCCGGGGAAGCTAAACTAACTTCCGATGGCCTTAGTTTGCAGTTAAATGGACACAGCAAAACTTTTTGAACGCTCACTTTCGAGCTTATGGCTCGAAATATAGCCCCACTTAACTTTAAGACTGAAAGAGTAGCCGAGACCGCCGTACGCGCATCGTGATTTTGGGATACTTCGGCTCGATTTCCCGGTAATAGGGGAATACTTTCCAGTCCCAGGGACTCTAAACTAACTCCTGGTGGCCTTGGTTTCCAGTGAAATGGACACAGGAACACTTTTTGAACGCGCACTTTCGAGCTTGCTGGCCGAAATATAGCCCTACTTCTTTTTAAGACTGAAAGAGTAGGCGGGAGCGCCTTACGCGCATTGTGATTTTGAGGATCTTCGGCTCGATCTGGCGAAACTTGGGAGATATTTTCCAGTCCCAAAGTCTCTAAACTCACTCCTGATTGTCTAAGATGTGAGTGAAATAGACACAAAAATTTTTGAACTCCTACTTTCGAGCTTCTGGAGTTAAATCTAAGCCCACTTTACCTTAAGACTGAAAGAGTAGCCGAGACCCCCTTAAGCGCATCGTGATTTTGACTAACTTCGGGTGGATTTCCCGTAACTTGGGGGATATTTCCACTTCCTTTGACGCTAAACTAAGTCGTGATGGCCTTGTTTTGCAGTGAAATGGACACAGCAAAACTTTTTAAACACTCAGTTTCGAGCTTCTGGGCCGAAATATTGCCCCAATTCACTTTAAGACTGAAAGAGTAGACGAGACTGCCGTACGCGCGTCGTGATTTTTACCAACTTCGGTTAAATTTCCCGGAACTTGGGGGATATTTTCAAGTCCCGGGGACTCTAAACTGACCCCCGACGTCCTTGGTCTGCAGTGAAATGGACACAGCAAAACTTTTTGAACGCTCACTTTTGAGCTTCTGGGCCGAAATATAGCTCCACTCCACTTTAAGAGTGAAAGAGTAGCCAAGACCGCCTTACGCCCATTGTAACTTTGAGCAACTTCGGCTCGATTTTCCGGAACTTGGGGAATATTTTCCAGTCCCGCGGACTCTAAAGTAAGTCCTGATGGCCTTGCTCTGGAGTGAAATGGACACAGGACAACTTTTTGAACGCTCACTTGCGAGCTTTTGGGGGGAAACATTCCCCCAGTTCACTTTAAGAATGAAAGAGTAACCGGGACCGCCTTACGCGCATGGTAATTTTGTCGAACTTCGGCTTGATTTCCTGGGACTTGGGGGATATTTTCCAGTCCCGCAAGCTCTAAGCTAACTCCTGAATGCCTTGGTTTTTAGTGAAATGGACACAGGTAAAAGGAGCGCACGCTCGGTTTCCAGGTTGTAGGCCGAAATATAGCCCCACTTTATTTTAAGACTGAAAGTGTACACGAGACCGCCTTAAGCGCATCGAAATTTTTAGCCACTATGGCTCGATCTGCCAAAACTTGGGGGATATTTTCCAGTCCCGGGGACTCTACCCTAACTCTTGATGGCCTTAGTTTTCAGTCAAATGGTCACAGGTAACAGGAGCGCACGCTCGGTGTCGAGCTTCTAGGCCGAAATGTAGCCCCAGTTCATTTTAAGACTGAAAGAGTAAACGAAACTGCCGTACGCCTATCGTAACTTTAAGAAAGTATGGCTCAATTTGCCGAAACTTGGAGGATAGCTTCCAGTCTCGAGGATTCTAAGCCATCTCCTGATGGACTTAGTTCTTAGTTGAAAAGGACACAGGTAAAAGGAGAGCACGCTCGGTGTCGAGCTTGTAGAACCGAAATATAGCCCCACTTCATTTTCGGAGTAAACGAGTAGCCGAGACCGCCTTACGCGCATCGTGATTTTGAGCATCTTTGGCTCGATTTGCCGGAATTCGGGGAATATTTTCCAGTCCCGAGGACTCTATGCTAACTCCTGATGAACTTAGTTTTCATTGATATGTACACAGGCAAAAGGAGCGCACGCTCGGTGTTGAGCTTGTCGGCCGAAATATAGCCCCACTTCATTTTAAGACTCAAAGAGTAGCCGAGACCGCCTTACGCGCATCGTGATTTTGAGCAACTTTGGCTCGATCTGCCAGAATTTGGGAAATATTTTCCAGTCCCAAGGACTCTAAACTAACTCCTGATGGCCTAAGATGTCAGTGAAATGGACACAGGTAAAATTAGCGCACGCCCGGTCTCGAGCTTCTAGGTCGAAATATAGCCCCCCTTATTTTTAAGACTGAAAGAGTAGCCGAGACCGCCTTACGCGCATCGTGATTTTGGGCCACTTTTGCTCATTTCCCGGAAGTTGGCGAATAATTTAAAGTCCCGGGGACGCTAAACTAACTCCCGATGACCTTGGTTTGCAGTTTAATGAACACAGCAAAACATTCTGAACGCTCACCTTCGAGCTTCAGGGCCGCAATATAGCCCTACTTAAATTTAAGACTGAAAGAATAACCGAGAGCCCGTTACGCGCATCGTAATTTTCATCAATTTCGGTGCCATTTCCTGGAACTTGGAGAATATTTTCCAGTTGCGGGGACTCTAAACTAACTCCTGATGTTCTTGGTTTGCAGTGAAATGGACAAAGGAAAGCTTTTTGAACACTCTCTTTGTAGCTTCTGGGCCGAAATACAATCCCACTTCACTTTCAGACTGAAATAGTAGATGAGACCGCCTCACGCGCATCGTGAGTTAGACCAAGTTCAGCTCGATTTCACGCAACTTTTGGGATATTTTCCAGTCCGGGGGACTCTAAACTAACTCCGGATGGCCTTGGTTTGTACTGAAATGCGCACAGCATAAATTTCTGAGCGCCCACTTTGGAGCTTCTAGGCCGAAATATAGCCACACTTCACTTTAAGACTGAAAGAGTAGCCGAGATCGCCTTACGCGCATCGTGATTTTGACCATTTTCGGATCGATTTCTCGGAACTTAAGGGATATTTTCCAGTCCCGGGGACTCTAAACTAACTCCTCATCGCCTTGCTTTGCATTGAAATGGACAGAGCAAAACTTTTTGAACGCTCACTTTCGAGCTTGTGGGCCGAAATATAGCCACACTTTACTTTAAGACTGAAACAGTAGCCGAGACCGCATTTCGCGCATCGTGATTTTGATCAACTTCGGCTCGCTTTCCCGGAACTTGGGGAATATTTTCCAGTCCCGGGGACCCTAAACTAAGTTTTGATGGCCTTGTTTTGAAGTGAAATGGACACAGCAAAACTTTTTGAACGCTCACTTTCTAGCTTGTGGGCCGAAATATAGGCACACTTTACTTTAAGACTGAAACAGTAGCCGAGACCACGTTACGCGCATCATGAATTTGATCAACTTCGGCTCCAATTCCCGGGAAATGGGGGATATGTTCCAGTCCCGGGGACTCTAAACTAACTCCTGATGGCCTTGGTTTGCATTGAATTGGACACAGCACAATTTTTTGAACGCACACTTTCGAGATTCTGGGCCGAAATATAGCCCCACTTGACTTAAGACTGAAAGAGTAGCCGAGACTGCCTTGCTCGCATCGTGAGTTTGACAAACTTCCGGTCGATATTCCGGAACTTGGGGGATATTTTCCAGTCCCAGGGACACTAAACTAACTCCTCATGGCCTTGGTTTGCAGTGAAATGGACAGAGCAAAACTTTTTGAACGCTCGCCTTCGAGCTTCGTGGCCGAAATAAAGCCCCACTTTACTTTAAGACTTAAAGAGTAACCGAGACCACCTTACGCGTATTGTGATTTTGACAAACTTCGGGTGGATCTCCCGGAACTTGGGGAACATTTTCCAGTCCCTTGGACGCTAAACTAAGTCCTGATGGCCTTGTTTTGCAGTGAAATGGACACAGCAAAACTTTTTGAACGCTCACTTTCGAGCTTGTGGGCCGAAATATAGCCACACTTTACTTTAAGACTGAAACAGTAGCCAAGACCGCATTTCACGCACCGTGATTTTGATCAACTTCGGCTCGCTTTCCCGAATCTTGGGGAATATTTTCCAGTCCCGGGGACCCTAAACTAACTTTTGATTGCTTTGGTTTACAGTGAAATGCACACAGCAAAACTTTTTGAACGCTCACTTTCGAGCTTCTGGACAGAAATATAGCCCCACTTCACTTTAACACTGAAAGGATAGCCGAGACCGCTTTGGGAGCATCGTGATTTTGACCAACTTCAGCTAGATTTACCGGAACTTGGGGAATATTTTCCAGTCCCAGGGACTCTAAACTAACTCGTGATGGCCTTGTTTTTCAGTCAAAGAACCCAGCAAAACTTTTTGAACGCTCACCTTCGAGTTTCCTGGCCGAAATATACCCCCTTCTTACTTTAAGACTTAAAGAGTAACCGAGACCACCTTACGCGCATTGTGATTTTGACAAACTTCGGGTGGATGTTCCGGAACTTGGGGAACATTTTCCAGTCCCTTGGACGCTAAACTAAGTCCTGAGGGCCTTGTTTTGAAGTGAAATGGACACAGCAAAACTTTTTTGAACGGTCACTTTCGAGCTTGTGGGCCGAAATATAGCCCCACTTTACTTTAAGACTGAAACAGTAGCCGAGACCGCATTTCGCGCATCGTGATTTTGATCAACTTCGGCTCGCTTTCCCCGAAATTGGGGAATATTGTCCAGTCCCGGGGACCCTAAACTAACTTTTGATAGCTTTTGTTTGCAGTGAAATGCAGACAGCAAAACTTTTTGAACGCTCACTTTCGAGCTTATGGCTCGAAATATAGCCCCACCAAACTTTAAGACTGAAATAGTAGCCGAGACCGCCGTACGCGCATCGTAATTTTGACCAACTTCGGCTCGATTTCCCGGAAGTTGGCGAATATATTTAATTCCCGGGAAAGCTAAACTAACTTCCGATGGCCTTAGTTTGCAGTTAAATGGACACAGCAAAACTTTATGAACGCCCACTTTCGAGCTTCTCGGCGGAAATATAGCCCTACTTCACTTTAAGACTGAAAGGGTAGCCGAGACCGCCTTACGCGCATCGTAATTTTGACCAACTTCGGCTCGATTTCCCGGAAGTTGGCGAATATTTTCAATTCCCGGGGAAGCTAAACTAACTTCCGATGGCCTTAGTTTGCAGTTAAATGGACACAGCAAAACTTTATGAACGCTCACTTTCGAGCTTATGGCTCGAAATATAGCCCCACTAAACTTTAAGACTGAAAGAGTAGCCGAGACCGCCGTACGCGCATCGTGATTTTGGGATACTTCGGCTCGACTTCCCGCAAATAGGGGGATATTTTCCAGTCCCGGGAACTCTAAACTAACTCCTGATGGCCATGGTTTGCAGTGAAATTCACACAGCACAAGTTTTTGAACGTACACTTTCGAGCTTCTAGGCCGAAATATAGTCCCACATTACTTACGACTTAAAGAGTAGCCGAGACCGGCGTGCGCGCATCGTGATTTTGACCAACTTCGAATCGATATTCCGGAACTTGGGCGATATTTTCCAGTCCCAGGGACTCTAAACTAACTCTTGATGGCCTTGGTTTGCAGTGAAATGGAGACTGCAAACCTTTTTGAACGCTCACCTTCAAGCTTGTAGGCCGAAATATAGCCCACTTTACTTTAATACTGAAAAAGTAGCCGAGACCGCCTTACGCGCATCGTGATTTTGACAAACTTCGGGTTGATTTCCCGGAACTTGGGGGATATTTTCCAGTCCCTTGGACGCTAAACTAGGTGCCGATGGCCTTGTTTTGCAGTGAAATGGACACAGCAAAGCTCTTTGAACGCTCACTTTCGAGCTTGTGGGCGGAAATATAGCCATACTTTACTTTAAGACTGAAACAGTAGCCGAGACCACGTTTCGCGCATCGTGATTTTGATCAACTTCGGCTCGATTTCCCGGAACTTGCGAAATATTTTCTAGTCCCGGGGACTCTAAACTAACTCGTGCTGGTCTTGGTTTGCAGTGAAACGGAAACAGAAAAAGTTTTTGAACGCATACTTTCGAGCTTCTGGACCGAAATAGAACCCCACTTCACTTGAAGACTGAAAGAGTAGCCGAGACCGCCTTACGTGCATCGTGATTTTGAGCAACTTCGGCTGGATTTGCCGGAACTAAGGGGATATATTCCAGTTCTGAGGACTCTAAACTAATTCCTGATGGCCTTGGTTCACAGTAATATGGACCCAGCAAAACTTTTTGAACGCTCAATTTCGAGCTTCTGGGCCAAAATATAGCCCCCAATTACTTTAACACTGAAAGAGTAGCCGACAGCGCCTTACGCGCATCGTGATTTTGACAAACTTGGGGTTGATTTCCCGGAGCTTGAGGGATATTTTGCAGTCCCTTGGACGCTAAACTAGGTGCCGATGGCCTTGTTTTGCAGTGAAATGGACACAGCAAAGCTTTTTGAACGCTCACTTTCGAGCTCGTGGGCCGAAATATAGCCATACTTTACTTTAAGAGTGAAACAGTAGCCGAGACCACGTTTCGCGCATCGTGATTTTGATCAACTTGGGCTCGATTTCCCGGAACTTGCGAAATAATTTCTAGTCCCGGGGACTCTAAACTAACTCGTGCTGGTCTTGGTTTGCAGTGAAACGGAAACAGAAAAAGTTTTTGAACGCATACTTTCGAGCTTCTGGACCGAAATAGAACCCCACTTCACTTGAAGACTGAAAGAGTAGCCGAGACCGCCTTACGTGCATCGTGATTTTGAGCAACTTCGGCTGGATTTGCCGGAACTAAGGGGATATATTCCAGTTCTGAGGACTCTAAACTAATTCCTGATGGCCTTGGTTTGCAGTAAAATGGACCCAGCAAAACTTTTTGAACGCTCAATTTCGAGCTTCTGGGCCAAAATATAGTCCCCCGTTACTTTAACACTGAAAGAGTAGCCGAGACCGCCTTACGCGCATCGTGATTTTGACAAACTTGGGGTTGATTTCCCGGAACTTGGGGGATATTTTCCAGTCCCTTGGACGCTAAACTAGGTGCCGATGGCCTTGTTTTGCAGTGAAATGGACACAACAAAGCTTTTTGAACGCTCACTTTCGAGGTCGTGGGCCGAAATATAGCCATACTTTACTTTAAGACTGAAACAGTAGCCGAGACCACGTTTCGCGCATCGTGATTTTGATCAACTTCGGCTCGATTTCCCGGAACTTGCGAAATATTTTCTAGTCCCGGCGACTCTGAACTAACTCGTGCTGGTCTTGGTTTGCAGTGAAACGGAAACAGAAAAAGTTTTTGAACGCATACTTTCGAGCTTCTGGACCGAAATAGAACCCCACTTCACTTGAAGACTGAAAGAGTAGCCGAGACTGCCTTACCTGCATCGTGATTTTGAGCAACTTCGGCTGGATTTGCTGGAACTAAGGGGATATATTCCAGTTCTGAGGTCTCTAAACTAATTCCTGATGGCCTTGGTTTGCAGTAAAATGGACCCAGCAAAACTTTTTGAACGCTCAATTTCGAGCTTCTGGGCCAAAATATAGCCCCCCATTACTTTAACACTGAGAGAGTAGCCGAGACCGCCTTACGCGCATCGGGATTTTGACAAACTTCGGGTTGATTTCCCGGACCTTGGGGGATATTTTCCATTCCCGGGGACTCTCAACTAACTCCTGCTTGTCTTGGTTTGCAGTGAAATAAACACAGCGAAAGTTTTTGAACGCTCACTCTCGAGCTTCTGGGCCGAAATAGAGCCCCATTTTACTTTAAGACTGAAAGAGTAGGCGAGACCGCCTTACGCGGATGGTGTTTTTTTAGCATCTTTGACTGGATTTGCGGGGACTAGGGGGATATTTTTCAGTCCCGGGGACTCTAAACTAACTCCTGATATCCGTATTATTAAGTGAAAAGCAGAGAGGTAAACGAAGTGGACGCTAGGTGTGGAGCTTCTAGGCCGAAATATAGCCCCACTTTAATTTAAAACGGTAAGAGTACCATAAACTCTTACCCACATCGTGATTTTCAGCAACTTTGGTTGATTTGCCGGATTTTGGTTGATATTTTACAGTCTCGGGGACTCTAAACTAACTTCTGATGGCCTTAATTTTTACTAAAATGGACACAGATAAAAGGAGCGCTCGCTCGGTGTGGAGCTTCTAGGCCGAAATATAGCCCCACTTCACTTTAAGACGGAAAGAGTAGCAAAGAACGCCTTCCGCGCATCGTGATTTTCACCAACGTCGGCTCGATTTCCCGCAACTTCGAGGATATTTTCCAGTCCCGGGATTTCTAAACTAACTCCTCATTGTCGTGGTTTGTAGTGAAGTGGACTTAGGAGAACTTTTTAAACGCTCACTTGTGAGTTTCTGGAACAAAATATAGCCCAACTTTACTTTAAGACTGATAGAGTAGCCGAGACCGGCTTACGCGTATGGTGATTTTGACCAAATTTGGCTCGATTTCCCGGAACTTGGGGGATATATTCCAGTCCCGGGGACTCTAAACTAAGTCCGGATGGCCTTGTTTTGCAGTGAAATGGAAACAGCCAAACTTTTTGAACGCTTCCTTTCGAGCTTCTGGGCCGAAACATAGCCCCACTTCACTTGAAGAGTAAAAGATGAGTCGAGTCTGCCTTACACGCATCGTGATTTTGACCAACTTCGGCTCGATTTGCCGGAAATTAGGGAATATTTTCCAGTTCTGTGGACTCTAAACTTATTCCTGATGGCCTTGGTTTGCAGTGAAATTGACACAGCAAAACTTTTTGAACGCTTATCTTCGAGCTTCTGGCCTAAAATATAGCCCAACTTCACTTTAAGACTGACAGAATAGCTGAGACCGACTTGCACGCATCGTGATTTTGAGCAACTTCGGCTCGATTTCCCGGAATTTGGGGGATAGTTTCCAGTCCCGGAGACTCTAAACTAACTCCTGATCGTCTTGGTTTGCATTGAAATGGACAGAGCGAAACTTTTTGAACGCTCACTTTCGAGCTTCTGGCCCGAAATATAGCCCACTTTACTTTAAGACTGAAAGAGTAGCCGAAACCGTCTTGCGCGAATCGTGATTTTGACCAACTTCGGGTCGATTTCCCGGAGCTTGGGGGATATTTTCCAGTCAGGGGGACTCTAAACTAACTCCTGATGGCCTTGGTTTGCAGTGAAATTGACACAGCAAAACTTTTTAAACACTCAGTTTCGAGCTTCTGGGCCGAAATATTGCCCTACTTCACTTTAAGACTGAAAGAGTAGCCGAGACCGCCGTACGCGCGTCGTGATTTTGACCAACTTTTGCTAAATTTCCCGGAACTTGGGGATATTTTCCATACCCGGGGACTCTAAACTGGCCCCCGAAGTCCTTGGTCTGCAGTAAAATGGACACAGCAAAACTTTTTGAACGCTCACTTTCGAGCTTCTGGGCCGAAATATAGCTCCACTTTACTTTAAGATTGAAAGAGTAAGCGAGACCGGCTTACGCGCATCGTAATTTTGACCAACTTCGGCTCGATTTCCCGGAAGTTGGGGGATAGTTTCTAGTCCCGCGGACTCTAAAGTAACTCCTGATGGCCTTGCTTTGGAGTTGAATGGACACAGCAAAACGTTCTGAACGCTCACTTTCAAGCTTCTGGGCGGAAATATTGCCCCAGTTCACTTTAAGAATGAAAGAGTAGCCGAGACCGCCTTACGCTTATCGTGATTGTGACCAGCTTTGGCTCGATTTCCCGGGAAATGGGGGATATTTTCCGGTACCGGGGACTCTAAAGTAACTCCTGATTGCCTTGGTTTGCATTGAAATGGAGGGAGAAAAACTTTTTGAACGCTCCCCTTCGAGCTTCTGAGCCGAAATATAGCCCCACTTCAGTTTGAGACTGAAAGAGTAGCCACGACCGTCTTACGCTCATCGTGGTTTTGACCAACTTCGGCTAGATTTCCCGAAACTTCGGGGATATATTCCAGTCCCAAGGACTCTAAAGTATTTCCTGATGGCCTTGGTTTGCAGTGAAATGGACACAGCCAATTTTTTTGAACGAATACTTTCGAAGTTCTGGGGAGAAATATAGCCCCACTTCACTTAAAAACTGCAAGAGTAGCCGAGACCGCCTTAGGCGCATCGTGATTTTGACCAACTTCGGCTCGAGTTTCGGGAACTTAAGGGATATTTTTCAGTCCCGGGGACTCTAAACTAACTCACGATGCCTTGGTTTACAGTTAAATGGAGAAAGCAAAACTTTTTGAACGCTCACTTTCGAGCTTCTGGACCGAAATATAGCCCTACTTCACTTTAAGACTAAAAGAGTAGCCGAGACCGACCTACGCGCATAGTGATTTTGACCAACTTCGTCTCGATTTCGCGGAACTTGGGGGATATTTTCTAGTTCCGGGGACTCTAAACTAACTCCTGATGGCTTTGGTTTGCAGTGAAATGGACACAGGATAACTTTTTGAACGCTCACTTTCGAGCTTCTGGGCCGAAGCATAGCCCTACTTCACTTTAAAATTGAAAGAGTAGCTGAGATTGGCTTACGCGCATCGTGATTTTGGGTTACTTCGGCTCGATTTCCCGGAACTTGGGAAATAATTCCCAGTCCCGGGCACTCTAAACTAATTCCTGATGACCTTGGTTTTCAGTGAAATGGACACAGGCAAACTTTTTGAACGTTCACTTTCGAGCTTCTGGGCCGAAATATAGCCCCACTTCACTTTAAGACTGAAAGAGTAGCAGAGACCGCCTTACGCGCATGGTAAATTTGTCCAACTTCGGCTTGAATCTCGGGGTTTGGGGGATATTTTCCAGTCCCGGAAGCTCTAAACTAACTCCTGAATGCCTTGGTTTTCAGTGAAATGGACACAGGTAAAGGCAGCGCACGCTAGGTTTCCACGTGGTAGGCCGAAATGTAGCCGCACTTTATTTTAAGACTGAAAGGGTAGACGAAACCGCCTTAAGCGCATCGAAATTTTTAGCCACTATGGCTCGATCTGCCAAAACTTGGGGGATATTTTCCAGTCCCGGGGACTCTACCCTAACTTCTGATAACCTTAGTTTTAAGTAAAATGGTCACAGGTAGCAGGAGCGCACGCTCGGTGTCGAGCTTCTAGGCCGAAATGTAGCCCCAGTTCATTTTAAGACTGAAAGAGTAAACGAAACTGCCGTACGCTTATCGTAATTTTAAGAAAGTATGGCTCAATTTGCCGAAACTTGGAGGATAGCTTCCAGTCTCGAGGATTCTAAACTTTCTCCTGATGGACTTAGTTCTTATTGAAATGGACACAGGTAAAAGGAGAGCACGCTCGGTGTCGAGCTTGTAGAACCGAAATATAGCCCCACTTCATTTTCGGAGTAAACGAGTAGCCGAGACCGCCTTACGCGCATCGTGATTTTGAGCATCTTTGGCTCGATTTGCCGGAATTCGGGGAATATTTTCCAGTCCCGAGGACTCTATGCTAATTCCTGATGAACTTAGTTTTCAGTGATATGTACACAGGCAAAAGGAGCGCACGCTCGGTGTTGAGCTTGTCGGCCGAAATATAGCCCCACTTCATTTTAAGACTGAAAGAGTAGCCGAGACCGCCTTACGCGCATCGTGATTTTGAGCAACTTTGGCTCGATCTGTCAGAATTTGGAAAATATTTTCCAGTCCCAAGGACTCTAAACTAACTCCTGATGGCCTAAGATGTCAGTGAAATGGACACAGGTAAAATTAGCGCACGCCCGGTCTCGAGCTTCTAGGTCGAAATATAGCCGCCCTTAATTTTAAGACTGAAAGAGTAGGCGAGACCGCCTTACGCGCATCGTGATTTTGGGCCACTTTTGCTCGATTTCCCGGAAGTTGGCGAATAATTTAAAGTCCCGGGGACGCTAAACTAACTCCCGATGACCTTGGTTTGCAGTTTAATGAACACAGCAAACCATTCTGAACGCTCACCTTCGAGCTTCAGGGCCGAAATATAGCCCTACTTAAATTTAAGACTGAAACAATAGCCGTAAGCCCGTTACGCGCATCGTAATTTTCATCAACTTCGGCGCCATTTCCTGGAACTTGGAGAATATTTTCCAGTCCCGGGGACTCTAAACTAACTCCTGATGGCGTTGGTTTACAGTGAAATGGACACAGGAAAACTTTTTGAACGCTCACTTTCGAGCTTGTTGGCCTAAATATAGCCACACTTCACTTTAAGATTGAAACAGTAGCCGAGACTGCGTTACGCGCATCTTGATTTTGACAAACTTCGGGTGGATTTCCCGGAAAATGGGGGATATTTTCCAGTGCCGGGGACTATCACCTAAGTCCTGCTTGTCTTGGTTTGCAGTGAAATGGACACAGCGAAAGTTTTTGAACGCTCACTCTCGAGCTTCTGGGCTGAAATAGAGCCCCATTTTACTTAAAGACTGAAAGAGTAGGCGAGACCGTCTTGAGCGAATCGTGATTTTGACCAATTTCGCGTCCAATTCCCGAAACTTGAGGGATATATTCCAGTCAAAGGGACTCTAAAGTAACTCCTCATGGCCTTGGTTTTCAGTGAAATGGACAGAGCACAACTTTGGAGCTTCTGGGCAGAAATATAGCCCTACTTTACTTTAAGACTGAAAGAGTAGATGAGACCGCCTTACGCACATCGTAATTTTGAGGAACTTCAAATGGATTTCCCGGAGCTTGGGGGATATTTTGCAGTCCCTTGGACGCTAAACTAAGTCCTGAAGGCCTTTTTTTGAAGTAAAATGGACACAACAAAACTTTTTGAACGCTCACTTTCTAGCTTGTGGGCCGAAATATAGCCACACTTCACTTTAGAACTCACACAGTAGGCGAGACCACGTTACGCGCATCATGAATTTGATCAACTTCGGCTCGATTTCCCGGGACTTGGGGGATATTCTCCAGTCCCGGGGACTCTAAAGTAACTTCTGATGGCCTTGGTTTGCACTGAAAGTGACAGAGCAAAACTTTTTAAACACTCACTTTCGAGCTTCTGGGCCGAAATATTGCCCCACTTCACTTTAAGACTGAAAGAGTAGCCGTGACCACCTTACGCACAGCGTGATTTTGACCAACTTCGGCTGGATTTACCGGAACTTGGGGGATATTTTCCAGTCGCGAGGACTCTTAAGTAACCCCTGATGGCCTTGGTTTGCATTGAAATGGATACAGCAAAACTTTTTGAACGCTCACTTTTGAGCTTCTTGGCCGAAATAAAGCCCCACTACACTTTAAGACTGAAAGAGTAGCCGAGACCGTCTTACGCGCATCGTGATTTTGACCAACGTCTTCTCGATTTTCCGGAACTTGGGAAAAACATTCCACTCCCGGGGACTCTAAACTAACTCCTGATAGCCTTGGTTTGCAGTGAAATAGACACAGTAATTTTTTTTGAGCTTTGACCTTGTGGGCCGAAATAGAGCCCCACTTCACTTTAAGACTGAGGGAGTAGCCGACACCGCCTTAAGCGCACCGTGATTTTCACCAACTTCGCCTCGATTAGCCGGAACTTGGGGGATATTTTCCAGTCGCGGGGACTCTAAACTAACTCCTGATTGTCTTGGTTTTCAGTGAAATGGACACAGCGAAACTTTTTCAACGCTCACTCTCGAGCTTCTGGACCGAAATATAGCCCCACTTTACTTTAAGACTGAAAGAGTAGCCGAGACCGTCTTGCGCAAATCGTGATTTTGACCAAGTTCGGGTCGGTTTCCCGGAACTTGGGGGATATATTCCATTTCCGCGGGCTCTAAACTAACTCCTGATGGCCTTGGTTTTCAGTGAAATGGAGAAAGGAAAGCTTTTTGAACACTCTCTTTGGAGCTTCTGGAACAAAATAGAATCCCACTTCATTTTCAGACTGAAATAGTAGCCGAGACCGCCTCACGCGCATCGTGAGTTACACCAAGTTCAGCTCGATTTCACGCAACTTTTGGGATATTTTCCAGTCCGGGGGACTCTAAACTAACTCCGGATGGCCTTGGTTTGCACTGAAATGCGCAGAGCATAACCGTTTGAACACCCACTTTGGAGCTTGTGGGGCGAAATATAGCCCCACTTCACTTTAAGACTGAAAGAGTAGCCGAGATCGCCTTACGCGCATCGTGATTTTGACCATTTTCGGATCGATTTCTCGGAACTTGGGGGATATTTTCCAGTCCCGGGGAATCTAAACTAACTACTGATCGCCTTGCTTTGCATTGAAATAGACAGAGCAAAACTTTTTGAACGCTCACTTTCGCTCGCTTTCCCTGAAGTTGGGGAATATTTTCCAGTCCCGAGGACCCTAAACTAACTTTTGATGGCTTTGGTTTGCAGTGAAATGCACACAGCAAAACTTTTTGAACGCTCACTTTCGAGCTTCTGGACAGAAATATAGCCCGACTTTACTTTAAGACTGAAAGAGTAGCCGAAACCGCCTTACGTATATCGTAATTTTGACGAACTTCGAATGGATTTCCCGGAACTTGGGGGATAGTTTCCAGTCCCTTGGACGCTAAACTAAGTCCTGATAACCTTGTTTTGAAGTGAAATGGACACAGCAAAACTTTTCTAACGCTCACTTTCTAGCTTGTGGGCCGAAATATAGGCACACTTGACTTTAAGACTGAAACAGTAGCCGAGACCACGTTACGCGCATCATGAATTTGATCAACTTCGGCTCCAATTACCGGAAGTTGGGGGATATTTTCCAGTCCCGGGGACCATAAACTAACTCCTGATGGCCTTGGTTTGCATTGAAATGGACACAGCACAATTTTTTGGAAGCACACCTTCGAGATTCTGGGCCGAAATATAGCCCCACTTCACTTAAGACTGAAAGAGGAGCCGAGACCGCCTTGCTCGCATCGTGAGTTTGACAAACTTCGGGTCGATATTCCGGAACTTGGGGGATGTTTTCCAGTCCCAGGAACTCTAAACTAACTCCTGATGGCCTTGGTTTGCAGTGAAATGGACAGAGCAAAACTTTTTGAACGCTCATCTTCGAGCTTCCTGGCCGAAATAAAGCCCCACTTTACTTTAAGACTTAAAGAGTAACCGAGACCACCTTACGCGCATTGTGATTTTGACAAACTTCGGGTGGATCTCCTGGAATTTGGGGAACATTTTCTAGTCCCGTGGACGCTAAACTAAGTCCTGATGGCCTTGTTTTGCAGTGAAATGAACAGAGCAAAACTTTTTGAACGCTCACTTTCGAGCTTGTGGGCCGAATTATAGCCACACTTTACTTCAAGACTAAAACAGTAGCCGAGACCGCATGTCGCGCATCGTGATTTTGATCAACTTCGGCTCGCTTTCCCGGAACTTGGGGAATATTCCTCCAGTTCCTAGGACCCTAAACTAACTTTTGATAGCTTTGGTTTGCAGTGAAATGCACACAGCAAAACTTTTTGAACGCTCACTTTCGAGCTTCTGGACAGAAATATAGCCCCACTTCACTTTAAGACTGAAAGGGTAGCCGAGACCGCTTTGGGAGCATCGTGATTTTGACCAACTTCAGCTCGACTTACCGGAACTTGGGGAATATTTTCCAGTCCCAGGGACGCTAAAATAACTCGTGATGGTCTTGTTTTTCAGTCAAAGAACACAGCAAAACTTTTATCAACGCTCACTTTCGGGCTTCTGGGCCGAAATATAGCCCCACGTCACTTTAAGACTGAAACAGTAGCCGATACCGCATTTCGCGCATCGTGATTTTGATCAACTTCGGTTCGATTCCCCGGAACTTGGGCAATATTTTTCAGTCCCGGGGACTCTAAACTAACCCCTCATGGCCTTGTTTTGCAGTGAAATGGACACAGCAAAACTTTTTGAACGCTCACTTTCGGGTTTCTGGCCCGAAATATTGCCCCATTTCACTTTAAGACAGAAAGAGTAGCCGAGTCCACTTTAAGGGCATCGTGATTTTGACCAACCTCGGCTCAATTTCCCGGACCTTGGGGCATATTTTCTTGTCCCAGGGACGCTAAACTAAGTCCTGATCGCCTTGGTTTGCAGTGAAATGAACACAGCAAACGTTTTGAACGCTCACTTTCGGGTTTCTGGCCCGAAATATAGCCCCACTTCACTTGAAGACTGAGAGAGTAGCCGAGACTACGTTACGCAAATCGTGATTTTGACCAACTTCGGCTCGATTTCCCGGAAGTTGGGGGATATTTTCCAGTCCCGGGAACTCTAAACTAGCTCCTGATGGCTTTGGTTTGCAGTGAAATAAACACAGGGAAACTTTTTGAACGCTCACTTTCAAGTTCCTGGGCAGGAATAAAGCCTCACTTCACTTTAAGACTGAAACAGTAAGCGAGACCGCCTAACGCGCACCGTGATTTTGACCAACTTCGGCTAAATTTCCCTGAACTTGAGGGATATTTTCCAGTCCCGAAGACTCTTAAGTAACCCCTGATAGCCTTCGTTTGCATTGAAATGGATACAGCAAAACTTTTTGAACGCTCACTTTTGAGCTTCTGGGCCGAAATATAGCCCCACTTCACTTTAAGACTGAAAGAGTAGCCGAGGCCGCCTTAGGCGGATCGTGATTTTGACCAACCTCGGCTTGAGTGTCCAGAACTTAAAAGATATTTTCCAGTCCCGTGGACTCTAAACTAACTCATGATGGCTTTGGTTTTCTGTGAAATTGAGAGAGGAAAACTTTTTGAACGCTCACTTTGGAGCTTCTGGACTGAAATATAGCCCTACTTCACTTTAAGACTGAAAGAGTAGCCGAGACCGCCTTACGTGAATCGTTATTTTCACCAACTTCGTTTCGATTTCGCGGAAGTTGGGGGATATTTTCCAGTTCCGGGCACTGTAAACTACTTCCTGAGGGCCTTGCTTTGCAGTGAAATGGGCACAGCATAACTTTTTGAACGCTCACTTTCGAGCTTCTGGGCCGAAATATACAGCCACGTCACTTTAAGACTCAAAGAGTAGCCGAGACTGCTTTACGCGCATCGTGATTTTGACAAACTTCGGCTCGATTTCCCGGAACTCTGGGGATATTTTGATGTCCCGGAGACTGTAAACTATCTCCTGATGTGGCTTGGTTCGCTGTGAAATGGACACAGCGAAACTTTTTGCACTTTCACTTTCGAGCTTCTGGGCCGAGATATAGCCCGAGTTCACTTTAAGAATGAAAGAATAGCCGAGACCGCCTTACGCGCAACGTGATTTTGACGAACTTTGGCTCGATTTCCCGGGAAATGGGGAATATTTTTCGGTACCGGGGACTCTAAAGTAACTGCTGATTGCCTTGGTTTGCATTGAAATGGAGAGAGGAAAATATTTTCAACGCTCCCCTTCGGGCTTCTGAGCCGAAATATAGCCCCACTTCCGTTTAAGACTGAAATAGTAGCCGAGACCGCCTTAGACGCATCGTGATTTTGACCAACTTCGGCTTTAGTTGCCAGAACTTAAGGGATCTTTTTCAATCCCGTGGACTCTAAACTAACTCATGATGGCCTTGGTTTTCAGTTAAATTGAGAGAGGAAAACTTTTTGAACGCTCACTTTCGAGCTTTTCGGCCGAAATATTGCCCTACTTCACTTTAAGACTGAAAGAGTAGCCGAGACCGCCTTACGCGCATCGTGATTTTGACCAACTTCGGCTCGATTTCCCGCAAGTTGGTGAATATTTTCAATTCCCGGGGAAGCTAAACTAACTTCCGATGGCCTTAGTTTGCAGTTAAATGGACACAGCAAAACTTTTTGAACGCTCACTTTCGAGCTTATGGGTCGAAATATGGCCCCACTTAACTTTAAGACTGAAAGAGTAGCCGAGACCGCCTTACGCGCATCGTGATTTTGGGATACTTCGGCTCGATTTCCCGCAAATAGGGGGATATTTTCCAGTCCCGGGGACTCTAAACTAACTCCTGATGGCCTTGGTTTCCAGTGAGATGGACACAGGAACACTTTTTGAACGCGCACTTTCGAACTTGCTGGCCGAAATATAGCCCTACTTCTTTTGAAGACTGAAAGAGTAGGCGGGAGCGCCTTACGCGCATTGTGATTTTGAGGATCTTCGGCTCGATCTGGCGAAACTTGGGAGATATTTTCCAGTCCCAAAGTCTCTAAACTCACTCCTGATTGTCTAAGATGTGAGTGAAATAGAGACAAAAAATTTTGAACCCTTACTTTCGAGCTTCTGGAGTTAAATCTAAGCCCACTTTACCTTAAGACTGAAAGAATAGCCGAGATCCCCTTAAGCGCATCGTGATTTTGACTAACTTCGGGTGGATTTCCCGTAACTTGGGGGATATTTCCAGTCCCTTGGACGCTAAACTAAGTCATTTTGGCCTTGTTTTGCGGTAAAATGGACACAGCAAAACTTTTTAAACACTCAGTTTCGAGCTTCTGGGCCGAAATATTGCCCCACTTCACTTTAAGACTGAAAGAGTAGCCGAGACCGCCGTACGCGCGTCGTGATTTTGACCAACTTCGGTTAAATATCCCGGAACTTGGGGGATATTTTCCAGGCCCGGGGACTCTAAACTGACCCCCGACGTCGTTGCTCTGCAGTAAAGTGGACACAGCAAAACTTTTTGAACGCTCAGTTTTGAGCTTCTGGGCCGAAATATAGCTCCACTTCACTTTAAGACTGAAAGAGTAGCCGAGACCGCCTGACGCCCATCGTAATTTTGACTAAATTCGGCTCGATTTCCCGGAACTTGGGGGATATTTTCTAGTCCCGCGGACTCTAAAGTAACTCCTGATGGCCTTGCTCTGGAGTGAAATGGACACAGGAAAACTTTTTGAACGCTCACTTTCTAGCTTTTGGGCCGAAATATAGGCACACTTGACTTTAAGACTGAAACAGTACCGGAGACCACGTTACGCGCATCATGAATTTGATCAACGTCGGCTCCAATTCCCGGGAAATGGGGGATATTTTCCGGTACCGGGGACTCTAAACGAACTCCTGATTGCCTTGGTTTGCAGTGAAATGGACACAGCACAACTTTTTGAAGGCTGAATTTTGAGCTTCTGTGCCGAAGCATAGCCCTACTTCACTTTAAGACTGAAAGACTAGCCGAGACCGCCTTACGCGCATTGTGATTTTGATCAACTTCGGCTCGATTTCCCGGGACTTGGGGGATATTTTCTAGTCCTCGGGACTCTAAACTGACTCCTGATTGCCTTGGTTTGCATTGAAATGGACACAGCACAATTTTTTGAAAGCACACTTTCCAGATTCTGGGCCAAAATATAGCCCCACTTCACTTAAGACTGAAAGAGTAGCCGAGACCGCCTTGCTCGCATCGTGAGTTTGACAAACTTCCGGTCGATATTCCGGAACTTGGGGGATATTTTCCAGTCCCAGGAACTCTAAACTAACTCCTGATGGACTTGGTTTCCAGTGAAATGGACAGAGCAAAACTTTTTGAACGCTCACCTTCGAGCTTCCTGGCCGAAATAAAACCCCACTTTACTTTAAGACTTAAAGAGTAACCGAGACCACCTTACGCGTATTGTGATTTTGACAAACTTCGGGTGGATCTCCCGGAATTTGGGGAACATTTTCCAGTTCCTTGGACGCTAAACTAAGTATTGGTGGCCTTGTTTTGCAGTGAAATGGACACAGCAAAACTTTTTGAACGCTCACTTTCGAGCTTGTGGGCCGAAATATAGCCACACTTTACTTTAAGACTGAAACAGTAGCCGAGACCGCATTTCGCGCATTGTGATTTTGATCAACTTCGGCTCGCTTTCCCGGAACTTGGGGAATATTTTCCAGTCCCGGGGACCCTAAGCTAACTTTTGATAGCTTTGGTTTTCAGTGAAATGCACACAGCAAAACTTTTTCAACGCTCACTTTCGAGCTTCTGGACACAAATATAGCCCCACTTCACTTTAAGACTGAAAGGGTACCGAGACCGCTTTGGGAGCATCGTGATTTTGACCAACTTCAGCTCAATATACCGGAACTTGGGGAATATTTTCCAGTCCCCGGGACGCTAAACTAACTCGTGATGGCCTTGGTTTTCAGTGAAATTCAGAGAGGAAAACTTTTTGAACGCTCACTTTCGAGCTTCTGGGCCGAAATATTGCCCCACTTCACTTTAAGACTGAAAGAGTAGCCGAGACCGCCGTACGCGCGTCGTGATGTTGACCAACTTCGGTTAAATTTCCCGGAACTTGAGGGATATTTTCCAGTCCCGGGGACTCTAAACTGACCCCCGACGTCCTTGGTATGCAGTAAAATGGACACAGCAAAACTTTTTGAACGCTCACTTTTGAGGTTCTGGGCCGAAATATAGCTCCACTTCACTTTAAGAGTGAAAGAGTAGCCGAGACCGTCTTACGCCCATCGTAATTTTGACGAACTACGTCTCGATTTTTCGGAACTTGGGGGATATTTTTCAGTCCCGCGGACTCTAAAGTAACTCCTGATGGCCTTGCTCTGGAGTGAAATGGACACAGCACAAGTTTTTGAACGGTCACTTTCGAGCTTCTGGGCGGAAACAATGCCCCCGTTCACTTTAAGAATGAAAGAGTAACCGGGACCGCGTTACGCGCATCGTTATTTTGACCAACTTTGGCTCGATTTCCCAGGAAATGGGGGATATTTCCCGGTACCGGGGACTCTATACTAACTCCTGATTGCCTAGGCCGAAATGTAGCCCCAGTTCATTTTAAGACTGAAAGAGTAAACGAAACTGCCGTACGCTTATCGTAGTTTTAAGAAAGTATGGCTCAATTTGCCGAAACTTGGAGGATAGCTTCCAGTCTCGAGGATTCTAAACTATCTCCTGATGGACTTAGTTCTTAGTGAAATAGACACAGGTAAAAGGAGAGCACGCTCGGTGTCGAGCTTGTAGAACCGAAATATAGCCTCACTTCATTTTCGGAGTAAACGAGTAGCCGAGACCGCCTTACGCGCATCGTGATTTTGAGCATCTTTGGCTCGATTTGCCGGAATTCGGAGAATATTTTCCAGTCCCGAGGACTCTATGCTAACTCGTGATGAACTTAGTTTTCAGTGATATGTACACAGGCAAAAGGAGCGCACGCTCGGTGTTGAGCTTGTCGGCCGAAATATAGCCCCACTTCATTTTAAGACTGAAAGAGTAGCCGAGACCGCCTTACGCGCATGGTGATTTTGAGATACCTTGGCTCGATCTGCCAGAATTTGGGAAATATTTTCCAGTCCCAAGGACTCTAAACTAACTCCTGATGGCCTAAGATGTCAGTGAAATGGACACAGGTAAAATTAGCGCACGCCCGGTCTCGAGCTTCTAGGTCGAAATATAGCGCCCCTTAATTTTAAGACTGAAAGAGTAGCCGAGACCGCCTTATGCGCATCGTGATTTTGGGCCACTTTTGCTCGATTTTCCGGAAGTTGGGCGACGGAGGCGCTAAACTAACTCCCGATGACCTTGGTTTGCAGTTGAAGAAACACAGGAAAACATCCTGAACGCTCACCTTCGAGCTTCAGGGCCGAAATATAGCCCTATTTAAATTTAAGACTGAAACAATAGCCGAGAGCCCGTTACGCGCATCGTAATTTTCATCAACTTCGGCGCCATTTCCTGGAACTTGGAGAATATTTTCCAGTCCCGGGGACTTTAAACTAACTCGTGATGGCCTTGGTTTGCAGTGAAATGGACACAGCAAAACTTTTTGAACGCTCACTTTCGAGCTTGTGGGCCTAAATATAGCCAGACTTCACTTTAAGACTGAAACAGTAGCCGAGACCGCGTTACGCGCATCGTGATTTTGATGAACTTCTGCTCGCTTTCTTGGAACTTGGGGAATATTTTCCAGGCTCGGGGACTCTAAACTAACTCCTGATGGCCATGGTTTGCAGTGAAATTCACACAGCACAAGTTTTTGAACGCACACTTTCGAGCTTCTAGGCCGAAATATAGTCCCACATCACTTACGACTTAAAGAGTAGCCGAGACCGCCGTGCGCGCATCGTGATTTTGACCAACTCCGGGTCGATATTCCGGAACTTGGGGGGTACTTTCCAGTCCCAGGGACTCTAAACTAACTCTTGATGGCCTTGGTTTGCAGTGAAATGGAGACAGTAGTAATGGACGCTCATATGAGCGGTAACCAATCAGGAGCCGAGAAAGACAATAGGCTATTGTTTGGAGAACAATGGACGCTATTGTTTTCCACATCCAAGATGGCCGCCACAAATTTCAGCCAATCAGGAGCCGAATTAAGAACAATGGATGCTATTGTTTTCCAAATCCAAGATGGCCGCCACAAATTTCAACCAGTCAGGAGCCGAATTGAGAATTCAAGATGGCGGCGCTCACGAAAGTCGGCCATGTTGGAAAACAGCCCACCAGCCTCGACGGAGGACTGGGATCGGTCTCACGGATTTCCATGGCGACACAAATCACGCCAGGGTCACGCAAAAAATGTCATGCAACTTTAAAATCGATACTTACAGTGTCCTGTGGTCCTAAACGACAGAGGTCCATCCAACAAGCGGCCATGATGGAGACTGAGAGACTTGTGTCCGAGGCACTTATATACCTTTCTATTCGTTCCAAAGCATCCTGGGACGGTGACCTCATCGGGAACCAATCCTAGACTTGCGCCACTCCCTTCACAGTCGAAGGGGTAAAAATAGGGGTAAGGGGGTACTCCCCGTTCCAAAGCATCCTGGGCTGATGACATCATCGGGAACCAATCTTAGACTTGCCCCACTCCCTTCGCAGTCGAAGGGGTAAAAATTGGGGTGAGGAGGTACTCCCCATTCCAAATCCTAGATTTGTCCCACTCCCTTCTCGCCCAAAGGGGTAAAATAGGGATAAGGGGGTACTTCCTCTTAGTCTGCTATTTAAAACCTTCACACGTTTTGAAAAGGACCAAAACAAAGTTTCTTGACTCAGGAAATGGAAGTTAGAAGAAGTCGAAGACTACTAGGATTGACCCCGAAGTAGATGAGTTCAAGGACAAATGTTTCATCTGTCAAGGCGACCTTGTCATTGACTCCTTGACTCGATGTAGTGCGAAAACTTATTGCTGTGGAAAATTTTTGCACAAGAGATGTTTGCAACAGGAGTTACAATACTCAGATAAGTGCGGACATTGCAAAACCTCAAATCCTCGGGGGAATGAAGATGAGGCACAACTTTCACCTTGGGAGGAGGTGGTACGAGAGAGGATTACCAACGCAACGAATGCCATCAATAGGTATCGGCGAGGGGGACGGCCTAATCATATTCACACTCGTAATATTGTTTCGTGGAGGACCTTGCCGTACCATGCGAATCTTTCCATCTGGTTTGAATTTTACACAAGACTCACCATCTTCGTGCAGCAAAGGGGAAACGCTACCCTGTACATCCATGCCTATGTCAACTTGCCGTGGATGACCATTACTCAATCAATAAGACAGACGGTGTATGAAATGTTCAGTAGAAACATCCCAACGGAAGTAATGCTCTGCGTACGCGAAGTAAAGTTTAGGTTATTGTTCCTGTCGTGGCTGCACTACGACGTTGAGGATGAAGTGATTATCAACAGATTAACTCTTCAGTCATCTTTTTCAACCCCCATTTACCCTGAAGATACAGCTTGGGTGTAACGTGTAACTTTTATTGTAACTCGAAAAACTCGTAAAACAAAAACAAAGAGTCTGAGTCTTTATAACGTTTATTGAATAATGATAATAAAAATAATAACATGAGCTCCGAAAGAGAATTGGTTACAATTTTTAACTCTTTAACTCTTGACCGTCGGTATTCCACAAAGTGTTGGAAACTAAACTCGTTTCCAGTTTCACAGACTCTTGGTCCCTGGCCCCAAAACGCACGATATTCTGCCCTAGTTTTCTTTGCTTTTGGTCATGAAGTCTTTGCCTGATCCGTTCCTTATTCTTGGCATAGTAACTTCTCCAATACTCGTTGATCCGTTCCCTGTTGTTTTTACAGTATTGTCTTCGATAATTTCTGATGTGCTCCTTGTTCTGTTGACAATAGGCTCTCTGGCTGCTGGCGAGTCGTTCCTTGTTGTTTTCATACCATCTTTTACGACACCACATCCACCGCCACCACCACATTCACCACCACCGCCACCGTCACCACCGCCACTACCACCACATCCACCACATTCACCACCACCACCGCCACCACCACCACATCCACCACATTCACCACCACCACCACCGCCACATCCACCACCACCACAACTACCTCATCCACCACCACCACCACATTTACCACCGCCACCACCACATCCACCACCACCACCACATTCACCATCACCACCACACCACCACCACCACTGCCACCACCACCACCGTCACCACCACCGTCACCAACACCACTGCATCCACCACCACCCCACCACCTACACCACCACTGCATTTACCACCACCACCTCCTCCATCACCACCACATTTACCACCACCACATTCACCATCACCACCACTACCACCGCCACCGCCACCACCACCACCGCCACCACCACCACCACCACCACTGCATCCACCACCACCACCACCGCCACATTTACCACCACCACCACATTTACCACCGCCACCACCACCACATTTACCACCACCACCACCACATCCACCACCACCACATTCACCATCACCACCACCACCACCACCACCACCAGCATTACCACTGCATCCACCACCACCACCACATTTACCACCGCCACCACCACCACCGCCACCACCACCACCATCGCCGTGACCACCTCCACCACACTCGTCAACTCCATCATTAATCATGTATAAAACTAAGGCATTAACTGTCTCAATTCGTTTTGAGTCAAACTAGCAAGGAGTCATGTCCCTTTATTGTCGATATTGTCATAGACAATTCTCTCGTGCAGACAGTAGAATTCGTCACGAAAAACATAGTTGTCAAAGCAGGGGATCAGAAAAGACACGAGATGTCCCAAATATCACATTTCCTACCGAATAGCACCATGGGATCCCTAGTAGAATAGAAATGGGAGAAGCGTTTCGGTTCAAGACACCCTCCAGTATTTTGATCGTGGGCCCTTCTGGTTGTGGCAAGACTTGTTTTACCGAGTCGTTACTCTTGGATCACTTGGAAGAATTGTTTGTAAATCCCCCCACTACGATTCATTATTGCTACGGGGCGTGACAAGACGGATTTAGAGACATGGAAGACGCTGGTGTGCAATTTCTTTGCGCTTGAGCCATTAACCGAAGGGAAAAAGCCTCGGTCTGTGACTTACAGAACGCACCTAGTAAGAGGTAAGTAAGAGCTATTGATATAAATCCTTATTCAACACTGACCCTACGTGATTGCTGTCTTCCTTAACCTCAAAGGATATGACGGGATGTTCCTGTTGCAGCATTGCTACGCGAAGCATCGGGAAGTCACGGATCAGATCACCGTCGGCACCAAAGTGCTGTCCTTCAAATCAGACCGATTGACCTTCAAAGATTCACTCTGCTTCCTTCCCTTTCCTCTTGTTAACTTCCCTTCTACCTTTGGCATCCAAGAATTAGTCAAAGGGTTCTTTCCTCACAAATCAACACGCGTGAAAATCAAGACTATGAAGGACCCATGCCTCCTGCTGAGATGTATGATCCTGATGGCATGTCGGCTAAAAAGAAGGCACAATTTGAGCAGTGGTATGCAGAGAAGGTCAGAAACAACTATATCTTCAATCTTAAAACAGAAATGAGAGCCTACTGTGAGTCAGATGTCAAACTCCTAAAAGCCGGACGTCAAAAGTTCAGAAAAGAATTCCAGCAACATGCCGAATTTGACCCCATCGAGAAGTGTGTAACCATAGCGTCTGCGTGCAATCGGTTCTGGCGGAGGAAACTCCTGACTCCCAACAGCATAGCCACAGAACCCATGCAAGGATGGCAAGGAGCTCGTTCCAACCAATCCGTAAAAGCGTACAAGTGGCTAGCATGGCAGGAACACCTTCTTCGTCGTCACAGTCTCTCTTCCCCTAACGACGAGCCTCAAGCAGACCGCATTCAAAATGCGAGCAATGGCGGCGAACAGAGAGTGCTCCACTTCCTGGTAGATGGCCTTGATGTACAGACTCACACTGTCTATGAATTTCACGGATGTCTATGGCACGGCTGTCCTCGTTGCCATCCCCATCATCGTGACCGACATTCAAAATTCCATCCTGATCGTACCATCCAAGAATTGTATGAAGTCACTCAACAGAAACACCGTCTTTTGCGTCAGCACGGGTACAACCTTCAAATCATGTGGGAATGTGATTGGGATCGTGAAGTCAAAAGCAATGAAGATCTCAAACAGTTCCTAGCATCGTACGAGATGGTCGAACCTCTTAATCCAAGACATGCCTTCTTTGGGGGACGTACCAACGCCGTTCGCCTCCATCATGTGGCCAACGAGACCCAGGGTGAACAAATCAAATACGTGGACGTGACCTCCTTGTACCCGTGGGTTAACAAGACACAACAGTATCCCATTGGTCATCCCATCATCATCACCAACCCGGGGAACCAAGACATTCATGCGTACTTTGGTGTAGCAAAAGTAGATGTGATTTCTCCCTATCATTTGTATCATCCCGTCTTGCCCTTCCGACATCGTGGTAAACTGACATTACCTCTTTGCAGAACCTGCATGGAAGAGGAGATGACCAAGGACCTCTTGGAAAAATCTCATCGTTGTCCTCACTCGCCAGAAGAACGACTTCTTAGGGGTACGTGGTGCACCCCTGAACTCGTCAAAGCAGTAGAGGTCGGGTACCGCATCGTACACATCCACGAGGTCTGGCATTCTCCAGAAGAACAACGTCAAGAAGGGCTCTTTGCTGACTATGTCAACACGTGGTTAAAAATAAAACAAGAATCAGCCGGGTATCCTGGATGGGCGCAGACTGAGGAACAAAAACAGCAATACGTCCGTGACTACTTCGACAAAGAAGGCATCACCTTAGATCCTCTCCTCATCGAAAAAAATCCAGGGCGTAAAGCTACGGCAAAGTTAATGCTAAATTCCTTTTGGGGCAAGTTTGGCGAAAATCTTCACAAGAAAACCACTGAGGCAGTCACCACACCCGCTCATCTCTTTGCTCTAGTGTCAAACACCTTCACAGACATTCATACGGTCCGCATTTGTTCACAAGATTCCTTGGAAGTGGTCTATTCGAATCTAAGAGAAACCCAGCCGGACAACGGACGTGTCAACATTTTCATTGCTGCCTTCACTACCTGTTGGGCCCGTTTAAAGTTGTACTCCTATCTAGAGCAGCTACAACAACAAGTCTTATACTTCGACACCGACTCTGTCATTTTCTCGTTGAAGCCTGGCCAACCCAACATTCCTCTGGGAGACTTTCTAGGTGAAATGACCAACGAATTGGACGATGGCGATTACATCATCGATTTCACCTCAGCAGGACCAAAGAATTATGGATACAAGACGAAAAATGGTAAAGTGTGCTGCAAAGTGCGTGGGTTCACCCTAAATGTTCGTGGTCAACAACAACTTAACTACAACATCATGCACCAGAACCTTCTAGATGAATTGACGGATCCTCTTGACGAACGTAGAAACATCGACGTCGTCAATCCCAATTTCTTCACCAGACATCCGGCCACCAAACAGCTCAAAGTGGGTCCACGCACCAAAAGATATGGATTGGTGTTTGACAAACGTGTGGTCGATCCGGACACCTTCAAGTCCTATCCTTATGGATACATACCATCTGGGTTTAATGATGTGGACATGGAAAATGCTGAAACCTTGTTGGAATTGTAAATGGTTTTGTTTTCCAAAGTCCGGCAACACCCCCGGCACCTTGTAAATAGTTTTTTGTACATAGTTTTACCCCTAGCGAGCTGGCGCGTCTTTGGACGGATCGCTTAGCCCGCGGGACAAAGCTCGATTAGGGAAGGGTCGGGACTTTGAGTTTTTGTACATAGTTTTTGGTAGATAGTTCCCGGCCACAAAGAGTCGAGGTGGCGCCTCGATGATACCCACCCCGGGAGTGCCGATTGGTCCGGGATTTCATCCACGAGCCAGGGTAACCAGCCCTCCGGGAGTGCCCCACTTATCGACACGCTCGGGGTTTAGTGCTCTCCTTAAGAGAGGGGGACTGGGGAAGCCACTGTTTTTAATTCATTCTGATTTCTTTCCTCTGATTGGATACCGGTGTGTCGCCATGGAAATCCGTGAGACCGATCCCAGTCCTCCGTCGAGGCTGGTGGGCTGTTTTCCAACATGGCCGACTTTCGTGAGCACCGCCATCTTGAATTCTTAATTCGGCTCCTGATTGGCTGAAATTTGTGGCGGCCATCTTGGAATTGGAAAACAATAGCATCCATTGTTCTTAATTCGGCTCCTAATTGGCTGAAATTTGTGGCGGCCATCTTGGATGTGGAAAACAATAGCGTCCATTGTTCTCCAAACAATAGCCTATTGTCTTTCTCGGCTCCTGATTGGTTACCGCACATATGAGCGTCCATTACTACTGGGGACAGCAAAACTTTTTGAACGCTCACCTTCAAGCTTCTGGGCCGAAATATAGCCCACTTTACTTTAATACTGAAAAAGTAGCCGAGACCGCCTTACGCGCATCGTGATTTTGACAAACTTCCGGTGGATTTCCCAGAACTTGGGGGATATTTTCAAGTCCCTTGGACGCTAAACTAGGTGCCGATGGCCTTGTTTTGCAGTGAAATGGACACAGCAAAGCTCTTTGAACGCTCACTTTCGAGCTTGTGGACCGAAATATAGCGATACTTCACTTTAAGACTGAAACTGTAGCCGAGACCACGTTTCGCGCATCGTGATTTTGATCAACTTCGGCTCGATTTCCCGGAACTTGCGAAATATTTTCCAGTCCCGGGGACTCTAAACTAACTCGTGCTGGTCTTGGTTTGCAGTGAAACGGAAACAGAAAAAGTTTTTGAACGCATACTTTCGAGCTTCTGGACCGAAATAGAACCCCACTTCACTTGAAGACTGAAAGAGTAGCCGAGACCGCCTTACGTGCATCGTGATTTTGAGCAACTTCGGCTCGATTTGCCGGAACTAAGGGGATATATTCCAGTTCTGAGGACTCTAAACTAATTCCTGATGGCCTTGGTTCACAGTAATATGGACCCAGCAAAGCTTTTTGAACGCTCAATTTCGAGCTTCTGGGCCAAAATATAGCCCCCAATTACTTTAACACTGAAAGAGTAGCCGAGACCGCCTTACGCGCATCGTGATTTTGACAAACTTCGGGTTGATTTCCCGGAACTTGGGGGATATTTTCCAGTCCCGGGGACTCTCAACTAACTCCTGCTTGTCTTGGTTTGCAGTGAAATGGACACAGCGAAAGTTTTTGAATGCTCACTCTCGAGCTTTTGGGCCGAAATAGAGCCGCATTTAACTTTAAGACTGAAAGAGTAGGCGAGACCGTCTTGAGCGAATCGTGATTTTGAGCAATTTCGCGTTTATTTCCCGAGACTTGGGGGATATATTCCAGTCAAAGGGACTCTAAAGTAACTCCTGATGGCCTTGGTTTTCCGTGAAATGGACAGAGCACAACTTTGGAGCTTCTGGGCAGAAATATAGCCCTACTTTACTTTAAGACTGAAAGAGTAGATGAGACCGCCTTACGCGCATCGTAATTTTGACGAACTTCGAATGGATTTCCCGGAACTTGAGGGATATTTTGCAGTCCCTTGGACGTTAAACTAAGCCCTGATGGCCTTGTTTTGAAGTAAAATGGACACAACAAAACTTTTTGAACGCTCACTTTCTAGCTTGTGGGCCGAAATATAGCCACACTTCACTTTAGGACTGAAACGGTAGCCGAGACTATGTTACGCGCATCATGAATTTGATCAACTTCGGCTCGATTTCCCGGGACTTGGGGGATATTTTCCAGTCCCGGGGACTCTAAACTAACTTCTGATGGCCTTGGTTTGCACTGAAAGTGACAGAGCAAAACTTTTTGAACGCTCACTTTCGAGCTTCTGGGCCGAAATGTTGTCCCACTTCACTTTAAGACTGAAAGAGCAGCCGAGACCACCGTACGCACATCGTGATTTTGAACAACTTCGGCTGGATTTACCGGAACTTGGGGGATATTTTCCAGTCCCGAGTACTCTTAAGTAACCCCTGATGGCCTTGGTTTGCATTGAAATGGATACAGCAAAAGCTTTTAAACGCTCACTTTTGAGCTTCTGGCCCGAAATATAGCCCCACTTCACTTTAAGACTGAAAGAGTAGCCCAGAAGGTCTTACGCGCATCGTGATTTTGACCAACGTCTTCTCGATTTTCCGGAACTTGGGAAATACATTCCACTCCCGGGGACTCTAAACTAACTCCTGATAGCCTTGGTTTGCAGTGAAATAGACACAGTAATTTTTTTTGAGCTTTGAGCTTGTGGGCCGAAATAGAGCCCCACTTCATTTTAAGACTGAAGGAGTAGCCGACACCGCCTTAAGCGCACCGTGATTTTCACCAACTTCGGCTCGAATTGCTGGAACTTGGGGGATATTTTCCAGTCCCGGGGACTCTAAACTAACTCCTGATTGTCTTGGTTTTCAGTGAAATGGACACAGCGAAACTTTTTGAACGCTCACTCTCGAGCTTCTGGACCGAAATATAGCCCCACTTTACTTTAAGACTGAAAGAGTAGCCGAGACCGTCTTGCGCAAATCGTGATTTTGACCAACTTCGGGTCGGTTTCCCGGAACTTGGGGGATATATTCCATTTCTGCGGGCTCTAAACTAACTCCTGATGGCCTTGGTTTTCAGTGAAATGGACAAAGGAAAGCTTTTTGGACACTCTCTTTGTAGCTTCTGGGCCGAATTAGAATCCCACTTCACTTTTAGACTAAAATAGTAGCCGAGACCGCCTAACGCGCATCGTGAGTTAGACCAAGTTCAGGTCGATTTCACGCAACTTTTGGGATATGTTCCAGTCAGGGGGACTCTAAACTAACTCCGGATGGCCTTGGTTTGCACTGAAATGCGCAGAGCATAACTTTTTGAACGCTCCCTTTGGAGCTTGTGGGCCGAAATATAGCCCCACTTCACTTTAAGACTGAAACAGTAGCCGATACCGGATTTCGCGCATCCTGATTTTGATCAACTTCGGTTCGATTCCCCGGAACTTGGGGGATATTTTGATGTCCCGGACACTGTAAACAATCTGCTGATGTGGCTTGGTTAGCCGAGATTGCCTTACGCGCATCGTGATTTTGACGATTTTCGGATGGATTTCTCGGAACTTGGGGGATATTTTCCAGTCCCGGGGTCTCTAAACTAACTCCTGATCGCCTTGCTTTGCATTGAAATGGACAGAGTAAAACTTTTTGAACGCTCACTCTCGAGCTTGTGGGGCGAAATATAGCCACACTTTACTTTAAGACTGAAACAGTAGCCGAGACCGCATTTCGATTCGTTTTGCCGCAACTTGGGGAATATTTTCCAGTCCCGGTGACCCTAAACTAACTTTGATAGCTTTGGTTTTCAGTGAAATGCACACAGCAAAACTTTTTGAAGGTTCACTTTTACTTTAAGACTGAAAGAGTAGCCAAAACCGCCTTACGTATATCGTAATTTTGACGAACTTCGAATGGATTTCCCGGAACTTGGGGGATATTTTCCAGTCCCTTGAACGCTAAACTAAGTCCTGATGGCCTTGTTTTGAAGTGAAATGGACACAGCAAAACTTTTTGAACCCTCACTTTCTAGCTTTTGGGCCGAAATATAGGCACACTTGACATTAAGACTGAAAAAGTAGCCGAGACCACGTTACGCGCATCATGAATTTGATCAACTTCGGCTCCAATTCCCGGGACCTGGAGGATATTTTCCAGTCCTGGGGACTCTAAACTAACTCCTGATGGCCTTGGTTTGCATTGAAATGGACAGCACAATTTTTTGAAAGCACACTTTCGAGATTCTGGGCCAAAATATAGCCCCACTTCACTTAAGACTGAAAGAGTAGCCGAGACCGCCTTGCTCGCATCGTAAGTTTGGCAAACTTCAGATCGATATTTCGGAACTTGGGGGATATTTTCCAGTCCCAGGAACTCTAAACTAACTCCTCATGGGCTTGGTTTGCAGTGAAATGGACAGAGCAAAACTTTTTGAACGCTCACCTTCGAGTTTCATGCCCGAAATAAAGCCCCTCTTTACTTTAAGACTTAAAGAGTAACCGAGACCACCTTACGCGCATCGTGATTTTGACAAACTTCGGGTGGATGTCCCGGAACTTGGGGAACTTTTTCCAGTCCCTTGGACGCTAACCTAACTCCTGATGGCCTTGTTTTGCAGTGAAATGGACACAGGAAAACTTTTTGAACGCTCACTTTCGAGCTTGTGGGCCGAAATATAGCCACACTTTACTTTAAGACTGAAACAGTAGCCGAGACCGCATTTCGCGCATCGTGATTTTGATCAACTTCGGCTCGCTTTCCCGGAACTTGGGGAATATTTTCCAGTTCCGGGGACCCTAAACTAACGCCTAACGCTCACTTTCGGGCGTCTGGGCCGAAATATAGCCCCACTTCACTTTAAGACTGAAACAGTAGCCGATACGGGATTTCGTTCATCCTGATTTTGATCAACTTCGGTTCGATTCCCCGAAACTTGGTGGATATTTTGATGTCCCGGACACTGTAAACAATCTGCTGATGTGGCTTGGTTTGCGGTGAAATGGACACAGCAAAACTTTTTGAACTTTCACTTTGGAGCTTCTGGACCGAAATATAGCCCCACTTCACTTTAAAACTGAAAGAGTAGCCGAGATCGCTTTACACGCATCGTGATTTTGACCATTTTCGGATCGATTTCTCCGAACTTGGGGGATATTTTCCACTCCCGGGGACTCTAAACTAACTCCTGATCGCCTTGCTTTGCATTGAAAGGGACACAGCGAAACTTTCTGAACGTTCACTTCCGGGCTTCTGGCCCGAAATATAGCCCCACTTCACTTTAATACAGAAAGAGTAGTCGAGACCACTTTAGGGGCATCGTGATTTTGACCAACCTCGGCTCAATTTCCCGGACCTTGGGGCATATTTCCTTGTCCCGGGGATGCTAAACTAAGTCCTGATCGCCTTGGTTTGCAGTGAAATGAACGCAGCAAAACTTTTTGAACGCTCACTTTCGGGCTTCTGGCCCGAAATATAGCCCCACTTCACTTTAATACAGAAAGAGTAGTCGAGACCACTTTAGGGGCATCGTGATTTTGACCAACCTCGGCTCAATTTCCCGGACCTTGGGGCATATTTTCTTGTCCCGGGGATGCTAAACTAAGTCCTGATCGCCTTGGTTTGCAGTGAAATGAACGCAGCAAAACTTTTTGAACGCTCACTTTCGGGCTTCTGGCCCGAAATATAGCCCCACTTCACTTTAGGACTGAAAGAGAAGCCGAGACTACCTTACGCAAATCGTGATTTTGACCAACTTCGGCTGGATTTCCCGGAAGTTGGGGGATATTTTCCAGTCCCGGGGATTCTAAACTAGCTCCTGATGGCTTTGGTTTGCAGTGAAATAAACACAGGGAAACTTTTTGAACGCTCACTTTCAAGCTCCTGGGCAGGAATAAAGCCTCACTTCACTTTAAGACTGAAACAGTAAGCGAGACCGCCTAACGCGCACCGTGATTTTGACCAACTTCGGCTAAATTTCCCTGAACTTAGGGGATATTTTCCAGTCCCGAAGACTCTTAAGTAACCCCTGATAGCCTTCGTTTGAATTGAAATGGATACAATAAAACTTTTTGAAGCTCACTTTTGAGCTTCTGGGCCGAAATGTAGTCCCACTTCCCTTTAAGACTGAAAGACTAGCGAAGACCGTCTTGCGCGCATCGTGATTTTGACCAACGTCTTCTCCATTTTCCGGAACTTGGGAAATATATTGCAGGCCCGGGGACTCTAAACTAACTCATGATGGCCTTGGTTTGCAGTGAAATGGACACAGCAAATTTTTTGCAGCGCTCACTTTGGAGTTTCTGGGCCGAAATAGAGCCCCACTTCACTTTAAGACTGAAAGAGTAGCCGAGGCCGCCTTAGGCGTATCGTGATTTTGACCAACTTCGGCTTGAGTTGCCAGAACTTAAAAGATATTTTCTAGTCCCGGGGACTCTAAACTAACTCATGATGGCCTTGGTTTTCAGTGAAATTCAGAGAGGAAAACTTTTTGAACGCTCACTTTCGAGCGTCTGGACCGAAATATAGCCCTACTTAACTTTAAGACTGAAAGAGTAGCCGAGACCGCCTTACGCGAATCGTTATTTTGACCAACTTCGTCTCGCTTTCGCGGAACTTGCGGGATATTTTACAGTTCCGAGCACTGTAAACTACTCTCTGAGGGCCTTCCTTTGAAGTGAAATGGGCACAGCATAACTTTTTGAACGCTCACTTTCGAGCTTGTGGGCCGAAATATAGAGCCACGTCTCTTTAAGACTAAAAGAGTAGCCGAGACTGCTTTACGCGCATCGTGATTTTGACAAACTTCGGCTCGATTTCCCGGAACTTGGGGGATATTTTGATGTCCCGGACACTGTAAACTATCTCCTTATGTGGCTTGGTTCGCGGTGAAATGGACACAGCAAAACTTTTTGAACTTTCACTTTCGAGCTTCTGGGCCGAAATATAGCCCCAGTTCACTTTAAGAATGAAAGAATAGCCGACACCGCCTTACGCGCATCGTGATTTTGACCAACTTTGGCTCGATTTCCCGCGAAATGGGGGATATTTTCCGGTACCGGGGACTCTAAAGTAACTCCTGATTGCCTTGGTTTACATTGAAATGGATAGAGCAAAACTTTTTCAACGCTCTCCTTCGGGCTTCTGACCCGAAATATAGTCCCACTTCAGTTTAAGACTGAAAGAGTAGCCGACACCTTCTTACGCGCATCGTAATTTTGACCAACTTCGGCTCGATTTCCCGAAACTTCGGGGATATATTCAAGTCCCAAGGACTCTAAACTAACCAGTGATGGCCTTCCTCTGCAGTGAAAATGACACAGCAAGTTTTTTTGAACGCTTACTTTCGAAATTCTGGGCCGAAATATAGCCCCACTTCACTTTAACACTGAAATAGTAGCCGAGACTGCCTTAGACGCATCGTGATTTTGACCAACTTCGGCTTGAGTTGCCAGAACTTAAGGGATATTTTCCAGTCCCGCGGACTCTAAACTAACTCGTGATGGCCTTGGTTTTCAGGTAAATTGAGAGAGCAAAACTTTTAGAACGCTCACTTTCGAGCTTCTGGCCCGAAATATACAGCCACGTCTCTTTAAGACTAAAAGAGTAGCCGAGACTGCTTTACGCGCATCGTGATTTTGACAAATTTCGGCTCGATTTCCCGGGACTTGGCGGATATTTTGATGTCCCAGACACTGTAAACAATCTGCTGATGTGGCTTGGTTTGCGGTGAAATGGACACAGCAAAACTTTTTGAACTTTCACTTTCTAGCTTCTGGGCCGAAATATAGCCCCAGTTCACTTTAAGAATGAAAGAGTAGCCGAGACCGCCTTACGCGCATCGTGATTTTGAGAAAATTCGGCTCGATTTCCCCGAACTTGGGCGATATTTTCCAGTCCCGAGGAGTCTAAACTAACTCCTGATGGCCTTGGTTTCCAGTGAAATGAGCACAGGAAAACTTTTTTAACTTTCACTTTCTAGCTTCTCGGCCGAAATATAGCCCCAGTTCACTTTAAGAATGAAAGAGTAGCCGAGACCGCCTTACGCGCATCGTGATTTTGACAAAATTCGGCCGGATTTACCCGAACTTGGGCGATATTTTCCAGTCCCGAGGAGTCTAAACTAACTCCTGATGGCCTTGGTTTGCAGTGAAATGGACGCAGGAACACTTTTTGAACGCTCAGTTTCGAGCTTCTAGGCCGAAATACAACCGTGTTTCACTTTAAGACTGAAATAGTAGCCGCGACCGCCTTACGAGCATCGTGATTTTGACCAAGTTCAGCTCGATTTCCCGGAACTTGGAGGATATATTCCAGTCCCGGGGACTCTAAACTAACTGCTGATGGCCTTGGTTTGCAGTGAAATGGACACAGCACATTTTTTTGAACGCTCACTTTAGAGCTTCTCGGCCGAAATATAGCCCTACTTCACTTTAAGACTGAAAGAGTAGCCGAGACCGCCTTACGCGCTTCACAATTTTGACCAACTTCGGCTCGATTTCCCGGAAGTTGGCGAATATTTTCAATTCCCGGGGAAGCTAAACTAACTTCCGATGGCCTTAGTTTGCAGTTAAATGGACACAGCAGAACTTTTTGAACGCTCACTTTCGAGCTTATGGGTCGAAATATAGCCCCACTTAACTTTAAGACTGAAAGAGTAGCCGAGACCGCCTTACGCATCGTGATTTTGGGATACTTCGGCTCGATTTGCCGGAAATAGGGGGATATATTCCGGTCCTGGGCACTCTAAACTAACTCCTGATGGCCTTGGTTCCCAGTGAAATGGACACAGGAAGACTTTTTGAACGCGCACTTTCGAGCTTGCTGGCCGAAATATAGCCCTACATCTTTTTAAGACTGAAAGAGTAGGCGGAAGCGCCTTACGCGTATTGTGTTTTTGAGGATCTTCGGCACGATCTGGCGAAACTTGGGAGATATTTTCCAGTCCCAAAGTCTCTAAACTCACTCCTGATTGTCTAAGATGTGAGTGAAATAGAGACAAAAATTTTTGAACCCTAACTTTCGAGCTTCTGGAGTTAAATCTAAGCCCACTTTACCTTAAGACTGAAAGAGTAGCCGAGACCCCCTTAAGCGCATCGTGATTTTGACTAACTTCGGGTGGATTTCCCGTAACTTGGGGGATATTTCCAGTCCCTTGGACGCTAAACTAAGTCGTGATGGCCTTGTTTTGCAGTGAAATGGACACAGCAAAACTTGCTAAACACTCAGTTTCGAGCTTCTGGGCCGAAATCTTGCCCCACTTCACTTTAAGACTGAAAGAGTAGCCGACCCCCCCGTACGCGCGTCGCGATTTTGACCTACTTCGGTTAAATTTCCCGGAACTTGGGGGATATTTTCCAGTCCCGGGGACTCTAAACTGACCCGCGACGTCCTTGGTCTGCAGTAAAATGGACACAGCAAAACTTTTTGAACGCTTACTTTTGAGCTTGTGGGCCTAAATATAGCCACACTTCACTTTAAGAATTAAGCAGTAGCCGAGACCGCGTTACGCGCATCGTGATTTGGAAAACATTCTCCTGGCTATCCTGGAACTTGGGGAATATTTTTCAGTCCCGGGGACTCTAAACTAACTCCCAATAGCCATGGTTTGCAGTGAAATTTACACAGCACAAGTTTTTGAAGCATACTTTCGACCTTCTAGGCCGAAATATAGTCCCACATCACTTACGACTTAAAGAGTAGCCGAGACCGGCGTGCGCGCATCGTGATTTTGATCAACTTCGGGTCGATATTCCGGAACTTGGGGGATACTTTCCAGTCCCAGGGACTCTAAACTAACTCTTGATGGCCTTGGTTTGCAGTGAAATGGAGACAGCAAAACTTTTTGAAAACTCACCTTCAAGCTTCTGGGCCGAAATATAGCCCACTTTACTTTAATACTGAAAAAGTAGCCGAGACCGCCTTACGCGCATCGTGATTTTGACAAACTTGGGGTGGATTTCCCGGAACTTGGGGGATATTTTCAAGTCCCTTGGACGCTAAACTAGGTGCCGATGGCCTTGTTTTGCAGTGAAATGGACACAGCAAAGCTTTTTGAACGCTCACTTTCGAGGTTGTGGGCCGAAATATAGCCACACTTCACTTTAAGACTGAAACAGTAGCCGAGACCACGTTTCGCGCATCGTGATTTTGATCAACTTCGGCTCGATTTCCCCGAACTTGCGAAATATTTTCCAGTCCCGGGGACTCTAAACTACCTCGTCCTGGTCTTGGTTTGCAGTGAAACGGAAACAGAAAAAGTTTTTGAACGCATACTTTCGAGCTTCTGGACCGAAATAGAACCCCACTTCACTTGAAGACTGAAAGAGTAGCAGAGACCGTCTTACGTGCATCGTGATTTTGACCAACCTCGGCTCAATTTCCCGGACCTTGTGGCATATTTTCTTGTCCCGGTGACGCTAAACTAAGTCCTGATGGCCTTGGTTTGCAGTGAAATGAACACAGCAAAACTTTTTGAACGCTCACTTTCGGGCTTCTGGCCCGAAATACAGCCCCACTTCACTTTAAGACTGAAAGAGTAGCCGAGACTACCTTACGCAAATCGTGATTTTGACCAACTTCGGCTCGATTTCCCGGAAGTTGGGGGATATTTTCCAGTCCCGGAGACTCTAAACTAGCTCCTGATGGCTTTGGTTTGCAGTGAAATAAACGCAGGGAAACTTTTTGAACGCTCACTTTCAAGCTTCTGGGCAGGAATAAAGCCTCACTTCACTTTAAGACTGAAACAGTAAGTGAGACCGCCTAACGCGCACCGTGATTTTGACCAACTTCGGCTAAATATCCCTGAACTTGGGGGATATTTTCCAGTCCCGAAGACTCTTAAGTAACCCCTGATAGCCTTCGTTTGCATTGAAATGGATACAGCAAAAGTTTTTGAAGCTCACTTTTGAGCTTCTGGGCCGAAATATAGCCCCACTTCACTTTAAGACTGAAAGAGTAGCCAAGACCGTCTTGCGCGCATCGTGATTTTGACCAACGTCTTCTCCATTTTCCGGAACCTGGGAAATATATTGCAGTCCGGGGACTCTAAACTAACTCCTGATGGCCTTGGTTTGCAGTGAAATGGACACAGCAAATTCTTTGCAGCGCTCACTTTGGAGCTTCTGGGCCGAAATAGAGCCCCACTTCACTTTAAGACTGAAAGAGTAGGCGAGGCCGCCTTAGGCGCATCGTGATTTTGACCAACTTCGGCTTGAGTTGCCAGAACTTAAAAGATATTTTCCAGTCCCGAGGAGTCTAAACTAACTCCTGATGGCCTTGGTTTTCAGTGAAATGAACACAGGAAAACTTTTTGAACGCTCACTTTGGAGCTTCTGGACCGAAATATAGCCCTACTTTACTTTAAGACTGAAACAGTAGCCGAGACCGCCTTACGCGAATCGTTATTTTGACGAACTTCGTCTCGATTTCCCGGAAGCTGGGGGATATTTTCCAGTTCCTGGCACTGTAAGCTACTTCCTGAAGGCCTTCCTTTGCAGTGAAATGGGCACAGCATAACTTTTTGAACGCTCACTTTCGAGCTTCTGGGCCGAAATATACAGCCGCGTCACTTTAAGACTAAAAGAGTAGCCGAGACTGCTTTACGCGCATCGTGGTTTTGACAAACTTCGGCTCGATCTCCCGCAACTTGGGGGATATTTTGATGTCCCGGACACTGTAAACTATCTCCTTATGTGGCTTGGTTCGCGGTGAAATGGACACAGCAAAACTTTTTGAACTTTCACTTTCGAGCTTCTGAGCCGAAGTATAGCCCCAGTTCACTTTAAGAATGAAAGAATAGCCGAGACCGCCTTACGCGCATCGTGATTTTGACCAACTTTGCCTCGATTTCCCGGGAAATGGGGAATATTTTCCGGTACCGGGGACTCTAAAGTAACTCCTGATTGCTTTGGTTTACATTGAAATGGAGAGAGCAAAACTTTTTCAACGCTCCCCTTCGGGCTTCTGAGTCGAAATATAGCCCCACTTCAGTTTAAGACTGAAAGAGTAGCCGACACCTTCTTACGCGCATCGTGATTTTGACAACCTTCGGCTTGAGTTGCCAGAACTTAAGGGATATTTTCCAGTCCCGTGGACTCTAAACTAACTCATGATGGCCTTGGTTTTCAGGTAAATTGAGAGAGCAAAACTTTTTGAACGCTCACTTTCGAGCTTCTGGGCCGAAATATACAGCCACGTCACTTTAAGACTAAAAGAGTAGCCGAGACTTCTTTACGCGCATCGTGATTTTGAGAAACTTCGGCTCGATTTCCCGGGACTTGGGGGATATTTTGATGTTCCGGACACTGTAAAAAATCTGCTGATGTGGGTTGGTTTGCGGTGAAATGGACACAGCAAAACGTTTTTTGAACTTTCACTTTGTAGCTTCTGGGCCGAAATATAGCCCCAGTTCACTTTAAGAATGAAAGAGTAGCCGAGACCGCCTTACGCGCATCGTGATTTTGACAAAATTCGGCTCGTGTTCCCCGAACTTGGGCGATATTTTCCAGTCCCGAGGAGTGTAAACTAACTCCTGATGGCGTTGGTTTCCAGTAAAATGAACACAGTAACACGTTTTGAACGCTTATTATCGAGCGTATGGGATGAAATATAGCCCCACTTCACTTTAAGACTGAAAGAGTAGGCGAGACCGCCTTACGCGCATCGTGATTTTCAGCAACTTTCGCTCGATTTTCTAGAATTTTGGCGATATTTTCAAGTCCCGGGGACTCTAAACTAACTCCTGATGGCCTTGGTTTCGAGTGAAACTGACACAGGAACAGTTTTTGAACGCGCACTTCCGAGTTTGCTGGCCGAAATATAGCCCTACTTCTTTTTAAGACTGAAAGAGTAGCCGGAAGCGCCTTAAGCGCATTGTGATTTTGAGGATCTTTGGGTCGATCTGGCGAAACTTGGGAGATATTTTCCAGTCCCAAAGTTTCTAAACTCACTCCTGATTGTCTAAGATGTGAGTGAAATAGAGACAAAAATTTTTGAACCCTTACTTTCGAGCTTCTGGAGTTAAATCTAAGCCCACTTTACCTTAAGACTGAAAGAGTAGCCGAGACCCCCTTAAGCGCATCGTGATTTTGACTAACTTCGGGTGGATTTCCCGTAACTTGGGGGATATTTCCAGTCCCTTGGACGCTAAACTAAGTCCTGATTGCCTTGTTTTGAAGTAAAATGGACACAACAAAGCTTTTTGAACGCTCACTTTCTAGCTTGTGCGCCGAAATATAGCCCCACTTCACTTTAGGACTGACAAAGTAGCCGAGACCACGTTACGCGCATAATGAATTTGATCAACTTCGGCTCGATTTCTCGGGACTTGGGGGATATTCTCCACTCCCGGGGACTCTAAACTAACTTCTGATGGCCTTGGTTTGGACTGAAAGTGAGAGAGCAAAACTTTTTAAACGCTCACTTTCGAGCTTCTGGGCCGAAATATTGCCCCACTTCACTTTAAGACTGAAAGAGTAGCCAAGACCACCTTACGCACATCCTAATTTTGACCAACTTCGGCTGGATTTACCGGAACTTGGGGGATATTTTCCAGTCGCGAGGACTCTTAAGTAACCCCTGATGGCCTTGGTTTGCATTGAAATGGATACAGCAAAACTTTTTGAACGCTCACTTTTGAGCTTGTGGGCCGAAATATAGCCCCACTTCACTTTAAGACTGAAAGAGTAGCCGAGACCGTCTTACGCAAATCGTGATTTTGACCAACTTCGGGTCGGTTTCCCGGAACTTGGGGGATATATTCCATTTCCCCTGTCTCTAAACTAACTCCTGATGGCCTTGGTTTTCAGTGAAATGGACAAAGGAAAGCTTTTTGAACGCTCCCTTTCGAGCTTCTGGGCCGAAATAGAATCCCACTTCACTTTCAGACTGAAATAGTAGCCGAGACCGCCTCACGCGCATCGTGAGTTACACCAAGTTCAGCTCGATTTCACGCAACTTTTGGGATATTTTCCAGTCCGGGGGACTCTAAACTAACTCCGGATGGCCTTGGTTTGCACTGAAATGTGCAGAGCATAACTTTTTGAATGCCCACTTTGGAGTTTGTGGGCTGAAATATAGCCCCACTTCACTTTAAGACTGAAAGAGTAGCCGAGATCGCCTTACGCGCATCGTGATTTTGACCATTTTCGGATCAATTTCTCGGAACTTGGGGGATATTTTCCAGTCCCCGGGACTCTAAACTAACTCCTTATCGCCTTGCTTTGCATTGAAATGGACAGAGCAAAACTTTTTGAACGCTCCCTTTCGAGCTTGTGGGCCGAAATATAGCCACACTTTACTTTAAGACTGCAACAGTAGCCGAGACCGCATTTCGCGCATCGTGATTTTGATCAACTTCGGCTCGCTTTCCCGGAACTTGGGGAATATTTTCCAGTCCCGGGGACCCTAAACTAACTTTTGATAGCTTTGGTTTTCAGTAAAATGCACACAGCAAAAGTTTTTGAACGCTCACTTTCGAGCTTCCGGACAGAAATATAGCCCCACTTCACTTTAAGACTGAAAGGGTAGCCGAGACCGCTTTGGGAGCATCGTGATTTTGACCAACTTCAGCTCGACTTACCGGAACTTGGGGAATATTTTCCAGTCCCAGGGACGCTAAACTAAGTCCTGATGGCCTTGTTTTTCAGTCAAAGAACACAGCAAAACTTTTTGAACGCTCACTTTCGGGCTTCTGGCCCGAAATATAGCCCCACTTCACTTTAAGACTGAAAGAGTAGCCGAGACCGCCTTACGCGAATCGTTATTTTGACGAACTTCGGCTCGGTTTCCCGGAAGTTGGGGGATATTTTCCAGTCCCGGGGATTCTAAACTAGCTCCTGATGGCTTTGGTTTGCAGTGAAATAAACACAGGGAAACTTTTTGAACGCTCACTTTCAAGCTCCTGGGCAGGAATAAAGCCTCACTTCACTTTAAGACTGAAACAGTAAGTGAGACCGCCTAACGCGCACCGTGATTTTGACCAACTTCGGCTAAATTTCCCTGAACTTGGGGGATATTTTCCAGTCCCGAAGACTCTCAAGTAGCCCCTGATGGCCTTCGTTTGCATTGAAATGGATACAGCAAAACTTTTTGAACGCTCACTTTTGAGCTTCTGGGCCGAAATATAGCCCCACTTCACTTTAAGACTGAAAGAGTAGCCAAGACCGTCTTGCGCGCATCGTGATTTTGACCAACGTCTTCTCCATTTTCCGGAACCTGGGAAATATATTGCAGTCCCGGAGACTCTAAACTATCTCCTGATGGCCTTGGTTTGCAGTGAGATGGACACAGCAAACTTTTTGCAGCGCTCACTTTGGAGCTTCTGGGCCGAAATAGAGCCCAACTTCATTTTAAGCCTGAAAGAGTAGCTGAGTCCGCCTTAGGCGCATCGTGATTTTGACCAACTTCGGCTTGATCTGCCAGAACTTAAAAGATATTTTCCAGTCCCGGGGACTCTAAACTAACTCATGATGGCCTTGGTTTTCAGTGAAATTCAGAGAGGAAAACTTTTTGAACGCTCACTTTGGAGCTTCTGGACCGAAATATAGCGCTACTTAACTTTAAGACTGAAAGAGTAGCCGAGACCGCCTTACGCGAATCGTTATTTTGACCAACTTCGTCTCGATTTCGCGGAACTTGGGGGATATTTCCAGGTCCGGGCACTGTAAACTACTTCCTGAGGGCCTTCCTTTGCAGTGAAATGGGCACAGCATAACTTTTTGAACGCTCACTTTCGAGCTTGTGGGCCGAAATATACAGCCGCGTCACTTTAAGACTCAAAGAGTAGCCGAGACTGCTTTACGCGCATCGTGATTTTGACAAACTTCGGCTCGATCTCCCGCAACTTGGGGGATATTTTGATGTCCCGGAGACTGTCAACTGTCTCCTAATGTGGCTTGGTTCGCGGTGAAATGGACACAGCAAAACTTTTTGAACTTTCACTTTCGAGCTTCTGGGCCGAAATATAGCCCCAGTTCACTTTAAGAATGAAAGAATAGCCGAGACCGCCTTACGCGCATCGTGATTTTGACCAACTTTGCCTCGATTTCCCGGGAAATGGGGAATATTTTCCGGTACCGGGGACTCTAAAGTAACTCCTGATTGCCTTGGTTTGCATTGAAATGGAGAGAGCAAAACTTTTTCAACGCTCTCCTTCGGGCTTCTGAGCCGAAATATAGCCCCACTTCAGTTTAAGACTGAAAGAGTAGCCGACACCGTCTTAGGCGCATCGTGATTTTGACGAACTTCGGCTCGATTTCCCGAAACTTCGGGGATATATTCAAGTCCCAAGGACTCTAAACTAACCCCTGATGGCCTAGGTCTGCAGTGAAATGGACACAGCAAGTTTTTTTTGAACGCTTACTTTCGAAATTCTGGGCCGAAATATAGCCCCACTTCACTTTAACACTGAAATAGTAGCCGAGACCGCCTTAGACGCATCGTGATTTTGACCAACTTCGGCTTGAGTTGCCAGAACTTAAGGGATATTTTCCAGTCCCGTGGACTCTAAACTAACAAATGATGGCCTTGGTTTTCAGGTAAATTGAGAGAGCAAAACTTTTTAAACGCTCACTTTCGAGCTTCTGGGCCGAAATATACAGCCACGTCGCTTTAAGACTAAAAGAGTAGCCGAGACTGCTTTACACGCATCGTGATTTTGAGAAACTTCGGCTCGATTTCCCGGGACTTGGGGGATATTTTGATGTCCCGGACACTGTAAACAATCTGCTGATGTGGCTTGGTTTGCGTTAAAATGGACACAGCAAAACTTTTTGAACTTTCACTTTCTAGCTTCTCGGCCGAAATATAGCCCCAGTTCACTTTAAGAATGAAAGAGTAGCCGAGACCGCCTTACGCGCATCGTGTTTTGACAAAATTCGGCTCGATTTCCCAGAACTTGGGCGATATTTTCCAGTCCCGAGGAGTCTAAACTTACTCCTGATGGCCCTGGTTTGCAGTGAAATGAACACAGCACAACTTTTTGAACTTTCACTTTCTAGCTTCTCGGCCGAAATATAGCCCCAGTTCACTTTAAGAATGAAAGAGTAGCCGAGACCGCCTTACGCGCATCGTGATTTTGACAAAATTCGGCTCAATTTACCCGAACTTGGGCGATATTTTCCAGTCCGAGGAGTCTAAACTAACTCCTGATGGCCTTGGTTTGCAGTGAAATGGACGCAGGAACACTTTTTGAACGCTCAGTTTCGAGCTTCTGGGCCGAAATACAGCGGTATTTCACTTTAAGACTGAAATAGTAGCCGCGACCGCCTTACGAGCATCGTGATTTTGACCAAGTTCAGCTCGATTTCCCGGAACTTGGGGGATATTTTCCAGTCCGGGGGACTTCAACTAACTCCTGATGGCCTTGGTTTGCAGTTAAATGCAGAAAGCCTAACTTTTTAAAGGGTCACTTTCGAGCTTCTGGGCCGAAATATAGCCCCACTTTACTTTAAGACTGAAAGGGTAGCCGAGACCGTCTTACGCGCATCGTGATTTTGACCAACTTCCGTTCGATTTCCCGGAACTTCGGGGACATATTCCAGTCCCGGGGGCTCTAAACTAACTGCTGCTGGCCTTGGTTTGCAGTGAAATGGACACAGCACATTTTTTTGAACGCTCACTTTCGAGCTTCTCGGCCGAAATATAGCCCTACTTCACTTTAAGACTGAAAGAGTAGCCGAGACCGCTTTACGCGCAACGTAATTTGACCAACTTCGGCTCGATCTCCCGGAAGTTGGCGAATATTTTCAATTCCCGGGGAAGCTAAACTAACTTCCGATGGCTTTAGTTTACAGTTAAATGCACACATCAAAACTTTTTGAACGCTCACTTTCGAGCTTATGGGTCGAAATATAGCCCCACTTAACTTTAAGACTGAAAGAGTAGCCGAGACCGCCTTACGCGCATCGTGATTTTGGGATACTTCGGCTCGATTTCCCGCAAATAGGGGGATATATTCCGGTCCTGGGCACTCTAAACTAACTCCTGATGGCCTTGGTTTCCAGTGAAATGGACACAGGAAGACTTTTTGAACGCGCACTTTCGAGCTTGCTGGCCGAAATATAGCCCTACTTCTTTTTAAGACTGAAAGAGTAGGCGGAAGCGCCTTACGCGTATTGTGTTTTTGAGGATCTTCGGCACGATCTGGCGAAACTTGGGAGATATTTTCCAGTCCCAAAGTCTCTAAACTCACTCCTGATTGTCTAAGATGTGAGTGAAATAGAGACAAAAACTTTTGAACCCTTACTTTCGAGCTTCTGGAGTTAAATCTAAGCCCACTTTACCTTAAGACTGAAAGAGTAGCCGAGACCCCCTTAAGCGCATCGTGATTTTGACTAACTTCGGGTGGATTTCCCGTAACTTGGGGGATATTTCCAGTCCCTTGGACGCTAAACTAAGTCGTGATGGCCTTGTTTTGCAGTGAAATGGACACAGGAAAACTTTCTAAACACTCAGTTTCGAGCTTCTGGGCCGAAATATTGCCCCACTTCACTTTAAGACTGAAAGAGTAGCCGAGACCGCCGTACGCGCGTCGTGATTTTGACCAACTTCGGTTAAGTTTCCCGGAACTTGGGGGATATTTTCTAGTCCCGGGGACTCTAAACTGACCCCCGACGTCCTTGGTCTGCAGTAAAATGGACAGAGGAAAACTTTTTGAACGCTCACTTTTGAGCTTCTGGGCCGAAATATAGCTCCACTTCACTTTAAGAGTGAAATAGTAGCCGAGACCGCCTTACGCCCATCGTAATTTTGACAAAATTCGGCTCGATTTTTCGGAACTTGGGGGATATTTTCCAGTCTTGCGGACTCTAAAATAACTCCTGATGGCCTTGCTCTGGAGTGAAATAGACACAGCACAACTTTTTGAACGCTCATTTTCCAGCTTCTGGGCGGAAATATTGCTCCAGTTCACTTTAAGAATGAAAGAGTAACCGGGACCGCCTTACGCGCATCGTGATTTTGACCAACTTTGGCTCGATTTCCCGGGAAATGGGGGATATTTTCCGGTACCGGGGACTCTAAACTAACTCCTGATTGCCTAGGCCGAAATGTAGCCCCAGTTCATTTTAAGACTGAAAGAGTAAACGAAACTGCCGTACGCTTATCGTAATTTTAAGAAAGTTTGGCTCAATTTGCCGAAACTTGGAGGATAGCTTCCAGTCTCGAGGATTCTAAACTATCTCCTGATGGACTTAGTTCTTAGTGAAATGGACACAGGTAAAAGGAGAGCACGCTCGGTGTCGAGCTTGTAGAACCGAAATATAGCCCCACTTCATTTTCGGAGTAAACGAGTAGCCGAGACCGCCTTACGCGCATCGTAAGTTTGAACATCTTTGGCTCGATTTGCCGGAATTCGGGGAATATTTTCAACTCCCGAGGACTCTATGCTAACTCCTGATGAACTTAGTTTTCAGTGATATGTACACAGGCAAAAGGAGCGCACGCTCGGTGTTGAGCTTGTCGGCCGAAATATAGCCACACTTCATTTTAAGACTGAAAGAGTAGCCGAGACCGCCTTACGCGCATCGTGATTTTGGGCCACTTTTGCTCGATTTCCCGGAAGTTGGCGAATAATTTAAAGTCCCGGGGACGCTAAACTAACTCCCGATGACCTTGGTTTGCAGTTTAATGAACACAGCAAAACATTCTGAACGCTCACCTTCGAGCTTCAGGGCCGAAATATAGCCCTACTTAAATTTAAGACTGAAAGAATAGCCGAGAGCCCGTTACGCGCATCGTAATTTTCATCAACTTCGGCACCATTTCCCGGAACTTGGAGAATATTTTCCAGTCCCGGGGAATCTAAACTAACTCCCGATGACCTTGGTTTGCAGTTTAATGAACACAGCAAAACATTCTGAACGCTCACCTTCGAGCTTCAGGGCCGAAATATAGCCCTACTTAAATTTAAGACTGAAAGAATAGCCGAGAGCCCGTTACGCGCATCGTAATTTTCATCAACTTCGGCACCATTTCCCGGAACTTGGAGAATATTTTCCAGTCCCGGGGACTCTATACTAACTCCTGATGGCCTTGGTTTGCAGTGAAATGGACACAGCAAAACTTTTTGAACGCTCATTTTCGAGCTTGTGGGCCTATATATAGTCACACTTCACTTTAAGACTGATACAGTAGCCGAGACCGCGTTACGCGTATCGCGATTTTGATCAACTTCTGCTCGCTTTCCTGGAACGTGGGGAATATTTTCCAGTCCCGGGGACTCTAAACTAACTCCTCATTGCCATGGTTTGCAGTGAAATTCACACAGCACAAGTTTTTGAACGCACACTTTGGAGCTTCTAGGCCGAAGTATAGTCCCACATCACTTACGACTTAAAGAGTAGCCGAGACCGGCGTGCGCGCATCGTGATTTTGATCAACTTCGGGTCGATATTCCGGAACTTGGGGGATACTTTCCAGTCCCAGGGACTCTAAACTAACTCTTGATGGCCTTGGTTTGCAGTGAAATGGAGACAGCAAAACTTTTTGAACGCTCACCTTCAAGCGTCTGGGCCGAAATATAGCCCACTTTACTTTAATACTGAAAAAGTAGCCGAGACCCCCTTGCGCGCATCGTGCTTTTGACAAACTTCGGGTGGATTTCCCGGAACTTGGGGGATATTTTCCAGTCCCTTGGACGCTAAACTAGGTGCCGATGGCCTTGTTTTGCAGTGAAATGGACACAGCAAAGCTTTTTGAACGCTCACTTTCGAAGTTGTGGGCCGAAATATAGCCACACTTCACTTTAAGACTGAAACAGTCCCGGGGAGTGTAAATTAACTCGTGCTGGTTTTGGTTTGCAGTGAAACGGAAACAGAAAAAGTTTTTGAACGCATACTTTCGAGCTTCTGGACCGAAATAGAAACCCACTTCACTTGAAGATTGAAAGAGTAGCCGAGAGCGCCTTACGTGCATCGTAATTTGGAGCAACTTCGGCTGGATTTGCCGGAACTAAGGGGATATATTCCAGTTCTGAGGACTCTAAACTAATTCCTGATGGCCTTGGTTTGCAGTAAAACGGACCCAGCAAAACTTTTTGAACGCTCAATTTCGAGCTTCTGGACCAAAATATAGCCCCCAATTACTTTAACACTGAAAGAGTAGCCGAGACCGCCTTACGCGCATCGTGATTTTGACAAACTTCGGGTTGATTTCCCGGAACTTGGGGGATATTTTCCAGTCCCGGGAACTCTCAACTAACTCCTGCTTGTCTTGGTTTGCAGTGAAATGGACAAAGCGAAAGTTTTTGAACGCTCACTCTCGAGCTTCTGGGCCGAAATAGAGCCCCATTTTACTTTAAGACTGAAAGAGTAGGCGAGACCGTCTTGGGCGAATCGTGATTTTGACCAATTTCGCGTTTATTTCCCGAAACTTGGGGGATATATTCCAGTCAAAGGGACTCTAAAGTAACTCCTGATGGCCTTGGTTTTCAGTTAAATGGACAGAGCACAACTTTGGAGCTTCTGGGCAGAAATATAGCCCCACTTTACTTTAAGACTGAAAGAGTAGATGAGACCGCCTTACGCGCATCGTAATTTTGACGAACTTCGAATGGATTTCCCGGAACTTGGGGGATATTTTGCAGTCCCTTGGAGGCTAAACTAAGTCCTGATGGCCTTGTTTTGAAGTAAAATGGACACAACAAAACTTTTTGAACGCTCACTTTCTAGCTTGTGGGCCGAAATATAGCCACACTTCACTTTAGGACTGACACAGTAGCCGAGACCACGTTACGCGCATCATGAATTTGATCAACTTCGGCTCTATTTCCCGGGACTTGGGGGATATTGTCCTGTCCCAGGGACTCTAAACTAACTTCTGATGGCCTTGGTTTGCACTGAAAGTGACAGAGCAAAACTTTTTAAACACTCACTTTCGAGCTTCTGGGCCGAAATATTGCCCAACTTCAGTTTAAGAGTCAAAGAATAGCCGAGACCACCTTACGCACATCGTGATTTTGACCAACTTCGGCTCGATTTTCCGGAACTTGGAGGATATTTTGCAGTCCCGAGGACTCTTAAGTAACCCCTGATGGCCTTGGTTTGCATTGAAATGGATACAGCAAAACTTTTTGAACGCTCACTCTCGAGCTTCTGGGCCGAAATATAGCCCCACTTCACTTTAAGACTGAAAGAGTAGCCGAGACCGTCTTGCGCAAATCGTGATTTTGATCAACTTCGGGTCGGTTTCCCGAAACTTGGGGGATATATTCCATTTCCGCTGGCTCTAAACTAACTCCTGATGGCCTTGGTTTTCAGTGAAATGGACAAAGGAAAGCTTTTTGAACACTCTCTTTGTAGCTTCTGGGCCGAAATAGAATCCCACTTTACTTTCAGACTGAAATAGTAGCCGAGACCGCCTCACGCGCATCGTGAGTTACACCAAGTTCAGCTCGATTTCACGCAACTTTTGGGATATTTTCCAGTCCGGAGGACTGTAAACTAACTCCAGATGGCCTTCGTTTTCACTGGAATGGGCACAGCATAACTTTTTGAACGCCCACTTTGGAGCTTCTGGGCCGAAATATAGCCCCACTTCCCTTAAGACTGAAAGAGTAGCCGAGATCGCCTTACGCGCATCGTGATTTTGACCATTTTCGGATCGATTTCTCGGAACTTGGGGGATATTTTCCAGTCCCGGGGATTCTAAACTAACTCCTAATTGTCATGGTTTTCAGTGAAATGGACACAGCGAAACTTTTTGAACGCTCACTCTCGAGCTTCTGGACCGAAATATAGCCCCACTTTACTTTAAGACTGAAAGAGTAGCCGAGACCGTCTTGCGCAAATCGTGATTTTGACCAAGTTCGGGTCGGTTTCCCGGAACTTGGGGGATATATTCCATTTCTGCGGGCTCTAAACTAACTCCTGATGGCCTTGGTTTTCAGTGAAATGGACAAAGGAAAGCTTTTTGGACACTCTCTTTGTAGCTTCTGGGCCGAATTAGAATCCCACTTCACTTTTAGACTAAAATAGTAGCCGAGACCGCCTAACGCGCATCGTGAGTTAGACCAAGTTCAGGTCGATTTCACGCAACTTTTGGGATATGTTCCAGTCAGGGGGACTCTAAACTAACTCCGGATGGCCTTGGTTTGCACTGAAATGCGCAGAGCATAACTTTTTGAACGCTCCCTTTGGAGCTTGTGGGCCGAAATATAGCCCCACTTCACTTTAAGACTGAAACAGTAGCCGATACCGGATTTCGCGCATCCTGATTTTGATCAACTTCGGTTCGATTCCCCGGAACTTGGGGGATATTTTGATGTCCCGGACACTGTAAACAATCTGCTGATGTGGCTTGGTTAGCCGAGATTGCCTTACGCGCATCGTGATTTTGACGATTTTCGGATGGATTTCTCGGAACTTGGGGGATATTTTCCAGTCCCGGGGTCTCTAAACTAACTCCTGATCGCCTTGCTTTGCATTGAAATGGACAGAGTAAAACTTTTTGAACGCTCACTCTCGAGCTTGTGGGGCGAAATATAGCCACACTTTACTTTAAGACTGAAACAGTAGCCGAGACCGCATTTCGATTCGTTTTGCCGCAACTTGGGGAATATTTTCCAGTCCCGGTGACCCTAAACTAACTTTGATAGCTTTGGTTTTCAGTGAAATGCACACAGCAAAACTTTTTGAAGGTTCACTTTTACTTTAAGACTGAAAGAGTAGCCAAAACCGCCTTACGTATATCGTAATTTTGACGAACTTCGAATGGATTTCCCGGAACTTGGGGGATATTTTCCAGTCCCTTGAACGCTAAACTAAGTCCTGATGGCCTTGTTTTGAAGTGAAATGGACACAGCAAAACTTTTTGAACCCTCACTTTCTAGCTTTTGGGCCGAAATATAGGCACACTTGACATTAAGACTGAAAAAGTAGCCGAGACCACGTTACGCGCATCATGAATTTGATCAACTTCGGCTCCAATTCCCGGGACCTGGAGGATATTTTCCAGTCCTGGGGACTCTAAACTAACTCCTGATGGCCTTGGTTTGCATTGAAATGGACAGCACAATTTTTTGAAAGCACACTTTCGAGATTCTGGGCCAAAATATAGCCCCACTTCACTTAAGACTGAAAGAGTAGCCGAGACCGCCTTGCTCGCATCGTGAGTTTGGCAAACTTCGGATCGATATTTCGGAACTTGGGGGATATGTTCCAGTCCCAGGAACTCTAAACTAACTCCTCATGGGCTTGGTTTGCAGTGAAATGGACAGAGCAAAACTTTTTGAACGCTCACCTTCGAGTTTCATGCCCGAAATAAAGCCCCTCTTTACTTTAAGACTTAAAGAGTAACCGAGACCACCTTACGCGCATCGTGATTTTGACAAACTTCGGGTGGATGTCCCGGAACTTGGGGAACTTTTTCCAGTCCCTTGGACGCTAACCTAACTCCTGATGGCCTTGTTTTGCAGTGAAATGGACACAGGAAAACTTTTTGAACGCTCACTTTCGAGCTTGTGGGCCGAAATATAGCCACACTTTACTTTAAGACTGAAACAGTAGCCGAGACCGCATTTCGCGCATCGTGATTTTGATCAACTTCGGCTCGCTTTCCCGGAACTTGGGGAATATTTTCCAGTTCCGGGGACCCTAAACTAACGCCTAACGCTCACTTTCGGGCGTCTGGGCCGAAATATAGCCCCACTTCACTTTAAGACTGAAACAGTAGCCGATACGGGATTTCGTTCATCCTGATTTTGATCAACTTCGGTTCGATTCCCCGAAACTTGGTGGATATTTTGATGTCCCGGACACTGTAAACAATCTGCTGATGTGGCTTGGTTTGCGGTGAAATGGACACAGCAAAACTTTTTGAACTTTCACTTTGGAGCTTCTGGACCGAAATATAGCCCCACTTCACTTTAAAACTGAAAGAGTAGCCGAGATCGCTTTACACGCATCGTGATTTTGACCATTTTCGGATCGATTTCTCCGAACTTGGGGGATATTTTCCACTCCCGGGGACTCTAAACTAACTCCTGATCGCCTTGCTTTGCATTGAAAGGGACACAGCGAAACTTTCTGAACGTTCACTTCCGGGCTTCTGGCCCGAAATATAGCCCCACTTCACTTTAATACAGAAAGAGTAGTCGAGACCACTTTAGGGGCATCGTGATTTTGACCAACCTCGGCTCAATTTCCCGGACCTTGGGGCATATTTTCTTGTCCCGGGGATGCTAAACTAAGTCCTGATCGCCTTGGTTTGCAGTGAAATGAACGCAGCAAAACTTTTTGAACGCTCACTTTCGGGCTTCTGGCCCGAAATATAGCCCCACTTCACTTTAGGACTGAAAGAGAAGCCGAGACTACCTTACGCAAATCGTGATTTTGACCAACTTCGGCTGGATTTCCCGGAAGTTGGGGGATATTTTCCAGTCCCGGGGATTCTAAACTAGCTCCTGATGGCTTTGGTTTGCAGTGAAATAAACACAGGGAAACTTTTTGAACGCTCACTTTCAAGCTCCTGGGCAGGAATAAAGCCTCACTTCACTTTAAGACTGAAACAGTAAGCGAGACCGCCTAACGCGCACCGTGATTTTGACCAACTTCGGCTAAATTTCCCTGAACTTAGGGGATATTTTCCAGTCCCGAAGACTCTTAAGTAACCCCTGATAGCCTTCGTTTGAATTGAAATGGATACAATAAAACTTTTTGAAGCTCACTTTTGAGCTTCTGGGCCGAAATGTAGTCCCACTTCCCTTTAAGACTGAAAGACTAGCGAAGACCGTCTTGCGCGCATCGTGATTTTGACCAACGTCTTCTCCATTTTCCGGAACTTGGGAAATATATTGCAGGCCCGGGGACTCTAAACTAACTCATGATGGCCTTGGTTTGCAGTGAAATGGACACAGCAAATTTTTTGCAGCGCTCACTTTAGAGTTTCTGGGCCGAAATAGAGCCCCACTTCACTTTAAGACTGAAAGAGTAGCCGAGGCCGCCTTAGGCGTATCGTGATTTTGACCAACTTCGGCTTGAGTTGCCAGAACTTAAAAGATATTTTCTAGTCCCGGGGACTCTAAACTAACTCATGATGGCCTTGGTTTTCAGTGAAATTCAGAGAGGAAAACTTTTTGAACGCTCACTTTCGAGCGTCTGGACCGAAATATAGCCCTACTTAACTTTAAGACTGAAAGAGTAGCCGAGACCGCCTTACGCGAATCGTTATTTTGACCAACTTCGTCTCGCTTTCGCGGAACTTGCGGGATATTTTACAGTTCCGAGCACTGTAAACTACTTTCTGAGGGCCTTCCTTTGAAGTGAAATGGGCACAGCATAACTTTTTGAACGCTCACTTTCGAGCTTGTGGGCCGAAATATAGAGCCACGTCTCTTTAAGACTAAAAGAGTAGCGGAGACTGCTTTACGCGCATCGTGATTTTGACAAACTTCGGCTCGATTTCCCGGAACTTGGGGGATATTTTGATGTCCCGGACACTGTAAACTATCTCCTTATGTGGCTTGGTTCGCGGTGAAATGGACACAGCAAAACTTTTTGAACTTTCACTTTCGAGCTTCTGGGCCGAAATATAGCCCCAGTTCACTTTAAGAATGAAAGAATAGCCGACACCGCCTTACGCGCATCGTGATTTTGACCAACTTTGGCTCGATTTCCCGCGAAATGGGGGATATTTTCCGGTACCGGGGACTCTAAAGTAACTCCTGATTGCCTTGGTTTACATTGAAATGGATAGAGCAAAACTTTTTCAACGCTCTCCTTCGGGCTTCTGACCCGAAATATAGTCCCACTTCAGTTTAAGACTGAAAGAGTAGCCGACACCTTCTTACGCGCATCGTAATTTTGACCAACTTCGGCTCGATTTCCCGAAACTTCGGGGATATATTCAAGTCCCAAGGACTCTAAACTAACCAGTGATGGCCTTCCTCTGCAGTGAAAATGACACAGCAAGTTTTTTTGAACGCTTACTTTCGAAATTCTGGGCCGAAATATAGCCCCACTTCACTTTAACACTGAAATAGTAGCCGAGACTGCCTTAGACGCATCGTGATTTTGACCAACTTCGGCTTGAGTTGCCAGAACTTAAGGGATATTTTCCAGTCCCGCGGACTCTAAACTAACTCGTGATGGCCTTGGTTTTCAGGTAAATTGAGAGAGCAAAACTTTTAGAACGCTCACTTTCGAGCTTCTGGGCCGAAATATACAGCCACGTCTCTTTAAGACTAAAAGAGTAGCCGAGACTGCTTTACGCGCATCGTGATTTTGACAAATTTCGGCTCGATTTCCCGGGACTTGGCGGATATTTTGATGTCCCAGACACTGTAAACAATCTGCTGATGTGGCTTGGTTTGCGGTGAAATGGACACAGCAAAACTTTTTGAACTTTCACTTTCTAGCTTCTGGGCCGAAATATAGCCCCAGTTCACTTTAAGAATGAAAGAGTAGCCGAGACCGCCTTACGCGCATCGTGATTTTGAGAAAATTCGGCTCGATTTCCCGAACTTGGGCGATATTTTCCAGTCCCGAGGAGTCTAAACTAACTCCTGATGGCCTTGGTTTGCAGTGAAATGAGCACAGGAAAACTTTTTTAACTTTCACTTTCTAGCTTCTCGGCCGAAATATAGCCCCAGTTCACTTTAAGAATGAAAGAGTAGCCGAGACCGCCTTACGCGCATCGTGATTTTGACAAAATTCGGCCGGATTTACCCGAACTTGGGCGATATTTTCCAGTCCCGAGGAGTCTAAACTAACTCCTGATGGCCTTGGTTTGCAGTGAAATGGACGCAGGAACACTTTTTGAACGCTCAGTTTCGAGCTTCTAGGCCGAAATACAACCGTGTTTCACTTTAAGACTGAAATAGTAGCCGCGACCGCCTTACGAGCATCGTGATTTTGACCAAGTTCAGCTCGATTTCCCGGAACTTCGAGGATATATTCCAGTCCCGGGGACTCTAAACTAACTGCTGATGGCCTTGGTTTGCAGTGAAATGGACACAGCACATTTTTTTGAACGCTCACTTTAGAGCTTCTCGGCCGAAATATAGCCCTACTTCACTTTAAGACTGAAAGAGTAGCCGAGACCGCCTTACGCGCTTCACAATTTTGACCAACTTCGGCTCGATTTCCCGGAAGTTGGCGAATATTTTCAATTCCCGGGGAAGCTAAACTAACTTCCGATGGCCTTAGTTTGCAGTTAAATGGACACAGCAGAACTTTTTGAACGCTCACTTTCGAGCTTATGGGTCGAAATATAGCCCCACTTAACTTTAAGACTGAAAGAGTAGCCGAGACCGCCTTACGCATCGTGATTTTGGGATACTTCGGCTCGATTTGCCGGAAATAGGGGGATATATTCCGGTCCTGGGCACTCTAAACTAACTCCTGATGGCCTTGGTTCCCAGTGAAATGGACACAGGAAGACTTTTTGAACGCGCACTTTCGAGCTTGCTGGCCGAAATATAGCCCTACATCTTTTTAAGACTGAAAGAGTAGGCAGAAGCGCCTTACGCGTATTGTGTTTTTGAGGATCTTCGGCACGATCTGGCGAAACTTGGGAGATATTTTCCAGTCCCAAAGTCTCTAAACTCACTCCTGATTGTCTAAGATGTGAGTGAAATAGAGACAAAAATTTTTGAACCCTTACTTTCGAGCTTCTGGAGTTAAATCTAAGCCCACTTTACCTTAAGACTGAAAGAGTAGCCGAGACCCCCTTAAGCGCATCGTGATTTTGACTAACTTCGGGTGGATTTCCCGTAACTTGGGGGATATTTCCAGTCCCTTGGACGCTAAACTAAGTCGTGATGGCCTTGTTTTGCAGTGAAATGGACACAGCAAAACTTGCTAAACACTCAGTTTCGAGCTTCTGGGCCGAAATCTTGCCCCACTTCACTTTAAGACTGAAAGAGTAGCCGACACCCCCGTACGCGCGTCGCGATTTTGACCTACTTCGGTTAAATTTCCCGGAACTTGGGGGATATTTTCCAGTCCCGGGGACTCTAAACTGACCCGCGACGTCCTTGGTCTGCAGTAAAATGGACACAGCAAAACTTTTTGAACGCTTACTTTTGAGCTTGTGGGCCTAAATATAGCCACACTTCACTTTAAGAATTAAGCAGTAGCCGAGACCGCGTTACGCGCATCGTGATTTGGAAAACATTCTCCTGGCTATCCTGGAACTTGGGGAATATTTTTCAGTCCCGGGGACTCTAAACTAACTCCCAATAGCCATGGTTTGCAGTGAAATTTACACAGCACAAGTTTTTGAAGCATACTTTCGACCTTCTAGGCCGAAATATAGTCCCACATCACTTACGACTTAAAGAGTAGCCGAGACCGGCGTGCGCGCATCGTGATTTTGATCAACTTCGGGTCGATATTCCGGAACTTGGGGGATACTTTCCAGTCCCAGGGACTCTAAACTAACTCTTGATGGCCTTGGTTTGCAGTGAAATGGAGACTGCAAAACTTTTTGAAAACTCACCTTCAAGCTTCTGGGCCGAAATATAGCCCACTTTACTTTAATACTGAAAAAGTAGCCGAGACCGCCTTACGCGCATCGTGATTTTGACAAACTTGGGGTGGATTTCCCGGAACTTGGGGGATATTTTCAAGTCCCTTGGACGCTAAACTAGGTGCCGATGGCCTTGTTTTGCAGTGAAATGGACACAGCAAAGCTTTTTGAACGCTCACTTTCGAGGTTGTGGGCCGAAATATAGCCACACTTCACTTTAAGACTGAAACAGTAGCCGAGACCACGTTTCGCGCATCGTGATTTTGATCAACTTCGGCTCGATTTCCCCGAACTTGCGAAATATTTTCCAGTCCCGGGGACTCTAAACTACGTCGTCCTGGTCTTGGTTTGCAGTGAAACGGAAACAGAAAAAGTTTTTGAACGCATACTTTCGAGCTTCTGGACCGAAATAGAACCCCACTTCACTTGAAGACTGAAAGAGTAGCAGAGACCGTCTTACGTGCATCGTGATTTTGACCAACCTCGGCTCAATTTCCCGGACCTTGTGGCATATTTTCTTGTCCCGGTGACGCTAAACTAAGTCCTGATGGCCTTGGTTTGCAGTGAAATGAACACAGCAAAACTTTTTGAACGCTCACTTTCGGGCTTCTGGCCCGAAATACAGCCCCACTTCACTTTAAGACTGAAAGAGTAGCCGAGACTACCTTACGCAAATCGTGATTTTGACCAACTTCGGCTCGATTTCCCGGAAGTTGGGGGATATTTTCCAGTCCCGGAGACTCTAAACTAGCTCCTGATGGCTTTGGTTTGCAGTGAAATAAACGCAGGGAAACTTTTTGAACGCTCACTTTCAAGCTTCTGGGCAGGAATAAAGCCTCACTTCACTTTAAGACTGAAACAGTAAGTGAGACCGCCTAACGCGCACCGTGATTTTGACCAACTTCGGCTAAATATCCCTGAACTTGGGGGATATTTTCCAGTCCCGAAGACTCTTAAGTAACCCCTGATAGCCTTCGTTTGCATTGAAATGGATACAGCAAAAGTTTTTGAAGCTCACTTTTGAGCTTCTGGGCCGAAATATAGCCCCACTTCACTTTAAGACTGAAAGAGTAGCCAAGACCGTCTTGCGCGCATCGTGATTTTGACCAACGTCTTCTCCATTTTCCGGAACTTGGGAAATATATTGCAGTCCGGGGACTCTAAACTAACTCCTGATGGCCTTGGTTTGCAGTGAAATGGACACAGCAAATTCTTTGCAGCGCTCACTTTGGAGCTTCTGGGCCGAAATAGAGCCCCACTTCACTTTAAGACTGAAAGAGTAGCCGAGGCCGCCTTAGGCGCATCGTGATTTTGACCAACTTCGGCTTGAGTTGCCAGAACTTAAAAGATATTTTCCAGTCCCGAGGAGTCTAAACTAACTCCTGATGGCCTTGGTTTTCAGTGAAATGAACACAGGAAAACTTTTTGAACGCTCACTTTGGAGCTTCTGGACCGAAATATAGCCCTACTTTACTTTAAGACTGAAACAGTAGCCGAGACCGCCTTACGCGAATCGTTATTTTGACGAACTTCGTCTCGATTTCCCGGAAGCTGGGGGATATTTTCCAGTTCCTGGCACTGTAAGCTACTTCCTGAAGGCCTTCCTTTGCAGTGAAATGGGCACAGCATAACTTTTTGAACGCTCACTTTCGAGCTTCTGGGCCGAAATATACAGCCGCGTCACTTTAAGACTAAAAGAGTAGCCGAGACTGCTTTACGCGCATCGTGATTTTGACAAACTTCGGCTCGATCTCCCGCAACTTGGGGGATATTTTGATGTCCCGGACACTGTAAACTATCTCCTTATGTGGCTTGGTTCGCGGTGAAATGGACACAGCAAAACTTTTTGAACTTTCACTTTCGAGCTTCTGAGCCGAAGTATAGCCCCAGTTCACTTTAAGAATGAAAGAATAGCCGAGACCGCCTTACGCGCATCGTGATTTTGACCAACTTTGGCTCGATTTCCCGGGAAATGGGGAATATTTTCCGGTACCGGGGACTCTAAAGTAACTCCTGATTGCTTTGGTTTACATTGAAATGGAGAGAGCAAAACTTTTTCAACGCTCCCCTTCGGGCTTCTGAGTCGAAATATAGCCCCACTTCAGTTTAAGACTGAAAGAGTAGCCGACACCTTCTTACGCGCATCGTGATTTTGACAACCTTCGGCTTGAGTTGCCAGAACTTAAGGGATATTTTCCAGTCCCGTGGACTCTAAACTAACTCATGATGGCCTTGGTTTTCAGGTAAATTGAGAGAGCAAAACTTTTTGAACGCTCACTTTCGAGCTTCTGGGCCGAAATATACAGCCACGTCACTTTAAGACTAAAAGAGTAGCCGAGACTTCTTTACGCGCATCGTGATTTTGAGAAACTTCGGCTCGATTTCCCGGGACTTGGGGGATATTTTGATGTTCCGGACACTGTAAAAAATCTGCTGATGTGGGTTGGTTTGCGGTGAAATGGACACAGCAAAACGTTTTTTGCACTTTCACTTTGTAGCTTCTGGGCCGAAATATAGCCCCAGTTCACTTTAAGAATGAAAGAGTAGCCGAGACCGCCTTACGCGCATCGTGATTTTGACAAAATTCGGCTCGTGTTCCCCGAACTTGGGCGATATTTTCCAGTCCCGAGGAGTGTAAACTAACTCCTGATGGCGTTGGTTTCCAGTAAAATGAACACAGTAACACGTTTTGAACGCTTATTATCGAGCGTATGGGATGAAATATAGCCCCACTTCACTTTAAGACTGAAAGAGTAGGCGAGACCGCCTTACGCGCATCGTGATTTTCAGCAACTTTCGCTCGATTTTCTAGAATTTTGGCGATATTTTCAAGTCCCGGGGACTCTAAACTAACTCCTGATGGCCTTGGTTTCGAGTGAAACTGACACAGGAACAGTTTTTGAACGCGCACTTCCGAGTTTGCTGGCCGAAATATAGCCCTACTTCTTTTTAAGACTGAAAGAGTAGCCGGAAGCGCCTTAAGCGCATTGTGATTTTGAGGATCTTTGGGTCGATCTGGCGAAACTTGGGAGATATTTTCCAGTCCCAAAGTTTCTAAACTCACTCCTGATTGTCTAAGATGTGAGTGAAATAGAGACAAAAATTTTTGAACCCTTACTTTCGAGCTTCTGGAGTTAAATCTAAGCCCACTTTACCTTAAGACTGAAAGAGTAGCCGAGACCCCCTTAAGCGCATCGTGATTTTGACTAACTTCGGGTGGATTTCCCGTAACTTGGGGGATATTTCCAGTCCCTTGGACGCTAAACTAAGTCCTGATTGCCTTGTTTTGAAGTAAAATGGACACAACAAAGCTTTTTGAACGCTCACTTTCTAGCTTGTGCGCCGAAATATAGCCCCACTTCACTTTAGGACTGACAAAGTAGCCGAGACCACGTTACGCGCATAATGAATTTGATCAACTTCGGCTCGATTTCTCGGGACTTGGGGGATATTCTCCAGTCCCGGGGACTCTAAACTAACTTCTGATGGCCTTGGTTTGGACTGAAAGTGAGAGAGCAAAACTTTTTAAACGCTCACTTTCGAGCTTCTGGGCCGAAATATTGCCCCACTTCACTTTAAGACTGAAAGAGTAGCCAAGACCACCTTACGCACATCCTAATTTTGACCAACTTCGGCTGGATTTACCGGAACTTGGGGGATATTTTCCAGTCGCGAGGACTCTTAAGTAACCCCTGATGGCCTTGGTTTGCATTGAAATGGATACAGCAAAACTTTTTGAACGCTCACTTTTGAGCTTGTGGGCCGAAATATAGCCCCACTTCACTTTAAGACTGAAAGAGTAGCCGAGACCGTCTTACGCAAATCGTGATTTTGACCAACTTCGGGTCGGTTTCCCGGAACTTGGGGGATATATTCCATTTCCCCTGTCTCTAAACTAACTCCTGATGGCCTTGGTTTTCAGTGAAATGGACAAAGGAAAGCTTTTTGAACGCTCCCTTTCGAGCTTCTGGGCCGAAATAGAATCCCACTTCACTTTCAGACTGAAATAGTAGCCGAGACCGCCTCACGCGCATCGTGAGTTACACCAAGTTCAGCTCGATTTCACGAAACTTTTGGGATATTTTCCAGTCCGGGGGACTCTAAACTAACTCCGGATGGCCTTGGTTTGCACTGAAATGTGCAGAGCATAACTTTTTGAATGCCCACTTTGGAGTTTGTGGGCTGAAATATAGCCCCACTTCACTTTAAGACTGAAAGAGTAGCCGAGATCGCCTTACGCGCATCGTGATTTTGACCATTTTCGGATCAATTTCTCGGAACTTGGGGGATATTTTCCAGTCCCCGGGACTCTAAACTAACTCCTTATCGCCTTGCTTTGCATTGAAATGGACAGAGCAAAACTTTTTGAACGCTCCCTTTCGAGCTTGTGGGCCGAAATATAGCCACACTTTACTTTAAGACTGCAACAGTAGCCGAGACCGCATTTCGCGCATCGTGATTTTGATCAACTTCGGCTCGCTTTCCCGGAACTTGGGGAATATTTTCCAGTCCCGGGGACCCTAAACTAACTTTTGATAGCTTTGGTTTTCAGTAAAATGCACACAGCAAAAGTTTTTGAACGCTCACTTTCGAGCTTCCGGACAGAAATATAGCCCCACTTCACTTTAAGACTGAAAGGGTAGCCGAGACCGCTTTGGGAGCATCGTGATTTTGACCAACTTCAGCTCGACTTACCGGAACTTGGGGAATATTTTCCAGTCCCAGGGACGCTAAACTAAGTCCTGATGGCCTTGTTTTTCAGTCAAAGAACACAGCAAAACTTTTTGAACGCTCACTTTCGGGCTTCTGGCCCGAAATATAGCCCCACTTCACTTTAAGACTGAAAGAGTAGCCGAGACCGCCTTACGCGAATCGTTATTTTGACGAACTTCGGCTCGGTTTCCCGGAAGTTGGGGGATATTTTCCAGTCCCGGGGATTCTAAACTAGCTCCTGATGGCTTTGGTTTGCAGTGAAATAAACACAGGGAAACTTTTTGAACGCTCACTTTCAAGCTCCTGGGCAGGAATAAAGCCTCACTTCACTTTAAGACTGAAACAGTAAGTGAGACCGCCTAACGCGCACCGTAATTTTGACCAACTTCGGCTAAATTTCCCTGAACTTGGGGGATATTTTCCAGTCCCGAAGACTCTCAAGTAGCCCCTGATGGCCTTCGTTTGCATTGAAATGGATACAGCAAAACTTTTTGAACGCTCACTTTTGAGCTTCTGGGCCGAAATATAGCCCCACTTCACTTTAAGACTGAAAGAGTAGCCAAGACCGTCTTGCGCGCATCGTGATTTTGACCAACGTCTTCTCCATTTTCCGGAACCTGGGAAATATATTGCAGTCCCGGAGACTCTAAACTATCTCCTGATGGCCTTGGTTTGCAGTGAGATGGACACAGCAAATTTTTTGCAGCGCTCACTTTGGAGCTTCTGGGCCGAAATAGAGCCCAACTTCATTTTAAGCCTGAAAGAGTAGCTGAGTCCGCCTTAGGCGCATCGTGATTTTGACCAACTTCGGCTTGATCTGCCAGAACTTAAAAGATATTTTCCAGTCCCGGGGACTCTAAACTAACTCATGATGGCCTTGGTTTTCAGTGAAATTCAGAGAGGAAAACTTTTTGAACGCTCACTTTGGAGCTTCTGGACCGAAATATAGCGCTACTTAACTTTAAGACTGAAAGAGTAGCCGAGACCGCCTTACGCGAATCGTTATTTTGACCAACTTCGTCTCGATTTCGCGGAACTTGGGGGATATTTCCAGGTCCGGGCACTGTAAACTACTTCCTGAGGGCCTTCCTTTGCAGTGAAATGGGCACAGCATAACTTTTTGAACGCTCACTTTCGAGCTTCTGGGCCGAAATATACAGCCGCGTCACTTTAAGACTCAAAGAGTAGCCGAGACTGCTTTACGCGCATCGTGATTTTGACAAACTTCGGCTCGATCTCCCGGAACTTGGGGGATATTTTGATGTCCCGGAGACTGTCAACTGTCTCCTAATGTGGCTTGGTTCGCGGTGAAATGGACACAGCAAAACTTTTTGAACTTTCACTTTCGAGCTTCTGGGCCGAAATATAGCCCCAGTTCACTTTAAGAATGAAAGAATAGCCGAGACCGCCTTACGCGCATCGTGATTTTGACCAACTTTGCCTCGATTTCCCGGGAAATGGGGAATATTTTCCGGTACCGGGGACTCTAAAGTAACTCCTGATTGCCTTGGTTTGCATTGAAATGGAGAGAGCAAAACTTTTTCAACGCTCTCCTTCGGGCTTCTGAGCCGAAATATAGCCCCACTTCAGTTTAAGACTGAAAGAGTAGCCGACACCGTCTTAGGCGCATCGTGATTTTGACGAACTTCGGCTCGATTTCCCGAAACTTCGGGGATATATTCAAGTCCCAAGGACTCTAAACTAACCCCTGATGGCCTAGGTCTGCAGTGAAATGGACACAGCAAGTTTTTTTTGAACGCTTACTTTCGAAATTCTGGGCCGAAATATAGCCCCACTTCACTTTAACACTGAAATAGTAGCCGAGACCGCCTTAGACGCATCGTGATTTTGACCAACTTCGGCTTGAGTTGCCAGAACTTAAGGGATATTTTCCAGTCCCGTGGACTCTAAACTAACAAATGATGGCCTTGGTTTTCAGGTAAATTGAGAGAGCAAAACTTTTTAAACGCTCACTTTCGAGCTTCTGGGCCGAAATATACAGCCACGTCGCTTTAAGACTAAAAGAGTAGCCGAGACTGCTTTACACGCATCGTGATTTTGAGAAACTTCGGCTCGATTTCCCGGGACTTGGGGGATATTTTGATGTCCCGGACACTGTAAACAATCTGCTGATGTGGCTTGGTTTGCGTTAAAATGGACACAGCAAAACTTTTTGAACTTTCACTTTCTAGCTTCTCGGCCGAAATATAGCCCCAGTTCACTTTAAGAATGAAAGAGTAGCCGAGACCGCCTTACGCGCATCGTGTTTTGACAAAATTCGGCTCGATTTCCCAGAACTTGGGCGATATTTTCCAGTCCCGAGGAGTCTAAACTTACTCCTGATGGCCCTGGTTTGCAGTGAAATGAACACAGCACAACTTTTTGAACTTTCACTTTCTAGCTTCTCGGCCGAAATATAGCCCCAGTTCACTTTAAGAATGAAAGAGTAGCCGAGACCGCCTTACGCGCATCGTGATTTTGACAAAATTCGGCTCAATTTACCCGAACTTGGGCGATATTTTCCAGTCCGAGGAGTCTAAACTAACTCCTGATGGCCTTGGTTTGCAGTGAAATGGACGCAGGAACACTTTTTGAACGCTCAGTTTCGAGCTTCTGGGCCGAAATACAGCGGTATTTCACTTTAAGACTGAAATAGTAGCCGCGACCGCCTTACGAGCATCGTGATTTTGACCAAGTTCAGCTCGATTTCCCGGAACTTGGGGGATATTTTCCAGTCCGGGGGACTTCAACTAACTCCTGATGGCCTTGGTTTGCAGTTAAATGCAGAAAGCCTAACTTTTTAAAGGGTCACTTTCGAGCTTCTGGGCCGAAATATAGCCCCACTTTACTTTAAGACTGAAAGAGTAGCCGAGACCGTCTTACGCGCATCGTGATTTTGACCAACTTCCGTTCGATTTCCCGGAACTTCGGGGACATATTCCAGTCCCGGGGGCTCTAAACTAACTGCTGCTGGCCTTGGTTTGCAGTGAAATGGACACAGCACATTTTTTTGAACGCTCACTTTCGAGCTTCTTGGCCCAAATATAGCCCTACTTCACTTTAAGACTGAAAGAGTAGCCGAGACCGCTTTACGCGCAACGTAATTTGACCAACTTCGGCTCGATCTCCCGGAAGTTGGCGAATATTTTCAATTCCCGGGGAAGCTAAACTAACTTCCGATGGCTTTAGTTTACAGTTAAATGCACACATCAAAACTTTTTGAACGCTCACTTTCGAGCTTATGGGTCGAAATATAGCCCCACTTAACTTTAAGACTGAAAGAGTAGCCGAGACCGCCTTACGCGCATCGTGATTTTGGGATACTTCGGCTCGATTTCCCGCAAATAGGGGGATATATTCCGGTCCTGGGCACTCTAAACTAACTCCTGATGGCCTTGGTTTCCAGTGAAATGGACACAGGAAGACTTTTTGAACGCGCACTTTCGAGCTTGCTGGCCGAAATATAGCCCTACTTCTTTTTAAGACTGAAAGAGTAGGCGGAAGCGCCTTACGCGTATTGTGTTTTTGAGGATCTTCGGCACGATCTGGCGAAACTTGGGAGATATTTTCCAGTCCCAAAGTCTCTAAACTCACTCCTGATTGTCTAAGATGTGAGTGAAATAGAGACAAAAACTTTTGAACCCTTACTTTCGAGCTTCTGGAGTTAAATCTAAGCCCACTTTACCTTAAGACTGAAAGAGTAGCCGAGACCCCCTTAAGCGCATCGTGATTTTGACTAACTTCGGGTGGATTTCCCGTAACTTGGGGGATATTTCCAGTCCCTTGGACGCTAAACTAAGTCGTGATGGCCTTGTTTTGCAGTGAAATGGACACAGGAAAACTTTCTAAACACTCAGTTTCGAGCTTCTGGGCCGAAATATTGCCCCACTTCACTTTAAGACTGAAAGAGTAGCCGAGACCGCCGTACGCGCGTCGTGATTTTGACCAACTTCGGTTAAGTTTCCCGGAACTTTGGGGATATTCTCCAGTCCCGGGGACTCTAAACTGACCCGCGACGTCCTTGGTCTGCAGTAAAATGGACAGAGGAAAACTTTTTGAACGCTCACTTTTGAGCTTCTGGGCCGAAATATAGCTCCACTTCACTTTAAGAGTGAAATAGTAGCCGAGACCGCCTTACGCCCATCGTAATTTTGACAAAATTCGGCTCGATTTTTCGGAACTTGGGGGATATTTTCCAGTCTTGCGGACTCTAAAATAACTCCTGATGGCCTTGCTCTGGAGTGAAATAGACACAGCACAACTTTTTGAACGCTCATTTTCCAGCTTCTGGGCGGAAATATTGCTCCAGTTCACTTTAAGAATGAAAGAGTAACCGGGACCGCCTTACGCGCATCGTGATTTTGACCAACTTTGGCTCGATTTCCCGGGAAATGGGGGATATTTTCCGGTACCGGGGACTCTAAACTAACTCCTGATTGCCTAGGCCGAAATGTAGCCCCAGTTCATTTTAAGACTGAAAGAGTAAACGAAACTGCCGTACGCTTATCGTAATTTTAAGAAAGTTTGGCTCAATTTGCCGAAACTTGGAGGATAGCTTCCAGTCTCGAGGATTCTAAACTATCTCCTGATGGACTTAGTTCTTAGTGAAATGGACACAGGTAAAAGGAGAGCACGCTCGGTGTCGAGCTTGTAGAACCGAAATATAGCCCCACTTCATTTTCGGAGTAAACGAGTAGCCGAGACCGCCTTACGCGCATCGTAAGTTTGAACATCTTTGGCTCGATTTGCCGGAATTCGGGGAATATTTTCAACTCCCGAGGACTCTATGCTAACTCCTGATGAACTTAGTTTTCAGTGATATGTACACAGGCAAAAGGAGCGCACGCTCGGTGTTGAGCTTGTCGGCCGAAATATAGCCACACTTCATTTTAAGACTGAAAGAGTAGCCGAGACCGCCTTACGCGCATCGTGATTTTGGGCCACTTTTGCTCGATTTCCCGGAAGTTGGCGAATAATTTAAAGTCCCGGGGACGCTAAACTAACTCCCGATGACCTTGGTTTGCAGTTTAATGAACACAGCAAAACATTCTGAACGCTCACCTTCGAGCTTCAGGGCCGAAATATAGCCCTACTTAAATTTAAGACTGAAAGAATAGCCGAGAGCCCGTTACGCGCATCGTAATTTTCATCAACTTCGGCACCATTTCCCGGAACTTGGAGAATATTTTCCAGTCCCGGGGAATCTAAACTAACTCCCGATGACCTTGGTTTGCAGTTTAATGAACACAGCAAAACATTCTGAACGCTCACCTTCGAGCTTCAGGGCCGAAATATAGCCCTACTTAAATTTAAGACTGAAAGAATAGCCGAGAGCCCGTTACGCGCATCGTAATTTTCATCAACTTCGGCACCATTTCCCGGAACTTGGAGAATATTTTCCAGTCCCGGGGACTCTATACTAACTCCTGATGGCCTTGGTTTGCAGTGAAATGGACACAGCAAAACTTTTTGAACGCTCATTTTCGAGCTTGTGGGCCTATATATAGTCACACTTCACTTTAAGACTGATACAGTAGCCGAGACCGCGTTACGCGTATCGCGATTTTGATCAACTTCTGCTCGCTTTCCTGGAACGTGGGGAATATTTTCCAGTCCCGGGGACTCTAAACTAACTCCTCATTGCCATGGTTTGCAGTGAAATTCACACAGCACAAGTTTTTGAACGCACACTTTGGAGCTTCTAGGCCGAAGTATAGTCCCACATCACTTACGACTTAAAGAGTAGCCGAGACCGGCGTGCGCGCATCGTGATTTTGATCAACTTCGGGTCGATATTCCGGAACTTGGGGGATACTTTCCAGTCCCAGGGACTCTAAACTAACTCTTGATGGCCTTGGTTTGCAGTGAAATGGAGACAGCAAAACTTTTTGAACGCTCACCTTCAAGCGTCTGGGCCGAAATATAGCCCACTTTACTTTAATACTGAAAAAGTAGCCGAGACCCCCTTGCGCGCATCGTGCTTTTGACAAACTTCGGGTGGATTTCCCGGAACTTGGGGGATATTTTCCAGTCCCTTGGACGCTAAACTAGGTGCCGATGGCCTTGTTTTGCAGTGAAATGGACACAGCAAAGCTTTTTGAACGCTCACTTTCGAAGTTGTGGGCCGAAATATAGCCACACTTCACTTTAAGACTGAAACAGTAGCCGAGACCACGTTTCGCGCATCGTGATTTTGATCAACTTCGGCTCGATTTCCCCGAACTTGCGAAATATTTTCCAGTCCCGGGGAGTGTAAATTAACTCGTGCTGGTTTTGGTTTGCAGTGAAACGGAAACAGAAAAAGTTTTTGAACGCATACTTTCGAGCTTCTGGACCGAAATAGAAACCCACTTCACTTGAAGATTGAAAGAGTAGCCGAGAGCGCCTTACGTGCATCGTAATTTGGAGCAACTTCGGCTGGATTTGCCGGAACTAAGGGGATATATTCCAGTTCTGAGGACTCTAAACTAATTCCTGATGGCCTTGGTTTGCAGTAAAACGGACCCAGCAAAACTTTTTGAACGCTCAATTTCGAGCTTCTGGGCCAAAATATAGCCCCCAATTACTTTAACACTGAAAGAGTAGCCGAGACCGCCTTACGCGCATCGTGATTTTGACAAACTTCGGGTTGATTTCCCGGAACTTGGGGGATATTTTCCAGTCCCGGGAACTCTCAACTAACTCCTGCTTGTCTTGGTTTGCAGTGAAATGGACAAAGCGAAAGTTTTTGAACGCTCACTCTCGAGCTTCTGGGCCGAAATAGAGCCCCATTTTACTTTAAGACTGAAAGAGTAGGCGAGACCGTCTTGGGCGAATCGTGATTTTGACCAATTTCGCGTTTATTTCCCGAAACTTGGGGGATATATTCCAGTCAAAGGGACTCTAAAGTAACTCCTGATGGCCTTGGTTTTCAGTTAAATGGACAGAGCACAACTTTGGAGCTTCTGGGCAGAAATATAGCCCCACTTTACTTTAAGACTGAAAGAGTAGATGAGACCGCCTTACGCGCATCGTAATTTTGACGAACTTCGAATGGATTTCCCGGAACTTGGGGGATATTTTGCAGTCCCTTGGAGGCTAAACTAAGTCCTGATGGCCTTGTTTTGAAGTAAAATGGACACAACAAAACTTTTTGAACGCTCACTTTCTAGCTTGTGGGCCGAAATATAGCCACACTTCACTTTAGGACTGACACAGTAGCCGAGACCACGTTACGCGCATCATGAATTTGATCAACTTCGGCTCTATTTCCCGGGACTTGGGGGATATTGTCCTGTCCCAGGGACTCTAAACTAACTTCTGATGGCCTTGGTTTGCACTGAAAGTGACAGAGCAAAACTTTTTAAACACTCACTTTCGAGCTTCTGGGCCGAAATATTGCCCAACTTCAGTTTAAGAGTCAAAGAATAGCCGAGACCACCTTACGCACATCGTGATTTTGACCAACTTCGGCTCGATTTTCCGGAACTTGGAGGATATTTTGCAGTCCCGAGGACTCTTAAGTAACCCCTGATGGCCTTGGTTTGCATTGAAATGGATACAGCAAAACTTTTTGAACGCTCACTCTCGAGCTTCTGGGCCGAAATATAGCCCCACTTCACTTTAAGACTGAAAGAGTAGCCGAGACCGTCTTGCGCAAATCGTGATTTTGATCAACTTCGGGTCGGTTTCCCGAAACTTGGGGGATATATTCCATTTCCGCTGGCTCTAAACTAACTCCTGATGGCCTTGGTTTTCAGTGAAATGGACAAAGGAAAGCTTTTTGAACACTCTCTTTGTAGCTTCTGGGCCGAAATAGAATCCCACTTTACTTTCAGACTGAAATAGTAGCCGAGACCGCCTCACGCGCATCGTGAGTTACACCAAGTTCAGCTCGATTTCACGCAACTTTTGGGATATTTTCCAGTCCGGAGGACTGTAAACTAACTCCAGATGGCCTTCGTTTTCACTGGAATGGGCACAGCATAACTTTTTGAACGCCCACTTTGGAGCTTCTGGGCCGAAATATAGCCCCACTTCCCTTAAGACTGAAAGAGTAGCCGAGATCGCCTTACGCGCATCGTGATTTTGACCATTTTCGGATCGATTTCTCGGAACTTGGGGGATATTTTCCAGTCCCGGGGATTCTAAACTAACTCCTGATGGCCTTGTTTTGCAGTGAAATGGACACAGCAAAACTTTTTGAACGCTCCCTTTCGAGCTTGTGGGCCGAAATATAGCCACACTTAACTTTAAGACTGAAACAGTAGCCGAGACCGCATTTCGCGCATCGTGATTTTGATCAACTTCGGCTCGCTTTCCCGAAACTTGGGGAATATTTTCCAGTCCCGGGGACCCTAAACTAACTTTTGATAGCTTTGGTTTGCAGTAAAATGCACACAGCAAAACTTTTTGAACGCTCACTTTGGAGCTTCTGGACAGAAATATAGCCCGACTTTACTTTAAGAGTGAAAGAGTATCCGAAACCGCCTTACGTATATCGTAATTTTGACGAACTTCGAACGGATTTCCCGGAACTTGGGGTATATTTTCCAGTCCCTTGGACGCTAAACTAAGTCGTGATGGCCTTGTTTTGAAGTGAAAAGGACGCAGCAAAACTTTTTGAACGCTCACTCTCTAGCTTGTGGGCCGTAATATAGCCACACTTGACTTTAAGACTGAAACAGTAGCCGAGACCACGTTACGCGCATCATGAATTTGATCAACTTCGGCTCCAATTCTCGGGACTTGGGGGATATTTTCCAGTCCCGGGGACTGTAACCTAACTCCTGATAGCCTTGGTTTGCATTGAAATGGACACAGCACAATTTTTTGAACGGACACTTTCGACATTCTGCGCCGAAATATAGCCCCACTTCACTTAAGACTAAAAGAGTAGCCGAGAGCGCCCTGCTCGCATCGTGAGTTTGCAAACTTCGGTTCGATAATCTGGAACTCTGGGGATATTTTCCAGTCCCAAGAACTCTAAACTAACTCCTGATGGCCTTGGTTTGCAGTGAAATGGACAGAGCAAAACTTTTTGAACGCTCACCTTCGAGCTACCTGGCCGAAATAAAGCCCCACTCTACTTTAAGACTTAAAGAGTAACCGAGACCACCTTACGCGCATTGTGATTTTGACAAACTTCGGGTGGATCTCCCGGAACTTGGGGAACATTTTCCAGTCCCTTGGACCCTAAACTAAGTCCTGATGGCCTTGTTTTGCAGTGAAATGGACACAGCAAAACTTTTTGAACGCTCCCTTTCGAGCTTGTGGGCCGAAATATAGCCACACTTGACTTTAAGACTAAAACAGTACCCGAGACCGCATTTCGCGCATCGTGATTTTGATCAACTTCGGCTCGCTTTCCCGGAACTTGGGGAATATTTTCCAGTCCCGGGGACCCTAAACTAACTTTTGATAGCTTTGGTTTGCAGTAAAATGCACACAGCAAAACTTTTTGAACGCTCACTTTCGAGCTTGTGGGCCGAAATATAGCCACACTTTACTTTAAGACTGCAACAGTAGCCGAGACCGCATTTCGCGCATCGTGATTTTGATCAACTTCGGCTCGCTTTCCCCGAACTTGGGCGATATTTTCAAGTCCCGGGGACTCTAAACCAACTCCTGATGGCTTTGGTTTGCAGTGAAATGGACGCAGGAACACTTTTTGAAGGCTCAGTTTCGAGCTTCTGGGCCGAAATACAACCGTATTTCACTTAAAGACTGAAATAGTAGCCGAGACCGCCTTACGAGCATCGCGATTTTGACCAAGTTCAGCTCGATTTCCCGGAATTTGGGGGTTATTTTCCAGTCCGGGGGACTTTAAACCAAGACCTGATGGACTTGGTTTGCAGTTAAATGCAGAAAGCGTAACTTTTTAAAGGGTCACTTTCGAGCTTCTGGGCCGAAATATAGCCCCACTTTACTTTAAGACTGAAAGAGTAGCCGAGACCGTCTTACGCGCATCGTGATTTTGACCAACTTCCGTTCGATGTCCAGGAACTTTGGGGATATATTCCAGTCCCGGGGACTCTAAACTAACTGCTGCTGGCCTTGGTTTCCAGTGAAATGGACACAGCACATTTTTTTGAACGCTCACTTTCGAGCTTCTCGGCCGAAATATAGCCCTACTTCACTTTAAGACTGAAAGAGTAGCCGAGACCGCCTTACGCGCATCGTAATTTTGACCAACTTCGGCTCGATTTCCCGGAAGTTGGCGAATATTTTCAATTTCCGGGGAAGCTAAACTAACTTCCGATGGCCTTAGTTTGCAGTTAAATGGACACAGCAAAACTTTTTGAACGCTCACTTTCGAGCTTATTGGTCGAAGTATAGCCCCACTTAACTTTAAGACTGAAAGAGTAGCCGAGACCGCCTCACGCGCATCGTGATTTTGGGATACTTCGGCTCGATTTCCCGCAAATAGGGGGATATTTTCCAGTCCCCGGGAATCTAAACTAACTCCTGATGGCCTTGGTTTCCAGTGAAATGGACACAGGAACACTTTTTGAACGCGCACTTTCGAGCTTGCTGGCCGAAATATAGCCCTACTTCTTTTTAAGACTGAAAGAGTAGGCGGGAGCGCCTTACGCGCATTGTGTGTTTGAGGATCTTCGGCTCGATCTGGCGAAACTTGGGCGATATTTTCCAGTCCCAAAGTCTCTAAACTCACTCCTGATTGTCTAAGATGTGAGTGAAATAGAGACAAAAACTTTTGAACCCTTACTTTCGAGCTTCTGGAGTTAAATCTAAGCCCACTTTACCTTAAGACTGAAAGAGTAGCCGAGACCCCCTTAAGCGCATCGTGATTTTGACTAACTTCGGGTGGATTTCCCGTAACTTCGGGGATATTTCCAGTCCCTTGGACGCTAAACTAAGTCGTGATGGCCTTTTTTTGCAGTGAAATGGACACAGCAAAACTTTTTAAACACTCAGTTTCGAGCATCTGGGCCGAAATATTGCCTCACTTCACTTTAAGACTGAAAGAGTAGCCGAGACCGCCGTACGCGCGTCGTGATTTTGACCAACTTCGGTTAAGTTTCCCGGAACTTGGGGGATATTTTCCAGTCCCGGGGACTCTAAACTGACCCCCGACGTCCTTGGTCTGCAGTAAAATGGACAGAGGAAAACTTTTTGAACGCTCACTTTCGAGCTTCTGGACCGAAATAGAACCCCACTTCACTTGAAGACTGAAAGAGTAGCCGAGACCACCTTACGCACATCGTGATTGTGACCAACTTCGGCTCGATTTACCGTAACTTGGGGGATATTTTCGAGTCCTGAGGACTCTTAACTAACCCCTAATGGCCTTGGTTTGCATTGAAATGGATACAGCAAAACTTTTTGAAGGCTCACTTTTGAGCTTCTGGGCCGAAATATAGCCCCACTTCACTTTAAGACTGAAAGCGTAGCCGAGACCGTCTTACGCGCATCGTGATTTTGACCAACGTCTTCTCGATTTTCCGGAACTTCGGAAATACATTCCGCTCCCGGGGACTCTAAACTAACTACTAATAGCCTTGGTTTGCAGTGAAATGGAGACAGTAATTTTTTTTGAGCTTTGAGCTTGTGGGCCGAAATAGAGCCCCACTTCACTTTAAGACTGAAGGAGTAGCCGACACCGCCTTAAGCGCACCGTGATTTTGACCAACTTCGGCTCGATTTGCCAGAACTTGGGGGATATTTTCCAGTCCCGGGGACTCTAAACTGACCCCCGACATCCTTGGTCTGCAGTAAAATGGACACAGCAAAACTTTTTGGACGCTCAATTTTGAGCTTGTGGGCCGAAATATAGCTCCACTTCACTTTAAGAGTGAAAGAGTAGCCGAGACCGCCTTACGCCCATTGTAATTTTGGCAAAATTCGGCTCGATTTCCGGGAACTTGGGCGATATTTTCCAGTCCCGCGCACTCTAAAGTAACTCCTGATGGCCTTGCTCTGGAGTGAAATGGACACAGCACAACTTTTTGAACGCTCACTTTCCAGCTTCTGGGCGGAAATTTTACCCCAGTTCACTTTAAGAATGAAAGAGTAACCGGGACCGCCTTACGCGCATCATGATTTTGACCGACTTTGGCTCGATTTCCCGAAAAATGGGGGATATTTTCCGGTACCGGGGACTCTAAACTAACTCCTGATTGCCTTGGTTTGCGGTGAAATGGACACAGCACAACTTTTTGAACGCTCACGTTTGAGCTTCTGGGCCGAAGCATAGCCCTACTTCACTTTAAGACTGAAAGACTAGCCGAGACCGCCTTACGCGCATCGTGATTTTGGGCTACTTCAGCTCGATTTCCCGGAACTTGGGAGATAATTCCCAGTCCCGGGCACTCTAAACTAATTCCTGATGGCCTTGGTTTTCAGTGAAATGGACACAGCCAAACTCTTTGAAGGTTCACTTTCGAGCTTCTGGGCCGAAATATAGCCCCACCTCACTTTAAGACTGAAAGAGTAGCCGGGACCGCCTTACGCGCATGGTAATTTTGTCGAACTTCGGCTTGATTTCCTGGGACTTGGGGGATATTTTCCAGTCCCGGAAGCTCTAAACTAACTCCTGAATTTCTTGGTTTTTAGTGAAATGGACACAGGTAAAAGGGGCGCACGCTGGGTTTCCAGGTTGTAGGCCGAAATATAGCCCCACTTTATTTTAAGACTGAAAGTGTACACGAAACCGCCTTAAGCGCATCGAAATTTTTAGCCACTATGGCTCGATCTGCCAAAACTTGGGGGATATTTTCCAGTCGCGGGGACTCTACCCTAACTCTTGATGGCCTTAGTTTTCAGTCAAATGGTCACAGGTTACCGGAGCGCACGCTCGGTGTCGAGTTTCTAGGCCGAAATATAGCCCCAGTTCATTTTAAGACTGAAAGAGTAAACGAAACTGCCGTACGCTTATCGTAGTTTTAAGAAAGTATGGCTCAATTTGCCGAAACTTGGAGGATAGCCTCCAGTCTCGAGGATTTTAAACTATCTCCTGATGGACTTAGTTCTCAGTGAAATGGACACAGGTAAAAGGAGAGCACGCTCGGTGTCGAGCTTGTAGAACCGAAAAATAGCCCCACTTCATTTTCGGAGTAAACGAGTAGCCGAGACCGCGTTACGCGCATCGTGATTTTGAGCATCTTTGGCTCGATTTGAGGGAATTCTGGGAATATTTTCCAGTCCCGAGGACTCTATGCTAATTCCTGATGAACTTAGTTTTCAGTGATATGTACACAGGCAAAAGGAGCGCACGCTCGGTGTTGAGCTTGTCGGCCGAAATATAGCCCCACTTCATTTTAAGACTGAAAGAGTAGCCGAGACCGCCTTACGCGCATGGTGATTTTGAGCAACTTTGGCTCGATCTGCCAGAATTTGGGAAATATTTTCCAGTCCCAAGAACTCTAAACTAACTCCTCATGGCCTAAGATGGCAGTGAAATGGACACAGGTAAAATGAGCGCACGCCCGGTCTCGAGCTTCTAGGTCGAAATATAGCCGCCCTTAATTTTAAGACTGAAAGAGTAGCCGAGACCGCCTTACGCGCATCGTGATTTTGGGCCACTTTTGCTCGATTTCCCGGAAGTTGGCGAATAATTTAACGTCCCGGGGACGCTAAACTAACTCCCGATGACCTTGGTTTGCAGTTTAATGAACACGGCAAAACATTCTGAACGCTCACCTTCGAGCTTCAGGGCCGAAATATAGCCCTATTTAAATTTAAGACTGAAAGAATAGCCGAGAGCCCGTTACGCGCATCGTAATTTTCATCAACCTCGGCGCCATTTCCTGGAACTTGGAGAATGTTTTCCAGTCGCGGGGACTCTATACTAATTCCTGATGGCCTTGGTTTGCAGTGAAATGGACACAGCAAAACTTTTTGAACGCTCACTTTCGAGCTTGTGGGCCTATATGTAGCCACACTTCACTTTAAGACTGAAACAGTAGCCGAGACCGCGTTACGCGCATCGTGATTTTGATCAACTTCTGCTCGCTTTCCTGGAACTTGGGGAATATTTTCCAGTCCCGGGGACTCTAAGCTAACTCCTGATGGCCATGGTTTGCATTGAAATTCACACAGCACAAGTTTTTGAACGCACACTTTGGAGCTTCTAGGCCGAAATATAGTCCCACATCACTTACGACTTAAAGAGTAGCCGAGACCGGCGTGCGCGCATCGTGATTTTGACCAACTTCGGGTCGATATTCCGGAACTTGGGGGATACTTTCCAGTCCCAGGGACTCTAAACTAACTCTTGATGGCCTTGGTTTGCAGTGAAATGGAGACAGCAAAACTTTTTGAAAGCTCACCTTCAAGCTTCTGGGCCGAAATATAGCCCACTTTACTTTAATACTGAAAGAGTAGCCGAGACCGCCTTACGCGAATCGTGATTTTCACCAACTTCGGGTGGATTTTCCGGAACTTGGGGGATATTTTCCAGTCCCTTGGACGCTAAACTAGGTGCCGATGACCTTGTTTTGCAGTGAAATGGACACAGCAAAACTTTTTGAACGCTCACTTTCGAGCTTGTGGGCCGAAATATAGCCATACTTCACTTTAAGACTGAAACAGTAGCCGAGACCACGTTTCGCGCATCGTGCTTTTGATCAACTTCGGCTCGATTTCCCGGAACTTGCGAAGTATTTTCCAGTCTCGGGGACTCTAAACTAACTCGTGCTGGTTTTGGTTTGTAGTGAAACGGAAACAGAAAAAGTTTTTGAACGCATACTTTCGAGTTTCTGGACCGAAATAAAAACCCACTTCACTTGAAGACTGAAAGAGTAGCCGAGACCGCCTTACGTGCATCGTGATTTTGAGCAACTTCGGCTGGATTTGCCGGAACTAAGGGGATATATTCCAGTTCTGGGACTCTAAACTAATTCCTGATGGCCTTGGTTTGCAGTAAAACGGACCCAGCAAAACTTTTTGAACGCTCAATTTCGAGCTTCTGGGCCAAAATATAGCCCCCCATTACTTTAACACTGAAAGAGTAGCCGAGATCGCCTTACGAGCATCGTGATTTTGACAAACTTTGGGTTGATTTCCCGTAACATGGGGGATATTTTCCAGTCCCGGGGACTCTCAACTAACTCCTGCTTGTCTTGTTTTGCAGTGAAATGGACACAGCGAAAGTTTTTGAACACTCACTCTCGAGCTTCTGGGCCGAAATAGAGCCCCATTTTACTTTAAGACTGAAAGAGTAGGCGAGACCGTCTTGGGCGAATCGTGATTTTGACCAATTTCGCGTTTATTTTCCGAAACTTGGGGGATATATTCCAGTCAAAGGGACTCTAAAGTAACTCCTGATGGCCTTGGTTTTCAGTTAAATGGACAGAGCACAACTTTGGAGCTTCTGAGCAGAAAGATAGCCCCACTTTACTTTAAGACTGAAAGAGTAGATGAGACCGCCTTACGCGCATCGTAATTTTGACGAACTTCAAATGGATTTCCCGGAGCTTGGGGGATATTTTGCAGTCCCTTGGACGCTAAACTAAGTCCTGATGGCCTTGTTTTGAACTAAAATGGACACAACAAAACTTTTTGAACGCTCACTTTCTAGCTTGTGGGCCGAAATATAGCCACACTTCACTTTAGGACTGACACAGTAGCCGAGACCACGTTACGCGCATCATGAATTTGATCAACTTCGGCTCGATTTCCCGCCACTTGGGGGATATTCTCCAGTCCCGGGGACTCTAAACTAACTTCTGATGGCCTTGGTTTGCACTGAAAGTGACAGAGCAAAACTTTTTAAACACTCACTTTCGAGCTTTTGGGCCGAAATATTGCCCCACTTCACTTTAAGACTGAAAGAGTAGCCGAGACCACCTTACGCACATCGTAATTTTGACGAACTTCGGCTCGATTTACCGGAACTTTGGGGATATTTTCCAGTCCTGAGGACTCTTAAATAACCCCTGATGGCCTTGGTTTGCATTGATATAGATACAGCAAAACTTTTTGAAGATCACTTTTGAGCTTCTGGGCCGAAATATAGCCCCACTTCACTTTAAGACTGAAAGACTAGCCGACACTGCCTTAAGCGCACCGTGATTTTGACCAACGTGTTCTCGATTTGCCGGAACTTGGGAAATACATTCCACTCCCGGGGACTCTAAACTAACTCCTGATTGTCTTGGTTTTCAGTAAAATGGACACAGTGAAACTTTTTGAACGCTCACTCTCGAGCTTCTGGACCAAAATATAGCCCCACTTTACTTTAAGACTGAAAGAGTAGCCGAGACCGTCTTGCGCAAATCGTGATTTTGACCAACTTCGGGTCGGTTTCCCGGAACTTGGGGGATATATTCCATTTCGCGGGCTCTAAACTAACTCCTGGTGGCCTTAGTTTTTAGTGAAATGGACAAAGGAAAGCTTTTTGAACACTCTCTTTCTAGCTTCTGGGCCGAAATAGAATCCCACTTCACTTTCAGACTGAAATAGTAGCCGAGACCGCCTCACGCGCATCGTGAGTTAGACCAAGTTCAGCTCGATTTCACGCAACTTTTCGGATATTTTCCAGTCCCGGGGACTCTAAACTAACTCCGGATGGCCTTGGTTTGCACTGAAATGTGCAGAGCATAACTTTTTGAACGCCCACTTTGGAGCTTCTGGGCCGAAATATAGCCCCACTTCACTTAAGACTGAAAGAGTAGCCGAGATCGCGTTACGCGCATCGTGATTTTGACCATTTTCGGATCCATTTCTCGGAACTTGGGGGATATTTTCCAGTCCCGGGGACTCTAAACTAGCTCCTGATGGCTTTGGTTTGCAGTGAAATGAACGCAGGGAAACTTTTTGAACGCTCACTTTCAAGCTCCTGGGCAGGAATAAAGCCTCACTTCACTTTAAGACTGTAACACTAAGCGAGACCGCCTAACGCGCACCGTGATTTTGACCAGCTTCGGCTAAATTTCCCTGAACTTGGGGGATATTTTCCAGTCCCGAAGACTCTTAAGTAACCCCTGATGGCCTTCGTTTGCATTGAAATGGTTACAGCAAAACTTTTTGAAGCTCACTTTTGAGCTTCTGGACCGAAGTATAGCCCCACTTCACTTTAAGACTGAAAGACTAGCCAAGACCGTCTTGCGCACATCGTGATTTTGACCAACGTGTTCTCGATTTTCCGGAACTTGGGAAATATATTGCAGTCCCGGGGACTCTAAACTAACTCCTGATGGCCTTGGTTTGCAGTGAAATGGACACAGCAAATTTTTTGCAGCGCTCACTTTGGAGCTTCTGGGCCGAAATAGAACCCCACTTATCTTTAAGACTGAAAGAGTAGCCGAGGCCGCCTTAGGCGCATCGTGATTTTGACCAACTTCGGCTTGAGTTGCCAGAACTTAAAAGATATTTTCCAGTCCCGGGGACTCTAAACTAACTCATGATGGCCTTGGTTTTCAGTGAAATTCAGAGAGGAAACTTTCTGAACGCTCACTTCGAGCGTCTGGACCGAAATATAGCCCTACTTCAGTTTAAGACTGAAAGAGTAGCCGAGACCGCCTTACGCGAATCGTTATTTTGACAAACTTCGTTTCGATTTCGCGGAACTTTGGGGATATTTTGCAGTTCTGGCCACTGTAAACTACTTCCTAAGGGCCTTTCTTTGCAGTGAAATGGGCACAGCATAACTTTTTGAACGCTCACTTTCGAGCTTCTGGGCCGAAATATACAGCCACGTCACTTTAAGACTAAAAGAGTAGCCGAGACTGCTTTACGCGCATCGTGATTTTGACAAACTTCGGCTCGATTTCCCGCAACTTGGGGGATATTTTGATGTCCCGGAGACTGTAAACTATCTCCTGATGTGGCTTGGTTCGCGGTGAAATGGACACAGCAAAACTTTTTGAACTTTCACTTTCGAGCTTCTGGGCCGAAATATAGCCCGAGTTCACTTTAAGAATGAAAGAATAGCCGAGACCGCCTTACGCGCATCGTCATTTTGACCAAATTTGGCTCGATTTCCCGAAACTTCGGGTATATATTCAACTCCCAAGGACTCTAAACTAATCCCTGATGGCCTTGGTCTGAAGTGAAATGGACACAGCAAATTTTTTCAACGCTTACTTTCGAAATTCTGGTCCGAAATATAGTCCCACTTCACTTTAAGACTGAAATAGTAGCCGAGACCGCATTAGACGCATCGTGATTTTGACCAACGTCGGCTTGAGTTGCCAGAACTTAAGGGATATTTTCCAGTCCCATGGACTGTAAACTAACTCATGATGGCCTTGGTTTTCAGTTAAATTGAGAGAGCAAAACTTTTTGAACGATCACGTTCGACCTTCTGGGCCGAAATATACAGCCACGTCACTTTAAGACTAAAAGAGTAGCCGAGACTGCTTTACGCGAATTGTGATTTTGACAAACTTCGGCTCGATTTCCCGGGACTTGGGGTATATTTTGATGTCCGGGACACTGTAAACAATCTGCTGATGTGGCTTGGTTTGCGGGGAAATGGACACAGGAAAACTTTTTGAACTTTCACTTTCTAGCTTCTGGGCCGAAATATAGCCCCAGTTCACTTTAAGAATGAAAGAGTCGCCGAAACCGCCTGACGCGCATCGTCATTTTGACAAAATTCGGCTTGATTTCCCCGAACTTGGGCGATATTTTCCAGTCCCGAGGAGTCTAAACTAACTCCTGATGGCCTTGGTTTGAAGTGAAATGAACACAGCAAAACTTTTTGAACTTTCACTTTCTAGCTTCTCGGCCGAAATATAGCCCCAGTTCACTTTAAGAATGAAAGACTAGCCGAGACCGCCTTACGCGCATCGTGATTTTGACAAAATTAGGCTCGATTTCCCCGAAATTGGGCGATATTTTCAAGTCCCGGGACTCTAGAGCAACTCCTGATGGCCTTGGTTTGAAGTGAAATGGACGCAGGAATACTTTTTGAACGCTCAGTTTCGAGCTTCTGGGTCGAAATACAACCGTATTTCACTTTAAGACTGAATAGTAGCCGAGACCGCCTTACGAGCATCGTGATTTTGACCAAGTTCAGCTCGATTTCCCGGAACTTGGGGGTTATTTTCCAGTCCGGGGGACTTTAAACTAACTCCTGATGGCCTTGGTTTGCAGTTAAATGCAGAAAGCGTAACTTTTTAAAGGGTCACTTTCGAGCTTCTGGGCCGAAATATAGCCCCACTTTACTTTAAGACTGAAAGAGTAGCCGAGACCGTCTTACGCGCATCGTGATTTTGACCAACTTCCGTTCGATTTCCCGGAACTTCGGGGATATATTCCAGTCCCGGGGACTCTAAACTAACTGTTGATGGCCTTGGTTTGCAGTGAAATGGACACAGCACATTTTTTTGAACGCTCACTTTCGAGCTTCTCGGCCGAAATTCAGCGCTACTTCACTTTAAGATTGAAAGAGTAGCCGAGACCGCCTTACGCGCATCGTAATTTTGACCAACTTCGCCTCGATCTCCCGGAAGTTGGCGAATATTTTCAATTCCCGGGGAAACTAAACTAACTTCCGATGGCTTTAGTTTGCAGTTAAATGGACACAGCAAAACTTTTTGAACGATCACTTTCGAGCTAATGGCTCGAAATATAGCCCCACTTAACTTTAAGACTGAAAGAGTAGCCGAGACCGCCTTACGCGCATCGTGATTTTGGGATACTTCGACTGGATTTTCCGCAAATAGGGGGATATTTTCCAGTCCCGGGGACTCTGAACTAACTCCTGATGGCCTTGGTTTCCAGTGAAATGGACACAGGAACACTTTTTGAACGCGCACTTTCGAGTTTGCTGGCCGAAATATAACCCTACTTCTTTTTAAGACTGAAAGAGTAGGCGGGAGCGCCTTACGCGCATTGTGATTTTGAGCATCTTCGGCTCGATCTGGCGAAACTTGGGAGATATTTTCCAGTCCCAAAGTCTCTAAACTCACTCCTGATTGTCTAAGATGTGAGTGAAATAGAGACAAATTTTTGAACCCTTACTTTCGAGCTTCTGGAGTTAAGCTCACTTTACCTTAAGACTGAAAGAGTAGCCGAGACCCCCTTAAGCGCATCGTGATTTTGACTAACTTCGGGTGGATTTCCCGTAACTTGGGGGATATTTCCAGTCCCTTGGACGCTAAACTAAGTCGTAATGGCCTTGTTTTGCAGTGAAATGGACACAGCAAAACTTTTTAAACACTCAGTTTCGAGCATCTGGGCCGAAATATTGCCCCACTTCACTTTAAGACTGAAAGAGTAGACGAGACCGCTGTACGCGCGTCGTGATTTTGACCAACTTCGGTTAAATTTCCCGGAACTTGGGGGATATTTTCCAGTCCCGGGGACTCTAAACTGACCCCCGACGTCCTTGGTCTGCAGTAAAATGGACATAGCAAAACTTTTTGAACGCTCACTTTCGAGCCTCTGGGCGGAAATATTGCCCCAGTTCGCTTTAAGAATGAAATAGTATCCGGGACCGCCTTACGCGCATCCCGATTTTGGGCGACTTCGGCTCGACTTCCCGGAATTTGAGAGATAATTCCCAGTCCCGGGCACTCTAAACTAATTCCTAATTGGTTTTCAGTGAAATGGACACAGCTAAACTCTTTGAACGTTCACTTTCCAGCTTCTGGGCCGAAATATAGCCCCACTTCACTTTAAGACTGATAGAGTAGCCGTGACCGCCTTACGCGCATGGTAATTTTGTCGAACTTCGGCTTGATTTTCTGGGACTTGGGAGATATTTTCCAGTCCCGGAAGCTCTAAACTAACTCCTGAATGCCTTGGTTTTTAGTGAAATGGACACAGGTAAAAGGGGTGCACGCTAGGTTTGCAGGTTGTAGCCCGAAATATAGCCCCACTTTATTTTAAGACTAAAAGTGTACACGAAACCGCCTTAAGCGCATCGAAATTTTTAGCCACTATGGCTCGATCTGCCAAAACTTGGGGGATATTTTCCAGTCCCGGGGACTCTACCCTAACTCTTGATGGCCTTAGTTTTCAGTCAAATGGTCACAGGTAACAGGAGCGCACGCTCGGTGTCGAGCTTCTAGGCCGAAATGTAGCGCCAGTTCATTTTAAGACTGAAAGAGTAAACGAAACTGCCGTACGCTTATCGTAGTTTTAAGAAAGTATGGCTCAATTTGCCAAAACTTGGAGGATAGCTTCCAGTCTCGAGGATTCTAAACTATCTCCTGATGGACTTAGTTCTTAGTGAAATGGACACAGGTAAAAGGAGAGCACGCTCGGTGTCGAGCTTGTAGAACCGAAATATAGCCCCACTTCATTTTCGGAGTAAACGAGTAGCCGAGACCGCCTTACGCGCATCGTGATTTTGAGCATCTTTGGCTCGATTTGCCGGAATTCGGGGAACACTTTCCAGTCCCGAGGACTCTATGCTAACTCCTGATGAACTTAGTTTTCAGTGATATGTACACAGGCAAAAGGAGCGCACGCTTGGTGTTAAGCTTGTCGGCCGAAATATAGCCCCACTTCATTTTAAGACTGAAAGAGTAGCCGAGACCGCCTTACGCGCATGGTGATTTTGAGATACCTTGGCTCGATCTGCCAGAATTTGGGAAATATTTTCCAGTCCCAAGGACTCTAAACTAACTCCTGATGGCCTAAGATGTCAGTGAAATGGACACAGGTAAAATTAGCGCACGCCCGGTCTCGAGCTTCTAGGTCGAAATATAGCGCCCCTTAATTTTAACACTGAAAGAGTAGCCGAGACCGCCTTATCCGCATCGTGATTTTGGGCCACTTTTGCTCGATTCCCGGAAGTTGGCGAATAATTTAAATTCCCGGGGACGCTAAACTAACTCCCAATGACCTTGGTTTGAAGTTTAATGAACACAGCAAAACATTCTGAACGCTCACCTTCGAGCTTCAGGGCCGAAATATAGCCCTACTTAAATTTAAGACTGAAAGAATCGCCGAGAGCCCGTTACGCGCATCGTAATTTTCATCAACTTCGGCGCCATTTCCTGGAACTTGGAGAATATTTTCCAGTCCCGGGGACTCTATACTAACTCCTGATGGCCTTGGTTTGCAGTGAAATGGACACAGCAAAACTTTTTGAACGCTCACTTTCGAGCTTGTGGGCCAAAATATAGCCACACTTCACTTTAAGACTGAAACAGTAGCCGAGACCGCGTTACGCGCATCGTGATTTCGATCAACTTCTGCTCGCTTACCTGGAACTTGGGGAATATTTTCCAGTCCCGGGGACTCTAAACTAACTCCTGATTGCCATGGTTTGCAGTGAAATTCACACAGCACAAGTTTTTGAACGCACACTTTGGAGCTTCTAGGCCGAAATATAGTCCCACATCACTTACGACTTAAAGAGTAGCCGAGACCGGCGTGCGCGCATCGTGATTTTGACCAACTTCGGGTCGATATTCCGGAACTGGGGGGGATACTTTCCAGTCCCAGGGACTCTAAACTAACTCTTGATGGCCTTGGTTTGCAGTGAAATGGAGACAGCAAAACTTTTTGAACGCTCACCTTTAAGCTTCTAGGCCGAAATATAGCCCACTTTACTTTAATACTGAAAAAGTAGCCGACACCGCCTTACGTGCATCGTAATTTTGACGAACTTCGGGTGGATTTCCCGGAGCTTGGGGGATATTTTCCAGTCCCTTGGACGCTAAACTAAGTCCTGATGGCCTTGTTTTGAAGTAAAATGGACACAACAAAACTTTTTGAACGCTCACTTTCTAGCTTGTGGGCCGAAATATAGCCACACTTCACTTCAGGACTGACACAGTAGCCGAGACCACGTTACGCGCATCATGAATTTGATCAACTTCGGCTCGATTTCCCGGGACTTGGGGGATACTCTTCTGTCCCAGGGACTCTACACTAACTTCTGATGGCCTTGGTTTGCACTGAAAGTGACAGAGCAAAACTTTTTAAACACTCACTTTCGAGCTTCTGGGCCGAAATATTGCCCCACTTCACTTTAAGACTGAAAGAGTAGGCGAGACCACCTTACGCACATCGTGATTTTGACCAACTTCGGCTCGATTTTCCGGAACTTGGGGGATATTTTCCAGTCGCGAGGACTCTTAAGTAACCCCTGATGGCCTTGTTTTGCATTGAAATGGATACAGCACAACTTTTTGAACGGTCACTTTTGAGCTTCTGTACCGAAATATAGCCCCACTTCACTTTAAGACTGAAAGACTAGCCGAGACCGTCTTACGCGCATCGTGATTTTGACCAACGTCTTCTCGATTTTCCGCAACTTGGGAAATACATTCCACCACCGGGGACTCTAAACTAACTCCCGATAGCCTTGGTTTGCAGCGAAATAGACACGGTAATTTTTTTTGAGCTTTGAGCTTGTGGGCCGAAATAGAGCCCCACTTCACTTTAAGACTGAAGGAGTAGCCGACACCGCCTTAAGCGCACCGTGATTTTGACCAACTTCGGCTCGAATTGCCGGAACTTGGGGGATATTTTCCAGTCCCGGGGACTCTAAACTAACTCCTGATTGTCTTGGTTTTCAGTGAAATGGACACAGCGAACCTTTTTGAACGCTCACTCTCGAGCTTCTGGACCGAAATATAGCCCCACTTTACTTTAAGACTGAAAGAGTAGCCGAGACCGTCTTGCGCAAATCGTGATTTTGACCAACTTCGGGTCGGTTTCCCGGAACTTGGGGGATATATTCCATTTCCGCGGGCTCTAAACTAACTCCTGACGGCCTTGGTTTTCAGTGAAATGGACAAAGGAAAGCTTTTTGAACACTCACTTTGTAGCTTCAGGGCCGAAATAGAATCCCACTTCACTTTCAGACTGAAATAGTAGCCGAGACCGCCTCACGCGCATCGTGAGTTAGACCAAGTTCAGCTCGATTTCACGCAACTTTTGGGATATTTTCCAGTCCGGAGGAGTCTAAACTAACTCCGGATGGCCTTGGTTTGCATTGAAATGCGCACAGCATAACTTTTTGAACGCCCACTTTGGAGCTTCTGGGCCGAAATATAGCCCCACTTCACTTTAAGACTGAAAAAGTAGCCGAGACCGTCTTACGCGCATCGTGATTTTGACCATTTTCGGATCGATTTCTCGGAACTTGGGGAATATTTTCCGGTCCCGGGGACTCTAAACATATTCCTGATCGCCTTGCTTTGCATTGAAATGGACAGAGCAAAACTTTTTGACCCCTCACCTTCGAGCTTCCTGGCCGAAATAAAGCCCCATTTTACTTTAAGACTTAAAGAGTAACCGAGACCACCTTCCGCGCATTGTGATTTTGACAAACTTCGGGTGGATCTTCCGGAACTTGGGGAACATTTTCCAGTCCCTTGGACCCTAAACTAAGTCCTGATGGCCTTGTTTTGCAGTGAAATGGACACAGGAAAACTTTTTGAACGCTCATTTTCGAGCTTGTGGGCCGAAATATAGCTACACTTTACTTTAAGACTGAAACAGTAGCCGAGACCGCATTTCGCGCATCGTGATTTTGGTCAACTTCGGCTCGCTTTCCCGGAACTTGGGGAATATTTTTCAGTCCCGGGAACCCTAAACTAACTTTTGATAGCTTTGGTTTGCAGTGAAATGCACACAGCAAAACTTTTTGAACGGTCACTTTCGAGCTTCTGGAGAGAAATATAGCCCCACTTCACTTTAAGACTGAAAAGGTAGCCGAGACCGCTTTGGGAGCATCGTGATTTTGATCAACTTCAACTCGATTTACCGGAAGTTGGGGAATATTTTCCAGTCCCAGGGACGCTAAACTAGCTCGTGATGGCCTTGTTTTTCAGTCAAAGAACAGAGGAAAACTTTTTGAACGCACACTTTCAGGCGTCTGGGCCGAAATATAGCCTCACTTCAGTTTAAGACTGAAACAGTAGCCGATACCGCATTTCGCGCATCGTGATTTTGACAAACTTCGGCTCGATTTCCCGCAACTTGGGGGATATTTTGATATCCCGGAGACTGTAAACTATCTCCTGATGTGGCTTGGTTCGCGGTGAAATGGACACAGCAAAACTTTTTGAACTTTCACTTTCGAGCTTCTGGGCCGAAATGTAGCCCGAGTTCACTTTAAGAATGAAAGAATAGCCGAGACCGCCTTACGCGCATCGTGATTTTGACCAACTTTGGCTCGATTTCCCGGGAAATGGGGAATATTTTCCGGTACCGGGGACTCTAAAGTAACTCCTGATTTCCTTGGTTTGCATTGAAATGGAGAGAGCAAAACTTTTCCAACGCTCCCCTTCGGGCTTCTGAGCCGAAATATAGCCCCAATTCAGTTTAAGACTGAAAGAGTAGCCGACACCGTCTTACGCGCATCGTGATTTTGACCAACTTCGGCTCGATTTCCCGAAACTTCGGGTATATATTCAAGTCCCAAGGACTCTAAACTAACCCCTGATGGCCTTGGTCTGCAGTGAAATGGACACAGCAATTTTTTAGAACGCTTACTTTCGAAATTCTGGGCCGAAATATAGCCCCACTTCACTTTAAGACTGAAATAGTAGCCGAGACCGCCTTAGACGCATCGTGATTTTGACCAACGTCGGCTTGGGTTGCCAGAACTTAAGGGATATTTTCCAGTCCCGTGGACTGTAAACTAACTCATGATGGCCTTGGTTTTCAGTTAAATTGAGAGAGCAAAACTTTTTGAACGATCACTTTCGACCTTCTGGGCCGAAATATACAGCCACGTCACTTTAAGACTAAAAGAGTAGCCGAGACTGCTTTACGCGTATCGTGATTTTGAGAAACTTCGGCTCGATTTCCCGGGACTCGGGGGATATTTTGATGTCCCGGACACTGTAAACAATCTGCTGATGTGGCTTGGTTTGCGGTGAAATGGACACAGCAAAACTTTTTGAACTTTCACTTTCTAGCTTCTGGGCCGAAATATAGCCCCAGTTCACTTTAAGAATGAAAGAGTAGCCGAGACCACCTTACGCGCATCGTGATTTTGACAAAGTTCGGCTCGATTTCCCCGAACTTGGGCAATATTTTCCAGTCCCGAGGGGTCTAAACTAACTCCTGATGGTCTTGGTTTGCAGTGAAATGAACACAGCAAAACTTTTTGAACTTTCACTTCCTAGCTTCTGGGCCGAAATTAAGCCCCAGTTCACTTTAAGAATGAAAGAGTAGCCGAGACCGCCTTACGCGCATCGTGATTTTGACAAAATTCGGCTGGATTTCCCCGAACTTGGGCGATATTTTCCAGTCCCGAGGAGTGTAAACTAACTCCTGATGGCCTTGGTTTGCTGTGAAATGAACACAGTAACACTTTTCGAAGGCTTATTTTCGAGCTTCTAGGATGAAATATAGCCCCACTTCACTTTAAGACTGAAAGAGTAGGCGAGACCGCCTTACGCGCATCGTGATTTTGAGCAACTTCCGCTCGATTTTCTAGATTTTGGCGATATTCTCCAGTCCCGGGGACTCTAAACTAACTCCTGATGGCCTTGGTTTGCAGTGAAATAAACGCAGGAAAACTTTTTGAACGCTCAGTTTCGAGCTTCTGGGCAAAAATACAACCGTACTTTACTTTAAGACTGAAATAGTAGCCGAGACCGCCTTACGAGCATCGTGATTTTGACCAAGTTCAGTTAGATTTCCCGAAACTTGGGGGATATTTTCTAGTCCCGGGGACACTAAACTAATTGGTGATGGCCTTGGTTTGCAGTGAAATGGACACAGCACATTTTTTTGAATGCTCACTTTCGAGCTTCTCGGCCGAAATATAGCCCTACTTCACTTTAAGACTGAAAGAGTAGCCGAGACCGCCTTACGCGCATCGTAATTTTGACCAAGTTCGGCTCGATTTCCCGGAAGTTGGCGAATATTTTCAATTCCCGGGGAAGGTAAACTAACTTCCGATGGCCTTAGTTTGCAGTTAAATGGACACAGCAAAACTTTTTGAACGCTCACTTTCGAGCTTATCGGTCGAAATATAGCCCCACTTAACTTTAAGACTGAAAGAGTAGCCCAGACCGCCTCAGGCGCATCGTGATTTTGGGATACTTCGGCTGGATTTCCCGCAAATAGGGGGATATTTTCCAGTCCCGGGGACTCTAAACTAACTCCTCATGCCTTGGTTTCCAGTGAAATGGACACAAGAACACTTTTTGAACGCGCACTTTCGAGCTTGCTCGCCGAAATATAGCCCTACTTCACTTTAAGATTGAAAGAGTAGCTGAGACCGCCTTACGCGCATCGTACTTTTGACCAACTTCGGCTCGATTTCCCGCAAATAGGGGGATATTTTCCAGTCCCGGGGACTCTAAACTAACTCCTGATGGCCTTGGTTTCCAGTGAAATGGACACAGGAACACTTTTTGAACGCGCACTTTCGAGCTTGCTGGCCGAAATATAGCCCTACTTCTTTTTAAGACTGAAAGAGTAGGCGGGAGCGCCTTACGCGCATTGTGATTTTGAGGATCTTCAGCTCGATCTGGCGAAACTTGGGAGATATTTTCCAGTCCCAAAGTCTCTAAGTCTCTCGATTTCCCGGGACGGTCCCGGGAAATTGAGCCGAAGTTGATCAAATTCATGATGCGCGTAACGTGGTCTCGGCTACTGTGTCAGTCCTAAAGTGAAGTGTGGCTATATTTCGGTCCACAAGCTAGAAAGTGAGCGTTCAAAAAGTTTTGTTGTGTCCATTTTAATTCAAAACAAGGCCATCAGGACTTAGTTTAGCGTCCAAGGGACTGCAAAATATCCTCCAAGTTCCGAAAAATCCATTCGAAGTTCGTCAAAATTACGATGCGCGTAAGGCGGTCTCATCTACTCTTTCAGTCTTAAAGTAAAGTGGGGCTATATTTCTGCCCAGAAGCTCCAAAGTTGTGTTCTGTCCATTTCACTGAAAACCAAGGCCATCAGGAGTTACTTAAGAGTCCCTTTGACTGGAATATATCCCCAAAGATTCGGGAAATAAACGCGAAATTGGTCAAAATCACGATTCGCTCAAGACGGTCTCGCCTATTCTTTCAGTCTTAAAGTAAAACGGGGCTCTATTTCGGCCCAGAAGCTCGAGAGTGAGCGTTCAAAAACTTTCGCTGTGTCCATTTCACTGCAAACCAAGACAAGCAGGAGTTAGTTGAGAGTCCCCGGGACTGGAAAATATCCCCCAAGTTCCGGGAAATCAACCCGAAGTTTGTCAAAATCACGATGCGCGTAAGGCGGTCTCGGCTACTCTTTCAGTGTTAAAGTAATGGGGGGCTATATATTGGCCCAGAAGCTCGAAATTGAGCGTTCAAAAAGTTTTGCTGGGTCCATTTTACTGCAAACCAAGGCCATCAGGAATTAGTTTAGAGTCCTCAGAACTGGAATATATCCCCTTAGTTTCGGCAAATCCAGCCGTAGTTGCTCAAAATCACGATGCACGTAAGGCGGTCTCGGCTACTCTTTCAGTATTAAAGTAAAGTGGGCTATATTTCGGCCCAGAAGCTTCAAGGTGAGCGTTCAAAAAGTTTTGCTGTCTCCATTTCACTGAAAACCAAGGCCATCAAGAGTTAGTTTAGAGTCCCTGGGACTGGAAAATATCCCCCCCAGTTCCGGAATGTCGACCCGAAGTTGGTCAAAATCACGATGCGCGCACGCCGATCTCGGCCACTCTTGAAGTCGTAAGTGATGTGGGACTATATTTCGGCCTAGAAGCTCGAAAGTGTGCGTTCAAAAACCTGTGGTGTGTGAATTTCACTGCAAACCATGGCCATCAGGAGTTAGTTTAGAGTCCCCGGGACTGGAAAATATTCCCCAGGTTCCAGGAAAGCGAGCAGAAGTTCATCAAAATCACGATGCGCGTAACGCGGTCTCGGCTACTGTTTCAGTCTTAAAGTGAAGGGTGGCTATATTTAGGCCCACAAGCTCGAAAGTGAGCGTTCAAAAAGTTTTGCTGTGTCCATTTCACTGCAAACCAAGGCCATCAGGAGTTAGTATAGAGTCCCCGGGACTGGAAAATATTCTCCAAGTTCCAGGAAATGGCGCCGAAGTTGATCGAAATTACGATGCGCGTAACGGGCTCTCGGCTACTCTTTCAGTCTTAAATTTAAGTAGGGCTATATTTCGGCCCTGAAGCTCGAAGGTGAGCGTTCAGAATGTTTTGCTGTGTTCATGAAACTGCAAACCAAGGTCATCGGGAGTTAGTTTAGCGTCCCCGGGACTTTAAATTATTCGCCAACTTCCGGGAAATCGAGCAAAAGTGGCCCAAAATCACGATGCGCGTAAGGCGGTCTCGGCTACTCTTTCAGTGTTAAAATTAAGGGGCGCTATATTTCGACCTAGAAGCTCGAGACCGGGCGTGCGCTAATTTTATCTGTGTCCATTTCACTGACATCTTAGGCCATCAGGAGTTAGTTTAGAGTCCTTGGGACTGGAAAATATTTCCCAAATTCTGGCATATCGAGCCAAGGTATCTCAAAATCACCATGCGCGTAATGCGGTCTCGGCTACTCTTTCAGTCTTAAAATGAAGTGGGGCTATATTTCGGCCGAGAAGCTCAACACCAAGCGTACGCTCCTTTTGCCTGTGTACATATCACTGAAAACTAAGTTCATCAGGAGTTAGCATAGAGTCCTCGGGACTGGAAAATATTCCCAGAATTCCCTCAAATCGAGCCAAATATGCTCAAAATCACGATGCGCGTAAGGCGGTCTCGACACCGAGCGTGCTCTCCTTTTACCTGTGTCCATTTCACTAAGAACTAAGTCCATCAGGAGATAGTTTAGAATCCTCGAGACTGGAAGCTATCCTCCAAGTTTCGGCAAATTCAGCCATACTTTCTTAAAATTACGATAAGCGTTTAAAAGTTTTCCTGCGTTTATTTCACTGCAAACCAAGGCCATCAGGAGTTAGTTTAGAGTCCCCGGGACTGGAGAATATCGCCAAAATCTAGAAAATCGAGCGGAAGTTGCTCAAAATCACGATGCGCGTAAGGCGGTCTCGCCTACTCTTTCAGTCTTAAAGTGAAGTGGGGCTATATTTCATCCCAGAAGCTCGAAAATAAGCCTTCGAAAAGTGTTACTGTGTTCATTTCACAGCAAACCAAGGCCATCAGGAGTTAGTTTACACTCCTCGGGACTGGAAAATATCGCCCAAGTTCGGGGAAATCCAGCCGAATTTTGTCAAAATCACGATGTGCGTAAGGCGGTCTCGGCTACTCTTTCATTCTTAAAGTGAACTGGGGCTTAATTTCGGCCCAGAAGCTAGGAAGTGAAAGTTCAAAAAGTTTTGCTGTGTTCATTTCACTGCAAACCAAGACCATCAGGAGTTAGTTTAGACCCCTCGGGACTGGAAAATATTGCCCAAGTTCGGGGAAACCGAGCCGAACTTTGTCAAAATCACGATGCGCGTAAGGTGGTCTCGGCTACTCTTTCATTCTTAAAGTGAACTGGGGCTATATTTCGGCCCAGAAGCTAGAAAGTGAAAGTTCAAAAAGTTTTGCTGTGTCCATTTCACCGCAAACCAAGCCACATCAGCAGATTGTTTACAGTGTCCGGGACATCAAAATATCCCCCGAGTCCCGGGAAATCGAGCCGAAGTTTGTCAAAATCACGATGCGCGTAAAGCAGTCTCGGCTACTCTGTGAGTCTTAAAGTGACGTGGCTGTATATTTCGGCCCAGAAGGTCGAAAGTGATCGTTCAAAACGTTTTGCTCTCTCAATTTAACTAAAAACCAAGGCCATCATGAGTTAGTTTAAAGTCCACGGGACTGGAAAATATCCCTTAAGTTCTGGCAACCCAAGCCGACGTTGGTCAAAATCACGATGCGTCTAAGGCGGTCTCGGCTACTATTTCAGTCTTAAAGTGAAGTGGGGCTATATTTCGGCCCAGAATTTCGAAAGTAAGCGTTCTAAAAAATTGCTGTGTCCATTTCACTGCAGACCAAGGCCATCAGGGGTTAGTTTAGAGTCCTTGGGACTTGAATATATACCCGAAGTTTCGGGAAATCGAGCCGAAGTTAGTCAAAATTACGATGCGCGTAAGACGGTGTCGGCTACTCTTTCAGTCTTAAACTGAATTGGGGCTATATTTCGGCTCAGAAGCCCGAAGGGGAGCGTTGAAAAAGTTTTGCTCTCTCCATTTCAATGCAAACCAAAGCAATCAGGAGTTACTTTAGAGTCCCCGGTACCGGAAAATATTCCCCATTTCCCGGGAAATCGAGCCAAAGTTGGTCAAAATCACAATGCGCGTAAGGCGGTCTCGGCTATTCTTTCATTCTTAAAGTGAACTCGGGCTACATTTCGGCCCAGAAGCTCGAAAGTGAAAGTTCAAAAAGTTTTGCTGTGTCCATTTCACCGCGAACCAAGCCACATCAGGAGATAGTTTACAGTCTCCGGGATATCAAAATATCCCCCAAGTTGCGGGAAATCGAGCCGAAGTTTGTCAAAATCACGATGCGCGAAATGCAGTATCGGCTACTGTTTCAGTCTTAAACTGAAGTGGGGCTATATTTCGGCCCAGACGCCTGAAAGTGTGCGTTCAAAAAGTTTTCCTCTGTTCTTTGACTAAAAAACAAGGCCATCACGAGCTAGTTTAGCGTCCCTGGGACTGGAAAATGTTCCCCAACTTCCGGTAAATCGAGTTGAAGTTGGTCAAAATCACGATGCTCCCAAAGCGGTCTCGGCTACCTTTTCAGTCTTAAAGTGAAGTGGGGCTATATTTCTCTCCAGAAGCTCGAAAGTGACCGTTCAAAAAGTTTTGCTGTGTGCATTTCACTGCAAACCAAAGCTATCAAAAGTTAGTTTAGGGTTCCCGGGACTGAAAAATATTCCCCAAGTTCCGGGAAAGCGAGCCGAAGTTGACCAAAATCACGATGCGCGAAATGCGGTCTCGGCTACTGTTTCAGTCTTAAAGTAAAGTGTAGCTATATTTCGGCCCACAAACTCGAAAATGAGCGTTCAAAAAGTTTTCCTGTGTCCATTTCACTGCAAAACAAGGCCATCAGGACTTAGTTTAGGGTCCAAGGGACTGGAAAATGTTCCCCAAGTTCCGGAAGATCCACCCGAAGTTTGTCAAAATCACAATGCGCGGAAGGTGGTCTCGGTTACTCTTTAAGTCTTAAAGTAAAATGGGGCTTTATTTCGGCCAGGAAGCTCGAAGGTGAGGGGTCAAAAAGTTTTGCTCTGTCCATTTCAATGCAAAGCAAGGCGATCAGGAATATGTTTAGAGTCCCCGGGACCGGAAAATATTCCCCAAGTTCCGAGAAATCGATCCGAAAATGGTCAAAATCACGATGCGCGTAAGACGGTCTCGGCTACTTTTTCAGTCTTAAAGTGAAGTGGGGCTATATTTCGGCCCAGAAGCTCCAAAGTGGGCGTTCAAAAAGTTATGCTGTGCGCATTTCAATGCAAACCAAGGCCATCCGGAGTTAGTTTAGACTCCTCCGGACTGGAAAATATCCCAAAAGTTGCGTGAAATCGAGCTGAACTTGGTCTAACTCACGATGCGCGTGAGGCGGTCTCGGCTACTATTTCAGTCTGAAAGTGAAGTGGGATTCTATTTCGGCCCTGAAGCTACAAAGTGAGTGTTCAAAAAGCTTTCCTTTGTCCATTTCACTGAAAACCAAGGCCGTCAGGAGTTAGTTTAGAGCCCGCGGAAATGGAATATATCCCCCAAGTTCCGGGAAACCGACCCGAAGTTGGTCAAAATCACGATTTGCGCAAGACGGTCTCGGCTACTCTTTCAGTCTTAAAGTAAAGTGGGGCTATATTTCGGTCCAGAAGCTCGAGAGTGAGCGTTCAAAAAGGTTCGCTGTGTCCATTTCACTGAAAACCAAGACAATCAGGAGTTAGTTTAGAGTCCCCGGGACTGGAAAATATCCCCCCAAGTTCCGGCAATTCGAGCCGAAGTTGTTCAAAATCACGGTGCGCTTAAGGCGGTGTCGGCTACTCCTTCAGTCTTAAAGTGAAGTGGGGCTCTATTTCGGCCCACAAGCTCAAAGCTCAAAAAAAATTACCGTGTCTATTTCGCTGCAAACCAAGGCTATCGGGAGTTAGTTTAGAGTCCCCGGTGGTGGAATGTATTTCCCAAGTTGCGGAAAATCGAGAAGACGTTGGTCAAAATCACGATGCGCGTAAGACGGTCTCGGCTAGTCTTTCAGTCTTAAAGTGAAGTGGGGCTATATTTCGGTACAGAAGCTCAAAAGTGACCGTTCAAAAAGTTGTGCTGTATCCATTTCAATGCAAAACAAGGCCATCAGGGGTTACTTAAGAGTCCTCGCGACTGGAAAATATCCCCCAAGTTCCGGAAAATCGAGCCGAAGTTGGTCAAAATCACGATGTGCGTAAGGTGGTCTCGCCTACTCTTTCAGTCTTAAAGTGAAGTGGGGCAATATTTCGGCCCAGAAGCTCGAAAGTGAGCGTTTAAAAAGTTTTGCTCTTTCACTTTCAGTGCAAACCAAGGCCATCAGAAGTTAGTGTAGAGTCCCTGGGACAGAAGAATATCCCCCAAGTCCCGGGAAATCGAGCCGAAGTTGATCAAATTCATGATGCGCGTAACGTGGTCTCGGCTACTGTGTCAGTCCTGAAGTGAAGTGTGGCTATATTTCGGCCCACAAGCTCGAAAGTGAGCGTTCAAAAAGTTTTGTTGTGTCCATTTTACTTCAAAACAAGGCCATCAGGACTTAGTTTAGCGTCCAAGGGACTGGAAAATATCCCCCAAGCTCCGGGAAATCCACCCGAAGTTCGTCAAAATTACGATGTGCGTAAGGCGGTCTCGGCTACTTTTTCAGTATTAAAGTAAAGTGGGCTATATTTCGGCCTAGAAGCTTAAAGGTGAGCGTTCAAAAAGTTTTGCTGTCTCCATTTCACTGCAAACCAAGGCCATCAAGAGTTAGTTTAGAGTCCCTGGGACTGGAAAATATCCCCCCCAGTTCCGGAATATCGACCCGAAGTTGGTCAAAATCACGATGCGCGCACGCCGGTCTCGGCTACTCTTTAAGTCGTAAGTGATGTGGGACTATATTTGGGCCTAGAAGCTCCAAAGTGTGCGTTCAAAAACTTGTGCTGTGTGAATTTCACTGCAAACCATGGCAATGAGGAGTTAGTTTAGAGTCCCCGGGACTGGAAAATATTCCCCAAGTTCCAGGAAAGCGAGCAGAAGTTGATCAAAATCGCGATACGCGTAACGCGGTCTCGGTTACTGTATCAGTCTTAAAGTGAAGTGTGACTATATATAGGCCCACAAGCTCGAAAATGAGCGTTCAAAAAGTTTTGCTGTGTCCATTTCACTGCAAACCAAGGCCATCAGGAGTTAGTATAGAGTCCCCGGGACTGGAAAATATTCTCCAAGTTCCAGGAAATGGCGCCGAAGTTGATGAAAATTACGATGCGGGTAACGGGCTCTCGGCGATTCTTTCAGTCTTAAATTTAAGTAGGGCTATATTTCGGCCCTGAAGCTCGAAGGTGAGCGTTCAGAATGTTTTGCTGTGTTCATGAAACTGCAAACCAAGGTCATCGGGAGTTAGTTTAGCGTCCCCGGGAATTTACATTATTCGCCAACTTCCGGGAATCGAGCAAAAGTGGCCCAAAATCACGATGCGGATAAGGCGGTCTTGGCTACTCTTTCAGTGTTAAAATTAAGGGGCGCTATATTTCGACCTAGAAGCTCGAGACCGGGCGTGCGCTAATTTTACCTGTGTCCATTTCACTGACATCTTAGGCCATCAGGAGTTAGTTTAGAGTCCTTGGGACTGGAAAATATTTCCCAAATTCTGGCAGATCGAGCCAAGGTATCTCAAAATCACCATGCGCGTAATGCGGTCTCGGCTACTCTTTCAGTCTTAAAATGAAGTGGGGCTATATTTCGGCCAACAAGCTCAACACCAAGCGTACGCTCCTTTTGCCTGTGTACATATCACTGAAAACTATGTTCATCAGGAGTTAGCATAGAGTCCTCGGGACTGGAAAGTGTTCCCCGAATTCCGGCAAATCGAGCCAAAGATGCTCAAAATCACGATGCGCGTAAGGCGGTCTCGGCTACTCGTTTACTCCGAAAATGAAGTGGGGCTATATTTCGGTTCTACAAGCTCGACACCGAGCGTGCTCTCCTTTTACCTGTGTCCATTTCACTAAGAACTAAGTCCATCAGGAGATAGTTTAGAATCCTCGAGACTGGAGGCTATCCTCCAAGTTTCGGCAAATTGAGCCATACTTTCTTAAAACTACGATAAGCGTACGGCAGTTTCGTTTACTCTTTCAGTCTTAAAATGAACTGGCGCTACATTTCGGCCTAGAAGCTCGACACCGAGGGTGCGCTCCTGTTACCTGTGACCATTTGACTGAAAACTAAGGCCATCAAGAGTTAGGGCAGAGTCCCCGGGACTGGAAAATATCCCCCAAGTTTTGGCAGATCGAGCCATAGTGGCTAAAAATTTCGATGCGCTTAAGGCGGTTTCGTGTACACTTTCAGTCTTAAAATAAAGTGGGGCTATATTTCGGGCTACAACCTGCAAACCTAGCGTGCACCCCTTTTACCTGTGTCCATTTCACTAAAAACCAAGGCATTCAGGAGTTAGTTTAGAGCTTCCGGGACTGGAAAATATCCCCCAAGTCCCAGAAAATCAAGCCGAAGTTCGACAAAATTACCATGCGCGTAAGGCGGTCACGGCTACTCTTTCAGTCTTAAAGTGAAGTGGGGCTATATTTCGGCCCAGAAGCTGGAAAGTGAACGTTCAAAGAGTTTGGCTGTGTCCATTTCACTGAAAACCAATTAGGAAGTAGTTTAGAGTGCCCGGGACTGGGAATTATCTCTCAAATTCCGGGAAGTCGAGCCGAAGTCGCCCAAAATCGGGATGCGCGTAAGGCGGTCCCGGATACTATTTCATTCTTAAAGTGAACTGGGGCAATATTTCCGCCCAGAGGCTCGAAAGTGAGCGTTCAAAAAGTTTTGCTATGTCCATTTTACTGCAGACCAAGGACGTCGGGGGTCAGTTTAGAGTCTCCGGGACTGGAAAATATCCCCCAAGTTCCGGGAAATTTAACCGAAGTTGGTCAAAATCACGACGCGCGTACAGCGGTCTCGTCTACTCTTTCAGTCTTAAAGTGAAGTGGGGCAATATTTCGGCCCAGATGCTCGAAACTGAGTGTTTAAAAAGTTTTGCTGTGTCCATTTCACTGCAAAACAAGGCCATTACGACTTAGTTTAGCGTCCAAGGGACTGGAAATATCCCCCAAGTTACGGGAAATCCACCCGAAGTTAGTCAAAATCACGATGCGCTTAAGGGGGTCTCGGCTACTCTTTCAGTCTTAAGGTAAAGTGGGCTTAGATTTAACTCCAGAAGCTCGAAAGTAAGGGTTCAAAAATTTGTCTCTATTTCACTCACATCTTAGACAATCAGGAGTGAGTTTAGAGACTTTGGGACTGGAAAATATCTCCCAAGTTTCGCCAGATCGAGCCGAAGATCCTCAAACACACAATGCGCGTAAGGCGCTCCCGCCTACTCTTTCAGTCTTAAAAAGAAGTAGGGCTATATTTCGGCCAGCAAACTCGAAAGTGCGCGTTCAAAAAGTGTTCCTGTGTCCATTTCACTGGAAACCAAGGCCATCAGGAGTTAGTTTAGAGTCCCCGGGACTGGAAAATATCCCCCTATTTGCGGAAAATCCAGTCGAAGTATCCCAAAATCACGATGCGCGTAAGGCGGTCTCGGCTACTCTTTCAGTCTTAAAGTTAAGTGGGGCTATATTTCGAGCCATAAGCTCGAAAGTGATCGTTCAAAAAGTTTTGCTGTGTCCATTTAACTGCAAACTAAAGCCATCGGAAGTAAGTTTAGTTTCCCCGGGAATTGAAAATATTCGCCAACTTCCGGGAGATCGAGGCGAAGTCAGTCAAAATTACGATGCGCGTAAGGCGGTCTCGGCTACTCTTTCAATCTTAAAGTGAAGTAGCGCTGAATTTCGGCCGAGAAGCTCGAAAGTGAGCGTTCAAAAAAATGTGCTGTGTCCATTTCACTGCAAACCAAGGCCATCAACAGTTAGTTTAGAGTCCCCGGGACTGGAATATATCCCCGAAGTTCCGGGAAATCGAACGGAAGTTGGTCAAAATCACGATGCGCGTAAGACGGTCTCGGCTACTCTTTCAGTCTTAAAGTAAAGTGGGGCTATATTTCGGCCCAGAAGCTCGAAAGTGACCCTTTAAAAAGTTACGCTTTCTGCATTTAACTGCAAACCAAGGCCATCAGGAGTTAGTTTAAAGTCCCCCGGACTGGAAAATAACCCCCAAGTTCCGGGAAATCGAGCTGAACTTGGTCAAAATCACGATGCTCGTAAGGCGGTCTCGGCTACTATTCAGTCTTAAAGTGAAATACGGTTGTATTTCGACCCAGAAGCTCGAAACTGAGCGTTCAAAAAGTATTCCTGCGTCCATTTCACTTCAAACCAAGGCCATCAGGAGTTGCTCTAGAGTCCCGGGACTTGAAAATATCGCCCAATTTCGGGGAAATCGAGCCGAATTTTGTCAAAATCACGATGCGCGTAAGGCGGTCTCGGCTAGTCTTTCATTCTTAAAGTGAACTGGGGCTATATTTCGGCCAAGAAGCTAGAAAGTGAAAGTTCAAAAAGTTTTGCTGTGTTCATTTCACTTCAAACCAAGGCCATCAGGAGTTAGTTTAGACTCCTCGGGACTGGAAAATATCGCCGAAGTTCGGGGAAATCGAGCCGAACTTTGTCAAAATCACGATGCGCGTCAGGCGGTTTCGGCGACTCTTTCATTCTTAAAGTGAACTGGGGCTATATTTCGGCCCAGAAGCTAGAAAGTGAAAGTTCAAAAAGTTTTCCTGTGTCCATTTCACCGCAAACCAAGCCACATCAGGAGATTGTTTACAGTGTCCCGGAAATCAAAATATCCGCCAAGTCCCGGGAAATCGAGCCGAAGTTTGTCAAAATCACGATTCGCGTAAAGCAGTCTCGGCTACTCTTTTAGTCTTAAAGTGACGTGGCTGTATATTTCGGCCCAGAAGGTCGAAAGTGATTGTTCAAAAAGTTTTGCTCTCTCAATTTAACTGAAAACCAAGGCCATCATGAGTTAGTTTACAGTCCATGGGACTGGAAAATATCCCTTAAGTTCTGGCAACTCAAGCCGACGTTGGTCAAAATCACGATGCGTCTAAGGCGGTCTCGGCTACTATTTCAGTCTTAAAGTGAAGTGGGACTATATTTCGGACCAGAATTTCGAAAGTAAGCGTTGAAAAAATTTGCTGTGTCCATTTCACCTCAGACCAAGGCCATCAGGGATTAGTTTAGAGTCCTTGGGAGTTGAATATATACCCGAAGTTTCGGGAAATCGAGCCGAAGTTAGTCAAAATGCCGATGCGCGTAAGGCGGTCTCGGCTATTCTTTCATTCTTAAAGTGAACTCGGGCTATATTTCGGCCCCGAAGCTCGAAACTGAAAGTTCAAAAAGTTTTGCTGTGTCCATTTCAGCGCGAACCAAGCCACATCAGGAGATAGTTTCCAGTCTCCGGGACATCAAAATATCCCCCAAGTTGCGGGAAATCGAGCCGAAGTTTGTCAAAATCACGATGCGCGTAAAGCAGTCTCGGCTACTCTGTGAGTCTTAAAGTGACGTGGCTGTATATTTCGTCCCAGAGAGCTCGAAAGTGAGCGTTCAAAAAGTTATGCTGTGCCCATTTCACTGCAAAGGAAGGCCCTCAGGAAGTAGTTTACAGTGCCCGGAACTGCAAAATATCCCCCAAGTTTCGCGAAATCGAGACGAAGTTGGTCAAAATAACGATTCGCGTAAGGCGGTCTCGGCTACTCTTTCAGTCTTAAACTGAAGTAGGGCTATATTTCGGTCCAGACGCTCGAAAGTGAGCGTTCAAAAAGTTTTCCTCTTTGAATTTCACTGAAAACCAAGGCCATCATGAGTTAGTTTAGAGTCCCCGGGACTGGAAAATATCTTTTAAGTTCTGGCAACTCAAGCCGAAGTTGGTCAAAATCATGATGCGCCTAAGGCGGCCTCGGCTACTCTTTCAGTCTTAAAGTGAAGTGGGGCTCTATTTTGGCCCAGAAGCTCCAAAGTGAGCGCTGCAAAAAATTTGCTGTGTCCATTTCACTGCAAACCAAGGCCATCAGGAGTTAGTTTAGAGTCCCCGGGACTGCAATATATTTCCCAAGTTCCGGAAAATCGAGAACACGTTGGTCAAAATCACGATGTGCGCAAGACGGTCTTGGCTAGTCTTTCAGTCTTAAAGTGAAGTGGGGCTATATTTCGGCCCAGAAGCTCAAAAGTGAGCTTCAAAAAGTTTTGCTGTATCCATTTCAATGCAAACGAAGGCCATCAGGGGTTACTTAAGAGTCTTCGGGACTGGAAAATATCCCTCAAGTTCAGGGAAATTAGGCGAAATTTGTCAAAATCACTGTGCGCGTTAGGCGGTCTCGCTTACTATTTCAGTCTTGAATTGAAGTGAGGCTTTATTCCTGCCCAGGAGCTTGAAAGTGAGCGTTCAAAAAGTTTTCCTGTGTTTATTTCGATGCAAACCAAAGCCATCAGGAGCTAGTTTAGAGTCCCCGGGACTGGAAAATATCCCTCAACTTCCGGGAAATCGAGCCGAAGTTGGTCAAAATCACGATTTGCGTAAGGTAGTCTCGGCTACTCTTTCAGTCTTAGCTATATCTCGGGCCAGAAGCCCGAAAGTGAGCGTTCAAAAATTTTTGCTGTGTTCATTTCACTGCAAACCAAGGCCATCAGGAGTTAGTTTAGCGTCCCCGGGAGAAGAAAATACGCCCCAAGGTCCGGGAAATTGAGCCGAGGTTGGTCAAAATCACGATGTCCCTAAAGTGGTCTCGGCTACTGTTTCTGTCTTAAAGTGAAGTGGGGCTATATTTCGGCCCAGAAGCCCGAAAGTGAGCGTTCAAAAAGTTTTGCTGTGTTGTTTGACTGCAAAACAAGGCCATCACGAGTTAGTTTAGCGTCCCTGGGACTGGAAAATATTCCCCAAGTTCCGGTAAATCGAGCTGAAGTAGGTCAAAATCAAGATGCTCCGAAAGCGGTCTCGGCTACCTTTTCAGTCTTAAAGTGAAGTGGGGCTATATTTCTGTCCAGAAGCTCCAAAGTGAGCGTTCAAAAAGTTTTGCTGTGTGCATTTCACTGCAAACCAAAGCTATCAAAAGTTAGTTTAGGGTCCCCGGGACTGGAAAATATTCCCCAAGTTCCGGGAAAGCGAGCCGAAGTTGATCAAAATCACGATGCGCGAAATGCGGTCTCGGCTACTGTTTCAGTCTTAAAGTAAAGTGTGGCTATATTTCGGCCCACAAGCTCGAAAGGGAGCGTTCAAAAAGTTTTGCTCTGTCCATTTCAATGCAAAGCAAGGCGATCAGGAGTTAGTTTAGAGTCCCCGAGACTGGAAAATATCCCCCAAGTTCCGAGAAATCGATCCGAAAATGGTCAAAATCACGATGCGCGTAAGGCGATCTCGGCTACTCTTTCAGTCTTAAAGTGAAGTGGGGCTATATTTCGACCCAGAAGCTCCAAAGAGAGCCTTCTAAAAGTTATGCTGTGCGCATTTCAGTGCAAACCAAGGCCATCCGGAGTCAGTTTAGAGTACCCCGGACTGGAAAATATCCCAAACGTTGCGTGAAATCGAGCTGAACTTGGTCTAACTCACGATGCACGTGAGGCGGTCTCGGCTACTATTCCAGTCTGAAAATGAGGTGGGATTCTATTTCGGCCCTGAAGCTACAAAGTGAGTGTTCAAAAAGCTTTCCTTTGTCCATTTTACTGAAAACCAAGGCCATCAGGAGTTAGTTTAGAGCCAGCGGAAATGGAATATATCCCCCAAGTTCCGGGAAACCGACCCGAAGTTGGTCAAAATCACGGTGCGCTTAAGGCGGTGTCGTCTAGTCCTTCAGTCTTAAAGTGAAGTGGGGCTCTATTTCGGCCCACAAGCTCAAACTCTCAAAAAAATTACTGTGTCTATTTCACTGCAAACCAAGGCTATTAGGAGTTAGTTTAGAGTCCCCGGGAGTGGAATGTATTTCCCAAGTTCCGGAAAATCGAGAAGACGTTGGTCAAAATCACGATGCGCGCAAGACGGTCTCGGCTACTCTTTCAGTCTTAAAGTGAAGTGGGGCTATATTTCGGCCCAAAAGCTCAAAAGTGAGCGTTCAAAAAGTTTTGCTGTATCCATTTCAATGCAAACCAAGGCCATCAGGGGTTACTAAAGAGTCCTCGGGACTGGAAAATATCCCCCAAGCTCCGGAATATCGACCCGAAGTTGGTCAAAATCACGATGCGCGCACGCCGGTCTCGGCTACTCTTTAAGTCGTAAGTGATGTGGGACTATATTTCGGCCTAGAAGCTCGAAAGTGTGCGTTCAAAAACTTGTGCTGTGTGAATTTCACTGCAAACCATGGGGATCAGAAGTTAGTTTAGACTTCTCGGGACTGAAAAATATCGCCCAAGTTCGGGAAAATCGAGCCGGATTTTGTCAAAATGACGATATGCGTAAGGCGGTCTCAGCTACTCTTTCATTCTTAAAGTTAACAGGGGCTATATTTCGGCCGAGAAGCTAGAAAGTGAAAGTTCAAAAAGTTTTGCAGTGTTCATTTCACTGCAAACCAAGGCCATCAGGAGTTAGTTTAGACTCCTCGGGACTGGAAAATATCGCCCAAGTTCGGGGAAATCGAGCCGAACTTTGTCAAAATCACGATGCGCGTAAGGCGGTCTCGGCTACTCTTTCATTCTTAAAGTGAACTGGGGCTATATTTCGGCCGAGAAGCTAGAAAGTGAAAGTTCAAAAAGTTTTGCTTTGTCCATTTCACCGCGAACCAAGCCACATCAGCAGATTGTTTACACTCCTCGGGACATCATAATATCCCCCAAGTCCCGGGAAATCGAGCCGAAGCTTTTCAAAATCACGATACGCGTAAAGCAGTCTCGGCTACTCTTTTAGTCTTAAAGTGAGGTGGCTGTATATTTCGGCCCAGAAGCTCGAAAGTGAGCGTTCAAAAAGTTTTCCTCTCTCAATTTAATTGAAAACCAAGGCCATCATGAGTTACTTTAGAGTCCACGGGACTGGAAAATATCTCTTAAGTTCTGGCAACTCAAGCCGACGTTGGTCAAAATCACGATGCGTCTAAGGCGGTCTCGGCTACTATTTCAGTCTTAAAGTGAAGTGGGGCTATATTTCGGCCCAGAATTTCGAAAGTAAGCGTTGAAAAAAATTTGCTCTGTCCATTTCACTGCAGACCAAGGCCATCAGGGGTTAGTTTAGAGTCCTTGGGACTTGAATATATACCCGAAGTTTCGGGAAATCGAGCCGAAGTTAGTCAAAATCACGATGCCCGTAAGACGGTGTCGGCTACTCTTTCAGTCTTAAACTGAATTGGGGCTATATTTCAGCTCAGAAGCCCGAAGGGGAGCGTTGAAAAAGTTTTTCTCTCTCCATTTCAATCCAAACCAAGACAATCAGGAGTTACTTTAGAGTCCCCGGTACCGGAAAATATTCCCCATTTCCCGGGAAATCGAGCCAAATTTTGGTCAAAATCACGATGCGCGTAAGGCGGTCTCGGCTATTCTTTCATTCTTAAAGTGAACTCGGGCTATATTTCGGCCCCGAAGCTCGAAAGTGAAAGTTCAAAAAGTTTTGCTGTGTCCATTTCACCGCGAACCAAGCCACATCCGGAGATAGTTTACAGTCTCCGGGACATCAAAATATCCCCCAAGTTGCGGGAAATCGAGCCGAAGTTTGTCAAAATCACGATGCGCGTAAAGCAGTCTCGGCTACTCTTTTAGCCGTAAAGTGAGGTGACTGTATATTTCGGCCCAGAAGCTCGAAAGTGAGCGTTCAAAAAGTTTTCCTCTCTCAATTTAATTGAAAACCAAGGCCATCATGAGTTACTTTAGAGTCCACGGGACTGGAAAATATCCCTTAAGTTCTGGCAACTCAAGCCGACGTTGGTCAAAATCACGATGCGTCTAAGGCGGTCTCGGCTACTATTTCAGTCTTAAAGTGAAGTGGGGCTATATTTCGGCCCAGAATTTCGAAAGTAAGCGTTGAAAAAAATTTGCTCTGTCTATTTCACTGCAGACCAAGGCCATCAGGGGTTAGTTTAGAGTCCTTGGGACTTGAATATATACCCGAAGTTTCGGGAAATCGAGCCGAAGTTAGTCAAAATCACGATGCGCGTAAGACGGTGTCGGCTACTCTTTCAGTCTTAAACTGAATTGGGGCTATATTTCAGCTCAGAAGCCCGAAGGGGAGCGTTGAAAAAGTTTTTCTCTCTCCATTTCAATCCAAACCAAGACAATCAGGAGTTACTTTAGAGTCCCCGGTACCGGAAAATATTCCCCATTTCCCGGGAAATCGAGGCAAAGTTGGTCAAAATCACGATGCGCGTAAGGCGGTCTCGGCTATTCTTTCATTCTTAAAGTGAACTCGGGCTATATTTCGGCCCCGAAGCTCGAAAGTGAAAGTTCAAAAAGTTTTGCTGTGTCCATTTCACCGCGAACCAAGCCACATCCGGAGATAGTTTACAGTCTCCGGGACATCAAAATATCCCCCAAGTTGCGGGAAATCGAGCCGAAGTTTGTCAAAATCACGATGCGCGTAAAGCAGTCTCGGCTACTCTTTTAGTCTTAAAGTGACGTGGCTGTATATTTCGGCCCACAAGCTCGAAAGTGAGCGTTCAAAAAGTTATGCTGTGCCCATTTCACTGCAAAGCAAGGCCCTCAGGAAGTAGTTTACAGTGCCCGGAACTGGAAAATATCCCCCAAGTTCCGCGAAAGCGAGACGAAGTTGGTCAAAATAACGATTCGCGTAAGGCGGTCTCGGCTACTCTTTCAGTCTTAAAGTGAAGTAGGGCTATATTTCGGTCCAGACGCTCGAAGTGAGCGTTCAGAAAGTTTCCTCTCTGAATTTCACTGAAAACCAAGGCCATCATGAGTTAGTTTAGAGTCCCCGGGACTGGAAAATATCTTTTAAGTTCTGGCAACTCAAGCCGAAGTTGGTCAAAATCACGATGCGCCTAAGGCGGCCTCGGCTACTCTTTCAGTCTTAAAGATAAGTGGGGCTCTATTTCGGCCCAGAAGCTCCAAAGTGAGCGCTGGAAACAATTTGCTGTGTCCATTTCACTGCAAACCAAGGCCATCAGGAGTTAGTTTAGAGTCCCCGGGACTGCAATATATTTCCAAGTTCCGGAAAATCGAGAACACGTTGGTCAAAATCACGATGTGCGCAAGACGGTCTTGGCTAGTCTTTCAGTCTTAAAGTGAAGTGGGGCTATACTTCGGTCCAGAAGCTCAAAAGTGAGCTTCAAAAAGTTTTGCTGTAGCCATTTCAATGCAAACGAAGGCCATCAGGGGTTACTTAAGAGTCTTCGGGACTGGAAAATATCCCCCAAGTTCAGGGAAATTTAGCCTAAGTTGGTCAAAATCACGGTGGGCGTTAGGCGGTCTCGCTTAGTGTTACAGTCTTAAAGTGAAGTGAGGCTTTATTCCTGCCCAGGAGCTTGAAAGTGAGCGTTCAAAAAGTTTCCCTGCGTTCATTTCACTGCAAACCAAAGCCATCAGGAGCTAGTTTAGAGTCCCCGGGACTGGAAAATATCCCCCAAGTTCCGAGAAATCGATCCGAAAATGGTCAAAATCACGATGCGCGTAACGCGATCTCGGCTACTCTTTCAGTCTTAAGTGAAGTGGGGCTATATTTCGGCCCAGAAGCTCCAAAGTGGGCGTTCAAAAAGTTATGCTCTGCACATTTCAGTGCAAACCAAGGCCATCCGGAGTTAGTTTAGAGTCCCCGGGACTGGAAAATATCCGAAAAGTTGCGTGAAATCGAGCTGAACTTGGTCTAACTCACGATGCGCGTGAGGCGGTCTCGGCTACTATTTCAGTCTGAAAGTGAAGTGGGATTCTATTTCGGCCCAGAAGCTAGAAAGAGAGTGTTCAAAAAGCTTTCCTTTGTCCATTTCACTAAAAACTAAGGCCACCAGGAGTTAGTTTAGAGCCCGCGAAATGGAATATATCCCCCAAGTTCCGGGAAACCGACCCGAAGTTGGTCAAAATCACGATTTGCGCAAGACGGTCTCGGCTACTCTTTCAGTCTTAAAGTAAAGTGGGGCTATATTTTGGTCCAGAAGCTCGAGAGTGAGCGTTCAAAAAGTTTCACTGTGTCCATTTTACTGAAAACCAAGACAATCAGGAGTTAGTTTAGAGTCCCCGGGAGTGGAATGTATTTCCCAAGTTCCGGCAAATCGAGAACACGTTGGTCAAAATCACGGTGCGCTTAAAGCAGTGTCGGCTAGTCTTTCAGTCTTAAAGTGAAGTGGGGCTATATTTCGGCCCAGAAGCTCAAAAGTGATCTTCAAAAAGTTTTGCTGTATCTATATCAATGCAAACCAAGGCCATCAGGGGTTATTTAAGAGTCCTCAGGACTGGAAAATATCCCCAAAGTTCCGGTAAATCGAGCCGAAGTTCGTCAAAATTACGATGTGCGTAAGGTGGTCTCGGCTACTCTTTCAGTCTTAAAGTGAAGTGGGGCAATATTTCGGCCCAAAAGCTCGAAAGTGAGTGTTTAAAAAGTTTTGCTCTGTCACTTTCAGTGCAAACCAAGGCCATCAGAAGTTAGTTTAGAGTCCCCGGGACTGGAGAATATCCCCCAAGTGCCGGGAAATCGAGCCGAAGTTGATCAAATTCATGATGCGCGTAACGTGGTCTCGGCTACTGTGTCAGTCCTAAGGTGAAGTGTGGCTATATTTCGGCCCACAAGCTAGAAAGTGAGCGTTCAAAAAGTTTTGTTGTGTCCATTTTACTTCAAAACAAGGCCATCAGGACTTAGTTTAGCGTCCAAGGGACTGCAAAATATCCCCCAAGCTCCGGGAAATCCATTTGAAGTTCGTCAAAATTACGATGCGCGTAAGGCGGTCTCATCTACTCTTTCAGTCTTAAAGTAAAGTGGGGCTATCTTTCTGCTCAGAAGCTCCAAAGTTGTGCTCTGTCCATTTAACTGAAAACCAAGGCCATCAGGAGTTACTTTAGAGTCCCTTTGACTGGAATATATCCCCCAAGTTTCGGAAAATAAACGCGAAATTGGTCAAAATCACGATTCGCCCAAGACGGTCTCGCCTACTCTTTCAGTCTTAAAGTAAAATGGGGCTCTATTTCGGCCCAGAAGCTCGAGAGTGAGTGTTCAAAAACTTTCGCTGTGTCTATTTCACTGCAAACCAAGACAAGCAGGAGTTAGTTGAGAGTCCCCGGGACTGGAAAATATCCCCCATGTTACGGGAAATCAACCCGAAGTTTGTCAAAATCACGATGCGCGTAAGGCGGTCTCGGCTACTCTTTCAGTGTTAAAGTAATGGGGGGCTATATTTTGGCCCAGAAGCTCGAAATTGAGCGTTCAAAAAGTTTTGCTGGGTCCGTTTTACTGCAAACCAAGGCCATCAGGAATTAGTTTAGAGTCCCAGAACCGGAATATATCCGCTTAGTTCCGGCAAATCCAGCCGAAGTTGCTCAAAATCACGATGCACGTAAGGCGGTCTCGGCTACTCTTTCAGTCTTCAAGTGAAGTGGTTTTCTATTTCGGTCCAGAAGCTCGAAAGTATGCGTTCAAAAACTTTTTCTGTTTCCGTTTCACTACAAACCAAAACCAGCACGAGTTAGTTTAGAGTCCCCGAGACTGGAAAATACTTCGCAAGTTCCGGGAAATCGAGCCGAAGTTGATCAAAAGCACGATGCGCGAAACGTGGTCTCGGCTACTGTTACAGTCTTAAAGTGAAGTATGGCTATATTTCGGCCCACAAGCTCGAAAGTGAGCGTTCAAAAAGTTTTGCTGTGTCCATTTCACTGCAAAACAAGGCCATCGGCACCTAGTTTAGCGTCCAAGGGACTGGAAAATATCCCCCAAGTTCCGGAAAATCCACCCGAAGTTGGTGAAAATCACGATTCGCGTAAGGCGGTCTCGGCTGCTTTTTTAGTATTAAAGTAAAGTGGGCTATATTTCGGCCCAGAAGCTTGAAGGTGAGCTTTCAAAAAGTTTTGCTGTCTCCATTTCACTGCAAACCAAGGCCATCAAGAGTTAGTTTAGAGTCCCTGGGACTGGAAAGTATCCCCCAACTTCCGGAATATCGACCCGAAGTTGATCAAAATCACGATGCGCGCACGCCGGTCTCGGCTACTCTTTAAGTCGTAAGTGATGTGGGACTATATTTCGGCCTAGAAGCTCCAAAGTGTGCGTTCAAAAACTTGTGCTGTGTGAATTTCACTGCAAACCATGGCCATCAGGAGTTAGCTTAGAGTCCCCGGGACTGGAAAATATTCCCCAAGTTCCAGGAAAGCGAGCAGAAGTTGATCAAAATCACGATGCGCGTAACGCGGTCTCGGCTACTGTTTCAGTCTTAAAGTGAAGTGTGGCTACATATAGGCCCACAAGCTCGAAAGTGAGCGTTCAAAAAGTTTTGCTGTGTCCATTTCACTGCAAACCAAGGCCATCAGGAATTAGTATAGAGTCCCCGGGACTGGAAAACATTCTCCAAGTTCCAGGAAATGGCGCCGAAGTTGATGAAAATTACGATGCGCGTAACGGGCTCTCGGCTATTCTTTCAGTCTTAAATTTAAGTAGGGCTATATTTCGGCCCTGAAGCTCGAAGGTGAGCGTTCAGAATGTTTTGCTGTGTTCATTAAACTGCAAACCAAGGTCATCGGGAGTTAGTTTAGCGTCCCCGGGACTTTAAATTATTCGCCAACTTCCGGGAAATCGAGCAAAAGTGGCCCAAAATCACGATGCGCGTAAGGCGGTCTCGGCTACTCTTTCAGTCTTAAAATTAAGGGGCGCTATATTTCGACATAGAAGCTCGAGACCGGGCCTCCGCTAATTTTACCTGTGTCCATTTCACTGACATCTTAGGCCATCAGGAGTTAGTTTAGAGTTCTTGGGACTGGAAAATATTTCCCAAATTCTGGCAGATCGAGCCAAAGTTGCTCAAAATCACCATGCGCATAAGGCGGTCTCGGCTACTCTTTCAGTCTTAAAATGAAGTGGGGCTATATTTCGGCCGACAAGCTCAACACCGAGCGTGCGCTCCTTTTGCCTGTGTACATATCACTGAAAACTATGTTCATCAGGAATTAGCATAGAGTCCTCGGGACTGGAAAATATTCCCCGAATTCCCTCAAATCGAGCCAAAGATGCTCAAAATCACGATGCGCGTAACGCGGTCTCGGCTACTCGTTTACTCCGAAAATGAAGTGGGGCTATTTTTCGGTTCTACAAGCTCGACACCGAGCGTGCTCTCCTTTTACCTGTGTCCATATCACTGAGAACTAAGTCCATCAGGAGATAGTTTAAAATCCTCGAGACTGGAAGCTATCCTCCAAGTTTCGGCAAATTGAGCCATACTTTCTTAAAACTACGATAAGCGTACGGCAGTTTCGTTTACTCTTTCAGTCTTAAAATGAACTGGGGCTATATTTCGGCCTAGAAACTCGACACCGAGCGTGCGCTCCGGTAACCTGTGACCATTTGACTGAAAACTAAGGCCATCAAGAGTTAGGGTAGAGTCCCCGGGACTGGAAAATATCCCCCAAGTTTTGGCAGATCGAGCCATAGTGGCAAAAAATTTCGATGCGCTTAAGGCGGTTTCGTGTACACTTTCAGTCTTAAAATAAAGTGGGGCTATATTTCGGCCTACAACCTGGAAACCCAGCGTGCGCCCCTTTTACCTGTGTCCATTTCACTAAAAACCAAGGCATTCAGGAGTTAGTTTAGAGCTTTCGGGACTGGAAAATATCCCCCAAGTCCCAGGAAATCAAGCCGAAGTTCGACAAAATTACCATGCGCGTAAGGCGGTCCCGGCTACTCTTTCAGTCTTAAAGTGAGGTGGGGCTATATTTCGGCCCAGAAGCTCGAAAGTGAACCTTCAAAGAGTTTGGCTGTGTCCATTTCACTGAAAACCAAGGCCATCAGGAATTAGTTTAGAGTGCCCGGGACTGGGAATTATCTCCCAAGTTCCGGGAAATCGAGCCGAAGTAGCCCAAAATCACGATGCGCGTAAGGCGGTCTCGGCTAGTCTTTCAGTCTTAAAGTGAAGTAGGGCTATGCTTCGGCCCAGAAGCTCAAACGTGAGCGTTCAAAAAGTTGTGCTGTGTCCATTTCACCGCAAACCAAGGCAATCAGGAGTTAGTTTAGAGTCCCCGGTACCGGAAAATATCCCCCATTTTTTGGGAAATCGAGCCAAAGTCGGTCAAAATCATGATGCGCGTAAGGCGGTCCCGGTTACTCTTTCATTCTTAAAGTGAACTGGGGTAATATTTCCGCCCAGAAGCTGGAAAGTGAGCGTTCAAAAAGTTGTGCTGTGTCCATTTCACTCCAGAGCAAGGCCATCAGGAGTTACTTTAGAGTCCGCGGGACTGGAAAATATCCCCCAAGTTCCCGGAAATCGACCCGAATTTTGCCAAAATTACGATGGGCGTAAGGCGGTCTCGGCTACTCTTTCACTCTTAAAGTGAAGTGGAGCTATATTTCGGCCCACAAGCTCAAAATTGAGCGTCCAAAAAGTTTTGCTGTCTCCATTTTACTGCAGACCAAGGACGTCGGGGGTCAGTTTAGAGTCCCCGGGACTGGAAAATATCCCCCAAGTTCTGGCAAATCGAGCCGAAGTTGGTCAAAATCACGGTGCGCTTAAGGCGGTGTCGGCTACTCCTTCAGTCTTGAAGTGAAGTGGGGCTCTATTTCGGCCCACAAGCTCAAAGCTCAAAAAAAATTACTGTCTCCATTTCACTGCAAACCAAGGCTATTAGTAGTTAGTTTAGAGTCCCCGGGAGCGGAATGTATTTCCGAAGTTCCGGAAAATCGAGAAGACGTTGGTCAAAATCACGATGCGCGTAAGACGGTCTCGGCTACGCTTTCAGTCTTAAAGTGAAGTGGGGCTATATTTCGGCCCAGAAGCTCAAAAGTGAGCCTTCAAAAAGTTTTGCTGTATCCATTTCAATGCAAACCAAGGCCATCAGGGGTTAGTTAAGAGTCCTCAGGACTCGAAAATATCCCCCAAGTTACGGTAAATCGAGCCGAAGTTGGTCACAATCACGATGTGCGTAAGGTGGTCTCGGCTACTCTTTCAGTCTTCAAGTGAAGTGGGGTTCTATTTCGGTCCAGAAGCTCGAAAGTGAGCGTTCAAAAAGCTTTGCTGTGTCCATTTTACTGCAGACCAAGGACGTCGGGGGTCAGTTTAGAGTCCCCGGGACTGGAAAATATCCCCCAAGTTCCGGGAAACTTAACCGAAGTTGGTCAAAATCACGACGCGCGTACGGCGGTCTCGGCTACTCTTTCAGTCTTAAAGTGAAGTGAGGCAATATTTCGGCCCAGATGCTCGAAACTGAGTGTTTAAAAAGTTTGCTGTGTCCATTTCACTGCAAAACAAGGCCATCACGACTTAGTTTAGCGTCCAAGGGACTGGAAATATCCCCCAAGTTACGGGAAATCCACCCGAAGTTAGTCAAAATCACGATGCGCTTAAGGGGGTCTCGGCTACTCTTTCAGTCTTAAGGTAAAGTGGGCTTAGATTTAACTCCAGAAGCTCGAAAGTAAGGGTTCAAAAGTTTTTGTCTCTATTTCACTCACATCTTAGACAATCAGGAGTGAGTTTAGAGACTTTGGGACTGGAAAATATCGCCCAAGTTTCGCCAGATCGAGCCGAAGATCCTCAAACATACAATGCGCGTAAGGCGCTCCCGCCTACTCTTTCAGTCTTAAAAAGAAGTAGGGCTATATTTCGGCCAGCAAGCTCGAAAGTGCGCGTTCAAAAAGTGTTCCTGTGTCCATTTCACTGGAAACCAAGGCCATCAGGAGTTAGTTTAGATTCCCGGGGACTGGAAAATATCCCCCTATTTGCGGGAAATCGAGCCGAAGTATCCCAAAATCACGATGCGCGTGAGGCGGTCTCGGCTACTCTTTCAGTCTTAAAGTTAAGTGGGGCTATATTTCGACCCATAAGCTCGAAAGTGAGCGATCAAAAAGTTTTGCTGTGTCCATTTAACTGCAAACTAAGGCCATCGGAAGTTAGTTTAGCTTCCCCGGAAATTGAAAATATTCGCCAACTTCCGGGAAATCGAGCCGAAGTTGGTCAAAATTACGATGCGCGTAAGGCGGTCTCGGCTACTCTTTCAGTCTTAAAGTGAAGTAGGGCTATATTTCGGCCGAGAAGCTCGAAAGTGAGCGTTCAAAAAAATGTGCTGTGTCCATTTCACTGCAAACCAAGGCCATCAGCAGTTAGTTTAGAGTCCCCGGGACTGGAATATATCCCCGAAGTTCCTGGACATCGAACGGAAGTTGGTCAAAATCACGATGCGCGTAAGACGGTCTCGGCTACTCTTTCAGTCTTAAAGTAAAGTGGGGCTATATTTCGGCCCAGAAGCTCGAAAGTGACCCTTTAAAAAGTTACGCTTTCTGCATTTAACTGCAAACCAAGTCCATCAGGTCTTGGTTTAAAGTCCCCCGGACTGGAAAATATCCCCCAAATTCCGGGAAATCGAGCTGAACTTGGTCAAAATCGCGATGCTCGTAAGGCGGTCTCGGCTACTATTTGAGTCTTAAAGTGAAATACGGTTGTATTTCGGCCCAGAAGCTCGAAACTGAGCCTTCAAAAAGTGTTCCTGCGTCCATTTCACTGCAAACCAAAGCCATCAGGAGTTGGTTTAGAGTCCCCGGGACTTGAAAATATCGCCCAAGTTCGGGGAAATTGAGCCGAATTTTGTCAAAATCACGATGCGCGTAAGGCGGTCTCGGTTAGTCTTTCATTCTTAAAGTGAACTGGGGCTATATTTCGGCCCAGAAGCTAGAAAGTGAAAGTTCAAAAGGTTTTGCTGTGTCCATTTCACCGCCAACCAAGCCACATCAGCAGATTGTTTACAGTCTCCGGGACATCAAAATATCCCCCAGGTCCCGGGAAATTGAGCCGAAGTTTGTCAAAATCACGATGCACGTAAAGCAGTCTCGGCTACTCCTTTAGTCTTAAAGTGACGTGGCTGTATATTTCGGCCCAGAAGCTCGAAAGTGAGCGTTCAAAAAGTTATGCTGTGCCCATATCACTGCAAAGCAAGGCCCTCAGGAAGTAGTTTACAGTGCCCGGAACTGGAAAATATCCCCCAAGTTCCGCGAAATCGAGACGAAGTTGGTCAAAATAACGATTCGCGTAAGGCGGTCTCGGCTACTCTTTCAGTCTTAAACTGAAGTAGGGCTATATTTCGGTCCAGAAGCTCGAAAGTGAGCGTTCAAAAAGTTTTCCTCTCTGAATTTCACTGAAAACCAAGGCCATCATGAATTAGTTTAGAGTCCCCGGGACTGGAAAATATCTTTTAAGTTCTGGCAACTCAAGCCAAAGGTGGTCAAAATCACAATGCGCCTAAGGCGGCCTCGGCTACTCTTTCAGTCTTAAAGTGAACTGGGGCTCTATTTCGGCCCAGAAGCTCCAAAGTGAGCGCTGCAAAAAATTTGCTGTGTCCATTTCACTGCAAACTAAGGCCATCAGGAGTTAGTTTAGAGTCCACGGGACTGCAATATATTTCCCAAGTTCCGGAAAATGGAGAAGACGTTAGTCAAAATCACGATGCGCGCAAGACGGTCTTGGCTAGTCTTTCAGTCTTAAAGTGAAGTGGGGCTATATTTCGGCCCAGACGGTCAAAAGTGAGCTTCAAAAAGTTTTGCTGTATCCATTTCAATGCAAACGAAGGCCACCAGGGGTTACTTAAGAGGCTTCGGGACTGGAAAATATCCTCCAAGTTCAGGGAAATTTAGCCGAAGTTGGTCAAAATCACGGTGCGCGTTAGGCGGTCTCGCTTACTGTTTCAGTCTTAAAGTGAAGTGAGGCTTTATTCCTGCCCAGGAGCTTGAAAGTGAGAGTTCAAAAAGTTTCCCTGTGTTTATTTCACTGCAAACTAAAGTCATTAGGAGCTAGTTTAGAGTCCCCGGGACTGGAAAATATCCCCCAACTTCCGGGAAATCGAGCCGAAGTTGGTCAAAATCACGATTTGCGTAAGGTAGTCTCGGCTACTCTTTCAGTCTTAAAGTGAAGTGGGGCTATATTTCGGGCCAGAAGCCCGAAAGTGAGCGTTCAACAAGTTTTGCTGTGTTCATCTCACTGCAAACCAAGGCCATCAGGAGTTAGTTTAGCATCCCCGGGACAAGAAAATATGCCCCAAGGTCCGGGAAATTGAGCCGAGGTATGTCAAAATCAAGATGCCCCTAAAGTGGTCTCGGCTACTCTTTCGGTCTTAAAGTGAAGTGGGGCTATATTTCTGTCCAGAAGCTCGAAAGTCAGCGTTCAAAAAGTTTTGCTGTGTGCATTTCACTGCAAACCAAAGCTATCAAAAGTTAGTTTAGGGTCCCCGGGACTGGAAAATATTCCCCAAGTTCCGGGAAAGCGAGCCGAAGTTGATCAAAATCACGATGCGCGAAATGCGGTCTCGGCTACTGTTTTAGTCTTAAAGTAAAGTGTGGCTATATTTCGGCCCACAAGCTCGAAAGTGAGCGTTCAAAAAGTTTTGCTGTGTGCATTTTACTGCAAACCAAAGCTATCAAAAGTTAGTTTAGGGTCCCCGGGACTGAAAAATATTCCCCAAGTTCCGGGAAAGCGAGCCGAAGTTGATCAAAATCACGATGCGCGAAATGCGGTCTCGGGTACTGTTTCAGTCTTAAAGTCAAGTGTGGCTATATTTCGGCCCACAAGCTCGAAAGGGAGCGTTCAAAAAGTTTTCCTGTGTCCATTTCACTGCAAAACAAGACCATCAGGACTTAGTTTAGAGTCCAAGGGACTGGAAAATGTTCCCCAAGTTCCGGGAGATCCACCCGAAGTTTGTCAAAATCACAATGCGCGTAAGGCGGTCTCGGTTACTCTTTAAGTCTTAAAGTAGAGTGGGGCTTTATTTCGGCCAGGTAGCTCGAAGGTGAGCGTTCAAAAAGTTTTGCTCTGTCCATTTCACTGCAAACCAAGGCCACCAGGAGTTAGTTTAGAGTTCTTGGGACTGGAAAATATCCCCAGAGTTCCAGATTATCGAACCGAAGTTTGCAAACTCACGATGCGAGCAGGGCGCTCTCGGCTACTCTTTTAGTCTTAAGTGAAGTGGGGCTATATTTCGGCGCAGAATGTCGAAAGTGTCCGTTCAAAAAATTGTGCTGTGTCCATTTCAATGCAAACGAAGGCCATCAGGAGTTAGGTTACAGTCCCCGGGACTGGAAAATATCCCCCAAGTCCCGGGAATTGGAGCCGAAGTTGATCAAATTCATGATGCGCGTAACGTGGTCTCGGCTACTGTTTCAGTCTTAAAGTTAAGTGTGGCTATATTACGGCCCACAAGCTAGAGAGTGAGCGTTCAAAAAGTTTTGCTGCGTCCTTTTCACTTCAAAACAAGGCCATCAGGACTTAGTTTAGCGTCCAAGGGACTGGAAAATATACCCCAAGTTCCGGGAAATCCGTTCGAAGTTCGTCAAAATTACGATATACGTAAGGCGGTTTCGGATACTCTTTCACTCTTAAAGTAAAGTCGGGCTATATTTCTGTCCAGAAGCTCCAAAGTGAGCGTTCAAAAAGTTTTGCTGTGTGCATTTTACTGCAAACCAAAGCTATCAAAAGTTAGTTTAGGGTCCCCGGGACTGGAAAATATTCCCCAAGTTCCGGGAAAGCGAGCCGAAGTTGATCAAAATCACGATGCGCGAAATGCGGTCTCGGCTACTGTTTCAGTCTTAAAGTCAAGTGTGGCTATATTTCGGCCCACAAGCTCGAAAGGGAGCGTTCAAAAAGTTTTGCTGTGTCCATTTCACTGCAAAACAAGGCCATCAGGAGTTAGTTTAGAATCCCCGGGACTGGAAAATATCCCCCAAGTTCCGAGAAATCGATCCGAAAATGGTCAAAATCACGATGCGCGTAAGGCGATCTCGGCTACTCTTTCAGTCTTAAGGGAAGTGGGGCTATATTTCGGCCCAGAAGCTCCAAAGTGGGCGTTCAAAAAGTTATGCTGTGCCCATTCCAGTGAAAACGAAGGCCATCTGGAGTTAGTTTACAGTCCTCCGGACTGGAAAATATCCCAAAAGTTGCGTGAAATCGAGCTGAATTTGGTGTAACTCACGATGCGCGTGAGGCGGTCTCGGCTACTATTTCAGTCTGAAAGTAAAGTGGGATTCTATTTCGGCCCAGAAGCTACAAAGAGAGTGCTCAAAAAGCTTTCCTTTGTCCATTTCACTGAAAACCAAGGCCATCAGGAGTTAGTTTAGAGCCAGCGGAAATGGAATATATCCCCAAAGTTCCGGGAAACCGACCCGAAGTTGATAAAAATCACGATTTGCGCAAGACGGTCTCGGCTACTCTTTCAGTCTTAAAGTGAAGTGGGGCTATATTTCGGCCCAGAAGCTCGAGACTGAGCGTTCAAAAAGTTTTGCTGTATCCATTTCAATGCAAAACAAGGCCATCAGGGGTTACTTAAGAGTCCTCGGGACTGCAAAATATCCCCCAAGTTCCGGAAAATCGAGCCGAAGTTGGTCAAAATCACGAGGTGCGTAAGGTGGTCTCGGCTATTCTTTGACTCTGAAACTGAAGTTGGGCAATATTTCGGCCCAGAAGCTCGAAAGTGAGTGTTTAAAAAGTTTTGCTCTGTCACTTTCAGTGCAAACCAAGGCCATCAGAAGTTAGTTTAGAGTCCCTGGGACAGGACAATATCCCCCAAGTCCCGGGAAATAGAGCCGAAGTTGATCAAATTCATGATGCGCGTAACGTGGTCTCGGCTACTGTGTCAGTCCTAAAGTGAAGTGTGGCTATATTTCGGCCCACAAGCTAGAAAGTGAGCGTTCAAAAAGTTTTGTTGTGTCCATTTTACTTCAAAACAAGGCCATCAGGACTTAGTTTAGCCTCCAAGGGACTGCAAAATATCCCCCAAGTTCCGAAAAATCCATTCGAAGTTCGTCAAAATTACGATGCGCGTAAGGCGCTCTCATCTACTCTTTCAGTCTTAAAGTAAAGTGGGGCTATATTTCTTCCCAGAAGCTCCAAAGTTGTGCTCTGTCCATTTAACTGAAAACCAAGGCCATCAGGAGTTACTTTAGAGTCCCTTTGACTGGAATATATCCCCCAAGTTTCGGGAAATAAACGCGAAATTGGTCAAAATCACGATTCGCCCAAGACGGTCTCGCCTACTCTTTCAGTCTTAAAGTAAAATGGGGCTCTATTTCGGCCCAGAAGCTCGAGAGTGAGCGTTCAAAAACTTTGGCTTTGTCCATTTCACTGCAAACCAAGACAAGCAGGAGTTAGTTGAGAGTCCCCGGGACTGGAAAATATCCCCCATGTTACGGGAAATCAACCCGAAGTTTGTCAAAATCACGATGCGCGTAAGGCGGTCTCGGCTACTCTTTCAGTGTTAAAGTAATTGGGGGCTATATTTTGGCCCAGAAGCTCGAAATTGAGCGTTCAAAAAGTTTTGCTGGGTCCGTTTTACTGCAAACCAAGGCCATCAGGAATTAGTTTAGAGTCCTCAGAACTGGAATATATCCCCTTAGTTCCGGCAAATCCAGCCGAAGTTGCTCAAAATCACGATGCACGTAAGGCGCTCTCGGCTACTCTTTCAATCTTCAAGTGAAGTGGGTTTCTATTTCGGTCCAGAAGCTCGAAAGGATGCGTTCAAAAACTTTTTCTGTTTCCGTTTCACTGCAAACCAAAACCAGCACGAGTTAGTTTACACTCCCCGGGACTGGAAAATACTTCGCAAGTTCGGGGAAATCGAGCCGAAGTTGATCAAAATCACGATGCGCGAAACGTGGTCTCGGCTACTGTTTCAGTCTTAAAGTGAAGTGTGGCTATATTTCGGCCCACAACCTCGAAAGTGAGCGTTCAAAAAGCTTTGCTGTGTCCATTTCACTGCAAAACAAGGCCATCGGCACCTAGTTTAGCGTCCAAGGGACTGGAAAATATCCCCCAAGTTCCGGGAAATCCACCCGAAGTTTGTCAAAAGCACGATGCGCGTAAGGGGGTCTCGGCTACTTTTTCAGTATTAAAGTAAAGTGGGCTATATTTCGGCCCAGAAGCTTGAAGGTGAGCTTTCAAAAAAATTTGCTGTCTCCATTTCACTGCAAACCAAGGCCATCAAGAGTTAGTTTAGAGTCCCTGGGACTGGAAAGTATCCCCCAAGTTCCGGAATATCGACCCGAAGTTGATCAAAATCACGATGCGCGCACGCCGGTCTCGGCTACTCTTTAAGTCGTAAGTGATGTGGGACTATATTTCGGCCTAGAAGCTCCAAAGTGTGCGTTCAAAAACTTGTGCTGTGTGAATTTCACTGCAAACCATGGCAATGAGGAGTTAGTTTAGAGTCCCCGGGACTGGAAAATATTCCCCAAGTTCCAGGAAAGCGAGCACAAGTTGATCAAAATCGCGATACGCGTAACGCGGTCTCGGTTACTGTATCAGTCTTAAAGTGAAGTGTGACTATATATAGGCCCACAAGCTCGAAAATGAGCGTTCAAAAAGTTTTGCTGTGTGAATTTCACTGCAAACCAAGGCCATCAGGAGTTAGTATAGAGTCCCCGGGACTGGAAAATATTCTCCAAGTTCCAGGAAATGGTGCCGAAGTTGATGAAAATTACGATTCGCGTAACGGGCTCTCGGCTATTCTTTCAGTCTTAAATTTAAGTAGGGCTATATTTCGGCCCTGAAGCTCGAAGGTGAGCGTTCAGAATGTTTTGCTGTGTTCATTAAACTGCAAACCAAGGTCATCGGGAGTTAGTTTAGCGTCCCCGGGACTTTAAATTATTCGCCAACTTCCGGGAAATCGAGCAAAAGTGGCCCAAAATCACGATGCGCGTAAGGCGGTCTCGGCTACTCTTTCAGTCTTAAAATGAAGTGTGGCTATATTTCGGCCGACAAGCTCAACACCGAGCGTGCGCTCCTTTTGCCTGTGTACATATCACTGAAAACTAAGTTCATCAGGAGTTAGCATAGAGTCCTCGGGAGTGGAAAATATTCCCCGAATTCCGGCAAATCGAACCAAAGATGTTCAAACTTACGATGCGCGTAAGGCGGTCTCGGCTACTCGTTTACTCCGAAAATGAAGTGGGGCTATATTTCGGTTCTACAAGCTCGACACCGAGCGTGCTCTCCTTTTACCTGTGTCCATTTCACTAAGAACTAAGTCCATCAGGAGATAGTTTAGAATCCTCGAGACTGGAAGCTATCCTTCAAGTTTCGGCAAATTGAGCCAAACTTTCTTAAAATTACGATAAGCGTACGGCAGTTTCGTTTACTCTTTCAGTCTTAAAATGAACTGGGGCTACATTTCGGCCTAGGCAATCAGGAGTTAGTTTAGAGTCCCCGGTACCGGAAAATATCCCCCTTTTCCCGGGAAATCGAGCCAAAGTTGGTCAAAATCACGATGCGCGTAAGGCGGTCCCGGTTACTCTTTCATTCTTAAAGTGAACTGGAGCAATATTTCCGCCCAGAAGCTGGAAAATGAGCGTTCAAAAAGTTGTGCTGTGTCCATTTCACTCCAGAGCAAGGCCATCAGGAGTTATTTTAGAGTCCGCGGGACTGGAAAATATCCCCCAAGTTCCGAAAAATCGAGCCGAATTTTGTCAAAATTACGATGGGCGTAAGGTGGTCTCGGCTACTCTTTCACTCTTAAAGTGAAGTGGAGCTATATTTCGGCCCAGAAGCTCAAAAGTGAGCGTTCAAAAAGTTTTCCTCTGTCCATTTTACTGCAGACCAAGGACGTCGGGGGTCAGTTTAGAGTCCCCGGGACTGGAGAATATCCCCCAAGTTCCGGGAAACTTAACCGAAGTTGGTCAAAATCACGACGCGCGTACGGCGGTCTCGGCTACTCTTTCAGTCTTAAAGTGAAGTGGGGCAATATTTCGGCCCAGAAGCTTGAAACTGAGTGTTTAGAAAGTTTTCCTGTGTCCATTTCACTGCAAAACAAGGCCATTACGACTTAGTTTAGCGTCCAAGGGACTGGAAATATCCCCCAAGTTACGGGAAATCCACCCGAAGTTAGTCAAAATCACGATGCGCTTAAGGGGGTCTCGGCTACTCTTTCAGTCTTAAGGTAAAGTGGGCTTAGATTTAACTCCAGAAGCTCGAAAGTAAGGGTTCAAAAATTTTTGTCTCTATTTCACTCACATCTTAGACAATCAGGAGTGAGTTTAGAGACTTTGGGACTGGAAAATATCTCCCAAGTTTCGCCAGATCGAGCCGAAGATCCTCAAAATCACAATGCACGTAAGGCGCTCCCGCCTACTCTTTCAGTCTTAAAAAGAAGTAGGGCTATATTTCGGCCAGCAAGCTCGAAAGTGCGCGTTCAAAAAGTGTTCCTGTGTCCATTTCACTGGAAACCAAGGCCATCAGGAGTTAGTTTAGAGTGCCCAGGACCGGAATATATCCCCCTATTTGCGGGAAATCGAGCCGAAGTATCCCAAAATCACGATGCGCGTAAGGCGGTCTCGGCTACTCTTTCAGTCTTAAAGTTAAGTGGGGCTATGTTTCGAGCCATAAGCTCGAAAGTGAGCGTTCAAAAAGTTTTGATGTGTGCATTTAACTGTAAACTAAAGCCATCGGAAGTTAGTTTAGCTTCCCCGGGAATTGAAAATATTCGCCAACTTCCGGGAGATCGAGCCGAAGTTGGTCAAATTACGTTGCGCGTAAAGCGGTCTCGGCTACTCTTTCAGTCTTAAAGTGAAGTAGGGCTATATTTCGACCGAGAAGCTCGAAAGTGAGCGTTCAAAAAAATGTGCTGTATCCATTTCACCGCAAACCAAGGCCAGCAGCAGTTAGTTTAGAGCCCCCGGGACTGGAATATGTCCCCGAAGTTCCGGGAAATCGAACGGAAGTTGGTCAAAATCACGATGCGCGTAAGACGGTCTCGGCTACTCTTTCAGTCTTAAAGTAAAGTGGGGCTATATTTCGGCCCAGAAGCTCAAAAGTGACCCTTTAAAAAGTTACGCTTTCTGCATTTAACTGCAAACCAAGGCCATCAGGAGTTAGTTGAAGTCCCCCGGACTGGAAAATATCCCCCAAGTTCCGGGAAATCGAGCTGAACTTGGTCAAAATCACGATGCTTGTAAGGCGGTCGCGGCTACTATTTCAGTCTTAAAGTGAAATACCGCTGTATTTCGGCCCAGAAGCTCGAAACTGAGCGTTCAAAAAGTGTTCCTGCGTCCATTTCACTGCAAACCAAGGCCATCAGGAGTTAGTTTAGACTCCTCGGACTGGAAAATATCGCCCAAGTTCGGGGAAATTGAGCCGAATTTTGTCAAAATCACGATGCGCGTAAGGCGGTCTCGGCTACTCTTTCATTCTTAAAGTGAACTGGGGCTATATTTCGGCCGAGAAGCTAGAAAGTGAAAGTTCAGAAAGTTGTGCTGTGTTCATTTCACTGCAAACCAGGGCCATCAAGAGTAAGTTTAGACTCCTCGGGACTGGAAAATATCGCCCAAGTTCGGGGAAATCGAGCCGAATTTTGTCAAAACACGATGGGCGTAAGGCGGTCTCGGCTACTCTTTCATTCTTAAAGTGAACTGGGGCTATATTTCGGCCGAGAAGCTAGAAAGTGAAAGTTCAAAAAGTTTTGCTGTGTCCATTTTAACGCAAACCAAGCCACATCAGCAGATTGTTTACAGTGTCCGGGACATCAAAATATCCCCCAAGTCCCGGGAAATCGAGCCGAAGTTTCTCAAAATCACGATGCGTGTAAAGCAGTCTCGGCTACTCTTTTAGTCTTAAAGTGACGTGGCTGTATATTTCGGCCCAGAAGCTCGAAAGTGAGCGTTTAAAAAGTTTTGCTCTCTCAATTTACCTGAAAACCAAGGCCATCATTTGTTAGTTTAGAGTCCACGGGACTGGAAAATATCCCTTAAGTTCTGGCAACTCAAGCCGAAGTTGGTCAAAATCACGATGCGTCTAAGGCGGTCTCGGCTACTATTTCAGTCTTAAAGTGAAGTGGGGCTATATTTCGGCCCAGAATTTCGAAAGTAAGCGTTCAAAAAAAACTTGCTGTGTCCATTTCACTGCAGACCTAGGCCATCAGGGGTTAGTTTAGAGTCCTTGGGACTTGAATATATCCCCGAAGTTTCGGGAAATCGAGCCGAAGTTGGTCAAAATCACGATGCGCCTAAGACGGTGTCGGCTACTCTTTCAGTCTTAAACGGAAGTGGGGCTATATTTCGGCTCAGAAGCCCGAAGGGGAGCGTTGAAAAAGTTTTGCTCTCTCCATTTCAATGCAAACCAAGGCAATCAGGAGTTACTTTAGAGTCCCCGGTACCGGAAAATATTCCCCATTTCCCGGGAAATCGAGGCAAAGTTGGTCAAAATCACGATGCGCGTAAGGCGGTGTCGGCTATTCTTTCATTCTTAAAGTGAACTCGGGCTATATTTCGGCCCAGAACCTCGAAAGTGAAAGTTCAAAAAGTTTTGCTGTGTCCATTTCACCGCGAACCAAGCCACATTAGGAGACAGTTTACAGTCTCCGGGACATCAAAATATCCCCCAAGTTCCGGGAGATCGAGCCGAAGTTTGTCAAAATCACGATGCGCGTAAAGCAGTCTCGGCTACTCTTTGAGTCTTAAAGTGACGCGGCTGTATATTTCGGCCCAGAAGCTCGAAAGTGAGCGTTCAAAAAGTTATGCTGTGCCCATTTCACTGCAAAGGAAGGCCCTCAGGAAGTAGTTTACAGTGCCCGGACCTGGAAATATCCCCCAAGTTCCGCGAAATTGAGACGAAGTTGGTCAAAATAACGATTCGCGTAAGGCGGTCTCGGCTACTCTTTTAGTCTTAAAGTAAAGTAGCGCTATATTTCGGTCCAGAAGCTCCAAAGTGAGCGTTCAAAAAGTTTTCCTCTCTGAATTTCACTGAAAACCAAGGCCATCATGAGTTAGTTTAGAGTCCCTGGGACTGGAAAATATCTTTTAAGTTCTGGCAGATCAAGCCGAAGTTGGTCAAAATCACGATGCGCCTAAGGCGGACTCAGCTACTCTTTCAGGCTTAAAGTGAAGTTGGGCTCTATTTCTGCCCAGAAGCTCCAAAGTGAGCGCTGCAAAAAGTTTGCTGTGTCCATCTCACTGCAAACCAAGGCCATCAGGAGATAGTTTAGAGTCTCCGGGACTGCAATATATTTCCCAGGTTCCGGAAAATGGAGAAGACGTTGGTCAAAATCACGATGCGCGCAAGACGGTCTTGGCTACTCTTTCAGTCTTAAAGTGAAGTGGGGCTATATTTCGGCCCAGAAGCTCAAAAGTGAGCGTTCAAAAAGTTTTGCTGTATCCATTTCAATGCAAACGAAGGCCATCAGGGGCTACTTGAGAGTCTTCGGGACTGGAAAATATCCCCCAAGTTCAGGGAAATTTAGCCGAAGTTGGTCAAAATCACGGTGCGCGTTAGGCGGTCTCACTTACTGTTTCAGTCTTAAAGTGAAGTGAGGCTTTATTCCTGCCCAGGAGCTTGAAAGTGAGCGTTCAAAAAGTTTCCCTGTGTTTATTTCACTGCAAACCAAAGCCATCAGGAGCTAGTTTAGAATCCCCGGGACTGGAAAATATCCCCCAACTTCCGGGAAACCGAGCCGAAGTTCGTCAAAATAACGATTCGCGTAAGGCGGTCTCGGCTACCCTTTCAGTCTTAAAGTGAAGTGGGGCTATATTTCTGTCCGGAAGCTCGAAAGTGAGCGTTCAAAAAGTTTTGCTGTGTGCATTTTACTGAAAACCAAAGCTATCAAAAGTTAGTTTAGGGTCCCCGGGACTGGAAAATATTCCCCAAGTTCCGGGAAAGCGAGCCGAAGTTGATCAAAATCACGATGCGCGAAATGCGGTCTCGGCTACTGTTGCAGTCTTAAAGTAAAGTGTGGCTATATTTCGGCCCACAAGCTCGAAAGGGAGCGTTCAAAAAGTTTTCCTCTGTCCATTTCAATGCAAAGCAAGGCGACAAGGAGTTAGTTTAGAGTCCCGGGGACTGGAAAATATCCCCCAAGTTCCGAGAAATGGATCCGAAAATGGTCAAAATCACGATGCGCGTAAGGCGATCTCGGCTACTCTTTCAGTCTTAAAGTGAAGTGGGGCTATATTTCAGCCCACAAACTCCAAAGTGGGCATTCAAAAAGTTATGCTCTGCAAATTTCAGTGCAAACCAAGGCCATCCGGAGTTAGTTTAGAGTCCCCCGGACTGGAAAATATCCCAAAAGTTGCGTGAAATCGAGCTGAACTTGGTGTAACTCACGATGCGCGTGAGGCGGTCTCGGCTACTATTTCAGTCTGAAAGTGAAGTGGGATTCTATTTCGGCCCAGAAGCTCGAAAGGGAGCGTTCAAAAAGCTTTCCTTTGTCCATTTCACTGAAAACCAAGGCCATCAGGAGTTAGTTTAGAGACAGGGGAAATGGAATATATCCCCAAAGTTCCCGGAAACCGACCCGAAGTTGGTCAAAATCACGATTTGCGTAAGACGGTCTCCGCTACTCTTTCAGTCTTAAAGTGAAGTGGGGCTATATTTCGGCCCACAAGCTCAAAAGTGAGCGTTCAAAAAGTTTTGCTGTATCCATTTCAATGCAAACCAAGGCCATCAGAGGTTACTTAAGAGTCCTCGCGACTGGAAAATATCCCCCAAGTTCCGGTAAATCCAGCCGAAGTTGGTCAAAATTACGATGTGCGTAAGGTGGTCTTGGCTACTCTTTCAGTCTTAAAGTGAAGTGGGGCAATATTTCGGCCCAGAAGCTCGAAAGTGAGCGTTTAAAAAGTTTTGCTCTCTCACTTTCAGTCCAAACCAAGGCCATCAGAAGTTAATTTAGAGTCCCCGGGACTGGAGAATATCCCCCAAGTCCCGGGAAATCGAGCCGAAGTTTATCAAATTCATGATGCGCGTAATGTGGTCTCGGCTACTTTGTCAGTCCTAAAGTGAAGTGGGGCTATATTTCGGCGCACAAGCTAGAAAGTGAGCGTTCAAAAAGCTTTGTTGTGTCCATTTTACTTCAAAACAAGGCAATCAGGACTTAGTTTAGCGTCCAAGGGACTGGAAATATCCCCCAAGTTACGGGAAATACACCCGAAGTTAGTCAAAATCACGATGTGCTTAAGGGGGTCTCGGCTACTCTTTCAGTCTTAAGGTAAAGTGGGCTTAGATTTAACTCCAGAAGCTCGAAAGTAAGGGTTCAAAAATTTTTGTCTCTATTTCACTCACATCTTAGACAATCAGGAGGGAGTTTAGAGACTTTGGGACTGGAAAATATCTCCCAAGTTTCGCCAGATCGACCCAAAGATCCTCAAAATCACAATGCGCTTAAGGCGCTTCCGGCTACTCTTTCAGTCTTAAAAAGAAGTAGGGCTATATTTCGGCCAGCAAACTCGAAAGTGCGCGTTCAAAAAGTGTTCCTGTGTCAGTTTCACTCGAAACCAAGGCCATCAGGAGTTAGTTTAGAGTCCCCGGGACTTGAAAATATCGCCAAAATTCTAGAAAATCGAGCGAAAGTTGCTGAAAATCACGATGCGCGTAAGGCGGTCTCGCCTACTCTTTCAGTCTTAAAGTGAAGTGGGGCTATATTTCATCCCATACGCTCGATAATAAGCGTTCAAAACGTGTTACTGTGTTCATTTTACTGGAAACCAACGCCATCAGGAGTTAGTTTACACTCCTCGGGACTGGAAAATATCGCCCAAGTTCGGGGAACACGAGCCGAATTTTGTCAAAATCACGATGCGCGTAAGGCGGTCTCGGCTACTCTTTCATTCTTAAAGTGAACTGGGGCTATATTTCGGCCCAGAAGCTACAAAGTGAAAGTTTAAAAAACGTTTTGCTGTGTCCATTTCACCGCAAACCAACCCACATCAGCAGATTTTTTACAGTGTCCGGAACATCAAAATATCCCCCAAGTCCCGGGAAATCGAGCCGAAGTTTGTCAAAATCACGATGCGCGTAAAGAAGTCTCGGCTACTCTTTTAGTCTTAAAGTGACGTGGCTGTATATTTCGGCCCAGAAGCTCGAAAGTGAGCGTTCAAAAAGTTTTGCTCGCTCAATTTAAATGAAAACCAAGGCCATCATGAGTTAGTTTAGAGTCCACGGGACTGGAAAATATCCCTTAAGTTCTGGCAACTCAAGCCGAAGGTTGTCAAAATCACGATGCGCGTAAGAAGGTGTCGGCTACTCTTTCAGTCTTAAACTGAAGTGGGGCTATATTTCGACTCAGAAGCCCGAAGGGGAGCGTTGAAAAAGTTTTGCTCTCTCCATTTCAATGTAAGCCAAAGCAATCAGGAGTTACTTTAGAGTCCCCGGTACCGGAAAATATTCCCCATTTCCCGGGAAATCGAGCCAAAGTTGGTCAAAATCACGATGCGCGTAAGGCGGTCTCGGCTATTCTTTCATTCTTAAAGTGAACTCGGGCTATACTTCGGCTCAGAAGCTCGAAAGTGAAAGTTCAAAAAGTTTTGCTGTGTCCATTTCACTGCAAACCAAGGCCATCAGCAGTTAGTTTAGAGTCCCCAGGACTGGAAAATATTCTCCAAGTTCCAGGAAATGGCGCCGAAGTTGATGAAAATTACGATGCGCGTAACGGGCTCTCGGCTATTGTTTTAGTCTTAAATTTAAATAGGGCTATATTTCGGCCCTGAAGCTCGAAGGTGAGCGTTCAGGATGTTTTCCTGTGTTTCTTCAACTGCAAACCAAGGTCATCGGGAGTTAGTTTAGCGCCTCCGTCGCCACACTTCCGGAAAATCGAGCAAAAGTGGCCCAAAATCACGATGCGCATAAGGCGGTCTCGGCTACTCTTTCAGTCTTAAAATTAAGGGAGGCTATATTTCGACCTAGAAGCTCGAGACCGGGCGTGCGCTAATTTTACCTGTGTCCATTTCACTGACATCTTAGGCCATCAAGAGTTAGTTTAGAGTCCTTGGGACTGGAAAATATTTCCCATATTCTGCCAGATCGAGCCAAAGTTGCTCAAAATCACCATGCGCGTAAGGCGGTCTCGGCTACTCTTTCAGTCTTAAAATGAAGTGGGGCTATATTTCGGCCGACAAGCTCAACACCGAGCGTGCGCTCCTTTTGCCTGTGTACATATCACTGAAAACTAAGTTAATCACGAGTTAGCATAGAGTCCTCGGGAGTGGAAAATATTCTCCGAATTCCGGCAAATCGAGCCAAAGATGCTCAAAATCACGATGCGCGTAAGGCGGTCTCGGCTACTCGTTTACTCCAAAAATGAAGTGGGGCTATATTTCGGTTCTACAAGCTCGACACCGAGCGTGCTCTCCTTTTACCTGTGTCTATTTCACTAAGAACTAAGTCCATCAGGAGATAGTTTAGAATCCTCGAGACTGGAAGCTATCCTCCAAGTCTCGGCAAATTGAGCCATACTTTCTTAAAACTACGATAAGCGTACGGCAGTTTCGTTTACTCTTTCAGTCTTAAAATGAACTGGGGCTACATTTCGGCCTAGGCAATCAGGAGTTAGTATAGAGTCCCCGGTACCGGGAAATATCCCCCATTTCCTGGGAAATCGAGCCAAAGTTGGTCAACATAACGATGCGCGTAAGGCGGTCCCGGTTACTCTTTCATTCTTAAAGTGAACGGGGGCAATGTTTCCGCCCAGAAGCTCGAAAGTGAGCGTTCAAAAACTTGTGCTGTGTCCATTTCACTCCAGAGCAAGGCCATCAGGAGTTACTTTAGAGTCCGCGGGACTGGAAAATATCCCCCAAGTTCCGGGAAATCGAGACGTAGTTCGTCACAATTACGATGGGCGTAAGGCGGTCTCGGCTACTCTTTCACTCTTAAAGTGAAGTGGAGCTATATTTCGGCCCAGAAGCTCAAAAGTGACCGTTCAAAAAGTTTTGCTGTGTCCATTTTACTACACACCAAGGACATCTGGAGTCAGTTTAGAGTCCCCGGGACTGGAAAATATCCCTCAAGTTCCGGGAAATTTAACCGAAGTTGGTCAACATCACGACGCGCGTACGGCGGTCTCGGCCACTCTTTCAGTCTTAAAGTGAAGTGGGGCAATATTTCGGCCCAGAAGCTCGAAACTGAGTGTTTAAAAAGTTTTGCTGTGTCCATTTCACTGCAAAACAAGGCCATCACGACTTAGTTTAGCGTCCAAGGGACTGGAAATATCCCCCAAGTTACGGGAAATCCACCCGAAGTTAGTCAAAATCACGATGCGCTTAAGGGGGTCTCGGCTACTCTTTCAGTCTTAAGGTAAAGTGGGCTTAGATTTAACTCCAGAAGCTCGAAAGTAAGGGTTCAAAAATTTTTGTCTCTATTTCACTCACATCTTAGACAATCAGGAGTGAGTTTAGAGACTTTGGGACTGGAAAATATCACCCAAGTGTCGCCAGATCGAGCCGAAGATCCTCAAAATCACAATGCGCGTAAGGCGCTCCCGCCTACTCTTTCAGTCTTAAAAAGAAGTAGGGCTATATTTCGGCCACCAAGCTCGAAAGTGCGCTTTCAAAAAGTGTTCGTGTGTCCATTTCACTGGAAACCAAGGCCATCAGGAGTTAGTTTAGAGTCTCCGGGACTGGAAGATATCCCCCTATTTGCGGGAAATCGAGCCGAAATAACCCAAACTCACGATGCGCGTAAGGCGGTCTCGGCTACTCTTTCAGTCTTAAAGTTAAGTGGGGCTATATTTCGAGCCATAAGCTCGAAAGTGAGCGTTCAAAAAGTTTTGCTGTGTCCATTTAACTGCAAACTAAGGCCATCGGAAGTTAGTTTAGCTTCCCCGGGAATTGAAAATATTCGCCAACTTCCGGGAAATCGAGCCGAAGTTGGTCAAAATTACGATGCGCGTAAGGCGGTCTCGGCTACTCTTTCAGTCTTAAAGTGAAGTAGGACTATATTTCGGCGGAGAAGCTCCAAAGTGAGCGTTCAAAAAAATGTGCTGTGTCCATTTCACTCCAAACCAAGGCCATCAGCAGTTAGTTTAGAGTCCCCGGGACTGGAATATATCCCCGAAGTTCCGGGAAATCGAACGGAAGTTGACCAAAATCACGATGCGCGTAAGACGGTCTCGGCTACTCTTTCAGTCTTAAAGTAAAGTGGGGCTATATTTCGGCCCAGAAGCTCGAAAGTGACCCTTTAAAAAGTTACGCTTTCTGCATTTAACTGCAAACCAAGGCCATCAGGAGTTAGTTTAAAGTCCCCCCGACTGGAAAATATCCCCCAAGTTCCGGGAAATCGAGCTGACTTGGTCAAAATCACGATGCTCGTAAGGCGGTCTTGGCTACTATTTCAGTCTTAAAGTGAAATACGGTCGTATTTCGGCCCAGAAGCTCGAAACTGAGCGTTCAAAAAGTTTTCCTGCGTCCATTTCACTGCAAACCAAGGCCATCAGGAGTTAGTCTAGAGTCCCCGGGACTTGAAAATATCGCGAAAATTCTAGAAAATCGAGCGGAAGTTGCTCAAAATCACGATGCGCGTCAGGCGGTCTCGCCTCCTCTTTCAGTCTTAAAGTGAACTGGGGCTATATTTCATGCCAGAAGCTCGAAAATAAGCCTTCAAAAAGTTTTGCTGTATTCATTTGACTGCAAACCAAGGCCATCAGGAGTTAGTTTAGACTCCTCGAAACTGGAAAATATCGCCCAAGTTCGGGGAAATCGAGCCGAATTTTGTCAAAATCACGATGCGCGTAAGGCGGACTCGGCTATTCTTTCATTCTTCAAGTGACCTCGGGCTACATTCCGGCCGAGAGGCTCGAAAGTGAAAGTTCAAAAAGTTTTGCTGTGTCCATTTCACCGCAAACCAAGCCACATCAGCAGATTATTTACAGTGTCCGGGACGCCAAAATTTCCCCCAAGTTCCACGAAATCGAGACGAAGTTGGTCGAAATAACGATTCGCGTAAGGCTGTCTCGGCTACTGTTTCAGTCTTAAAGTGAAGTAGGGCTATATTTCGGTCCAGAAGCTCGAAAGTGAGCGTTCAAAAAGTTTTCCTCTCTGAATTTCACTGAAAACCAAGGCCATCACGAGTTAGTTTAGCGTCCCGGGGACTGGAAAATATTCCCCAAGTTCCGGTAAATTGAGCTGAAGTTGGTCAAAATCACGATGCTCCCAAAGCGGTCTCGGTACCCTTTCAGTCTTAAAGTGAAGTGGGGCTATATTTGTGTCCAGAAGCTCGAAAGTCAGCGTTGAAAAAATTTTGCTGTGTGCATTTCACTGAAAACCAAAGCTATCAAAGGTTAGCTTAGGGTCCCTGGGACTGGAAAATATTCCCCAAGTTCCGGGAAAGCGAGACGAAGTTGATCAAAATCACGATGCGCGAAATGCGGTCTCGGCTACTGTTTCAGTCTTAAAGTAAAGTGTGGGTATATTTCGACCCACAAGCTCGAAAGTGAGCGTTCAAAAAGTTTTGCTGTGTCCATTTCACTGCAAAACAAGGCCACCAATACTTAGTTTAGCGTCCAAGGGACTGGAAAATGTTCCCCAAGTTCCGGGAGATCCACCCGAAGTTTGTCAAAATCACAATACCCGTAAGGTGGTCTCGGTTACTCTTTAAGTCTTAAAGTAAAGTGGGGTTTTATTTCGGCCAAGAAGCTCGAAGGTGAGCTTTCAAAAAGTTTTGCTCTGTCCATTTCACTGCAAACCAAGGCCATCAGGAGTTAGTTTAGAGTTCCTGGGACTGGAAAATATCCCCCAAGTTCCGGAATATCGACCCGAAGTTTGTCAAACTCACGATGCGAGCAAGGCGGTCTCGGCTACTCTTTCAGACTTAAGTGAAGTGGGGCTATATTTTGGCCCAGAATCTGGAAAGTGTGCTTTCAAAAAATTGTGCTGTGTCCATTTCAATGCAAACCAAGGCAATCAGGAGTTAGTTTAGAGTCCCGAGGACTAGAAAATATCCCCCAAGTCCCGGGAAATCGAGCCGAAGTTGATCAAAATCATGATGCGCGTAACGTGGTCTCGGCTACTGTTTCAGTCTTAATGTCAAGTGTGCCTATATTTCGGCCCACAAGCTAGAAAGTGAGCGTTCAAAAAGTTTTGCTGTGTCCATTTCACTTCAAAACAAGGCCATCAGGACTTAGTTTAGCGTCCAAAGGACTGGAAAATATCGCCCAAGTTCCGGGAAATCCATTCGAAGTTCGTCAAAATTACGATATACGTAAGGCGGTTTCGGCTACTCTTTCAGTCTTAAAGTAAAGTCGGGCTATATTTCTGTCCAGAAGCTCGAAAGTGAGCGTTCAAAAAGTTTTGGTGTGTCTATTTCACTGGAAAACAAGGCCATCAGGACTTAGGTTAGCGTCCAAGGGACTGGAAAATGTTCCCCAAGTTCCGGGAAAGCGAGCCGACGTTTGTCAAAATCACTATACGCGTAAGGTGGTCTCGGTTACTCTTTAAGTCTTAAAGAAAAGTGGTGGCTTTATTTCGGCCAGGAAGCTCGAAGGTGAGCGTTCAAAAAGTTTTGCTCTGTCCATTTCAATGCAAAGCAAGGCGATCATGAGTTAGTTTAGAGTCCCCGGGAATGGAAAATATACCCCAAGTTCCGAGAAATCGATCCGAAAATGGTCAAAATCACGATGCGCGTGAAGCGATCTAGGCTACTCTTTCAGTCTTAAAGTGAAGTGGGGCTATATTTCGGCCCACAAGCTTCAAAGTGGGCGTTCAAAAAGTTATGCTGTGCGCATTTCAGTGCAAACCAAGGCCATCATGAGTTAGTTTAAAGTCCCCCGGACTAGAAAATATCCCAAAAGTTGCGTGAAATCGGGCTGAACTTGGTCTAACTCACGATGCGCGTGAGGCGGTCTCGGCTACTATTTCAGTCTGAAAGTGAAGAGAGTGTTCAAAAAGCTTTCCTTTGTCCATTTCACTGAAAACCAAGGCCATCAGGAGTTAGTTTAGAGTCCCCGAGACTTGAAAATATCGCCAAAATTCTAGAAAATCGAACAAAAGTTGCTCAAAATCACGATGCGCGTAAGGCGGTCTCGCCTACTCTTTCAGTCTTAAAGTGAAGTGGGACTATATTTCATCCCAGAAGCTCGAAAATAAGCCTTCAAAAAGTTTTCCTGTGTTCATTTCACTGCAAACCAAACCCATCAGGAGTTATTTTAGACTCCTCGGGACTGGAAAATATCGCCCAAGTTCGGGAAAATCGAACCGAATTTTGTCAAAATCACGATGCGCGTAAGGCGGTCTCGGCTACTCATTCATTCTTAAAGTGAACTGGGGCTATATTTCGGCCGAGAAGCTAGAAATTAAAGTTAAAAAAGTTTTGCTGTGTTCATTTCACTGCAAACCGAGGCCATCAGGAGTTAGTTTAGACTCCTCGGGACTGGAAAATATCGCCCAAGTTCGGGAAAATCGAGCCGAATTTTGTGAAAATCACGATGCGCGTAAGGCGGTCGCGGCTGCTCTTTCATTCTTAAAGTGAACTGGGGCTATATTTACGCCGAGAAGCTAGAAAGTGAAAGTTCAAAATGTTTTGCTGTGTCCATTTCACCGCAAACCAAGCCACATCAGCAGATTGTTTACAGTGTCCGGGAGATCAAAATATCCCCCAAGTCCCGGGAAATCGAGCCGAAGTTTGTCAAAATCACGATGCGCGTAAAGCAGTCTCGGCTACTCTTTGAGTCTTAAAGTGACGTGGCTGTATATTTCGGCCCAGAAGCTCGAAAGTGAGCGTTCAAAAAGTTTTCCTCTCTCAATTTAACTGAAAACCAAGGCCATCGTGAGTTAGTTTAGAGTCCACGGAACTGGAAACTATCCCTTAAGTTCTGGCAACTCAAGCCGACGTTGGTCAAAATCACGATGCGTCTAAGGCAGTCTCGGCTACTATTTCAGTCTTAAAGTGAAGTGGGGCTATATTGCGGCCCAGAATTTCGAAAGTAAGCGTTCAAAAAAAAAATTGCTGTGTCCATTTCACTGCAGACCTAGGCCATCAGGGGTTAGTTTAGAGTCCTTGGGACTTGAATATATACCCGAAGCTTCGGGAAATCGAGCCGAACTTGGTGAAAGTGACGAATCGCGTAAGACGGTGTCGGCTACTCTTTCAGTCTTAAACTGAAGTGGGGCTATATTTCGTTTCAGAAGCCCGAAGGGGAGCGTTGAAAAAGTTTTGCTCTCTCCATTTCAATGCAAACCAAGGCAATCAGGAGTTACTTTAGAGTCTCCGGTACCGGAAAATATTCCCCATTTCCCGGGGAATCGAGCCAAAGTTGGTCAAAATCACGATGCGCGTAAGGCGGTCTCGGCTATTCTTTCATTCTTAAAGTGAACTGGGGCTATATTTCGGCCTAGAAGCTCGAAAGTGAAAGTTCAAAAAGTTTTGCTGTGTCCATTTCACCGCGAGCCAAGCCACATCAGGAGATAGTTTACAGTCTCCGGGACATCAAAATATCCCCAGAGTTGCGGGAAATCGAGCCGAAGTTTGTCAAAATCACGATGCGCGTAAAGCAGTCTCGGCTACTCTTTGAGTCTTAAAGTGACGCGGCTGTATATTTCGGCCCAGAAGCTCGAAAGTGAGCGTTCAAAAAGTTATGCTGTGCCCATTTCACTGCAAAGCAAGGCCCTCAGGAAGTAGTTTACAGTGCCCGGAACTGGAAAATATCCCCCAGGTTCCGCGAAATCGAGACGAAGTTGGTCAAAATAACGATTCGCGTAAGGCGGTCTCGGCTACTCTTTCAGTCTTAAAGTTAAGTAGGGCTATATTTCGGTCCAGAAGCTCGAAAGTGAGCGTTCAAAAAGTTTTCCTCTCTAAATTTCACTGAAAACCAAGGCCATCATGAGTTAGTTTAGAGTCCCCGGGACTGGAAAATATCTTTTAAGTTCTGGCAGATCAAGGCGAAGTTGGTCAAAATCACGATGCGCCTAAGGCGGCCTCGGCTACTCTTTCAGTCTTAAAGTGAAGTGGGGCTCTATTTCGGCCCAGAAGCTCCAAAGTGAGCGCCGCAAAAATTTGCTGTGTCCATTTCACTGCAAACCAAGGCCATCAGGAGTTAGTTTAGAGTCCCCGGGACTGCAATATATTTCTCAAGTTTGGGAAAATCGAGAACACGTTCGTCAAAATCACCATGTGCGCAAGACGGTCTTGGTTAGTCTTTCAGTCTTAAAGTGAAGTGGGGCTATATTTCGGCCCAGAAGCTCAAAAGTGAGCGTTCAAAAAATTTGGCTGTATCCATTTCAATGCAAACGAAGGCCATCAGGGGTTACTTAAGAGTCTTGGGGACTGGAAAATATCCCCCAAGTTCAGGGAAATTTAGCCGAAGTTGGTCAAATCACGGTGCGCGTTAGGCGGTCTCGCTTACTGTTTCAGTCTTAAAGTGAAGTGAGGCTTTATTCCTGCCCAGGAGCTTGAAAGTGAGCGTTCAAAAAGTTTTCCTGTGCTTATTTCACTGCAAACCAAGCCATCAGGAGCTAGTTTAGGGTCCCCGGGACTGGAAAATATCCCCCAACTTCCGGGAAATCGAGCCGAAGTTGGTGAAAATCACGATACGCGAAATGCGGTCTCGGCTACTCTTTCAGTCTTAAAGTAAAGTCGGGCTATATTTCTTTCCAGAAGCTCGAAAGTCAGCGTTCAAAAAGTTTTGCTGTGTGCATTTCACTGCAAACCAAAGCTATCAAAAGTTAGTTTAGGGTCCCCGGGAGTGGAAAATATTCCCCAAGTTCCGGGAAAGCGAGACGAAGTTGATCAAAATCACGATGCGCGAAATGCGGTCTCGGCTATTGTTTTAGTCTTGAAGTAAAGTGTGGCTATATTTCGGCCCACAAGCTCGAAAGTGAGCGTTCAAAAAGTTTTGCTGTGTCCATTTCACTGCAAAACAAGGCCATCAGGACTTAGGTTAGCATCCAACGGAGTGGAAAATATTACCCAAGTTCCGGGATATCCACCCGAAGTTTGTCAAAGTCACAATGCGCGTAAGGTGGTCTCGGTTACTCTTTAAGTCTTAAAGTAAAGTGGGGCTTTATTTCGGCCAGGAAGCTCGAAGGTGAGCGTTCAAAAAGTTTTGCTCTGTCCATTTCACTTCAAACCAAGGCCATCAGGAGTTAGTTTAGAGTTCCTGGGACTGGAAAATATCCCCCAAGTTCCGGAATATCGACCCAACGTTTGTCAAACTCACGATGCGAGCAAGGCGGTCTCGGCTAGTCTTTCAGTCTTAAGTGAAGTGGGGCTATATTTTGGCCCAGAATCTGGAAAGTGTGCGTTAAAAAAATTGTGCTGTGTCCATTTCAATGCAAACCAGGCCATGAGGAGTTAGTTTAGAGTCTTCGGGACTGGAAAATATCCCCCAAGTCCCGGGATTTGAAGCCGACGTTGATCAAATTCATGATGCGCGTAACGTGGTCTCGGCTACTGTTTCAGTCTTAAAGTCAAGTGTGGCTATATTTCGGCCCACAAGCTTGAAAGTTGAGCGTTCAAAAAGTTTTGCTGTGTCCATTTCACTTCAAAACAAGGCCATCAGGACTTAGTTTAGCGTCCAAGGGACTGGAAAATATCCCCCAAGTTCCGGGAAATCCACCCGAAGTTTGCCAAAATCACGATGCGCGTAAGGCGGTCTCGGCTACTTTTTCAGTATTAAAGTAAAGTGGGCTATATTTCGGCCTACAAGCTTGAAGGTGAGCGTTCAAAAAGTTTTGCTGTCTCCATTCACTGCAAAATCAAGGCCATCAAGAGTTAGTTTAGAGTCCCTGGGACTGGAAAATATCCCCGAAGTTCCGGAATATCGACCCGAAGTTGGTCAAAATCACGATGCGCGCACGCCGGTCTCGGTTACTCTTTAAGTGGTAAGTGATGTGGGACTATATTTCGGCCTAGAAGCTCGAAAGTGTGCGTTCAAAAACTTGTGCTGTGTGAATTTCACTGCAAACCATGGCAATCAGGAGTTAGTTTAGAGTCCCCGGGACTGGAAAATATTCCCCAAGTTCCAGGAAAGCGAGCAGAAGTTGATCAAAATCACGATGGGCGTAACGCGGTCTCGGCTACTGTTTCAGTCTTAAAGTGAAGTCTGGCTATATTTAGGCCCACAAGCTCGAAAGTGAGCGTTCAAAAAGTTTTGCTGTGTCCATTTCACTGCAAACCAAGGCCATCAGGAGTTAGTTTAGAGTCCCCGGGACTGGAAAATATTCTCCAAGTTCCAGGAAATGGCGCCGAGGTTGATAAAAATTACGATGCGCTTAACGGGCTCTCGGCTATTCTTTCAGTCTTAAACTTAAGTAGGGCTATATTTCGGCCCTGAAGCTCGAAGGTGAGCGTTCAGAATGTTTTGCTGTGTTCATTAAGCTGCAAACCAAGGTCATCGGGAGTTAGTTTAGCGTCCCCGGGACTTTAAATTATTCGCCAACTTCCGGGAAATCGAGCAAAAGTGGCCCAAAATCACGATGCGCGTAAGGCGGTCTCGGCTACTCTTTCAGTCTTAAAATTAAGGGAGGCTATATTTCGACCTAGAAGCTCGAGACCGAGCGTGCGCTAATTTTACCTGTGTCCATTTCACTGACATCTTAGGCCATCAAGAGTTAGTTTAGAGTCCTTGGGACTGGAAAATATTTCCCAAATTCTGACAGATCGAGCCAAAGTTACTCAAATTCACGATGCGCGTAAGGCGGTCTCGGCTACTCTTTCAGTCTTAAAATGAAGTGGGGCTATATTTCGGCCGAGAAGCTCAACACCGAGCGTGCGCTCCTTTTGCCTGTGTACATATCACTGGAAACTAAGTTCATCAGGAGTTAGCATAGAGTCCTCGGGACTGGAAAATATTCCCCGAATTCCGGCAAATCGAGCCAAAGATGCTCAAAATCACGATGCGCGTAAGGCGGTCTCGGCTACTCGTTTACTCCGAAAATGAAGTGGGGCTATATTTTGGTTCTACAAGCTCGACACCGAGCGTGCTCTCCTTTTACCTGTGTCCATTTCACTAAGAACTAAGTCCATCAGGAGAAAGTTTAGAATCCTCGAGACTGGAAGCTATCCTTCAAGTTTCGGCAAATTGAACCATACTTTCTTAAAATTACGATAAGCGTACGGCAGTTTCGTTTACTCTTTCAGTCTTAAAATGAACTGGGGCTACATTTCGGCCTAGAAGCTCGACACCGAGCGTGCGCTCCTGTTACCTGTGACAATTTTACTGAGAACTAAGGCCATCAAGAGTTAGGGTAGAGTCCCCGGGACTGGAAAATATCCCCCAAGTTTTGGCAGATCGAGCCATAGTGGCTAAAAATTTAGATGCGCTTAAGGCGGATTCGTGTACACTTTCAGTCTTAAAATAAAGTGGGGCTATATTTCGGCCTACAACCTGGAAACCTAGCGTGCGCCCCTTTTACCTGTCTCCATTTCACTAAAAACCAAGGCATTCAGGAGTTAGTTTAGAGCTTCCGGGACTGGAAAATATCCCCCAAGTCCCAGGAAATCAAGCCGAAGTTCGACAAAATTACCATGCGCGTAAGGCGGTCCCGGCTACTCTTTCAGTCTTAAAGTGAAGTGGGGCTATATTTCGGCCCAGAAGCTCGAAAGTGAACCTTCAAAGAGTTTGGCTGTGTCCATTTCACTGAAAACCAAGGCCATCAGGAAGTAGTTTAGAGTGCCCGGGACTGGGAATTATCTCCCAAGTTCCGGGAAATCGAGCCGAAGTAGCCCAAAATCACAATGCGCGTAAGGCGGTCTCGGCTAGTCTTTCAGTCTTAAAGTGAAGTAGGGCTATGCTTCGGCCCAGAAGCTCAAACGTGAGCGTTCAAAAAGTTGTGCTGTGTCCATTTCACTGCAAACCAAGGCAATCAGGAGTTCGTTTAGAATCCCCGGTACCGGAAAATATCCCCGATTTCCCGGGAAATCGAGCTAAAGTTGGTCAAAATCACGATCCGCGTAAGACGGTCCCGGTTACTCTTTCATTCTTAAAGTGAACTGGGGCTATATTTCCGCCAGGAAGCTGGAAAGTGAGCGTTCAAAAACTTGTGCTCTGTCAATTTCACTCCAGAGCAAGGCAATCAGGAGTTCCTTTAGAGTCCGCGGGACTGGAAAATGTGTCCCAAGTTCCGGGAAATCGAGCCAAAGTTGGTGAAAATTACGATGGGCGTAAGGCGCTCTCGGCTACTCTTTCACTCTTAAAGTGAAGTGGAGCTATATTTCGGCGCAGAAGCTCAAAAGTGAGCGTTCAAAAAGTTTTGCTGTGTCCATTTTACTGCAGACCAAGGACGTCGGGGCCCAGTTTAGAGTCCCCGAGAGTGGAAAATATCCCCCAAGTTCCGGGAAATTTAACCGAAGTTGGTCAAAATCACGATGCGCGTACGGCGGTCTCGGCTACTCTTTCAGGCTTAAAGTGAAGTGGGGCAATATTTCGGCCCAGAAGCTCGAAACTGAGTGTTTAAAAAGTTTTGCTGTGTCCATTTCACTGCAAAACAAGGCCAAAACGACTTAGTTTAGTGTCCAAGGGACTGGAAATATCCCCCAAGTTACGGGAAATCCACCCGAAGTTAGTCAAAATCACGATGCGCTTAAGGGGGTCTCGGCTACTCTTTCAGTCTTAAGGTAAAGTGGGCTTAGATTTAACTCCAGAAGCTCGAAAGTAAGGGTTCAAAAATTTTTGTCTCTATTTCACTCACATCTTAGACAATCAGGAGTGAGTTTAGAGACTTTGGGACTGGAAAATATCTCCCAAGTCTCGCCAGATCGAGCCGAAGATCCTCAAAATCACAATGCGCGTAAGGCGCTCCCGCCTACTCTTTCAGTCTTAAAAAGAAGTAGGGCTATATTTCGGCTAGCACGCTCGAAAGTGCGCGTTCAAAAAGTGTTCCTGTGTCCATTTCACTGGAAACCAAGGCCATCAGGAGTTAGTTTAGGGTCCCCGGGACTGGAAAATATGCCCCTATTTGCGGGAAATCGAGCCGAAGTATCCCAAAATCACGATGCGCGTAAGGCGGTCTCGGCTACTCTTTCAGTCTTAAAGTGAAGTGGGGCTATATTTCGGCCCAGAATTTCGAAAGTAAGCGTTCAAAAAACTTTGCTGTGTCCATTTCACTGCAGACCAAGGCCATCAGGGGTTAGTTTAGAGTCCTTGGGACTTGAATATATACCCGAAGTTTCGGGAAATCGCGCCGAAGTTGGTCAAAATCACTATGCGCGTAAGACGGTGTCGGCTACTCGTTCAGTCTTAAACTGAAGTGGGGCTATATTTCGGATCAGAAGCCCGAAGGAGAGCGTTGAAAAAGTTTTGCTCTCTCCATTTCAATGCAAACGAAGGCAATCAGGAGTTACTTTAGAGTCCCCGGTACCGGAATATATTCCCCATTTCCCGGGAAATCGAGCCAAAGTTGGTCACTATCACGATGTGCGTAAGGCGGTCTCGGCTATTCTATCATTCTTAAAGTGAACTGGGGCTATATTTCGGCCCAGAAGCTAGAAAGTGAAAGTTCAAAAAGTTTTGCTGTGTCCATTTCACCGCGAGCCAAGCCACATCAGGAGATAGTTTACAGTCTCCGGGACATCAAAATATCCCCAGAGCTCCGGGAAATCGAGCCGAAGTTTGTCAAAATCACGATGCGCGTAAAGCAGTCTCGGCTACTCTTTGAGTCTTAAAGTGACGTGGCTGTATATTTCCGCCCACAAGCTCGAAAGTGAGCGTTCAAAAAGTTATGCTGTGCCCATTTCACTGCAAAGCAAGGCCCTCAGGAAGTAGTTTACAGTGCCCGGAACTGGAAAATATCCCCCAAGTTCCGCGAAATCGAGACGAAGTTGGTCAAAATAACGATTCGCGTAAGGCGGTCTCGGCTACTCTTTCAGTCTTGAAGTTAAGTAGGGCTATATTTCGGTCCAGAAGCTCGAAAGTGAGCGTTCAAAAAGTTTTCCTCTCTGAATTTCACTGAAAACCAAGGCCATCATGAGTTAGTTTAGAGTCCCCGGGACTGGAAAATATCTTTTAAGTTCTGGCAACTCAAGCCTAAGTTGGTCAAAATCACGATGCGCCTAAGGCGGCCTCGGCTACTCTTTCAGTCTTAAAGTGAAGTGGGGCTCTATTTCGGCCCAGAAGCTCCAAAGTGAGCGCTGCTAAAAATTTGCTGTGTCCATTTCACTGCAAACCAACGCTATCAGCAGTTAGTTTAGAGTCCCTGGGACTACAATATATTTCCCAAGCTCCAGAAAATCCACAAGACTTTCGTCAAAATCACGATGCGCGCAAGACGGTCTTCGCTAGTCTTTCAGTCCTAAAGTGAAGTGGGGCTATATTTCGGCCCAGAAGCTCAAAAGTGAGCGTTCAAAAAGTTTTGCTGTATCCATTTCAATGCAAACGAAGGCCATCAGGGGTTACTTATGAGTCTTCGGGACTGGAAAATATCCCCCAAGTTCAGGGAAATTTAGCCGAAGTTGGTCAAAATCACGGTGCGCGTTAGGCGGTCTCGCTTACTGTTTCAGTCTTAAAGTGAAGTGAGGCTTTATTCCTGCCCAGGAGCTTGAAAGTGAGCGTTCAAAAAGTTTCCCTGTGTTTATTTCACTGCAAACCAAAGCCATCAGGAGCTAGTTTAGAGTCCCCGGGACTTGAAAATATCCCTCAACTTCCGGGAAATCGAGCCGAAGTTGGTCAAAATCACGATTTGCGTAACGTAGTCTCGGCTACTCTTTCAGTCTTAAAGTGAAGTGGGGCTATATTTCGGGCCAGAAGCCCGAAAGTGAGCGTTCAAAAAGTTTTGCTGTGTTCATTTCACTGCAAACCAAGGCGATCAGGACTTAGTTTAGCGTCCCCGGGACAGGAAAATATGCCCCAAGGTCCGGGAAATTGAGCCGAGGTTGGTCAAAATCACGATGCCCCTAAAGTGGACTCGGCTACTCTTTCTGTCTTAAAGTGAAGTGGGGCTATATTTCGGGCCAGAAGCCCGAAAGTGAGCGTTCAAAAAAATTTGCTGTGTCCATTTCAATGCAAACCAAGGCCATCAGGGGTTAGTTTAGAGTCCCTGGGACTGAAAACTATTGCCCAAGTTCCGGGAAAGCGAGCTCAAGTTGGTCAAAATTACGATGCTCCCAAAGCGATCTCGGCTACCCTTTCAGTCTTAAAGTGAAGTGGGTCTATATTTCTGTCCAGAAGCTCGAAAGTGAGCGTTGAAAAAGTTTTGCTGTGTGCATTTCACTGCAAATTAAAGCTATCAAAGGTTAATTTACTGTCCCCGGGACTGGAAAATATTCCCCAAGTTCTGGGAAAGCGAGCTGAAGTTGATCAAAATCACGATGCGCGAAATGCGGGCTCGGCTACTGTTTCAGTCTTAAAGTAAAGTGGGGTTATATTTCGGCCCACAAGCTCGAAAGTGAGCGTTCAAAAAGTTTTGCTCTGTCCATTTCAATGCAAAGCAAGGCGATCAGGAGTTAGTTTAGAGTCCCCGGGACTGGAAAATATCCCCCAAGTTCCGAGAAATCGATCCGAAAATGGTCAAAATCACGATGCGCGTAAGGCGATCTCGGCTACTCTTTCAGTCTTAAAGTGAAGTGGGGCTATATTTCGGCCCACAAGCTCCAAAGTGGGCGTTCAAAAAGTTATGCTCTGCGCATTTCAGTGCAAACCAAGGCCATCCGGAGTTAGTTTAGAGTCCCCCGGACTGGAAAATATCCCAAAAGTCGCGTGAAATCGACCTGAACTTGGTCTAACTCACGATGCGCATGAGGCGGTCTCGGCTACTATTTGAGTCTGAAAGTGAAGTGGGATTCTATTTCGGCCCAGAAGCTACAAAGAGAGTGGTCAAAAAGCTTCCCTTTGTCCATTTCACTGAAAACCAAGGCCATCAGCAGTTAGTTTAGAGCCCGCGGAAATGGAATATATCCCCCAAGTTCAGGGAAACCGACCCGAAGTTGGTCAAAATGACGGTTTGCGCAAGACAGTCTCGGCTACTCTTTCAGTCTTAGAGTAAAGTGGGGCAATATTTCGGCCCAGAAGCTCGAAAGTGAGTGTTTAAAAAGTTTTGCTCTGTCACTTTCAGTGCAAACCAAGGCCATCAGAAGTTAGTTTAGAGTCCCCGGGACTGGAGAATATCCCTCAAGTCCCGGCAAATCGAGCCGAAGTTGATCAAATTCGTGATGCGCGTAACGTGGTCTCTGCTACTGTGTCAGTCCTAAAGTGAAGTGTGGCTATATTTCGGCCCACAAGCTAGAAAGTGAGCGTTCAAAAAGTTTTGTTGTGTCCATTTTACTTCAAAACAAGGCCATCAGGACTTAGTTTAGCGTCCAAGGGACTGCAAAATATCCCCCAAGTTCCGGGAAATCTATTCGAAGTTCGTCAAAATTACGATGCGCGTAAGGCACTCTCATCTACTCTTTCAGTCTTAAAGTAAAGTGGGGCTATATTTCTGCCCAGAAGCTTCAAAGTTGTGCTCTGTCCATTTCACTGAAAACCAACGCCATCAGGAGTTACTTTAGAGTCCCTTTGACTGGAATATATCACCCAAGTTTCGGGAAATAAACGCGAAATTGGTCAAAATCACGATTCGCTCAAGACGGTCTCGCCTACTCTTTCAGTCTTAAAGTAAAATGGGGCTCTATTTCGGCCCAGAAACTCGAGAGTGAGCGTTCAAAAACTTTCGCTGTGTCCATTTCACTGGAAACCAAGGCTATCAGGAGTTAGTTTAGAGTCCCCGGGAGTGGAATGTATTTCCCAACTTCCGGAAACTCGAGAAGACGTTCGTCAAAATCACGATGCGCGTAAGACGGTCTCGGCTCCTCTTTCAGTCTTAAAGTGAGCGTTCAAAAAGTTTTGCTGTATCCATTTCAATGCAAACCAAGGCCATCACGGCTTACTTAAGAGTCCTCGGGACTGGAAATATCCCCCAAGTTCCGGTAAATCCAGCCGAAGTTGGTCAAAATCACGATGTTCGTAAGGTGGTCTCGGCTACTCTTTCAGTCTTAGAGTGAAGTGGGGCAATATTTCGGCCCAGAAGCTCGAAAGTGAGTGTTTAAAAAGTTTTGCTCTGTCACTTTCAGTGCAAACCAAGGCCATCAGAAGTTACTTTAGAGTCTCCGGGACTGGAGAATATCCCCCAAGTCCCGGAAAATCGAGCCGAAGTTGATCAAATTCATGATGCGCGTAACGTGATCTCGGCTACTGTGTCAGTCCTAAAGTGAAGTGTGGCTATATTTCGGCCCACAAGCTAGAAAGTGAGCGTTCAAAAAGTTTTGTTGTGTCCATTTTACTTCAAAACAAGGCCATCAGGACTTAGTTTAGCGTCCAAGGGACTGCAAAATATCCCCCAAGTTCCGGGAAATCCATTTGAAGTTCGTCAAAATTACGATGCGAGTAAGGCGGTCTCATCTACTCTTCCAGTCTTAAAGAAAAGTGGGGCTATATTTCTGCCCAGAAGCTTCAAAGTTGTGCTCTGTCCTTTTCCCTGAAAACCAAGGCCATGAGGAGTTACTTTAGAGTCCCTTTGACTGGAATATATCACCCAAGTTTCGGGAAATAAACGCAAAATTGGTCAAAATCACGATTCGCTCAAGACTGTCTCGCCTACTCTTTCAGTCTTAAAGTAAAGTGGGGCTATATTTCTGCCCAGAAGCTCCAAAGTTGTGCTCTGTTCATTTAACTGAAAACCAACGCCATCAGGAGTTACTTTAGAGTCCCTTTGACTGGAATATATCACCCAAGTTTCGGGAAATAAACGCGATATTGGTCAAAATCACGATTCGCTCAAGACGGTCTCGCCTACTCTTTCAGTCTTAAAGTAAAATGGGGCTCTATTTCGGCCCAGAAGCTCGAGAGTGAGCGTTCAAAAACTTTCGCTGTGTCCATTTCACTTCAAACCAAGGCTATCAGGAGTTAGTTTAGAGTCCCCTGGTGTCGAATGTATTTCCCAACTTCCGGAAACTCGAGAAGACGTTGGTCAAAATCACGATGCGCGTAAGACGGTCTCGGCTACTCTTTCAGTCTTAAAGTGAAGTGGGGCTATATTTCGGCCCAGAAGCTCAAAAGTGAGCGTTCAAAAAGTTTTGCTGTATCCATTTCAATGCAAACCAAGGCCATCAGGGGTTCCTTAAGAGTCCTCGGGACTGGAAAATATCCCCCAAGTTCCGGTAAATCCAGCCGAAGTTGGTCAAAATCACGCTGTGCGTAAGGTGGTCTCGGCTACTCTTTCAGTCTTAAAGTGAAGTGGGGCAATATTTCGGCCCAGAAGCTAGAAAGTGAGCGTTAGAAAAGTTTTGCTGTGTCCATTTCACTTCAAAACAAGGTTATCAGGAATTAGTTTAGCGTCCAAGGGACTGGAAACTATCCCCAAGTTTCGGGAAATCCATTCGAAGTTCGTCAAAATTACGATATACGTAAGGCGGTTTCAGATACTCTTTCACTCTTAAAGTAAAGTCGGGCTATATTTCTGTCCAGAAGCTCGAAAGTGAGCGTTCAAAAAGTTTTGCTGTGTGCATTTCACTGCAAACCAAAGCCATCAAAAGTTAGTTTAGGGTCCTCGCGACTGGAAAATATTCCCCAACTTCAGGGAAAGCGAGCGAAAGTGAGCGTTCAAAAAGTTTTGCTCTGTCTATTTCAATGCAAAGCAAGCCGATCAGGAGTTAGTTTAGATTCTCCGGGACTGGAAAATATCCCCCAAGTTCCGAGAAATCGATCCGAAAATGGTCAAAATCACGATGCGCGTAAGGCGATCTTGGCTACTCTTTCAGTCTTAAAGTGAAGTGGGGCTATATTTCGCCCCACAAGCTCCAAAGTGGGTGTTCAAAAAGTTATGCTCTGCGCATTTCAGTGCAAACCAAGGCCATCCGGAGTTAGTTTAGAGTCCCCCGGACTGGAAAATATCCCAAAAGTCGCGTCAAATCGACCTGAACTTGGTGTAACTCACGATGCGCGTGAGGCGGTCTCGGCTACTATTTCAGTCTGAAAATGAAGTGGGATTCTATTTCGGCCCAGAAGCTGCAAAGGGAGTGTTCAAAAAGCTTTCCTTTGTCCATTTCACTGAAAACCAAGGCCATCTGGAGTTAGTTTAGAGCCCGCGCAAATTGAATATATCCCCCAAGTTCCGGGAAACCGACCTGAACTTGGTCAAAATCATGATTTGCGCAAGACGGTCTCGGCTACTCTTTCAGTCTTAAAATAAAGTGGGGCTTTATTTCGGTGCAGAAGCTCGAGAGTGAGCGTTCAAAAAGTTTCGCTGTGTCCATTTCACTGCAAACCAAGACAATCAGGAGTTAGTTTAGAGTCCCCGGGACTGGAAAATATCCCCCAAGTTCCGGCAAATCGAGCCGAAGTTGGTCAAAATCACGGTGCGCTTAAGGCGGTGTCGGCTACTCCCTCAGTCTTAAAGTGAAGTGGGGCTCTATTTCGGCCCACAAGCTCAAAGCTCAAAAAAATTACTGTGTCTATTTCACTGCAAACCAAGGCTATCAGGAGTTAGTTTAGAGTCCCCGGGAGTGGAATGTATTTCCCAACTTCCGGAAACTCGAGAAGACGTTGGCCAAAATCACGATACCCGTAAGACGGTCTCGGCTACTCTTTCAGTCTTAAAGTGAAGTGGGGCTATATTTCGGCCCAGAAGCTCAAAAGTGAGCGTTCCAAAAGTTTTGCTGTATCCATTTCAATGCAAACCATGGCCATCAGGGGTTACTTAAGAGTCCTCGGGACTGGAAAATATCCCCCAAGTTCCGGTAAATCCAGCCAAGTTGGTCAAAATCACGATGTGCGTAAGGTGGTGTCAGCTACTCTTTCAGTCTTAAAGTGAAGTGGGCCAATATTTCGGCCCAGAAGCTCGAAAGTGAGTGTTTAAAAAGTTTTGCTCTGTCACTTTCAGTGCAAACCAAGGCCATCAGAAGTTACTTTAGAGTCCCCGGGACTGGAGAATATCCCCCAAGTCCCGGGAAATCGAGCCGAAGTTGATCAAATTCATGATGCGCGTAACGTGATCTCGGCTACTGTGTCAGTCTTAAAGTGAAGTGTGGCTGTATTTCGGCCCACAAGCTAGAAAGTGAGCGTTCAAAAAGTTTTGTTGTGTCCATTTTACTTCAAAACAAGGCCATCAGGACTTAGTTTAGCGTCCAAGGGACTGCAAAATATCCCCCAAGTTCCGGGAGATCCATTCGAAGTTCGTCAAAATTACGATGCGCGTAAGGCGCTCTCATCTACTCTTTCAGTCTTAAAGTAAAGTGGGGTTATATTTCTGCCCAGAAGCTCCAAAGTTGTGCTCTGTCCATTTCACTGAAAACCAAGGCCATCAAGAGTTACTTTAGAGTCCCTTTGACTGGAATATATCCCCCAAGTTTCGGGAAATAAACGCGAAATTGGTCAAAATCACGATTCGCTCAAGATGGTCTCACCTACTCTTTCAGTCTTCGCTGTGTACATTTCACGGCAAACCAAGACAAGCAGGAGTTAGTTGAGAGTCCCCGGGACTGGAAAGTATCCCCCAAGTTCCGGGAAATCAACCCGAAGTTTATCAAAATCACGATGCGCGTAAGGCGGTCTCGGCTACTCTTTCAGTGTTAAAGTAATGGGGGACTATATTTTGGCCCAGAAGCTCGAAATTGAGCGTTCAAAAAGTTTTGCTGAGTCCATTTTACTGCAAACCAAGGCCATCAGTAATTAGGTTAGAGTCCTCAGAACTGGAATATATCCCCTTATTTCCGGCAAATCCAGCCGAAGTTGCTCAAAATCACGATGCACGTAAGGCGGTCTCGGCTACTCTTTCAGTCTTCAAGTGAAGTGGGGTTCTATTTTGGTCCAGAACCTCGAAAGCATGCGTTCAAAAGCTTTTTCTGTTTCCGTTTCACTGCAAACCAAGACCAGCACGAGTTAGTTTAGAGTCCCACGGACTGGAAAATATTTCGCAAGTTCCGGGAAATCGAGACGAAGTTGATCAAAATCACGATGCGCGAAACGTGGTCTCGGCTACTGTTTCAGTCTTAAAATGAAGTATGGCTATATTTCGGCCCACAACCTCGAAAGTGAGCGTTCAAAGAGCTTTGCTGTGTCCATTTCACTGCAAAACAAGGCCATCGGCACCTAGTTTAGCGTCCAAGGGACTGGAAAATATCCCCCAAGTTCCGGGAAATCCACCCGAAGTTTGTCAAAATCACGATGCGCGTAAGGCGGTCTCGGCTACTTTTTCAGTATTAAAGTAAAGTGGGCTATATTTCGGCCCAGAAGCTTGAAGGTGAGCGTTCAAAAAGTTCTGCTGTGTCCATTTCACTGCGAACCAAGGCAATCAGGAGTTAGCTTAGAGTCCCCGGTACCGGAAAATGTCCCCCATTTCCCGGGAAATCGACCCAAAGTTGGTCAAAATCACGATGCGCGTAAGGCGGTCCCGGTTACTCTTTCATTCTTAAAGTGAACTGGGAAAATATTTCCGCCCAAAAGCTCGAAAGTGAGCGTTCAAAAACTTGTGCTGTGTCCATTTCACTCCAGAGCAAGGCCATCAGGAGTTACTTTAGAGTCCGCGGGACTAGAAAATATCCCCCAAGTTCCGGGAAGTCGAGCCGAAGTTGGTCAAAATTACGATGGGCGTAAAGCGGTCTCGGCTACTCTTTCACTCTTAAAGTGAAGTGGAGCTATATTTCGGCCTAGAAGCTCAAAAGTGAACGTTCAAAAAGTTTTGCTGTGTCCATTTTACTGCAGAGCAAGGACGTCGGGGGTCAGTTTAGAGTCCCCGGGACTGGAAAATATCCCCCAAGTTCCGGGATATTTAACCGAAGTTGGTCAAAATCACGACGCGCGTACGGCGGTCTCGGCTACTCTTTCAGTCTTAAAGTGAAGTGTGGCAATATTTCGGCCCAGAAGCTCGAAACTGAGTGTTTAAAAAGTTTTGCTGTGTCCATTTCACTGCAAAACAAGGCCATCACGACTTAGTTTAGTGTCCAAGGGACTGGAAATATCCCCCAAGTTACGGGAAATCCACCCGAAGTTAGTCAAAATCACGATGCGCTTAAGGGGGTCTCGGCTACTCTTTCAGTCTTAAGGTAAAGTGGGCTTAGATTTAACTCCAGAAGCTCGAAAGTAAGGGTTCAAAAATTTTTGTCTCTATTTCACTCACATCTTAGACAATCAGGAGTGAGTTTAGAGACTTTGGGACTGGAAAATATCTCCCACGTTTCGCCAGATCGAGCCGAAGATCCTCAAAATCACAATGCGCGTAAGGCGCTCCCGCCTACTCTTTCAGTCTTAAAAAGAAGTAGGGCTATATTTCGGCCAGCAAGCTCGACAGTGCGCGTTCAAAAAGTGTTCCTGTGTCCATTTCACTGCAAACCAAGGCCATTAGCAGTTAGTTTAGAGTCCCCGGGACTGGAAAATATCGCCCAAGTTCGGGGAAATCGAGCCGAATTTTGTCAAAATCACGATGCGCGTAAGGCGGTCTCGGCTACTCTTTCATTCTTAAAGTGAAGTGGGGCTATATTTCGGCCGAGAAGATAGAAAGTGAAAGTTCAAAAAGTTGTGCTGTTTTCATTTCACTGCAAACCAAGGCCATCAGGAGTTAGTTTAGACTGCTCGGGACTGGAAAATATCGCCCAAGTTCGGGGAAATCGAGCCGAATTTTGTCAAAATTACGATGCGCATAAGGCGGTCTCGGCTACTCTTTCATTCTTAAAGTGAACTGGGGCTATATTTCGGCCGAGAAGCTAGAAAGTGAAAGTTCAAAAAGTTTTGCTGTGTCCATTTCACCGCAAACCAACCCACATCAGCAGAGTGTTTACAGTGTCCGGGACATCAAAATATCCCCCAAGTCCCGGGAAATCGAGCCGAAGTTTGTCAAAATCACGATGCGCGTAAAGCAGTCTCGGCTACTCTTTTAGTCTTAAAGTGACGTGGCTCTATATTTCGGCATAGAAGCTCGAAAGTGAGCGTTGAAAAAAGTTTTGCTCTCTCAATTTAACTGAAAACCAAGGCCATCATGAGTTAGTTTAGAGTCCACGGGACTGGAAAATATCTCTTAAGTTCTGGCAACTCAAGCCGAAGTTGCTCAAAATCACGATGCGTCTAAGGCGGTCTCGGCTACTATTTCAGTCTTAAAGTGAAGTGGGGCTATATTTCGGCCCAGAATTTCGAAAGTAAGCGTTCAAAAAAATTTGCTGTGTCCATTTTACTGCAGACCAAGACCATGAGGGGTTAGTTTAGAGTCCTTGGGACTTGAATATATACCCGAAGTTTCGGGAAATCCATCCGAAGTTGGTCAAAATCTCGATGCGCGTAAGACGGTCTCGGCTACTCTTTCAGTCTTAAAGTTAACTCGGGCTATATCTCGGCCCAGAAGCTCGAAAGTGAAAGTTCAAAAAGTTTTGCTGTGTCCATTTCACCGCGAACCAAGCCACGTCAGGATATAGCTTACAGTCTCCGGGACATCAAAATATCCCCCAAGTTGCGGGAAATCGAGCCGAAGTTTGTCAAAATCACGATGCGCGTAAAGCAGTCTCGGCTACTCTTTGAGTCTTAAAGTGACGTGGCTGTATATTTCGGCATAGAAGCTCGAAAGTGAGCGTTCAAAACGTTATGCTGTGCCCATTTCACTGCAAAGCAAGGCCCTCAGGAAGTAGTTTACAGTGCCCGGAACTGGAAAATATCCCCCAACTTCCGCGAAATCGAGACGAAGTTGGTCAAAATCACGATTCGCGTAAAGCGGTCTCGGCTACTCTTTCAGTCTTAAAGTGAAGTGGGGCTATATTTCGGCCAGAAAGCTCCAAAGTGGGCGTTCAAAAAGTTATGCTGTGCACATTTCAGTGGAAACCAAGGCCATCCGGAGTTAGTTTAGAGTACCCCGGACTGGAAAATATCCCAAAAGTTGCGTCAAATCGACCTGAACTTGGTGTAACTCACGATGCGCGTGAGGCGGTCTCGGCTACTATTTCAGTCTGAAAGTGAAGTGGGATTCTATTTTGTCCCAGAAGCTCCAAAGAGAGTGTTCAAAAAGCTTTCCTTTGTCCATTTCACTGAAAACCAAGGCCGTCAGGAGTTAGTTTAGAGCCCGCGGAAATGGAATATATCCCCCAAGTTCCGGGAAACCGACCCGAACTTGGTCAAAATCACGATTTGCGCAAGACGGTCTCGGCTACTCTTTCAGTCTTAAAATAAAGTGGGGCTTTATTTCGGTGCAGAAGCTCGAGAGTGAGCGTTCAAAAAGTTTCGCTGTGTCCATTTCACTGAAAACCAAGACAATCAGGAGTTAGTTTAGAGTCCCAGCGACTGGAAAATATCCCCCAAGTTCCGGCTAATCGAGGCGAAGTTGGTGAAAATCACGGTGCGCTTAAGGCGGTGTCGGCTACTCCTTCAGTCTTAAAGTGAAGTGGGGCTCTATTTCGGCCCACAAGCTCAAAGCTCAAAAAAAATTACTGTGTCTATTTCACTGCAAACCAAGTCTATCAGGAGTTAGTTTAGAGTCCCCGGGAGTGGAATGTTTTTCCCAAGTCCCGGAAAATCGAGAAGACGTTGGTCAAAATCACGATGCGCGTAAGACGGTCTCGGCTACTCTTTCAGTCCTAAAGTGTAGTGGGGCTATATTTCGGCCAAGAAGCTCAAAAGTGAGCGTTCAAAAAGTTTTGCTGTATCCATTTCAATGCAAACCAAGGCCATCAGGGGTTCCTTAAGAGTCCTCGGGACTGGAAAATATCCCCCAAGTTCCGGTAAATCCAGCCGAAGTTGGTCAAAATCAAGCTCTGCGTAAGGTGGTCTCGGCTACTCTTTCAGTCTTAAAGTGAAGTGGGGCAATATTTCGGCCCAGAAGCTCGAAAGTGAGTGTTTAAAAAGTTTTGCTCTGTCACTTTCAGTGCAAACCAAGGCCATCAGAAGTTACTTTAGAGTCCCCGGGACTGGAGAATATACCCCAAGTCCCGGGAAATCGAGCCGAAGTTGATCAAATTCATGATGCGCGTAACGTGGTCTCGGCTACTGTGTCAGTTCTAAAGTGAAGTGTGGCTATATTTCGGCCCACAAGCTAGAAAGTGAGCGTTCAAAAAGTTTTGTTGTGTCCATTTTATTTCAAAAAAGGCCTTCAGGACTTAGTTTAGCGTCCAAGGGACTGCAAAATATCCCCCAAGTTCCGGGAAGTCCATTTGAAGTTCCTCAAAATTACGATGTGCGTAAGGCGGTCTCATCTACTCTTTCAGTCTTAAAGTAAAGTGGGGCTATATTTCTGCCCAGAAGCTCCAAAGTTGTGCTCTGTCCATTTCACTGAAAACCAAGGCCATGAGGAGTTACTTTAGAGTCCCTTTGACTGGAATATATCCCTCAAGTTTCGGGAATTGGACGCGAAATTGGTCAAAATCACGATTCGCTCAAGACGGTCTCGCGTACTCGTTCAGTCTTAAAGTAAAATGGGGCTCTATTTCAGCCCAGAAGCTCGAGAGTGAGCGTTCAAAAACTTTCGCTGTGTCCATTTCACTGCAAACCAAGACAAGCAGGACTTAGGTGATAGTCCCCGGCACTGGAAAATATCCCCCATTTTCCGGGAAATCCACCCGAAGTTTGTCAAAATCAAGATGCGCGTAACGCAGTCTCGGCTACTGTTTCAATCTTAAATTGAAGTGTGGCTATATTTAGGCCCACAAGCTCGAAAGTGAGCGTTCAAAAAGTTTTCCTGTGTCCATTTCACTGTAAACCAACGCCATCAGGAGTAAGTTTAGAGTCCCCGGGACTGGAAAATATTCTCCAAGTTCCAGGAAATGGCGCCGAAGTTGATGAAAATTACGATGCGCGTAACGGGCTTACCGCTATTGTTTCAGTCTTAAATTTAAGTAGGGCTATATTTCGGCCCTGAAGCTCGATGGTGAGCGTTCAGAATGTTTTGCTGTGTTCATTAAACTGCAAACCAAGGTCATCAGGAGTTAGTTTAGCGTCCCCGGGACTTTAAATTATTCGCCAACTTCCGGGAAATCGAGCAAAAGTGGCCCAAAATCACGATGCGCGTAACGCGGTCTCGCCTACTCTTTCAGTCTTAAAATTAAGGGCGGCTATATTTCGACCTAGAAGCTCGAGACCGGGCGTGCGCTAATTTTACCTGTGTCCATTTCACTGACATCTTAGGCCATCAGGAGTTAGTTTAGAGTCCTTGGGACTGGAAAATATTTCCCAAATTCTGACATATCGAGCCAAAGTTGCTCAAAATCACGATGCGCGTAAGGCGGTCTCGGCTACTCTTTCAGTCTTAAAATGAAGTGGGGCTATATTTCGGCCGACAAGCTCAACACCGAGCGTGCGCTCCTTTTGCCTGTGTACATATCACTGAAAACTAAGTTCATCACGAGTTAGCATAGAGTCCTCGGGACTGGAAAATATTCTCCGAATTCCGGCAAATCGAGCCAAAGATGCTCAAAATCACATGCGCGTAAGGCGGTCTCGGCTACTCGTTTACTCCGAAAATGAAGTGGGGCTATATTTCGGTTCTACAAGCTCGACACCGAGCGTGCTCTCCTTTTACCTGTGTCCATTTCAATAAGAACTAAGTCCATCAGGAGAAAGTTTAGAATCCTCGAGACTGGAAGCTATCCTCCAAGTTTCGGCAAATTGAGCCAAACTTTCTTAAAATTACGATAAGCGTACGGCAGTTTCGTTTACTCTTTCAGTCTTAAAATGAACTGGGGCTACATTTCGGCCTAGAAGCTCGACACCGAGCGTGCGCTCCTGTTACCTGTGACCATTTTACTTAAAACTAAGGTTATCAGAAGTTAGGGTAGAGTCCCCGGGACTGGAAAATATCCCCCAAGTTTTGGCAGATCGAGCCATAGTGGCTAAAAATTTCGATGCGCTTAAGGCGGTTTCGTCTACCCTTTCAGTCTTAAAATAAAGTGCGGCTACATTTCGGCCTACCACGTGGAAACCTAGCGTGCGCTGCCTTTACCTGTGTCCATTTCACTGAAAACCAAGGCATTCAGGAGTTAGTTTAGAGCTTCCGGGACTGGAAAATATCCCCCAAACCCCGAGATTCAAGCCGAAGTTGGACAAATTTACCATGCGCGTAAGGCGGTCTCTCCTACTCTTTCAGTCTTAAAGTGAAGTGGGGCTATATTTCGGCCCAGAAGCTCGAAAGTGAACGTTCAAAAAGTTTGGCTGTGTCCATTTCACTGAAAACCAAGGTCATCAGGAATTAGTTTAGAGTGCCCGGGACTGGGAATTATTTCCCAAGTTCCGGGAAATCGAGCCGAAGTAACCCAAAATCACGATGCGCGTAAGCCAATCTCAGCTACTCTTTCAATTTTAAAGTGAAGTAGGGCTATGCTTCGGCCCAGAAGCTCGAAAGTGAGCGTTCAAAAAGTTATCCTGTGTCCATTTCACTGCAAACCAAAGCCATCAGGAGTTAGTTTAGAGTCCCCGGGACTAGAAAATATCCCCCAAGTTCCGCGAAATCGAGACGAAGTTGGTCAAAATCACTATGCGCGTAGGTCAGTCTCGGCTACTCTTTTAGTCTTAAAGTGAAGTAGGGCTATATTTCGGTCCAGAAGCTCGAAAGTGAGCGTTCAAAAAGTTTTACTTTCTCAATTTAACTGTAAACCAAGGCCATCGTGAGTTAGTTTAGAGTCCCCGGGACTGAAAAATATCCCTGAAGTTCCCGAAACTCGAGCCGAAGTTGGTCAAAATCACGATGCGCCTAAGGCGGTCTCGGCTACTCTTGCAGTTTTTAAGTGAAGTGGGGCTATATTTCTCCCCAGAACTTCGAAAGTATTCGTTCAAAAAAATTGGCTGTGTCCATTTCACTGCAAACCAAGGCTATCAGGAAATACTTTAGAGTCCTTGGGACTGGAATATATCCCGGAAGTTTCGGGAAATCTAGCCGAAGTTGGTCAAAACCACGATGAGCGTAAGACGGTCTCGGCTACTCTTTCAGTCTTAAACTGAAGTGGGGCTATATTTCGGCTCAGAAGCTCGAAGGGGAGCGTTCAAAAAGTTTTTCTCCCTCCATTTCAATGCAAACCAAGGCAATCAGGAGTTACTTTAGAGTCCCCGGTACCGGAAAATATCCCCCATTTCCCGGGAAATCGAGCCAAAGCTGGTCACAATCACGATAAGCGTCAGGCGGTCTCGGCTACTCTTTCATTCTTAAAGTGAACTGGGGCAATATTTCCGCCCAGAAGCTTGAAAGTGAGCGTTCAGAACGTTTTGCTGTGTCCATTCAACTCCAAAGCAAGGCCATCAGGAGTTACTTTAGAGTCCGCGGGACTAGAAACTATCCCCCAACTTCCGGGAAATCGAGCCAAAGTTGGTCAAAATTACGATGCGCGTAAGCCGGTCTCGCTTACTCTTTCAATCTTAAAGTAAAGTGGAGCTATATTTCGGCCCAGAAGCTCGAAAGTGAGCGTTCAAAAAGTTTTGCTGTGTCCATTTTACTGCAGACCAAGGACGTCGCGGGCCAGTTTAGAGTCCCCGGGTATGGAAAATATCCCCCAAGTTCCGGGAAATTTAGCAAAAGTTGGTCAAAATCACGACGCGCGTACGGCGGTCTCGGCTACTCTTTCAGTCTTAAAGTGAAGTGGGGCAATATTTCGGCCCAGAAGCTCGAAACTGAGTGTTTAAAAAGTTTTGCTGTGTCAATTTCACTGCAAACCAAGGCCATCAGGAGTTAGTTTAGAGTCCCCCTGACTGGAAAATATCCCCCAAGCTCCGGGAAATCGAGCTGAACTTGGTCAAAATCACGATGCGCGTAAGGCGGTCTCGGCTACTATTTCAGGGTTAAAGTAAAGTGGGCTTCTATTTAAGCCCACAAGCTAGAAGGTGAGTGTTAAAAAAGTTTTGCTCTGTCCATTTCTCCGAAAACCAAGGCCGTAAGGAGTTAATTTAGAGCTCGCGGGACTCGAATATAACCGCCAAGCTCCGGGAAATCGACCCGAAGTTGGTCAAAATCACGATTCGCGCAAGACGGTTTCGGCTACTCTTTCAGTCTTAAAGTAAAGTGGGCTATATTTCGGGCCAGAAGCTCGAAAGTGAGCGTTCAAAAAGTTTCGCTCTGTCCATTTCAATGCAAACCAAGACGATCAGGAGTTAGTTTAGAGTCTCCGGGACTGGAAACTATCCCCCAAATTCCGGGAAATCGAGCCGAAGTTGCTCAAAATCACGATGCGCGCAAGTCGGTCTCAGCTATTCTGTCAGTCTTAAAGTGAAGTTGGGCTATATTTTAGGCCAGAAGCTCGAAGATAAGCGTTCAAAAAGTTTTGCTGTGTCAATTTCACTGCAAACCAAGGCCATCAGGAATAAGTTTAGAGTCCACAGAACTGGAAAATATTCCCTAATTTCCGGCAAATCGAGCCGAAGTTGGTCAAAATCACGATGCGTGTAAGGCAGACTCGACTCATCTTTTACTCTTCAAGTGAAGTGGGGCTATGTTTCGGCCCAGAAGCTCGAAAGGAAGCGTTCAAAAAGTTTGGCTGTTTCCATTTCACTGCAAAACAAGGCCATCCGGACTTAGTTTAGAGTCCCCGGGACTGGAATATATCCCCCAAGTTCCGGGAAATCGAGCCAAATTTGGTCAAAATCACCATACGCGTAAGCCGGTCTCGGCTACTCTATCAGTCTTAAAGTCAAGTTGGGCTATATTTTGTTCCAGAAACTCACAAGTGAGCGTTTAAAAAGTTCTCCTGAGTCCACTTCACTACAAACCACGACAATGAGGAGTTAGTTTAGAAATCCCGGGACTGGAAAATATCCTCGAAGTTGCGGGAAATCGAGCCGACGTTGGTGAAAATCACGATGCGCGGAAGGCGTTCTTTGCTACTCTTTCCGTCTTAAAGTGAAGTGGGGCTATATTTCGGCCTAGAAGCTCCACACCGAGCGAGCGCTCCTTTTATCTGTGTCCATTTTAGTAAAAATTAAGGCCATCAGAAGTTAGTTTAGAGTCCCCGGGACTGTAAAATATCAACCAAAATCCGGCAAATCAACCAAAGTTGCTGAAAATCACGATGTGGGTAAGAGTTTATGGTACTCTTACCGTTTTAAATTAAAGTGGGGCTATATTTCGGCCTAGAAGCTCCACACCTAGCGTCCACTTCGTTTACCTCTCTGCTTTTCACTTAATAATACGGATATCAGGAGTTAGTTTAGAGTCCCCGGGACTGAAAAATATCCCCCTAGTCCCCGCAAATCCAGTCAAAGATGCTAAAAAAACACCATCCGCGTAAGGCGGTCTCGCCTACTCTTTCAGTCTTAAAGTAAAATGGGGCTCTATTTCGGCCCAGAAGCTCGAGAGTGAGCGTTCAAAAACTTTCGCTGTGTCCATTTCACTGCAAACCAAGACAAGCAGGAGTTAGTTGAGAGTCCCCGGGAATGGAAAATATCCCCCAAGGTCCGGGAAATCAACCCGAAGTTTGTCAAAATCCCGATGCGCGTAAGGCGGTCTCGGCTACTCTCTCAGTGTTAAAGTAATGGGGGGCTATATTTTGGCCCAGAAGCTCGAAATTGAGCGTTCAAAAAGTTTTGCTGGGTCCATTTTACTGCAAACCAAGGCCATCAGGAATTAGTTTAGAGATCTCAGAACTGGAATATATCCCCTTAGTTCCAGCAAATCCAGCCGAAGTTGCTCAAAATCACGATGCAGGTAAGGCAGTCTCGGCTACTCTTTCAGTCTTCAAGTGAAGTGGGGTTCTATTTCGGTCCAGAAGCTCGAAAGTATGCGTTCAAAAACTTTTTCTGTTTCCGTTTCACTGCAAACCAAGACCTGCACGAGTTAGTTTAGAGTCCCCGGGACTAGAAAATATTTCGCAAGTTCCGGGAAATCGAGCCGAAGTTGATCAAAATCACGATCCGCGAAACGTGGTCTCGGTTACTGTTTCAGTCTTAAAGTAAAGTATGGCTATATTTCGGCCCACGAGCTCGAAAGTGAGCGTTCAAAAAGCTTTGCTGTGTCCATTTCACTGCAAAACAAGGCCATCGGCACCTAGTTTAGCGTCCAAGGGACTGGAAAATATCCCCCAAGTTCCGGGAAATCAACCCGAAGTTTGTCAAAATCACGATGCGCGTAAGGCGGTCTCGGCTACTCTTTCAGTGTTAAAGTAATGGGGGGCTATATTTTGGCCCAGAAGCTCGAAATTGAGCGTTCAAAAAGTTTTGCTGGGTCCATTTTACTGCAAACCAAGGCCATCAGGAATTAGTTTAGAGTCCTCAGAACTGGAATATATCCCCTTAGTTCCGGCAAATCCAGCCGAAGTTGCTCAAAATCACGATGCAGGTAAGGCGGTCTCGGCTACTCTTTCAGTCTTCAAGTGAAGTGGGGTTCTATTTCGGTCCAGAACCTCGAAAGTATGCGTTCAAAAACTTTTTCTGTTTCCGTTTCACTGCAAACCAAGACCAGCACGAGTTAGTTTAGAGTCCCCGGGACTAGAAAATATTTCGCAAGTTCCGGGAAATCGAGCCGAAGTTGATCAAAATCACGATGCGCGAAACGTGGTCTCGGCTACTGTTTCAGTCTTATAGTAAAGTATGGCTATATTTCGGCCCACAAGCTCGAAAGTGAGCGTTCAAAAAGCTTTGCTGTGTCCATTTCACTGCAAAACAAGGCCATCGGCACCTAGTTTAGCGTCCAAGGGACTGGAAAATATCCCCCAAGTTCCGGGAAATCAACCCGAAGTTTGTCAAAATCACGATGCGCGTAAGGCGGTCTCCGCTACTTTTTCAGTATTAAAGTAAAGTGGGCTATATTTCGGCCTACAAGCTTGAAGGTGAGCGTTCAAAAAGGTTTGCAGTCTCCATTTCACTGCAAACCAAGGCCATCAAGAGTTAGTTTAGAGTCCCTGGGACTGGAAAATATCGCCCAAGTTCCGGAATATCGATTCGAAGTTGGTCAAAATCACGATGCGCGCACGCCGGTCTCGGCTACTCTTTAAGTCGTAAGTGATGTGGGACTATATTTCGGCCTAGAAGCTCGAAAGTGTGCGTTCAAAAACTTGTGCTGTGTGAATTTCACTCCAAACCATGGCCATCAGGAGTTAGTTTAGAGTCCCCGGGACTGGAAAATATTCCCCAAGTTCCAGGAAAGCGAGCAGAAGTTGATCAAAATCACGATGCGCGTAACGCGGTCTCGGCTACTGTTTCAGTCTTAAAGAGAAGTGTTGCTATATTTAGGCCCACAAGCTCGAAAGTGAGCGTTCAAAAAGTTTTGCTGTGTCCATTTCACTGCAAACCAAGGCCATCAGGAGTTAGTTTAGAGTCCCCGGGAGTGGAAAATATTCTCCAAGTTCCAGGAAATGGTGCCGAAGTTGATGAAAATTACGATGCGCGTAACGGGCTCTCGGCGATTCTTTCAGTCTTAAATTTAAGTAGGGCTATATCTCGGCCCTGAAGCTCGAAGGTGAGCGTTCAGAATGTTTTGCTGTGTTCATTAAACTGCAAACCAAGGCCATCAGGAGTTAGTTTAGAGTCCCCGGGAGTGGAAAATATTCTCCAAGTTCCAGGAAATGGTGCCGAAGTTGATGAAAATTACGATGCGCGTAACGGGCTCTCGGCGATTCTTTCGTCTTAAATTTAAGTAGGGCTATATCTCGGCCCTGAAGCTCGAAGGTGAGCGTTCAGAATGTTTTGCTGTGTTCATTAAACTGCAAACCAAGGTCATCGGGAGCTAGTTTAGCGTCCCCGGGACTTTAAATTATTCGCCATCTTCCGGGAAATCGAGCAAAAGGGGCCCAAAATCACGATGCGCGTAACGCCGTCTCGCCTACTCTTTCAGTCTTAAAATTAAGGGGGGCTATATTTCGACCTAGAAGCTCGAGACCGGGCGTGCGCTAATTTTACCTGTGTCCATTTCACTGACATCTTAGGCCATCAGGAGTTAGTTTAGAGTCCTTGGGACTGGAAAATATTTCCCAAATTCTGGCAGATCGAGCCAAAGTTGCTCAAAATCACCATGCGCGTAAGGCGGTCTCGGCTACTCTTTCAGTCTTAAAATGAAGTGGGGCTATATTTCGGCCGAGAAGCTCAACACCGAGCGTGCGCTCCTTTTGCCTGTGTACATATCACTGAAAACTAAGTTCATCACGAGTTAGCATAGAGTCCTCGGGACTGGAAATTATTCCCCGAATTCTGGCAAATCGAGCCAAAGATGCTCAAAATCACGATGCGCGTAAGGCGGTCTCGGCTACTCGTTTACTCCGAAAATGAAGTGGGGCTATATTTCGGTTCTACAAGCTCGACACCGAGCGTGCTCTCCTTTTACCTGTGTCCATTTCACTAAGAACTAGGTCCATCAGGAGATAGTTTAGAGTCCTCGAAACTGGAAGCTATCCTCCAAGTTTCGGCAAATTGAGCCATACTTTCTTAAAATTACGATAAGCGTACGGCAGTTTCGTTTACTCTTTCAGTCTTAAAATGAACTGGGGCTACATTTCGGCCTAGAAGCTCGACACCGAGCGTGCGCTCCTGTTACCTGTGACCATTTTACTGAAAACTAAGGCCATCAAGAGTTAGGGTAGAGTCCCCGGGACTGGAAAATATCCCCCAAGTTTTGGCAGATCGAGCCATAGTGGCTAAAAATTTCGATGCGCTTAAGGCGGTTTCGTGTACACTTTCAGTCTTACAATAAAGTGGGGCTATATCTCGGCCTACAACCTGGAAACCTAGCGTGCGCCCCTCTTACCTGTGTCCATTTCACTAAAAACCAAGGCATTCAGGAGTTAGTTTAGAGCTTGCGGGACTGGAAAATATTCTCCAAGTCGCAGGAAATCAAGCCGAAGTTCGACAAAATTACCATGCGCGTAAGGCCGTCCCGGCTACTCTTTCGGTCTTAAAGTGAATTGGGGCTATATTTCGGCCCAGAAGCTCGAAAGTGAACGTTCAAAAAGTTTGGCTGTGTCCATTTCAATGAAAACCAAGGCCATCAGGAATTAGTTTAGAGTGCCCGGGACTGGGAATTATTTCCCAAGTTGCGGGAAATCGAGCCGAAGTAGCCCAAATTCACGATGCGCGTAAGGCGGTCTCGGCTAGTCTTTCAGTCTTAAAGTGAAGTAGGGCTATGCTTCGGCCCAGAAGCTCAAACGTGAGAGTTCAAAAAGTTGTGCTGTGTCCATTTCGCTGCAAACCAAGGCAATCAGGAGTTAGTTTAGAGTCCCCGGTACCGGAAAATATTCCCCATTTCCCGGGAAATCGAGCCAAAGTTGGGCAAAATCACGATTCGCGTAAGGCGGACTCGGTTACTCTTTCATTCTTAAAGTGAACTGGGGCAATATTTCCGCCCGGAAGCTCGAAAGTGAGCGTACAAAAGGTTGTGCTGTGTCCATTTCACTCCATAGCAAGGCCATCAGGAGTTACTTTAGAGTCCGCGGGACTGGAAAATATCCCCCAAGTTCCGGGAAGTCGAGCCGAAGTTGGTCAAAATTACGATGGGCGTAAGGCGGTCTCGGCTACTCTTTCACTCTTTAAGTGAAGTGGAGCTATATTTCGGCCCAGAAGTTCAAAAGTGAGCGTTCAAAAAGTTTTGCTGTGTCCATTTTACTGCAGAGCAAGGACGTCGGGGGTCAGTTTAGAGTCCCCGGGACTGGAAAATATCCCCCAAGTTCCGGGATATTTAACCGAAGTTGGTCAAAAGCACGACGCGCGTACGGCGGTCTCGGCTACTCTTTCAGTCTTAAAGTGAAGTGGGGCAATATTTCAGCCCAGATGCTCGAAACTGAGTGTTTAAAAAGTTTTGCTGTGTCCATTTCACTGCAAACCAAAGCCATCAGGACTTAGTTTAGCGTCCAAGGGACTGGAAATATCCCCAAGTTACGGGAAATCCACCCGAAGTTAGTCAAAATCACGATGCGCTTAAGGGGGTCTCGGCTACTCTTTCAGTCTTAAGGTAAAGTGGGCTTAGATTTAACTCCAGAAGCTCGAAAGTAAGGGTTCAAAAATTTTTGTCTCTATTTCACTCACATCTTAGACAATCATGAGTGAGTTTAGAGACTTTGGGACTGGAAAATATCTCCCAAGTTTCGCCAGATCGAGCCGAAGATCCTCAAAATCACAATGCGCGTAAGGCGCTCCCGCCTACTCTTTCAGTCTTAAAAAGAAGTAGGGCTATATTTCGGCCAGCAAGCTTGAAAGTGCGCGTTCAAAAAGTCTTCCTGTGTCCATTTCACTGCAAACCAAGGCCCTCAAGAGTTAGTTTAGAGTCCCTGGGACTGGAAAATATCCCCCTATTTGCGGGAAATCCAGCCGAAGTATCCCAAAATCACGATGCTCGTAAGGCGGTCTCGGCTACTCTTTCAGTCTTAAAGTTAAGTGGGGCTATATTTCGACCCATAAGCTCGAAAGTGAGCGTTCAAAAAGTTTTGCTGTCCATTTAACTGCAAACTAAGGCCATCGGAAGTTAGTTTAGCTTCCCCGAAAATTGAAAATATTCGCCAACTTCCGGGAAATCGAGCCGAAGTTGAAAAAACCAAGGCCATCAAGAGTTAGTTTAGAGTCCCTGGGACTGGAAAATATCCCCCTATTTGCGGGAAATCCAGCCGAAGTATCCCCAAATTACGATGCGCGTAAGGCGGTCTCGGCTACTCTTTCAGTCTTAAAGTGAAGTAGGGCTATATTTCGGCCGAGAAGCTTCAAAGTGAGCCTTCAAAAAAATGTGCTGTGTCCATTTCACTACAAACCAAGGGCATCAGCAGTTAGTTTAGAGTCCCTGGGACTGGAATATATCCCCGAAATTCCGGGAAATCGAACGGAAGTTGGTCAAAATGACGATGCGCGTAAGACGGTCTCGGCTACTCTTACAGTCTTAAAGTAAAGTGGAGCTATATTTCGGCCAAGAAGCTCGAAAGTGACCCTTTAAAAAGTTACGCTTTCTGCATTTAACTGCAAACCAAGGCAATAACGAGTTAGTTTAAAGTCCCCCGGACTGGAAAATATCCCCCAAGTTCCAGGAAATCGAGCTGAACTTGGTCAAAATCACGATGCTCGTAAGGCGGTCTCGGCTACTATTTCAGTCTTACAGTGAAGTAAGGTTGTATTTCGGCCCAGAAGCTCGAAACTGAGCGTTCAAAAAGTTTTCCTTCGTCCATTTCACTGCAAACCAAGGCCATCAGGAGTTAGTTTAGAGTGCCCGGGACTTGAAAATATCGCCAAAATTCTAGAAAATGGAGGGGAAGTTGCTCAAAATCACGATGCGCGTAAGGCGGTCTCGGCTACTCTTTTATTCTTAAAGTGAACTGGGGCTATATTTCGACCCAGAAGCTAGAATGTGAAAGTTCAAAAAGTTTTGCCTGTCCATTTCACCGTAAACCAAGCCACATCAGCAGATTGTTTACAGTGTCCGGGACATCAAAATATCCCCCAAGTCCCGGGAAATCGAGTCGAAGTTTGTCAAAATCACGATGCGCGTAAAGCAGTCTCGGCTACTTTTTTAGTCTTAAAGTGACGTGGCTGTATATTTCGGCCCAGAAGCTCGAAAGTGAGCGTTCAAAAAGTTTTGCTCTCTCAATTTAACTGAAAATCAAGGCCATCATGAGTTAGTTTAGAGTCCACGGGACTGGAAAATATCCCTTAAGTTCTGGCAACTCAAGCCGAAGTTGGTCAAAATCACGATGCGTCTAAGGCGGTCTCGGCTACTATTTCAGTCCTAAAGTGAAGTGGGGCTATATTTCGGCCCAGAATTTCGAAAGTAAGCGTTCAAAAAACTTTGCTGTGTCCATTTCACTGCAGACCAAGGCCATGAGGGGTTAGTTTAGAGTCCTTGGGACTTGAATATATCCCCGAAGTTTCGGGAAATCGAGCCGAAGTTGGTCAAAATCACGATGCGCGTAAGACGGTGTCGGCTACTCTTTCAGTCTTAAACTGAAGTGGGGCTATATTTCGGCTCAGAAGCCCGAAGGGGAGCGTTGAAAAAGTTTTGCTCTCTCCATTTCAATGCAAACCAAGGCAATCAGCAGTTACTTTAGAGTCCCCGGTACCGGAAAATATTCCCCATTTCCCGGGAAATCGAGCCAAAGTTGGTCAAAATAACGATGCGCGTAAGGCGGTCGCGGCTATTCTTTCATTCTTAAAGTGAACTCGGGCTATATTTCGGCCCAGAAGCTCGAAAGTGAAAGTTCAAAAAGTTTGGCTGTGTCCATTTCACCGCGAACCAAGCCACATCAGGATATAGTTTACAGTCTCCGGGACATCAAAATATCCCCCAAGTTCCGGGAAATCGAGCCGAAGTTTGTCAAAATCACGATGCTCGTATAGCAATCTCGGCTACTCTTTGAGTCTTAAAGTGACGTGGCTGTATATTTCCGCCCACAAGCTCGAAAGTGAGCGTTCAAAAAGTTATGCTGTGCCCATTTCACTGCAAAGCAAGGCCCTCAGGAAGTAGTTTACAGTGCCCGAAACTGGAAAATATCCCCCAACTTCCGCGAAATCGAGACGAAGTTGGTCAAAATAACCATTCGCGTAAGGTGGTCTCGGCTACTCTTTCAGTCTTAAAATGAAGTAGGGCTATATTTCGGTCCAGAAGCTCGAAAGTGAGCGTTCAAAAAGTTTTCCTCTCTCAATTTCACTGAAAACCAAGACCATCATGAGTAAGTCTAGAGTCCCTGGGACTGGAAAATATCTTTTAAGCTCTGGCAACTCAAGCCGCAGTTGGTCAAAATTACGATGCGCCTAAGGCGGCCTCGGCTACTCTTTCAGTCTTATAGTGAAGTGGGGCTCTATTTCGGCCCAGAAGCTCCAAAGTGAGCGCTGCAAAAAATTTGCTGTGTCCATTTAACTGCAAACCAAGGCCATCAGGAGTTAGTTTAGAGTCCCCGGCACTGCAATATATTTCCCAAGTTCCGGAAAATCGAGAAGACGTTGGTCAAAATCACGATGCGCGCAAGACGGTCTTGGCTAGTCTTTCAGTCTTAAAGTGAAGTGGGGCTATATTTCGGCCCAGAAGCTCAAATGTGAGCTTAAAAAAGTTTTGCTGTATCCATTTCAATGTAAACGAAGGCCATCAGGGGTTACTTAAGAGTCTTCGGGACTGGAAAATATCCCCCAAGTTCAGGGAAATTTAGCCGAAGTTGGTCAAAATCACTGTGCGCGTTAGGCGGTCTCGCTTACTGTTTCAGTCTTAAAGTGAAGTGAGGCTTTATTCCTGCCCAGGAGCTTGAAAGTGAGCGTTCAAAAAGTTTCCCTGTGTTTATTTCACTGCAAACCAAAGCCATCAGGAGCTAGTTTAGAGTCCCCGGGACTGGAAAATATCCCCCAACTTCCGGGAAATCGAGCCGAAGTTGGTCAAAATAACGATTTGCGTAACGTAGTCTCGGCTACTCTTTCAGTCTTAAAGTGAAGTGGGGCTATATTTCGGGCCAGAAGCCCGAAAGTGAGCGTTCAAAAAGTTTTGCTGTGTTCATTTCACTGCAAACCAAGGCCATCAGGAGTTAGTTTAGCATCCCCGGAACAAGAAAATATGCCCCAAGGTCCGGGAAATTGAGCCGAGGTTGGTCAAAATCACGATGCCCCTAAAGTGGTCTCGGCTACTCTTTCTGTCTTAAAGTGAAGTGGGGCTATATTTCGGGCCACAAGCCCGAAAGTGAGCGTTCAAAAAGTTTTGCTGTGTCTATTTCACTGCAAACCAAGGCCATCAGGGGTTAGTTTAGAGTCCCCGGGACTGAAAAATATTGCCCAAGTTCCGGGGAATCGAACCGAAGTTGATCAAAATCACGATGTACGAAATGCGGTATCGGCTACTCTTTCAGTCTTAAAGTGAAGTGGGGCTATATTTCGGCCCAGAAGCCCGAAAGTGAACGTTCAAAAATTTTTGCTGTGTTCTTTGACTGAAAAACAAGGCCATCACGAGTTAGTTTAGCGTCCCTGCGACTGGAAAATATTCCCCAAGTTCCGGTAAATCGAGCTAAAGTTGGTCAAAATCACGATGCTCCCAGAGCGGTCTCGACTGCCCTTTCAGTCTTAAAGTAAAGTGGGGCTATATTTCTGTCCAGAAGCTCGAAAGTGAGCGTTCAAAAAGTTTTGCTGTGTGCATTTCACTGCAAACCAAAGCTATCAAAAGTTAGTTTAGGGTCCCCGGGACTGGAAAATATTGCCCAGGTTCGGGGAAAGCGAGCCGAAAGTTGATCAAAATCACGATGCGCGAAATGCGGTCTCGGCTACTGTTTCAGTCTTAAAGTAAAGTGTGGCTATATTTCGGCCCACAAGCTCGAAAGTGAGCGTTCAAAAAGTTTTGCTGTGTCCATTTCACTGCAAAACAAGGCCATCAGGACTTAGTTTAGCGTCCAAGGGACTGGAAAATGCTCCCCAAGTTCCGGGAGATCCACCCGAAGTTAGTCAAAATCACAATGCGCGTAAGGTGGTCTCGGTTACTCTTTAAGTCTAAAAGTAAAGTGGGGCTTTAGTTCGGCCAGAAAGCTGGAAGGTGAGCGTTGAAAAAGTTTTCCTCTGTCCATTTCACTGCAAACCAAGGCCATCAGGAGTTACTTTAGAGTTCCTGGGACTGGAAAATATCCCCCAAGTTCCGGAATATCGACCCGAAGTTTGTCAAACTCACGATGCGAGCAAGGCGGTCTCGGCTATTCTTTCAGTCTTAAGTAAAGTGGGACTATATTTCGGCCCAGAATCTCGAAGGTGTGCGTTCAAAAAATTGTGCTGTGTCCATTTCAATGCAAACCAAGGCCATCAGGAGTTAGTTTAGAGTCCCCGGGACTGGAGAATATCCCCCAAGTCCCGGGAATTGGAGCCGAAGTTGATCAAATTCATGATGCGCGTAACGTGGTCACGGCTACTGTGTCAGTCCTAAAGTGAGGCGTGGCTATATTTCGGCCCACAAGCTAGAAAGTGAGCGTTCAAAAAGTTTTGTTGTGTCCATTTTACTTCAAAACAAGGCCATCAGCACTTAGTTTAGCGTCCAAAGGACTGGAAAATATCCCCCAAGTTCCGGGAAACCCATTCGAAGTTCGTCAAAATTACGATGCGCGTAAGGCGCTCTCATCTACTCTTTCAGTCTTAAAGTAAAGTGGGGCTATATTTCTGCTCAGAAGCTCCAAAGTTGTGCTCTGTCCATTTCACTGAAAACCAAGGCCATCAAGAGTTACTTTAGAGTCCCTTTGACTGGAATATATCCCCCAAGTTTCGGGAATTGGACGCGAAATTGGTCAAAATCACGATTCGCTCAAGACGGTCTCGCCTACTCTTTCAGTCTTCGCTGTGTCCATATCACTGCAAACCAAGACAAGCAGGAGTTAGTTGAGCGTCCCCGGGACTGGAAAATATCCCCCAAGTTCCGGGAAATCAACCCGAAGTATCCCAAAATCACGATACGCGTAAGGCGGTCTCGGCTACTCTTTCAGTCTTAAAGTTAAGTGGTGCTATATTTCGCCCCAGAAGCTCAAAAGTGAGCGTTCAAAAAGTTTTGCTGTATCCATTTCAATGCAAACCAAGGCCATCAGGGGTTACTTAAGTGTCCTCGGGACTGGACAATATACCCCAAGTTCCGGTAAATCCAGCCGAAGTTGGTCAAAATCACGATGTGCGTAAGGTGGTGTCAGCTACTCTTTCAGTCTTAAAGTGAAGTGGGGCAATATTTCGGCCCAGAAGCTCGAAAGTGAGTGTTTAAAAAGTTTTGCTCTGTCACTTTCAGTGCAAACCAAGGCCATCAGAAGTTACTTTAGAGTCCCCGGGACTGGAGAATATCCCCCAAGTCCCGGGAAATCGAGCCGAAGTTGATCAAATTCATGATGCGCGTAACGTGGTCTCGGCTACTGTGTCAGTCCTAAAGTGAGGCGTGGCTATATTTCGACCCACAAGCTAGAAAGTGAGCGTTCAAAAAGTTTTGTTGTGTCCATTTTACTTCAAAACAAGGCCATCAGGACTTAGTTTAGCGTCCAAGGGACTGCAAAATATCCCCCAAGTTCCGGGAAACCCATTCGAAGTTCGTCAAAATTACGATGCGCGTAAGGCGGTCTCATCTACTCTTTCAGTCTTAAAGTAAAGTGGGGCTATATTTCTGCCCAGAAGCTCCAAAGTTGGGCTCTGTCCGTTTCACTGAAAACCAAGGCCATCAGGAGTTACTTTAGAGTCCCTTTGACTGGAATATATCCCCCAAGTTTCGGGAAATAAAGGCGAAATTGGTCAAAATCACGATTCGCTCAAGGCGGTCTCGCCTACTCTTTCAATCTTAAAGTAAAATGGGGCTCTATTTCGGCCCAGACGCTCGAGAGTGGGCGTTCAAAAACTTTGGCTGTGTCCAGTTCACTGCAAACCAAGACAAGCAGGAGTTAGTTGAGAGTCACCGGGACTGGAAAATATCCCCCAAGTTTCGGGAAATCAACCCGAAGTTTGTCAAAATCACGATGCGCGTAAGGCGGTCTCGGCTACTCTTTCAGTGTTAAAGTAATGGGGGGCTATATTTTGGCCCAGAAGCTCGAAATTGAGCGTTCAAAAAGTTTTGCTGGGTCCATTTTACTGCAAACCAAGGCCATCAGGAATTAGTTTAGAGTCCTCAGAACTGGAATATATCCCCTTAGTTCCGGCAAATCCAGCCGAAGTTGCTCAAAATCACGATGCCCGTAAGGCGGTCTCGGCTACTCTTACAGTCTTCAAGTGAAGTGGGGTTCTATTTCGGTCCAGAAGCTCGAAAGTATGCGTTCAAAAACTTTTTCTGTTTCCGTTTCACTGCAAACCAAGACCAGCACGAGTTAGTTTAGAGTCCCCGGGACTGGAAAATATTTCGCAAGTTCCGGCAAATCGAGCCGAAGTTGATCAAAATCACGATGCGCGAAACGTGGTCTCGGCTACTGTTTCAGTCTTAAATTGAAATATGGCTATATTTCGGTCCACAATCTCGAAATTGAGCGTTCAAAAAGCTTTGCTGTGTCCATTTCAATGGAAAACAAGGCCATCGGCACCTAGTTTAGCGTCCAAGGGACTGGAAAATATCCCCCAAGTTTCGGGAAATAAACGCAAAATTGGTCAAAATCAGGATTCGCTCAAGACGGTCTCGCCTATTCTTTCAGTCTTAAAGTAAAATGGGGCTCTATTACGGCCCAGAAGCTCGAGAGTGAGAGATGCTCAAAATCACGATGCGCGTAAGGCGGTCTCGGCTACTCGTTTACTCCGAAAATGAAGTGGGGCTATATTTTGGTTCTACAAGCTCGACACCGAGCGTGCTCTCCTTTTACCTGTGTCCATTTCACTAAGAACTAAGTCCATCAGGAGATAGTTTAGAGTCCTCGAGACTGGAAGCTATCCTCCAAGTTTCGGCAAATTGAGTCATACTTTCTTAAAATTACGATAAGCGTACGGCAGTTTCGTTTACTCTTTCAGTCTTAAAATGAACTGGGGCTACATTTCGGCCTAGAAGCTCGACACCGAGCGTGCGCTCCTGTTACCTGTGACCATTTGACTTAAAACTAAGGCCATCAAGAGTTAGGGTAGAGTCCCCGGGACTGGAAAATATCCCCAAGTTTTGGCAGATCGAGCCATAGTGGCTAAAAATTTCGATGCGCTTAAGGCGGTTTCGTGTACACTTTCAGTCTTGAAATAAAGTGGGGCTATATTTCGGCCTACAACCTGGAAACCTAGCGTGCGCCCCTTTTACCTGTGTCCATTTCACTAAAAACCAAGGCATTCAGGAGTTAGTTTAGAGCTTGCGGGACTGGAAAATATCCCCCAAGTCCCGGGAAATCGAGCCCAAGTTGGTCAAAATTACGATGGGCGTAAGGCGGTCTCGGCTACTCTTTCACTCTTAAAGTGAAGTGGAGCTATATTTCGGCCGAGAAGCTCAAAAGTGAGCGTTCAAAAAGTTTTCCTGTGTCCATTTTACTGCAGACCAAGGATGTCGGGGGTCACTTTACAGTCCCCAGAAGTGGAAAATATCTCCTAAGTTCCGGAAAATTTAACCGAAGTTGGTCAAAATCACGACGCGGGTACGGCGGTCTCGGCTACCCTTTCAGTCTTAAAGTGAAGTGGGGCAATATTTCGGCCCAGAAGCTCGAAACTGAGTGTTTAAAAAGTTTTGCTGTGTCCATTTCACTGCAAAACAAGGCCATCACGACTTAGTTTAGCGTCCAACGGACTGGAAATATCCCCCAAGTTACGGAAAATCCACCCGAAGTTAGTCAAAATCACCATGCGCTTAAGGGGGTCTCGGCTACTCTTTCAGTCTTAAGGTAAAGTGGGCTTAGATTTAACTCCAGAAGCTCGAAACTTAGGATTCAAAAATTTTTGTGTCTATTTCACTCACATCTTAGACAATCAGGAGTGAATTTACAGACTTTGGGACTTGAAAATATCTCCCAAGTTTCGCCAGATCGAGAAGATCCTCAAAATCACAATGCGCGTAAGGCGCTCCCGCCTACTCTTTCAGTCTTAAAAAGAAGTAGGGCTAAATTTCGGCCAGCAAGCTCGAAAATGCGCGTTCAAAAAGTGTTCCTGTGTCCATTTCAATGGAAACCAAGGCCATCAGGAGTTAGTTTAGAGTCCCCGGGACTTGAAAATTTCGCCAAAATTCTAGAAAATCGACCGGAGGTTCCTCAAAATCACGATGCGCGTAAGGCGGTCTCGCCTACTCTTTCAGTCTTAAAGTGAAGTGGGGCTATATTTCATCCCAGAAGCTCGAAAATAAGCCTTCAAAAAGTGTTTCTGTGTTCATTTCACTGCAAACCAAGGCCATCAAGAGTTAGTTTAGACTCCTCGGGACTGGAAAATATCGCCCAAGTTCGGGGAAATCGAGCCGATTTTTGTCAAAATCACGATACGCGTAAGGCGGTCTCGGCTACTCTTTCATTCTTAAAGTGAACTGGGGCTATATTTCGGCCCAGAAGCTAGAAAGTGAAAGTTCAAAAAGTTTTGCTGTGTCCATTTCACCGCAAACCAAGCCACATCAGCAGATTGTTTACAGTGTCCGGGACATCAAAATATCCCCCAAGTCCCGGGAAATCGAGCCGAAGTTTGTCAAAATCACGATGCGAGTAAAGCAGTCTCGGCTACTCTTTTAGTCTTAAAGTGACGTGGCTGTATATTTCGGCCCAGAAGCTCGAAAGTGAGCGTTTAAAAAGTTTTGCTCTCTCAATTTAACTGAAAACCAAGGTCATCATGAGTTTGTTTAGAGTCCACGGGACTGGAAAATATCCCTTAAGTTCTGGCCACTCAAGCCGAAGTTGGTCAAAATCACGATGCGTCTAAGGCGGTCTCGGCTACTATTTCAGTCTTAAAGTGAAGTGGGGCTATATTTCGGCCCAGAATTTCGAAAGTAAGCGTTCAAAAAAATTTGCTGTGTCCATTTCACCGCCTGACCAAGGCCATCAGGGGTTAGTTTAGGATCTTGGGACTTGAATATATCCCCGAAGTTTCGGGAAATCGAGCCGAAGTTGGTCAAAATCACGATGCGCGTAAGACGGTGTCGGCTACTCTTTCAGTCTTAAACTGAAGTGGGGCTATATTTCGGCTCAGAAGCCCGAAGGGGAGCGTTGGAAAAGTTTTGCTCTCTCCATTTCAATGCAAACCAAGGCAATCAGGAGTTACTTTAGAGTGCCCGGTACCGGAAAATATTCCCCATTTCCCGGGAAATCGAGCCAAAGTTGGTCAAAATCACGATGCGCGTAAGGCGGTCTCGGCTACTCTTTCATTCTTAAAGTGAAGTGAGGCTATATTTCGGCCCAGAAGCTCGAAAGTGAAAGTTCAAAAAGTTTTGCTGTGTCCATTTCACCGCGAACCAAGCCACATCAGGAGCTAGTTTACAGTCTCCGGGACATCAAAATATCCCCCAAGTTCCGGGAAATCGAGCCAAGTTTGTCAAAATCACGATGCGCGTAAAGCAGTCTCGGCTACTCTTTGAGTCTTAAAGTGACGTCGGGCTATATTTCGGGCCAGAAGCCCGAAAGTGAGCGTTCAAAAAGTTTTGCTGTGTGCATATCACTGGAAACCAAGGCCATCAGGAGTTAGGGTAGCGTCCCCGGGACAAGGAAATATGCCCCAAGGTCCGGGAAATTGAGCCGAGGTTGGTCAAAATCACGATGCCCCTAAAGTGGTCTCGGCTACTCTTTCTGTCTTAAAGTGAAGTTGGGCTATATTTCGGGCCACAAGCCCGAAAGTGAGCGTTCAAAAAGTTTTGCTGTGTCCATTTTACTGCAAACCAAGGCCATCAGGGCTTAGTTTAGAGTCCCCGGGACTGAAAAATCTTCCCCAAGTTCCGGGGAATCGAACCGAAGTTGATCAAAATCACGATGCGCGAAATACGGTATCGGCTACTGTTTCAGTCTTAAAGTGAAGTGGGGCTATATTTTGGCCCAGAAGCCCGAAAGTGAGCGTTCAAAAAGTTTTGCTGTGTTCTTTGACTGAAAAACAAGGCCATCACGAGTTAGTTTAGCGTCCCTGCGACTGGAAAATATTCCCCAAGTTCCGGTAAATCGAGCTGAAGTTGGTCAAAATCACGATGCTCCCAAAGCGGTCTTGGCTACCCTTTCAGTCTTAAAGTGAAGTGGGGCTATATTTCTGTCCAGAAGCTCGAAAGTGAGCGTTCAAAAAGTTTTGCTTTGTTCATTTCACTGCAAACCGAAGCTATCAAAAGTTAGTTTAGGGTCCCCGGGACTGGAAAATATTCCCCAGGTTCGGGGAAAGCGAGCCGAAGTTGATCAAAATCACGATGCGTGAAATGCGGTCTCGCCTACTGTTTCAGTCTTAAAGTAAAGTGTGGCTATATTTCAGCCCACAAGCTCCAAAGTGAGCGTTCAAAAAGTTTTGCTGTGTCCATTTCACTGCAAAACAAGGCCATCAGAACTTAGTTTAGCGTCCAAGGGACTGGAAAATGCTCCCCAAGTTCCGGGAGATCCACCCGAAGTTTGTCAAAATCACAATACGCGTAAGGTGGCCTCGGTTACTCTTTAAGTCTTAAAGTAAAGCGGGGCTTCCTTTCGGCCAGGACGATCGAAGGTGAGCGTTCAAAAAGTTTTCCTCTGTCTATTTCAATGCAAAGCAAGGCGATCAGGAGTTAGTTTAGAGTCCCCGGGACTGGAAAATATCCCCCAAGTTCCGAGAAATTGATCCGAAAATGGTCAAAATCACGATGCGCGTAAGGCGATCTCGGCTACTCTTTCAGTCTTAAAGTGAAGTGGGGCTATATTTCGACCCACAAGCTCCAAAGTGGGCGTTCAAAAAGTTATGCTGTGCGCATTTCAGTGCAAACCAAGGCCATCCGGAGTTAGTTTAGAGTCCCCCGGACTGGAAAATATCCCAAAAATTGCGTGAAATCGAGCTGAACTTGGTCTAACTCACGATGCGCGTGAGGGGATCTCGGCTACTATTTCAGTCTGAAAGTGAAGTGGGATTCTATTTCGGCCCAGAAGCTACAAAGAGAGTGTTCCAAAAGCTTTCCTTTCTCCATTTCACTGGAAACCAAGGCCATCAGGAGTTAGTTTAGAGCCCGCGGAAATGGAATATATCCCCCAAGTTCCGGGAAACCGACCCGAACTTGGTCAAAATCACGATTTGCGCAGGACGGTCTCGGCTACTCTTCCAGTCTTAAAGTAAAGTGGGGCTATATTTCGGTCCAGAAGCTCGAGAGTGAGCGTTCAAAAAGTTTCGCTGTGTCCATTTCACTGAAAACCAAGAAAATCAGGAGTTAGTTTAGAGTCCCCGGGACTGGAAAATATCCCCCAGGTTCCGGCAAATCGAGCCGAAGTTGGTCAAAATCACGCTGCGCTTAAGGCGGTGTCGGCTACTCCTTCAGTCTTAAAGTGAAGTGGGGCTCTATTTCGGCCCACAAGCTCAAAGCTCAAAAAAAAATTACTGTGTCTATTTCACTGCAAACCAAGGCTATCAGGAGTTAGTTTAGAGTCCCCGGGAGTGGAATGTATTTCCCAAGTTCCGGAAAATCGAGAAGACGTTGGTCAAACTCACGATGCGCGCAAGACGGTCTCGGCTACTCTTTCAGTCTTAAAGTGAAGTGGGGCTATATTTCGGCCCAGAAGCTCAAAAGTGAGTGTTTAAAAAGTTTTGCTCTGTCACTTTCAGTGCAAACCAAGGCCATCAGAAGTTAGTTTAGAGTCCCCGGGACTGGAGAATATCCCCCAAGTCCCGGGAAATCGAGCCGAAGTTGATCAAATTCATGATGCACGTAACGTGGTCTCGGCTACTGTGTCAGTCCTAAGGTGAAGTGTGGCTATATTTCGGCCCACAAGCTAGAAAGTGAGCGTTCAAAAAGTTTTGTTGTGTCCATTTTAGTTCAAAACAAGGCCATCAGGACTTAGTTTAGCGTCCAAGGGACTGGAAAATATCCCCCAAGTTCTGGGAAATCCATTCGAAGTTCGTCAAAATTACGATGCGCGTAAGGCGGTCTCATCTACTCTTTCAGTCTTAAAGTAAAGTGGGGCTATATTTCTGCCCAGAAGCTCCAAAGTTGTGCTCTGTCCATTTCACGGAAAACCAAGGCCATCAGGAGTTACTTTAGAGTCCCTTTGACTGGAATATATCCCCCAAGTTTCGGAAAATAAAGGCGAAATTGGTCAAAATCACGATTCGCTCAAGGCGGTCTCGCCTACTCTTTCAGTCTTAAAGTAAAATGGGGCTCTATTTCGGCCCAGAAGCTCGAGAGTGAGCGTTCAAAAACTTTCGCTGTGGCCATTTCACTGCAAACCATGACAAGCAGGAGTTAGTTGAGAGTCACCGGGACTGGAAAATATCCCCCATGTTCCGGGAAATCAACCCGAAGTTTGTCAAAATCACGATGCGCGTAAGGTGGTCTCGGCTACTCTTTCAGTGTTAAAGTAATGGGGGGCTATATTTTGGCCCAGAAGCTCGAAATTGAGCGTTCAAAAAGTTTTGCTGGGTCCATTTTACTCCAAACCAAGGCCATCAGGAATTAGTTTAGAGTCCTCAGAACTGGAATATATCCCCTTAGTTCCGGCAAATCCAGCCGAAGTTGCTCAAAATCACGATGCACGTAAGGCGGTCTCGGCTACTCTTTCAGTCTTCAAGTGAAGTGGGGTTCTATTTCGGTCCAGGAGCTCGAAAGTATGCGTTCAAAAACTTTTTTTTGTTTCCGTTTCACTGCAAACCAAGACCAGTACGAGTTAGTTTAGAGTCCCCGGGACTGGAAAATATTTCGCAAGTTCCGGGAAATCGAGCCGAAGTTGATCAAAATCACAATGCGCGAAACGTGGTCTCGGCTACTGTTTCAGTCTTAAAGTGAAGTATGGCTATATTTCGGCCCACAACCTCGAAAGTGAGCGTTCAAAAAGCTTTGCTGTGTCCATTTCACTGGAAAACAAGGCCATCGGCACCTAGTTTAGCGTCCAAGGGACTGGAAAATATCCCCTAAGTTCCGGGAAATCCACCGGAAGTTTCTCAAAATCACGATGCGCGTAAGGCGGTCTCGGCTACTTTTTCAGTATTAAAGTAAAGTGGGCTATATTTCGGCCCAGAAGCTTGAAGGTGAGCGTTCAAAAAGTTTTCCTGTGTCCATTTCACTGCAAACCAAGGCCATCAAGAGTTAGTTTAGAGTCCTTGAGACTGCAAAGTATCCCCCAAGTTCCGGAATATCGACCCGAAGTTGGTCAAAATCACGATGCGCGCACGCCGGTCTCGGCTACTCTTTAAGTGGTAAGTGATGTGGGTTTATATTTCGGCCTAGAAGCTCGAAAGTGTGCGTTCAAAACCTTGTGCTCTGTGAATTTCACTGCAAACCATGGCCACCAGGAGTCAGTTTAGAGTCCCCGGGACTGGATAATATTCCCCAAGTTCCAGGAAAGCGAGCAGAAGTCACGAGCCGAAGTTGATCAAAATCACGATGCGTGTAACGCGGTCTCGGCTACTGTTTCAGTCTTAAAGTAAAGTGTCGCTATATTTAGGCCCACAAGCTCGAAAGTGAGCGTTCAAAAAGTTTTGCTGTGTCCATTTCACTGCAAACCAAGGCAATCAGGAGTTAGTATAGAGTCCCCGCGAGTGGAAAATATTCTCCAAGTTCCAGGAAATGGCGCCGAAGTTGATGAAAATTACGATGCGCGTAACGGGCTCTCGGCTATTCTTTCAGTCTTAAATTTAAGTAGGGCTATATTTCGGCCCTGAAGCTCGAAGGTGAGCGTTCAGAATGTTTTGCTGTGTTCATTAAACTGGAGACCAAGGTCATCGGGAGTTAGTTTAGCGTCCCCGGGACTTTAAATTATTCGCCAACTTCCGAGAAATCGAGCAAAAGTGGCCCAAAATCACGATGCGCGTAAGGCGGTCTCGCCTACTCTTTCAGTCTTAAAATTAAGGGGGGCTATATTTCGTCCTAGAAGCTCGAGACCGGGCGTGCGCTAATTTTACGTGTGCTTTTCACTGACATCTTAGGCCATCAGGAGTTAGTTTAGACTCCTTCGGACTGGAAAATATTTCCCAAATTCTGGCAGATCGAGCCAAAGTTGCTCAAAATCACGATCCGCGTAAGGCAGTCTCGGCTACTCGTTTACTCCGAAAATGAAGTCGGGCTATATTTTGGTTCTACAAGCTCGACACCGAGCGTGCTCTCCTTTTACCTTTGTCTATTTCACTAAGAACTAAGTCCATCAGGAGATAGTTTAGAATCCTCGAGACAGGAAGCTATCCTCCAAGTTTCGGCAAATTGAGCCATACTTTCTTAAAATTACCATAAGCGTACGGCAGTTTTGTTTACTCTTTCAGTCTTAAAATGAAATTGGGCTACATTTCGGCCTAGAAGCTCGACACCGAGCGTGCGCTCCTGTTACCTTTGACCATTTTACTGAAAACTAAGGCCATCAAGAGTTAGGGTAGAGTCCCCGGGACTGGAAAATATCCCCCAAGTTTTGGCAGATCGCGCCATAGTGGCTAAAAATTTCGATGCGCTTAAGGCGGTTTCGTGTACACTTTCAGTCTTAAAATAAAGTGGGGCTATATTTCGGCCTACAACCTGGAAACCTAGCGTGCGCCCCTTTTACCTGTGTCCACTTCACTAAAACCCAAGGCATTTAGGAGTTAGTTTAGAGCTTCCGGGACTGGAAAATATCCCCCAAGTTGCAGGAAATCAAGCCGAAGTTCGACAAAATTACCATGCGCGTAAGGCGGTCCCGGCTACTCTTTCAGTCTTAAAGTCAAGTAGGGCTATATTTCGGCCCAGAAGCTGGAAAGTGAACGTTCAAAAAGTTTGGCTGTGTCCATTTCACTGAAAACCAAGGCCATCAGGAATTAGTTCAGAGTGGCCGGGACTGGGAATTATCTCCCAAGTTCCGGGAAATCGAGCCGAAGTAGCCCAAAATCACGATGCGCGTAAGGCAGTCTCGGCTAGTCTTTCAGTCTTAAAGTGAAGTAGGGCTATGCTTCGGCCCAGAAGCTCAAAACGTGCGCGTTCAAAAAGTTGTGCTGTGTCCATTTCACTGGACACCAAGGCAATCAGGAGTTAGTTTAGAGTCCCCGGTACCGGAAAATATCCCCATTTCCCGGGAAATCGAGGCAAAGTTGGTCAAAATCACGATGCGCGTAAGGCGGTCCCGGTTAATCTTTCATTCTTAAAGTGAACTGGAGCAATATTTCCGCCCAGAAGCTCGAAAGCGAGCGTTCAAAAAGTTGTGCTGTGTCCATTTCACTCCAGAGGAAGGCCATCAGGAGTTACTTTAGAGTCCGCGAGACTGGAAAATATCACCCAAGTTCCAAGAAATCGAGCCGAAGTTGGTCAAAATTACGATGGGCGTAAGGCGGTCTCGGCTACTCTTTCACTCTTAAAGTGAAGTGGGGGACTCTAAACTAACTCCGGATGGCCTTGGTTTGCACTGAAATGTGTACAGCATAACTTTTTGAACGCCCAGTTTGGAGCTTCTGGTCCGAAATATAGCCCCACTTCACTTTAAGACTGAAAGAGTAGCCGAGGTCGTATTACGCGCATCGTGATTTTGACCATTTTCGGATCGATTTCTCGGAACTTGGGGGATATTTTCCAGTCCCCGGGACTGTAAACTAACTCCTGATCGCCTTGCTTTGCATTGAAATGGACAGAGCAAAACTTTTTGAACGCTTACTTTCGAGCTTGTGGGCTGAAATATAGCCACACTTTACTTTAAGACTGAAAGGATAGCCAAGACCGCCTTACGCGAATCGTTATTTTGACCAACTTTGTCTCGATTTCGCGGAACTTGGGGGATATTTTCCAGTTTCGGGGACTGTAAACTACTTCCTGAGGGCCTTGCTTTGCAGTGAAATGGGCGCAGCATAACTTTTTGAACACTCAGTTTCGAGCTTCTGGGCCGAAATATACAGCCACGTCACTTTAAGACTAAAAGAGTAGCCGAGACTGCTTTACGGGCATCGTGATTTTGATCAACTTCGGCTCGATTTCCCGCAACTTGGGGGATATTTTGATGTTCCGGAGACTGTAAACTATATGCTGATGTGGCTTCGTTCGCAGTGAAATGGACGCAGCAAAACTTTTTGAACTTTCACTTTCGAGCTTCTGGGCCGAAATATAGCCCGAGTTCACTTTAAGATTGAAAGAATAGCCGAGACCGCCTTACGCGCATCGTGATTTTGACCAACTTTGGCTCGATTTCCCGGGAAATGAGGAATATTTTCCTGTACCGGGGACTCTAAAGTAACTCCTGATTGCCTTGGTTTGCATTGAAATGGAGAGAGCAAAACTTTTTCAACGCTCCCCTTCGGGCTTCTGAGCCGAAATATAGCCCCACTTCAGTTTAAGACTGAAACAGTAGCCGACACCGTCTTACGCGCATCGTGATTTTGACCAACTTCGGCTCGATTTCCCGAAACTTCGGGGATATATTCAAGTCCCAAGGACTCTAAACTAACCCCTGATGGCCTTGGTCTGCAGTGAAATGGACACAGCCAATTTTTTTGAACGCTTACTTCCGAAATTCTGGGCCGAAATATAGCCCCACTTCACTTTAAGACTGAAATAGTAGCCGAGACCGCCTTAGACGCATCGTAATTTGACCAACTTCGGCTTGAGTTGCCAGAACTTAAGGGATATTTTCCAGTCCCGTGAACTCTAAACTAACTCATGATGGCCTTGGTTTTCAGTTAAATTGAGAGAGCAAAACTTTTTGAACGCTCACTTTCGAGCTTCTGGGCCGAAATATACAGCCACGTCACTTTAAGACTAAAAGAGTAGCCGAGACTCCTTTACGCGCATCGTGATGTTGACAAACTTCGGCTCGATTTCCCGGGACTTGGGGGAGATTTTGATGTCCCGGACACTGTAAACAATCTGCTGATGTGGCTTGGTTTGCGGTGAAATGGACACAGCAAAACTTTTTGAACTTTCACTTTCTAGCTTCTGGGCCGAAATATAGCCCCAGTTCACTTTAAGAATGAAAGAGTAGCCGAGACCGCCTTACGCGCATCGTGATTTTGAGAAAATTCGGCTCGATTTCCCCGAACTTGGGCGATATTTTCCAGTCCCGAGGAGTCTAAACTAACTCCTGATTGCCTTGGTTTGCAGTGAAATGAACACAGCAAAACTTTTTGAACTTTCACTTTCTAGCTTCTGGGCCGAAATATAGCCCCGATTCACTTTAAGAATGAAAGAGTAGCCGAGACCGCCTTACGCGCATCGTGATTTTGAGAAAATTCGGCTCGATTTCCCCGAACTTGGGCGATATTTTCCAGTCCCGAGGAGTCTAAACTAACTCCTGATTGCTTTGGTTTGCAGTGAAATGAACACAGCAAAACTTTTTGAACTTTCACTTTCTAGGTTCTCGGCCGAAATATACCTCCAGTTCACTTTAAGAATGAAAGAGTAGCCGAGACCGCCTTACGCGCATGGTGATTTTGACAGAATTCGGCTCGATTTCCTAGAACTTGGGCGATATTTTCCAGTCCCGAGGAGTCTAAACTAACTCCTGATGGCCTTGGTTTGCAGTGAAATAAACACAGTAACACTTTTTGAAGGCTTATTTTCGAGCTTCTGGGATGAAATATAGCCCCACTTCACTTTAAGACTTAAAGAGTAGGCGAGACCGCCTTACGCGCATCGTGATTTTGAGCAACTTCCGCTCGATTTTCTAGAATTTTGGCGATATTTTCAGGTCCCGGGGACTCTAAAGTAACTCCTGATGGCCTTGGTTTAAAGTGAAATGGACGCAGGAAAACTTTTTGAACGCTCAGTTTCGAGCTTCTGGGCCGAAATATAGCCGTACTTCACTTTGAGACTGAAATAGTGGCCAAGACCGCCTTACGAGCATCGTGATTTTGACCAAGTTCAGCTCGATTTGCCGGAACTTGGGGGATATTTTCCAGTCCGGGGGACTTTAAACTAACTCCTGCTGGCCTTGGTTTGCAGTTAAACGCACAAAGCGTAACTTTTTAAAGGGTCACTTTCGAGCTTCTGGGCCGAAATATAGCCCCACTTTACTTTAAGACTGAAAGAGTAGCCGAGACCGTCTTACGCGCATCGTGATTTTGAGCAACTTCCGCTCGATGTCCCGGAACTTCGGGGATCTATTCCAGTCCCGGGGACTCTAAACTGACCTCGGACGTCCTTGGTCTGCAGTAAAATGGACACAGCAAAACTTTGTGAACGCTCACTTTCGAGCTTCTCGGTCGAAATATAGCTCCACCTCACTTTAAGAGTGAAAGACTAGCCGAGACCTCCTTACGCGCATCGTGATTTTGGGCTACTTCGGCTCGATTTCCCGGAACTTGAAAGATAATTCCCACTCCCGGCAACTCTAAACTAATTCCTGATGGCCTTGGTTTTCAGTGAAATGGACACAGCCAAACTTTTTGAACGTTCACTTTCCAGCTTCTGGGCCGAAATATAGCCCCACTTGACTTTAAGACTGAAAGAGTAGCCGGGACCGCCTTACGCGCATGGTAATTTTGTCGAACTTCGGCTTGATTTCCTGCGACTTGGGGGATATTTTCCAGTCCCGCAAGCTCTAAACTAACTCCTGAATGCCTTGGCTTATAGTGAAATGGACACAGGTAAAAGAGGCGCACGCCAGGTTTCCAGGTTGTAGGCCGAAATATAGCCCCACTTTATTTTAAGACTGAAAGTGTACACGAAACCGCCTTAAGCGCATCGAAATTTTTAGCCACTATGGCTCGATCTGCCAAAACTTGGGGGATATTTTCCAGTCCCGGGGACTCTACCCTAACTCTTGATGGCCTTAGTTTTCAGTAAAATGGTCAAAGGTAACAGGAGCGCACGCTCGGTGTCGAGCTTCTAGGCCGAAATGTAGCCCAATTTCATTTTAAGACTGAAAGAGTAAACGAAACTGCCGTACGCTTATCGTAATTTTAAGAAAGTATGGCTCAATTTGCCGAAACTTGGAGGATAGCTTCCTGTCTCGAGGATTCTAAACTATCTCCTGATGGACTTAGTTCTTAGTGATATGGACACAGGTAAAAGGAGAGCACGCTCGGTGTCGAGCTTGTAGAACCGAAATATAGCCCCACTTCATTTTCGGAGTAAACGAGTAGCCGAGACCGCCTTACGCGCATCGTGGTTTTGAGCATCTTTGGCTCGATTTGAACGCTCACTTTCTAGCTTCTGGGGCGAAATATAGCCCCACTTCACTTTAAGACTGAAAGATTAGCCAAGACCGTCTTACGCCCATGGTGATTTTGACAAACTTTGGCTAAATTTCTCGGAATTTGGGGGATATTTTCCACTCCTTGGGCTCTATACTAACTCCTGATGGCCTTGGTTTGCAGTGAAATTGACACAGCAAAACTTTTTAAACACTTAGTTTCGAGCTTCTGCGGCGAAATATTGCCCCACTTCACTTTAAGACTGAAAGAGTAGCCGAGACCGCGTACGCGCGTCGTGATTTTGACCAACTTCGGCTAAATTTCCCGGAACTTGGGGGATACTTTCCATTTCCGGGGACTCTAAACTGACCCCCGACGTCCTTGGTCTGCAGTAAACTGGACACAGCAAGGCTTTTTGAACGCTCACTTTCGAGCTTCTGGGACGAGATATAGCCCCACTTTACTTTAAGACTAGAAGAGTAGCCGAGCCCGGCGAACGCACATCGTGCTTTTGACCAACTTCGGCTCGGTTTCCCGGAACTTGTTGAATATTTTTTAGTCCTGCGGACTCTAAAGTAACTCCTGATGGCCTTGGTTCTTATTGAAATGGACACAGCAAAACTTTTTGAACGTTCACTTTCGAGCTTCTTGGCCCAAATAGAGCCCCACTTCACTTAAAGACTGAAAGAGTAAGCGACAGCGCCTTACGCGCATCGTGATTTTGACCAACTTCGGCTCGATTTCCCGCAACTTGGGGCATATTTTTTTAGTCCCGGGGACTCTAAACTAACTCCTGATGGCCTTGGTTTTCATTGAAATGGACATAGGAAAACATTTTGAACGTTCACCTTCGAGCTTCCGGGCCCAAATATAGCCCCACTTCACTTTCAGATTTTAAGAGTAGCCGAGACCGCCTTACGCGCATCGTGATTTTGACCAGCTTAGGCTCGATTTCCCGGAACTTAGGGGATATTTTCAAATCTGGCGGACTCTAAACTAACACTTGATTGCCTTGCTTTGCAGTGAATTAGGCACAGCATAACTTTTTCAAAGCTCACTTTCGACCTTCATTGCCGAAATATAGCCACACTTCACTTTAAGACTGAAAGAGTAGCCGAGACCGCCTTACGCGCATCGTGATTTTGACCAACTTCGCATCGATTTCTAGGAACTTGGGGGGTACTTTCCAGTCCCGAGGACTCTAAACTAACCCCTGATCGCCTTGGTTTGTATTGAAATGGAGAGAGGAAAACATTTTGAACGCTCACCTTCGAGCTTCTGGGCCCAAATATAGCCCCACTCTACTTTAAGATTGAAAGAGTAGCCCAGTCCGTCTTACGCGCATCGTGAGTTTGACAAACTTTGGCTCGATTTCCCGGGATATCTTCAAGTCTCGGGGACTCTAAACTATCTCCTGATTGCCTTGTTTCGCAGTGAAATGGACACAGCAATTTTTTTGAACGCTCACTTTGGACCTTCTGGGCCGAAGTAGAGCCTCACTTCACTTTAAGACTGAACGAATAGCCGAGACGGCCTTACGCGTATCTTCATTTTGACAACCTTTGTCCCCATTTTCCCGCACTTACAGGATATTTTCCAGTCCCTGGGACTCTAACCTAACTTCTGCTTGCATTTGTTTGCAGTGAAATGGACACGGGAAGACCTTTTGAACGGTCACTTTCGAGCTTCTGGGCAGAAATGTAACCCCACTTTACTTTAAGACTGAAAGATTAGCCGAGACCGCCTTACGCACATGGTGATTTTGACCAACTTCGCCTAGATTTCCCGGAATTTGGGGGATATTTTCCATTCCCTGGGTCTCTAAACTAATTCCTTATGGCTTCGGTTTGCAGTGAAATTGACACAGCAAAACCTTTTTAAACACTTACTTTAGAGTTTCTGGGCCCAAATATTGCCCCACTTCACTTTAAGACTGAAAGAGTAGCCGAGACCGCCTTACGGGCTTGGTGATTTTAACCAACCTCGGCTCGATTGCCAGGAAGTTGGGGGATATTTTTTATTCCCGGAAACTCTAAATTAAGTCCTGATGGCCTTCGTTTGCAGTGAAATAGACAGAGCAAAACTTTTTAAATGCTCACTTTCAAGCTCTTGGGCAGCAATGTAGCCCCACTTCACTTCAAGACTAAAAGAGTAGCCGAGACCGCCTTACGCGCATCGTGATTTTGACCAACTTTGGCTTCATTTTCCGGAACTTGGGGGATATTTTCCAGTCCCGGGGACTCTAAACTAACTCCTGATGGCCTTGCTTTCCAGTGAAATGGACACAGCAAAACTTTTTCAACGCTTACTTTGGACCTTCTGGGCCGAAATATAACTCCACTTCACTTTAAGACTTAAAGAGTTGCCGAGACCGCTTTACGCGCATCGTGATTTTGACCATCTTCGGCTTGATTTCCCGGGACTTGGAGGAGATTTTCTAGTCCCGAAGACTATAAACTAAGTCCTGATGACCATGTTTTTGCAGTGAAATTGAAACAGCAAAAGTTTTTGAAAGCAGAGTTTCGAGCTTCTGGGCTGAAATATAGCCCCACTTCACTTTAAGACTGCAACAATAACCGACCGCGTTTCGCGAATCGTGATTTTGACCAACTTCGGCTCGATTTCCCGAAATTTGGGGGTTAGTTTCCAGTCCCGGAGAGTCTAAACTAACTCCTGATCGTCTTGGTTTGCATTGTAATGGACACAGCGAAATTTTTTGAACGCTCACTTTCGAGCTTCTGGCCCGAAATATAGCCCACTTTACTTTAAGACTGAAAGAGTAGCCGAAACCGTCTTGCGCGAATCGTGATTTTGACCAACTTCGGGTCGATTTCCCGGAGCTTGGCGGATATATTTGAGTCCCGCGAGCTCTAAATTAACTCCTTATGGCCTTGGTTTTCGGAGAAATGGACAGAGCAGAACTTTTTTAACACTCACCTTCTAGCTTGTGGGCTTAAATAGAAGCCCACTTCACTTTAACCCTGAAATAGTAGCCGAGACCGCCTTACGCGCATCGTGATTTTGACCAAGTTCAACTCGATTTCCCGGAACTTGGGGGATATTTTCCAGTCCGGTGGACTCTAAACTAACTCCTGGTGGCCTATGTTTGCAGTGAAATGCAGAGAGCATAACTTTTTTAACGATCACTTTGCAGCTTCTGGGCCGAAATATAGCCCCACTTCACTTTAAGACTGAAAGAGTAGTGGAGACCGCCTTACAGGCATCCTGATTTTGACCAAGTTCAGCTCGATTTCCCGGAAGTTGGCGGATATTTTCCAGTCCGGGGGACTTTAAACTAACTCCTGATGGCCTTTGTTTGCAGTTAAATGGACAAAGCGTAACTTTTTAAACGGTCACTTTCGAGCTTCTGGGCCGAAATATAGCCCTACCTCTCTTTAAGACTGAAACAATAGCGGAGATCGCGTTTCGCGCATCGTGATTTTGACCAACTTCGGATCGATATCCCGGAACTTGGGGGATACTTTCCAGTCCCGGGGACTCTAAAATAACTCCTGATCGCCTTGCTTTGCATTGAAACTGACAGAGCAAAACGTTGTGAAGACTCATCTTCGAGCTTCTGGGCCGAAATATAGCCCCACTTCTTTTTAAGAGTAAGAGTAGCCGAGTCTGTCTTACGTAAATCGTGATTTTGACTAACTTCGGCTGGATTTCTCGGAACCTGGGGGATATATTCCAGTCCCGGGAACACTAAACTAACTCCTGATGGCCTTGGTTTCCAGTGAAATGGACACAGCAAATTTTTTTGAATCCTTACTTTGGAGCTTCTGGGCCGAAATAGAGCCCCACTTTATTTTAACACTAACATAGTAGCCGAGACGGCCTTACGCGCTTATTTATTTTGCCAAACTTTGTCTCGATTTTTCGGCATTTACGGGATATTTTCCAGTTCCTGGGACTGTAAACTAACTCTTGACGGCTTTGCTTCGAAGTGAAATTGACACAGGAATACTTTTTGAACGCTCACTTTCGAGCTTCTGGGGCGAAATATAGCCCCACTTCACTTTAAGACTGAAAGATTAGCCAAGACCGCCCTACGCCCTGGTCATTTTGACAAACTTCAGGTAAATTTCCCGGAATTTGGGGGATATTTTCCACTCCTGCGTCTCTAAACTAACTCCTGATAGCCTTGGTTTGCACTGAAATTGAGACAGCAAAACCTTTTAAACACTCGGTTTCGAGCTTCTGGGCCGAAATATTGCCCCACTTCACTTTAAGACTGAAAGAGTAGCCGAGACCGCCGTACGCGCGTCGTGATTTTGACCAACTTTGGCTACATTTGCCGGAACTTGGGGGATATTTTCCATTCCCGGGGACTCTAAACTGGCCCCCGATGTCCTTGGTCTGCAGTAAAATGGACACAGTAAAACTTTTTGAACGCTCACTTTCGAGCTTCTGGGCCGAAATATAGCTCCACTTTACTTTAAGACTGAAAGAGCAGCCGAGACCGGCTTACGCGCATCGTAATTTTGACCAACTTCGGCTCGATTTCCCGCAACTTGGGGGATATTTTACAATCCCGCGGACTCTAAAGTTACTTCTGATGGCCTTGCTTTGGAGTGAAATCGACACAGCAAAACTTTCTGAACGTACACTTTAAAGCTTCTGGGCGGAAATATTGCCCCAGTTCACTTTAAGAATGAAAGAGTAGCCGAGACCGCCTTACGCTTATCGTGATCGTGACCAACTTTGGCTCAATTTCCCGGGAAATGGGGGATATTTTCCGGTACCGGGGACTCTAAAGTAACTCCTGATTGCCTTGGTTTGCATTGAAATGGAGAGAGCAAAACTTTTTGAACGCTCCCCTTCGAGCTTGTGAGCCGAAATATAGCCGCACTTCACTTTAAGACTGAAAGAGTAGCCGAGACCGTCTTACCCGTATCGTGGTTTTGACCAACTTCGGCTAGATTTCCCGAAACTTCGGGAATATATTCCAGGCCCAAGGACTCTAAAGTATTTCCTGATGGCCTTGGTTTGCAGTGGAATGGACACAGCCAATTTGTTCGAACGCATACTTTCGAAATTCTGGGGAGAAATATAGCCCCACTTCACTTTAAAACTGAAAGAGTAGCCGAGACCGCCTTAGGCGCATCGTGATTTTGACCAAGTTCGGCTCGAGTTTCCGGAAGTTAAGGGATATTTTTCAGTCCCGGGGACTCTAAACTAACTCACGATGGCCTTGGTTTTTAGCTAAATTGAGAGAGCAAAACTTTTTGAAGGCTCACTTTCGAGCTTCTGGACCGAAATATAGCCCTACTTCACTTTAAGACTGAAAGAGTAGCCGAGACCGCCTTACGCGTATCGTGATTTTGAACAACTTCGTCTCGATTTCGAGGAACTTGGGGGATATTTTCCAGTTCCGGGGACTCTAAACTAACTCCTGATGGCTTTGGTTTGCAGTGAAATGGACACAGGATAACTTTTTGAACGCTCACTTTCGAGCTTCTGGGCCGAAGCATAGCCCTACTTCACTTTGAGACTGAAAGAGTAGCTGAGATTGCCTAACGCGCATCGTGATTTTGGGTTACTTCGGCTCGATTTCCCGGAACTTGGGATATAATTCCCAGTCCCAAGCACCCTAAAGTAATTGCTGATGGCCTTGGTTTTCAGTGAAATGGACACAGCCAAACTTTTTGAACGCTCACTTTCGAGCTTCTGGACCGAAATATAGCCCCACTTCACTTTAAGACTGAAAGAGTAGCCGAGACCGCCTTACGCATGGTAAATTTGTCCAGCTTCGGCTTGATTTCTCGGAAATTGGGGGATATTTTCCAGTCCCGGAAGCTCTAAACTAACTCCTGATTGCCCTGGTTTTTAGTGAAATGGACACAGGTAAAAGGAGCACACACTAGGTTTCCAGGTTGTAGGCCGAAATGTAGCCCCACTTTATTTTAAGACTGAAAGGGTAGACGAAACCGCCTTAAGCGCATCGAAATTTTTAGCCACTATGGCTCAATCTGCGAAAACTTGGGGGATATTTTTACAGTCCCGGGGACTCTAAGCTAACTCCTGATAACCTTAGTTATCAGTAAAATGGTCAGAGGTAACAGGAGCGCACGCTCCCTGTCGAGCTTCTTTGTCGAAATAAAGCCCCACTTCATTTTAAGACTGAAAGAGTAAACGAAACCGCCGTACGCTTATCGTAATTTTAAGAAACTATGGCTCAATTTGCCGAAACTTGGAGGATAGTTTCCAGTCTCAAGGACTCTAAGCTATCTCCTGATGGAGTTAGTTCGTAGTGAAAAGGACACAGGCAAAAGGAGTCCACGCTCGGTGTCAAGCTTGTAGAACCGAAATATGGCCCCATTTCATTTTCAGAGTGAAAGAGTAGCCGAGACCGCCTTACTCGCATCTTGATTTTGAGCATCTTTGGCTCGATTTGCCGGAATTCGGGGAATATTTTCCAGTCCCGAGGACTTTATGCTAACTCATGATGAACTTAGTTTTCAGTGATATGTACACAGGCAAAAGGAGCGGACGCTCGGTGTCGAGCTGCTCGGCCGAAATATAGCCCCACTTCATTTTAAGACTAAATGAGTAACCGAGACCGCCTTACGCGCATGGTGATTTTGAGCAACTTTGGCTCGATCTGCCAGAATTTGGGAAATATTTTCCAGTCCCAAGGACTCTAAACTAACACGTGATCGCCTAAGATGTCAGTGAAATGGACACAGGTAGAATTAGTGCACGCCCGGTCTCGAGCTTCTAGGTCGAAATATAGCCCCCGTAATTTTAAGACTCAAAGAGTAGCCGAGACCTCCTTACGCGCATCGTGATTTTGGGCCACTTTTGCTCGATTTCCCGGAAGTTGGCGAATAATTTAAAGTCCCGGGGACACTAAACTAACTGCCGATGACCTTGGTTTCCAATTTAATGAACAGAGCAAAACATTCTGAACGCTCACCTTCGAGCTTCAGGGCCGAAACATAGCCCTACTTAAATTTAAGACTGAAAGATTAGCCGAGAGCGCGTTACGAGCATCGTGATTTTGATCAACTTCGGCGCGATTTCCTGGAACTTGGAGAATATTTTCCAGTCCCGGGGACTCTAAACTAACTCCTGACGGCCTTGGTTTCCAGTGAAAGGGACAGAGCAAAACTTTTTGAACGAGCACTTTCCAGCTTTTTGGCCGAGCTATAGCCCAACTTCACTTTAAGACTGAAAGACTAACCGAGAGCGCCTTACTTGCATCGTGACCTTGACCAACTTCGGCTCGATCTGGCGGAACTTGGGAAATATTTTCTAGTCCCAAGGGCTCTAAACTAACTACTGATGGCCTTGCTTTGCAGTGAAATGGACACAGTAAAACTTTTCAAATGCGCACTTTCGAGCCTCTGGGCCGAAATATAGCGCAACTTCACTTTAAGACTGAAAGAGTAGCCGGGACCGCCTTGCGCGCATCGTGATTTTGACCAACTTGGGCTCGATTTCGCGGAGCTGGGAGATATTTTCTACTTCCGGGTATTCTAAACTAACGCCTGATGGCCTTGGTTTGCAGTGAAATGGACACAGCAAAACTTTTTGAACGCTCACTTTCGAGCTTGTGGGCCAAAATACAGCCACACTTCACTTTAAGACTGAAAGGGTAGCCGAGACCGCATTACGCGCATCGTGATTTTGATCAACTTCTGCTCGATTTCCGGGAACTTGGGGAATATTTTCTAGTCGAAAAATTTTTGAACGATCACTTTCGAGCTCCTGGGTCGAAATATAGCCCCACTTCACTTTAAAACTGAAAGAGTAGCCGAGACCGCCTTGCTCGAAACGTGATTTTGAGCAACTTCCACTTGATTTCCCGGAACTTGGGGGATATTTTACAGTCCCGGGGACTCTAACGTATTTCCTCTTGGCCTTGGTTTGCAGTGAAATGGACACAGGAAAACGTTTTGAACGCTCACTTTCGAGCCTTTGGGCCGAAATATAGCCCATTTCATTTTAAGGCTGAAAGAGTAGACGAGACCGCCTCACGCGCATCGTGATTTTGAGCCTCTATGGCTCGATTTCCCGGAACTTGACGGATAGTTTGCAGCTTTGGGAGCTCTAAACTAACTCCTGATTGCCTTAGTTTTCAGTGAAATTGGCGCATTAAATTAGCGCACGCTCGGTGCCAAGCTTCTAGGTCGAAATATAGCCCCACTTCATTTTAAGACTGAAAAAAAAGACGAAACGGCCTTACGCGCATCGTGATTTTGAGCAACTTTGGCTCAATTTGCCGGAACTTGTGGGATATTTTTCAGTCGCAGGGACTGTAAATTAACTCCCGATCGCCTTGGTTTGCATTGAAATGGACAGAGCAAAACATTTTAAACGCTCACCTTCAAGCTTCTGAGCCGAATAAAGCTCCACTTCACTTTAAGCCTGAAAGAGTAGCCGAGACCGTCTTACGGCGCATCGTGATTTTGACCAACTTTGGCTTGATTTTCCGGAACTTGGGGGATATTTTCCAGTCCCGGGGACTATAAAATAAGTACTGATGACCTTGCTTTGCAGTGAAATGGACACAGCAAAACTTTTTGAACACTCACTTTAAACCTTCTGGGTCGAAATATAACCCCACTTCATTTAAGACTTAAAGAGTTGCCGAGACCGTTTTACGCGCATCGTGATTTTTACCATCTTCGGCTTGATTTCCCGGGACTTGGGGGATATTTTCTAGTCCCGGAAACTATAAACTACGACCTAATGACCTTGTTTTGCAGTTAAATTGAAACAGCAAAAGTTTTTGAAAGCAGAGTTTCGAGCTTCTGGGCCGAAATATAGCCCCACTTCACTTGAGGAGTGAAAGATGAGCCGAGTCCGCCTTACGCGGATCGTGATTTTGACCAACTTCGGCTCGATTGACCGGAGCTTAGGGAATATTTTGCAGTTCTGTGGACTCTAAACTAATTCCTGATGGGCTTGGTTTGCAATGAAATGGACACACCAAAACTTTTCGAACGCTCATCTTCGAGGTTCTGCGCCAAAATATAGCCCCACTTCACTTTAAGACTGAAAGATTAGCCAAGACCGTCTTACGCCCATGGTGATTTTGACAAACTTAGGCTAAATTTCCCGGAATTTGGGGGATATTTTCCACTCCTTGGGTCTCTATACTAACTCCTGATGGCCTTGGTTTGCAGTGAAATTGACACAGCAAAACTTTTTAAACACTCAGTTTCGAGCTTCTGGGGCGAAATATTGCCCCACTTCACTTTAAGACTGAAAGAGTAGCCGAGACCGCGTACGCGCGTCGTGATTTTGACCAACTTCGGCTAAATTTCCCAGAACTTGGGGCATATCTTCCATTCCCGGGGACTCTAAACTGACCCCCGACGTCCTAGGTCTGCAGTAAACTGGACACAGCAAGGCTTTTTGAACGCTGATTTTCGAGCTCTTGGGACGAGATATAGCCCCACTTTACTTTAAGACTAAAAGAGTAGCCGAGCCCGCCTTACGCGCATCGTGATTTTGACCAACTTCGGCTCGATTTCCCGGAACTTGGGGAATATTTTTTAGTCCCGCGGACTCTAAAGTAACTCCTGAGGGCCTTGGTTCGCATTGAAATGGACACAGCAAAACTTTTTGAACGCTCACTTTTGAGCTTCTTGGCCCAAATGTAGCCCCACTTCACTTAAAGACTTAAAGAGTAAGCGAGAGCGCCTTACGCGCATCGTGATTTTGACCAACTTCGGCTCGATTTCCCGCAACTTGGGGGATATTTTTTTAGTCCCGGGGACTCTAAACTAACTTCTGATGGCCTTGCTTTGGAGTGAAATGGACACAGCAAAAACTTGCTGAACGCTCACTTTCAAGCTTCTGGGCGGAAATATTGGCCCAGTTCACTTTAAGAATGAAAGAGTAGCCGAGACCGCCTTACGCTTATCGTGATTGTGACCAACTTTGGCTCGATTTCCCGGGAAATGGGGGATATTTTCCGGTACCGGGGACTCTAAAGTAACTCCTGATTGCCTTGGTTTGCATTGAAATGGAGAGAGCAAAACTTTTTGAACTCTCCCCCTCGAGGCTTCTGAGCCGAAATATAGCCCCACTTCACTTTAAGACTGAAAGAGTAGCCGAGACCGTCTTACGCCCATCGTGGTTTTGACCAACTTCGGCTGGATTTCCCGAAACTTCGGGGATATATTCCAGTCCCAAGGACTCTAAAGTAATTCTTGATGGCCTTGGTTTGCAGTGAAATGGACACAGGCAATTTTTTTGAACGCATACTTTCGAAATTCTGGGGAGAAATATAGCCCCGCTTCACTTTAAAACTGAAAGAGTAGCCGAGACCGCTTTAGGCGCATCGTGATTTTGACCAAGTTCGGCTCGAGTTTCCGGAAGTTAAGGGATATTTTTCAGTCCCGGGGACTCTAAACTAACTCACGATGGCCTTGGTTTTCAGTTAAATTGGGAGAACAAAAGTTTTTGAACGCTCACTTTCAAGCTTCTAGACCGAAATATAGCCCTACTTTACTTTAAGACTCCAAGAGTAGCCGAGACCGCCTTACGCCCATCGTGATTTTGACCAACTTCGTCTCGATTTCGCGGAATTTGGGGGATATTTCCAGTTCCGGGGACTTTAAACTAACTCCTGAGGGCTTTGGTTGGCATTGAAATGGACACAGCATAAGTTTTTCAACGCTCACTTTCGAGCTTGTGGGCCGAAGCGTAGCCCTACTTCACTTTAAGACTGAAAGAGTAGCTGAGATTGCCTTACGCGCATCGTGATTTTTGGTTACTTCGGCTCGATTTCCCGGAACTTGGGAAATAATTCCCAGTCCCGGGCACTCTAAACTAATTGCTGATGGCCTTGGTTTTCAGTGAAATGGACACAGCCAAACTTTTTGAACGTTCACTTTCGAGCTTCTGGGCCGAAATATAGCCCCACTTCACTTTAAGACTGAAAGAGACCGAGGCCGAGACCGAGACCAAGACCGCCTTACGCGCATGGTAAATTTGTCCAACTTGGGCTTGATTTCTCGGGGTTTGGGGGATATTTTCCAGTCCCGAAAGCTCTAAACTAACTCCTGATTGCCTTGGTTTTCAGTGAAATCGACACAGGTAAAAGGAGCGCACACTAGGTTTCCAGGTTGTAGGCCGAAATAAAGCCCCACTTTATTTTAAGACTGAAAGGGTAGACGCAACCGCCTTAAGCGCATCGAAATTTTTAGCCACTATGGCTCGATCTGCCAAAACTTGGGGGCTATTTTTACAGTCCCGGGGACTCTAAGCTAACTCCTGATAACCTTAGTTTTCAGTAAAATGGTCACAGGTAAGAAGAGCGCACGCTCCCTGTCGAGCTTCTAGGTCGAAATAAAGCCCTACTAGCCCCACTTTATTTTAAGACTGAAAGGGTAGACGCAACCGCCTTAAGCGCATCGAAATTTTTAGCCACTGTGGCTCGATCTGCCAAAACTTGGGGGATATTTTCCAGTCCCGGGGACTCTAAGCTAACTCCTGATAACCTTAGTTTTCAGTAAAATGGTCACAGGTAAGAAGAGCGCACGCTCCCTGTCGAGCTTCTAGGTCGAAATAAAGCCCTACTTCATTTGAAGACTGAAAGAGTAAACGAAACTGCCGTACGCTTATCGTAAATTTAAGAAACTATGGCTCAATTTGCCGAAACTTGGAGGATAGTTTCCAGTCTCGAGGACTCTAAACTATCTCCTGATGGACGTAGTTCTTAGTGAAAAGGACACAGGCAAAAGGAGCGCACGCTCGGTGTCAAGCTTGTAGAACCGAAATATGGCCCCACTTCATTTTCAGAGTAAAAGAGTAGCCGAGACTGCCTTACTCGCGTCTTGATTTTGAGTATCTTTGGCTCGATTTGCCGGAATTCGGGGAATATTTTCTAGTCCCGAGGACTTTATGCTAACTCATGATGAACTTAGTTTTCAGTGATATGTACACAGGCAAAAGGAGCGGACGCTTGGTGTCGAGCTGCTCGGCCGAAATATAGCCCCACTTCATTTTAAGACGGAAAGAGTATCCGAGACCGCCTTACGCGCATGGTGATTTTGAGCAACTTTGGCTCGATCTGCCAAAATTTGGGAAATATTTTCCAGTCCCAAGGACTCTAAAGTAACACCTGATCGCCTAAGATGTCACTGAAATGGACACAGGTAAAATTAGCGCACGCCCGGTCTCGAGCTTCTAGGTCGAAATATAGCCCCCCTTAGATTTAAGACTGAAAGAGTAGCCGAGACCGCCTTACGCGCATCGTGATTTTGGGCCACTTTTGCTCGATTTCCTGGAAGTTGGCGAATAATTTAAAGTCCCGGGGACGCTAAACTAACTGCCGATGACCTTGGTTTCCAATTTAATGAACAGAGCAAAACATTCTGAACGCTCACCTTCGAGCTTCAGGGCCGAAATATAGCCCTACTTAATTTTAAGACTGAAAAAATAGCCAAGGGCCCGTTACGCGCATCGTGATTTTGATCAACTTCGGCGCGATTTCCTGGAACTTGGAGAATATTTTCCAGCCCCGGGGACTCTAAACTAACTCCTGACGGCCTTGGTTTCCAGTGAAAGGGACAGAGCAAAACTTTTTGAACGCGCACTTTCCAGCTTTTTGGCCGAACTATAGCCCAACTTCACTTTAAGACTGAAAGACTAACCGAGAGCGCCTTACGCGCATCGTGACTTTGACCAACTTTGGCTCGATCTGGCGGAATTTGGGAAATATTTTCTAGTCCCAAGGGCTCTAAAGTAACTCCTGATGGTCTTGCTTTGCAGTGAAATGGACACAGCAAAACTTTTCGAATGCGCACGTTCGAGCCTCTGGGCCGAAATATAGTGCAACTTCACTTTAAGACTGAAAGCGTAGCCGGGACGGCTTGCGCGCATCGTGAGTTTGACCAACTTGGGCTCGATTTCCCGGAAATGGGGGGATATTTTCTACTTCCGCGTACTCTAAACTAACGCCTGATGGCCTTGGTTTGCAGTGAAATGGACACAGCAAAACTTTTGAACGCTCACTTTCGAGCTTGTGGGCCGAAATACAGCTACACTTTAAGACTGAAACAGTAGCCGGGACCGCGTTACGCGCATCGTGATTTTGGTCAACTTCTTCTCGATTTTCCGGAACTTGGGGAATATTTTTAAGTCCCGGGAACTCTAAACTAACTCCTGATGGCCATGGTTTGCAGTGAAAGTTACACAGCACAAGCTTTTGAACGCACACTTTCGAGGTTCTGGACCGAAATAGAGCCCCACTTTACTTGAAGACTAAACGAGTAGCCGAGACCGACTTACGCGCATCCTGATTTTGAACAACTTCCGCTCGCGTATCAGACTTTGTGTTTAATTTTTGGACAATGGCACACCGTTTATGGGCATTTTTTATTGTTTGCAGCTTGAAAGGCGCTATTGTTTCTAGAACAAAGAACCGACTCTCAGCCAATTTCCGAGCGCGAGATTCAAAATCTTCGCTGACGACCAGATGCTGACAATATCACCCTTCTCGTGGTGGGGTAGGGGAAATGTCGCTCAGTACAGCGACATTTTTCCGGGGTACGGAAGGGAAAATTTGTTACATGAAGCGCGGGCTGTAGAAGTTATTTCTTTCTTGTTGCAAACCGGCGAACGCCAACGTTCAGAAACGCACGCTTAAATTGCCAGGGTGTGTATTTTAAAATACAAATGAAAAAGCGAAAAATAAACTGCAAGTAAAACCCAGTCATCGGCAAAGAAAAGTGAAGCGAAGAAATAAGCCTTTTTTTCTGGTCTGTTTAATGCCCTGCAATAGGCCAGCCGCTAGTAAGCCAAACACGCTGCGTGGAAAGTAGCCTACTTGCAGCGACGAACTGCCGTAGTTTCCGCCACTATCAATTATGTTCGAAATATCAGTAAACTCTTGGGAGGGTTAAATTGTCATGATAAAATTATTGAATGTCTTTAAGTATAAGAAAACAAAAGCGCCTTTCGTGTTATTTAAAAACACAATTGCGCTATTAGTGCTGTTACTCCCCCAATTCAAACTAATCGATTTTTACTCTTTCCAAACATATTAAAGTTTATAATTAGTCAATCTAAGAAATGGTGACAGGATTCTTGGGGAATTTAGTTACCAAACACTTTCATTGCATTAGTTCCACTAAAGTATTCATAACTTGAACGCTTTCGTGGCTAGTTGTGTATTGTTTTATCGTCTTTGTCTCTTAATCGTCAACAAACCATTAATTGACAAAAACTTTACTTTCCATGTAGAAGCGCGTGCCGCTAACCATTGTCAGGTCTTGTGCACAACATGAATAAAGTTCTAATGAAGACCTCTATTCAGCTTGTTCTCCGAATTGGTTATTTAAAAAAGTTACCGGCGTATAACATGTTTTGAGTGCAGCTGAGCGTCTTTGAAATTCGCGCTTAGTTGACACCATTGTTTTCTTGTTGTCATGAATGGTCATTGAGTTCTAGTTATTCTAATGAGGTAAATGGTTATAGAGACGCGTGCTTGACAACAATCATTTCGCTATTGTCACTTGACAACAACCATTTCGCTCGTGTTTAGATCGTCGAAAAAAAAGTTTTCTAGGCAATGTTTTCCAAGTTTAAGATAGAGAAGGCGCCAAACGTCCTCTACAAACGCGGACCGAGGCATTTTGAGGTAGAGCAGTCTGCTATCTCTTTGCCACTCCTTGAGGCGTACGACCAGCATATTCAGGGTCTTCAGAGTCAGGGTCTTCCGAGTCAGGGTTTTCCTCTGTGGTGATGGGGCCACCAATGAACCCACAGCCCCATTTTAATTGTTCTAAATAAAATAATTAAAAAAAGTAGTATGTTAAATGGAATACTCAAATTTCTTCTTTTTTTAAACTGTTCAAACTCCACCTTGAAAAGTAATATTTACCATGTGAATCCCTTTTTCTCTTAACTCCTGTGAATTTAGAAATAATTTGATAAATTATAAAATCTTATCAATTACCATGTCAAATTTTCAACATTATTATATGCCATTTACTTAGGGCATAGAGTAGTAGTTTACCTTGACCCACTCCACCTAGTCCAGAGCTTCCTGGAACTGGAAATATCTCACTAATAAAATAAGATAAAAAGAAATGTCAGTGATGAGTTTGGACAATTCCAGAAACTAAATTGGAGAGGAATGGAAGGGCTTGACTTGACTTTTTTTTCTTTTTCTTCTGACAATGTGAGAATCATTTCACCAGGTCTGAGAGCAAGAAGCAGTCCATTTAATAAATTGTTGTCAGCGCGAGTGTAACACGAGTAGAGTATTTTGATATCCTGAATTTGGTCATATATATTTTTGGCATTAGATTTCCATAGCATGCTAAACCGATGAGATTTATAGTGCAGCATTCTTATCCATCAGTGTGATATCTATTTGAGGTGTATTTTGTGGTCCGTCGCTCAACAGGCACTTCAAAATCTACACTAATACTTTCTGTTGTTGTGTGTAATCCGTCAAGTTGGAAACGGCAGCTATTTCATCGAGAATAAATTTAGCTCATTTCACTGAACCACCGGCGGATTTACGAGCTTTTACTGTGAGCTTTGATGTGCTGTTTGACTAAGAAATACTTTCGCGTTTGCAAACGGAGATAGGTCGCAGGAAGAAGTACTTAATACGGATGCATTAACTTCTCACTTACCAAGCCTCGTGCCCTGCTTCCTCCATGATTGATGAATAGACCACGCTTTTGACAGTGCCAACTGGCATCGGTGTCAAATTACCAGGCTAGTTCAAAAGGGCGACTGGGTTAAAGGTCACTGAATAAAGCCCATTTTAGTATGATTATTTCAGTGATACCAACCCCGGGGATGCACGCGACTAGCGCGATCTAAAAAGTGAGACGTATGGAGCTTTCCGTTCAAATCGAGGTGGATTGAATGCTGAGCTTTTTTTTAAGGCAAATAATTTAATGAATACAAAAAAGGACCAGAAAAGAGAAATAGAAAAGTATCACACACTCGAGTTGGTCAATGCTTTCTTATATTTGGTGGCTCCTAAAGGAGCCGTTTGTTTAAGTGACTACCCAGCGGTAGGTCACTGTTGTTCACTTGGCGACTGATCTTGGCTTCGCCCAGGTTAGTCTCGTGCGCTCCTTGGGCTTCCGCTCGGCTTGCTTGTTCCGCTCACGGTAGAATGAGACCTTTAAAAGAGTTGAACCGAACACTACTTTCCGTACCACGTCTTTGCAAGCGACGGTGGCTCCATTCCCGCCTTGACAGCGCAAACACCCCGAATGATCAAAAAACACTTTTTTACGCTCTAAGAGAGCAATCTCGACAGGCTTGCCGGGCTGCAACCGACAAGTCGTAGAGGTTTTAAAAGTGTTTAGTGACCATCCGGCAGGCATTATGGCGTCAAGCTCGTGAATGGGCACAGAAAACTTCGTCGCTCGCAAGAGATTTGGCGCGGAAGGAAGTCCACCGAACAACTCTTTAAAGGTCTCGGCATCCATCGGCATGGTAACGGACGCACGTCTCACGATGCTGGTTGTTGGTGGTTTCTTCATGTTCAGCTTCTCTGCAACTAACACAGCCAAGGTCTGCAGCAAGCCTGGAGTTCCTTGGTGGCGTGTCCTAAAGACTTGTTTTAGGCGCTCGTTTGTATCGGCTTCATCCACCCAGCTATCGTTCTTCTTTCCATAGCCACGCCAGCGAACAAGATACTGAACACGACCGTGAGCGTCCGTGCGCTTATCGAGCACTTTCGACACTTCATAAAACTTACTCATTTTCCTTAGCTCTTCTCTCAATCAGGGATTGTCTAAAGTGATTATGGCTTGCGTTTACGAGGCTATTTATGCAAGTATCATTGATAAAATTTATGAGCTTTTCAACTGCAGAACAATACCCCAAATTAGTGAATGGCCCGCCTTCGTTTATATTTGAGCGGCGTCGCGTGGGCAGAAACAAATCGGCGACAAACATGAGCGCGCGCGAGGTAGGGAGTCGTCACGAAAAAAGGAATAAGGAATAAAAAAACAACGGTTTGCCCAAGCAATTCCAAACAAGTCACACTATTTTTTTTTCGCTCACCTAATGCGACAATAAAGATTTTTGTTTGAGAATTTTTGGCTAACCGGAGAATAAAATTACTGAAACGGAAAAAGGTGCGAAAATCGCACCTTTTGTCTTGTCTTCAACAACGATATTTACTTGCTTCAATAGGCCAAAAAACAAAAATCGAGCGTTGTGTCTTCACTGTATTTTTTTTCTTTTCTCTTCTGAGTTTTGAGTTTCTGAGTTTTCTGAGACCAAAAAAGAAAAATCGAGCGGTGATGATAAAGATTTTTGTTTCAGAATTTTTGGCCAACCGGAGAAAAAAATCACTGAAACGGAAAAAGGTGCGAAATCGCACGTTTTGTTTTGCCTTCAACAACGATGTTTACTTGCTTCAATAGACCAGAAAACAAAAATCAAGCGGTGTGTCTTCACTGTATTGTTTTTTTCTTTTCTGAGTTTTTTTTAGCAGTCGAGCAATCAATGAGCGAACAGCGAAATCATTTAAACGTGGAAAGGTGCAAAAGGTAAACTTTTCTTCTTGCCGATCGACAACAGTTCTGTTTTCGTTTATGGTTTTCGTAGATCCATGCGCAATTGGTTAAATAACTATTAAGCCATGCACGAAGTAAATTTAAAGAGAAACCGTTCTCATCGCTTCCAGCTACTGACCGCCGCTTGCTTGCTAAAACACGGATAATACAAGCTATATTCTAAGTATCAATTATTTTAATTAACGACTTAAATAAAAGTAAAGTTCAGTTAGGCTGAGCTAGTAAGGCCGAAACATGCGCGCGCGGTATTACAAAAGTTTAGTCAAAGCTGTTGACGTGCTCTTGAAATTTACTGACCCACCCCCGAATGGTTTGTCTTTGTTTTCCCAAGTAGGTTACCCTTAGGGAAAATATGTCATCAGTGACAATTTGCCGACTAAATCCGATATGACCCGAGTATAATTTCGTGAAACCGGACGAAAAATCCCTAAGGAACAGACAACAAAAGGCTCATTGTCTTAAAAAAATTAAACATAGACAATAGGCAAAGCTTGATACGCGATTTGCCGGAACTTAGGGGATATATTCCAGTTCTGAGGACTCTAAACTAATTCCTGGATGGCCTTGGTTTGCAGTAAAATGGACACAGCAAAACTTTTTGAACGCTCAATTTCGAGCTTCTGGGCCAAAATATAGCCCCACTTTACTTTAACACTAAAAGGGTAGCCGAGACCGCCTTACGCGCATGGTGATTTTGACAAACTTCGGGTTGATTTCCCGGAACCTGGGGGATATTTTCCAGATCCTGTGACTCTAAACTAACTCCTGCTTGTTTTGGCTTGGAGTGAAATGGAAACAGCAATCTTTTTGAACGCTGACTTTCCAGCTGCTGGGCCCAAAAGTTTAGCCCCACTTCATTTTAAGATTGAAAGAGTAGCCGAGGCCGCCTTACGCGCATCGTAATTTTGACTAACTTAAGCTCGATTTTCGGAAACTTGGGGGATATTTTCCAGTCCCGGGGACTCTAAGCTAACCCCTGATAGCCTTGCTTTGCAGTGAAATGGACACAGGAAAACTTTTTTAACGCTCTTATGCGAGCTTCCGGGCCAAAATATAGCCACACTGCACTTTAAGACTAAAAGAGTAGCCGAGACCGCCTTATGCGAATCGTGATTTTGACAAACTACGCCTCGATTTCCCGGAACTTGGGGGATATTTTCCAGACCCGGGAACTTTAAACTAACTCCTGATTGCCTTGGTTTGCAGTAAAATGGAAACGGCAAAACTTTCTCAACGCTCACTTTAAAGCTTCTGGGCCAACACATAGCCCCACTTCACTTTAAGACTTAAAGAGTAGCCCAGACCGTCTTAAGCGCATCGTGATTTTGACCAAGTTCGGCTCCATTTCCCGGAAATGGGGGGGGGCAATTTTTAACTCCCTGGGACTCTAAACTAACTCCTGATTGCCTTGGTTGGCCGAGATATGGACACAGGAAAACTTTTTGAACGCTCACTTTCGAGCTGCTGGGTCGAAATATAGCCCCACTTCACTTTAAAACTGAAAGAGTAGCCGAGACCGCCTTGCACGCAACGTGATTTTGACCAACTTCCGCTTGATTTCCCGGAACTTGGGAGATATTTTACAGTTCCGGGGACTCTAACGTATTTCCCTTGGCCTTGGTTTGCAGTGAAAAGGACACAGGAAAACTTTTTGAACGCTCACTTTCGAGCCTTTGGGCCGAAATATAGCCCATTTCATTTTAAGGGTTAAAGACTAGACGAGACCGCCTTACGCGCATCGTGATTTTGAGCCTCTATGGCTCGATTTCCCGGAACTTGGGGGATAGTTTTCAGCTTTGGGAGCTCTAAACTAACTCCTGATTGCCTTAGTTTTCAGTGAAATCGACACAGATTAAATTAGCGCACGCTCGGTGCCGAGCTTCTAGGTCGAAATATAGCGCGACTTCATTTTAAGACTGAAAAAAATAGACGAAACGGCCTTACGCGCATCGTGATTTTGAGCAACTTTGGCACAATTTGCCGGAACTTGTGGGATATTTTTCAGTCCCAGGGACTGTAAACTAACTCCCGATCCCCTTGGTTTGCATTGAAATGGACAGAGCAAAACATTTTAAACGCTCACCTTCAAGCTTCTGAGCCGAATATAGCCCCACTTCACTTTAAGCCTGAAAGAGTAGCCGAGACCGTCTTACGGCGCATCGTGATTTTGACCAACTTTGGCTTGATTTTCAGGAACTTGGGGGATATTTTCCAGTCCCGGGGACTCTAAACTAACTGCTGATAGCCTTGCTTTGCAGTGAAATGGACACAGCAAAACTTTTTGAACGCTCACTTTGGACATTCTGGGCCGAAATATAACCCCACTTCACTTTAAGACTTAAAGAGTTGCCGAGACCGCTTTACGCGCATCGTGCTTTTGGCCATCTTCGGCTTGATTTCCCCGGACTTGGGGGATATTTTCTAGTTCTGTGGACTCTAAACTAATTCCTGATGCCCTTGGTTTGCAATGAAATGTACACAGCACAATTTTTTGAACGCTCATCTTCGAGCTTCTGCGCCAAACTATAGCCCCACTTCACTTGAAGACTGAAAGAATAGCCGAGACCGCCTTACAGACATCGTGATTTTGACCAAGTTCAGCTCGATTTCCCGGAACTTGAGGTGTATTTTCCAGTCCGGGGGACTTTAAAATAGCTCCTGATGGCCTTTTTTTGCAGTTAAATGCACGAAACGTAACTTTTTAAACGGTCACTTTCGAGCTTCTGGGCTGAAATATAGCCCCACTATATAGCCACTATATAGCCGACCCGCGTTTCGCGAATAGTGACTTTGACCAACTTCGGATCGATATCCCGGAATTTGGGGGATATTTTCCACTCCCTGGGTCTCTATACTAACTCCTGATGACCTTGGTTTGCAGTGAAATTGACACAGCAAAACTTTTTAAACACTCAGTTTCGAGCTTCTGGGGCAATATATTGCCCCACTTCACTTTAAGACTGAAAGAGTAGCCGAGACCGCGTACGCGCGTCGTGATTTTGACCAACTTCGGCTAAACTTCGCGGAACTTGGGGCATATTTTCCATTCCCGGGGACTCTTAACTGACCCCCGACGTCCTTCGCCTGCAGTAAACTGGACACAGCAAGGCTTTTTGAACGCTGATTTTCGAGCTTCTGGGACGAGATATAGCCCCACTTTACTTTAAGACTAAAAGAGTAGCCGAGTCCGTCGTACGCGCATCGTGAGTTTGACAAACTTTCGCTCGATTTCCTGGAACTTAGGGGACATATTCAAGTCTCGGGGACTCTAAACTATCTCCTGATTGCCTTGGTTTGGAGTGAAATGGACACAGCAATTTTTATTGAACGCTCACTTTGGACCTTCTGGGCCGAAGTAGAGCCTCACTTCACTTTAAGACTGAACGAATAGCCGGGACGGCCTTACGAGTATCTTCATTTTGGCAAGCTTTCTCCTCATTTTCCCGCACATACAGGATATTTTCCAGTCCCTGGGACTCTAACCTAACTTCTGCTCGCCTTTGTTTGCAGTGAAATTGACACAGGAAGACCTTTTGAACGGTCACTTTGGAGCTTCTGGGCAGAAATATAGCCCCACCTCACTTTAAGACTGAAAGATTAGCCGAGACCGCCTTACGCACATGGTGATTTTGACCAACTTCGGCTAAATTTCCCGGAATTTGGGGGATATTTTCCACTCCCTGGGTCTCTAAACTAATTCCTGATGGCCTTCGTTTGCAGTGAAATAGACAGAGCGGAACTTTTTAAACGCTCACTTTCAAGCTCTTGGGCAGCAATGTACCCCAATTCACTTTAAGACTGAAAGAGTAGCCGAGACCGCCTTACGCGCATCGTAATTTTTATCAACTTCGGCTCGATTTTCCGGAAATTGGGGGATATTTTCCAGTGCCAGAATCTCTAAACTCAACCCTGTTGTCTTTCTTTTTTGCTGAAATGGACAGGTGTCGAGCTTCTAGGCCGAAATAGAGCCCCACTTTATTTTAAGACTAAAAGAGTAGCCGAGACCGCCTTACGCGAATGGTGAGTTTTGAGCATCTTTGGCTGGATTTGCGGGGACTAGGGGGATATTTTTCAGTCCCGGGGTCTCTAAACTAACTCCTGATTGCCGTATTATTAAGTAAAAAGGACAGAGGTAAACGAAGCGGACGCTAGGTGTGGAGCTTCTAGGCCGAAATATAGCCCCACTTTAATTTAAAACGGTAAGAGTAGCATAAACTCTTACGTACATCGTGATTTTCAGCAACTTTGGTTGATTTGCCGGATTTTGGTTGATATTTTACAGTCCCGGGGACTCTAAACTAACTTCTGATGGCCTTAATTTTTACTAAAATGGACACAGATAAAAGTAGCGCTCGCTCGGTGTCGAGCATCTAGGCCGAAATATAGCCCCACTTCACTTTAAGACGAAAAGAGTAGCAAAGAACGCCTTCCGCGCATCGTGATTTTCACCAACTTCGGCTCGATTTCCCGCAACTTCGAGGATATTTTCCAGTCCCAGGATTTCTAAACTAACTCCTCATTGTCGTGGTTTCCAGTGAAGTGGACTTAGCAGAACTTTTTAAACGCTCACTTATGAGTTTCTGGAACAAAATATAGCCCAACTTTACTTTGAGACTGATAGAGTAGCCGAGACCGGCTTACGCGCATGGTGGTTTTGACCAAATTTGGCTCGATTTCCCGCACCTTGGGTGATATATTCCAGTCCCGGGGATTCTAAACTAAGTCCGGATGCCCTTGTTTTGCAGTGAAATTGAAACAGCCAAACTTTTTGAAAGCAAAGTTTCGAACTTCTAGGCCGTGACCGCACTTCACTTGAAGAGTGAAAGATGAGCCGAGTCGGCCTTACGCCCATCGTGATTTTGACCAACTTCGGCTCGATTTGCCGGAAATTAGGGAATATTTTCCAGTTCTGTGGACTCTAAACTTATTCCTGATGGCCTTGGTTTGCAGTGAAATGGACACAGCAAAACCTTTTTGAACGCTTATCTTCGAGCTTCTGGCCTAAAATATAGCCCAACTTCACTTTAAGACTGAAAGAATAGCTGAGACCGCCTTGCGGGCATCGTGATTTTGACCAACTTCGGCTCGATTTCCCGGAATTTGGGGGATATTTTCCAGTCCCGGAGACTCTAAACTAACTCCTGATCGTCTTGGTTTGCATTGAAACGGACAAAGCCAAACTTTTTGAACGCTCACTTTCGAGCTTCTGGCTCGAAATATATCCCACTTTACTTTAAGACTGAAAGAGTAGCCGAAACCGTCTTGCGCGAATCGTGATTTTGACCAACTTCGGGTCGATTTCCCGGAGCTTGGCGGATATATTCGAGTCCCGCGAGCTCTAAATTAACTCCTTATGGCCTTGGTTTTCAGAGAAATGGACAGAGCAGAACTTTTTTAACACTCACCTTCTAGCTTGTGGGCTTAAATAGAAGCCCACTTCACTTTAACCCTGAAATAGTAGCCGAGACCGCCTTACGCGCATCGTGATTTTGACCAAGTTCAGCTCGATTTCCCGCAACTTGGGGGATATTTTCCGGTCCGGGGGACACTAAACTAACTCCTGACGGCCTTGGTTTGCAGTGAAATGCACAGAGCATAACTTTTTTAACGATCACTTTGCAGCTTCTGGGCCGAAATATAGCCCCACTTCACTTTAAAACTGAAAGAGTAGCGAAGACCGCCTTAGGCGCATCGTGATTTTGACCAACTTCGGCTCGAGTTTCCGGAACTGAAGGGATATTTTTCAGTCCCGGGGACTCTAAACTAACTGACGATGGCCTTGGTTTTCAGTTAAATTGGGAGAGTAAAACTTTTTGAACGGTCACTTTCGAGCTTCTGTACCGAAATATAGCCCTACTTCACTTTAAGACTGAAAGAGTAGCTGAGATTGCCTTACGCGCATCGTGATGTTGGATTACTTCGGCTCGATTTCCCGAAACTTGGGAAATAATTCCCTGTCCCGGGCACTCTAAACTAATTCCTAATGGCCTTGGTTTTCAGTGAAATGGACACAGCCAAACTTTTTGAACGTTCACTTTCGAGCTTCTGGACCGAAATATAGCCCCACTTCACTTTAAGACTGAAAGAGTAGCCGAGACCGCCTTACGCATGGTAAATTTGTCCAGCTTCGGCTTGATTTCTCGGGGTTTGGGGGATATTTTCCAGTCCCGGAAGCTCTAAACTAACTCCTGATTGCCTTGGTTTTCAGTGAAATGGACACAGGTAAAAGGAGCGCACGCTAGGTTTTCAGGTTGTAGGCCGAAAGGTAGCCCCAATTTATTTTAAGACTGAAAGGGTAGACCAAACGACCTTAAGCGCATCGAAATTTTCAACCACTATGGCTCGATCTGCCAAAACTTGGGGGATATTTTCCAGTCCCGGGGACTCTACGCTAACTCCTGATAACCTTAGTTTTCAGTAAAATGGTCACAGGTAACAGGAGCGCACGCTCCCTGTCGAGCTTCTAGGTCGAAATAAAGCCCCACTTCATTTTAAGACTGAAAGAGTAAACGAAGCTGCCGTACGCTTATCGTAATTTTAAGAAACTATGGCTCAATTTGCCGAGACTTGGAGGATAGTTTCCAGTCTCGAGGACTCTAAGCTATCTTCTGATGGACTTACTTCTTAGTGAAAAGGACACAGGCAAAAGGAGCGCATGCTCGGTGTCAAGCTTGTAGAACCGAAATATAGCCCCACTTCATTTTCAGAGTGAAAGAGTAGCCGAGACCGCCTAACGCGCATCGTGATTTTGCGCCACTTTTGCTCGATTTCCCGGAAGTTGGCGAATAATTTAAAGTCCCGGACGCTAAACTAACTCCCGATGACCTTGGTTTCCAATTTAATGAACACAGCAAAACATTCTAAACGCTCACCCTCGAGCTTCAGCGCCGAAATATAGCCCTACTTAAATTTAAGACTGAAAGAACAGCCGAGAGCCCGTTACGCGCATGGTGATTTTGAACAACTTCGGCGCAATTTCCTGGAACTTGGAGAATATTTTCCACTCCCGGGGACTGTAAACTAACTCCTGACGGCCTTGGTTTCCAGTGAAAGGGACAGAGCAAAACTTTTTGAACGCGCACTTTCCAGCTTCTTGGCCGAACTATAGCCCAACTTCACTTTAAGACTGAAAGACTAACCGAGAGCACCTTACGCGCATCGTGACTTTGACCAACTTCGGCTCGATCTGGCCGAACTTGGGAAATATTTTGTAGTCCCAGGGGCTCTCTACTAACTCCTGATGCCTTGCTTTGCAGTGAAATGGACACAGCAAAACTTTTCGAATGCGCACTTTCGAGCCTTTGGGCCGAAATATAGCGCAACTTCACTTTAAGACTGACAGAGTAGCCGGGACCACCTTGCGTGCATCGTGATTTTGACCAACTTGGGCTCGATTTCCCGGAAATGGGGGGATATTTTCTACTTCCGCGTACTTTAAACTAACTCCTGATGGCCATGGTTTGCAGTGAAATGGACACAGGAAAACTTTTTGAACGCTCACTTTCGAGCTTGTGGGCCGAAATACAGCCACACTTCAACTTAAGACTGAAAGGGGTAGCCGAGACCGCGTTACGCGCATCGTGATTTTGATCAACTTCTGCTCGATTTCCCGGAACTTGGGGAATATTTTCCAGTCCCGGGGACTCTAAACTAACTCCTGATGGCCATGGTTTGCAGTGAAATTTACACACCAGAAGTTTTTGAACGCACACTTTCGAGGTTCTGGACCGAAATAGAGCCCCACTTCACTTGAAGACTGAAAGAGTAGCCGAAACCGACTTACGCGCATCCTGATTTTGAGCAACTTCGGCTCGATTTGCCGGAACTTAGGGGATATATTGCAGTTCTGAGGACTCTAAACTAAATCCTGATGGCCTAGGTTTGCAGTAAAATGGACAGAGCAAAACTTTTTTAACGCTCTTGTGCGAGCCTCCGTTCCAAAATATAGCCACACTTCACCTTAACACTGAAAGAGTAGCCGGGACCGCCTTATGCGAATCGTGATTTTGACAAACTACGCCTCGATTTCCCGGAACTTGGGGGATATTTTCCAGACCCGGGAACTTTAAACTAACTCCTGATTGCCTTGGTTTGCAGTAAAATGGAAACGGCAAAACTTTTTGAACGCTCACTTTAAAGCTTCTGGCCCAACACATAGCCCCACTTCACTTTAAGACTTAAAGAGTAGCCGAGACCGCCTTACGTGCAACGTGATTTTGACCAACTTCCGCTTGATTTCCCGGAACTTGGGGGATATTTTACAGTCCCGGGGACTCTAACGTATTTCCTCTGGGCCTTGGTTTGCAGTGAAAAGGACACAGGAAAACTTTTTGAACGCTCACTTTCGAGCCTTTGGGCCGAAATATAGCCCATTTCATTTTAAGGCTGAAAAGGTAGACGAGACCGCTTTACGCGCATCGTGATTTGGAGCCTCTATGGCTCGATTTCCCGGAACTTGGGGGATAGTTTCCAGCTTTGGGAGCTCTAAACTAACTCCTGATTGCCTTAGTTTTCAATGAAATCGACACAGATTAAATTAGCGCACGCTAGGTGCCGAGCTTCTAGGTCGAAATATAGCCCCACTTCATTTTAAGACTGAAAAAATAGACGAAACAGCCTCACGCGCATCGTGATTTTGAGCAAATTTGGCTCAATTTGCCGGAACTTGTGGGATATTTTTCAATCCCAGGGACTGTAAACTAACTCCCGATCGCCTTGTTTTGCATTGAAATGGACAGAGCAAAACATTTTAAACGCTCACCTTCAAGCTTGTGAGCGGAATATAGCCCCACTTCACTTTAAGCCTGAAAGAGTAGTCGAGACCGTCTTACCCACATCGTGATTTTGACCAACTTTGGCTTGATTTTCAGTAACTTGGGGGATATTTTCCAGTCCCGCGGACTCTAAACTAACTCCTGATGGCCTTGCTTTGCAGTGAAATGGACACAGCAAAACTTTTTGAACGCTCACTTTGGACCTTCTGGGCCGAAATATAACCCCACTTCACTTTAAGACTTAAAGAGTTGCCGAGACCGTTTTACGCGCATCGTGATTTTGACCATCTTCGGCTTGATTTCCCGGTACTTGGGGGATATTTCCTACTCCCGTGCACTATAAACTAAGTCCTGATGACCTTGTTTTGCAGTGAAATTGAAACAGCAAAAGTTTTTGAAAGCAGAGTTTCGAGCTTCTGGGCCGAAATATAGCCCCACCTCACTTGAGGAGTGAAAGATGAGCCGAGTCCGCCTTACGCGCATCGTGATTTTGACCAACTTCGGCTGGATTGGCCGGAACTTAGGGAATATTTTCCAGTTCTGTGGACTCTAAACTAATTCCTGATGGCCTTGGTTTGCAATGAAATGGACACAGCAAAACTTTTTTAACGCTCATCTTCGAGCTTCAGCGCCAAAATATAGCCCCACTTCACTTGAAGACTGAAAAAATGGCCGAGACCGCCTTACAGACATCGTGATTTTGACCAAGTTCAGCTCCATTTCCCGAAACTTGGGGGATATTTTCCAGTCCGGAGGACTTTAAAATAACTCCTGATGGCCTTTTTTTGCAGTTAAATGCACGAAGCGTAACTTTTTTTAACGGTCACTTTCGAGCTTCTGGGCTGAAATATAGCCCCACTTCACTTTAAGACTGCAACAATAGCCGACCCGCGTTTCGCGAATCGTGACTTTGACCAACTTCGGATCGATATCCCGGAACTTGGGGGATATTTTCCAGTCCTGGGGACCCTAAACTAACTCCTGATCACCTTGGTTTGAAGTGAACTTGACAAGGGAAAACTTTTTGAATGCTCGCTTTCGAGCTTCTGGGGCGAAATATAGCCCCACTTCAATTTAAGACTGAAAGATTAGCCAAGACCGTCTTACGCCCATGGTGATTTTGACAAACTTAGGCTAAATTTCCCGGAATTTGGGGGATATTTTCCACTTCCTGGGTCTCTATACTAACTCCTGATGGCCTTGGTTTGCAGTGAAATTGACACAGCAAAACTTTTTAAACACTCAGTTTTGAGCTTCTGGGGCGAAATATTGCCCCACTTCACTTTAAGACTGAAAGAGTAGCCGAGACTTCGTATGTGCGTCGTGATTTTCACATACTTCGGCTAAATTTCCCGGAACTGGGGGCATATTTTCCATTCCCGGGGACTCTAAACTGACCCCCGACGTCCTTGGTCTGCAGTAAACTGGACACAGCAAGGCTTTTTGAACGCTCATTTTCGAGCTTCTGGGACGAGATATAGCCCCACTTTACTTTAAGACTAACAAAGTAGCCGAGCCCGCCTTACGCGCATCGAGATTTTGACCAACTTCGGCTCGATTTCCCGAAATTTGGGGAATATTTTTTGGTGCCGCGGACTCTAAAGTAACTCCTGACGGCCTTGGTTGTTATTGAAATGGACACAGCAAAATTTTTTAACGTTCACTTTCGAGCTTCTTGGCCCAAATATAGCCCCACTTCACTTAAAGATTGAAAGAGTGAGCGAGAGCGCCTTAAGCGCATCGTTATTTTGACCAAACTTCGGCTCGATTTCCCGCAAGTTGGGGGATATTTTTTTAGTCCCGGGGACTCTAAACTAACTCCTGATGACCTTGGTTTGCAGTGAAATGGACATAGGAAAACATTTTGAACGCTCACCTTCGAGCTTCTGGGCCCAAATATAGCCCCACTTCACTTTCAGAATTTAAGAGTAGCCGAGATCGCCTTACGCGCATCGTGATTTTGACCAGCTTAGGCTCGATTTCCCGGAACTTGGGGATATTTTTAAATCCGGCGGACTCTAAACTAACACCTGATATCCTTGCTTTGCAGTGAATTGGGCACAGCATAACTTTTTCAACGCTCACTTTCGACCTTCTTTGCCGAAATATAGCCACACTTCACTTTAAGACTGAAAGAGTAGCCGAGACCGCCTTACGCGCATCGTGATTTTGACCAACTTCGGATCGATTTCTAGTAACTTGGGAGGTATTTTCCAGTCCCGAGGACTCTAAACTAACCGCTGATCGCCTTGGTTTGTATTGAAATGGACAGAGGAAAGCATTTTGAACGCTCACCTTCGAGCTTCTGGGCCCAAATATAGCCCCACTCTACTTTAAGATTGAAAGAGTAGCCCAGTCCGTCTTGCGCGCATCGTGAGTTTGACAAACTTTGGCTCGATTTCCCGGAACTTAGGGGATATATTCAAGTCTCGGGGACTCTAAACTATCTCCTGATTGCCTTGGTTTGCAGTGAAATAGGCACAGCAATTGTTTTTGAACGCTCACTTTGGACCTTCTGGGCCAAAGTAGAGCCTCACTTCACTTTAAGACTGAACGAATAGCCGAGACGGCCTTACGCGTATCTTCATTTTGACAAGCTTTGTCCCCATTTTCCCGCACTTACAGGATATTTTCCAGTCCCTGGGACTCTAACCTAACTTCTGCTTGCATTTGTTTGCAGTGAAATTGACACAGAAAGACCTATTGAACGGTCACTTTGGAGCTTCTGGGCGGAAATATAGCCCCACTTCACTTTAAGACTGAAAGGTTAGCCGAGACTGCCTTACGCACATGGTGATTTTGACCAACTTCGGCTAAATTTCCTGGAATTTGGGGGATATTATCCACTCCCTGGGTATCTAAACTAATTCCTGATGGCTTCGGTTTGCAGTGAAATTGACACAGGAAAACCTTTTTAAACACTCACTTTAGAGCTTTTGGGTCGAAATATTGCCCCACTTCACTTTAAGACTGAAAGAGTAGCCGAGACCGCCTTACGGGCATGGTGATTTTAACCAACCTCGGCTCGATTGCCAGGAAGTTGGAGGATATTTTGTACTCCCAGAAACTTTAAATTAATTCCTAATGGCCTTCGTTTGCAGTGAAATAGACAGAGCAGAACTTTTTAAACGCTCACTTTCAAGCTCTTGGGCGGCAATGTAGCCCCACTTCACTTCAAGACTGAAAGAGTAGCCGAGACCGCCTTACGCGCATCGTGATTTTGATAAACTTCGGCGCGATTTTCTGGAAATTGGGCAATATTTTCGACTGCCGGAATCTCTAAACTAGACCCTGATGTCTTTATTTTTTGCTAAAATGGACACAGGTTGAAGAAGCTGGATTTGGGGGGACTAGGGGGATATTTTTCAGTCCCGGGGACTCTAAACTAACTCCTGATTGCCGTATTATTAAGTGAAAAGGACAGAGGTAAACGAAGCGGACGCTAAGTGTGGAGCTTCTAGGCCGAAATATAGCCCCACTTTAATTTAAAACGGTAAGAGTAGCATAAACTATTACGCACATCGTGATTTTCAGCAACTTTGGTTGATTTGCCGGATTTAGGTTGATATTTTACAGTCCCGGGGACTCTAAACTAACTTCTGATGGCCTTAATTTTTGCTAAAATGGATACAGATAAAAGGAGCCCTCGCTCGGTGTCGAGCTTCTAGGCCGAAATATAGCCCCACTTCACTTTAAGACGGAAAGAGTAGCAAAGAACGCCTTCCGCGCATCGTGATTTTCACCAACTTCGGCTCGATTTCCCGCAACTTCGAGGATATTTTCCAGTCCCGGGATTTCTAAACTAACTCCTTATTGTCGTGGTTTGCAATGAAGTGGACTTAGCAGAACTTTTTAAACGCTCACTTGTGAGTTTCTGGAACAAAATATAGCCCAACTTGACTTTAAGACTGATAGAGTAGCCGAGACCGGCTTACGCGCATGGTGATTTTGACCAAATTTGGCTCGATTTCCCGGAACTTGGGGGATAAATTCCAGTCCCGGGGACTCTAAACTAACTCCTGATGGCCTGGGTTTGCAGTGAAATGGACACAGGAAAACTTTTTGAACGCTTCCTTTCGAGCTTCTGAGCCGAAACATAGCCTAACTTTAAGACTTAAAGAGTAGCCGAGACCGCCTTACGCGCATCGTGATTTTGACCATCTTCGGCTTGATTTCGCGGGACTTGGGGGATATTTTCTAGTCCCGGGGATTCTAAACTAAGTCCGGATGCCCTTCTTTTGCAATGAAATTGAAACAGCTAAACGTTTTCAAAGCAAAGTTTCGAGCTTCTAGGCCGAAATATAGCCCCAGTTCACTTGAAGAGTGAAAGATGAGCCGAGTCGGCCTTACGCGCATCGTGATTTTGACCAACTTCGGCTCGATTTGCCGGAAATTAGGGAATATTTTCCAGTTCTGTGGACTCTAAACTTATTCTTGATGGCCTTGTTTAGCAGTGAAATGGACACAGCAAAACCTTTTTGAACGCTTATCTTCGAGCTTCTGGCCTAAAACATAGCCCAACTTCACTTTAAGACTGAAAGAATAGCCGAGACCGCCTTGCGCGCATCGTGATTTTGACCAACTTTGGCTCGATTTCCCGGAATTTGGGGGATATTTTCCAGTCCCGGAGACTCTAAACTAACTCCTGACTATCTTGGTTTGCATTGAAATGGACACAGCGAAACTTTTTGAACGCTCACTTTCGAGCTTCTGGCCCGAGATATAGACTGAAAGAGTAGCCGAAACCGTCTTCCGCGAATCGTGATTTTGACCAACTTCGGGTCGATTTCCCGGAGCATTCTTAAAGTGAACTTGGGCAATATTTCCGCCCAGAAGCTCGAAAGTGAGCGTTCAAAAAGTTGTGCTGTGTCCATTTCACTCCCGAGCAAGGCCATCAGGAGTTACTTTAGAGTCCGCGGGACTGGAAAATATCCCCCAAGTTCCAAGAAATCGAGCCGAAGTTGGTCAAAATTACGATGGGCGTAAGGCGGTCTCGGCTACTCTTTCAGTCTTAAAGTGAAGTGGGGGACTCTAAACTAACTCCGGATGGCCTTGGTTTGCACTGAAATGCGATCAGCATAACTTTTTGAACGCCCACTTTGGAGCTTCTGGGCCGAAATATAGCCATACTTTACTTTAAGACTGAAAGAGTAGCCGAGGTCGCCTTACGCGCATGGTGATTTTGACCATTTTCGGATCGATTTCTGCGAACTTGGGGGATATTTTCCAGTCCCGGGGAGTGTAAACTAACTCCTGATGGCCTTGCTTTGCATTGAAATGGACAGAGCAAAACTTTTTGAACGCTCACTTTCAAGCTTGTGGGCCGAAATATAGCCACACTTTACTTTAAGACTGAAACAGTAGCCGAGACCGCATTTCGCGCATCGTGATTTTGATCAACTTCGGCTCGCTTTCACGGAACTTGGGGAATATTTTCCAGTCCCGGGGACCCTAAAATAACTTTTGAGAGCTTTGGTTTGCAGTGAAATGCACACAGCAAAACTTTTTCAACGCTCACTTTCGAGCTTCTAGACAGAAATATAGCCCGACTTCACCTTAAGACTGAAAGAGTAGCCGAGACCGCTTTGGGAGCATCGTGATTTTGACCAACTTCAGCTCGATTTACCGGAATTTGGGGAATATTTTCCAGTCCCAGGGACGCTAAACTAACTCGTGATGGCCTTGTTTTTTAGTCAAAGAACACAGCAAAACTTTTTTGAACGCTCACTTTCGAGCTTGTGGGCCGAAATATAGCCACACTTTACTTTAAGACTGAAACAGTAGCCGAGACCGCATTTCGCGCATCGTGATTTTGATCAACTTCGGCTCGCTTTCCCGGAACTTGGGGAATATTTTCCAGTCCCGGGGACCCTAAACTAACTTTTGATAGCTTTGGTTTGCAGTGAAATGCACACAGCAAAACTTTTTCAACGGTCACTTTCGAGCTTCTGGAGAGAAATATAGCCCCACTTCACTTTAAGACTGAAAGGGTAGCCGAGACCGCTTTGGGAGCATCGTGATTTTGACCAACTTCAGCTCGATTTACCGGAACTTGCGGAATATTTTCCAGTCCCAGGGACGCTAAACTAACTCGTGATGGCCTTGTTTTTTAGTCAAAGAACACAGCAAAACTTTTTTGAACGCTCACTTTCGAGCTTGTGGGCCGAAATATAGCCCCACTTCACTTTAAGACTGAAAGGGTAGCCGAGACCGCTTTGGGAGCATCGTGATTTTGACCAACTTCAGCTCGATTTACCGGAACTTGCGGAATATTTTCCAGTCCCAGGGACGCTAAACTAACTCGTGATGGCCTTGTTTTTTAGTCAAAGAACACAGCAAAACTTTTTTGAACGCTCACTTTCGAGCTTGTGGGCCGAAATATAGCCCCACTTCACTTTAAGACTGAAAGAGTAGCCGATACCGCATTTCGTGCATCGTGATTTTGATCAACTTCGGTTCGATTCCCCGGAACTTGGGGAATATTTTTCACTCCCGGGGACTCTAAACTAACCCCTGATGGCCTTGGTTTGCAGTGAAATGGACACAGCAAAACTTTTTGAAGCTCACTTTTGAGCTTCTGGGCCGAAATATAGCCCCACTTCACTTTAAGACTGAAAGACTAGCCATGACCGTCTTGCGCGCATCGTGATTTTCACCAAGGTCTTCTCGATTTTCCGGAACTCTGCAAATATATTGCAATCCCGGGGACTCTAAACTAACTCCTGATAGCCTTGGTTTCCGGCGCTCATTTTTGAGCTTCTGGGCCGAAATAGAGCGCCACTTCACTTTAAGACTGAAAGAGTAGCCGAGATCGCCTTAGGCGCATCGTGACTTTGACCAACTTCGCCTTGAGTTGCCAGAGCTTAAAAGATATTTTCCAGTTCCGGGGACTCTAAACTAACTCACGATGGCCTTGGTTTTCAGTGAAATTCAGAGAGGAAACCTTTTTGAACGCTCACTTTCGAGCTTCTGGACCGAAATATAGCGCTACTTCACTTTAAGACTGAAAGAGTAGCCGAGACCGCCTTAGGCGAATCGTTATTTTGACCAACTTCGTCTAGATTTCGCGGGACTTGGGGGAAATTTTCCAGTTCCGGGGACTGGAAACTACTTCCTGATGGCCTTGCTTTGCAGTGAAATGGGCACAGCATAACTTTTTGAACGCTCACTTTCGAGGTTCTGGGCCGAAATATACAGCCACGTCACTTAAAAACTAAAAGAGTAGCCGAGAATGCTTTACGCGCATCGTAATTTTGACAAACTTCGGCTCGATTTCCCGGGAAATGGGAAATATTTTCCGGAACCGGGGACTCTAAAGTAAGTCCTGATTGCCTTCGTTTGCATTGAAATGAAGAGAGCAAAACTTTTTCAACGCTCCCCTTCGGGCTTCTGAGCCGAAATATAGCCCCACCTCAGTTTAAGACTGACAGAGTAGCCGACACCGTCTTAGGCGCATCGTGATTTTGACCAACTTCGGCTCGATTTCCCAAGACTTCGGGTATATATTCAAGTCCCAAGGACTCTAAACTAACCCCTGATGGCCTTGGTATGCAGTGAAATGGACACAGCAAATTTTTTTGAACGCTTACTTTCGAAATTCTGGGCCGAAATATAGCCCCACTTCACTTTAAGACTGAAATAGTAGCCGAGACCGCCTTAGACGCATCGTGATTTTGAGGAACTTCGGCTTGAGTTGCCAGAACTTAAGGGATATTTTCCAGTCCCGTGAACTCTAAACTAACTCATGATGGCCTTGGTTTTATGTTAAATTGAGAGAGCAAAAATTTTTGAACGCTCACTTTCGAGCTTCTGGGCCGAAATATACAGCCACGTCACTTTAAGACTAAAAGAGTAGCCGAGACTGCTTTACGCGCATCGTGATTTTGACAAACTTCGGCTCGATTTCCCAGGACTTGGGGGATATTTTGATGTCCCGGACACTGTAAACAATCTGCTGATGTGGCTTGGTTTGCGGTGAAATGGACAGGAAAATCTTTTTGAACTTTCACTTTCTAGCTTCTGGGCCGAAATATACCCCCAGTTCACTTTAAGAATGAAAGAGTAGCCGAGACCGCCATACGCGCATCGTGATTTTGACAAAATTCGGCTCAATTTCCCCGAACTTGGGCGATATTTTCCAGTCCCGAGGAGTCTACACTAACTCCTGATGGCCTTTGTTTGCAGTGAAATGAACAGAGCAAAACTTTTTGAACGCTTATTTTCGAGCTTCTGGGATGAAATATAGCCCCACTTCACTTTAAGACTGAAAGAGAAGGCGAGACCGCCTTACGCGCATCGTTATTTTGAGCAACTTCCGCTCGATTTTCTAGAATTTTGGCGATATTTTCAATTCCCGGGGAAGCTAAACTAACTTCCGATGGCGTTAGTTTGCAGTTAAATGGACACAGGAAAACTTTTTGAACGCTCACCTCCGAGCTTATGGGTCGAAATATAGCCCCACTTAACTTTAAGACTGAAAGAGTAGCCAAGACCGCCTTACGCGCATCGTGATTTTGGGATACTTCGGCTCGATTTCCCGAAAATAGGGGGATATTTTCCAGTCCCGGGGACTCTAAACTAACTCCTGATGGCCTTGGATTCCAGTGAAATGGACACAGGAACACTTTTTGAACGCGCACTTCCGAGCTTGCTGGCCGAAATATAGGCCTACTTCTTTTTAAGACTGAAAGAGTAGCCCCACTTTACTTTAACACTAAAAGGGTAGCCGAGACCGCCTTACGCGCATGGTGATTTTGACAAACTTCGGGTTGATTTCCCGGAACTTGGCGGATATTTTCCAGTCCCGGGGACTCTAACTTAACTCCTGCTTGTCTTGGTTTGGAGTGAAATGGAAACAGCAAAACTTTTTGAACGCTGACTTTCCAGCTTCTGGGCCCAAAAGTTTAGCCCCACTTCATTTTAAGATTGAAAGAGTAGCCGAGGCCGCCTTACGCGGATCGTAATTTTGACTAACTTAAGCTCGATTTTCGGAAACTTGGGGGATATTTTCCAGTCCCGGGGACTCTAAACTAACTCCTGATGTCCTTGCTTTGGAGTGAAATGGACACAGGAAAACCTTTTTAACGTTCTTGTGCGAGCTTCCGGGCCAAAATATAGCCACACTTCACTTTAAGACTGAAAGAGTAGCCTAGACCGCCTTATGCGAATCGTGATTTTGACAAACTACGCCTCGATTTCCCGGAACTTGGGGGATATTTTCCAGACCCAGGAACTTTAAACTAACTCCTGATTGCCTTGGTTTGCAGTAAAATGGAAACGGCAAAACTTTTTCAACGCTCACTTTAAAGCTTCTGGGTCAACACATAGCCCCACTTCATTTTAAGACTTAAAGAGTACCTGAGACCGTTTTAAGCGCATCGTGTTTTTGACCAAGTTCGGCTCCATTTCCCGGAACTGGGGGGATATTTTCCAGTCCCGGGGACCCTAAACTAACTCCTGATTGCCTTGGTTGGCCGAGCAATGGACACAGGAAAACTGTTTGAACGCTCACTTTCGAGCTGCTGGGTGGAAATATAGCCCCACTTCACTTTAAAACTGAAAGAGTAGCCGAGACCTCCTTGCACGCAACGTGATTTTGACCAACTTCCGCTTGCTTTCCCGCAACTTGGGGGATATTTTACAGTCCCGGAGACTCTAACGTAATTCCTCTTCGCCTTGGTTTGCAGTGAAATGGACACAGGAAAACTTTTTGAACGCTCACTTGCGAGCCTTTGGGCCGAAATATAGCCCATTTCATTTTAAGGGTTAAAGACTAGACGAGACCGCCTTACGCGCATCGTGATTTTGAGCCTCTATGGCTCGATTTCCCGGAACTTGGGGGATAGTTTTCAGCTTTGGGAGCTCTAAACTAACTCCTGATTGCCTTAGTTTTCAGTGAAATCGACACAGATTAAATTAGCGCACGCTCGGTGCCGAGCTTCTAGGTCGAAATATAGCCCCACTTCATTTTAAGACTGAAAAAATAGACGAAACGGCCTTACGCGCATCGTGATTTTAAGCAACTTTGGCACAATTTGCCGGAACTTGTGGGATATTTTTCAGTCCCAGGGACTGTAAACTAACTCCCGATCGCCTTGGTTTGCAGTGAAATGGACACAGCAAAACTTTTTGAACGCTCACTTTGGACCTTCTGGGCCGAAATATAACCCCACTTACCTTTAAGCCTTAAAGAGTTGCCGAGACCGCTTTACGCGCATCGTGATTTTGACCATCTTAGGGTTGATTTCCCGGGACTTGGGGGATATTTTCTAGTCCTGGGGACTATAAACTAAGTCCTGATGACCTTGTTTTGCAGTGAAATTGAAACAGCAAAAGTTTTTGAAAGCAGAGTTTCGAGCTTCTGGGCCGAAATATAGCCCCACCTCACTTGAGGAGTGAAAGATGAGCCGAGTCCGCCTTACGCGCATCGTGATTTTGACCAACTTCGGCTCGATTGGCCGGAACTTAGAGAACATTTTCCAGTTCTGTAGACGCTAAACTAATTCCTGGTGGCCTTGGTTTGCAATGAAATGGACACAGCTAAACTTTTTGAACGCTCATCTTGGAGCTTCTGCGCCAAAATATAGCCCCACTTCACTTGAAAACTGAAAGAATAGCCGAGACCGCCTTACAGACATCGTGATTTTGACCAAGTTCAGCTCGATTTCCCGGAACTTGGGGGATATTTTCCAGTCCTGGGGACTTTAAAGTAACTCCTGAGGGTTTTTTTTTGCAGTTAAATGCACGAAGCGTAACTTTATAAACGGTCACTTTCGAGCTTCTGGGCTGAAATATAGCCCCACTTCACTTTAAGACTGCAACAATAGCCGACCCGCGTTTCGCGAATCGTGATTTTGACCAACTTCGGATCGATATCCCGGAACTTGGGGGATATTTTCCAGTCCTGGGGACCCTAAACTAACTCCTGATCACCTTGGTTTGAGGTGAACTTGACAAGGGAAAACTTTCTGAACGCTCACTTTCGAGCTTCTGGGACGAAATATAGCCCCACTTCACTTTAAGACTGAATGATTAGCCAAGACCGTGTTACGCCCATGGTGATTTTGACAAACTTAGGCTAAATTTCCCGGAATTTGGGGGATATTTTCCACTCGCTGGGTCTCTATACTAACTCCTGATGGCCTTGGTTTGCAGTGAAATTGACACAGCAAAACTTTTTAAACACTCAGTTTCGAGCTTCTGGGGCGAAATATATCCCCACTTCACTTTAAGACTGAAAGAGTAGCCGAGACCGCGTACGCGCGTCGTGATTTTGACCAACTTCGGCTAAATTTCCCGGAGCTTGGGGGATATTTTCCATTCCCGGGGACTGTAATCTGACCCCCGACGTCCTTGGTCTGCAGTTAACTGGACATAGCAAGGCTTTTTGAACGCTCATTTTCGAGCTTCTGGGACGAGATATAGCCCCACTTTACTTTAAGGCTAAAAGAGTAGCCGAGCCCGCCTTACCCGCACGTGATTTTAACCAACTTCGGCTCGATTTCCCGGTACTTGGGGAATATTTTTTAGTCCCGGGGACTCTAAACTAACTCCTGATGGCCTTTATTTGCATTGAAATGGACATAGGAAAACATTCTGAACGCTCACCTTCAAGCTTCTGGGTCCAAATATAGCTCCACCTCACTTTAAGACTTTAAGAGTAGCCGAGACCGCCTTACGCGCATCGTGATTTTGACCAGCTTAGCCTCGATTTCGCGGAACTTAGGGGATATTTTCAAATGCGGCGGACTCTAAACTAACACCTGATATCCTTGCTTTGCAGTGAATTGGGCACAGCATAACTTTTTCAACGCTCACTTTCGACCTTCTTTGCCGAAATATAGCCACACTTCACTTTAAGACTGAAAGAGTAGCCGAGACAACCTTACGCGCATCGTGATTTTGAGCTACTTCGGATCGATTTCTAAGAACTTGGGGGGTATTTTCTAATCCCGAGGACTGTAAACTAACTTCTGCTTGGCTTTGTTTGCAGTGAAATTGACACAGGAAGACCTTTTGAACGGTCACTTTCGAGCTTCTGGGCAGAAATATAGCCCCACTTCACTTTAATACTGAAAGATTAGCCAAGACCGCCTTACGCATATGGTGATTTTGACCAACTTCGGCTAAATTTCCCGGAATTTGGGGGATATTTTCCACTCCCTGGGTCTCTAAACTAATTCCTGATAGCTTTGGTTTGCAGTGAAATTGACACAGCGAAACGTTTTTAAACACTCACTTTAGAGCTTCTGGGCCGCAATATTGCCCCATTTCACTTTAAGACTGAAAGAGTAGCCGAGACCACCTCACGGGCATGGTGATTTTAACCAACCTCGGCTCGATTGCCAGGAAGTTGGGGGATATTTTCTACTCCCGGAAACTCTAAATTAACTGCTGATGGCCTTCGTTTGATGTGAAATAGACAGAGCAGAACTTTTTAAATGCTCACTTTCAAGCTCTTGGGCAGCAATGTAGCCCCACTTCACTTCGAGACTGAAAGAGTAGCCGAGACCGCCTTACGCGCATCGTGATTTTTATCAACTTCGGCTCGATTTTCTGGAAATTGGGGGATATTTTCCAGTGCCGGAATCTCTAAACTAAACCCTGATGTCTTTATTTTTTGCTGAAATGGACACAGGTTAAAGAAGCGCAAGCTAGGTGTCGAGCTTCTAGGCGGAAATATAGCCCAACTTCATTTTAATACTAAAAGAGTAGCCGAGACCGCCTTACGCGAATGGTGAGTTTTGAGCATCTTTGGCTGGATTTGCGGGGACTAGGGGGATATTTTTCAGTCCCGGGGACTCTAAACTAACTCCTGATTGCCGTATTATTAAGTGAAAAGGACAGAGGTAAACGAAGCGGACGCCAGGTGTGGAGCTTCTAGGCCGAAATATAGCCCCACTTTAATTTAAAACGGTAAGAGTAGCATAAACTCTTACGCACATCGTGATTTTCAGCAACTTTGGTTGATTTGCCGATTTTGGTTGATATTTTACAGTCCCGGGGACTCTAAACTAACTTCTGATGGCCTTAATTTTCGCTAAAATGGACACAGAGAAAAGGAGCGCTCGCTCGGTGTCGAGCTTCTAGGCCGAAATATAGCCCCACTTCACTTTAAGACGGAAAGAGTAGCAAAGAACGCCTTCGGCGCATCGTGATTTTCACCAACTTGGGTTCGATTTCCCGCAACTTCGAGGATATTTTCCAGTCCCGGGATTTCTAAACTAACTCCTCATTGTCGTGCTTTGCAGTGAAGTGGACTTAGCAGAACTTTTTAAACGCTCACTTGTGAGTTTCTGGAACAAAATATAGCCCAACTTGACTTTAAGACTGATAGAGTAGCGGAGACCGGCTTACGTGCATGGTGATTTTGACCAAATTTGGCTCGATTTCCCGCAACTTAGGGGATATATTCAGTCCCGGGGACTCTAAACTAACTCCTGATGGCCTGGGTTTGCAGTGAAATGGACACAGGAAAACTTTTTGAACGCTTCCTTTCGAGCTTCTGGGCCGAAACATAGCCCCACTTCACTTTAAGACTTAAAAGAGTAGCCGAGACCGCCTTAAGTGCATCGTGATTTTGACCATCTTCGGCTTGATTTCGCGGGACTTGGGAGATATTTTCTAGTCCCGGGGATTCTAAACTAAGTCCGGATGGCCTTGTTTTGCAGTGAAATTGAAACAGCCAAACTTTTTGAAAGCAAAGTTTCGAGCTTCTAGGCCGAAATATAGCCCCACTTCACTTGAAGAGTGAAAGATGAGGCGAGTCCGCCTTACGCGCATCGTGATTTTGACCAACTTCGGCTCGACTTGCCGGAAATTAGGGAATATTTTCCAGTTCTGTGGACTCTAAACTTATTCCTGATGGCCTTGGTTAGCAGTGAAATGGACACAGCAAAACCTTTTTGAACGCTTATCTTCGAGCTTCTGGCCTAAAATATAGCCCAACTTCACTTTAAGACTGAAAGAATAGCTGAGAACGCCTTGCGCGCAATGTGATTTTGACCAATTTCGGCTCGATTTCCCGGAATTTGGGGAATATTTTCCAGTCCCGGAGACTCTAAACTAACTCCTGATCGTCTTGGTTTGCATTGAAATGGACACAGCCAAACTTTTTGAACGCTCACTTTCGAGCTTCTGGCCCGAAATATAGCCCACTCTACTTTAAGACTGAAAGAGTAGCCGAAACCGTCTTGCGCGAATCGTGCTTTTGACCAACTTCGGGTCGATTTCCCGGAGCTTGGCGGATATATTCGAGTCCCGCGTGCTCTAAATTAACTCCTTATGGCCTTGGTTTTCGGGAAAATAGACAGAGCAGAACTTTTTTAACACTCACCTTCTAGCTTGTGGGCTTAAATAGAAGCCCACTTCACTTTAACCCTGAAATAGTAGCCGAGACCGCCTTACGCGCATCGTGATTTTGACCAAGTTCAGCTCGATTTCCCGGAACTTGTGGGATATTTTCCAGTCCGGGGGACTCTAAAATAACTTATGACGGCCTTCGTTTGCAGTGAAATGCAGAGAGCATAACTTTTTTAACGATCACTTTGCAGCTTCTGGGCCGAAATATAGCCCCACTTCACTTTAAGACTGAAAGAGTAGCGGAGACCGCCTTACAGGCATCGTGATTTTGACCAACTTCAGCTCGATTTCCCGGAAGTTGGCGCATATTTTCCAGTCCGGGGGACCATAAACTAACTCCTGATGCCTTTGTTTGCAGTTAAATGCACAAAGCGTAACTTTTTAAACGGTCACTTTCGAGCTTCTGGGCCGAAATATAGCCCCACTTCACTTTAAGACTGAAACAATAGCCGAGATCGCGTTTCGCGCATCGTGATTTTGACCAACTTCGGATGGATATCCCGGAACTTGGGGGATATTTTCCAGTCCAGGTGACTCTAAACTAACTCCCGATCGCCTTGCTTTGCCTTTAAATTGACAGAGCAAAACGTTGTGAAGACTCACCTTCGAGCTTCTGGGCCGAAAGATAGCCCCACTTCTCTTTAAGAGTAAGAGTAGCCGAGTCTTTCTTACGCAAATCGTGATTTTGACTAACTTCGGCTCGATTTCCCGGAACCTGGGGGATGTATTCCAGTCCCGGGAACACTAAACTAACTCCTGATGCCCTTGGTTTCCAGTGAAATGGACACAGCAAATTTTTTTGAACCCTTACTTTGGAGCTTCTGGGCCGAAATAGAGCCCCACTTTATTCTAACACTAAAAGAGTAGCCGAGACGGCCTTACGCGCTTATTTTTTTTTTGCCAAACTTTGTCTCGATTTTTCGGCACTTACGGGATATTTTCCAGTCCCTGGGACTCTAAACTAACTCTTGATGGCTTTCGTTCGAAGTGAAATTGACACAGGAAAACTTTTTGAACGCTCACTTTCGAGCTTCTGGGGCGAAATATAGCCCCACTTCACTTTAAGACTGAAAGATTAGCCAAGACCGCCTTACGCCCTGCTGATTTTGACAAACTTCGGCTAAATTTCCCGGAATTTGGGGAATATTTTCCACTCCCTGGGTCTCTCTACTAACTCGTGATGGCCTTGGTTTGCAGCGAAATGGAGACAGCAAAACTTTTGAAACACTCAGTTTCGAGCTTCTGGGCCGAAATATTGCCCCACTTCACTTTAAGACTGAAAGAGTAGCCGAGACCGCTGTACGCGCGTCGTGATTTTGACCAACTTTGGCTCAATTTCCCAGAACTTCGGGGATATTTTCCATTCCCGGGGACTCTAAACTGGCCCCCGACGTCCTTGCTCTGCAGTAAAATGGACACAGCAAAACTTTTTGAACGCTCACTTTCGAGCTTCTGGGCCGAAATGTAGCTCCACTTTACTTTAAGATTGAAAGAGTAGCCGAGACCGGCTTACGCGCATCGTGATTTTGGGCTACTTCGGCTCGATTTCCCGGAACTTGGGGGATATTTTACAGTCCCGCGGACTCTAAAGTAACTCCTGATGGCCTTGCTTTGGAGTGAAATGGACACAGCAAAACTTTCTGAACGATCTTTTTCAAGCTTCTGGGCGGAAATATTGCCCCAGTTCACTTTAGGAATGAAAGAGTAGCCGAGACCGCCTTACGCTTATCGTGTTTGTGACCAACTTTGGCTCGATTTCCCAGGAAATGGGGGATATTTTCCGGTACCGGGGACTCTAAAGTAACTCCTGATTGCCTTGGTTTGCATTGAAATGGAGAGAGCAAAACTTTTTGAACGCTCCCCTTCGAGCTTCTGAGCCGAAATATAGCCCCACTTCACTTTAAGACTGAAAGAGTATCCGAGACCGTCTTACGCGCATCGTGGTTTTGACCAACTTCGGCTAGATTTTCCGAAACTTCGGGGATATATTCCAGTCCCAAGGACTCTAAAGTAATTCCTGATGGCCTTGGTTTGCAGTGAAATGGACACAGCCAATTTTTTTGAACGCATACTTTCGAAATTCTGGGGAGAAATATAGGCCAACTTCACTTTAAAACTGCAAGAGTAGCCGAGACCGCCTTAGGCGCATCGTGATTTTGACCAACTTCGGCTCGAGTTTCCCGAACTTAGGGGATATTTTTCAGTCCCGGGGACTCTAAACTAACTCACGATGGCCTTGGTTTTCAGTTAAATTGAGAGCGCAAAACTTTTTGGACGCTCACTTTCGAGCTTCTGGACCGAAATATAGCCCTACTTCACTTTAAGACTGAAAGAGTAGCCGGGACCGCCTTACGCGCATCGTGATTTTGACCACCTTCGTCTCGATTTCGCGGAACTTGGGGGATATTTTCCAGTTCCGGGGACTGTAAACTAACTCCTGATTGCTTTGGTTTGCAGTGAAATGGACACAGGATAACTTTTTGAACGCTCACTTTCGAGCTTCTGGGCCGAAGGATAGCTCTACTTCACTTTAAGACTGAAAGAGTAGCTGAGATTGCCTTACGCGCATCGTGATTTTGGGTTACTTCGGCTCGATTTCTCGGAAGTTGGGAAATAATTTCCAGTCCCGGGCACTCTAAACTAATTCCTGATGCCCTTGGTTTTCAGTGAAATGGACACAGCCAAACTTTTTGAACGTTCACTTTCGAGCTTCTGGGCCGAAATATAGCCCCACTTCACTTTAAGACTGAAAGAGTAGCCGAGACCGCCTTACGCGCATGGTAAATTTGTCCAACTTCGGCTTGATTTCTCGGGGTTTGGGGGATATTTTCCAGTCGCAGAAGCTCTAAACTAACTCCTGATTGCCTTGATTTTAAGTGAAATGGACACAGGTAAAAGGAGCGCACGCTAGGTTTCCAGGTTGTAGGCCGAGATCTAGCCCCACTTTATTTTAAGACTAAGAGGGTGAACGAAACCGCCTTAAGCGCATCGAAATTTTTAGCCACTATGGCTCGATCTGGGAAAACTTGCGGGATATTTTCCAGTCCCGGGGACTCTACGCTAACTCCTGATAACCTTAGTTTTCAGTAAAATGGTCACAGGTAACAGGAGCGCACGCTCCCTGTCGAGCTTCTAGGTCGAAATAAAGCCCCACTTCATTTTAAGACTGAAAGAGTAAACGAAACTGCCGTACGCTTATCGTAATTTTAAGAAACTATGGCTCAATTTCCCGAAACTTGAAGGATAGTTTCCAGTCTCGAGGACTCTAAACTATCTCCTGATGGACTTAGTTCTTAGTGAAAAGGACACAGGCAAAAGGAGCGCCCGCTCGGTGTCAAGCTTGTAGAACCGAAATATGGCCTCACTTCATTTTCAGAGTGAAAGAGTAGCCGAGACAGCCTTACTCGCATCTTGATTTTGAGCATCTTTGGCTCGATATGCCGGAATTCGGGGAATATTTTCCAGTCCCGAGGACTCTATGCTAACTCATGATGAACTTAGTTTTCAGTGATATGTACACAGGCAAAAGGAGCGCACGCTCGGTGTCCACCTTCTCGGCCGAAATATAGCCCCACTTGATTTTAAGACTGAAAGAGTAGCCGAGACCGCCTTACGGGCATCGTGATTTTGAGCAACTTTGGCTCGATCTGTCAGAATTTGGGAAATATTTTCCAAACCCAAGGACTCCAAACTTACACCTGATCGCCTAAGATGTCCGTGAAATGGACACAGGTAAAATTAGCCCACGCCCGGTCTCGAGCTTCTAGGTCGAAATATAGCCCCCCTAAATTCTAAGACTGAATGAGTAGCCGAGACCGCCTTACGCGCATGGTGATTTTGGGCTACTTTTGCTCGATTTCCCGGAAGTTGGCGAATAATTTAAAGTCCCGGGGACGCTAAACTAACTGCCGATGACCTTGGTTTGCAGTTTAATGAACCCAGCAAAACATTCTGAACGCTCACCTTCGAGCTTCAGGGCCGAAATATAGCCCTACTTCACTTTAAGACTGAAAGACTAACCGAGAGCGCCTTACGCGCATCGTGACTTGGACCAACTTCGATTCGATCTGGCGGAACTTGGGAAATATTTTCTAGTCCCAAGGGCTCTAAGCTAACTCCTGATGGCCTTGCTTTGCAGTGAAATGGACACAGCAAAACTTTTCGAATGCGCACTGTCGAGGCTCTGGGCCGAAATATAGCCCTACTTCACTTTAAGACTGAAAGACTAACCGAGAGCGCCTAACGCGCATCGTGACTTGGACCAACTTCGGCTCGATCTGGCGGAACTTGGGAAATATTTTCTAGTCCCAAGGGCTCTAAGCTAACTCCTGATGGCCTTGCTTTGCAGTGAAATGGACACAGCAAAACTTTTCGAATGCGCACTTTCGAGCCTCTGGGCCGAAATATAGCGCAACTTCACTTTAAGACTGAAAGAGTAGCGGGGACCGCCTTGCGCGCATCGTGATTTTGACCAACTTGGGCTCGATTTCCCGGATCTGGGCGGATATTTTCTACTTCCGCGTACTCTAAAGTAACTCCTGATGGCCATGGTTTGCAGTGAAATTTGCACAGCACAAGTTTCTGAACGCACACGTTCGAGGTTCTGAACCGAAATAGAGCCCCACTTCACTTGAAGACTGAAAGAGTAGCCGAGACCGACTTACGCGCATCGTGATTTTTAGCAACTTCGGCTCGATTTGCCGGAACTTAGGGGATATATTCCAGTTCTGAGGACTCTAAACTAATCCCGGATTGCCTTGGTTTGCAGTAAAATGGACACAGCAAAACTTTTTGAACGCTCAATTTCGAGCTTCTGGGCAAAAATATAGCCCCACTTTACTTTAACACTAAAAGGGTAGCCAAGACCGCCTTACGGGCATCGTGATTTTGACAAACTCCGGGTTGATTTCCCGGAACTTGGGGGATATTTTCCAGTCCCGGGGACTCTAAACTAACTCCTGCTTGTCTTGGTTTGTAGTGAAACGGACACAGCGAAAGTTTTTGAACTCTCACTTTTAAGCGTTTGGGCCGAAATAGAGCCCAAGTTTACTTTAAGACTGAAAGGGTAGCGAGACCGTCTTGAGCGAATCGTGATTTTGACCAATTTCGCGTCCAAGTCCCGAAACTTGGCGGATATATTCCAGTCAAAGGGACTCTAAAGTAACTCCTGATGGCCTTAGTCTTCAGGGAAATGGACAGAGCACAACTTTGGAGCTTCTGGGCAGAAATATAGCCCGACTTTACTTTAAGACTGAGAGAGTAGCCGAAACCGCCTTACGTATATCGTAATTTTGACGAACTTCGAATGGATTTCCCGGAAATTGGGGTATATTTTCCAGTCCCTTGGACGCTAAACTAAGTCCTCATGGCCTTGTTTTGAAGTGAAATGGACACAGCAAAACTTTTCTAACGCTCACTTTCTAGCTTGTGGGCCGAAATATAGGCACACTTGACTTTAAGACTGAAACAGTAGCCGAGACCACGTTACGCGCATCATGAATTTGATCAACTTCGGCTCCAATTCCCGGGACTTGGGGGATATTTTCCAGTCCCGGGGACTCTAAACTAACTCCTGATGGCCTTGGTTTGCATTGAAATGGACACAGCACGTTTTTTTGAACGCACACTTTCGAGATTCTGGGCCGAAATATAGCCCCACTTGACTTAAGACTGAAAGAGTAGCCGAGACCGCCTTGCTCGCATCGTAAGTTTGACAAACTTCGGGTCGATATTGCGGAACTTGGGGGATATTTTCCAGTCCCAGGAACTCTAAACTAACTCCTGATGGCCTTGGTTTGCAGTGAAATGGACAGAGCAAAATTTTTTGAACGCTCACTTTCAAGCCTGTGGACCGAAATATAGCCTCACTTTACTATAAGACTGAAACAGTAGCCGAGACCGCATTTCGCGCATCGTGATTTTGATCAGCTTCGGCTCACTTTCCCGGAACTTGGGGAATATTTTCCAGTCCCGGGGACTCTAAACTAACTTTTGATCGCTTTGGTTTGCAGTGAAATGGACACAGCAAAACTTTTTGAACGCTCACTTTCGAGCTTGTGGACAGAAATATAGCCCCTCTTCACTTTTAGACTGAAAGGGTAGCCGAGACAGCTTTGGGAGCATCGTGATTTTGAGCAACTTCAGCTTGATGTACCGGAACTTGGGGAATATTTTCCAGTCCCAGGGACGCTAAACTAACTCGGGATGGCCTTGTTTTTCAGTCAAAGAACACAGGAAAACTCTTTGAACGCTCACTTTCGGGCTTCTGGGCCGAAATATAGGCCCACTTCACTTTAGGACTGAAACAGTAGCCGATACCGCATTTCACCCATCGTGATTTTGATCAACTTCGGTTTGATTTCCCGGAACTTATGCAACATTTTTCAGTCCCGGGGACTCTAAACTAACCCCTGATGGCCTTGGTTTGCAGTGAAATGGACACAGCAAAACTTTTTGAACGCTCACTTTCGGGCTTCTGGCCCGAAATATAGCCCCACTTCACTTTAAGACAGAAAGAGTAGCCAAGACCGTCTTGCACGCATCGTGATTTTGACCAACGTCTTCTCGATTTTCCGGAGCTTGGGAAATATATTGCAGTCCCGGGGACTCTAAACTAACTCCTGATGGCTTTGGTTTCCAGTGAAATGGACACAGGAAGACTTTTTGAACGCGCACTTTCGAGCTTGCTGCCCGAAATATAGCCCTACTTCTTTTTAAGACTGAAAGAGTAGGCGGGAGCGCGTTACGCGCATTGTGATTTTGAGGATCTTCGGCGCGATCTGGCGAAACTTGGGAGATATTTTCCAGTCCCAAACTCACTCCTGATTGTCTAAGATGTGAGTGACAAAAATTTTTGAACCCTTACTTTCGAGCTTCTGGAGTTAAATCTAAGCCCACTTTACCTTAAGACTGAAAGAGTAGCCGAGACCCCCTTAAGCGCATCGTAATTTTGACTAACTTCGGGTGGATTTCCCGTAACTTGGAGGATATTTCCAATCCCTTGGACACTAAACTAAGTTGTGATGGCCTTGTTTTGCAGTGAAATGGACACAGGAAAACTTTTTAAACACTCAGTTTCGAGCTTCTGGGCCGAAATATTGCCCCACTTCACTTTAAGACTGAGAGAGTAGCCGAGACCGTCGTACGCGCGTCGTGGTTTTGACCAACTTCGGTTAAATTTCCCGGAACCTGGGGGATATTTTCCAGACCCGGGGACTCTTAACTGACCCCCGACGTCCTTGGTCTGCAGTAAAATGGACACAGCAAAACTTTTTGAACGCTCACTTTCGAGCTTCTGGGCCGAAATAAACCTCCACTTCACTTTAAGAGTGAAAGAGTAGCCGAGACCGGCTTACGCGCATCGTGATTTTGGGCTACTTCGGCTCGATTTCCCGGAACTTGGGAGATAATTCCCAGTCCCGGACACTCTAAACTAATTCCTGATGGCCTTGGTTTTCAGTGAAATGGACACAGCCAGACTTTTTGAACGTTCACTTTCGAGCTTCTGGGCCGAAATATAGCCCCACTTCACTTTAAGACTGAAAGAGTAGCCGGGACCGCCTTACGCGGATGGCAATTTTGTTGAACTTCGGCTTGATTTCCTGGGACTTGGGGGATATTTTCCAGTCCCGGAAGCTCTAAACTAACTCCTGACTCCCTTGGTTTTTAGTGAAATGGACACAGGTAAAAGGGGCGCACGCTAGGTTTCCAGGTTGTAGGCCGAAATATATTCCCACTTTATTTTAAGACTGAAAGTGTACACGAAACCGCGTTAAGCGCATCGAAATTTTTATCCACTATGGCTCGATCTGGGAAAACTTGGGGGATATTTTCCAGTCACGGGGACTCTACGCTAACTCTTCTTGCCCTTAGTTTTCAGTAAAATGGTCACAGGTAACAGGAGCGCACGCTCCCTGTCGAGCTTCTAGGTCGAAATGTAGCCCCAGTTCATTTTAAGACTGAAAGAGTAAACGAAACTGCCCTACGCTTATCGTAATTTTAAGAAACTATGGCTCAATTTGCCGAAACTTGGAGGATAGCTTCCAGGCTCGAGGACTCTAAACTATTTCGTGATGGACTTAGTTCTTAGTGAAAAGGACACAGGTAAAAGGAGAGCACGCTCGGTGTCGAGCTTGTAGAACCGAAATATGGCCCCACTTCATTTTCGGAGTAAACTAGTAGCCGAGACCGCCTTACGCGCATCGTGATTTTGAGCATCTATGGCTCGATTTGCCGGAATTCGGGGAATATTTTCCAGTCCCGAGGACTCTATGCTAACTCATGATGAACTTAGTTTTCAGTGATATGTACACAGGCAAAAGGAGCGCACGCTCGGTGTCCAGCTTCTCGGCCGAAAAATAGCCCCACTTGATTTTAAGACTGAAAGAGTAGCCGAGACCGCCTTACGCGCATCGTGATTTTGAGCAACTTTGGCTCGATCTGCCAGAATTTGGGAAATATTTTCCAGTCCCAAGGACTCTAAACTAACTCCTGATCGCCTAAGATGTCAGTGAAATGGACACAGGTAAAATTAGCGCACGCCCGGTCTCGAGCTTCTAGGTCGAAATATAGTCCCCCTTAGATTTAAGACTGAAAGAGTAGCCGAGACCGCCTTACGCGCATGGTGATTTTGGGCCACTTTTGCTCGATTTCCCGGAAGTTGGCGAATAATTTAGAGTCCCGGGGACGCTAAACTAACTCCCGATGACCTTGGTTTGCAGTTCAATGAACACAGCAAAACATTCTGAACGCTCATCTTCGAGCTTCAGGGCCGAAATATAGCCCTACCTAAATTTAACACTGAAAGAATAGCCGAGCATCGTAATTTTCATCAACTTCGGCGCCATTTCCTAGAACTTGGAGAATATTTTCCAGTCCCGGGAACTCTAAACTAACTCATGAGGGCCTTGGTTTGCAGTGAAATGGACACAGCAAAACTTTTTGAACGCTCACTTTGGACCTTCTGGGCCGAAATATAACCCCACTTCACTTTAACACTTAAAGAGTTGCCGAGACCGCTTTACGCGCATCGTGATTTTGACCATCTTCGGCTTGATTTCCCGGGACTTGGGGGATATTTTCTAGTCCCGGGGACTATAAACTAAGTCCTGATGACCTTGTTTTGCAGTGAAATTGAAACAGCAAAATTTTAAGACTGAAACAGTAGCCGAGACCGCCTTACGCGCATCGTGATTTTGGGCCACTTTTGCTCGATTTCCCGGAAGTTGGCGAATAATTTAGAGTCCCGGGGACGCTAAACTAACTCCCGATGACCTTGGTTTGCAGTTCAATGAACACAGCAAAACATTCTGAACGCTCATCTTCGAGCTTCAGGGCCGAAATATAGCCCTACCTAAATTTAACACTGAAAGAATAGCCGAGCATCGTAATTTTCATCAACTTCGGCGCCATTTCCTAGAACTTGGAGAATATTTTCCAGTCCCGGGAACTCTAAACTAACTCATGAGGGCCTTGGTTTGCAGTGAAATGGACACAGCAAAACTTTTTGAACGCTCACTTTGGACCTTCTGGGCCGAAATATAACCCCACTTCACTTTAACACTTAAAGAGTTGCCGAGACCGCTTTACGCGCATCGTGATTTTGACCATCTTCGGCTTGATTTCCCGGGACTTGGGGGATATTTTCTAGTCCCGGGGACTATAAACTAAGTCCTGATGACCTTGTTTTGCAGTGAAATTGAAACAGCAAAAGTTTAAGACTGAAACAGTAGCCGAGACCGCGTTACGCGCATCGTGATTTTGATCAACTTCTGCTCGCTTTCCTGGAACTTTGGGAATATTTTCCAGTCCCGGGGACGCTAAACTAACTCCTGATGGCCATGTTTGCAGTGAAATTCAGACAGCACAAGTTTTTGAACGCACACTTTGGAGCTTCTAGGCCGAAATATAGTCCCACATCACTTACGACTTAAAGTTTATCCGAGACCGGCGTGCGCGCATCGTGATTTTGACCAACTTCGCGTCGATATTCCTGAACTTGGGGGATATTTTCCAGTCCCAGGGACTCTAAACTAACTCTTGACTGCCTTGGTTTGCAGTGAAATAGCGACAGCAAAACTTTTTGAACGCTCACCTTCAATCTTCTGGGCCGAAATATAGCCCACTTTACTTTAATACTGAAAAAGTAGCCGAGACCGCCTTACGCGTATCGTGATTTTGACAAGCTTCGGGCGGGTGGATTTCCCGGAACTTGGGGGATAGTTTCCAGTCCCTTGGACGCTAAACTAGGTGCCGATGGCCTTGTTTTGCAATGAAATGGACACAGCAAAGCTTTTTGAACGCTCACTTTCGAGGTTGTGGGCCGAAATATAGCCATACTTCACTTTAAGACTGAAACACTAGCCGAGACCGCCTTACGCACATGGTAAATTTGTCCAACTTGGGCTTGATTTCTCGGGGTTTGGGGGATATTTTCCAGTCGCGGAAACTCTAAACTAACTCCTGATTGCCTTGGTTTTCAGTGAAATGGACACAGGTAAAAGGAGCGTTCGCTAGGTTTCGAGGTTGTAGGCCGAAATCTAGCCCCACTTTATTTTAAGACTGAAAAGGTAGACGAAACCGCCTTAAGCGCATCGAAATTTTTAGCCACTATGGCTCGATCTGCCAAAACTTGGGGGATATTTTCCAGTCCCGGGACTCTACGCTAACTCCTGATAACCTTAGTTTTCAGTAAAATGGTCACAGGTAACATGAGCGCACGCTCCCTGTCGAGCTTCTTTGTCGAAATAAAGCCCCACTTCATTTTAAGACTGAAAGAGTAAACGAAACTGCCGTACGCTTATCGTAATTTTAAGAAACTATGGCTCGATTTGCCGGAATTCGGGGAATATTTTCCAGTCCCGAGGACTCTATGCTAACTCATGATGAACTTAGTTTTCAGTGATAATTACACAGGCAAACGGAGCGCACGCTCGGTGTCGAGCTGCTCGGCCGAAATATAGCCCCACTTCATTTTAAGACTGAAAGAGTAGCCGAGACCGCCTTACGCGCGTCGTGATTTTGAGCAACTTTGGCTCGATCTGCCAGAATTTGGGAAATAATTTCCAGTCCCAAGGAATCTAAACTAACACCTGATCGCCTAAGATGTCAGTGAAATGGAAACAGGTAAAATAAGCGCACGCCCGGTCTCGAGGTTCTAGGTCGAAATATTGGCCCCCTTAATTTTAAGACTGAAAGAGTAGCCGAGACCGCCTTACGCGCATCGTGATTTTGGGCCACTCTTCCTCGATTTCCCGGAAGTTGGCGAATAATTTAAAGTCCCGGAGACGCTAAACTAACTGCCGATGACCTTGGTTTCCAATTGAATGAACACAGCAAAACATTCCGAACGCTGACCTTCGAGCTTCAGGGCCGAAATATAGCCCTACTTAAATTTAAGACTGAAAGAATAGCCGAGAGCCCGTTACGCGCATGGTGATTTTGATCAACTTCGGCGCGATTTCCTGGAGCTTGGAGAATATTTTCCAGTCCCGGGGACTCTAAACTAACCCCTGACGGCCTTGGTTTCCAGTGAAAGGGACAGAGCAAAACTTTTTGAACGCGTACTTTCGAGCTTTTTGGCCGAACTATAGCCCTACTTCACTTTAAGACTGAAAGACTAACCGAGAGCGCCTAACGCGCATCGTGACTTGGACCAACTTCGGCTCGATATGGCGGAACTTGGGAAATATTTTCTAGTCCCAAGTGCTCTAAACTAACTCCTGATGGCCTTTCTTTGCAGTGAAATGGACACAGCTAAACTTTTCGAATGCGCACTTTCGAGCCTCTGGGCCGAAATATAGCGCAACTTCACTTTAAGACTGAAAGAGTAGCGGGGACCGCCTTGCGCGCATCGTGATTTTGACCAACTTGGGCTCGATTTCCCGGAACTGGGCGGATATTTTCTACTTCCGCGTACTCTAAACTAACGCCTGATGGCCATGGTTTACAGTGAACTTTACACAGCACAAGTTTTTGAACGCACACTTTCGAGGTTTTGGACCGAAATAGAGCCCCACTTCACTTGAAGACTGAAAGAGTAGCCGAGACCGACTTACGCGCATCGTGATTTCTAGCAACTTCGGCTCGATTTGCCAGAACTTAGGGGATATACTCCAGTTCTGAGGACTCTAAACTAGTTCCTGATGGCCTTGGTTTGCGGTAAAATGGACACAGCAAAACTTTTTGAACGCTCAATTTCGAGCTTCTGGGCCAAAATATAGCCCCACTTTATTTTAACACTAAAAGGGTAGCCGAGACCGCCTTACGCGCATCGTGATTTTGACAAACTTCGGGTTGATTTCCCGGAACTTGGGGGATATTTTCCAGTCCCGGGGACTCTAAACTAACTCCTGCTTGTCTTGGTTTGGAGTGAAATGGAAACAGCAAAACTTTTTGAACGCTGACTTTCCAGCTTCTGGGCCGAAAAGTTTAGCCCCATTTCATTTTGAGATTGAAAGAGTAGCTGAGGCCGCCTTACGCCCATCGTAATTTTCACTAACTTAAGCTCGATATTCGGAAACTTGGGGGATATTTTCCAGTCCCGGGGACTCTAAACTAACTGCTGATGGCCTTGCTTTGGAGTGAAATGGACACAGGAAAACTTTTTGAACGCTCTTGTGCCAGCTTCTGGGCTAAACTATAGCCACACTTCACTTTAAGACTGAAAGAGTAGCCGAGACCGCCTTATGCGAATCGTGATTTTGACAAACTACGCCTCGATATCCCGGAACTTGGGGGATATTTTCCAGACCCGGGAACTTTAAACTAACTCCTCATTGCCTTGGTTTGCAGTCAAATAAAAACGGCAAAACTTTTTCAACGCTCACTTTAAAGCTTCTGGGTCAACACATAGCCCCACTTCACTTTAAGACTTAAAGAGTAGCTGAGACCGTCTTAAGCGCATCGTGATTTTGACCAAGTTCGGCTCCATTTCCCGGAACTGGGGGGATATTCTGCAGTCCCGGGGACTCTAAACTAACTCCTGATTGCCTTGGTTGGCCGAGCAATGGACACAGGAAAACTTTTTGAACGCTCACTTTCGAGCTGCATCGTGATTTTGACCAACTTTGGCTTGATTTTCCGGAACTTGTGGGATATTTTCCAGTCCCGGGGACTCTAAACTAACTCCTCATTGCCTTGCCTTGCAGTGAAATGGACACAGCAAAACTTTTTGAACGCTCACTTTGGACCTTCTGGGCCGAAATTTAACCCCACTTCACTTTAAGACTTAAAGAGTTGCCGAGACCGCTTTACGCGCATCGTGATTTTGACCATCTTCGGCTTGATTTCCCGGGACTTGGGGGATATTTTCTAGTCCCGGGGACTATAAACTAAGTCCTGATGGCCTTGTTTTGCAGTGAAATTGAAACAGCAAAAGTTTTTGAAAGCAGAGTTTCGAGCTTCTGGGCCGCAATAGAGCCCCACTTCACTTGAGGAGTGAAAGATGAGCAGAATCCGCCTTACGCGCATCGTGATTTTGACCAACTTCGGCTCAATTGGCCGGAACTTAGGGAATATTTTCCAGTTCTCTGGACTCTAAACTAATTCCTGATGGCCTTCGTTTGCAATGAAATGGACACAGCAAAACTTTTTGAACGCTCATCTTCGAGCCTCTGCGCCAAAATATAGCCCAACTTCACTTGAAGACTGAAAGAGTAGCCGAGACCGCCTTACAGACATCGTGATTTTGACAAAGTTCAGCTCGATTTCCCGGAACTTGGGGGATATTTTCCAGTCCGGGGGACTTTCAAATACCTCCTGATGGCCTTCTTTTGCAGTTAAATGCACGAAGCGTAACTTTTTAGACGGTCAATTTCGAGCTTCTGGGCTGAAATATAGCTCCACTTCACTTTAAGACTGAAAGAGTAGCCGAGACCGCGTACGCGCGTCCTGATTTTGACCAACTTCGGCTAAATTTCCCGGAACTTGGGGGATATTTTCCATTCTCGGGGACTCTAAACTGACCCCCGACGTCCTTGGTCTGCAGTAAACTGGACACAGCAAGGCTTTTTGAACGCTCATTTTCGAGCTTCTGGGACGAGATACAGCCCCACTTTACTTTAAGACTAAAAGAGTAGCCGAGACCGCTTTACGCGTATTGTGATTTTAACCAACTTCGGCTCGGTTTCCCGCAACTTGGGGAATATTTTTTAGTCCCGCGGACTCTAAAGTAACTCCTGATTGCCTTGGTTTGCATTGAAATGGACACAGGAAAACATTTTGATCGCTCCCCTTCGAGCTTCTTGGCCCAAATATAGCCACACTTCACTTTAAAACTTTGAGAGTAGCCGAGACCGCCTTACGCGCATGGTGATTTTGACCAGCTTAGCCTCGATTTCCCGGAACTTGGGGTATATTTTCAAATCCAGCGGACTCTAAACTAATACCTGATTGCCTTGCTTTGCAGTGAATAGGGCACAGCATAACTTTTTCAACGCTCACTTTCGACCTTCTTTGCCGCAATATAGCCACACTTCACTTTAAGACTGAAAGAGTAGCCGAGACCGCCTTACGCGCATCGTGATTTTGACAACTTTGGATCGATTTCTAGGTACTTGGAGGGTATTTTCCAGTCCCGAGGACTCTAAACTAACCCCTTATCGCCTTGGTTTGTATCGTAATGGAGAGAGCAAAACATTTTGAACGCTCACCTTCGAGCTTCTGGGCCGAAATATAGCCCCACTCTACTTTAAGATAGAAAGAGTAGCCGAGTCCGTCTTACGCGCATCGTGAGTTTGACAAACTTTGGCTCGATTTCCCGGAACTTAGGGGATATATTCAAGTCTCTAGAGACTCTAAACTATCTCCTGATTGCCTTGGTTTGCAGTGAAATGGACACAGCAATTTTTTTTGAACGCTCACTTTGGACCTTCTGGACCGAGGTAGAGCCTCACTTCACTTTAAGACTGAACGAATAGCCGGGACGGCCTTACGCGTATCTTCAATTTGACAACCTTTGTCCCCATTTTCCCGCACTTACAGGATATTTTCCAGTCCCTGGGACTCTAACCTAACTTCTGCTCGCCTTTGTTTCAAGTGAAATTGACACAGGAAGACCTTTTGAACGGTCACTCTCGAGCTTGTGGGCCGAAATAGTCCCCCACTTCACTTTAAGACTGAAAGAGCAGCCGAGACCGCCTTACGGGCATGGTGATTTTAACCAACCTCGGCTCGATTGCCAGGAAGTTGGGGGATATTTTCTACTTCCAGAAACTCTAAATTAACTCCTGATGGCCTTCGTTTGCAGTGAAATAGACAGAGCAAAACTTTTTAAATGCTCACTTTGAAGCTCTTGGGCAGCAATGTAGCCCCACTTCACTTGAAGACTGAAAGAGTAGCCGAGACCGCCTTACGCGCATCGTGATTTTGAGCAAGTTTGGCTCGATTTTCCGGAAATTGGGGGATATTTTCCAGTGCTGGAAACTCTAAACTAAACCCTGATGTCTTCATTTTTTTGCTGAAATGGACCCAGGTCCAGGGAGTGGAAAATATCCCCCAAATTCCGGGAAATTTAGCCCAAGTTTGTCAAAATCACCAGGGCGTAAAGTGAAGTGGGGCTATATTTCGCCCTAGAAGCTGGAACGTGAGCGTTCAAAAAGTTTTCCTGTGTCAATTTCACTTCGAACCAAAGCCATCAAGAGTTAGTTTAGAGTCCCAGGGACTGGAAAATATCTCGTAAGCGCCGAAAAATCGAGACAAAGTTTGGCAAAATAAATAAGCGCGTAAGGCCGTCTCGGCTACTCTTTTAGTGTTAAAATAAAGTGGGGCTTTATTTCGGCCCAGAAGCTCCAAAGTAAGGGTTCAAAAAAATTTGCTGGTCCATTTCACTGGAAACCAAGGCCATCAGGAGTTAGTTTAGTGTTCCCGGGACTGGAATATATCCCCCAGGTTCCGGGATATCGAGCCGAAGTTAGTCAAAATTACGATTTGCGTAAGACAGACTCGGCTACTCTTACTCTTAAAATGAAGTGGGGCTATATTTCGGCCCAGAAGTTCGAAGGTGAGTCTTCACAACGTTTTGCTCTGTCAGTTTCAATGCAAACCAAGGCGATCAGGAGTTAGTTTAGAGTCCCCGGGACTGGAAAATATCCCCCAAGTTCCGGGATATCGAACTGAAGTTGGTCAAAATCACGATGCGCGAAACGCGATCTCGGCTATTGTTTCAGTCTTAAAGTGAAGTGGGGTTATACTTCGGCCCAGAAGCTCGAAAGTGACCGTTTAAAAAGTTACGCTTTTTGCATTTAACTGCAAACAAAGGCCATCAGGAGTTAGTTTAAAGTCCCCCGGACTGGAAAATATCCCCCAAGTTCCGGGAAATCGAGCTGAACTTGGTCAAAATCACGATGTCTGTAAGGCGGTCTCGGCTATTCTTTCAGTCTTCAAGTGAAGTGGGGCTATATTTTGGCGCTGAAGCTCGAAGATGAGCGTTAAAAAAGTTTTGCTGTGTCCATTTCATTGCAAACCAAGGCCATCAGGAATTAGTTTAGAGTCCACAGAACTGGAAAATATTCCCTAAGCTCCGGCCAATCCAGCCGAAGTTGGTCAAAATTACGATGCGCGTAAGGCTGACTCCGCTCATCTTTCACTCGTCAAGTGAAGTGGGGCTATAGTTCGGCCCAGAAGCTCGAAACTCTGCTTTCAAAAACTTTTGCTGTTTCAATTTCACTGCAAAACAAGGTCATCAGGACTTATTTTATAGTCCCCAGGACTAGAAAATATCCCCCAAGTCTCGGGATATCAAGCCGAAGATTGTCAAAATCACGATGCGCGTAAGACGGACTCGGCTACTCTTTCTATCTTAAAGTAGAGTGGGGCTATATTTCGGCCCAGAAGCTCGAAGGTGAGCGTTCAAAATGTTTTCCTCTGTCCATTTCAATACAAACCAAGGCGATCTGGGGTTAGTTTAGAGTCCTCGGGACTGGAAAATACCCTCCAAGTTCCTAGAAATTGATCCGAAGTTGCTCAAAATCACGATGCGCGTAAGGCGGTCTCGGCTACTCTTTCAGTCTTATAGTGAAGTGTGGCTATATTTCGGCAAAGAAGGTCGAAAGTGAGCGTTAAAAAAGTTATGCTATGCCCAATTCACTGCAAAGCAACGCAATCAGGTGTTACTTTAGAGTCTACCGGATTTGAAAATATCCCCCAAGTTCCGGGAAATCGAGCCTAACCTGGTCAAAATCACGATGCGCGTAAGGCGGTCTCGGCTACTCTTAAAGTCTTAAAGTGAAGTGGGGCTATATTTGGGCTCAGAAGCTCGAAGGTGAGCGTTCAAAATGTTTTCCTATGTCCATTTCAATGCAAACCAAGGCCATCAGGAGTTCGTTTAGAGTCCCCGGGACTAAACAAATATCCCCCAAGTTGCGGGAAATGGACCCGAAGTTTGTCAAAATCACGATGCGCGTAAGGAGCTCTCGCTTACTCTTTCAGTCTTTAAGTGAAGTGGGGCTATATTTGGGCCAAGAAGCTCGAAAGTGAACGTTCAAAAAGTTTTGCTGTGTCCATTTCAATGCGAACCAAGGCCATCACGAATTACTTTAGAGTGCGCGGGACGAAAAACCGAGACCGAAACCGAGCCGAAGTTGGTGAAAATCACGATGCGCGTAAGGCGGGCTCGGCTACTCTTTTAGTATTAAAAAACAGTGGGGCTATATCTCGTCCCAGAAGCTCGAAAATGACGTTCAAAAAGCCTTGCTGTGTCCAGTTTACTGCAGACCAAGGACGTAGGGGGTCAGTTTAGAGTCCCCGGGATGGGTAAATATCCCCCAAGTTCCGGGAAATTTAGCCGAAGTTGGTCAAAATCACGACGCGCGTACGCGGTCTCGGCTACTCTTTCAGTGTCAAAGGGAAGTGGGGCAATATTTCGCCCCAGAAGCTCGAAACTGAGTGTTTAAAAAGTTTTGCTGTGTCAATTTCACTGCAAACCAAGGCCATCAGGAGTTAATATAGAGACCCAGGGAGTGGAAAACACCCCCCAAATTCCGGGAAATTTAGCCTAAGTTTGCCAAAATCACCATGGGCGTAAGACGGTCTTGGCTAATCTTTCAGTCTTAAAGTGAAGTGGGGCTATATTTCGCCCCAGAAGCTCGAAAGTGAGCGTTCAAAAAGTTTTCCCTTGTCAATTTTACTTCAAACCAAGGTGATCAGGAGTTAGTTTAGGGTCCCCAGGACTGGAAAATATCCCCCAAGTCTCGGGATATCAAGCCGAAGATTGTCAAAATCACGATGCGCGTAAGACGGACTCGGCTACTCTTTCTATCTTAAAGTAGAGTGGGGCTATATTTCGGCCCAGAAGCTCGAAAGTGACCGTTTATAAAGTTACGCTTCGTGCATTTAACTGCAAAAAAAGGCCATCAGGAGTCAGTTTAAAGTCCCCCGGACTGGAAAATATCCCCCAAGTTCCAGGAAATCGAGCTGAACTTGATCAAAATCACGATGTCTGTAAGGCGGTATCGGCTATTCTTTCAGCGTTAAAGTGAAGTGGGGCTATATTTTGGCGCAGAACCTCGAAGATGAGCGTTCAAAGAGTTTTCCTGTGTCCATTTCATTGCAAACCAAGGCCATCAGGAATTAGCTTAGAGCCCACAGAACTGAAAAATATTCTCTAAGTTCCGGCCAATCGAGCCGAAGTTGGTCAAAATCACGATGCGCGTAAGGCGGACTCTCCTCATCGTTCACTCCTCAAGTGAAGAGGGGCTATATTTCGGCCCAGAAGCTCGAAACTCTGCTTTCAAAAACTTTTGCTGTTTCAATTTCACTCCAAAACAAGGTCATCAGGACTTAGTTTTCAGTCCCCGGGACTAGAAAATATCCCCCAAGTCCCGGGAAGTCAAGCCGAAGATGGTCAAAATCACGATGCGCGTAAAGCGGTCTCGGCAACTCTTTAACTGTTAAAGTGAAGTGGGGTTATATTTCGGCCCAAAGGGTCCAAAGTGAGCGTTCAAAAACTTTTGCTGTGTCCATTTCACTGCAAAGCAAGGCCATCAGGAGTTACTTTAGAGTCCCCGGGACTGGAAAATATCCCCCAAGTTCCGGAAAATCAAGCCAAAATTGGTCAAAATCACGATGCGCGTAAGACGGTCTCGGCTACTCTTTCAGGCTTAAAGTGAAGTGCGGCCATATTCGGCTCAGAAGCTTGAAGGTGAGCGTTTAAAATGTTTTGCTCTGTCCATTTCAATGCAAACCAAGGCGATCGGGAGTTAGTTTACAGTCCCTGGGACTGAAAAATCTCCCTCAAGTTCCGACAAATTGAGCCAAAGTCGCTCAAAATCACGATGCGCGAAAGGCCGTTTCGTCTATTTTTTCAGTCTCAAAATGAGGTGGGGCTATATTTCGACCTAGAAGCTCGGCACCGAGCGTGCGCTAATTTAATCTGTGTCGATTTCACTGAGACCTAAGGCAATCAGGAGTTAGTTTAGAGCTCCCAAAGCTGGAAACTATCACCCAAGTTCCGGGAAATCGAGCCATAGAGGCTCAAAATCACGATGCGGGTAAGGCGGTCTCGTCTACTCTTTCACCCTTAAAATAAAATGGGCTATATTTCAGCCCAAAGGCTCGCAAGTGAGCGTTCAAAAAGTTTTCCTGTGTCCATTGCTCGGCCAACCAAGGCAATCAGGAGTTAGTTTAGGGTCCCCGGGACTGGAAAATATCCCCCCAGTTCCGGGAAATGGAGCCGAACTTCGTCAAAATCACGATGCGCTTAAGACGGTCTCGGCTACTCTTTAAGTCTTAAAGTGAAGTGGGCCTATGTGTTAGCCCAGGAGCTTTTAAGTGAGCGCTCAAAAAGTTTTGCCGTTTCCATTTTACTGCAAACCAAGGCAATTAGGAGTTAGTTTAAAGTTCCCGGGTCTGGAAAATATCCCCCAAGTTCCGGGAAATCGAGGCGTAGTTTGTCAAAATCACGATTCGCATAAGGCGGTCTCGGCTAGTGTTTCAGTCTTAAAGTGAAGTGTGGCTATATTTTGGCCCAGAAGCTCGCACAAGAGCGTTAAAAAAGATTTCCTGTGTCCATTTCACTGCAAAGCAAGGACATCAGGAGTTAGTTTAGAGTCCCCGGGACTGGAAAATATCCCCCAAGTTTCCGAAAATCGAGCTTAAGTCAGTCAAAATTACGATGCGCGTAAGGCGGCCTCGGCTACTCTTTCAATCTTAAAATAAAGTGGGGCTAAGGTTTTGGTCCCAGAAGCTGGAAAGTCAGCGTTCAAAAAGTTTTGCTGTTTCCATTTCACTCCAAACCAAGACAAGCAGGAGTTAAGTTAGAGTCCCCGGGACTGGAAAATATCCCCAAAGTTCCCGGAAATCAACCCGAAGTTTGTCAAAATCACCATGCGCGTAAGGCGGTTTCGGCTACTCTTTCAGTGTTAAAGTAAAGTGGGGCTATATTTTGGCCCAGAAGCTCGAAATTGAGCGTTCAAAAAGTTTTGCTGTGTCCATTTTACTGCAAACCAAGGCCATCAGGAATTAGTTTAGAGTCTTCAGAACTGGATTATATCCCCTAAGTTCCGGCAAATCGAGCGGAAGTTGCTCAAAATCAGGATGCGCGTAAGTCGGTCTCGGCAACTCTTTCAGTCTTCAAGTGAAGTGGAGCTCTATTTCGGTCCAAAACCTCAAAAGTGTGCGTTCAAAAACTTGTGCTGTGTAAATTTCTCTGCAAACCATGGCCATCAGGAGTTAGTTTAGAGTCCCCGGGACTGGAAAATATTCCCCAAGTTCCGGGAAATCGAGCAGAAGTTGATCAAAATCACGATGCGCGTAACGCGGTCTCGGCTACCGTTTCAGTCTTCAAGTGAAGTGTGGTTGTATTTCGGCCCACAAGCTCGAAAGTGAGCGTTCAAAAAGTTTTGCTGTGTCCATTTCACTGCAAACGAAGGCCATCAGGCGTTAGTTTAGAGTACGCGGAAGTAGAAAATATCCCCCCAGTATCGGGAGATCGAGCCCAAGCTGGTCAAAATCACGATGCGCGCAAAACGGTCCCCGCTACTCTTTCAGTCTTAAAGTGAAGTTGCGCTATATTTCGGCCTAGAGGCTCGAAAGTGCGCATTCGAAAAGTTCTGCTGTGTCCATTTCACTGCAAAGCAAGGCCATCAGGAGATAGTTGAGAGCCCTTGGGACTAGAAAATATTTCCCAAGTTCCGGCAGATCGAGCCGAAGTTGGTCAAAGTCACGATGCGCGTCAGGCGCTCTCGGTTAGTTTTTCAGTCTTAAAGTGAAGTTGGACTATAGTTGGGCCAAGAAGCTCGAAAGTGCGCGTTCAAAAAGTTTTGCTCTGTCCCTTTCACTGGAAACCAAGGCCGTCAGGAGTTAGTTTAGAGTCCCCGGGAGTGGAAAATATTCTCCAAGTTCCAGGAAATCGCGCCGAAGTTGATCAAAATCACCATGCGCGTAACGGGCTCTCGGCTATTCTTTCAGTCTTAAATTTAAGTAGGGCTATATCTCGGCCCTAAAGCTCGAAGGTGAGCGTTCAGAAAGTTTTGCTGTGTTCACTAAATTGGAAACCAAGGTCATCGGGAGTTAGTTTAGCGTCCCCGTGACTTTAAATTATTCGCCAACTTCCGGGAAATCGAGCAAAAGTGGCCCAAAATCACGATGCGCGTAAGGCGGTCTCGGCTACTCTTTCAGTCTTAAAGTGAGGTTGGGCTATAGTTCGGGCAAGAAGCTCGAAAGTGCGCGTTTACAAAAGTTTTGCTCTGTCCCTTTCACTGGAAACCAAGGCTGTCAGGAGTTAGTTTAGAGTCCCCGGAAGTGGAAAATATTCTCCAAGTTTCAGGAAATCGCGCCGAAGTTGATCAAAATCACCATGCGCGTAATGGGCTCTCGGCTATTCTTTCAGTCTTAAATTTTAGTAGGGCTATATTTCGGCCCTAAAGCTCGAACGTGAACGTTCAGAATGTTTTGCTGTGTTCATTAAATTGGAAACCAAGGTCATCGGGAGTTAGTTTAGCGTCCCCGTGACTTTAAATTATTCGCCAACTTCCGGGAAATCGAGCAAAAGTGGCCCAAAATCACGATGCGCGTAAGGCGGTCTCGGCTACTCTTTCAGTCTTAAAGTGAGGTTGGGCTATAGTTCGGGCAAGAAGCTCGAAAGTGCGCGTTTACAAAAGTTTTGCTCTGTCCCTTTCACTGGAAACCAAGGCTGTCAGGAGTTAGTTTAGAGTCCCCGGAAGTGGAAAATATTCTCCAAGTTTCAGGAAATCGCGCCGAAGTTGATCAAAATCACCATGCGCGTAATGGGCTCTCGGCTATTCTTTCAGTCTTAAATTTTAGTAGGGCTATATTTCGGCCCTAAAGCTCGAACGTGAACGTTCAGAATGTTTTGCTGTGTTCATTAAATTGGAAACCAAGGTCATCGGGAGTTAGTTTAGCGTCCCCGTGACTTTAAATTATTCGCCAACTTCCGGGAAATCGAGCAAAAGTGGCCCAAAATCACGATGCGCGTAAGGCGGTCTCGGCTACTCTTTCAGTCTTAAAGTGAGGTTGGGCTATAGTTCGGGCAAGAAGCTCGAAAGTGCGCGTTTACAAAAGTTTTGCTCTGTCCCTTTCACTGGAAACCAAGGCTGTCAGGAGTTAGTTTAGAGTCCCCGGAAGTGGAAAATATTCTCCAAGTTTCAGGAAATCGCGCCGAAGTTGATCAAAATCACCATGCGCGTAACGGGCTCTCGGCTATTCTTTCCGTCTTAAATTTAAGTAGGGCTATATTTCGGCCCTGAAGCTCGAAGGTGAGCGTTCAGAATGTTTTGCTGTGTTCATTAAATTGGAAACCAAGGTCATCGGGAGTTAGTTTAGCGTCCCCGGGACTTTAAATTATTCGCCAACTTCCGGGAAATCGAGCAAAAGTGGCCCAAAATCACGATGCGCGTAAGGCAGTCTCGGCTACCCTTTCAGTCTTAAAATTAAGGGGGCTATATTTCGACCTAGAGGCTCGAGACCGGGCGTGCGCTAATTTTACCTGTGTCCATTTCAGTGACGTCTTAGGCGATCAGGTGTTAGTTTAGAGTCCTTGGGACTGGAAAAAATTTCCCAAATTCTGGTAGATCGAGCCAAAGTTGCTAAAAATCACCATGCTTGTAAGGCGTTCTCGGCTACTCTTTCAGTCTTAAAATCAAGTGGGGCTATATTTCGGCCGAGAAGCTCGACACCGAGCGTGCGGTCTTTTCGCCTGTGTACATATCCCTGAAAACTAAGTTCATCAGGAGTTAGCATAGAGTCCTTGGGACTGGAAAATATTCCCCGAATTCCGGCAAATCGAGCCAAAGATGCTCAAAATCAAGATGCGAGTAAGGCGGTCTCGGCTACTCTCTCACTCTGAAAATGAAGTGAGGCCATATTTCGGTTCTACAAGCTTGACACCGAGCGTGCGCTCCTTTTGCCTGTGTCCTTTTCACTAAGAACTAAGTCCATCAGGAGATAGTTTAGAGTCCTCGAGACTGGAAACTATCCTCCAAGTTTCGGCAAATTGAGCCATAGTTTCTTAAAATTACGATAAGCGTACGGCAGTTTCGTTTACTCTTTCAGTCTTAAAATGAAGTGGGGCTTTATTTCGACCTAGAAGCTCGACAGGCAGCGTGCGCTCCTGTTACCTCTGACCTTTTTACTGAAAACTAAGGTTATCAGGAGTTAGTTTAGAGTCCCCGGGACTGGAAAATATCCCCCAAGTTTTGGCAGATCGAGCCATAGTGGCTAAAAGTTTCGATGGGCTTAAGGCGGTTTCGTCTACCCTTTCAGTCTTAAAATAAAGTGGGGCTAGATCTCGGCCTACAACCTGGAAACCTAGCGTGCGCTCCTTTTACCTGTGTCCATTTCACTGAAAACCAAGGCAATCAGGAGTTAGTTGAGAGCTTCCGGGACTGGAAAATATCCCCCAAACCCCCAGAAATCAAGCCCAAGTTGGACAAATTTACCATGCGCGTAAGGCGGTCTCGGCTAATCTTTCAGTCTTAAAGTGAAGTGGGGCTATATTTCGGCCCAGAAGCTCGAAAGTAAAGGTTCAAAAAGTTTGGCTGTGTCCATGTCACTGAAAACCAAGGCCATCAGGAATTAGTTTAGAATGCCCGGGACTGGGAATTATTTGCCAACTTCCGGGAAATCGAGTCGAAGTAACCCAAAATCACCATGCGCGTAAGGCAATCTCAGCTACTCTTTCAGTCTTAAAATAACGTAGGGCTATGCTTCGGCTCAGAAGCTCGAAAGTGAGCATTGAAAAAGTTATCCTGTGTCCATTTCACTGCAAACCAAAGCCATCAGGAGTTAGTTTAGAGTCCCCGGAACTGGAAAATATCCCCCAAGTTCCGCGAAATCGACCCGAAGTTGGTAAAATCACGATTCGCGCAAACGGTTTCGGCTACTCTTTCAGTCTTAAAGTAAAGTGGGCTATATTTCGGGCCAGAAGCTCGAAAGTGAGCGTTCAAAAAGTTTCGCTGTGTCCATTACAATGCAAACCAAGACGATCAGGAGTTAGTTTAGAGTCTCCGGGACTGGAAAATATCCCCCAAATTCCGGGAAATTGAGCCGAAGTTGGTCAAAATCACGATGCGCGCAAGGCGGTCTCAGCTGTTCTTTCAGTCTTAAAGTGAAGTTGGGCTATATTTTAGGCCAGAAGCTCGAAGATAAGCGTTCAAAAAGTTTTGCTGTGTCCATTTCACTGCAAACCAAGACGATCAGGAATAAGTTTAGAGTCAACAGAACTGGAAACTATTGCCTAATTTCCGGCAAAACGAGCCGAGGTTGGTGAAAATCACGATGCGCGGAAGGCGTTCTTTGCTACTCTTTCCGTCTTAAAGTGAAGTGGGGCTATATTTCGGCATAGAAGCTCGACACCGAGCGAGCGCTACTTTTATCTGTGTCCATTTTAGTAAAAATTAAGGCCATCAGAAGTTAGTTTAGAGTCCCCGGGACTGTAAAATATCAACCAAAATCCGGCAAATCAACCAAAGTTGCTGAAAATCACGATGTGCGTAAGAGTTTATGCTACTCTTACCGTTTTAAATTAAAGTGGGGCTTTATTTCGGCCTAGAAGCTCCACACCTAGCGTCCGCTTCGTTTACCTCTGTCCTTTTCACTTAATAATACGGCAATCAGGAGTTAGTTCAGAGTCTCCGGGACGGAAAAATATCCCCCTAGTCCCTGCAAATCCAGCCAAAGATGCTCAAAAATCACCATTTGCGTAAGGCGGTCTCGGCTACTCTTTTAGTCTTAAAATGAAGTGGGGCTATATTTCGGCCTAGAAGCTCGACACCTAGCTTGCGCTTCTTTAACCTGTGTCCATTTCAGCAAAAAATAAAGACATCAGGGTTTAGTTAAGAGAATCCGGCACTGGAAAATATCCCCCAATTTCCTAAAAATCGAGCCGAAGTTGATCAAAATTACGATGCGCGTAAGGCGGTCTCGGCTACTCTTTCAGTCTTGAAGTGAAGTGGGGCCACATTGCTGCCCAAGAGCTTGAAAGTGAGCGTTTAAAAAGTTTTGCTCTGTCTATTTCACTGCAAACGAAGGCCATCAGGTGTTAATTTAGAGCTTCCGGCAGTAGAAAATATCCCCCAACTTCCTGGCAATCGGGCCGAGGTTGGTTAAAATCACCATGCGCGTAAGGCTGTCTCGGCTACTCTGTCAGTCTTAAAGTGAAGTGGGGCAATATTTCGGCCCAGAAGCTCTAAAGTGAGTGTTTAAAAAGGTTTTGCTGTGTCATTTCACTGAAAACCAAAGCCATCAGGAATTAGTTTAGAGACCCAGGGAGTGGAAAATATCCCCCAAATTCCGGGAAATTTAGCCGAAGTTGGTCAAAATCACCATGTGCGTAAGGCGGTCTCGGCTAATCTTTCAGTCTTAAAGTGAAGTGGGGCTATATTTCTGCCCAGAAGCTCGAAAGTGACCGTTCAAAAGGTCTTCCTGTGTCAATTTCACTGCAAACAAAGGCGAGCAGAAGTTAGGTTAGAGTCCCAGGGACTGGAAAATATCCTGTAAGTGCGGGAAAATGGGGACAAAGGTTGTCAAAATGAAGATACGCGTAAGGCCGTCTCGGCTATTCGTTCAGTCTTAAAGTGAAGTGAGGCTCTACTTTGGCCCAGAAGGTCCAAAGTGAGCGTTCAAAAAAATTGCTGTGTCCATTTCACTGCAAACCAAGGCAATCAGGAGATAGTTAAGAGTCCCCGAGACTTGAATATATCCCCTAAGTTCCGGGAAATCGAGCCAAAGTTTGTCAAACTCACGATGCGCGTAAGACGCACTCGGCTACTCTTTCTATCTTAAAGTAGAGTGGGGCTATATTTCGGCCCAGACGCTCAAAGGTGAGCTTTCCAAATGTTTTCCTCTCTCCCTTTCAATGCAAACCAAAGCGATCAGGGGTTAGTTTAGAGTCCTGGGGACTGGAAAATACCCCCCAAGTTCCTAGAAATCGATCCGAAGTTGGTCAAAATCACGATGCGCGTAAGGCGGTCTCGGCTACTCTTTCAGTCTTAAAGTGAAGTGTGGCTATATTTCGGCAAAGAAGGTCGAAAGTGAGCGTTGAAAAAGTTATGCTGTGCCCAATTCACTGCAAAGCAAGGCAATCAGATGTTAGTTTAGAGTCTGCCGGATTTGAAAATATCCCCCAAGTTCCGGGAAATCGAGCCGAAGTTGGTCAAAATCACGATGCGTGTAAGGCGCTCTCGCTTACTCTTTCAGTCTTTAAGTGAAGTGGGGCTATATTTGAGCCAAGAAGCTCGAAAGTGAACGTTCAAAAAGTTTTGCTGTGTCCATTTCAATGGGAACCAAGGCAATCAGGAGTTACTTTAGAGTCCGCGGGACTAAAAAATATTCTCCAAGTTCCGGGAAATCGAGCCGAGGTTGGTCAAAATCACGATGCGCGTAAGGCGGGCCCGGGTACTCTTTTAGTCTTAAAGTAAAGTGGGGCTATATCTCCTCCCAGAAGCTCGAAAATGAGCGTTCAAAAAGCCTTGCTGTGTCCAGTTTACTGCAGACCAAGTACGTTGGGGGTCAGTTTAGAGTCCCCGGGAATGGAACATATCCCCCAAGTTCCTGGAAATCGAGCCGAAGTTGGTCAAAATCACGACGCGCGTACGCGGTCTCGGCTACTCTTTCAGTCTTAAAGTGAAGTGGGGCAATATTTCGCCCCAGAAGCACGAAGCTGAGTCTTTAAAAAGTTTTGCTGTGTCAATTTCACTGCAAACCAAGGCCATCAGGAGTTAGTATAGAGACCCAGGGAGTGGAAAATATCCCCCAAATTCCGGGAAATTTAGCCTAAGTTTGTCAAAATCACCATGGGCGTAAGACGGTCTTGGCTAATCTTTCAGTCTTTAAGTGAAGTGGGGCTATATTTCGCCCCAGAAGCTCGAAAGTGAGCGTTCAAAAAGTTTTCCCTTGTCAAGTTCACTTCAAACGAAGGTGATCGGGAGTTAGTTTAGGGTCCCCAGGACTGCAAAATATCCCCCAAGTTCAGGGATATCGATCCGAAGTTGGTTAAAATCACGATTCGCGAAACGCGGGTCGGCTATTGTTGCAGTCTTAAAGTGAAGTGGGGCTATATTTCAGCCCAGAAGCTCGAAAGTGACCGTTTAAAAAGTTACGCTTCGTGCATTTAACTGCAAAAAAAGGCCATCAGGAGTTATTTTAAAGTCCCCCGGACTGGAATATATCCCCCAAGTTCCGGGAAATCGAGCTGAATTTGATCAAAATCACGATGTCTGTAAGGCGGTCTCGGCTATTCTTTCAGTCTTGAAGTGAAGTGGGGCGATATTTTGGCGCAGAAGCTCGAAGTTTTGCTGTGTACATTTCATTGCAAACCAAGGCCATCAGGAATTAGTTTAGAGTCCACAGAACTGGAAAATATTCTCTAAGTTCCGGCCAATCGAGCCGAAGTTGGTCAAAATCACGATACGCGTAAGGCGGACTCGGCTCATCTTTCACTCCTCAAGTGAAGTGGGGCTATATTTCGGCCCCGAAGCTCGAAACTCTGCTTTCAAAAACTTTTACTGTTTCAATTTCATCCCAAAACAAGGTCATCAGCACTTAGTTTATAGTCCCCGGGACTAGAAAATATCCCCCAAGTCCCGGAAAATCAAGCCGAAGATGGTCAAAATCACGATGCGCGTAAAGCGGTCTCGGCAACTCTTTAAGTCTTAAAGTGAAGTGGGGTTATATTTCGGCCCAGAAGGTCCAAAGTGAGCGTTCAAAAAGTTTTCTGTGTCCATTTCACTGCAAAGCAAGGCCATCAGGAGTTACTTTAGAGTCCCCGGGACTGGAAAATATCCCCCAAGTTGCGGAAAATCAAGCCAAAAATGGGCAAAATCACGATGCGCGTAAGACGGATTCGGCTACTCTTTCAGGCTTAAAGTGAAGTGGGGCTATATTCGGCTCAGAAGCTTGAAGGTGAGCGTTTAAAATGTTTTGCTCTGTCCATTTCAATGCAAACCAAGGCGATCGGGAGTTAGTTTTTAGTCTCTGGGACTGAAAAATATCCCACAAGTTCCGGCAAATTGAGCCAAAGTTGCTCAAAATCACGATGCGCGTAAGGCCGTTTAGTCTCCTTTTTCAGTCTTAAAATGAAGTGGGGCTATATTTCGACCTAGAAGCTCGGCACCGAGCGTGCGCTTATTTAATCCGTGTCGATTTCACTGAGACCTAAGGCAATCAGGAGTTAGTTTAGAGCTCCCAAAGCTAGAAACTATCCCCCAAGTTCCGGGAAATCGAGCCATAGAGGCTCAAAATCACGATGCGCGTAAGGCGGTCTCGTGTACTCTTTCAGCCTTAAAATGAAATGGGCTATATTTCGGCCCAGCAGCTCGAAAGTGAGCGTTCAAAAAGTTTTCCTGTGTCCATTGCTCGGCCAACCAAGGCAATCAGGAGTTAGTTTAGAGTCTCCGGGACTGGAAAATGTCCCCCCAGTTCCAGGAAATGGAGCCGAACTTCGTAAAAATCACGATGCGCTTAAGACGGTCTCGGCTACTCTTTAAGTCTTAAAGTGAAGTGGGGCTATGTGTTGGCCCAGAAGCTTTAAAGTGAGCGTTGAAAAAGTTTTGCCGTTTCAGTTTTACTGCAAACCAAGGCAATCAGGAGTTAGTTTAAAGTTGCCGGGTCTGGAAAATATCCCCCAAGTTCCGGGAAATCGAGGCGTAGTTTGCCAAAATCACGATTCGCATAAGGCGGTCTCGGCTACTCTTTCAGTCTTAAAGTGAAGTGGGGCTAAACTTTTTGGCCCAGAAGCTGGAAAGTCAGCGTTCAAAAAGTTTTCCTGTTTCAATTTCACTCCAAACCAAGACAAGCAGGAGTTAGTTTAGAGTTCATGGGACCGGAAAATATCCCCCAAGTTTCCGAAAATCGAGCTTAAGTTAGTCAAAATTATGATGCGCGTTAGGCGGCCTCGGCTACTCTTTCAATCTTAAAATGAAGTGGGGCTAAACTTTTGGGCCCAGAAGCTGGAAAGTCAACGTTCAAAAAGTTTTCCTGTTTCAATTTCACTCCAAACCAAGACAAGTAGGAGTTAGTTTAGATTCCTCGGGACTGGAAAATATCCCCCAAGTTTCCGAAAATCGAGCTTAACTTAGTCAAAATTACGATGCGCGTAAGGTGGCCTCGGCTACTCTTTCAATCTTAAAATGAAGTGGGGCTAAACTTTTTGGCCCAGAAGCTGGAAAGTCAGCGTTCAAAAAGTTTTGCTGTTTAAATTTCACTCCAAACCAAGACAAGCAGGAGTTAGTTTAGGGTCGCCAGGACTTGAAAATATCCCCGAAGTTCCGGGAAATCAACCCGAAGTTTGTCAAAATCACGATCCCCGTAAGGCGGTCTCGGCTACCCTTTTAGTGTTAAAGTAAAGTGGGGCTATATTTTGGCCCAGAAGCTGGAAATTGAGCGTTCAAAAAGTTTTGCTGTGTCCATTTTACTGCAAATCAAGGCCATCAGGAATTAGTTCAGAGTCCTCAGAACTGGAATATATCCCCTAAGTTCCGGCAAATCGAGCCGAAGTTGCTCAAAATCAGGATGCCCGTAAGTCGGTCTCGGCTACTCTTTCAGTCTTCAAGTGAAGTGGGCCTCTACTTCGGTCCAGAACCTCGAAAGTGTGCGTTCAAAAACTTTTGCTGTGTAAATTTCACTGCAAACCATGGCCATCAGGAGTTAGTTTAGAGTACGCGGAAGTAGAAAATATCCCCCCAGCTCCGGGAAATCAAGCCCAAGTTGGTCAAAATCACGATCCGCGCAAGGCGGTCCCCGCTACTCTTTCAGTCTTAAAGTGAAGTTGCGCTATATTTCGGCCTAGAGGCTCGAAAGTGCGCATTCGAAAAGTTCTGCTGTGTCCATTTCACTGCAAAGCAAGGCCATCAGGTGTTAGTTTAGAACCCTTGGGACTAGAAAATATTTCCCAAGTTCCGGCAGATCGAGCCGAAGTTGGTCAAAGTCACGATGCGTGTAAGGCGCTCTCGGTTAGTCTTTCAGTCTTAAAGTGAAGTTGGGCTATAGTTGGGCCAAGAAGCTCGAAAGTGCGCGTTCAAAAAGTTTTGCTCTGTGCCTTTCACTGGAAACCAAGGCCGTCAGGAGTTAGTTTAGAGTCCCCGGGAGTGGAAAATATTCTCCAAGTTCCAGGAAATCGCGCCGAAGTTGATCAAAATCACCATGCGCGTAACGGGCTCTCGGCTGTAAATAATAATAATAATAATAATAATAAAATATTTATATAGCGCCAATATCCTAAAAGTTCAAAAGCACTTCTTTCAGTCTTAAATTTAAGTAGGGCTATATTTCGGCTCTGAAGCTCGAAGGTGAGCGTTCAGAATGTTTTGCTCTGTTCATTAAACTGCAAACCAAGGTCATCGGGAGTTAGTTTAGCGTCCCCGTCCCCGTCGCCAACTTCCGGGAAATCGAGCAAAAGTGGCCCAAAATCACGATGCGCGTAAGGCGGTCTCGGCTACTCTTTCAGTCTTAAAATTTAGGGAGGCTATATCTCGACCTAGAAGCTCGAGACCGGGCGTGCGCTAATTTTACCTGTGTCCATTTCAGTGACGTCGTAGGCGATCAGGTGTTAATGTAGAGTCCTTGGGACTGGAAAATATTTCCCAAATTCTGGCAGATCGAGCCAAAGTTGTTCAAAATCACGATGCGCGTAAGGCGGTCTCGGCTACTCTTTCAGTCTTAAAATCAAGTGGGGCTATATTTCGGCCGAGAAGCTCGACACCGTGCGTGCGCTCCTTTTGCCTGTGTACATATCACTGAAAACTAAGTTCATCATGAGTTAGCATAGAGTCCTCGGGACTGGAAAATATTCCCCGAATTCCGGCAAATCGAGCCAAAGATGCTCAAAATCAAGATGCGAGTAAGGCGGTCTCGGCTAATCTTTCACTCTAAATATTAAGTGGGTCCATATTTCGGTTCTACAAGCTTGACACCGAGCGTGCGCTCCTTTTGCCTGTGTCCTTTTCACTAAGAACTAAGTCCATCAGGAGATAGTTTAGAGTCCTCGAGACTGGAAACTATCCTCCAAGTTTCGGCAAATTGAGCAATAGTTTCTTAAAATTACGATAAGCATACGGCAGTTTCCTTTACGCTTTCAGTCTTAAAATGAAGTGGGGCTTTATTTCGACCATGAAGCTCGACAGGCAGCGTGCGCTCCTGTTACCTGTAACTATTTTACTGAAAACTAAGGTTATCAGGAGTTAGGGTAGAGTCCCCGGGACTGGAAAATATCCCCCAAGTTTTCGCAGATCGAGCCATAGTGGCTAAAAATTTCGATGCGCTTAAGGCGGTTTCGTCTACCCTTTCAGTCTTAAAATAAAGTGGGGCTAGATCTCGGCCTACAACCTGGAAACCTAGCGTGCGCTCCTTTTACTTGTGCCCATTTCACTGAAAACCAAGGCAATCAGGAGTTAGTTTAGAGCTTCCGGGACTGGAAAATATCCCCCAAACCCCGAGAAATCAAGCTGAAGTTGGACAAATTTACCATGCGCGTAAGGCGGACTCGGCTACTCTTTTAATCTTAAAGTGAAGTGGGGTTATATTTCGGCCCAGAAGCTCGAAAGTGAACGTTCAAAAAGTTTGTCTGTGTCCATTTCACTGAAAACCAAGGCCATCAGGAGTTAGTTTGGAGTGCCCGGGACTGGGAATTATTTTCCAACTTCCGGGAAATCGAGCCGAAGTAACCCAAAATCACCATGTGCGTAAGGCAATCTCGGCTACTCTTTCAGTCTTAAAGTGAACTAGGGCTATATTTCGGTCCAGAAGCTCGAAAGTGAGCCTACAAAAAGTTTTGCTCTCTCAGTTTAACTGAAAACCAAGGCCATCGTGAGTTAGTTTAGAGTCCCCGGGACTGAAAAATATTCCTTAAGTTCCGGAAACTCGAGCCGAAGCTGGTCAGAATCACGATGCGCCTAAGGCGGTCTCGGCTACTCTTTCAGTTTTAAAGTGAGGTGGGGCCATATTTCTCCGCAGAATTTCCAAAGTATGCGTTCAAAAAGTTGGCTGTGTCCATTTCACTGCAAACCAAGGCCATCAGGAATTACTTTAGAGTCCTTGGGACTGGAATATATCCCCGAAGTTTCGGGAAATCTAGCCGAAGTTGGTCAAAACCACCATGCGCGTAAGACGGTCTCGGCTACTCTTTCAGTCTTAAAGTGAAGTGGGGCTATATTTCGGCTCAGAAGCTCGAACGGGAGCGTTCAAAAAGTTTTGCTCTCTCCATTTCAATGCAAACCAAGGCAATCAGGAGTTACTTTAGAGTCCCCGGTACCGGATAATATCCCCCATTTCCCGGGAAATCGAGCCAAAGTTGGTCACAATCAGGATAAGCGTAAGGCGGTCTTGGCTACTCTTTCATTCTTAAAGTAAACTGGGGCAATATTTCCGCCCAGAAGCTTGAAAGTGAGCGTTCAGAAAGTTTTGCTGTGTCCATTTCACTCCAAAGCAGGGCCATCAGAAGTTACGTTAGAGTCCGCGGGACTGTAAAATATCCCCCAATTTCCGGGAAATCGAGCCGAAGTTGGTCAAAATTACGATGCGCGTAAGCCGGTCTCGGCTACTCTTTCAATCTTAAAGTAAGGTGGAGTTATATTTCGGCCCATAAGCTGCAAAGTGAGCGTTCAAAAAGTTTTGCTGTGTCCATTTTACTGCAGAGCAAGGACGTCGGAGGCCAGTTTAGAGTCCCCGGGAATGGAAAATATCCCCCAACTTCCGAGAAATTTAGCCAAAGTTAGTCCAAATCACGACCCGCGTAGTTCCGGGAAATCGAGCCCAAGTTGGTCAAAATCACGATGCGCGCAAGGCGGTCTCAGCTATTCTTTCAGTCCTAAAGTGAAGTTGGGCTATATTTTAGGCCAGTAGCTCGAAGACAACTGTTCAAAAAGTTTTGCTGTGTCCATTTCACTGCAAACCAAGACGATCAGGAATAAGTTTAGAGTCCACAGAACTGGAAACTATTCCCTAATTTCCGGGAAATCGAGCCGAAGTTGGTGAAAATCACGATGCGTTGAAGGCGTTCTTTGCTACTCTTTACGTCTTAAAGTGAAGTGGGGCTATATTTCGGCCTAGAGGCTAGACACCGAGCGAGCGCTCCTTTTATCTGTGTCCATTTTAGTAAAAATTATAGCCATCAAAAGTTAGTTTAGAGTCCCCGGGACTGTAAAATATCAACCAAAATCCGGCAAACCAACCAAAGTTGCTGAAAATCACGATGTGCGTAAGAGTTTATGCTAATCTTACCGTTTTAAATTAAAGTGGGGCTTTATTTCGGCCTAGAAGCTCCACGCCTAGCGTCCGCTTCGTTTACCTCTGTCCTTTTCACTTAATAATACGGCAATCAGGAGTTAGTTTAGAGTTCCCGGGACTGAAAAATATCCCCCTAGTCCCCGCAAATCCAGCCAAAGATGCTCAAAAATCACCATTCGCGTAAGGCGGTCTCGGCTACTCTTTTAGTCTTAAAATGAAGTGGGGCTATATTTCGGCCTAGAAGCTCGACCCCTAGCTCTCGCTTCTTTAACCTGTGTCTATTTCAGCAAAAATAAAGACATCAGGGTTTAGTTTAGAGATTCCGGCACTGGAAAATATCCCCCAATTTCCGGAGATTCGAGCCAAGTTGATCAAAATCACCATGCCCGTAAGGCGGTCTCGGCTACTCTTTCAGTCTTAAAGTGAAGTGGGGCAATATTTCGGCCTAGAAGCTCTAAAGTGAGTGTTTAAAAAGGTTTTGCTGTGTCAATTTCACTGCAAACCAAAGCCACCAGGAATTCGTTTAGAGACCCAGGAAGTGGAAAATATCCTCCAAATTCCGGGAAATTTAGCCGAAGTTGGTCAAAATCACCATGCGCGTAAGGCGGTCTCGGCTAATCTTTCAGTCTTAAAGTGAAGTGGGGCTATATTTCTGCCCAGAAGCTCGAAAGTGACCGTTCAAAAGGTCTTCCTGTGTCAATTTCACTGCAAACAAAGGCGAGCAGAAGTTAGGTTAGAGTCCCAGGGACTGGAAAATATCCTGTAAGTGCGGGAAAATGGGGACAAAGGTTGTCAAAATGAAGATACGCGTAAGGCCGTCTCGGCTATTCGTTCAGTCTTAAAGTGAAGTGAGGCTCTACTTTGGCCCAGAAGGTCCAAAGTGAGCGTTCAAAAAAACTGCTGTGTCCATTTCACTGCAAACCAAGGCAATCAGGAGATAGTTTAGAGACCCCGAGACTTGAATATATCCCCTAAGTTCCGGGAAATCGAGCCAAAGTTTGTCAAACTCACGATGCGCGTAAGACGCACTCGGCTACTCTTTCTATCTTAAAATAGAGTGGGGCTATATTTCGGCCCAGAAGCTCGAAGGTGAGCGTTCAAAATGTTTTCCTCTGTCTATTTCAATACAAACCAAGGCGATCAGGGGTTAGTTTAGAGTCCTCGGGACTGTAAAATACCCCCCAAGTTCCTAGAAATCGATCCGAAGTTGGTCAAAATCACGGTGCGCGTAAGGCGGTCTCGGCTACTCTTTCAGTCTTAAAGTGAAGTGTGGTTATATTTCGGCAAAGAAGGTCGAAAGTGAGCGTTGAAAAAGTTATGCTGTGCCCAATTCACTGCAAAGCAAGGCAATAAGGTATTAGTTTAGAGTCCGCTGGATTTGAAAATATCCCCCAAGTTGCGGGAAATCGAGCTTGAGCTGGTCAAAATCACGATGCGCGTAAGGCGGTCTCGGCTACTCTTAAAGTCTTAAAGAGAAGTGGGGCTATATTTGGGCCCAGAAGCTCGAAGGTGAGCGTTGAAAATGTTTTCCTATGTCCATTTCAATGCAAACCTAGGCCATCAGGAGTTCGTTTAGAGTCCCCGGGACTAAAAAAATATTCCCCAAGTTGCGGGAAATCGAGCGGAAGTTGGTGAAAATCACCATGCGCGTAAGGCGCTCTCGCTTACTCTTTCAGTCTTAAAGATAAGTGGGGCTATATTTGGGCCAAGAAGCTCGAAAGTGAATGTTCAAAACGTTTTGCTGTGTCAATTTCAATGCGAACCAAGGCCATCAGGAGTTACTTTAGAGTCCGCGGGACTAAAAAATATTCCCCAAGTTCCGGGAAACCGAGCCGAAGTTGGTCAAAATCACGATGCGCGTAAGGCGGGCTCGGCTACTCTTTTAGTCTTAAAGTAAAGTGGGGCTATATCTCGTGCTAGAAGCTCGATAATGGGCGTTCAAAAAGCCTTGCTGTGTCCAGTTTACTGCAAACCAAGGACGTCGGGGTTCAGTTTAGAGTCCACGGGAATGGAACATATCCCCCAAGTTCAGGGAAATTTAGCCGAAGTTGGTCAAAATCACGACGCGCGTACGCGGTCTCGGCTACTCTTTCAGTCTTAAAGTGAAGTGAGGCAATATTTCGCCCCAGAAGCTCGAAACTGAGTGTTTAAAAAGTTTTGCTGTGTCAATTTCACTGCAAACCAAGGCCATCAGGAGTTAGTATAGAGACCCAGGGAGTGGAAAATATTCCCCAAATTCCGGGAAATTTAGCCGAAGTTTGTCAAAATCACCATGGGCGTAAGACGGTCTTGGCTAATCTTTCAGTCTTAAAGTGAAGTCGGGCTATATTTCGCCTCAGAAGCTCGAAAGTGAGCGTTCAAAAAGTTTTCCCTTGTCAAGTTCACTTCAAACCAAGGTGATCAGGAGTTAGTTTAGGATCCCCAGGACTGGAAAATATCCCCCAAGTTCCGGGATATCGATCCGAAGTTGGTCAAAATCACGATTCGCGAAACGCGAGCTCGGCTATTGTTGCAGTCTTAAAGTGAAGTGGGGCTATATTTCAGCCCAGAAGCTCGAAAGTGACCGTTTAAAAAGTTACGCTTCTTGCGTTTAACTGCAAAAAAAGGCCATCAGGAGTTATTTGAAAGTTCCCCGGACTGGAAAATATCCCCCAAGTTCCGGGAAATCGAGCTGAATTTGATCAAAATCACGATCTCTGTAAGGCGGTCTCGGCTATTCTGTCAGTCTTCAAGTGAAGTGGGGCTATATTTTGGCGCAGAAGCTCGAAGATGAGCGTTCAAAAAGTTTTGCTGTGTCCATTTCATTGCAAACCAAGGCCATCAGGAATTAGTTTAGAGTCCACAGAACTGGAAAATATTCACTAAGTTCCGGCCAATGGAGCGAAAGTTTGTCAAAATCACGATGCGCGTAAGGCGGACTCGGCTCATCTTTCACTCCTAAAGTGAAGTGGGGCTATATTTCGCCCCAGAAGCTCGAAACTCTGCTTTCAAAAACGTTTGCTGTTTCAATTCCACTCCAAAACAAGGACATCAGGAGTTAGTTTATAGTCCCCGGGACTAGAAAATATCTCCCAAGTCCCGGGAAATCAAGCCGAAGTTGGTCAAAATCACGATGCGCGTAAGACGGTCTCGGCTACTCTTTCAGGCTTAAAGTGAAGTGGGGCTATATTCGGCTCAAAAGCTTGAAGGTGAGCGTTTAAAATGTTTTGCTCTGTCCATTTCAATGCAAACCAAGGCGATCGGGAGTTAGTTTACAGTCCCTGGGACTGAAAAATATCCCACAAGTTCCGGCAAATTGAGCCAAAGTTACTAAAAATCATGATGCGCGTAAGGCCGTTTCGTCTATTTTTTCAGTCTTAAAATGAAGTGGGGCTATATCTCGACCTAGAAGCTCGGCACCGAGCGTGCGCTAATTTCATCTGTGTCGATTTCACTGAAAACTAAGGCAATCAGGAGTTAGTTTAGAGCTCCCAAAGCTGGAAACTATCACCCAAGTTCCGGGAAATCGAGGCGTAGTTTGTCAAAATCACGATTCGCATAAAGCGGTCTAGGCTACTCTTTCAGTCTTAAAGTGAAGTGTGCTATATTTTGGCCCAGAAGCTCGCACAAGAGCGTTAAAAAATATTTCCTGTGTCCATTTCACAGCAAAGCAAGGACATCAGGAGTTAGTTTAGAGTCCCCGAGACTTGAAAATATCTCCCAAGTTTCCGAAAATCGAGCTTAAGTTGGTCAAAATTAGGATGCGCGTAAGGCGGCCTCGGCTACTCTTTCAATCTTAAAATGAAGTGGGGCTAAACTTTTGGGCCCAGAAGCTGGAAAGTCAGCGTTCAAAAAGTTTTGCTGTTTCCATTTCACTCCAAACCAAGACAAGCAGGAGTTAGTTTAGAGTCCCCGAGACTGGAAAATATCCCCCAAGTTCCGGGAAATCAACCCGAAGTTTGTCAAAATCACCATGCGCGTAAGGCGGTCTCGGCTACCCTTTTAGTGCTAAAGTAAAGTAGGGCTATATTTTGGCCCAGAAGCTCGCAATTGAGCGTTCAAAAAGTTTTGCTGTGTCCATTTTACTGCAAACTAAGGCCATCAGGAATTAGTTTAGAGTCCTCAGAACTAGAATATATCCATTAAGTTCCGGGAAATCGAGCCAAAGTTGCTCAAAATCAGGATGCGCGTAAGTCGGTCTCGGCTACTCTTTCAGTCTTCAAGTGAAGTGGGGCTTTATTTCGGTCCAGAACCTCGAAAGTGTTCGTTCAAAAACTTGAGCTGTGTAAATTTGACTGCAAACCATGGCCATCAGGAGTTAGTTTAGAGTCCCCGGGAGTGGAAAATACTCCCCAAGTTCCCGGAAATCGTGCCGAAGTTGATCAAAATCAGGATGCGCGTAACAAGCTCTCGGCTATTCTTTCAGTCTTAAATTTAAGTAGGGCTATATTTCGGCCCCGAAGCTCGAAGGTGAGCGTTCAGAATGTTTTGCTGTGTTCATTAAATTGGAAACCAAGGTCATCGGCAGTTAGTTTAGCGTCCCAGGGACTTTAAATTATTCGCCAACTTCCGGGAAATCGAGCAAAAGTGGCCCAAAATCACGATGCGCGTAAGGCGGTCTCGGCTACTCTTTCAGTCTTAAAATTAAGGGGGCCTATATTTCGACCTAGAAGCTCGACACCGTGCGTGCGCTCCTTTTGCCTGTGTACATATCACCTAAAACTAAGTTCATCATGAGTTAGCATAGAGTCCTTGGGACTGGAAAATATTCCCCAAATTCCGGCAAATCGAGCCAAAGATGCTCAAAATCAAGATGCGAGTAAGGCGGACTCGGCTACTCTTTCACTCTGAAAATGAAGTGGGGCCATATTTCTGTTCTACAAGCTTGACACCGAGCGTGCGCTCCTTTTGCCTGTGTCCTTTTCACTAAGAACTAAGTCCATCAGGAGATAGTTTAGAGTCCTCGAGACTGGAAACTATCCTCCAAGTTTCGGCAAATTGAGCCATAGTTTCTTAAAATTACGATAAGCGTACGGCAGTTTCCTTTACTCTTTCAGTCTTAAAATGAAGTGGGGCTTTATTTCGACAAAGAAGCTCGACAGGGAGCGTGCGCTCCTGTTACCTGTGACTATTTTACTGAAAACTAAGGTTATCAGGAGTAAGGTTAGAGTCCCCGGGACTGGAAAATATCCCCCAAGGTTTGGCAGATCGAGCCATAGTGGCTAAACATTTCGATGCGGTTAAGGCGGTTTCGTCTACCCTTTCAGTCTTAAAATAAAGTGGGGGTAGATTTCGGCCTACAACATGGAAACCTAGCGTGCGTTCCTTTTACCTGTGTCCATTTCACTGAAAACCAAGGCAATCAGGAGTTAGTTTTGAGCTTCCGGGACTGGAAAATATCCCCCAAACCCCGAGAAATCAAGCCGAAGTTGGACAAATTTACCATGCGCGTAAGGCGGTCTCGGCTACTCTTTCAGTCTTAAAGTGAAGTGGGGCTATATTTCGGCCCAGAAGCTCGAAAGTGAACGTTCAAAAAGTTTGGCTGTGTCCATTTTACTGAAAACCAAGGCCATCAGGGATTAGTTTAGAGTGCCTGGGACTGGGAATTATTTCCCAACTTCCGGGAAATCGAGCCGAAGTAACCCAAAATCACGATGCGCGTAAGGCAATCTCAGCTACTCTTTCAGTCTTAAAGTGAAGTAGGGCTATGCTTCGGCCCAGAAGCTCGAAAGCGAGCGTTCAAAATGTTATCCTGTGTCCATTTCACTGCAAACCAAAGCCATCAGGATTTAGTGTAGAGTCCCCGGAACTGGAAAATATCCCCCAAGTTCCGCGAAATTGAGACGAAGTTGGTCAAAATCACGATGCCCGTAAGGCGGTCTTGGCTACTCTTTCAGTCTTAAAGTGAAGTAGGGCTATATTTCGGTCCAGAAGCTCGAAAGTGAGCCTTCAAAAAGTTTTGCTCTCTCAATTTAACTGAAAACCAAGGCTATCGTGAGTTAGTTTAGAGTCCTAGGGACTGAAAAGTATCCCTTAAGTTCCGGAATCTCGAGCCGAAGTTAGTCAAAATCACGATGCGCCTAAGGCGGTCTTGGCTACTCTTTCAGTTTTAAAGTGAAGTTGGGCTATATTTCTCCCCAGAATTTCGAAAGTATGCTTTCAAAAAAATTGGCTGTGTCCATTTCACTGCAAACTAAGGCCATCAGGAATTACTTTAGAGTCTTTGGGACTGGAATATATCCCCGAAGTTTTGGGAAATCTAGCCGAAGTTGGTCAAAACCACGATGCACGTAAGACGGTCTCGGCTACTCTTTCAGTCTTAAAGTAAAGTGGGGCTATATTTCGGCTCAGAAGCTCGAAGGCGAGCGTTCAAAAAGTTTTGCTCTCTCCATTTCAATGCAAACCAAGGCAATCAGGAGTTACTTTAGAGTCCCCGGTACCGGAAAATATCCCCCATTTCCCGGGAAATCGAGCCAAAGTTGGTCACAATCAGGATAAGCGTAAGGCGGTCTCCGCTACTCTTTCATTCTTAAAGTGAACTGGGGCAATATTTCCGCCCAGAAGCTTGAAAGTGAGCGTTCAGAAAGTTTTGCTGTGTCCATTTCACTCCAAAGCAAGGCGATCAGGAGTTACGTTAGAGTCTGCGGGACTGTAAAATATCCCCCAATTTCCGGGAAATCGAGCCAAAGTTGGTGAAAATTACGATGCGCGTAAGCCGGTCTCGGCTACTCTTTCAATCTTAAAGTAAAGTGAAGTTATATTTCGGCCCATAAGCTCGAAAGTGAGCGTTCAAAAAGTTTTGCTGTGTCCATTTTACTGCAGAGCAAGGACGTCGGGGGCCAGTTTAGAGTCCTCGGGAATGGAAAATATCCCCCAAGTTCCGGGAAATTTAGCCAAAGTTGGTCAAAATCAGCACGCGCGTACGGCGGTCTTGGCTACTCTTTCAGTCTTAAAGTGAAGTGGGGCAATATTGCGGCCCAGAACCTCGAAACTGTGTGTTTAAAGAGTTTTGCTGTGTCCATTTCACTCCAAAACAAGGCCATCACGACTTAGTTTAGCGTCCAAGGGACTGGAAATATCCCCCAAGTTACGGGAAATCCACCCGAAGTTAGTCAAAATCACGATGCGCTTAAGGGGGTGTCGGCTACTCTTTCAGGCTTAAGGTAAAGTGGGCTTAGATTTAACTCCAGAAGCTCCAAAGTAATGGTTCAAAAATTTTTGTCTCTATTTAACTCACATCTTAGACAATCAGGAGTGAGTTTAGAGACTTTGGGACTGGAAAATATCTCCCAAGTTTCGCCAGATCGAGCCGAAGATCCTCAAAATCACAATGCGCGTAAGGCGCTCCCGGCTACTCTTTGAGTCTTAAAAAGAAGTAGGGTTATATTTCGGCCAGCAAGCTCGGAAGTGCGCGTTCAAAATGTTTTCCTGTGTCCATTTCACTGGAAACCAAGGCCATCAGGAGTTAGTTTAGGGTCCCCGGGACTGGAAAATATCGGTCTATTTCCGGGAGATCGAGCCGAAGTATCCCAAAATCACGATGCGCCTAAGGCGGTCTCGGCCACTCTTTCAGTCTTAAAGTTAAGTGGGGTTATATTTCGACCCATAAGCTCGAAAGTGAGCGTTCAAAAAGTTTTGCTGTGTCCATTTAACTGCAAGCTAAGGCCATCGGAAGTTAGTTTAGCTTCCCCGGGAATTGCAAATATTCGCCAACTTCCGGGAAATCGAGCCGTAGTTGGTCAAAACTACGAAGCGCGTAAGGCGGTCTAGGCTACTCTTCCAGTCTTAAAGTGAAGTAGGGCTCTATTTCGGCCGAGAAGCTCGAAAGTGAGCGTTCAAAAAAAGGTGCTGTGTAAATTTCACTGCAAAACAAGGCCATCAGCAGTAAGTTTAGAGTCCCCGGGACTGCAATATATGCCCGAAGTTCCGGGAAATCGAACGGAAGTTGGTAAAAATCACGATGCGCGCAAGACGGTCTCGGCTACTCTTTCAATCTTAAAGTAAAGTGAGGCTATATTTCTGCCCAGAAGCTCGAAAGTGACCCTCTAAAAAGTTACGCTTTGTGCATTTAACTGCAAACCAAGGCCATCAGGAGTTAGTTTAAAGTCCCCCGGACTGGAAAATATCCCCCAAGTTCCGGCAAATCGAGCTGAACTTGGTCAAAATCACGATGCTCGTAAGGCGGCCTCGGCTACTATTTCAGTCTTAAAGTGAATTACGGTTGTATTTCGGCCCAGAAGCTCGCAACTGAGCGTTCAAAAAGTTTTCCTGCGTCCATTTAACTGCAAACCAAGGCCATCAGGAGTTAGTTCAGAGTCCCCGGGACTTGAAAATATCGCCAAAAGTCTAGAAAATCGAGCGGAAGTTGCTCAAAATCACGATGCGCGTAAGGCGGTCTCGCCTACTCTTTCAGTCTTAAAGTGAAGTGGGGCTATATTTCATCCAGGAAGCTCGAAAATAAGCGTTCAAAAAGTGTTACTGTGTTCATTTCACTGCAAACCAAGGCCATCAGGAGTTAGTTTAGACTCCTCGGGACTGGAAAATATCGCCCAAGTTTGGAGAAATCGAGCCGAATTTTGTTAAAATCACGATGCGCGTAAGGCGGTCTCGGCTACTCTTTCATTCTTAAAGTGAACTGGGGCTATGTTTCTGCCCAGAAGCTAGAAAGTGAAAGTTCAAAAAGTTTTGCTGTGTCTATTTCACCGCAAACGAAGCAACATCAGCAGATTGTTTACAGTGTCCGGGACATCAAAATATCCCCCGAGTCCCGCGAAATCAAGTCGAAGTTTGTCAAAATCACGATGCGCGTAAAGTAGTCTCGGCTACTTTTTTAGTCTTAAAGTGACGTGGCTCTATATTTCGGGCCAGAAGCTCGAAAGTGAGCGTTCAAAAAGTCTTGCCCTCTCAATTTAACTGAAAACCAAGGCCATCGTGAGTTAGTTTAGAGTCCACGGGACTGGAAAATATCCCTTAAGTTCTGGCAACTCAAGCCGAAGTTGCTCAAAATCACGATGCGTCTAAGGCGGTCTCGCGTATTATTTCAGTATTAAAGTGAAGTGGGGCTATATTTCGGCCCAGAATTTCGAAAGTGAGTGTTCAAAAAAATTTGCTGTGTCCATTTCAATGCAGACCAAGGCCATCAGGGGTTAGTTTACAGTCCTTGGGACTTGAATATATCCCCGAAGTTTCGGGAAATCGAGCTGAAGTTGGTCAAAATCACGATGCGCGTAAGACGGTCGCGGCTACTCTTTCAGTCTTAAACTGAGGTGGGGCTATATTTCGGCTCAGAAGCCCGAAGGGGAGCGTTGAGAAAGTTTTGCTCTCTCCATTTCAATGTAAACCAAGGCAATCAGGAGTTACTTTAGAGTCCCCGGTACCGGAAAATATTCCCCATTTCCCGGGAAATCGAGCCAAAGTTGGTCAAAATCACGATGCGCGTAAGGCGGTCTCGGCTATTCTTTCATTCTTAAAATGAACACGGGCTATATTTCGGCCCAGAAGCTCGAAAGTGAAAGTTCAAAAAGTTTTGCTGTGTCCATTTCACCGCGAACCAAGCCACATCAGGAGATAGTTTACAGTCTCCGGGACATCAAAATATCCCCCAATTTCCGGGAAATCGAGCCGAAGTTTGTCAAAATCATGATGCGCGTAAAGCAGTCACGGCTACTCTTTTAGTCTTAAAGCGACGTGACTGTATATTTCGGCGCAGAATTTCGAAAGTGAGCGTTCAAAAAGTTATGCTGTGCCCATTTCACTGCAAAACAAGGCCCTCAGGAAGCAGTTTACAGTCCCCGGAACTGGAAAATATCCCCCAAGTTCCGCGAAATCGAGACGAAGTTTGTCAAAATAACGATTCGCGTAAGGCGGTCTTGGCTACTCTTTCAGTCTTAAAGTGAAGTAGGGCTATATTTCGGTCCAGAAGCTCGAAAGTGAGCGTTCACAAAGTTTTCCTCTCTGAATTTCACTGAAAACCAAGGCCATCATGAGTTAGTTTAGAGTCCCCGGGACTGGAAAATATCTTTTAAGTTCAGGCAACTCAAGCCGAAGTTGGTCAAAATCACGATGCGCCTAACGCGGCCTCGGCTACTCTTTCAGTCTTAAAGTGAAGTGGGGCTCTATTTCGGCCCAGAAGCTCCAAAGTGAGCGCCAGAAAAAATTTGCTGTGTCCATTTCACCGCAAAGCAAGGCTACCAAGAGTTAGTTTAGAGTCCCCGGGACTGCAATATATTTCCCAATTTCTGGAAAATCGAGAAGACGTTGGTCAAAATCACGATGCGCGCAAGACGGTCTTGGCTAGTCTTTGAGTCTTAAAGTGAAGTGGGGCTATATTTCGGCCCAGAAGCTCAAAAGTGAGCGTTCAAAAAGTTTTGCTTTATCCATTTCAATGCAAACCAAGGCCTTCAGGGGTTACTTAAGAGTCTTTGGGACTGGAAAATATGCCCCAAGTTTAGGGAAATTTAGCCGAAGTTGGTCACAATCACGGTGCGCGTTAGGCGGTCTCGCTTACTGTTTCAGTCTTAAAGTGAAGTGAGTCTTTATTCCTACCCAGGAGCTTGAAAGTGAGCGTTGAAAAAGTTTCCCTGTGTTTATTTCACTGCAAACCAAAGCCATCGGGAGCTAGTTTAGAGTCCCCGGGACTGGAAAATATCCCCCAACTTCCGGGAAATCGAGCCGAAGTTGGTCAAAATCACGATTTGCGTAAGGTAGTCTCGGCTACTCTTTCAGTCTTAAAGTGAAGTGGGGCTATATTTCGGGCCAGAAGCCCGAAAGTGAGCGTTCAAAAAGTTTTGCTGTATTCATTTCACTGCCAACCAAAACCATCAGGAGTTAGTTTAGCGTCCCCGGGACAAGAAAATATGGACCAAGGTCCGGGAAATTGAGCCGAGGTTGGTCAAAATCACGATGCCCCTAAAGTGGTCTCGGCTACTCTTCCTGTCTTAAAGTGAAGTGGGGCTATATTTCGGGCCAGAAGCCCAAAAGTGAGCGTTCAAAAAGTTTCGCTGTGTCCATTTCACTGAAAACCAAGACAAGCAGGAGTTAGTTGAGAGTCCCCGGGACTGGAAAATATCCCCCAAGTTCCGGGAAATCAACCCGAAGTTTCTCAAAATCACGATGCGCGTAAGGCGGTCTCGGCTACTCTTTCAGTGTTAAAGTAATGGGGGGCTATATTTTGGCCCAGAAGCTCGAAATTGAGCGTTCAAAAAGTTTTGCTGGGTCCATTTTACTCCAAACCAAGGCCATCAGGAATTAGTTTAGAGTCCTCAGAACTGGAATATATCTCCTTAGTTCCGGCAAATCGAGCCGAAGTTGCTCAAAATCACGATGCACGTAAGGCGGTCTCGGCTACTCTTTCAGTCTTCAAGTCAAGTGGGGTTCTATTTCGCTCCAGAAGCTCGAAAGTATGCGTTCAAAAACTTTTTTCTGTTTCCGTTTCACTGCAAACCAAGACCAGCACGAGTTAGTTTAGAATCCCCGGGACTGGAAAATATTTCGCAAGTTCCGGGAAATCGAGCCGAAGTTGATCAAAATCACCATGCGCGAAACGTGGTTTCGGCTACTGTTTCAGTCTTAAAGTGAAGTATGGCTATATTTCGGCCCACAACCTGGAAAGTGAGCGTTCAAAAAGCTTTGCTTTGTCCATTTCACTGCAAAACAAGGCCATCGGCACCTAGTTTAGCGTCGGCACCTAGATCGACTACTCTCTGCAGGCAAATGAAAAAGACGATTGCTTGCAGAAATACTATGCTTTAATCACGAAATCTCTGTCCTTACAAAACATGGCGGCCAACTGTAGGATTCTATTAACCACGAGGCAACCACCAGCATTGCAGGCGCGCACAAGAAACCTGAACATACTACATGTATGACACAATGAATTCTAATGTAACGCAAAAACTCGCAGTGTTCAAGTTACGCAAAACTCGCAGTGTTCAAGTGTCTAGAGGGCCTTCAAGAGGGCCTTTTGCAATGTCATTTACACCACATTCACCCTGTCCTTTAAAGATTAAGTCTAACTACAGGACGACGAACTCGTTGGGAGCGACGTACAGGTTCTGAATTCAGTACTGGTGTAAGTTCAGGTTCAAGTTCAGGTTCGGGCACAGACGATGGTTCTGCATCAGGCGTAACACTCACATGTGTGTCAAGGGGCAAGTTCTCTGCTTCCTCTGGAATACATTCTGGTGCTGGCTGCAAGGTGCTTTGTGGCCACTGTCGTCTCCCTACCGTCAGGATAGCGCACATGCGCATAGTGAGGGTTTTCCCCACTTCACTTTAAGACTGAAAGAGTAGCCGACCCCACCTTACGCACATCGTGATTTTGACCAACGTCTTGTCGCTTTTCCGGAACTTGGGAAATACATTCCACTGCCGGGGACTCTAAACTAACTCCTGATAGCCTTGGTTTGCAGTGAAATAGACACAGTAATTTTTTTTGAGCTTTGAGCTTGTGGGCCGAAATAGAGCCCCACTTCACTTTAAGACCGAAGGAGTAGCCGACACCGTCTTAATTCCACCGTGATTTTGACCAACTTCGGCTCGATTTGCCGGAACTTGGGGGATATTTTCCAGTCCTGGGGACTCTAAACTAACTCCTGATTGTCTTGGTTTTCAGTGAAATTGACACAGCGAAACTTTTTGAACGCTCACTCTCGAGCTTCTGGACCGAAATATACCCCGACTTTACTTTAAGACTAAAAGAGTAGCCGAGACCGTCTTACGCGCATCGTGATTTTGACCAACGTCTTGTCGATTTTCCGGAACTTGGGAAATACATTCCACTTCCGGGGACTCTAAACTAACTCCTGATAGCCTTGGTTTGCAGTGAAATAGACACAGTAATTTTTTTTGAGCTTTGAGCTTGTGGGCCGAAATAGAGCCCCACTTCACTTTAAGACCGAAGGAGTAGCCGACACCGTCTTAATTGCACCGTGATTTTGACCAACTTCGGCTCGATTTGCCGGAACTTGGGGGATATTTTCCAGTCCCGGGGACTCTAAACTAACTCCTGATTGTCTTGGTTTTCAGTGAAATTGACACAGCGAAACTTTTTGAACGCTCACTCTCGAGCTTCTGGACCGAAATATACCCCGACTTTACTTTAAGACTAAAAGAGTAGCCGAGACCGTCTTACGCGCATCGTGATTTTGACCAACGTCTTGTCGATTTTCCGGAACTTGGGAAATACATTCCACTTCCGGGGACTCTAAACTAACTCCTGATTGTCTTGGTTTTCGGTGAAATTGACACAGCGAAACTTTTTGAACGCTCACTCTCGAGCTTCTGGACCGAAAGATAGCCCCACTTTACTTTAAAACTGAAAGAGTAGCCGAGACCGTCTTGCGCAAATCGTGATTTTGACCATGTTCGGGTCGGTTTTCCGGAACTTGGGGGATATATTCCATTTCCACGGGCTCTAAACTAACTGCTGATGGCCTTGGTTTTTAGTGAAATGGAAAAAGGAAAGCTTTTTGAACACTCTGTTTGTAGCTTCTGGTCCGAAATAGAATCCCACTTCACTTTCAGACTGAAATAGTAGCCGAGACCGCCTCACGTGCATCGTGAGTTAGACCAAGTCAGCTCGATTTCATTCAACTTTTGGGATATTTTCCAGTCCGGGGGACTCTAAACTAACTCGGGATGGCCTTGGTTTGCACTGAAATGCGCAGGCATAGCTTTTTGAACGCCCACTTTGGAGCTTGTGGGCCGAAATATAGCCCCACTTCACTTTAAGACTGAAAGAGTAGCCGAGATCGTCTTACGCGCATCGTGATTTTGACCATTTTCGGATCGATTTCTCGGAACTTGGGGGATATTTTTCAGTCCCGGGGACTCTAGACTAACTCCTGATCGCCTTGCTTTGCATTGAAATGGACAGAGCAAAACTTTTTGAACGCTCCCTTTCGAACTTGTGGGCCGAAATATAGCCACACTTTACTTTAAGACTGAAACAGTAGCCGAGACCGCATTTCGCGCATCGTGATTTTGATCAACTTCGGCTCGCTTTCCCGGAACTTGGGGAATATTTTCCACTCCCGGGGACCCTAAACTAACTTTGATGGCTTTGGTTTGCAGTGAAATGCACACAGCAAAAGTTTTTGAACGCTCACTTTCAAGCTTCTGGACAGAAATATAGTCTGACTTTACTTTAAGACTGAAAGAGTAGCCGAAGCCGCCTTACGTATATCGTAATTTTGACGAACTTCGAATGGATTTCCCGGATTTTGGCGTATATTTTCCAGTCCCTTGTACGCTAAACTAAGTCCTGATGGCCTTGTTTTGAAGTGAAATGGACACAGCAAAACTTTTTGAACGCTCACTTTCTAGCTTGTGGGCCGAAATATAGGCACACTTGACTTTAAGACTGAAACAGTAGCCGAGACCACGTTAGGCGCATCATGAATTTGATCAACTTCGGCTCCAATTCCCGGGACTTGGGGGATACTTTCCAGTCCCGGGGACTCTAAACTAACTCCTGATGGTCTTGGTTTGCATTGAAATGGACAGCAAATTTTTTGAAAGCACACTTTCGAGATTCTGGGCCAAAATATAGCCCCACTTGACTTAAGACTGAAAGAGTAGCCGAGACCGCCTTGCTCGCATCGTGAGTTTGAAAAACTTCGGGTCGATATTCCGGAACTTGGGGGAAATTTTCCAGTCCCAGGAACTCTAAACTAACTCCTGATGGCCTTGGTTTGCAGTGAAATGGACAGAGGAAAACTTTTTGAACGCTCACCTTCGAGCTTCCTGGCCGAAATAAAGCCCCACTTTACTTTAAGACTTAAACAGTAACCGAGACCACCCTACGGGCATTGTGATTTTGACAAACTTCGGGTGGATCTTCCGGAACTTGGGGAAGAATTTCCAGTGCCTTGGACGCTAAACTAAGTCCTCATGGCCTTGTTTTGCAGTGAAATGGACACAGCAAGACTTTTTGAACCATCACTTTCGAGCTTGTGGGCCGAACTATAGCCACACTTTACCCTAAGACTGAAACAGTACCCGAGACCGCATTTCGCTCATCGTGATTTTGACCAACTTCGGCTCGCTTTCCCGGACATTGGGGAATATTTTCCAGTCCCGGGAACCTTAAACTAACTTTTGATAGCCTTGGTTTGCAGTGAAATGCACACAGCAAAACTTTTTGAACGCTCACTTTCGAGCTTCTGGACAGAAATATAGCCCCACTTCACTTTAAGACTGAAAGGGTAGGCGAGACCGCTTTGGGAGCATCGTGATTTTGACCAACTTCAGCTCGATTTACCGGAACTTGGGGAATATTTTCCAGTCCCAGGGACGCTAAAGTGACTCGTGATGGCCTTGTTTTTCAGTCAAAGAACACAGCAAAACGTTTTGAACGCTCACTTTCGGGCTAGTGGGCCGAAATATAGCCCCACTTCACTTTAAGACTGAAACAGCAATAGATACCGCATTTCGCGCATCGTGATTTTGATCAACTTCGGTTCGATTCCCCGGAACTTGGGCAATATTTTTCAGTCCCGGGGACTCTAAACTAACCCCTGATGGCCTTGGTTTGCAGTGAAATGGACACAGCAAAACTTTTTGAACGCACACTTTCGGGCTTCTGGCCCGAGATATAGCCCCACTTCACTTTAAGACAGAAAGAGTAGCCGAGACCACTTTAGGGGCATCGTGATTTTGACCAACCTCGGCTCAATTTCCCGGACCTTGGTCCATATTTTCTTGTCCCGGGGACGCTAAACTAACTCCTGATGGTTTTGGTTTGCAGTAAAATGAACACAGCAAAACTTTTTGAACGCTCACTTTCGGGCTTCTGGCCCGAAATATAGCCCCACTTCACTTTAAGACTGAAAGAGTAGCCGAGACTACGTTACGCAAATCGTGATTTTGACCAACTTCGGCTCGATTTCCCGGAAGTTGGGGGATATTTTGCAGTCCCGGGGACTCTAAACTAGCTCCTGGTGGTTTTGGTTTGCAGTGAAATAAACAGAGGGAAACTTTTTGAACCCTCACTTTCAAGCTCCTGGACAGGAATAAAGCCTCACTTCACTTTAAGACTGAAACAGTAAGCGAGACCGTCTAACGCGCACCGTGATTTTGACCAACTTCGTCTCGATTTCGCGGAACTTGGGGGATATTTTCCAGTTCCGGGGACTGTAAACTACTTGCTGAGGGCCTTGCTTTGCAGTGAAATGGGCACAGCATAACTTTTTGAACGCTCACTTTCGAGCTTCTGCGCCGAAATATACAGCCACGTCACCTTAAGACTAAAAGAGTAGCCGAGACTGCTTTACGCGCATCGTGATTTTGACAAACTTCGGCTCGTTTTTCCGGGACTTGGGGGATATTTTGATGTCCCGGACACTGTAAACAATCTGCTGATGTGGCTTGGTTGGCGGTGAAATGGACACAACAAAACTTTTTGTTTTCCATGCACACGCCGACCGCATGTTTGTCGTAAAACTAACTGAACTCCACTGACAGTTTCCATAGGCAACCCCAAAATACACAATGCCGCAAAATGTAAAGTGAAATTGGCTGTCTTCGGGAACAGTTAGAAGCTAGAGTCACGTTCCATTGCCTTTAAAAAGTGCTTGATTTTACTTCGTTCACTCAGTAGTTACTGTCACGTTGGAATACTGTGTATCAGTCACGCAAAACACTACAGACCGTGCAGACTGAGTAAGTTTCCCATACAAAGTCTTTTACACGTTTTTCTATTGAATCAAAAGTGACATACTACGCTTGTGCTGCCTGTTGATAAATGACAAACTTTCAGATATATTGAACACCATTTTGTAACTAGCGCCAAAAAAAGAGTCAAAATTAAAGGCTCAAACAAGTCTGCACGGTCTGCAGTATTTTCGCGTGACCGATTTGCGGTATTCGAACGTGACAGTAAGAAATACTGCGTGAACAAAGTCGACACAAACAAATAAAATCAAGCACTTTTTAAAGGTAATGGATCTTGACTCTGGCTTCTAACTGTTCCGGAAGACAGCCAATTTCACTTTACATTTTGCGGCATTGTTTATTTTGGGGTTGCCTATGGAAACTGTCAGTGGAGTTCAGTTCGTTTTACGACAAACATGCCGTCGGCATGTGCATGGAATTTATAGCAGCGGGCAGGTCACGGAACATTAAACATTTGTTTCCAAATGTGGATCCAGCTTCTTTAGAAGGTTAATCCAAGAAGACGACTCTTCTATAAATCAGTATAAATATTCAGGTAAGTATCGGCTAACATAGTTCAAGTTCGCAAATTTCACTGGAATTCGTTAACAGTCATTGACTTCAATTCTCAGCAAACAAAGTTATTGTGTCAAAATGCGCCCTTTAGCTCCTTCTTTGACCCTGTAAGATTTCATATCTGGAAATAGTTTCTTGCAATAATGGTTTCGGAGAGATATCACTAGAAAATGTTTCAAAATAACGAAGCGTTTGCTTTTCTTCCGGGTTTTCTTGCAGTATTCGGTTTCGTTACGCTTGGGTCAAAGGTCACGTTTTCAGGAAGAAGTACTGCATTTAGTTCGCTATCTCAGCGCTCGCGATTTTATTTACCCAAAAATTTTATTTCACTAATTTAAAGAAGAAACAATGCTTTTTCAGACCAAAGAAGTCGTTTTGGGAAAAGCCGTGTACCAAAACGCCTTTTTAGCATTTGAAAATAGGCTAAATGTAGACCTCTTGTTTAGCTGTCTTGGCTCGTTAATTTAGAAAAATCCTGGAATATTTTGGTTCTAATCAAATCGCGATCTGTTTAGCTCTAAATATACAAGAAAGGAAGTACAAATACAACGTGCAATCAGTTTGTTATGAAAATTTTTACTTTTGACTTTACGAGCCTCTGAATATGCCGCTCATTTTCGATCGATTTTGGCCGATTTGGGACATCGAAACGAAAAAATTGCGCAGAAAAATAATTTTTGGTTTATCGAACTTAAAACAATATTTTTGTAACTAGTGCTCGTAGGGCTTCATTCTGGGCGAGATTGAAGATATTCGATTTTTTCGCTATTTCCAAGTCTAGTTGATATTTAGGCGAAGCTGCTCTTAAGAATGAAAGAGTAGCCGAGACCGCCTTACGCGCATCGTGATTTTGACAAAATTCGGCTCGATTTCCCCGAACTTGGGCGATATTTTACAGTCCCGAGGAGTCTAAATTAACTCCTGATGGCCTTGGTTTGCAGTGAAATGAACACAGTAACACTTTTTGAACGCTTAGTTTCGAGCTTCTGGGATGAAATATAGCCCCACTTCACTTTAAGACTGAAAGAGTAACCGAGACCGCCTTACGTGCATCGTAATTTTGAGCAACTTCCGCTCGATTTTCTAGAATTTTGGCGGTATTTTCAAGTCCCGGGGACTCTAAACTAACTCCTGATGGCCTTGGTTTGCAGTGAAATGGACGCAGGAAAACTTTTTGAACGCTCAGTTTCGAGCTTCTGGGCCGAAATACAACCGTATTTCACTTTAAGACTGAAATAGTAGCCGAGACCGCCTTAGGAGCATCGTGATTTTGACCAAGTTCAGCTCAATTTGCCGGAACTTGGGGGATATTTTCCAGTCCGGGGGACTTTAAACTAACTGCTGATGGCCTTGGTTTGCAGTTAAATGCACAAAGCGTAACTTTTTAAAGGGTCACTTTCGAGCTTCTGGGCCGAAATATAGCCCCACTTTACTTTAAGACTGAAAGAGTAGCCGAGACCCTCTTACGCGCAACGTGAATTTGAGCAACTTCCGTTCGATTTCGCGGAACTTCGGCGGTATATTCCAGTCCCGGGGACTCTAAACTAACGGCTGATGGCCTTGGTTTGCAGTGAAATGGACACAGCACATTTTTTTGAACGCTCACTTTCGAGCTTCTCGGCCGAAATATAGCCCTACTTTACTTTAAGACTGAAAGAGTAGCCGAGACCGCCTTACGCGCATCGTAATTTTGACCAACTTCGGCTCGATTTCCCGGAAGTTGGCCAATATTTTCAATTCCCGGGGAAGCTAAACTAACTTCCGATGGCCTTAGTTTGAAGTTAAATGGACACAGCAAAACTTTTTGAACGCTCACTTTGGAGCTTATGGGTCGAAATATAGCCCCACTTAACTTTAAGACTGAAAGAGTAGCCGAGACCGCCTTACGCGCATCGTGATTTTGGGATACTTCGCCTCGATTTCCCGCAAATAGGCGGATATTTTCCAGTCCCGGGGACTCTAAGCTAACTCCTGGTGGCCTTGGTTTCCAGTGAAATGGACACAGGAACACTTTTTCAACGCGCACTTTCGAGCTTGCTGGCCGAAATATAGCCCTACTTCTTTTTAAGACTGAAAGAGTAGGCGGGAGCGCGTTACGCGCATTGTGATTTTGAGGATCTTCGGCTCGATCTGGCGAAACTTGGGAGATATTTTCCAGTCCCAAAGTCTCTAAACTCACTCCTGATTGTCTAAGATGTGAGTAAAATAGAGACAAAACTTTTTGAACCCTTACTTTGGAGCTTCTGGAGTTAAATCTAAGCCCACTTTACCTTAAGACTGAAAGAGTAGCCGAGACCCCCTTAAGCGCATCGTGATTTTGACTAACTTCGGGTGGATTTCCCGTAGCTTGGGGAATATTTCCAGTCGCTTGGACGCTAAAATAAGTCGCGATGGCCTTGTTTTGCAGTGAAATGGACACAGCAAAGCTTTTTAAACACTCAGTTTCGGGCTTCTGGGCCGAAATATTGCCCCACTTCACTTTAATACTGAAAGAGTAGCCGAGACCGCCGTACGCGCGTCGTGATTTTGACCAACTTCGGTTAAATTTCCCGGAACTTGGGGGATATTTTCCAGTCCCGGGGACTCTAAACTGACCCCCGACGTCCTTGGTCTGCAGTAAAATGGACACAGCAAAATTTTTTGAACGTTCACTTTTCAGCTTCTGGGCCGAAATATAGCTCCACTTCACTTTAAGAGTGAAAGAGTAGCCGAGACCGCCTTACGCCCATCGTTTATTTTGACCAACTTTGGCTTGATTTCCCGGAACTTGGGGTATATTTTCCAATCCCGCGGACGCTGAAGTAACTCCTGATGGCCTTGCTCTGGAGTGAAATGGACACAGCACAACTTTTTGAACGCTCACTTTCGAGCTTCTGGGCGGAAATATTGCCCCAGTTCACTTTAAGAATGAAAGAGTAACCGGGAACGCCTTACGGGCATCGTGATTTTGAGAAACTTTGGCTCGATTTCCCGGGAAATGGGGGATATTTTCCGGTACCGGGTACTCTAAACTAATTCCTGATTGCCTTGGTTTGCAGTGAAATGGGCACAGTACAACTTTTTGAACGCTCACGTTTGAGCTTCTGGGCCGAAGCATAGCCCTACTTCACTTTAAGACTGAAAGACTAGCCGAGACCGCCTTACGCGCATCGTGATTTTGGGCTACGTCGGCTCGATTTCCCGGAACTTGGGAGATAATTCCCAATACCGGCCACTCTAAACTAATTCCTGATGGCCTTGGTTTTTAGTGAAATGGAGACAGCCAAACTTTTTGAACGTTCACTTCTGAGCTTCTGGGCCGAAATATAGCCCCACTTCACTTTAAGACTGAAAGAGTAGCCGGGACCGCCTTACGCGCATGGTAATTTTGTCGAACTTCGGCTTGATTTCCTCCGACTTGGGGGATATTTTCCAGTCCCGGAAGCTCTAAACTAACTCCTGAATGCCTTAGTTTTTAGTGAAATGGACACAGGTAGAAGAGGCGCACGCTAGGTTTCCAGGTTGTGGGCCGAAATATAGCCCCACTTTATTTTAAGACTGAAAGTGTACACGAAACCGCCTTAAGCGCATCGAAATTTTTAGCCACTATGGCTCGATCTGCCAAAACTTGGAGGATATTTTCCAGTCCCGGGGACTCTACTCTAACTCTTGATGGCCTTAGTTTTCAGTGAAATGGTCACAGGTAACAGGAGCGCACGCTCGGTGTCGAGCTTCTAGGCCGAAATATAGCCCCAATTCATTTTAAGACTGAAAGAGTAAACGAAACTGCCGTACGCTTATCGTAATTTTAAGAAACTATGGCTCAATTTGCCGAAACTTGGAGGATAGCTTCCAATCTCGAGGATTCTAAACGATCTCCTGATAAACTTAGTTCTCAGTGAAATGGACACAGGTAAAAGGAGAGCACGCTCGGTGTCGAGCTTGTAGAACCGAAATATAGCCCCACTTCATTTTCGGAGTAAACGAGTAGCCGAGACCGCCTTACGCGCATCGTGATTTTGAGCATCTTTGGCTCGAGTTGCCGGAATTCGGGGAATATTTTCCAGTCCCGAGGACTCTATGCTAACTCCTGATGAACTTAGTTTTCCGTGATATGTACGCAGGCAAAAGGAGCGCACGCTTGGTGTTGAGCTTCTCAGCCGAAATATAGCCCCACTTCATTTTAAGACTGAAAGAGTAGCCGAGACCGCCTTACGCGCATCGTGATTTTGAGCAACTATGGCTCGATCTGCCAGAATTTGGGAAATATTTTCCAGTCCCAAGGACTCTAAACTAACTCCTGATCGCCTAAGATGTCAGTGAAATGGACACAGGTAAAATTAGCGCACGCCCGGTCTCGAGCTTCTAGGTCGAAATATAGCCCACCTTAATTTTAAGACTGAAAGAGTCACCGAGACCGCCTTACGCGCATCGTGATTTTGGGCAACTTTTGCTCGATTTCCCGGAAGTTGGCAATTAATTTAAAGTCCCGGAGACGGTAAACTAACTTCCGATGACCTTGGTTTGCAGTTTAATGAACACAGCAAAACATTCTGAACGCTCACCTTAGAGCTTCAGGGCCGAAATATAGCCCTACTTAAATTTAAGACTAAAAGAATAGGCGAGAGCCCGTAACGCGCATCGTAATTTTCATCAACTTCGGCGCCATTTCCTGGAGCTTGGAGAATATTTTCCAGTCCCGGGGACTCTAAAGTAACTCCTGATGGTGTTGGTTTGCAGTGAAATGGACACAGCAAAACTTTTTGAACGCTCAGTTTCGAGCTTGTGGGCCTAAATATAGCCACACTTCACTTTAAGACTGAGACAGTATCCGAGACCGCGTTACGCGCATCGTGATTTTGATCAACTTTTGCTCGCTTTCCTGGAACTTGTGGAATATTTTCCAGTCCCGGGGACTCTAAACTAACTCGTCATGGCCATGGTTTGCAGTGAAATACACACAGCACAAATTATTGAACACACACTTTCGACCTTCTAGGCCGAAATATAGTCCCACATCACTTACGACTTAAAGAGTAGCCGAGACCGGCGTGCGCGCATCGTGATTTTGACCAACTTTTGCTCGATATTCCGGAACTTGGGGGATATTTTTTGCAGTCCCAGGGACTTTAAACTAACTCTTGATGGCCTTGGTTTGCAGTGAAATGGAGACAGCAAAACTTTTTGAACGCTCACCTTCAAGCTTCAGGGCAGAAATATAGCCCACTTTACTTTAATACTGAAAAAGTAGCCGAGACCGCCTTACGCGCATCGTGATTTTGACAAACTTCGGGTGGATTTCCTGGAACTTGGAGGATAGTTTCCAGTGCCAGGGACTCTAAACTAACTCTTGATGGCCTTGGTTTGCAGTGAAACGCAGACAGCAAAACTTTTTGAACGCTCACCTTCAAGCTTCTGGGCCGAAATATAGCCCACTTTACTTTAATACTGAAAAAGTAGCCGAGACCGCCTTACGCGCATCGTGATTTTGACAAACTTCGGGTGGATTTCCTGGAACTTGGAGGATAGTTTCCAGTGCCAGGGACTCTAAACTAACTCTTGATGGCCTTGGTTTGCAGTGAAACGCAGACAGCAAAACTTTTTGAACGCTCACCTTCAAGCTTCTGGGCCGAAATATAGCCCACTTTACTTTAATACTGAAAAAGTAGCCGAGACCGCCTTACGCGCATCGTGATTTTGACAAACTTCGGGTGGATTTCCCGGAACTTGGGGGATCTTTTCCAGTCCCTTGGACGCTAAACTACGTGCCGATGGCCTTGTTTTGCAGTGAAATGGACACAGCAAAGCTTTTTGAACGCTCAGTTTCGAGGTTGTGGGCCGAAATATAGCCATACTTCACTTTAAGACTGAAACAGTAGCCGAGACCACGTTTCGCGCATCGTGATTTTGATCAACTTCGGCTCGATTTCCCGGAACTTGCGAAATATTTTCCAGTCCCTGGGACTCTAAACTAACTCGTGCTGGTCTTGGTTTGCCGTCAAACGGAAACAGAAAAAGTTTTTGAACGCATACTTTCGAGCTTCTGGAGCGAAATAGAACCCCACTTGACTTGAAGACTGAAAGAGTGGCCGAGACCGCCTTACGTGCATCGTGATTTTGAGCAACTTCGGCTCGATTTGCCGGAACTAAGGGGATATATTCCAGTTCTGAGGACTCTAAACTAATTCCTGATGGCCTTGGTTTGCAGTAAAATGGACCCAGCAAAACTTTTTGAACGCTCAATTTCGAGCTTCTGGGCCAAAATATAGCCCCCCATTCCTTTAACATTGAAAGAGTAGCGGAGACCGCCTTACGCGCATCGTGATTTTGACAAACTTCGGGTTGATTTCCCGGAACTTGGGGGATATTTTCCAGTCCCGGGGACTCTCAACTAACTCCTGCTTGTCTTGGTTTGCAGTGAAATGGACACAGCGAAAGTTTTTGAAGGCTCACTCTCGAGCTTCTGGGCCGAATCAGAGCCCCATTTTACTTTAAGACTGAAAGAGTAGGCGAGACCGTCTTGAGCGAATCGTGATTTTGACCAATTTCCCGTTTATTTCCCGAAACTTGGGGGATATATTCCAGTCAAAGGAACTCTAAAGTAACTCCTGATGGCCTTGGTTTTCAGTGAAATGGACAGAGCACAATTTTGGAGCTTCTGGGCAGAAATATAGCCCCACTTTACTTTAAGATTGAAAGAGTAGATGAGACCGCCTTACGCGCATCGTAATTTTGACGAACTTCGAATGGATTTCCCGGAACTTGGGGGATATTTTGCAGTCCCTTGGACGCTAAACTAAGTCCTGATGGCCTTGTTTTAAAGTAAAATGGACACAACAAAACTTTTTGAACGCTCAATTTCTAGCTTGTGGGCCGAAATATAGCCACACTTCACTTTAGGACTGACACAGTAGCCGAGACCACGTTACGCGCATCATGAATTTGATCAACTTCGGCTCGATTTCCCGGGACTTCGGGGATATTCTTCAGTCCCGGGGACTCTAAACTAACTTCTGATAGCCTTGGTTTGCACTGAAATGAAAGGGAAAAGCTTTATGAACGCTCACTTTCGAGCTTGTCGGCCGAAATATAGCCACAAGTTACTTTAAGACTGAAACAGTAGCCGAGAACGCATTTTGCGCATCATGATTTTTATCAACGTCGGCTCGCTTTCCCGGAACTTGGGGAATATTTTCCAGTCCCGGGGACTCTAAACTAACTTTTGATAGCTTTGGTTTGCAGTAAAATGAACACAGCAAAACTTTTTGAACGCTCACTTTCGGGCTTCTGGCCCGAAATATAGCCCCACTTCACTTTAAGACTGAAAGAGTAGCCGAGACTACCTTACGCAAATCGTGATTTTGACCAACTTCGGCTCGATTTCCCGGAAGTTGGGGGATATTTTCCAGTCTCGGAGACTCTAAACTAGCTCCTGATGGCTTTGGTTTGCAGGGAAATAAACACAGGGAAACTTTTTGAACGCTCACTTTCAAGCTCCTGGGCAGGAATAAAGCCTCACTTCACTTTAAGACTGAAACAGTAAGCGAGACCGCCTAACGCGCACCGTCATTTTGACCAACTTCGGCTAAATTTTCCTGAACTTGGGGGATATTTTCCAGTGCCGAAGACTCTTAAGTAACCCCTGATTGCCTTCGTTTGCATTGAAATGGATACAGCAAAAGTTTTTGAAGCTCACTTTTGAGCTTCTGGGCCGAAATATAGCCCCACTTCACTTTAAGACTGAAAGACTAGCCAAGACCGCCTTGCACGCATCGTGATTTTGACCAACGTCTTCTCGATTTTCCGGAACTTGGCAAATATATTGCAGTCCCGGGGACTCTAAACTAACTCCTGATGGCCTTGGTTTGCAGTGAAATGGACACAGGAAAGTTTTTGCGGCGCTCACTTTGGAGGTTCTGGGCCGAAATAGAGCCCCACTTCACTTTAAGACTGAAAGAGTAGCCGAGACCGCCTTACGCGAATCGTTATTTTGACCAACTTCGTCTCGATTTCGCGGAACTTGGGGGATATTTTCCAGTTCCGGGGACTGTAAACTACTTTCTGAGGGCCTTGCTTTGCAGTGAAATGGGCACAGCATAACTTTTTGAACGCTCACTTTCGAGCTCATGGGCCGAAATATACAGCCAGGTCACTTTAAGACTCAAAGAGTAGCCGAGACTGCTTCACGCGCATCGTGATTTTGGCAAACTTAGGCTAAATTTCCCGGAATTTGGGGTATATTTTCCACTCCCTGGGTCTCTCTACTAACTCCTGATGGCCTTGGTTTGCAGTGAAATTGACACAGCAAAACTTTTTAAACACTCAGTTTCGAGCTTCTGGGCCGAAATATTGCCCCACTTCACTTTAAGACTGAAAGAGTAGCCGAGACCGCCGTACGCGCGTACTGATTTTGACCAACTTTGGCTAAATTTCCCGGAACTTGGGGGATATTTTCCATTCCCGGGGACTCTAAACTGGCCCCCGACGTCCTTGCTCTGCAGTAAAATGGACACAGCAAAACTTTTTGAACGCTCACTTTCGAGCTTATGGGCTGAAATATAACTCCATTTTACTTTAAGATTGAAAGAGTAGCCGAGACCGGCTTACGCGCATCGTAATTTTTACCAACTTCGGCTCGATTTCCCGGAAATTGGGGGATATTTTACAGTCCCGCGGACTCTAACGTAACTTCTGATGGCCTTGCTTTGGAGTGAAATGGACACAGCAAAACTTTCTGAACGCTTACTTTCAAGCTTCTGGGCGGAAATATTGCCCCAGTTTACTTTAAGAATGAAAGAGTAGCCCACACCGCCTTACGCTTATCGTGATTGTGACCAACTTTGGCTCGATTTCCCGGGAAATGGGGGATATTTTCCGGTACCGGGGACTCTAAAGTAACTCCTGATTGCCTTGGTTTGCATTGAAATGGAGAGAGCAAAACTTTTTGAACGCTCCCCTTCGAGCTTCTGAGCCGAAATATAGCCCCACTTCACTTTAAGACTGAAAGAGTAGCCGAGACCGTCTTACGCGCATGGTGGTTTTGACCAACTTCGGCTATATTTCCCGAAACTTCGGGGATATATACCAGTCCCAAGGACTCTAAAGTAATTCCTGATGGCCTTGGTTTGCAGTGAAATGGACACAGCCAATTTTTTTGAACGCATACTTTCGAAATTCTGCGGAACAATATGGCCCCACTTCACTTTAAAACTGAAAGAGTAGCCGACACCGCCTTAGGCGCATCGTGATTTTGACCAACTTCGGCTCGAGTTTCCGGAACTTAAGGGATATTTTTTCAGTTCCGGGGACTCTAAACTAACTCACGATGGCCTTGGTTTTCAGTTAAACTGAGAGAGCAAAACTTTTTGAACGCTCACTTTCGAGCTTCTGGACCGAAATATAGCGCTACTTCACTTTAAGACTGAAAGAGTAGCCGAGATTGCCTTACGCGCATGGTGATTTTGGGTTACTTCGGCTCGATTTCCCGGAACTTGGGAAATAATTCCAAGTCCCGGGCACTCTAAACCAACTCCTGATGGCCTTGGTTTTCAGTGAAATGGACATAGACAAACTTTTTGAACGTTCACTTTCGAGCTTCTGGGCCGAAATATAGCCATAGTTCACTTTAAGACTAAAAGAGTAGCCGAGACCGCCTTACGCGCATGGTAAATTTGTCCAACTTGGGCTTGATTTCTCGGGGTTTGGGGGATATTTTCCACTCCCGGAAGCTCTAAATTAACTCCTGATTGCCTTGGTTTTCAGTGAAATGGGCACAAGTAAAAGGAGCGCACGCTAGGTTTCCAGGTTGTAGGCCGAGATCTAGCCCCACTTTATTTTAAGACTGAAAGGGTAGACGAAACCGCCTTAAGCGCATCGAAATTTTTAGCCACTATGGCTCGATCTGCGAAAACTTGCGGGATATTTTCCAGTCTCGGGGACTCTAAGCTAACTCCTGATAACCTTAGTTTTCAGTAAAATGGTCACAGGTAGCAGGAGCGCACGCTCCCTGTCGAGCTTCTAGGTCGAAATAAAGCCCCACTTCATTTTAAGACTGAAAGAGTAAACGAAACTGCCGTACGGTAATCGTAATTTTTAGAAACTATGGCTCAATTTGCCGAAACTTGGAGGATAGTTTCCAGTCTCGAGGACTCTAAACTATCTCCTGATGGACTTAGTTCTTAGTGAAAAGGACACAGGCAAAAGGAGCGCACGCTCGGTGTCAAGCTTGTAGAACCGAAATATGGCCCCACTTCATTTTTAGAGTGAAAGATTAGCCGAGACCGCCTTACTCGCATCTTGATTTTGAGCATCTTTGGCTTGATATGCCGGAATTCGGGGAATATTTTCCAGTCCCGAGGACTCTATGCTAACTCATGATGAACTTAGTTTTCAGTGATATGTACACAGGCAAAAGGAGCGCACGCTCGGTGTCCAGCTTCTCGGCCGAAATATAGCCCCACTTCATTTTAAGACTGAAAGAGTAACCGAGACCGCCTTACGCGCATCGTGATTTTGAACAACTTTGGCTCGATCTGCCAGAATTTGGGAAATATTTTCCAGTCCCAAGGAGTCTACATTAACACCTAATCGCCTAAGATGTCAGTGAAATGGACACAGGTAAAATTAGCGCACGCCCGGTCTCGAGGTTCTAGGTCGAAATATTGGCCCCGTTAATTTTAAGACTGAAAGAGTAGCCGAGACCGCCTTACGCGCATGGTGATTTCGGGCCACTTTTGCTCGATTTCCCGGAAGTTGGCGAATAATTTAAAGTCCCGGGGACGCTAAACTAACTCCCGATGACCTTGGTTTCCAATTTAATGAACACAGCAAAACATTCTGAACGCTCACCTTCGAGCTTCAGGGCCGAAATATAGCCCTACTTAAATTTAAGACTGAAAGAATAGCCGAGAGCCCGTCACGCGCATGGTGATTTTGATCAACTTCGGCACGATTTCCTGGAACTTGGAGAATATTTTCCACTCCCGGAGACTCTAAACTAACTCCTGACGGCCTTGGTTTCCAGTGAAAGGGACAGAGCAAAAGTTTTTGAACACGCACTTTCGAGCTTCTTGGCCCAACTATAGCCCAACTTCACTTTAAGACTGAAAAACTAACCGAGAGCGCCGTAGGCGCATCGTGACTTTGACCAACTTCGCCTCGATCTGGCGGAACTTGGGAAATATTTTCTAGTCCAAAGGGCTCTTAACTATCTCCTGATGGCCTTGCTTTGCAGTGAAATGGACACAGCAAAACTTTTCGAATGCGCACTTTCGAGCCTTTGGGCCGAAATATAGCGAACCTTCACTTTAAGACTGAAAGAGTAGCGGGGACCGCCTTGCGCGCATCGTGATTTTGACCAACTTGGGCTCGATTTCCCGATACTGGGGGGATATTTTCTACTTCTGCGTACTGTAAACTAACGCCTGATGGCCTTGGTTTGCAGTGAAATGGACACAGCAAAACTTTTTGAACGCTCACTTTCGAGCTTGTGGGCCGAAATGCAGCCACATATCACTTTAAGACTGAAATAGTAGCCGAGACCGCGTTACGCGCATCCTGATTTTGATCAGCTTCTGCTCGATTTCCCGGAACTTGAGGAATATTTTCCAGTCCCGGGGACTCTAAACTAACTCCTGATGGCCATGGTTTCCAGAGAAGTTTACACAGCACAAGTTTTTGAACGCACACTTTCGAGGTTCTGGACCGAAATAGAGCTCCACTTCCCTTAAAGACTGAATGAGTAGCCGAGACCGACCTACGCACATCCTGATTTTGAGCAACTTCGGCTCGATTTGCCGGAACTTAGGGGATATATTCCAGTTCTGAAGACTCTAAACTAATTCCTGATGGCCTTGGTTTGCAGTAAAATGGACACAGCAAAACTTTTTGAACGCTCAATTTCGAGCTTCTGGGCCAAAATATAGCCCCACTTTACTTTAACACTAAAAGGGTAGCCGAGACCGCCTTACGCGCATGGTGATTTTGACAAACTTCGGGTTGATTTCCCGGAACCTTGGGGATATTTTCCAGTCCCGGGGACTCTAAACTAACTTTTACTTGTCTTGGTTTGGAGTGAAATGGAAACAGCAAAACTTTTTGAACGCTGACTTTCCAGCTTCTGGGCCCAAAAGTTTAGCCCCACTTTATTTTAAGATTGAAAGAGTAGCCGAGGCCGCCTTACGCGCATCGTAATTTTGACTGACTTAAGCTCGATTTTCGGAAACTTGAGGGATATTTTCCAGTCCCGGGGACTCTAAACTAACTCCTGATGTCCTTGCTTTGCAGTGAAATGGACACAGGAAATCTTTTTTAACGCTCTTGTGCGAGTTTCTGGGCCAAAATATAGCCACACTTCACTTTAAGACTGAAAGAGTAGCCGAGACCGCCTAATGCGAATCGTGATTTTGACAAACTACGCCTCGATTTCCCGGAACTTGGGGGATATTTTCCAGACCCGGGAACTTTAAACTAACTCCTAATTGCCTTGGTTTGCAGTAAAATGGAAACGGCAAAACTTTTTGAACGCTCACTTAAAAGCTCCTGGGCCAACACATAGCCCCACTTCACTTTAAGACTTAAAGAGTAGCCGAGACCGTCTTAAGCGCATCGTGATTTTTACCAAGTTCGGCTCTATTTCCCGGAACTGGGGGATATTTTCCAGTCCCGGGGACTCTAAACTAACTCCTGATTGCCTTGGTTGGCCGAGCAATGGACACAGGAAAACTTTTTAAACGCTCACTTGCGAGCCTTCGGGCTGAAATATAGCCCATTTCATTTTAAGGCTGAAAGAGTACACGAGACCGCCTTACCCGCATCGTGATTTTGAGCCTCTATGGCTCGATTTCCCGGAACTTGGGGGATAGTTTCCAGCTTTGGGAGCTCTAAACTAACTCCTGATTGCCTTAGTTTTCAGTGAAATCGACACAGATTAAATTAGCGCACGCTCGGTGCCGAGCTTCTAGGTCGAAATATAGCCCCACTTCATTTTAAGACTGAAAAAAAATAGACGAAACGGCCTTACGCGCATCGTGATTTTGAGCAACTTTCGCTCAATTTGTCGGAACTTGTGGGAGATTTTTCAGTCCCAGGGACTGTAAACTAACTCCCGATCGCCTTGGTTTGCATTGAAATGGACAGAGCAAAACATTTTAAACGCTCACCTCCAAGCTTCTGAGCCGAATATGGCCGCACTTCACTTTAAGCCTGAAAGAGTAGCCGAAACCGTCTTACGCACATTGTGATTTTGACCAATTTTGGCTTCATTTTCCGGAACTTGGGGGATATTTTCCAGTCCCGGGGACTCTAAAGTAACTCCTGATGGCCTTGCTTTGCAGTGAAATGGACACAGCAAAAGTTTTTGAATGCTCACTTTGGACCCTTTGGGCCGAAATATAACCCCACTTAACTTTAAGACTTAAAGAGTTGCCAAGAACGCTTCACGCGCATCGTGATTTTGACCATCTTCGGCTTGATTTCCCGGGACTTGGGGGATATTTTCTAGTCCCGGGGACTATAAACTAAGTCCTGATGACCTTGTTTTGGAGTGAAATTCAAACAGCAAAAGTTTTTGAAAGCAGAGTTTCGAGCTCCTGGGCCGAAATATAGCCCCTCTTCACTTGAGGAGTGAAAGATGACCCGAGTCCGCCTTACGCGCATCGTGATTTTGACCAACTTCGGCTCGATTGGCCGGAACTTAGAGAATATTTTTCAGTTTTGAGGACTCTAAGCTAATTCCTGATGGCCTTGGTTTGCAATGAAATGGACAGAGGAAAACTTTTTGAACGCTCATCTTCGAGGTTCTGCGCCAAAATATAGCCCCACTTCACTTTAACGCTGAAAGAATAGCCGATACAGCCTTACAGACATCGTGATTTTGACCAAGTTCAGCTCGATTTCCTGGAACTTGGGGGATATTTTCAAGTCCGGGGGACTTTAAACTAACTCCTGATGGCCTTTGTTTGCAGTTAAATGCACGAAGCGTAACTTTTTAAACGGTCACTTTCGAGCTTCTGGGCTGAAATATAGCCCCACTTCACTTTAAGACTGCAACAATAGCCGCCCGCGTTTCGCGAATCGTGATTTTGATCAACTTCGGATCGATATCCCGGAACTTGGCGGATAGTTTCCAGTCCTGGGGACCCTAAACTAACTCCTGATCACCTTGGTTTGAAGTGAACTTGACAAGGGAAAACTTTTTGAACGCTCACTTTCGAGCTTCTGGGGCGAAATATAGCCCCACTTCACTATAAGACTGAAAGATTAGCCAAGACCGTCTTACGCCCATGGTGATTTTGGCAAACTTAGGCTAAATTTCCCGGAATTTGGGGGATGTTTTCCACTCCCTGGGTCTCTATATTCACTCCTGATGGCCTTGGTTTGCAGTGAAATTGACACAGCAAAACTTTTTAAACACTCAGTTTCGAGCTTCTGGGGCGAAATATTGCCCCTTTTCCATTTAACACTGAAATAGTAGCCGAGACCGCTTACGCGCGTCGTGATTTTGACCAACTTCGGCTAAATTTCCCGGGACTTGGGGGATATTTTCTATTCCCGGGGACTCCAAACGGACCCGCGACGTCCTTGGTCTGCAGTAAACTGGACACAGCAAGGCTTTTTGAACGTCATTTTCGAGCTTCTGGGACGAGATATAGCCCCACTGGACTTTAAGACTAAAAGAGTAGTCGAGCCCGCCTTACGCGCATCGTGATTTTCACCAACTTCGGCTCGGTTTCGGTCTCGGTTTTTCGTCCCGCGCACTCTAAAGTAATTCGTGATGGCCTTGGTTCGCATTGAAATGGACACAGCAAAACTTTTTGAACGTTCACTTTCGAGCTTCTTGGCCCAAATATAGCCCCACTTCCCTTAAAGACTGAAAGAGTAAGCGAGAGCTCCTTACGCGCATCGTGATTTTGACAAACTTCGCGTCGATTTCCCGCAACTTGGGGGATATTTGTTTAGTCCCGGGGACTCTAAACGAACTCCTGATGGCCTAGGTTTGCATTGAAATGGACATAGGAAAACATTTTGAACGCTCACCTTCGAGCTTCTGGGCCCAAATAGAGCCCCACTTCTCTTTAAGACTTTAAGAGTAGCCGAGACCGCCTTACGCGCATCGTGATTTTGACCAGGTTAGGCTCGATTTCCCGGAACTTGGGGGTTATTTTCAAATCCGGTGGACTCTAAAGTAACACCTGATTGCTTTGCTTTGCAGTGAATTGGGCGCAGCATAACTTTTTCAACGCTCACTTTCGACCTTCTTTGCCGAAATATAGCCACACTTCACTTTAAGACTGAAAGAGTAGCCGAGACCGCCTTACGCGCATCGTGATTTTGAGCAACTTCGGATCGATTTCTAGGAACTTGGAGGGTATTTTCCAGTCCCGAGGACTCTAAACTAACCCCAGATCGCCTTGGTTTGTATTGAAATGGACAGAGGAAAACATTTTGAACGCTCACCTTCGAGCTTCTGGGCCGAAATATAGCCCCACTCTACTTTAAGATAGAAAGAGTAGCCGAGTCCGTCTTACGCGCATCTTGAGTTTGACAAATTTTGGCTCGATTTCCCGGAACTTAGGGGATATATTCAAGTCTCGGGGACTCCAAACTATCTCCTGATTGCCTTGGTTTGCAGTGAAATGGACACAGCAATTGTTTTGAACACTCACTTTTAACCTTCTGGGCCGAAGTAGAGCCTCACTTCACTTTAAGACTGAACGAATAGCGGACACGGCCTTACGCGTATCTTCATTTTGACAACCTTTGTCCCATTTTCCCGCACTTACAGGATATTTTCCAGTCCCTGGGACTCTAACCTAACTTCTGCTCGCCTTTGTTTCAAGTGAAATTGACACAGGAAGACCTTTTGAACGGTCACTTTCGAGCTTCTGGTCAGAAATATAGCCCCACTTCACTTTAAGACTGAAAAATTAGCGCAAACCACCTTACGCACATGGTGATTTTGACCAACTTCGGCTAAATTTCCCGGAATTTGGTGGATATTTTCCACTCCCTGGGTCTCTAAACTAATTCCTGATGGCTTTGGTTTGCAGTGAAATTGACACAGCAAAACCTTTTTAAACTCTCACTTTAGAGCTTCTGGGCCGAAATATTGCCTCACTTCACTTTAAGACTGAAAGAGCAGCCGAGACCGCCTTACGGGCATGGTGATTTTAACCAACATCGGCTCGATTGCCAGGAAGTTGGGGGATATTTTCTACTCCCGGAAACTCTAAATTAACTCCTGATGGCCTTCGTTTGCAGTGAAATAGACAGAGCAAAACTTTTTAAACGCTCACTTTCAAGCTCTTGGGCAGCAATGTAGCCCCACTTCACTTGAAGACTGAAAGAGTAGCCGAGACCACCTTACGCGCATCGTGATTTTTATCAACTTCGGCTCGATTTTCCGGAAATTGGGGGATATTTTCCAGTGCCGGAATCTCTAAGCTAAACCCTGATGTCTTTATTGTTTGCTGAAATGAACACAGGTTAAAGAAGCGCAAGCTAGGTGTCGAGCTTCTACGCCGAAATATAGCCCCACTTCATTTTAAGACTAAAAGAGTAGCCGAGACCGCCTTACGCGAATGGTGATTTTTGAGCATCTTTGGCTGGATTTGCGGGGACTAGGGGGATATTTTTCAGTCCCGGGGACTCTAAACTAACTCCTGACTGCCGTATTATTAAGTGAAAAGGACAGAGGTAAACGAAGCGGACGCTAGGTGTGGAGCTTCTGGGCCGAAATATAGCCCCACTTTAATTTAAAACGGTCAGAGTAGCATAAACTCTTACGCACATCGTGATTTTCAGCAACTTTGGTTGATTTGCCGGATTTAGGTTGATATTTTAAAGTCCCGGGGACTCTAAACTAACTTCTGATGGCCTTAATTTTTACTAAAACGGACACAGATAAAAGGAGCGCTCGCTCGGTGTCGAGTTTCTAGGCCGAAATATAGCCCCACTTCACTTTAAGACGGAAAGAGTAGCAAACAACACCTTCCGCGCATCGTGATTTTCACCAACTTCGGCTCGATTTCCCGCAACTTGGGAGATATTTTCCAGTCCCGGGATTTCTAAACTAATTCCTCATTGTCGTGGTTTGCAGTGAAGTGGACTAAGCAGAAATCTTTAAACGCTCACTTGTGAGTTTCTGGAACAAAATATAGCCCAACTTTACTTTAAGACTGATAGAGTAGCCGAGAACGGCTTACGCGCATGGTAATTTTGACTATCTTAAGCTCGATTTCCCGGAACTTGGGGGATATATTCCAGTCCCGGGGACTCTAAACTAACTCCTGATGGCCTGGGTTTGCAGTAAAATGGACACAGGAAAACTTTTTGAACGCTCTTGTGCGAGCTTCTGGGCCAAAATATAGCCACACTTCACTTTAAGACTGAAAGAGTAGCCGAGACCGTCGTATGCGAATCGTGATTTTGACAAACTGCGCCTCGATTTCCCGGAACTTGGGGGACATTTTCCAGACCCGCTAACTTTAAACTAACTCCTGATTGCCTTGGTTTGCAGTAAAATGGAAACGGCAAAACTTTTTCAACGCTCACTTTAAAGTTTCTGGGCCAATACATAGCCCCACTTCACTTTAAGACTTGAAGAGTAGCCCAGACCTTCTTAAGCGCTTCGTGATTTTGACGAAGTTCGGCTCCATTTCCCGGAACTGGGGGGATATTTTCCAGTCCCGGGGACTCTAAACTAATTGCCTTGGTTGGCCGAGCAATGGACACAGGAACACTTTTTGAACCCTCACTTTCGAGCTGCTGGGTGGAAATATAGCCCCACTTCACTTTAAAACTGAAAGAGTAGACGAGACCGCCTTACGTGCATCGTGATTTTGAGCCTCTATGGCTCGATTTCCCGGAACTTGGGGGATAGTTTCCAGCTTTGGGAGCTCTAAACTAACTCCTGATTGCCTTAGTTTTCAGTGAAATAGACACAGATTAAATTAGCGCACGCTTGGTGCCGAGCTTCTAGGTCCAAATATAGCCCCACTTCATTTTAAGACTGAAAAACTAGACGAAACGGCCTTACGCGCATCGTGATGTTGAGCAACTTTCGCTCAATTTGCCGGAAGTTGTGGGATATTTTTCAGTCCCAGGGACTGTAAACTAACTCCCGATCGCCTTGGTTTGCATTGAAATGGACAGAGCAAAACATTTTAAACGCTCACCTTCAAGCGTCTGAGCCGAATATACCCCCACTTCACTTTAAGCCTGAAAGAGTAGCCGAGACCGTCTTACGCGCATCGTGATTTTGACCATCTTTGGCTTGATATCCCGAGACTTGGGGGATATTTTCTAGTCCTGGGGACTATAAAATAAGTCCTGATGACCTTGTTTTGCAGTGAAATTGAAACAGCAAAAGTTTTTGAAAGCAGAGTTTCGAGCTTCTGGGCCGAAATATAGCCCCACTTCACTTGACGAGTGAAAGATGAGCGGAGTCAGCCTTACGCGCATCGTAATTTTGACCAACTTCGGCTGGATTGGCCGGAACTTAGGGAATATTTTCCAGTTCTGTGGACTCTAAACTAATTCCTGATGGCCTTGGTTTGCAATGAAATGGACACAGCAAAACTTTTTGAACGCTCATCTTCGAGCTTCTGCGCCAAAATATAGCCCCACTTCACTTCAAGACTGAAAGAATAGCCGAGACCGCCTTGCAGACATCGTGATTTTGACCAAGTTCAGCTCGATTTCCCGGAACTTCGGGGCTTTCCCGGAACTTCCAGTCCGGGGGACTTTAAACTAACTCCTGATGGCCTTTCTTTGCAGTTAAATGCACAAAGCGTAACTTTTTAAACGGTCACTTTCGAGCTTCTGGGCCGAAATATAGCCCCACTTCACTTTAAGACTGAAACAATAGCCGAGATCGCGTTTCGCGCATCGTGATTTTGAGCAACTTCAGATCGATATCCCGGAATTTGGGGGATATTTTGCAGTCCCGGGGACTCTAAACTAACTCCTGATCGCCTTGCTTTGCATTGAAACTGACAGGGCAAAACGTTGTGAAGACTCACCTTCGAGCTTCTGGGCCGAAATATAGCCCCACTTCATTTTAAGAGTAAGAGTAGCCGAGTCTGTCTTACGCAAATCGTAATTTTGACTAACTTCGGCTCGATTTCCCGGAACCTGGGGGATATATTCCAGTCCCGGGAACACTAAACTAACTCCTGATGGCCTTGGTTTCCAGTGAAATGGACACAGCAATTTTTTTTGAACCCTTACCTTGGAGCTTCTGGGCCGAAATAAAGCCCCACTTTATTTTAACACTAAAAGAGTAGCCGAGACGGCCTTACGCGCTTATTTATTTTGCCAAACTTTGTCTCGATTTTTCGGCGCTTACGGGATATTTTCCAGTCCCTGGGACTCTAAACTAACTCTTGATGGCTTTGGTTCGAACTGAAATTGACACAGGAAAACTTTTCGAACGCTCACGTTCCAGCTTCTAGGGCGAAATATAGCCCCACTTCACTTTACGCCCTGGTGATTTTGACAAACTTCGGCTAAATTTCCCGGAATTTGGGGGATATTTTCCACTCCCTGGACCTGGGTCCATTTCAGCAAAAAAATGAAGACATCAGGGTTTAGTTTAGAGTTTCCGGCACTGGAAAATATCCCCCAATTTCCGGAAAATCGAGCCAAAGTTGCTCAAAATCACGATGCGCGTAAGGCGGTCTCGGCTACTCTTTCAGTCTTCAAGTGAAGTGGGGCTACATTGCTGCCCAAGAGCTTAAAAGTGAGCATTTAAAAAGTTTTGCTCTGTCTATTTCACTGCAAACGAAGGCCATCAGGAGTTAATTTAGAGTTTCCGGGAGTAGAAAATATCCCGCAACTTCCTGGCAATCGAGCCGAGGTTGGTTAAAATCACCATGCCCGTAAGGCGGTCTCGGCTGCTCTTTCAGTCTTAAATTGAAGTGGGGCAATATTTCGGCGCAGAAGCTCGAGAGTGACCGTTCAAAAGGTCTTCCTGTGTCAATTTCACTTGAAACAAAGGCGAGCAGAAGTTAGGTTAGAGTCCCAGGGACTGGAAAATATCCTGTAAGTGCGGGAAAATGGGGACAAAGGTTGTCAAAATGAAGACACGCGTAAGGCCGTCCCGGCTATTCGTTCAGTCTTAAAGTGAAGTGAGGCTCTACCTCGGCCCAGAAGGTCCAAAGTGAGCGTTCAAAAAAAATTGCTGTGTCCATTTCACTGCAAACCAAGGCAATCAGGAGATAGTTTAGAGTCTCTAGAGACTTAAATATATACCCTAAGTTCCGGGAAATCGAGGCAAAGTTTGTCAAACTCAAGATGCGGGTAAGACGGACTCGGCTACTCTTTCTATCTTAAAGTAGAGTGGGGCTATATTTCGGCCCAGAAGCTCGAAGGTGAGCGTTCAAAATGTTTTCCTCTGTCCATTACGATACAAACCAAGGCGATAAGGGGTTAGTTTAGAGTCCTCGGGACTGGAAAATACCCTCCAAGTACCTAGAAATTGATCCGAAGTTGTCAAAATCACGATGCGCCTAAGGCGGTCTCGGCTACTCTTTCAGTCTTAAAGTGAAGTGTGGCTATATTTCGGCAAAGAAGGTCGAAAGTGAGCGTTGAAAAAGTTATGCTGTGCCCAATTCACTGCAAAGCAACGCAATCAGGTATTAGTTTAGAGTCCGCTGGATTTGAAAATATACCCCAAGTTCCGGGAAAACGAGCCTAAGCTGGTCAAAATCACGATGCGCGTAAGGCGGTCTCGGCTACTCTTAAAGTCTTAAAGTGAAGTGTGGCTATATTTGGGCCCAGAAGCTCGAAGGTGAGCGATCAAAATGTTTTCCTATGTCCATTTCAATGCGAACCAAGGCCATCAGGAGTTACTTTAGAGTCCGCGGGACTAAAAAATATTCCCCAAGTTCCGGGAACCCGAGCCGAAGTTGGTTAAAATCACGATGCGCGTAAAGCGGTCTCGGCTACTCTTTTAGTCTTAAAGTAAAGTGGGGCTGTATCTCGTCCCAGAAGCTCGAAAATTAGCGTTCAAAAAGCCTTCCTGTGTCCAGTTTACTGCAGACCAAGGACGTCGGGGGTCAGTTTAGAGTCCCCGAGAATGGAAAATATCCCCCAAGTTCCGGGAAATTTAGCCGAAGTTGGTCAAAATCACGACGCGCGTACGCCGTCTCGGCTACTCTTTCAGTCTTAAAGTGAAGTGGGGCTATATTTCAGCCCAGAAGCTCGAAATTGACCGTCTAAAAAGTTACGCTTCCTGCATTTAACTGCAAAAGAAGGCCATCAGGAGGTATTTGAAAGTCCCCCGGACTGGAAAATATCCCCCAAGTTCCGGGAAATCGAGCTGAACTTTGTCAAAATCACGATGTCTGTAAAGCGGTCTCGGTTACTCTTTCAGTGAAGTGAAGTTGGGCTATATTTTGGCGCAGAGGCTCGCAGATGAGCGTTCAAAAAGTTTTGCTGTGTCCATTTCATTGCAAACCAAGGCCATCAGGAATTAGTTTAGAGTCCACAGAACTAGAAAATATTCCCTAAGTTCCGGCCAATCGAGCCGAACTTGGTCAAAATCACGATGCGCGTAACGCGGACTCTGCTCATCTTTCACACCTCAAGTGAAGTGGGGCTATATTTCGGCCCAGAAGCTCGAAACTCTGCTTTCAAAAACTTTTGCTGTTTCAATTTCACTGCAAAACAAGGTCATCAGGACTTAGTTTATAGTCCCCGGAACTAGAAAATATCGCCCAAGTCCCGGGAAATTAAGCCGAAGATGGTCAAAATCACGATGCGCGTAAAGCGGTCTCGGCAACTCTTTAAGTCTTAAAGTGAAGTGGGGTTATATTTCGCCCAGAAGGTCCAAAGTGAGTGTTCAAAAAGTTTGGCTGTGTCCATTTCACTGCAAGGCAAGGCTTCAGGAGTTAGTTTAGAGTCCCCGGGACTGGAAAATATCCCCCAAGTTCCGGAAAATCAAGCCAAAGTTGGTCAAAATCACGATGCAGCTCGAAAGTGAGCGTTCAAAAAGTTTTCCTGTGTCCATTGCTCGGCCAACCAAGGCAATCAGGAGTTAGTTTAGAGTCCCCGGGACTGGAGAACATCCTCCCAGTTCCGGGAAATGGAGCCGAACTTGGTCAAAATCACGATGCGCTTAAGACAGTCTCAGCTACTCTTTAAGTCTTAAAGTGAAGTGGGGCTATGTGTTGGCCCAGAAGCTTTAAAGTGAGCGTTGAAAAAGTTTTGCCGTTTCCATTTGACTGCAAACCAAGGCAATCAGGAGTTAGTTTAAAGTTCCCGGGTCTGGAAAATATCCCCCAAGTTCCGGGAAATCGAGGCGTAGTTTGTCAAACTCACGATTCGCATAAGGCGGTCTCGGCTACTCTTTCAGTCTTAAAGTGAAGTGTGGCTATAGTTTAGCCCAGAAGCTCGTACAAGAGCGTTCAAAAAGTTTTCCTGTGTCCATTTCACTCCAAAGCAAGGCCATCAAGAGTTAGTTTAGAGTCCCCGGGACTGGAAAATATCCCCCAAATTTCCGAATATCAAGCTTAAGTTAATGAAAATTACGATGGGCGTAAGGCGGCCTCAGCTACTCTTTCAATCTTAAAATGAAATGGGGCTAAACTTTTGGGCCCAGAAGCTGGAAAGTCAGCGTTAAAAATGTTTTCCTGTTTCCAGTTCACTCCAAACCAAGACAAGCAGGAGTTAGTTTAGAGTCCCCGGGACTAGAAAATATCCCCCAAGTTTCCGAATATCGAGCTTAAGTTAGTGAAAATTACGATGCGCGTAAGGCGGCCTCCGCTACTCTTTCAATCTTAAAATGAAGTGGGGCTAAACTTTTGGGCCCAGAAGCTGGAAAGTCAGCGTTCAAAAAGTTTTGCTGTTTCCATTTCACTCCAAACCAAGACAAGCAGGAGTTAGTTTAGAGTCCCCGGGACTGGAAAATATCCCCCAAGTTCCGGGAAATCAACCCGAAGTTTGTCAAAATCACCATGCGCGTAAGGCGGTCTCGGCTACCCTTTTAGTGTTAAAGTAAAGTGGGGCTATATTTTGGCCCAGAAGCTCGAAATTGAGCGTTCAAAAAGTTTTGCTATGTCCATTTTACTGCAAACCAAGGCCATCAGGAACTAGTTTAGAGTCCTCAGAACTGGAGTATATCCCCTAAGTTCCGGCAAATCGAGCCGAAGTTGCTCAAAATCAGGATGTGCGTAAGTCGGTCTCGGCTACTCTTTCAGTCTTCAAGTGAAGCGGGACTCTATTTCGGTCCAGAACCTCGAAAGTGTGCGTTCAAAAGCTTGTGCTGTGTAAATTTCACTTCAAACCATGGCCATCAGGCGTTAGTTTAGAGTACGCGGAAGTAGAAAATATCCGCCCAGTTCCGGGAAATCGAGCCCAAGTTGGTCAAAATCACGATGCGCGCAAGGCCGTCCCCGCTACTCTTTCAGTCTTAAAGTGAAGTTGCGCTATATTTCGGCCCAGAGGCTCGAAAGTGCGCATTCGAAAAGTTCTGCTGTGTCCATTTCACTGCAACGAAAGGCCATCAGGAGTTAGTTTATAGCCCTTGGGACTAGAAAATATTTCCCAAGTTCCGCCAGATCGAGCCGACGTTGGTCCAAGTCACGATGCGCGTTAGGCGCTCTCGGTTAGTCTTTCAGTCTTAAAGTGAAGTTGGGCTATAGTTCGGCCAAGAAGCTCGAAAGTGCGTGTTCAAAAAGTTTTGCTCTGTCCCTTTCACTGGAAACCAAGGCCGTCAGGAGTTAGTTTAGAGTCCCCGGGACTGGAAAATATTCCCCAAGTTCCAGGAAATCGCGCCGAAGTTGATCAAATCACCATGCGCGTAACGGGCTCTCGGCTATTCTTTCAGTCTTAAATTTAAGTAGGGCTATATTTCGGCCCTGAAGCTCGAAGGTGAGCGTTCAGAATGTTTTGCTGTGTTTATTAAATTGGAAACCAAGGTCATCGGCAGTTATTTTAGCGTCCCCGGGACTTTAAATTATTCGCCAACTTCCGGGAAATCGAGCAAAAGTGGCCCAAAATCACGATGCGCGTAAGGCGGTCTCGGCTACTCTTTCAGTCTTAAAATTAACGGGGCCAATATTTCGACCTAGAACCTCGAGACCGGGCGTGCGCTAATTTTACCTGTGTCCATTTCACTGACATCTTTGGCGATCAGGTGTTAGTTTAGAGTCCTTGGGACTGGAAAATATTTCCCAAATTCTGGCAGATCGAGCCAAAGTTGCTCAAAATCACGATGCGCGTAAGGCGGTCTCGGCTACTCTTTCACTCTGAAAATGAAGTAGGGCCATATTTCGGCTCTGCAAGCTTGACAGCGAGCGTGCGCTCCTTTTGCCTGTGTCCTTTTCACTAGGAACTAAGTCCATCAGGAGATAGTTCAGAGTCCTCGAGACTGGAAGCTATCCTCCAAGTTTCGGCAAATTGAGCCATAGTTTCTTAAAATTACGATACGCGTACGGCAGTTTCGTTTACTCTTTCAGTCTTAAAATGAAGTGGGGCTTTATTTCGACAAAGAAGCTCGACAGGGAGCGTGCGCTCCTGTTACCTGTGACCATTTTACTGAACATTAAGGTTATCAGGAGTTAGCTTAGAGTCCCCGGGACTGGAAAATATCCCCCAAGTTTTGGCAGATCGAGCCATAGTGGCTAAAAATTTCGATGCGCTTAAGGCGGTTTCGTCTACCCTTTCAGTCTTAAAATAAAGTGGGGCTAGATTTCGGACTACAACCTCGAAACCTAGCGAACGCTCCTTTTACCTGTGTCCATCTCACTGAAAACCAAGGCAATCAGGAGTTAGTTTAGAGCTTCCGTGACTGGAAAATATCCCCCAAACCCCGAGAAATCAAGCCCAAGTTGGACAAATTTACCATGCGCGTAAGGCGGTCTCGGCTAGTGTTTCAGTCTTAAAGTGAACTATGGCTATATTTCGGCCCACAACCTCGAAAGTGAGCGATCAAAAAGCTTTGCTGTGTCCATTTCACTGCAAAACAAGGCTATCGGCACCTAGTTTAGCGTCCAAGGGACTGGAAACTATCCCCCAAGTTCCGGGAAATCCACCCGAAGCTTGTTAAAATCACGATGCGCGTAAGGCGGTCTCGGCTTCTTTTTCAGTATTAAAGTAAAGTGGGCTATATTTCGGCCCTGAAGCTCGAAGGTGAGCGTTCAGAATGTTTTGCTGTGTTTATTAAATTGGAAACCAAGGTCATCGGCAGTTATTTTAGCGTCCCCGGGACTTTAAATTATTCGCCAACTTCCGGGAAATCGAGCAAAAGTGGCCCAAAATCACGATGCGCGTAAGGCGGTCTCGGCTACTCTTTCAGTCTTAAAATTAACGGGGCCAATATTTCGACCTAGAACCTCGAGACCGGGCGTGCGCTAATTTTACCTGTGTCCATTTCACTGACATCTTTGGCGATCAGGTGTTAGTTTAGAGTCCTTGGGACTGGAAAATATTTCCCAAATTCTGGCAGATCGAGCCAAAGTTGCTCAAAATCACGATGCGCGTAAGGCGGTCTCGGCTACTCTTTCACTCTGAAAATGAAGTAGGGCCATATTTCGGCTCTGCAAGCTTGACAGCGAGCGTGCGCTCCTTTTGCCTGTGTCCTTTTCACTAGGAACTAAGTCCATCAGGAGATAGTTCAGAGTCCTCGAGACTGGAAGCTATCCTCCAAGTTTCGGCAAATTGAGCCATAGTTTCTTAAAATTACGATACGCGTACGGCAGTTTCGTTTACTCTTTCAGTCTTAAAATGAAGTGGGGCTTTATTTCGACAAAGAAGCTCGACAGGGAGCGTGCGCTCCTGTTACCTGTGACCATTTTACTGAACATTAAGGTTATCAGGAGTTAGCTTAGAGTCCCCGGGACTGGAAAATATCCCCCAAGTTTTGGCAGATCGAGCCATAGTGGCTAAAAATTTCGATGCGCTTAAGGCGGTTTCGTCTACCCTTTCAGTCTTAAAATAAAGTGGGGCTAGATTTCGGACTACAACCTCGAAACCTAGCGAACGCTCCTTTTACCTGTGTCCATCTCACTGAAAACCAAGGCAATCAGGAGTTAGTTTAGAGCTTCCGTGACTGGAAAATATCCCCCAAACCCCGAGAAATCAAGCCCAAGTTGGACAAATTTACCATGCGCGTAAGGCGGTCTCGGCTAGTGTTTCAGTCTTAAAGTGAACTATGGCTATATTTCGGCCCACAACCTCGAAAGTGAGCGATCAAAAAGCTTTGCTGTGTCCATTTCACTGCAAAACAAGGCTATCGGCACCTAGTTTAGCGTCCAAGGGACTGGAAACTATCCCCCAAGTTCCGGGAAATCCACCCGAAGCTTGTTAAAATCACGATGCGCGTAAGGCGGTCTCGGCTTCTTTTTCAGTATTAAAGTAAAGTGGGCTATATTTCGGCCCAGAAGCTTGAAGGTGAGCGTTCAAAAAGTCTTGCTGTCTCCATTTCACTGCAAACCAAGGCAGTCAAGAGTTAGTTTAGAGTCCCTGGGACTGGAAAATATCCCCCAAGTACCGGAATATCGACGCAAAGTTGCTCAAAATCACGATGCGCGCACGGCGGTCTGGGATAAACTTTAAGTCGTAAGTGATATGGGACTATATTTCGGCCTAGAAGCTCGGAAGTGTGCGTTCAAAAACTTGTGCTGTGTGAATTTCACTGCAAACATGGCCATCAGGAGTTAGTTTAGCGTCCCCGGGACTAGAAAATATTCCCCAAGTTCCAGGAAAGCGAGCAGAAGTTGATCAAAATCATGATGCGCGTAAAGCGGTCTCGGCTACTCTTTCAGTCTTAAAGTGAAGTGTGCCTATTTTTCGGTCCACAAGCTCGAAAGTGAGCATTCAAAAAGTTTTGCTGTGTCCATTTCACTGCAAACCAAGGCCCTCAGGAGTTAGTTTAGAGTCCCCGGGACTGGAAAATATTCTCTAAGTTCCAGGAAATGGCGCCGAAGTTGATGAAAATTACGATGCTCGGCTATTCTTTCAGTGTTAAATTTAAGTAGGGCTATATTTCGGCCCTGAAGCTCGAAGATGAGCGTTCAGAATGTTTTGCTGTGTTCATTAAACTGCAAACCAAGGTCATCGGGAGTTAGTTTAGCGTCCCCGGGACTTTAAATTATTCGCCAACTTCCGGGAAATCGAGCAAAAGTGGCCCAAAATCACGATGCGCGTAAGGCGGTCTTGGCTACTCTTTCAGTCTTAAAATTAAGGGGGGCTATATTTCGACCTAGAACCTCGAGACCGGGCGTGCGCTAATTTTACCTGTGTCCATTTCAATGACATCACAGGCGATCAGGAGTTAGTTTAGAGTCCTTGAAACTGGAAAATATTTCCCAAATTCTGGCAGATCGAGCCAAAGTTGCTCAAAATCACGATGCGCGTAAGGCGGTCTCGGCTACTCTTTCAGTCTTAAAATCAAGTGGGGCTATATTTCGGCCGATAAGCTCAACACCGAGCGTGCGCTCCTTTTGCCTGTGTACATATCACTGAAAACTAAGTTCATCAGGAGTTAGCATAGAGTCCTCGGGACTGGAAAATATTCCCCGAATTCCGGCAAATCGAGCCATAGATGCTCAAAATCAGGATGCGCGTATGGCGGTCTCGGCTACTCGTTTACTCCGAAAATGAAGTGTGGCCATATTTCGGTTCTACAAGCTCGACACCGAGCGTACTCTCCTTTTACCTGTGTCCATTTCACTAAGAACTAAGTCCATCAGGAGATAGTTTAGAGTCCTCGAGACTGGAAGCTATCCTCCAAGTTTCGGCAAATTGAGCCATAGTTTCTTAAAATTACGATAAGCGTACGGCAGTTTCGTTTACTCTTTCAGTCTTAAAATGAACTGGGGCTACATTTCGGCCTAGAAGCTCGACAGGGAGCGTGCGCTCCTGTTACCTGTGACCATTTTACTGAAAACTAAGGCCATCAAGAGTTAGCGTAGAGTCCCTGTGACTGGAAAATATCCCCCAAGTTTTCCCAGATCGAGCCATAGTGGGTAAAAATCTCGATGCGCTTAAGGCGGTTTCGTGTACACTTTCAGTCTTAAAATAAAGTGGGAATATATTTCGGCCTACAACCTGGAAACCTAGCGTGCGCCCCTTTTACCTGTGTCCATTTCACTAAAAACCAAGGCATTCAGGAGTTAGTTTAGAGCTTCCGTGACTGGAAAATATCCCCCAAGTCCCAGGAAATCAAGCCGAAGTTCAACAAAATTGCCATCCGCATAAGGCGGTCGCGGCTACTTTTTCAGTCTTAAAGTGAAGTGGGGCTATATTTCGTCCCAGAAGCTCGAAAGTGAACGTTCAAAAAGTTTGGCTGTGTCCATTTCACTGAAAACCAAGGCCATCAGGAATTAGTTTAGAGTGCCCGGGACTGGGAATTATCTCCCAAGTTCCGGGAAATCGAGCCGAAGTAACCCAAAATCACGATGCGCGTAAGGCAATCTCAGCTACTCTTTCAGTCTTAAAGTGAAGTAGAGCTATGCTTCGGCCCAGAAGCTCGAAAGTGAGCGTTCAAAAAGTTATCCTGTGTCCATTTCACTGCAAACCAAAGCAATCAGGAGTTAGTTTACAGTTCCCGGAACTGGAAAATATCCCCCAAGTTCCGCGAAATCGAGACGAAGTTGGTCAAAATCACGATGCGCGTAAGGCGGTCCCGGCTACTCTTTCAGTCTTAAAGTGAAGTAGGGCTATATTTTGGTCCAGAAGCTCGAAAGTGAGCGTTCAAAAAGTTTTGCGCTCTCAATTTAACTAAAAACCAAGACCATCGTGAGTTAGTTTAGAGTCCCCGGGACTGAAAAATATCCCCTAAGTTCGGGAAACTCGAGCCGAAGTTGGTCAAAGTCACGATGCGCCGAAGGCAGTCTCGGCTACTCTTGCAGTTTTAGAGTGAAGTTGGGCTATATTTCTCCCCAGAATTTCGAAAGTATGCGTTCAAAAAAATTGGCTGTGTCCATTTCACTGCAAACCAAGGCCATCAGGAATTACTTTAGAGTCCTTGGGACTGGAATATATCCCCGAAGGTTCGGAAAATCTAGCCGAAGTTGGTCAAAACCACCATGCGCGTAAGACGGTCTTGGCTACTCTTTCAGTCTTAAAGTGAAGTGGGGCTATATTTCGGCTCAGAGACTCGAAGGGGAGCGTTCAAAAAGTTTTGCTCTCTCCATTTCAATGCAAACCAAGGCAATCAGGAGTTACTTTAGAGTCCCCGGTACCGGAAAATATCCCCCATTTCCTGGGAAATCGAGCCAAAGTTGGTCACAAACACGATAAGCGTAAGGCGGTCTCGGCTACTCTTTCATTCTTAGAGTGAACTGGGGCAATATTTCCGCCCAGAAGCTTGAAAAAGATTGTTCAGAAAGTTTTGCTGTGTCCATTTCACTCCAAAGCAAGGTCATCAGGAGTTACTTTAGAGTCCGCGGGACTGTAAAATATCCCCCAATTTCCGGAAAATCGAGCCGAAGTTGGTCAAAATTACGATGCGCGTAAGCCGGTCTCGGCTACTCTTTCAATCTTAAAGTAACGTGGAGCTATATTTCGGCCCAGAAGCTCGAAAGTGAGCGTTCAAAAAGTTTTGCTGTGTCCATTTTACTGCAGAGCAAGGACGTCGGTGGCCAGTTTAGAGTCCCCGGGAATGGAAAATATCCCCCAAGTTCTGGGAAATTTAGCCAAAGTTGGTCAAAATCACGACGCTCGTACAGCGGTCTCGGGTACTCTTTCAGTCTTAAAGTGAAGTGGGGCAATATTTCGGCCCAGAAGCTCGAAACTGAGTGTTTCAAAAGTTTTGCTGTCTCCATTTCGCTGCAAACCAAGGCCATCAGGAGTTAGTAGAGAGACCCAGGGAGTGGAAAATATTCCCCAAATTCCGGGAAATTTAGCCGAAGTTTGTCAAAATCAGCAGGGCGTAAGGCGGTCTTGGCTAATCTTTCAGTCTTAAAGTGAAGTGGGGCTATATTTCGCCCCAGAAGCTCGAAAGTGAGCGTTCAAAAAGTTTTCCTGTGTCAATTTCACTTCGAACCAAAGCCATCAAGAGTTAGTTTAGAGTCCCAGGGACTGGAAAATATCCCGTAAGTGGCGAAAAATCGAGACAAAGTTTGGCAAAATAAATAAGCGCGTAAGGCCGTCTCGGCTACTTTTTTAGTGTTAGAATAAAGTGGGGCTCTATTTCGGCCCAGAAGCTCCAAAGTAAGGGTTCAAAAAAATTTGCTGTGTCCATTTCACTGGAAACCAAGGCCATCAGGAGTTAGTTTAGTGTTCCCGGGACTGGAATATATCCCCCAGGTTCCGGGAAATCGAGCCGAAGTTAGTCAAAATCACGATTTGCGTAAGAAAGACTCGGCTACTCTTACTCTTAAAGAGAAGTGGGGCTATATTTCGGCCCAGAAGCTCGAAGGTGAGTCTTCACAACGTTTCGCTCTGTCAGTTTAAAGGCAAAGCAAGGCGATCGGGAGTTCGTTTAGAGTCACCTGGACTGGAAAATATCCCCCAAGTTCCGGGATATCGATCCGAAGTTGGTCAAAATCACGATGCGCGAAACGCGATCTCGGCTATTGTTTCAGTCTTAAAGTGAAGTGGGGCTATATTTCTCCCCAGAAGCTCGAAAGTGACCGTTTAAAAAGTTACGCTTTGTGCATTTAACTGCAAACAAAGGCATCAGGAGTTACTTTAAAATCCCCCGGACTGGAAAATATGCGCCAACTTCCGGGAAATCGAGCTGAAGTTGGTCAAAATCACGATGCCTGTAAGGCGGTCTCCGATACTCTTTCAGTCTTAAAGTGAAGTGGGGCTATATTTCGGCCCAGAAGCTGCAAAGTGATCGTTAAAAAAGTTCTGCTCTGTGCATTTCACTGCAAACCAAGGCCGTCAGGAGTTATTTTAGGGTCCCCCGGACTGGAAAATATCCCACAAGTTCCGGGAAATCGAGCTGAACTTGGTCAAAATCACGATGCGCGTAAGGCGGTCTCGGCTACTATTTCAGGGTTACAGTGAAGTGGGCTTCTATTTAAGCCCACAAGCTACAAGGTGAGTGTTAAAAAAGTTCTGCTCTGTCCATTTTTCCGAAAACCAAGGCCATAAGGAGTTAATTTAGAGCACGCCGGACTCGAATATATCCACCAAGCTCCGGGATATCGAGCCGAAGTTGGTCAAAATCACGATTCGCGCAAGACGGTTTCGGGTACTCTTTCAGTCTTAAAGTAAAGTGGGGCTATATTTCAGCCCAGAAGCTCGAAAGTGACCGTTTAAAAAGTTACGCTTCGTGCATTTAACTGCAAAAAAAGGCCCTCAGGAGTTACTTTAAAATCCCCCGGACTGGAAAATATCCCCCAAGTTCCGGGAAATCGAGCTGAACTTGGTCAAAATCACGATGTCTGTAAGGCGGTCTCGGCTACTATTTCAGGGTTACAGTGAAGTGGGCTTCTATTTAAGCCCACAAGCTACAAGGTGAGTGTTAAAAAAGTTCTGCTCTGTCCATTTTTCCGAAAACCAAGGCCATAAGGAGTTAATTTAGAGCACGCGGGACTCGAATATATCCACCAAGCTCCGGGATATCGAGCCGAAGTTGGTCAAAATCACGATTCGCGCAAGACGGTTTCGGGTACTCTTTCAGTCTTAAAGTAAAGTGGGGCTATATTTCAGCCCAGAAGCTCGAAAGTGACCGTTTAAAAAGTTACGCTTCGTGCATTTAACTGCAAAAAAAGGCCCTCAGGAGTTACTTTAAAATCCCCCGGACTGGAAAATATCCCCCAAGTTCCGGGAAATCGAGCTGAACTTGGTCAAAATCACGATGTCTGTAAGGCGGTCTCGGCTATTCTTTCAGTTTTCAAGTGAAGTGGGGCTATATTTTGGCGCAGAAGCTCCAAGATGAGCGTTCAAAAAGTTTAGCTGTGTCCATTTCATTGCAAACCAAGGCCACCAGGAATTAGTTTAGAGTCTACAGAACTGGAAAATGTTCTCTAAGTTCCGGCCAATCGAGCCGAAGTTGGTCAAAATCACGATGCGCGTAAGGCGGACTCGGCCCATCTTTCACTCCTCAAGTGAAGTGGGGCTATATTTCGGCCCAGAAGCTCGAAACTCTGCATTCAAAAACTTTTGCTGTTTCAATTTCCCTGCAAATCAAGGTCATCAGGACTTAGTTTATAGTCCCCGGGGCTAGAAAATATCCCCCAAGTTCCGGGAAATCAAGCCGAAGATGGTCAAAATCACGATGCGCGTAAAGCGGTCTCGGCAACTCTTTAAGGCTTAAAGTGAAGTGGGGTTATATTTCGGCCCAGAAGGTCCAAAGTGAGCGTTCAAACAGTTTTGCTGTGTCCATTTCACTGCAAACCAAGGCGATCGGGAGTTAGTTTACAGTCCCTGGGACTGAAAAATATCCCACAAGTTCCGGCAAATATCGCCAAAGTTGCTTAAAATCACGATGCGCGTAAGGCCGTTTCGTCTATTTTTTCAGTCTTAAAATGAAGTGGGGCTATATTTCGACATAGAAGCTCGGCACCGAGCATGCGCTAATTTAATCTTTGTCGATTTCACTGAAAACTAAGGCAATCAGGAGTTAGTTTAGAGCTCCCAAAGCTGGAAAGTATCCCCCAAGCTCCGGGAAATCGAGCCATAGCGGCTCAAAATCACGATGCGCGTAAGGCGGTCTCGTCTACCTTTTCAGCCTTAAAAAGAAATGGGCTATATTTCGACCCAAAGGCTCGGAAGTGAGCGTTCAAAAAGTTTTCCTGTGTCCATTTCACTGCAAACCAAGGCCAAGAGGAAATACGTTAGAGTCTACCGGACTGTAAAATATCCCCCAAGTTGCGGGAAATCAAGCGGAAGTTGGTCAAAATCACGTTGCGCGCAAGGCGGTCTCGGCTACTTTTTCAGTTTTAAAGTGAAGTGGGGCTATATTTCGACCCAGCAGCTCGAAAGTGAGCGTTCAAACAGTTTTCCTGTGTCCATTGCTCGGCCAACCAAGGCAATCAGGAGTTAGTTTAGAGTTCCCGGGACTGGAAAATATCCCCCCAGTTCCGCGAAATGGAGCCGAACTTGGTCAAAATCACGATGCGCTTAAGATGGTCTCGGCTACTCTTTAAGTCTTAAAGTGAAGTGGGGCTATGTGTTGGCCCAGAAGCTTTAAAGTGAGCGTTGAAAAAGTTTTGCCGTTTCCATTTTACTGCAAACCAAGGCAATCAGGAGTTAGTTTAAAGTTCCTGGGTCTGGAAAATATCCCCCAAGTTCCGGGAAATCGAGGCGTAGTTTGTCAAAATCACGATTCGCATAAGGCGGTCTAGGCTACTCTTTCAGTCTTAAAGTGAAGTGTGGCTATATTTTGGCCCGGAAGCTCGCACAAGAACGTTAAAAAAGTTTTCAGTGTCCATTTCACTGCAAAGCAAGGACATCAGGAGTTAGTTTAGAGTCCCCGGGACTGGAAAATATCCCCCAAGTTTCCGAACATGGAGCTTTAGTTAGTCAAAATTAGGATGCGCGTAAGGCGGCCTCGGCTACTCTTTCAATCTTAAAATGAAGTGGGGCTAAACTTTTGGGCCCAGAAGCTGGAAAGTCAGCGTTCAAAAAGTTTTGCTGTTTCCATTTCACTCCAAACCAAGACAAGCAGGAGTTAGTTTAGAGTCCCCGGGACTGGAAAATATCCCCCAAGTTCCGGGAAATCAACCCGAAGTTTGTCAAAATCACCATGCGCGTAAGGCGGTCTCGGCTACCCTTTTAGTGTTAAAGTAAAGTGGGGCTATTCTTTCAGTCTTAAAAAGAAGTAGGCCTATATTTCGGCCAGCAAGCTCGAAAGTGCGCGTTCAAAAAGTGTTCCTGCGTCCATTTCACTGGAAATCAAGGCCATCAGGAGTTAGTTTAGAGTCCCCGGGACTGGAAAATATCCGCCTATTTGCGGGAAATCGAGCCGAAGTATCCCAAAATCACGATGCGCGTAAGGCGGTGTCGGCTACTCTTTCAGTCTTAAAGTTATATGGGGCTATATTTCGAGCCATAAGCTCGAAGGTGAGCGTTCAAAAAGTTTTGCTGTGTCCATTTAACTGCAAACTAACGCCATCGGAAGTTAGTTTAGCTTCCCCGGGAATTGAAAATATCGCCAAAATTGTAGAAAATCGACCGAAAGTTTCTCAAAATCACGATGCGCGTAAGGCGGTCTCGCCTACTCTTTCAGTCTTAAAGTGAAGTGGGGCTATATTTCATCCCAGAAGCTCGAATATAAGCGTTCAAAAAGTTTTGCTGTGTTCATTTCACTGCAAACCAAGGCCATCAGGAGTTAGTTTAGACTCCTCGGGACTGGAAAATATCGCCCAAGTTCGGGGAATTTGAGCCGAATTTTGTCAAAATCACGATGCGCGTAAGGCGGTCTCGGCTACTCTTTCATTCTTAAAGTGAACTGGGGGTATATTTCGGCCCAGAAGCTAGAAAGTGAAAGTGCAAAAAGATTTTCCTGTCCATTTCACCGCAAACCAAGCCACATCAGCAGATTGTTTACAGTGTCCGGGACATCAAAATATCCCCCAAGTCCCGGGAAATCGAGCCGAAGTTTGTCAAAATCACGATGCGCGTAAAGCAGTCTCGGCTACTCTTTTAGTCTTAAAGTGACGTGGCTCTATATTTCGGCCCAGAAGCTCGAAAGTGAGCGTTCAAAAAGTTTTGCTCTCTCAATTTAACTGAAAACCAAGGCCATCATGAGTTAGTTTAGAGTCCACGGGACTGGAAAATATCCCTTAAGTTCTGGCAACTCAAGCCGAAGTTGGTCAAAATCACGCTGCGTCTAAGGCGGTCTCGGCTACTATTTCAGTCTTAAAGTGAAGTGGGGCTATATTTCGGCCCAGAATTTCGAAAGTAAGCGTTCAAAAAAATTTGCTGTGTCCATTTCACTGCATACCAAGGCCATAAGGGGTTAGATTAGAGTCCTTGGGACTTGAATATATACCCGAAGTCTCGGGAAATCGAGCCGAAGTTGGTCAAAATCACGATGCGCGTAAGACGGTGTCAGCTACTCTTTCATTCTTAAACTGAAGTGGGGCTATATTTCGGCTCAGAAGACCGAAGGGGAGCGTTGAAAAAGTTTTGGTCTCTCCATTTCAATGCAAACGAAGGCAATCAGGAGTTACTTTAGAGTCCCCGGTACCGGAAAATATTTCCCATTTCCCGGGAAATCGAGCCAAAGTTGGTCAAAATCACGATGCGCGTAAGGCGGTCTCGGCTATTCTTTCATTCTTAAAGTAAACTCGGGCTATATTTCGCCCCAGAAGCTCGAAAGTGAAAGTTCAAAAAGTTTTGCCGTGTCCATTTCACCGCAAACCAAGCCACATCAGGAGATAGTTTACAGTCTCCGGGACATCAAAATATCCCCCAAGTTCCGGGAAATGGAGCCGAAGTTTGTCAAAATCACGATGCGCGTAAAACAGTCTCCGCTACTATTTAGTCTTAAAGTGACGTGGCTGTATATTTTGGCCCAGAAGCTCGAAAGTGAGCGTCCAAAAAGTTATGCTGTGCCCATTTCACTGCAAAGCAAGGCCCTCAGGAAGTTGTTTACAGTCCCCGGAACTGAAAAATATCTCCCAAGTTCCGCGAAATCGAGACGAAGTTGGTCAAAACAACGATTCGCGTAAAGCAGTCTCGGCTTCTCTTTTAGTCTTAAAGTGACGTGGCTGTATATTTCGGCCCAGAAGCTCGGAAGTGAGCGTTCAAAAAGTTATGCTGTGCCCATTTCACTGCAAAGCAAGGCCCTCAGGAAGTAGTTTACAGTCCCCGGAACTGGAAAATATCCCCCAACTTTCGCGAAATCGAGACAAAGTTGGTCAAAATAACGATTCGCGTAAGGCGGTCTCGGCTACTCTTTCAGTCTTAAAGTAAAGTAGGGCTATATTTCGGTCCAGAAGCTCGAAAGTGAGCGTTGAAAAAGTTTTCCTCTCTGAATTTCACTTAAAACCAAGGCCATCATGAGTTAGTTTAGAGTCCCCGGGACTGGAAAATATGCCCCAAGGTCCGGGAAATTGAGCCGAAGTTGGTCAAAATCACGATTTGCGTAGGGTAGTCTCGGCCAATCTTTCAGTCTTAAAGTGAAGTGGGGCTATATTTCGGGCCAGAAGCCCGAAAGTGAGCGTTCAAAAAGTTTTGCTGTGTTCATTTCACTGCAAACCAACCCCATCAGGAGTTAGTTTAGCGTCCCCGGGACAAGAAAATATGCCCCAAGGTCCGGGAAATTGAGCCGAGGTTGGTCAAAATCACGATGCCCCTAAAGTGGTCTCGGCTACTCTTTCTGTCTTAAAGTGAAGTGGGGCTATATTTCGGGCCAGAAGCCCGAAAGTGAGCGTTGAAAAAGGTTTGCTGTGTCCATTTCACTGCAAACCAAGGCCATCAGGGGTTAGTTTAGAGTCCCCGGGCCTGAAAAATATTGCCCAAGTTCCGGGGAATCGAACCGAAGTTGATCAAAATCACGATGCGCGAAATGCGGTATCGGCTACTGTTTCAGTCTTAAAGTGAAGTGGGGCTATATTTCGGCCTAGAAGCCCGAAAGTGAGCGTTCAAAAAGTTTTCCTGTGTTCTTTGACATAAAAACAAGGCCATCACGAGTTAGTTTAGCGTCCCTGGGACTGGAAAATATTCCCCAACTTCCGGTAAATCGAGCTGAAGTTAGTCAAAATCACCATGCTCCCAAAGCGGTCTCGGCTACCCTTTCAGTCTTAAAGTGAAGTGGGGCTATATTTCTGTCCAGAAGCTCGAAAGTGATCGTTCAAAAAGTTTTGCTGTGTGCATTTCACTGCAAACCAAAGCTATCAAAAGTTAGTTTAGGGTCCCCGGGACTCGAAAATATTCCCCAAGTTCCGGGAAAGCGAGCGGAAGTTGATCAAAATCACGATGCGCGAAATGGGGTCTCGGCTACTGTTTCAGTCTTAAAGTAAAGTGTGGCTAGATTTCGTCGCACAGGCTCGAAAGTGAGCGTTCAAAAAGTTTTCCTGTGTCCATTTCACTGCAAAACAAGGCCATCAGGACTTAGGTTTGCGTCCAAGGGACCGGAAAATGTTCCCCAAGTTCCGGGAGATCCACCCGAAGTTTGTCAAAATTACAATGCGCGTAAGGTGGTCTCGGTTACTGTTTAAGTCTTAAAGTAAAGTGGGGCTTTATTTCGGCCAGGAAGCTCGAAGGTGAGCGTTCAAAAAGTTTTGCTCTGTCCATGTCACTGCAAACCAAGGCCATCAGGAGTTAGTTTAGAGTTCCTTGGACTGGAAAATATCCCCCAAGTTCCGGAATATCGACCCGAAGTTTGTCAAACTCACGATGCGAGCAAGGCGGTCTCGGCTACTCGTTCAGTCTTAAGTGAAGTGGGGCTATATTTCTGCCGAGAATCTCGAAAGTGTGCGTTCAAAAAATTGTGCTGTGTCCATTTCAATGCAAACCAAGGCCATCAGGAGTTAATTTAGAGTTCCCGGGACTGGAAAATATCCCCCAAGTCCAGGGAATTGGAGCCGAAGTTGATCAAATTAATGATGCTCGTAACGTAGTGTCGGCTACTGTTTCAGTGTTAAAGTCAAGTGTGCCTATATTTCGGCCCACAAGCTAGAAAGTGAGCGTTCAAAAAGTTTTCCTGTGTCCATTTCACTTCAAAACAAGGCCATCAGGACTTAGTTTAGCGTTCAAGGGACTGGAAAATATACCCCAAGCTCCGGTAAATCCATTCGAAGTTCGTCAAAATTGCCATATACGTAAGGCGGTTTCGGCTACTCTTTCAGTCTTAAAGTAAAGTCAGGCTATATTCCGGCCCAGAAGCTCCAAAGTGGGCGTTCAAAAAGTTATGCTGTGCGCATTTCAGTGCAAGCCAATGCCATCCGGAGCTAGTTTAGAGTCCCCCGGACTGGAAAATATCCCAAAAGTTGCGTGAAATCCAGCTGAACTTGGTCTAACTCACGATGCGCGTGAGGCGGTCTCGGCTACTATTTCAGTCTGAAAGTGAAGTGGGATTCTATTTCGGCCCAGAAGCTACCAAGAGAGTGTTCAAAAAGCTTTCCTTTGTCCATTTCACTGAAAACCAAGGCCATCAGCAATTAGTTTACAGCCCGCGGAAATGGAATATATCCCCCAAGTTCTAGGGAACCGCCCCGCAGTTGGTCAAAATCACGATTTACGCAAGACGGACTCGGCTACTCGTTCAGTCTTAAAGTAAAGTGGGGCTATATTTCGGTCCAGAAGCTCGAGAGTGAGCGTTCAAAAAGTTTCGCTGCGTCCATTTCACTGAAAACCAAGACAATCAGGAGTTAGTTTGGAGTCCCCGGCACAGGAAAATATCCCCCAAGTTCCGGCAAATCGAGCCGAAGTTGGTCAAAATCACGGTGCGCTTAAGGCGGTGTCGGCTACTCCTTCAGTCTTAAAGTGAAGTGGGGCTTTATTTCGGCCCACAAGCTCAAAGCTCAAAAAAAATTACTCTGTCCATTTTCACTGCAAACCAAGGCTATCAGGAGTTAGTTTAGAGTCCCCGGGAGTGGAATGTATTTCCCAAGTTCCGGAAAATTGGCAAGACGTTGGTCAAAATCACGATGCGCGTAAGACGGTCTCGGCTACTCTTTCAGTCTTAAAGTCAAGTGGGGCTATATTTCGGCCAAGAAGCTCAAAAGTGAGCCTTCAAAAAGTTTTGCTGTGTCCATTTCAATGCAAACGAAGGCCATCAGAGGTTACTTAAGTGTCCTCGAAACTGGAAAATATCCCCCAAGTTCCGGTAAATCGAGCCGAAGTTGGTCAAAATCACGATGTGCGTAAGGTGGTGTCGGCTACTCTTTCAGTCTTTAAGTGAAGTATGGCTATATTTCGGCCCACAACCTCGAAACTGAGGCTTCAAAAAGCTTTGCTGTGTCCATTTTACTGAAAAACAAGGCCATCGGCACCTAGTTTATTGTCCAAGGGAGTGGAAAATATCCCCCAAGTTCCGGGAAATCCACCCGAAGTTTGTCAAAATCACGATGCGCGTAAGGCGGTCTCGGCTACTTTTTCAGTATTAAAGTAAAGTGGGCTATATTTCGGCCCAGAAGCTTGAAGGTGAGCGTTCAAAAAGTTTTGCTGTCTCCATTTCACTGCAAAGCAAGGCCATCAAGGGTTACTTTAGAGTCCCTGGGACTGGAAAATATCCTCGAAGTTGCAGGAAATCGAGCCGAAGTTGGTCAAAATCACGATGCGCGCACGGCGCTCTCGGCTACTCTTTAAGTCGTAAGTGATGTGTGGCTATATTTAGGCCCACATGCGCGAAAGTGAGCGTTCAAAAAGTTTTGCTGTGTCCATTTCACTGCAAACCAAGGCCATCAGGAGTTAGTATAGAGTCCCCGGGACTGGAAAATATCCTCCAAGTTCCGGGAAATGGCGCCGAAGTTGATGAAAATTACGATGGGAGTAACGGGCTCTCGGCTATTCTTTCAGTCTTTTATTTAAGTAGGGCTATATTTCGGCCCTAAAGCTCGAAGGTGAGCGTTCAGAATGTTTTGCTGTGTTTATTAAACTGCAAACCAACGTCATCGGGAGTTAGTTTAGCGTCCCCGGGACTTTAAATTATTCGCCAATTTCCGGGAAATCGAGCAAAACTGGCCCAAAATCACGATGCGCGTAAGGCGGTCTCGGCTACTCTTTCAGTCTTAAAATTAAGGGGGGCTATATTTCGACCTAGAAGCTCGAGACCGGGCGTGCGCTAATTTTACCTGTGTCCATTTCACTGACATCTTAGGCCATCAGGAGTTAGTTTAGACTCCTTGGGCCTGGAAAATATTTCCCAAACTCTGGCAGATCGAGCCAAAGTTGCTCAAAATCACGATGCGCGTAAGGCGGTCTCGGCTACTCTTTCAGTCTTAAAATGAAGTGGGGCAATATTTCGGCCGAGAATCTCAACACCGAGCGTGCGCTCCTTTTGCCTGTGTACATATCACTGAAAACTAAGTTCATCAGGAGTTAGCATAGAGTCCTCGGGACTGGAAAATATTCCCCGAATTCCGGGAAATCGAGCCAAAGATGCTCAAAATCACGATGCGCGTAAGGCGCTCTCGGCTACTCGTTTACTCCGAAAATGAAGTGGGGCTATATTTCGATACTACAAGCTCGACACCGAGCGTGCTCTCCTTTTACCTGTGTCCATTTCACTAAGAAGTAAGTCCATCAGGAGATAGTTTAGAATCCTCGATACTGGAAGCTATCCTCCAAGTTTCGGCAAATTGAGCCATACTTTCTTAAAATTACGATAAGCGTACGGCAGTTTCGTTTACTCTTTCAGTCTTAAAGTGAACTGGGGCTACATTTCGGCGTAGAAGCTCGACAGGGAGCGTGCGCTCCTGTTACCTGTGACCATTTTACTGAAAACTAAGGACATCAAGAGCTAGGGTAGAGTCCCCGGGACTGGAAAATATCCCCCAAGTTTTGGCAGATCGAGCCATAGTGGCTAAAAATTTCGATGCGCTTAAGGCGGTTTCGTGTACACTTTCAGTCTTAAAATAACGTGTGGCTATATTTCGGCCTACAACCTGGAAACCTAGCGTGCGCCCCTTTTACCTGTGTCCATTTCACTAAAAACCAAGGCATTCAGGAGTTAGTTTAGGGCTTCCGGGACTGGAAAATATCCCCAAGTCCCAAGAAATCAAGCCCAATTTGGACAAAATTACCATGCGCGTAAGGCGGTCCCGGCTACTCTTTCAGTCTTAAAGTGAAGTGGGGCTATATTTCGGCCCAGACGCTCGAAAGTGAACGTTCAAAGAGTTTGGCTGCGTCCATTTCACTGAAAACCAAGGCAATCAGGAATTAGTTTAGAGTGGCCGGGACTGGGAATTATCTCCCAAGTTCCGGGAAATCGAGCCGAAGTAGCCCAAAATCACGATGCCCGTAAGGCGGTCTCGGCTAGTCTTTCAGTCTTAAAGTGAAGTAGGGCTATGCTTCGGCCCAGAAGCTCAAATGTGAGCGTTCAAAAAGTTGTGCTGTGTCCATTTCATTGCAAACCAAGGCAATCAGGAGTTAGTTTGGAGTCCCCGGTACCGGAAAATATCCCCCATTTCCCGGGAAATCGAGCCAAAGTTGGTCAAAATCACGATGCGCGTAAGGCGGTCCCGGTTACTCTTTCATTCTTAAAGTGAACTGGGGCAATATTTCCGCCCAGAAGCTCGAAAGTGAGCGTTCAAAAAGTTGTGCTGTGTCCATTTCACTCCAGAGCAAGGCCATCAGGAGTTACTTTAGAGTCCGCGGGACTGGAAAACATCCCCCAAGTTCCGGGAAATCGAGCCGAAGTTGGTCAAAATTACGATGCGCGTAAGGCGGTCTCGGCTACTCTTTCACTCTTAAAGTGAAGTGGAGCTATATTTCGGCCCAGAAGCTCAAAAGTGAGCGTTCTAAAAGTTTTGCTGTGTCCATTTTACTGCAGACCAAGGACGACGGGGGTCATTTTAGAGTCCCCGGGACTGGAAAATATCCCCCAATTTCCGGGAAATTTAACCGAAGTTGGTCAAAATCACGACGCGCGTACGCCGTCTCGGCTACTCTTTCAGTCTTAAAGTGAAGTGGGGCAATATTTCGGCCCAGAAGCTCGAAACTGAGTGTTTAAAAAGTTTTGCTGTGTCCATTTCACTGCAAAACAAGGCCATCACGACTTAGTTTAGCGTCCAAGGTACTGGAAATATCCCCCAAGTTACGGGAAATCCACCCGAAGTTAGTCAAAATCACGATGGGCTTAAGGGGGTCTCGGCTACTCCTTCAGTCTTAAGGTAAAGTGGGTTTAGATTTAACTCCAGAAGCTCGAAAGTAAGGGTTCAAAAATTTTTGTCTCTATTTCACTCACATCTTAGACAATCAGGAGTGAGTTTGGAGACTTTGGGACTGGAAAATATCTCCCAAGTTTCGCCAGATCGAGCCGAAGATCCTCAAAATCACAATGCGCGCAAGGCGCTCCCGCCTACTCTTTCAGTCTTAAAAAGAACTAGGTCTATATTTCGGCCAGCAAGCTCGAAAGTGCGCGTTCAGAAATTGTTCCTGTGTCTATTTCACTGGAAACCAAGGCCATCGGAAGTTAGTTTAGCTTCCCCGGGAATTGAAAATATTGGCCAACTTCGGGGAAATCGAGCCGAAGTTGGTCAAAATTACGATGCGCGTAAGGCGGTCTCGGCTACTCTTTCAATCTTAAAGTGAAGTAGGGCTATATTTCGGCCGAGAAGCTCGAAAGTAAGCGTTCCAAAAAATGTGCTCTGTCCATTTCACTGCAAACCAAGGCCATCAGCAGTTAGTTTAGAGTCCCCGGGACTGGAATATATCCCCGAAGTTCTGGGAAATCGAACGGAAGTTTGTCAAAATCACGATGCGCGTAAGACGGTCTCGGCTACTGTTTCATTCTTAAAGTGAACTGGGGCTATATTTCGGTCAAGAAGCTAGAAAGTGAAAGTTTAAAAAGTTTTGCTGTGTTCATTTCACTGCAAACCAAGGCCATCAGGAGTTAGTTTAGACTCCTCGGGACTGGCAAATATCGCCCAAGTTCGGGGAAATCGAGCTGAACTTGGTCAAAATCACGATGCTCGTAAGGCGGTCTCGGCTGGTCTTTCATTCTTAAAGTGAACTGGGGCTCTATTTCGGTCCAGAAGCTAGAAAGTGAAAGTTTAAAAAGTTTTGCTGTGTTCATTTCACTGCAAACCAAGGCCATCATGAGTTAGTTTAGAGTCCACGGGACTGGAAAATATCCCTTAAGTTCTGGAACTCAAGCCGAACTTTGTCAAAATCACGATGCGTCTAAGGCGGTCTCGGCTACTATTTCAGTCTTAAAGTGAAGTGGTACTCTATTTCGGCCCACAAGCTCAAAGCTCAAAAAAAACTGCTATCTATGTCAATGCAAACCAAGGCCATCAGGGGTTACTTATGAGTCCTCGGGACTGGAAAATATCCCCCAAGTTCCGGTAAATCGAGCCGAAGTTGGTCAAAATCACGATATGCGTAAGGTGGTCTCCGCTACTCTTTCAGTCTTAAAGTGAAGTGGGGCAATATTTCGGCCCAGAAACTCCAAAGTGAGTGTTTAAAAAGTTTTGCTCTGTCACTTTCAGTGCAAACCAAGGCCATCAGAAGTTAGTTTAGAGTCCCCGGGACTGGAGAATATCCCCCAAGTCTCGGGAAATCGAGCCGAAGTTGATCAAATTAATGATGCGCGTAACGTGGTCTCGGCTACTGTGTCAGTCCTAAAGTGAAATGTGGCTATATTTAGGCCCACAAGCTAGAAAGTGAGCGTTCAAAAAGTTTTGTTGTGTCCATTTTACTTCAAAACAAGCCCATCTGGACTTAGTTTAGCGTCCAAGGCACTGCAAAATATCCCCCAAGTTCCGGGAAATCCATTCGAAGTTCGTCAAAAATACGATGCGGGTAAGGCGGTCTAATCTACTCTTTCAGTCTTAAAGTAAAGTGGGGCTATATTTCTGCCCAGAAGCTCCAAAGTTGTGCTCTCTGCATTTCACTGAAAACCAAGGCCATTAGGAGTTACTTTAGAGTCCCTTTGACTGGAATATATCCCCCAAGTTTCGGGAAATAAACGCGAAATTGGTCAAAATCACGATTCGCTCAAGACGGTCTCGCCTACTCTTTCAGTCTTAAAGTAAACTGGGGCTCTATTTCGGCCCAGAAGCTCGAGAGTGAGCGTTCAAAAACTTTCGCTGTGTCCATTTCACTGCAAACCAAGACAAGCAGGAGTTAGTTGAGAGTCCCCGGGACTGGAAAATATCCCCCAAGTTCCGTGAAATCAACCCGAAGTTTTCGAAATCACGATGCGCGTAAGGCGGTCTCGGCTAATCTTTCAGTGTTAAAGTAATGGGGGGCAATATTTTGGCCCAGAAGCTCGAAATTGAGCGTTCAAAAAGTTTTGCTGGGTCCATTTTACTGCAAACCAAGGCCATCAGGAATTAGTTTAGAGTCCTCAGAACTGGAATATATCCCCTTAGTTCCGGCAAATCGAGCCGAAGTTGCTCAAAATCACGATGCACGTAAGGCGGTCTCGTCTACTCTTTCAGTCTTCAAGTCAAGTGGGGTTCTATTTCGGTCCAGAAGCTCGAAAGTATGCGTTCAAAAACTTTTTCTGTTTCCGTTTCACTGCAAAGCAAGACCAGCACGAGTTAGTTTAGAGTCCCCGGGACTGGAAAATATTTCGCAAGTTCCGGGAAATCGAGCCGAAGTTGATCAAAATCACGATGCGCGAAACGTGGTCTCGGCTACTGTTTCAGTCTTAAAGTGAAGTATGGCTATATTTCGGCCCACAACCTCGAAAGTGAGCCTTCAAAAAGCTTTGCTGTGTCCATTTCACTGCAAAACAAGGCCATCGGCAACTAGTTTAGCGTCCAAGGGACTGGAAAATATCCCGCAAGTTCCCGGAAATCCACCCGAAGTTTCTCAAAATCACGATGCGCGTAAGGCGGTCTCGGCTACTTTTTCAGTATTAAAGTAAAGTGGGCTATATTTCGGCCCAGAAGCTTGAAGGTGAGCGTTCAAAAAGTTTTGCTGTCTCCATTTCACTGCAAACCAAGGCCATCAAGAATTAGTTTAGACTCCCTGGGACTGGAAAGTATCCCCCAAGTTCCGGAATATCGAGCCGAAGTTGGTCAAAATCACGATGCGCGCACGCCGGTCTCGGCTACTCTTTAAGTCGTAAGTGATGTGGGACTATATTTCGGCCTAGAAGCTCGAAAGTGTGCGTTCAAAAACTTGTGCTGTGTGAATTTCACTGCAAACCATAGTCATCAGGAGTTAGTTTAGAGTCCCCGTGACTGGAAAATATTCCCCAAGTTCCAGGAAAGCGAGCAGAAGTTGATCAAAATCACGATGCGCGTAACGCGGTCTCGGCTACTGTTTCAGTCTTAAAGTGAAGTGTGGTTATATTTAGGGCCACGAGCTCGAAAGTGAGCGTTCAAAAAGTTTTGCTGTGTCCATTTCACTGCAAAGCAAGGCCATCAGGAGTTAGTATAGAGTCCCCGGGACTGGAAAATATCCTCCAAGTTCCAGGAAATGGCGCCGAAGTTGATGAAAATTACGATGCGCGTAACGGGCTCTCGGCTATTCTTTCAGTCTTAAATTTAAGTAGGGCTATATTTGGGCCCTGAAGCTCGAAGGTGAGCGTTCAGAATGTTTTGCTGTGTTCATTAAACTTTAAACCAAGGTCATCGGGAGTTAGTTTAGCGTCCCCGGGACTTTAAACTATTCGCCAACTTCCGGGAAATCGAGCAAAACTGGCCCAAAATCACGATGCGCGTAAGGCGGTCTCGGCTACTCTTTCAGTCTTAAAATTAAGGGGGGCTATATTTCGACCTAGAAGCTCGAGACCGGGCGTGCGCTAATTTTACCTGTGTCCATTTCACTGACATCTTAGGCCATCAGGAGTTAGTTTAGACTCCTTGGGCCTGGAAAATATTTCCCAAACTCTGGCAGATCGAGCCAAAGTTGCTCAAAATCACGATGCGCGTAAGGCAGTCTCGGCTACTCTTTCAGTCTTAAAATCAAGTGGGGCTATATTTCGGCCGAGAATCTCAACACCGAGCGTGCGCTCCTTTTGCCTGTGTACATATCACTGAAAACTAAGTTCATCAGGAGTTAGCATAGAGTCCTCGGGACTGGAAAATATTCCCCGAATTCCGGCAAATCGAGCCAAAGATGCTCAAAATCACGATGCGCGTAAGGCGGTCTCGGCTACTCGTTTAATCCGAAAATGAAGTGGGGCTATATTTCGGTTCTACAAGCTCGACACCGAGCGTGCTCTCCTTTTACCTGTGTCCATTTCACTAAGAACTAAGTCCATCAGGAGATAGTTTAGAATCCTCGATACTGGAAGCTATCCTCCAAGTTTCGGCAAATTGAGCCATACTTTCTTAAAATTACGATAAGCGTACGGCAGTTTCGTTTACTCTTTCAGTCTTAAAATGAACTGCCGCTACATTTCGGCGTAGAAGCTCGACAGCAAGCGTGCGCTCCTGTTACCTGTGACCATTTTACTGAAAACTAAGGTCATCAAGAGTTAGGGTAGAGTCCCCGGGACTGGAAAATATCCCCCAAGTTTTGGCAGATCGAGCCATAGTGGCTAAAAATTTCGATGCGCTTAAGGCGGTTTCGTGTACACTTTCAGTCTTAAAATAAAGTGGGGCTATATTTCGGCCTACAACCTGGAAACCTAGCGTGCGCCCCTTTTACCTGTGTCCATTTCACTAAAAACGCAGGCATTCAGGAGTTAGTTTAGAGCTTCCGGGACTGGAAAATATCCCCCAAGTCCCAGGAATCAAGCCGAAGTTGGACAAAATTACCATGCGCGTAAGGCGGTCCTGGCTACTCTTTCAGTCTTAAAGTGAAGTGGGGCTATATTTCGGCCCAGAAGCTCGAAAGTGAACGTTCAAAAAGTTTGGCTGTGTCCATTTCAGTGAAAACCAAGGCCATCAGGAATTAGTTTAGAGTGGCCGGGAGTGGGAATTATCTTTCAAGTTCCAAGAAATCGAGCCGAAGTAGCCCAAAATCACGATGCGCGTAAGGCGGTCTCGGCTAGTCTTTCAGTCTTAAAGTGAAGTAGGGCTATGCTTCGGTCCAGAAGCTCAAACGTAAGCGTTCAAAAAGTTGTGCTGTGTCCATTTCACTGCAAACCAAGGCAATCAGGAGTTAGTTTAGAGTCCCCGGTACCGGAAAATATCCCCCATTTCCCGGGAAATCGAGCCAAAGTTGGTCAAAATCACGATGCGCGTAAGGCGGTCCCGGTTACTCTTTCATTCTTAAAGTGAACTGGGGCAATATTTCCGCCCAGAAGCTCGAAAGCGAACGTTTAAAAAGTTGTGCTGTGTCCATTTCACTCCAGAGCAAGGCCATCAGGAGTTACCTTAGAGTCCGCGGGACTGGAAAACATCCCCCAAGTTCCGGGAAATCGAGCCGAAGTTGGTCAAAATGACGATGGGCGTAAGGCGGTCTCGTTTACTCTTTCACTCTTAAAGTGAAGTGGAGCTATATTTCGGCCCATAAGCTCAAAAGTGAGCGTTCAAAAAGTTTTGCTCTGTCCATTTTACTGCAGACCAAGGACGCCGGAGGTCAGTTTAGGGTTCCCGGGACTGGAAAATATCCCCCAATTTCCGGGAAATCGAGCCGAAGTAGGTCAAAATCACGACGCGTGTACGGCGGTCTCGGCTACTCTTTCAGTCTTAAAGTGAAGTAGGGCTAGATCTCGGCCCAGAAGCCCGAAACTGAGTGTTTAAAAAGTTTTGCTGTGTCCATTTCACTGGAAAACAAGGCCATCACGACTTAGTTTAGCGTCCAAGGTACTGGAAATATCCCCCAAGTTACGGGAAATCCACCCGAAGTCAGTCAAAATCACGATGCGCTTAAGGGGGTCTCGGCTACTCCTTCAGTCTTAAGGTAAAGTGGGTTTAGATTTAACTCCAGAAGCTCGAAAGTAAGGGTTCAAAAATTTTTGTCTGTATTTCACTCACATCTTAGAAAATCAGGAGTGAGTTTAGCGACTTTGGGACTGGAAAATATCTCCCAAGTTTCGCCAGATCGAGCCGAAGATCCTCAAAATCACAATGCGCGTAAGGCGCTCCCGCCAACTCTTTCAGTCTTAAAAAGAAGTAGGGCTATATTTAGGCCAGCAAGATCGAAAGTGCGCGTTCAAAAAGTGTTCATGTGTCCATTTCACTGGAAACCAAAGCCATCAGGAGTTAGTTAAGAGTCCCCGGGACCGGAAAATATCCCCCTATTTGCGGGAAATCGAGCCGAAGTATCCCAAAACCACGATGCGCGTAAGGCGGTCTCGCCTACTCTTTCAATCTTAAAGTGAAGTGGGGCTATACTTCATCCCAGAAGCTCGAAAATAAGCGTTCAAAAAGTGTTACTGTGTTCATTTCACTGGAAACCAAGGCCATCAGGAGTTAGTTTAGACTCCTCGGGACTGGAAAATATCGCCCAAGTTCGGGGAAATCGAGCCGAATTTTGTCAAAATCACGATGCGCGTAAGGCGGTCTCGGCTACTCTTTCATTCTTAAAGTGAACTGGAGCTATATTTCTGCCGAGAAGGTAGAAAGTGAAAGTTCAAAAAGTTTTGCTGTGTTCATTTCACTGCAAACCAAGGCCATCAGGAGTTAGTTTAGACTCCTCGGGACTTGAAAATATCGCCCAAGTTCGGGGAAATCGAGCCGAATTTTCTCAAAATCACGATGCGCGTAAGGCGGTCTCGGCTACTCTTTCATTCTTAAAGTGAACTGGGGCTATATTTCGGCGCAGAAGCTAGAAAGTGAAAGTTCAAAAAGTTTCGCTGTGTCCATTTCACCGCAAACCAAGCCACATCAGCAGATTGTTTACAGTGTCCGGGACATCAAAATATCCCCCAAGTCCCGGGAAATCGAGCCGAAGTTTGTCAAAATCACGATGCGCGTAAAGCAGTCTCGGCTACTCTTTTAGTCTTAAGGTGACGTGGCTCTATATTTCGGCCCAGAAGCTCGAAAGTGAGCGTTCAAAAAGTTTTGCTCTCTCAATTTAACTGAAAACCAAGGCCATGATGAGTTAGTTTAGAGTGCACGGGACTGGAAAATATCCCTTAAGTTCTGGCAACTCAAGCCGAAGTTGGTCAAAATCACGATGCGTCTAAGGCGGTCTCGGCTACTACTTCAGTCTTAAAGTGAAGTGTGGCTATATTTCAGCCCACAAGCTCGAAAGTGAGCGTTCAAAAAGTGTTACTGTGTTCATTTCAATGCAAAGCAAGGCGATCAGGAATTAGTTTAGAGTCCTCGGGACTGGAAAATATCCCCCAAGTTCCCAGAAATCGATCCGAAAATGGTCAAAATCACGATGCGCGTAAGGCGATCTCGGCTACTCTTTCCGTCTTAAAGTGAGGTGGGGCTATATTTCGGGCCAGAAGCTCCAAAGTGGGCGTTCAAAAAGTTATGCTCTGCGCATTTCAGTGCAAACCAAGGCCATCCGGAGTTAGTTTAGAGTCCCCCACTTCACTTTAAGAGTGAAAGAGTAGCCGAGACCGCCTTACGCGCATCGTGATTTTGAGCAACTTCCGCTCGATTTTCTAGAATTTTGGCGATATTTTCAAGTCCCGGGGACTCTAAACTAACTTCTGATGGCCTTGGTTTGCAGTGAAATGGACGGAGGAAATCTTTTTGAACGCTCAGTTTCGAGCTTCTGGGCCGAAATACAACCGTATTTCACTTTAAGACTGAAATAGTAGGCGAGACCCCCTTACGAGCATCGTGATTTTGACCAAGTTCAGCTCTATTTCCCGGAACTTGGGGGATATTTTCCAGTCCGGGGGACTTTAAACTAACTCCTGATGGCCTTGGTTTGCAGTCAAATGCACAAAGCGTAACTTTTTAAAGGGTCACTTTCGAGCTTCTGGGCCGAAATATAGCCCCACTTTACTTTAAGACTGAAAGAGTAGCCGAGACCGTCTTACGCGTATCGTGATTTTGACCAACTTCCGTTCGATTTCCCGGAACTTCGGGGATATATTCCAGTCCCGGGGACTCTAAACTAACTGCTGATGGCCTTGGTTTGCAGTGAAATGGACACAGCACATTTTTTTGAACACTCACTTTCGAGCTATTCGGCCGAAATATAGCCCTACTTCACTTTAAGACTGAAAGAGTAGCAGAGACCGCCTTACCCGCATCGTAATTTTGAGCAACTTCGGCTCGATTTCCCGGAAGTTGGCCAATATTTTCAATTTCCGGGGAGACTAAACTAACTTCCGATGGCCCTAGTTTGCAGTTAAATGGACACAGCAAAACTTTTTGAACGCTTACTTTCGAGCTTATGGTTCGAAATATAGCCCCACTTAACTTTAAGACTGAAAGAGTAGCCGAGACCGCCTTACGCCCATCGTGATTTTGGGATACTTCGGCTCGATTTCCCGCAAATAGGGGGATATGTTCCAGTCCCGGGGACACTAAACTAACTCCTGATGGCCTTGGTTTACAGTGAAATGGACACAGGAACACTTTTTGAACGCGCACTTTCGAGCTTGCTGGCCGAAATATAGCCCTACTTCTTTTTAAGACTGAAAGAGTAGGCGGGAGCGCGTTACGCGCATTGTGATTCTGAGGATCTTTGGGTCGATCTGGCGAAACTTGGGAGATATTTTCCAGTCCCAAAGTCTCTAAACTCACTCCTGATTGTCTAAGATGAGAGTAAAATAGAGATAAAAATTTTTGAATCCTTACTTTCGAGCTTCTGGAGTTAAATCTAAGCCCACTTTACCTTAAGACTGAAAGAGTAGCCGAGACCCCCTTAAGGGCATCGTGATTTTGACTAACTTCGGGTGGATTTCCAGTAACTTGGGGGATATTTCCAGTCCCTTGGAGGCTAAACTAAGTCGTGATGGCCTTGTATTGCAGTGAAATGGACACAGCAAAACTTTTTAAACACTCAGTTTCGAGCTTCTGGGCCGAAATATTGCCCCACTTCACTTTAAGACTGAAAGAGTAGCCGAGACCGCCGTACGCGCGTCGTGATTTTGACCAACTTCGGTTGAATTTCCCGGAACTTGGGGGATATTTTCCAGTCCCGGGGACTCTAAACTGACCCCCGACGTCCTTGGTGTGCAGTAAAATGGACACAGGAAAACCTTTTGAACGCTCACTTTTGAGCTTCTGGGCCGAAATATAGCTCCACTTCACTTTAAGAGTAAAAGAGTAGCCGAGACCGCCTTACGCCCATCGTCATTTTGACCAACTTCGGCTCGATTTCCCGGAACTTGGGGGATATTTTCCAGTCCCGCGGACTCTAAAGTAACTCCTGATGGCCTTGCTCTGGAGTGAAATGGACACAGCAAAACTTTTTGAGCGCTCACTTTCGAGCTTCTGGGCGGAAATATTGCCCCAGTTCACTTTAAGAATGAAAGAGTGACCGGGACCACGTTACGCGCATCGTGATTTTGACCAACTTTGGCTCGATTTCCCGGGAAATGGGGGATATTCTTCAGTCCCAGGGACTCTAAACTAACTCTTGATGGCCTTGGTTTGCAGTGAAATGGAGACAGCAAAACTTTTTGAACGCTCACCTTCAAGCTTCTGGGCCGAAATATAGCCCACTTTACTTTAATACTGAAAAAGTAGCAGAGACCACCTTACGCGCATCGTGATTTTGACAAACTTTAGGTGGATTTCCGGGAACTTGGAGGCTAGTTTCCAGTCCCTTGGACGCTAATCTAGGTGCCGATGGCCTTGTTTTGCAGTGAAATGGACACAGCAAAGCTTTTTGAACGCTCACTTTCGAGGTTGTGGGCCGAAATATAGCCATACTTCACTTTAAGACTGAAACAGTAGCCGAGACCACGTTTCGCGCATCGTGATTTTGATCAACTTCGGCTCGATTTCCCGGAACTTGCGAAATATTTTCCAGTCCCGGGGACTCTAAACTAACTCGTGCTGGTCTTGGTTTGTAGTGAAACGGAAACAGAAAAAGTTTTTGAACGCATACTTTCGAGCTTCTGGAGCAAAATAGAACCCCACTTGACTTTAACACTGAAAGAGTAGCCGAGACCGCATTACGCGCATCGTGATTTTGACAAACTTCGGGTTGATTTCCCGGAACTTGGGGGATATTTTCCAGTCCCGGGGACTCTCAACTAACTCCTGCTTGTCTTGGTTTGCAGTGAAATGGACACAGCGAAAGTTTTTGAAGGCTCACTCTCGAGCTTCTGGGCCGAAATAGAGCCCCATTTTACTTTAAGACTGAAAGAGTAGGCGAGACCGTCTTGAGCGAATCGTGATTTTGACCAATTTCGCGTTTATTTCCCGAAACTTGGGGGATATATTGCAGTCAAAGGGACTCTAAAGTAACTCCTGATGGCCTTGGTTTTCAGTGAAATGGACAGAGCACAATTTTGGAGCTTCTGGGCAGAAATATAGCCCCACTTTACTTTAAGACTGAAAGAGTAGATTAGACCGCCTTACGCGCATCGTAATTTTGACGAACTTCGAATGGATTTCCCGGAACTTCGGGTATATTTTGCAGTCCCTTGGACGCTAAACTATGTCCTGATGGCCTTGTTTTGAAGTAAAATGGACACAACAAAACTTTTTGAACGCTCACCTTCTAGCTTGTGGGCCGAAGTATAGCCACACTTCACTTTAGGACTGACACAGTAGCCGAGACCACGTTACGCGCATCATGAATATGATCAACTTCGGCTCGATTTCCCGGGACTTGGGGGATATTCTTCAGTCCCGGGGACTCTAAACTAACTTCTGATGGCCTTGGTTTGCACTGAAAGTGACAGAGCAAAACATTTTAAACACTCACTTTGGAGCTTTTGGGCCGAAATATTGCCCCACTTCACTTTAAGACTGAAAGAGTAGCCGAGACCACCTTACGCACATCGTGATTTTGACCAACTTCGGCTCGATTGACCGGAACTTGGGGGATATTCTTCAGTCCCGGGGACTCTAAACTGAAAGTGACAGAGGAAAACTTTTTAAACACTCACTTTGGAGCTTCTGGGCCGAAATATTGCCCCACTTCACTTTAAGACTGAAAGAGTAGCCGAGACCACCTTACGCACATCGTGATTTTGACCAACTTCGGCTCGATTGACCGGAACTTGGGGGATATTCTTCAGTCCCGGGGACTCTAAACTGAAAGTGACAGAGGAAAACTTTTTAAACACTCACTTTCGAGCTTCTGGGCCGAAATATTGCCCCACTTCACTTTAAGACTGAAAGAGTAGCCGAGACCACCTTACGCGCATCGTGATTTTGATCAACTTCGGCAAGATTTCCCGGGACTTGGGGGATATTCTTCAGTCCCGGGGACTCTAAACTAACTTCTGATGGCCTTGGTTTGCACTGAAAGTGACAGAGCAAAACTTTTTAAACACTCACTTTGGAGCTTCTGGGCCGAAATATTGCCCCACTTCACTTTAAGACTGAAAGAGTAGCCGAGACGACCTTACGCACATCGTGATTTTGACCAACTTCGGCTCGATTTACCGGAACTTGGGGGATATTTTCCAGTCCCGAGGACTTTTAAGTAACCACTGATTGCCTTGGTTTACATTGAAATGGATACAGCAAAACTTTTTGAAGGCTCACTTTCGAGCTTGTGGGCCGAAATATAGCCCCACTTCACTTTAAGACCTAAAGAGTAGCCGAGACCTTCTTACGCGCATCGTGATTTTGACCAACGACTTCTCGATTTTCCGGAACTTGGGAAATACATTCCACTCCCGGGGACTCTAAACTAACTCCTGATAGCCTTGGTTTGCTGTGAAATAGACACAGTAATTTTTTTTGAGCTTTGAGCTCGTGGGCCGAAATAGAGCCCCACTTCACTTTAAGACTGAAGGAGTAGCCGACACCGCCTTAAGCGCACCGTGATTTTGACCAACTTCGGCTCGATTTGCCGGAACTTGGAGGATATTTTCCAGTGCCGGGGACTCTAAACTACCTCCTGATTGTCTTGGTTTTCAGTGAAATGGACACAGCGAAACTTTTTGAACGCTTACTCTCGAGCTTCTGGACCGAAATATAGCCCCACTTTACTTTAAGACTGAAAGAGTAGCCGAGTCCGTCTTGCGCAAATCGTGATTTTGACCAACTTCGGGTCAGTTTCCCGGACCTTGGGGGATATATTCCATTTCCGCGGGCTCTAAACTAACTGCTGATGGCCTTGGTTTTCAGTGAAATGGACAAAGGAAAGCTTTTTGAACACTCTCTTTGTAGCTTCTGGTCCGAAATAGAATCCTACTTCACTTTCAGACTGAAATAGTAGCCGAGACCGCCTCACGAGCATGGTGAGTTAGACCAAGTTCAGCTCGATTTCACGCAGCTTTTGGGATATTTTCCAGTCCGGGGGACTCTAAACTAACTCCGGATGGCCTTGGTTTGCACTGAAATGCGCACAGCATAACTTTTTGAACGCCCACTTTGGAGCTTGTGGGCCGAAATATAGCCCCACTTCACTTTAAAACTGAAAGAGTAGGCGAGATCGCCTTAAGCGCATCGTGATTTTCACGATTTTTGGATCGAGTTCTGGGAACTTGAGGGATATTTTCCGGTCCCGGGGACTCTAAACTAACTCCTGATTGCCTTGCTTTGCATTGAAATGGACAGAGGAAAACTTTTTGAACGCTCACTTTCGAGCTTGTGGGCCGAAATATAGCCACACTTTACTTTAATACTGAAACAGTAGCCGAGACCGCATCTCGCGCATCGTGATTTTTATCAACTTCGGCTCGCTTTCCCGGAACTTGGGAAATATTTTCCAGTCCCGGGGACCCTAAACTAACTTTTGATAGCTTTGGTTTGCAGTGAAATGCACACAGCAAAACTTTTTGAACGATCACTTTCGAGCTTCTGGACAGAAATATAGCCCCACCTCACTTTAAGACTGAAAGGGTAGCGCAGACCGCTCTTAGAGCATGGTGATTTTGACTAACTTCAGCTCGATTTACCGGAAGTTGGGGAATATTTTCCAGTCCCAGGGACGCTAACCTAACTCGTGATGGCCTTGTTTTTCAGTCAAAGAACACAGGAAAACTTTTTGAACGCTTACTTTCGGGCTTCTTGGCCGAAATATAGCCCCACTTCACTTTAAGACTGAAACAGTAGCCGATACCGCATTTCGCGCATCGTGATTTTGATCAACTTCGGTTCGATTCCCCGGAACTTGGGCAATATTTTTCAGTCCCGGGGACTCTAAACTAACCCCTGATGGCCTTGGTTTGCAGTGAAATGGACACAGCAAAACTTTTTGAACGTTCACTTTCGGGCTTCTGGCCCGAAATATAGCCGCACTTTACTTAAGACTGAAAGAGTAGCGGAGACCGCCTTGCTCGTATCGTGAGTTTGACAAACTTCGGGTCGATATTCCGGAATTGGGGGATATTTTCCAGTCCCGGGGACTCTAAACTAACTCCTGATGGCCTTGGTTTGCAGTGAAATGGACACAGCAAATTTTTTGCAGCGCTCACTTTGGAGCTTCTGGGCCGAAATATAGCCCCACTTCACTTTAAGACTAAAAGAGTAGCCGAGGCCGCCTTAGGCGCGTCGTGATTTTGATCAACTTCGGCTTGAACTTAAAAGATATTTTCCAGTCCCGGGGACTCTAAACTAACTCATGATGGCCTTGGTTTTCAGTGAAATTCAGAGAGGAAAACTTTTTGAACGCCCACTTTCGAGCTTCTGGACCGAAATATAGCCCTACTTCACTTTAAGAGTGAAAGAGTAGCCGAGACCATCTTACGCGAATCGTTATTTTGACCAACTTCGTCTCGATTTCGCGGAACTTGGGGGATATTTTCCAGTTCCGGGGACTGTAAACTACTTCCTGAGGGCCTTGCTTTGCAGTGAAATGGGCACAGCATAACTTTTTGAACGCTCACTTTCGAACTTCTGGGCCGAAATATACAGCCACGTCACTTTAAGACTAAAAGAGTAGCCGAGACTGCTTTACGCGCATCGTGATTTTGACAAACTTCGGCTCGATTTCCCGGAACTTGAGGGATATTTTGATGTCCCGGAGACTGTAAACTATCTCCTGATGTGGCTTGGTTCGCGGTGAAATGGACACAGCAAAACTTTTTGAACTTTCACTTTCGAGCTTCTGGGCCGAAATATAGCCCGAGTTCACTTTAAGAATGAAAGAATAGCCGAGACCGCCTTACGCGCATGGTGATTTTGACCAACTTTGGCTCGATTTCCCGGGAAATGGGGAATATTTTCCGGTACCGGGGACTCTAAAGTAACTCCTGATTGCCTTGGTTTCCATTGAAATGGAGAGAGCAAAACTTTTTCAACGCTCCCCTTCGGGCTTCTGAGCCGAAATATAGCCCCACTTCACTTTAAGACTGAAAGGGTAGGCGACACCGTCTTACGCGCATCGCGGTTTTGACCAACTTCGGCTCGAGTTCCCGAAACTTCGGGGATATATTCAAGTCCCAAGGACCCTAACATAACCCCTGATGGCCTTGGTCTGCAGTGAAATGGCCACAGCAAATTTTTTTGAACGCTTACTTTCGAAATTCTGGGCCGAAATGTAGCCCCACTTCACTTTAAGACTGAAAGAGTAGCCGAGACCGCTTTAGACGCATCGTGATTTTGACCAACTTCGGCTTGAGTTGCCAGAACTTAAGGGATATTTTCCAGTCCCATGGACTCTAAACTAACTCATGATGGCCTTGGCTTTCAGTTAAATTGAGAGAGCAAAACCTTTTCAACGCTCACTTTCGAGCTTCTGGGCGGAAATATACAGCCACATCACTTTAAGACTAAAAGAGTAGTCGAGACTGCTTTACGCGCATCGTGATTTTGACAAAATTCGGCTCGATTTCCCCGAACTTGGGGGATATATTCCAGTCCCGGGGACTCTAAACTAGCTGCTGATGGGCTTGGTTTGCAGTGAAATGTACACAGCACATTTTTTTGCATGCTCACTTTCGAGCTTCTCGGCCGAAATATAGCCCTACTTCACTTTAACACTGAAAGAGTAGCCGAGACCGCCTTACGCGCATGGTAATTTTGACCAAGTTCGGCTCGATTTCCCGGAAGTTGGCGAATATTTTCAATTCCCGGGGAAGCTAAACTAACTTCGGATGGCCTTGGTTTGCAGTGAAATGGAGACAGCAAAACTTTTTGAACGCTCACCTTCAAGCTTCTGGGCCGAAATATAGCCCACTTTACTTTAATACTGAAAAAGTAGCCGAGACCGCGTTACGCGCATCGTGATTTTGACAAACTTAGGGTGGATTTCCCGGAACTTGGGGGATATATTCTAGTCCCGGGGACTCTAAACTAACTCGTGCTGGTCTTGGTTTGCAGTCAAACGGAAACAGAAAAAGTTTTTGAACGCATACTTTCGAGCTTCTGGAGCGAAATAGAACCCCACTTGACTTGAAGACTGAAAGAGTAGCCGAGACGGCCTTATGTACATCGTGCTTTTGAGCAACTTCGGCTCGATTTTCTAGAATTTTGGCGATATTTTCAAGTACCGGGGCCTCTAAAATAACTGCTGATGGCCTTGGTTTGCAGTGAAATGAACACAGCAAAACTTTTTGAACTTTCACTTTCTAGGTTCTCGGCCGAAATATAGCCCCAGTTCACTTTAAGAATGAAAGAGTAGCCGAGACAGCCTTACGCCCATCGTGATTTTGACAAAATTCGGCTAGATTTCCCCGAACTTGGGCATATTTTCCAGTCCCGAGGAGTCTAAACTAACTCCTGATGGCCTTGGTTTGCAGTGAAATGAACACAGTAACACTTTTTGAACGCTTATTTTCGAGGTTCTGGGATGAAGTATAGCCCAACGTTACTTTAAGACTGAAAGAGTAGCCGAGACCGTCTTACGCGCATCGTGATTTTGACCAACTTCCGCTTGATTTCCCGAAACTTCGGGGATATATTCCAGTCCTGGGGACTCTAAACTGACTGCTGATGGCCTTGGTTTGCAGTGAAATGGACACAGCACATTTTTTTGAACACTCCCTTTCGAGCTTCTCGGCCGAAATATAGCCCTACTTCACTTTAAGACTGAAAGAGTAGCCGAGACCGGCTTACGCGCATCGTAATTTTGACCAACTTCGGCTCGATTTCCCCGAAGTTGGCGAATATTTTCAATTCCCGGGGAAACTAAACTAACTTCCGATGGCCTTAGTTTGCAGTGAAATGGACACAGCAAAACTTTTTGAAGGCTCACTCTTGAGCTTATGGGTCGAAATATAGCCCCACTTCACTTTAAGACTGAAATAATAGTCGAGACCACCTTACGCGCATCGAGATTTTGGGATACTTCGGCTCGATTTCCCGCAAATAGGCGGATATTTTCCAGTCCTGGGGACTCTAAACTAACTCCTGATGGCCTTGGCTTCCAGTGAAATGGACACAGGAACACTTTTTGAACGCGCACTTTCAAGCTTGCTGGCCGAAATATAGCCCTACTTCTTTTTAAGACTGAAAGAGTAGGCGGGAGCGCCTTACGCACATTGTGATTTTGAGGATCTTCGGGTCGATCGGGCGAAACTTGGGAGATATTTTCCAGTCCCAAAGTCGCTAAACTCACTCCTGATTGTCTAAGATGTGAGTGAAATAGAGACAAAAATTTTTGAATCCTTAATTTCGAGCTTCTGGAGTTAAATCTAAGCCCACTTTACCTTAAGACTGAAAGAGTAGCCGAGACCCCCTTAAGGGCATCGTGATTTTGACTAACTTCGGGTGGATTTCCCGTAACTTGGGGGGATATATCCAGTCCCTTGGAGGCTAAACTAAGTCGTGATGGCCTTGTTTTGCAGTGAAATGGACACAGCAAAACTTTTTAAACACTCAGTTTCGAGGTTCTGGGCCGAAATATTGCCCCACTTCACTTTAAGACTGAAAGAGTAGCCGAGACCGCCTTACGCGCATCGTGATTTTGGGCCAGTTTTGCTCGATTTCGCGGAAGTTGGCGAATAATTTAAAGTCCGAGGGACGCTAAACTAACTCCCGATGACCTTGGTTTGCAGTTTAATGAACACATTAAAACATTCTGAACGCTCAACTTCGAGGTTCAGGGCCCAAATATAGACCTACTTAAATTTAAGACTGAAAGAATACCCGAGAGCCCGTTACGCGCATCGTAATTTTCATCAACTTCGGCGCCATTTCCTGGAACTTGGAGAATATTTTCCAGTCCCGGGGACTCTAAACTAACTCCTGACGGCCTTGGTTTGCAGTGAAATGGACACAGCAAAACTTTGTGAACGCTCATTTTCGAGCTTGTGGGCCTAAATATAGCCACACTTCACTTTAAGACTTAAACAGTAGCTGAGACCGCGTTACGCGCATCGTGATTTTGATCAACTTCTGCTCGCTTTCCTGGAACTTGGGGAATATTTTCCCGGGGACTCTAAAATAAACTCCTGATGGCCATGGTTTGCAGTGAAATTCACACAGCACAAGTTTTTGAACGCACACTTTCGAGCTTCTAGGCCGAAATATAGTCCCACATCACTTACGACTTAAAGAGTAGCCGAGACCGGCGTGCGCGCATCGTGATTTTGACCAACTTCGGGTCGATATTCCGGAACTTGGGGGATACTTTCCAGTCTCAGGGACTCAAAACTAACTCTTGATGGCCTTGGTTTGCAGTGAAATGGAGACAGCAAAACTTTTTGAACGCTCACCTTCAAGCGTCTGGGCCGAAATATAGCCCACTTTACTTTAATACTGAAAAAGTAGCCGAGACCGCGTTACGCGCATCGTGATTTTGACAAACTTCGGGTGGATTTCCCGGAACTTGGGGGATATTTTCCAGTCTCTTTTGTGGTTTAAATGACATTGCAAAAGGCCCTCTTGAAGGCCCTCTAGACACTTGAACACTGCGAGTTTTGCGTAACTTGAACACTGCGAGTTTTTGCGTTACATTATAATTCATTGTGTCATACATGTAGTATGTTCAGCTTTCTTGTGCGAGCCTGCAATGCTTGTGGTTGCCTCGTGGTTAATAGAGTCCTACAGTTGGCCGCCATGTTTTGTAAGGACAGAGATTTGGTGATTAAAGCCTAGTATTTCTGCAGGCAATCGTCTTTTTCATTTGCCTGCAGAGAGTAGTCGATCTAGGTGCCGACGTTAAACTAGGTGCCGATGGCCTTGTTTTGCAGTGAAATGGACACAGCAAAGCTTTTTGAACGCTCAGTTTCGAGGTTGTGGGCCGAAATATAGCCATACTTCACTTTAAGACTGAAACAGTAGCCGAGACCACGTTTCGCGCATCGTGATTTTGATCAACTTCGGCTCGATTTCCCGGAACTTGCGAAGTATTTTCCAGTCCCTGGGACTCTAAACTAACTCGTGCTGGTCTTAGTTTGCAGTCAAACGGAAACAGAAAACGTTTTTGAACGCATACTTTCGAGCTTCTGGAGCGAAATAGAACCCCACTTGACTTGAAGACTGAAAGAGTAGACGAGACCGCCTTACGTGCATCGTGATTTTGAGCAACTTCGGCTCGATTTGCCGGAACTAAGGGGATATATTCCAGTTCTGAGGACTCTAAACTAATTCCTGATGGCCTTGGTTTGCAGTAAAATGGACCCAGCAAAACTTTTTGAACGCTCAATTTCGAGCTTCTGGGCCAAAATATAGCCCCCCATTACTTTAACACTGAAAGAGTAGCCGCGACCGCCTTACGCCCATCGTGATTTTGACAAACTTCGGGTTGATTTCCCGGACCTTGGGGCATATTTTCCAGTCCCGGGGACTCTCAACCATAACGAGCCAGACGTTGTTAGCAACCAAAAAACAGACCTGGGATCCCGTGGAGATGTAGAACTTTTAGTCCTACATCTCCACGGGATATCCAGTGGCTTACAACATTCCAGTGTAATCATATCCCTGTCGGTGATCGTTTATGTTCCACAAAACGCGTCAAGTTTTGCACGAATATGTCATAATCCTAAAGTGTGAAATTATATTTACTGTAAGACAATTCCATCGTGTCAGAAAGATACAAAACATTTTACTAGTCGGCGATTCGGGAAATCGCGCGACTGACGTGAAGAATTTGGATTAAAAGAAAAAATAACGTTGAAACAATGTGTTTTCTAGGTTGGGGCGCAAACGCCAGTTTAAAACTTAGACTTTTTGATACATTTCTTACTCTTGTAAAGCTACTGAGCACGTATAGATGAAGCGCTTTCGCTAATCTCAGTTATCACTGTTATTCAGTAAGCGAAGTGACTATGCCCAGCAGCCCAGAAATGTCCGAGAGTCAGAAATGTTCTCAGATTTTTCGCGGAAAGCCTAATTGAAACCTGTTTAGGGTATTCTCTGTATACATGTTCGTTGCTTAGCGATTCCAAAAATAATCTGAATTTTCTAGTATTCGAATTCGAAGATCATGTGCACCGACACTTTGAAAATCAGTTAATGTTATGGGCAGTCAGGAAATTATCTCAAAAATTATGTCAAAGTTCTCAAGAGCGATAGAAATCTCGAGTACATGATGTAATTCTTTACGAGAAATGCCGAGCACGACGGAAAAATCACTATCACGATTTTGTTACATATCCCGAAGCACTCAGCAACTGTATTGCATGGACTTCAGCCTGGATGAACCAGAAAGGATATGTAACATGTTCCTATAATGTCACGCACGACGGAAAAAATAACTATGACGATTTTGTTACATATCCCGAAGCACTCAGCAACGGTATTGCATGGACTTCAGCCTGGATGAACCAGAAAGGATATGTAACATGTTCCTATAATGTCACGCACGACGGAAAAAATAACTATGACGATTTTGTTACATATCCCGAAGCACTCAGCAACTGTATTGCATGGACTTCAGCCTGGATGGACCAGAAAGGATATGTAACATGTTCCTATAATTTCACGCACGACGGAAAAATAACTATGGCGATTTTGTTACATATCCCGAAGCACTCAGCAACGGTATTGCATGGACTTCAGCCTGGATGAACCAGAAAAGGATATGTAACATGTTCCTATAATTTCACGCACAACGGAAAAATAACTATGGCGATTTTGTTACATATCCCGAAGCGCTCAGCAACTGTATTGCATGGACTTCAGCCTGGATGAACCAGAAAAGGATATGTAACATGTTCCTATAATTTCACGCACAACGGAAAAATAACTATGACGATTTTGTTACATATCCCGAAGCACTCAGCAACTGTATTGCATGGACTTCAGCCTGGATGGACCAGAAAAGGATATGTAACATGTTCCTATAATTTCACGCACAACGGAAAAATAACTATGGTGATTTTGTTACATATCCCGAAGCACTCAGCAACTGTATTGCGTGGACTTCAGCCTGGATGGACCAGAAAGGATATGTAACATGTTCCTATAATTTCACGCACAACGGAAAAATAACTATGGCGATTTTGTTACATATCCCGAAGCACTCAGCAACTGTATTGCATGGACTTCAGCCTGGATGGACCAGAAAGGATATGTAACATGTTCCTATAATTTCACGCACAACGGAAAAATAACTATGGTGATTTTGTTACATATCCCGAAGCACTCAGCAACTGTATTGCGTGGACTTCAGCCTGGATGGACCAGAAAGGATATGTAACATGTTCCTATAATTTCACGCACAACGGAAAAATAACTATGGCGATTTTGTTACATATCCCGAAGCACTCAGCAACTGTATTGCATGGACTTCAGCCTGGATGGACCAGAAAGGATACGTAACATCTTCCTATAATGTCACGCACGACGGAAAAATAACTATGGCGATTTTGTTACATATCCCGAAGCACTCAGCAACTGTATTGCATGGACTTCAGCTTGGATGAACCAGAAAAAGGATATGTCACATGTTCGTGTGATATGAACGAGCGAGGGAAAAAGGACGATGTTGTTGTTGTTTTTGTTTCCTATAGTGTCACGCATTACTGAAAAATTATGTGGTTTTTGTAAAATATCCTGTAGCACTCGGTAACATAAAAATACTGCGAGGACGTTTGCGTGGGAAAACCAGAGCGGATTTATAATATGTGGCTACATGGTGACTTTACTATATATCTGGATTCGTCTTTCAGAAAACTGGTGTACCATAGACTTCAGTTTAGGGTCTAACCCACGAATGAAAATAGTGATTTAACATTTTAGTAGCTATCTAGTCCCCATTCAATCTAAAAGCATGACAATGGGTGTAAGTTATGATACAAATAAAATATTAATCGGAAGACTTAACTTGGTGCGTTTGACTTGTTGAGTTTTGAAGCTGTTGTCTTGATTCGATGCTCTGGGAGGTTGGTCACGGGCAGCGCAACCTGAAAACACTTTCTGGTTCTCTCCGTCGTTTTTGGGTGAATGAATTCATGTATAAATCAATCGTGGCTGGCGGTTTCGTTTGGTTTTCAACAACTGTTTTATAGTTCAAGCGAAAACCAATCCAAATGTATAGTCAGGGCAGTTCCTTTGTTTCCCTTCCCGTGAAAAGAAAACCCACGCGCCTTCTTTAACTCCTCAAGGCAAATTCGATTGGAAACTGGCTCAATTTCGCACAAATGCGTCAGACAGACACCATATCTTCTAACTCAGAGGCACATCTCGTTTTGTGTCCGTTTTCAATGACCGATGACGGGTTTATTCGAAGTCGAAGTCTTTTTATATATATATATGACCGCGCAATATTCCCGCGTTATGAAAATTTATTATAAAGTATCAATTGTGTGGCCAGATCATATCTGAAAATAACCAGGTTACTTTTGTACACAATTACTCTCACTGAAAGCAATTATCGCTAACCACTATAGAACCGCAAAAGTCTTGCGATGACAGCAACCTTACAGATAAATGACATCACCCCATAGCAACCGGACCTGGCGAATTTTTGAGCTTCCGGTTAGCTCTGGCTCGTCATGAACTCCTGCTTGTCTTGGTTTGCAGTGAAATGGACACAGCGAAAGTTTTTGAAGGCTCGCTCTCGAGCTTCTGGGCCGAAATAGAGCCCCATTTTACTTTAAGACTGAAAGAGTAGCCGAGACCACCTTACGCACATCGTGAGTTTGACCAACTTCGGCTCGATTTACCGGAACTTGGGGGATATTTTCCAGTCCCGAGGACTCCTAAGTAACCCCTGATGGCCCTGGTTTGCATTGAAATGGATACAGCAAAACTTTTTGAACGCTCACTTTTGAGCTTCTGGGCCGAAATATAGCCCCACTTCACTTTAAGACTGAAAGAGTAGCCGAGACCGTCTTACGCGCATCGTGATTTTGACCAACGTCTTCTCGATTTTCCGGAACTTGGGAAATACATTCCACTCCCGGGGACTCTAAACTAACTCCTGATAGCCTTGGTTTGCAGTGAAATTAACACTAATTTTTTTTGAGCTTTGAGCTTGTGGGTCAAAATAGAGCCCCACCTCACTTTAAGACTGAAGGAGTAGCCGACACCGCCTTAAGCGCACCGTGATTTTGACCAACTTCGGCTCGATTTGCCGGAACTTGGGGGATATTTTTCAGTCCCGGAGACTCTAAACTAACTCCTGATTGTCTTGGTTTTCAGTGAAATGGACACAGCGGAACTTTTTGAACGCTCACTCTCGAGCTTCTGGACCGAAATATAGCCCCACTTTACTTTAAGACTGAAAGAGTAGCCGAGACCGTCTTGCGCAAATCGTGATTTTGACCAACTTCGGGTCGGTTTCCCGGAACTTGGGGAATATATTCCATTTCCGTGGGCTCTAAACTAACTCCTGATGGCCCTGGTTTTCAGTGAAATGGACAAAGGAAAGCTTTTTGAACGCTCTCTTTGTAGCTTCTGGGCCGAAATAGAATCCCACTTCACTTTCAGACTGAAATAGTAGCCGAGACCGCCTCACGCGCATCGTGAGTTAGAACAAGTTCAGCTCGATTTCACGCAGCTTTTGGGATATTTTCCAGTCCGGGGGACTCTAAACTAACTCCGGATGGCCTTGGTTTGCACTGAAATGCGCACAGGATAACTTTTTGAACGCCCACTTTGGAGCTTGTGGGCCGAAATATAGCCCCACTTCACTTTAAAACTGAAAGAGTAGCCGAGATCGCCTTACGCGCATCGTGATTTTGACCATTTTCGGATCGATTTCTCGGAACTTGGGGGATATTTTCCAGTCCCGGGGACTCTAAACTAACTCCTGATCGCCTTGCTTTGCATTGAAATGGACAGAGCAAAACTTTTTGAACGCTCACTTTCGAGCTTGTGGGCCGAAATATAGCCACACTTTACTTTAATACTGAAACAGTAGCCGAGACAGCATCTCGCGCATCGTGATTTTGATCAACTTCGGCTCGCTTTCCCGGAACTTGGGGAATATCTTCCAGTCCCGGGGACCCTAAACTAACTTTTGATGACTTTGGTTTGCAGTGAAATGCACACAGCAAACTTTTTGGAGGCTCACTTTCGAGCTTCTGGACAGAAATATAGCCCGACTTTTCTTTAAGACTGAAAGAGTAGCCGAAACCGCCTTACGTATATCGTAATTTTGACGAACTTCGAATGGATTTCCGAGAGACCGCCTTGCTCGCATCGTGAGTTTGACAAACTTCGGGTCGATATTCCGGAACTTGGGGGATATTATCCAGTCCCAGGAACTCTAAACTAACTCCTGATGGCCTTGGTTTGCAGTGATATGGACAGAGCAAAACGCTTTGAACGCTCATCTTCGAGCTTCCTGGACGAAAAAAATCCAACTTTACTTTAAGACTTAAAGAGTAACCGAGACCACCTTACGCGCATTGTGATTTTGACAAACTTCAAGTGGATCTCCCGGAACTTGGGCAACATTTTCCAGTCCCTTGGACGCTAACCTAAGTCCTGATGGCCTTGTTTTGCAGTGAAATGGACACAGGAAAACTTTTTGAACGCTCACTTTCGAGCTTGTGGGCCGAAATATAGCCACACTTTTCTGTAAGAGTGAAACAGTAGCCGAGCCAGCATTTCGCGCATCGTGATTTTGATCAACTTCGGCTCGCTTTCCCGGAACTTGGGGAATATTTTCCAGTCCCGGGGACCCTAAACTAACTTTTGATAGCTTTGGTTTGCAGTGAAATGCACAGCAAAACTTTTTGAACGCTAACTTTCGAGCTTCTGGACAGAAATATAGCCCGACTTTACTTTAAGACTGAAAGAGTAGCCGAAACCGCCTTACGTATATCGTAATTTTGACGAACTTCGAATGGATTTCCCGGAACTTTGGGGAATATTTTCCAGTCGCTTGGACGCTAAAGTAAGTCCTGATGGCCTTGTTTTAAAGTTAAATGGACACAGCAAAACTTTTTGAACGCTCACTTTCTAGCTTGTGGCCTTAAAACCAAGGCCATCATGAGTTAGTTTAGACTCCACGGGACTGGAAAATATCCCTTAAGTTCTGGCAACTCAAGCCGAAGTTGCTCAAAATCATGATGCGTCTAAGGCGGTCTCGGCTACTCTTTCAGTCTTAAAGTCAAGTGGGGCTATATTTCGGCCCAGAATTTCGAAAGTAAGCGTTCAAAAAAATTTGCTGTGTCCATTTCACTGCAGACCAAGGCCATCAGGGGTTAGTTTAGAGTCCTTGGGACTTGAATATATCCCCGAAGTTTCGGGAACTCGAGCCGAAGTTGGTCAAAATCACGATGCGCCTAAGACGGTGTCGGCTACTCGTTCAGTCTTAAAGTGAAGTGGGGCTATATTTCGGCTCAGAAACCCGAAGGGAAGCGTTGAAAAAGTTTTGCTCTCTCCATTTCAATGCAAACCAAGGCAATCACGAATTACTTTAGAGTCCCCGGTACCAGAAAATATTCCCCATTTCCCGTGAAATCGAGCCAAAGTTGGTCAAAATCACGATGCGCGTAAGGCGGTCTCGGATATTCTTTCATTCTTAAAGTAAACTCGGGCTATATTTCGGCCCAGAAGCTCGAAAGTGAAAGTTCAAAAAGTTTTGCTGTGTCCATTTCACCGCGAACCAAGCCACATCAGGAGATAGTTTACAGTCTCCGGGACATCAAAATATCCCCCAAGTTCCGGGAAATCGAGCCGAAGTTTGTCAAAATCACGATGCGCGTAAAGCAGTCTCGGCTACTCTTTGAGTCTTAAAGTGACGTGGCTGTATATTTCGGCCCAGAAGCTCGAAAGTGAGCGTTCAAAAAGTTATGCTGTGCCCATTTCACTGCAAAGCAAGGCCCTCAGGAAGTAGCTCACAGTCCTCGGAACTGGAAAATATCCCCCAAGTTCCGCGAAATCGAGACGAAGTTGGTCAAGATAACGATTCGCGTAAGGCTGTCTCGGCTACTCTTTCAGTCTTAAAGTGAAGTAGGGCTATATTTCGGTCCAGAAGCTCGAAAGTGAGCGTTCAAAAGGTTTTCCTCTCTGGATTTCACTGAAAAACAAGGCCATCATGAGTTAGTTTAGAAACCCCGGGACTGGAAAATAACTTTTAAGTTCTGGCAACTCAAGCCGAAGTTGGTCAAAATCACGATGCGCCTAATGCGGCCTCGGCTACTTTTTCAGTCTTAAAGTGAAGTGGGACTCTATTTCGGCCCAGAAGCTCCAAAGTGAGCGCTGCAAAAAATTTGCTGTGTCCATTTCACTGCAAACCAAGGCCATCAGGAGTTAGTTTAGAGTCCCCGCGACTGCAATATATTTCCCAAGTTCCGGAAAATCGAGAAGACGTTGGTCAAAATCACGATACGCGCAAGACGGTCTTGGATAGTCTTTCAGTCTTAAAGTGAAGTCGGCCTATATTTCGGCCCAGAAGCTCAAAAGTGAGCTTCAAAAAGTTTTGCTGTATCCATTTCAATGCAAACGAAGGCCATCAGGGGTTACTTGAGAGTCTTCGGAACTGGAAAATATCCCCCAAGTTCAGGGAAATTTAGCCGAAGTTGGTCAAAATCACGGGGCGCGTTAGGCGGTCTCGCTTACTGTTTCAGTCTTAAAGTGAAGTGAGGCTTTATTCTTACCCAGGAGCTTGAAAGTGAGCGTTCAAAAAGTTTCCCTGTGTTTATTTCCCTGCAAACCAAAGCCATCAGGACCCAGTTTAGAGTCTCCGGGACTGGAAAATATTTCCCAACTTCCGGGAAATCGAGCCGAAGTTGGTCAAAATCACCATTTGCGTAAGGTAGTCTCGGCTACTCTTTCAGTCTTAAAGTGAAGTGGGGCTATATTTCGGGCCAGAAGCCCGAAAGTGAGCGTTCAAAAAGTTTTGCTGTGTTCATTTCATTGCAAACCAAAACCATCAGGAGTTAGTTTAGCGTCCCCGGGACTAGAAAATATGCCCCAAGTTCAGGGAAATTGAGCCGCGGTTGGTCAAAATCACGATGCCCCAAAAGTGGTCTCGGCTACTCTTTCTGTCTTAAAGTGAAGTGGGGCTATATTTCGGGCCAGAAACCCGAAAGTCAGCGTTCAAAAAGTTTTGCTGTGTCTATTTCACTGCAAACCAAGGCCATCAGGGGTTAGTTTAGAGTCCCCGGGCTTGAAAAATATTGCCTAAGTTCCGGGGAATCGAACCGAAGTTGATCAAAATCACGATGCGCGAAATGCGGTATCGGCTACTGTTTCACTCTTAAAGTGAAGTGGGGCTATATTTCGGCCCACTAGCCCGAAAGTGAGCGTTCAAAAAGTTTTGCTGTGTTCTTTACCTGAAAAACAAGGCCATCACGAGTTAGCTTAGCGTCCCTGGGACTGGAAAATATTCCCCAAGTTCCGGTAAATCGAGCTGAAGTTGGTGAAAATCACGATGCTCCCAAAGCGGTTCCGGCTGCCCTTTCAGTCTTAAGGTGAAGTGGGGCTATATTTCTGTCCAGAAGTTCGAAAGTGAGCGTTCAAAAAGTTTTGCTGTGTGCATTTTACTCCAAACCAAAGCTATCAAAAGTTAGTTTAGAGTCCCCGGGACTGGAAAATATTCCCCAAGTTCCGGGAAAGCGAGCCGACGTTGATCAAAATCATGATGCGCAAAATGCGTTCTCCGCTACTGTTTCAGTCTTAAAGTAAATTGTGGCTATATTTCGGCCGACAAGCTCGAAAGTGAGCGTTCAAAAAGTTTTTCTCTTTCCCTTTCAGTGCAAACCAAGGCCATTAGAAGTTAGTTTAGAGTCCCCGGGACTGAAGAATATCCCCCAAGTCCCAGGAAATCGAGCCGAAGTTGATCAAATTCATGATGCGCGTAACATGGTCTCGGCTATTGTGTCAGTCCTAAAGTGAAGTGTTGCTATATTTCAGCCCACAAGCTAGAAAGTGAGCGTTCAAAAAGTTTTGTTGTGTCCATTTTACTTCAAACAAAGGCCATCAGGACTTAGTTTGGCGTCCAAGGGACTGCAAAATATCCCCCAAGTTCCGCGAAATCCATTCGAAGTTCGTCAAAATAACGATGGGCGTAAGGCGGTCTCATCTACTCTTTCAGTCTTAAAGTAAAGTGGGGCTATATTTCTGCCCAGAAGCTCCAAAATTGTGCTCTGTCCATTTCACTGAAAACCAAGGCCATCAGGAGTTACTTTAGAGTCCCTTTGACTGCAATATATCCCCCAAGTTTCGTGAAATAAACGCGAAATTGCTCAAAATCACGATTTGCTCAAGACGGTCTCGCCTACTCTTTCAGTCTTAAAGTAAAATGGGGCTCTATTTCGGCCCAGAAGCTCGAGAGTGAGCCTTCAAAAACTTTCGCTGTGTCCATTACACTGCAAACCAAGACAAGCAGGAGTTAGTTGAGAGTCCCCGGGACTGGAAAATATCCCCCAAGTTCCGGGAAATCAACCCGAAGTTTGTCAAAATCACGATACGCGTAAGGCGGTCTCGGCTACTCTTTCAGTGTTAAAGTAATGGGGGGCTATATTTTGGCCCAGAAGCTCGAAATTGAGCGTTCAAAAAGTTTTGCTGGGGCCATTTTACTGCAAACCAAGGCCATCAGGAATTAGTTTAGAGTCCTCAGAACTGGAATATATCCCCTTAGTTCCGGCAAATCGAGCCGAAGTTGCTCAAAATCACGATGCACGTAAGGCGGTCTCGTCTACTCTTTCAGTCTTCAAGTCAAGTGGGGTTCTATTTCGCTCCAGAAGCTCGAAAGTATGCGTTCAAAAACGTTTTCTGTGTCCGTTTGACTCCAAACAAAGACCAGCACGAGTTAGTTTAGAGTCCCCGGGACTGGAAAATATTTCGCAAGTTCCGGGAAATCGAGCCGAAGTTGATCAAAATCACGATGCGCGAAACGTGGTCTCGGCTACTGTTTCAGTCTTAAAGTGAAGTATGGCTATATGTCGGCCCACAACCTCGAAACTGAGCGTTCAAAAAGCTTTGCTGTGTCCATTTCACTGCAAAACAAGGCCATCGGCACCTAGTTAAGCGTCCAAGGGACTGGAAAATATCCTCCAAGTTCCGGGAAATCCACCCGAAGTTTGTCAAAATCACGATGCACGTAAGGCGGTCTCGGCTACTTTTTCAGTATTAAAGTAAAGTGGGCTATATTTCGGCCCAGAAGCTTGAAGGTGAGCGTTCAAAAAGTTTTGCTGTCTCCATTTCACTGCAAACCAAGGCCATCAAGAGTTAGTTTTGAGTCCCTGGGACTGGAAAATATCCCAGAAGTTCCGGAATATCGAGCCGAAGTTGGTCAAAATCACGCTGCGCGCACGCCGGTCTCGGCTACTCTTTAAGTCGTAAGTGATGTGGGACTATATTTCGGCCTAGAAGCTCGAAATTGTGCGTTCAAAAACTTGTGCTGTGTCCATTTCACTGCAAACCATGGCCATCAGCAGTTAGTTTAGAGTCCCCGGTACCGGAAAATATCCCCCATTTCCCGGAAAATCGAGCCAAAGTGTGTCAAAATCACGATGCCCGTAAGGCGGTCTTGCTTACTCTTTCAGTCTTAAAGTAAAGTGGGGCTATATTTCGGCCCAGAAGCTCGAAAGTGACCCTTTAAAAAGTTACGCTTTCTGCATTTAACTGCAAACCAAGGCCATCAGGAGTTAGTTTAAAGGCCCCCGGACTGGAAAATATCCCCCAAGTTCCGGCAAATCGAGCTGAACTTGGTCAAAATCACGATGCTCGTAAGGCGGTCTCGGCTAGTATTTCAGTCTTAAATTGAAGTACCGTTGTATTTCGGCCCAGAAGCTCGAAACTGAGCGTTCAAAAAGTTTTCCTGCGTCCATTTCACTGCAAACCAAGGCCATCAGGAGTTAGTTTAGAGTCCCCGGGACTTGAAAATATCGTCAAAATTCTAAAAAATCGAGCGGAAGTTGCTCAACATCACGATGCGCGTAAGGCGGTCTCGCCTACTCTTTCAGTCTTAAAGTGAAGTGGGGCTATATTTCATCCCAGAAGCTCGAAAATAAGCGTTCAAAAAGTGTTACTGTGTTCATTTCACTGCAAACCAAGGCCATCAGGAGTTAGTTTAGACTCCTCGGGACTGGAAAATATCGCCCAAGTTCGGGGAAATCGAGCCGAATTTTGTCAAAATTACGATGCGCGTAAGGCGGTCTCGGCTACTTTTCCAGTATTAAAGTAAAGTGGGCTATATTTCGACCCAGAAGCTTGAAGGTGAGCGCTCAAAAAGTTGTGCTGTGTCCATTTCACTGCAAACCAAGGGAATCAGGAATTCGTTTAGAGTCCCCGATACCGGAAAATATCCCACATTTCCCGGGAAATCGAGCCAAAGTTGGTCAAAATCACGATGTGCGTAAGGCGGTCCCGGTTACTCTTTCATTCTTAAAGTGAACTGGGGCTATATTTCGGCCGAGAAGCTAGAAAGTGAAGGTTCAAAAAAGTTTTGCTGTGTCCATTTCACCGCAAACCAAGCCACATGAGCAGACTGTTTACAGTGTCCGGGACATCAAAATACTCCCCAAGTCCCGGGAAATCGAGCCGAAGTTTGTCAAAATCACGATGCGCGTAAAGCAGTCTCGACTACTCTTTTAGTCTTAAAGTGACGTGGCTCTATATTTCGGCCCAGGAGCTCGAAAGTGAGCGTTCAAAAAGTTTTGCTCTCTCAATTTAACTGAAAACCAAGGCCATCATGAGTTAGTTTAGAGTCCACGGGACTGGAAAACATCCCTTAAGTTCTGGCAAGTCAAGCCGAAGTTGGTCAAAATCACGATGCATCTAAGGCGGTCTCGGCTACTATTTCAGTATTAAAGGGAAGTGGGGCTATATTTTGGCACAGAATTTCGAAAGTAAGCCTTCAAAAAAATTTGCTGTGTCCATTTCATTGCAGACCAAGGCCATCAGGGGTTATTTTAGAGTCCTTGGAACTTGAATATATCCCCGAAGTTTCGGGAAATCGAGCCGAAGTTGGTCAAAATCACGATGCGCGTAAGACGGTGTGGGCTACTCTTTCAGTCTTAAACTGAAGTGGGGCTATATTTCAGCTCAGAAGCCCGAAGGGGAGCGTTGAAAAAGTTTTGCTTTCTCCATTTCAATGCAAACCAAGGCAATCAGGAGTTACTTTAGAGTTCCCGGTACCGGAAAATATTCCCCATTTCCCGGGAAATCGGGCCAAACTTGGTCAAAATCACGATGCGCGTAAGGCGGTCCCGGTTACTCTTTCATTCTTAAAGTGAACTGGGGCAATATTTCCGCCCAGCAGCTCGAAAGTGAGCGTTGAAAAAGTTGTGCTGTGTCCATTTCACTCTAGAGCAAGGCCATCAGGAGTTACTTTAGAGTCCGCGGGACTGGAAAATATCCCCCAAGTTCCGGGAAATCGAGCCGAAGTTGGTCAAAATTACGATGGGCGTAAGGCGGTCTCGGTTACTCTTTCACTCTTAAAGTGAAGTGGAGCTATATTTCGGCCCAGAGGCTCAAAAGTGAGCGTTCAAAAAGTTTTGCTGTGTCCATTTTACTGCAGACCGAGGACGTCGGGGGTCAGTTAAGAGTCCCCGGGACTGGAAAATATCCCCCAAGTTCCCGGAAATTTAACCGAAGTTGGTCAAAATCACGACGCGCGTACGGCGGTCTCGGCTACTCTTTCGGTCTTAAAGTGAAGTGGGGCAATATTTCGGCACAGAAGCTCGAAACTGAGTGTTTAAAAAGTTTTGCTGTGTCCATTTCACTGCAAAACAAGGCAATCACGACTTAGTTTAGCGTCCAAGGTACTGGAAATATCCCCCACCCGAAGTTAGTCAAAATCACGGTGCGCTTAAGGGAGTCTCGGTTACTCTTTCAGTCTTAAGGTAAAGTGGGCTTAGATTTAACTGCAGAAGCTCGAAAGTAAGGGTTCAAAAATTTTTTCTCTATTTCACTCACATCTTAGACAATCAGGAGTGAGTTTAGAGACTTTGGGACTGGAAAATATCTCCCAAGTTTCGCCAGATCGAGCCGAAGATCCTCAAAATCACAATGCTCGTAAGGCGCTCCCGCCTACTCTTTCAGTCTTAAAAAGAAGTAGGGCTATATTTCGGCAAGCAAGCTCGAAAGTGCGCGTTCAAAAAGTGTTCCTGTGTCCATTTCACTGGAAACCAAGGCCATCAGGAGTTAGTTTAGAGTCCCCGGGACTGGAAAATATCCGCCTATTTGCGGGAAATCGAGCCGAAGTATCCCAAAATCACGATGCGCGTAAGGCGGTCTCGGCTACTCTTTCAGTCTTAAAGTTAAGTGGGGCTATATTTCGACCCATAACCTCGAAAGTGAGCGTTCAAAAAGTTTCGCTGTGTCCATTTAACTGCAAACTAAGGCCATCAGCAGTCAGTTTAGACTCCCCGGGATTGGAATATATTCCCGAAGTTCCGGGAAATCGAACGGAAGTTGCTCAAAATAACGATGCGCGTAAGACGGTCTCGGCTACTCTTTTAGTCTTAAAGTAAGGTGGGGCTATATTTCGGCCCAGAAGCTCGAAAGTGACGCTTTAAAAAGTTACGCTTTGTGCATTTAACTGCAAACCAAGGCCATCAGGAGTTAGTTTAGACTCCTAGAAACTGGAAAATATGGCCCAAGTTCGGGGAAATCGAGCCGAATTTTGTCAAAATCACGATGCGCGTAAGGCGGTCTCGGCTACTCTTTCATTCTTTAAGTGAACGGGCCTATATTTCAGCCGAGAAGCTAGAAAGTAAAAGTTCAAAAACTTTTGCTGTGTTCATTTCACTGCAAACCAAGGCCATCAGGAGTTAGTTTCGAGTCCCTGGGACTTGAAAATGTCGCCAAAATTCTTGAAAATCGAGCGGAAGTTGCTCAAAATCACGATGCGCGTAAGGCGGTCTCGCCTACTCTTTCAGTCTTAAAGTGAAGTGGGGCTATATTTCATCCCAGAAGCTCGAAAATAAGCCTTCAAAAAGTGTTACTGTGTTCATTTCACTGCAAACCAAGGCCATCAGGACTTAGTTTAGACTCCTCGGGACTGGAAAATATCGCCCAAGTTCGGGGAAATCGAGCCGAATTTTCTCAAAATCACGATGCGCGTAAGGCGGTCTCGGCTACTCTTTCATTCTTAAAGTGAACTGGGGCTATATTTCGGCCCAGAAGCTAGAAAGTGAAAGTTCAAAAAGTTTTGCTGTGTCCATTTCACCGCAAACCAAGCCACATCAGCAGATTGTTTACAGTGTCCGGGACATCCAAATATCCCCCAAGTCCCGGGAAATCGAGCCGAAGTTTGTCAAAATCACGATGCGCGTAAAGCAGTCTCGGCTACTCTTTTAGTCTTAAAGTGACGTGGCTCTATATTTCGGCTCAGAAGCTCGAAAGTGAGCGTTCAAAAAGTTTTGCTCTCTCAATTTAACTGAAAAACAAGGCCATCATGAGTTAGTTTAGACTCCACGGGACTGGAAAATATCCCTTAAGTTCTGGCAACTCAAGCTGAAGTTGGTCAAAATCACGATGCGTCTAAGGCGGTCTCGGCTACTATTTCAGTCTTAAAGTGAAGTGGGGCTATATTTCGGTCCAGAATTTCGAAAGTAAGCGTTCAAAAAAATTTGCTGTGTCCATTTCACTGCAGACCAAGGCCATCAGGGGTTAGTTTAGACTCCTTGGGACTTGAATATATCCCCGAAGTTTCGGGAAATCGAGCCGAAGTTGGTCAAAATCACGATGCGCGTAAGACGGTGTGGGCTACTCTTTCAGTCTTAAACTGAAGTGGGGCTATATTTCGGCTCAGAAGCCCGAAGGGGAGCGTTGAAAAAGTTTTGCTGTATCCATTTCAATGCAAACCAAGGCAATCAGGAGTTACTTTAGAGTTCCCGGTACCGGAAAACATTTCCTATTTCCCACGTAATCGAGCCAAAGTTTGTCAAAATCACGATGCGCGTAAGGCGGTCTCGGCTATTCTTTCATTCTTAAAGTGAACTCGGGCAATATTTCGGCCCAGAAGCTCGAAAGTGAAAGTTCAAAGAGTTTTGCTGTGGCCATTTCACTGCGAACGAAGCCACATCAGGAGATAGTTTACAGTCTCCGGGACATCAAAATATCCCCCAAGTTACTGAAATCGAGCCGAAGTTTGTCAAAATCACGATGCGCGTAAAGCAGTCTCGGCGACTTTTATAGTCTTAAAGTGACAGGGCTGTATATTTCAGCCCAGAAGCTCGAAAGTGAGCGTTCAAAAAGTTATGCTGTGCCCATTTCACTGGAAAGCAAGGCCCTCGGGAAGTAGTTTACAGTCCCCGGAAGTGGAAAATATCCCCCAAGTTCCGCGAAATCGAGACGAAGTTGGTAAAAAAAACGATTCGCGTAAGGCGTTCTCGGCTACCCTTTCAGTCTTAAAGAAAAGTCGGGCTATATTTCTGTCCAGAAGCTCGAAAGTGAGCGTTCAAAAAGTTTTGCTGTGTCCATTTCACTGCAAACCAAAGCTATCAAAGTTAGTTTAGGGTCCCCGGGACTGAAAAATATTCCCCAAGTTCCGGGAAAGCGAGCCGCAGTTGATCAAAATCACGATGCGCGAAATGCGGTCTTGGCTACTGTTTCAGTCCTAAAGTAAAGTGTGGCTATATTTTGGCCCACAAGTTCGAAAGTGAGCGTTCAAAAAGTTTTGCTCTGTCCATTTCAATGCAAAGCAAGGCGATCAGGAGTTACTTTAGAGTCCCCGGGACTGGAAAATATCCCCCAAGTTCCGAGAAATCGATCCGAAAATGGTCAAAATCACGATGCGCGTAAGGCGATCTCGGCTACTCTTTCAGTCTTAAAGTGAAGTGGGGCTATATTTCGGCCCACAAGCTCCAAAGTGGACGTTCAAAAAGTTATGCTGTGCGCATTTCAGTGCAAACCAAGGCAATCCGGAGTTAGTCCCCCACTTCACTCTAAGAGTGAAAGAGTAGCCGAGACCGCCTTACGCCCATCGTAATTTTGACCAACTTCGGCTCGATTTCTTGGAACTTGGGGGATATTTTCCAGTCCCGCGGACTCTAAAGTAACTCCTGATGGCATTACTCTGGAGTGTAATGGACACAGCACAACTTTTTGAACGCTCACTTTCGAGCTTCTGGGCGGAAATATTGCCCCAGTTCACTTTAAGAATGAAAGAGTAACCGGGACCGCCTTACGCACATCGTGATTTTGACCAACTTTGGCTCGATTTCCCGGGAAATGTGGGATATTTTCCGGTATCGGGGACTCTAAACGAATTCCTGATTCCCTTGGTTTGCAGTGAAATGGACACAGCACAACTTTTTGAGCGCTCACCTTCAAGCTTCTGGGTCGAAATATAGCCCACTTTACTTTAATACTGGAAAAGTAGCCGAGACCGCCTTACGCGCATCGTGATTTTGACAAACTTCGGGTGGATTTCCCGGAACTTGGGGGATATTTTTCCAGTCCCGAGGAGTCTAAACTAGGTGCCGATGGCATTGTTTTGCAGTGAAATGGACACAGGAAACCTTTTTGAACGCTCAATTTCGAGGTTGTGGGCCGAAATATAGCCATACTTCACTTTAAGACTGAATCACTAGCCGAGACCGCCTTTCGCGCATCGTGATTTTGATGAACTTCGGCTCGATTTCCCGGAATTTGCGAAATATTTTCCAGTCCCGGGGACTCTCAACTAACTCCTGCTTGTCTTGGTTTGCAGTGAAATGGACACAGCGAAAGTTTTTGAACGCTCACTCTCGAGCTTCTGGACCGAAATAGAGCCCCATTTAACTTTACGACTGAAAGAGTAGGCGAGACCGTCTTGAGCGAATCGTGATTTTGACCAATTTCGCGTTTATTTCCCGAAACTTGGTATATATATTGCAGTCAAAGGGACTCTAATGTAACTCCTGATGGCCTTGGTTTTCAGTGAAATGGACAGAGAACAACTTTGGAGCTTCTGGGCAGAAATATAGCCCCACTTTACTTTAAGACTGAAAGAGTAGATGAGACCACATTACGCGCATCGTAATTTTGACGAACTTCGAATGGATTTCCCGCAACTTGGGGTATATTTTCCAGTCCCTTGGACGCTAAACTAAGTCATGATGGCCTTGTTTTGAAGTAAAATGGACACAACAAAACTTTTTGAACGCTCACTTTCTAGCTTGTGGGCCGAAATATAGCCACACTTCACTTAAGGACTGACACAGTAGCCGAGACCATGCTACGCGCATCATGAATTTGATCAACTTCGGCTCGATTTCCCGGGACTTGGGGGATATTCTCTAGTCCCGGGGATTCTAAATTAAATTCTGATGGCCTTGATTTGCACTAAAAGTGACAGACGAAAACGTTTTAAACACTCACTTTCGAGCTTCTGGGCCGAAATAATTCCCCACTTCACTTTAAGACTGAAAGAGTAGCCGAGACCACCTTACGCACATCGTGAGTTTGACCAACTTCGGCTCGATTTACCGGAACTTGGGGGATATTTTCCAGTCCCGAGGACTCTTAAGTAACCCCTGATGGCCATGGTTTGCATTGAAATGGATACAGCAAAACTTTTTGAAGGCTCACTTTTGAGCTGCTGGGCCGAAATATAGCCCTACTTTACTTTAAGACTGGGAAATACATTCCACTCCCGGGGACTCTAAACTAACTCCTGATAGCCTTGGTTTGCAGTGAAATAGACACAGTAATTTTTTTTTTGAGCTTTGAGCTTGTGGGCCGAAATAGAGCCCCACTTCACTTTAAGACTGAAGGAGTAGCCGAGACCGCCTCACGCGCATCGTGAGTTAGACCAAGTTCAGCTCGATTTCACGCAACTTTTGGGATATTTTCCAGTCCGGGGGACTCTAAACTAACTCCGGAATGCCTTGGTTTGCACTGAAATGTGCAGAGCATAACTTTTTGAACGCCCACTTTGAAGCTTCTGGGCCGAAATATAGCCCCACTTCACTTTAAGACTGAAAGAGTAGCCGAGATCGCCTTACGCGCATCGTGATTTTGACCATTTTCGGATCGATTTCTCGGAACTTGGGCGATATTTTCCAGTCCCGAGGACTCTAAACTAACTCCTGATCGCCTTGCTTTGCATTGAAATGGACAGAGCAAAACTTTTTTAACCCTCACTTTCGAGCTTGTGTGCCGAAATATAGCCACACTTTACTTTGAGACTGAAACAGTAGCCGAGACCGCATTTCGCGCATCGTGATTTTGATCAACTTCGGCTCGCTTTCCCGGAACTTGGGAAATATTTTCCAGTCCCGGGGACCCTAAACTAACTTTTGATAGCTTTGGTTTGCAGTGAAATGCACACAGCAAAACTTTTTGAACGCTCACTTTCGAGCTTCTGGACAGAAGTATAGCCCCACCTCACTTTAAGACTCAAAGGGTAGCCGAGACCGCTTTGGGAGCATCGTGATTTTCACCAACTTCAGCTCCATTTACCGGAACTTGGGGAATATTTTCCAGTCCCAGGGACGTTAAACTAACTCGTGATGGCCTTGTTTTTCAGTCAAAGAACACAGCAAAGCTTTTTGAACGCTCACTTTCGGGCTTCTGGGCCGAAATATAGCCCCACTTCACTTTAAGAGTGAAACAGTAGGCGATACCGCATTTCGCGCATCGTGATTTTGATCAACTTCGGTTCGATTCCCCGGAACTTGGGCAATATTTTTCAGTCCCGGGGACTCTAAACTAACCCCTGATGGCCTTGGTTTGCAGTGAAATGGACACAGCAAAACTATTTGAACGCTCACTTTCGGGCCTGTGGCCCGAAATATAGCCCCACTTTACTTTAAGACAGAAAGAGTAGCCCAGACCACTTTAGCGGCATCGTGATTTTGACCAACCTCGGCTCAATTTCCCGGACCTTGGGGCATATTTTCTTGTCCCGGGGACGCTAGAGTAACTCCTGATGGCCTTGGTTTGCAGTGAAATAAACACAGCAAAACTTTTTGAATGCTCACATTCGCGGTTCTGGCCCGAAATATAGCCCCACTTCACTTTAAGACTGAAAGAGTAGCCGAAGCTACCTTACGCAAATCGTGATTTTGACCAACTTCGGCTCGATTTCCCGGAAGTTGGGGGATATTTTCCAGTCCCGGGGACTCTAAACTAGCTCCTGATAGCTTTGGTTTGCAGTGAAATAAACACAGGGAAACTTTTTGAACGCTCACTTTCAAGCTCCCGGGCAGGAATACAGCCTCACTTCACTTTAAGACTGAAACAGTAAGCGAGACCGCCTAACGCGCACCGTGATTTTGACCAACGTCGGCTAACTTTCCCTGCACTTGGGGGCTATTTTCCAGTCCCGAAGACTGTTAAGTAACCCCTGATGGCCTTCGTTTGCATTGAAATGGATACAGCTAAACTTTTTGAACGCTTACTTTTGAGCTTCTGGGCCGAAGCATAGCCCTACTTCACTTTAAGACTGAAAGACTAGCCGAGATCGCCTTACGCGCATTGTGATTTTGGGCTACTTCGGCTCGATTTCCCGGAACTTGGGAGATAATTCCCAGTCCCGGGCACTCTAAACCAGTTCCTGATGGCCTTGGTTTTCAGTGAAATGGACACAGCCAAACTTTTTGAACGTTCACCTTCGAGCTTCTGGGCCGAAATATAGCCCCACTTTACTTTAACACTGAAAGAGTAGCCGAGACTGCCTTACGCGCATGGGAAATTTTTCCAACTTCGGCTTGATTTCTCGGGGTTTGGGGGATATTTTCCAGTCCCGGAAGCTCTAAACTAACTCCTGATTGCCTTGGTTTTCAGTAAAATCGACACAGGTAAAAGGAGCGCACGCTAGGTTTCCAGGTTGTAGGCCGAAATCTAGCCCCACTTTATTTTAAGACTGAAAGGGTAGACGAAACCGCCTTAAGCGCATCGAAATTTTTAGCCACTATGGCTCGATCTGCCAAAACTTGGGGGATATTTTCCAGTCCCGGGGACTCTAAGCTAACTGCTGATAACCTTAGTTTTCAGTAAAATGGTCACAGGTAACAGGAGCGCACGCTCCCTATCGAGCTTCTAGGTCGAAATAAAGCCCCACTTCATTTTAAGACTGAAAGAGTAAACGAAACTGCCGTACGCTAATCGTAATTTTAAGAAACGATTGCTCAATTTGCCGAAACTTGGAGGATAGTTTCCAGTCTCGAGGACTCTAAACTATCTCCTGATGGACTTAGTTCTTAGTGAAAAGGACACAGGCAAAAAAACGCGCACGCTCGGTGTCAAGCTTGTAGAACCAAAATATGGCCCCACTTCATTGTCAGAGTGAAAGATTAGCCGAGACCGCCTTACGCCCATCTTTATTTTGAGCATCTTTGGCTCGATTTGCCGGAATTCGGGGAATATTTTCCAGTCCCGAGGACTCTATGCTAACTCATGATGAACTTAGTTTTCAGTGATATGTATACAGGCAAAGGGAGCGCACGCTCGGTGTCGAGCTTCTCGGCCGAAATATAGCCCCACTTCATTTTAAGACTGAAAGAGTAGCCGAGACCGCCTTACTCGCATCGTGATTTTGAACAACTTTGGCTCGATCTGCCAGAGTTTGGGAAGTATTTTCCAGTCCCAAGGACTCTAAACTAACACCTGATCGCCTAAGATGTCAGTGAAATGGACACAGGTAAAATTAGCGCACGCCCGGTCTCGAGCTTCTAGGTCGAAATATAGCCCCCCTTAATTTTAAGACTGAAAGAGTAGCAGAGACCGCCTTACGCGCATCGTGATTTTGGGCCACTTTTGCTCGATTTCCCGGAAGTTGGCGAATAATTTAAAGTCCCGGGGACGCTAAACTAACTCCCGAGAACCTTGGTTTCCAATTTAATGAACACAGCAAAACATTCTGAACGCTCACCTTCGAGCTTCAGGGCCGAAATATAGCCCTACTTAAATTTAAGACTGAAAGAAGCGCTTTTGAACTGTTAGGATATTTGCGCTATATAAATATTTTATTATTATTATTATTATTATTAAGATTTATAGCCGAGAGCCCGTTACGCGCATGGTGATTTTGATCAACTTCGGCGCGATTTCCTGGAACTTGGAGAATATTTTCCACTCCCGGGGACTCTAAACTAACTCCTAACGGCGTTGGTTTCCAGTGAAAGGGACAGAGCAAAACTTTTTGAACGCGCACTTTCGAGCTTCTTGGCCCAACTATAGCCCAACTTCACTTTAAGACTGAAAGACTAACCGAGAGCGCCTTACGCGCATCGTGACTTTGACCAACTTCGCCTCGATCTGTCGGAACTTGGGAAATATTTTCTAGTCCCAAGGGCTCCAAACTAACACCTGATGGCCTTGCTTTGCAGTGAAATGGACACAGCAGAACTTTTCGAATACGCACTTTCGAGCCTCTGGGCCGAAATATAGCGCAACTTCACTTTAAGACTGAAAGAGTAGCCGGGACCGCCTTGCGCGTATCGTGATTTTGACCAACTTGGGCTCGATTTCCCGGAACTGGGGGAATATTTTCTACTTCCGCGTACTCTAAACTAACGCCTGATGGCCTTGGTTTGCAGTGAAATAGACACACGAAACCTTTTTGAACGCTCACTTTCGAGCTTGTGGGCCGAAATACAGCCACACTTCACTTTAAGACTGAAACAGTAGGCGAGACCGCGTTACGCGCATCGTGATTTTGATCAACTTCTGCTCGATTTCCCGAAACTTGGGGAATATTTTCCAGTCCCGGGAACTCTAAACTAGCTCCTGATGGCAATGGTTTGCAGTGAAATTTACACAGCACAAGTTTTTGAACGCACACTTTCGAGGTTCTGGACCGAAGTAGAGCCCCACCTCACTTGAAGACTGAAAGAGTAGCCGAGACCGACTTACGGGCATCCTGATTTTGAGCAACTTCGGCTCGATTTGCCGGAACTTAGGGGATATATTCCAGTTCTGAGGACTCTAAACTAATTCCTGATGGCCTTGGTTTGCAGTAAAATGGACACAGCAAAACTTTTTGAACGCTCAATTTCGAGCTTCTGGGCCAAAATATAGCCCCACTTTACTTTAACACTAAAAGGGTAGCCAAGACCGCCTTACGCGCATGGTGATTTTGACAAACTTCGGGTTGATTTCCCGGAACTTGGGGAATATTTTCAAGTCCCGGGGACTCTAAACTAACTCCTGCTTGTCTTGGTTTGGAGTGAAATGGAAACAGCAAAACTTTTTGAACGCTGACTTTCCAGCTTCTGGGCCCAAAACTTTAGCCCCACTTCATTTTAAGATTGAAAGAGTAGCCGAGGCCGCCTTACGCGCATCGTAATTTGACTAACTTAAGCTCGATGTTCGGAAACTTGGGGGATATTTTCCAGTCCCGGGGACTCTAAACTAACTCCTGCTTGTCTTGGTTTGGAGTGAAATTGAAACAGCAAAACTTTTTGAACGCTGACTTTCCAGCTTCTGGGCCCAAAAGTTTAGCCCCACTTCATTTTAAGATTGAAAGAGTAGCCGAGGCCGCCTAACGCGCATCGTAATTTTGACTAACTTAAGCTCGATTTTCGGAAACTTAAGGGATATTTTCCGGTCCCGGGGACTCTAAACTAACTCCTGCTTGTCTTGGTTTGGAGTGAAATTGAAACAGGAAAACTTTTTGAACGCTGACTTTCCAGCTTCTGGGCCCAAAAGTTTAGCCCTACTTCACTTTAAGACTGAAAGAGTAGCCGAGACCGCCTTATGCGAATCGTGATTTTGACAAACTACGCCTCGATTTCCCGTAACTTGGGGGATATTTTCCAGACCCGGGAACTTTAAACTAACTCCTAATTGCCTTGGTTTTCAGTATAATGCAAACGGCAAAACTTTTTCAACGCTCACTTTAAAGCTTCTGGGCCAACACATAGCCCCACTTCACTTTAAGACTTAAAGAGTAGCCGAGACTGTCTTAAGCGCATCGTGATTTTGACCAAGTTCGGCTCCATTTCCCGGAACTGGGGGGATATTTTCCAGTCCCGGGGACTCTAAACTAACTCCTGATTGCCTTGGTTGGCCGAGCAATAGACACAGGAAAACTTTTTGAACGCTCACTTTCGAGCTGCTGGGTTAAAATATAGCCCATTTCATTTTATAGCTGAAAGAGTACACGAGACCGCCTTACGCGCATCGTGATGTTGAGCCTCTATGGCTCGATTTCCCGGAACTTGGGGGATGGTTTCCAGCTTTGGGAGCTCTAAACTAACTCCTGATTGCCTTAGGTTTCAGTGAAATCGACACAGATTAAATTAGCGCACGCTCGGTTCCGAGCTTCTAGGTCGAATTATAGCCCCCCTTCATTTTAAGACTGAAAAAGGAGACGAAACGGCCTTACGCTCATGGTGATTTTGAGCAACTTTGGCTCAATTTACCGGAAGTTGTGGGATATTTTTCAGTCCCAGAGACTGTAAACTAACTCCCAATCGCCTTCGTTTGCATTGAGATGGACAGAGCAAAACATTTTAAACGCTCACCTTCAAGCTTTTAAGCCGAATATAGCCCCACTTCACTTTAAGCCTGAAAGAGTAGCCGAGACCGTCTTACGCGCATCGTGATTTTGCCCATTTTTGGCTTGATTTTCCGGAACTTGGGGGATATTTTCCAGTCCCGGGGACTCTAAACTAACTCCTGATGGCCTTGCTTTGCAGTGAAATGGACACAGAAAACTTTTTGAACGCTCACTTTGGACCTTCTGGGCCGAAATATAACCCCACTTCACTTAAAGACTTAAAGAGTTGCCGAGACCGCTTTCCGCGCATCGTGATTTTGACCATCTTCGGCTTGATTTCACGGGACTTGGGGGATATTTTCTAGTCCCGGGGACTATAAACTAAGTGCTGATGACCTTGTTTTGCAGTGAAATTGAAAAAGCAAAAGTTTTTGAAAGCAGAGTTTCGAGCTTCTGGGCCGAAATATAGCCCCTCTTCACTTGAGGAGTGAAAGATGAGCCGAGTCCGCCTTACGCGTATCGTGATTTTGACCAACTTCGGCTCGATTTCACGGGACTTGGGGGATATTTTCTAGTCCCGGGGACTATAAAGTAAGTGCTGATGACCTTGTTTTGGAGTGAAATTGAAAAAGCAAAAGTTTTTGAAAGCAGAGTTGCGAGCTTCTGGGCCGAAATATAGCCCCTCTTCACTTGAGGAGTGAAAGATGAGCCGAGTCCGCCTTACGCGTATCGTGATTTTGACCAACTTCGGCTCGATTGGCCGGAACTTAGGGAATATTTTCCAGTTCTGTGGACTCTAAACTAATTCCTGAAGGCCTTGGTTTGCAATGAAATGGACACAACAAAACTTCCAGCTTCTGCGCCAAAATATCGCCCCACTTCACTTGAAGACTGAAAGAATAGCAGAGACCGCCTTACAGACATCGTGATTTTGACCAAGTTCAGCTCCATTTCCCGGAACTTGGGGGATATTTTCCAGTCCGGGGGACTTTAAAATAACTCCTGATGGCCCTTTTTTGCAGTTAAATGCACGAAGCGTAACTTTTTAAACAGTCACTTTCGAGCTTCTGGGCTGAAATATAGCCCCACTTCACTTTAAGACTGCAACAATAGCCGACCCGCGTTTCGCGAATCGTGATTTTGACCAACTTCGGATCGATATCCCGGAACTTGGGGGATATTTTCCAGTCCTGGGGCCCTAAACTAACTCCTGATCACCTTGGTTTGAAGTGAACTTGACAAGGGAAAACTTTTTGAACGCTCACTTTCGAGCTTCTGGGGCGAAATATAGCCCGACTTCACTTTAAGACTGAAAGATTAGCCAAGACCGTCTTACGCCCATGGTGATTTTGACAAACTTAGGCTAAATTTCCCGGAATTTGGGGTATATTTTCCACTCCCTAGGTCTCTATACTGACTCCTGATGGCCTTGGTTTGCAGTGAAATGGACACAGCAAAACTTTTTAAAGACTCAGCTTCGAGCTTCTGGGGCGAAATATTGCCCATTTCACTTTAAGACTGAAAGAGTAGCCGAGACCGCGTACGCGCGTCGTGATTTTGATCAACTTCGGCTCGATTTCCCGGAATTTGGGGGATATTTTCCATTCCCGGGGACTCTAAACTGACCACCAACATCCTTGGTCTGCAGTAAACTGGACACAGCAAGGCTTTTTCAACGCTCACTTTCGACCTTCTTTGCCGAAATATAGCCACACTTCACTTTAAGACTGAAACAGTAGCCGAGACCGCCTTACGCGCATCGTGATTTTGAGCAACTTCGGATCGATTTCTAGGAACTTGGGGGGTATTTTCCAGTCCCCAGGACTCTAAACTAACCCCTGATCGCCTTGGTTTGTATTGAAATGGACAGAGGAAAACATTTTGAACGCTCACCTTCGAGCTTCTGGGCCGAAATATAGCCCCACTCTACTTTAAGATTGAAAGAGTAGCCGAGTCCGTCTTACGCGCATCGTGAGTTTCACAAACTTTGGCTTGATTTCCCGCAACTTAGGGGATATATTCAAGTCTGGGAAACTCTAAATATATCCTGATTGCCTTGGTTTGAAGTGAAATGGACACAGCAATTTTTTTGGAACGCTCACTTTGGACCTTCTGGGCCGAAGTAGAGCCTCACTTCACTTTAAGACTGAACGAATAGCCGAGACGGCCTTACGCGTATCTTCATTTTGACAACCTTTGTCTCCCATTTTTCCGCACTTACAGGATATTTTCCAGTCCCTGGGACTCTATCCTAACTTCTGCTCGCCTTTGTTTGCAGTGAAATTGACACAGGAAGAGCTTTTGAACGGTCACTTTCGAGCTTCTGGGCAGAAATATAGCCCCACTTCACTTTAAGACTGAAAGATTAGCCAAGACCGCCTTACGCACATGGTGATTTTGACCAACTTCGGCTAAATTTCCCGGAATTTGGGGGATATTTTCCACTCCCTGGGTCTCTAAACTAATTCCTGATGGCTTTGGTTTTCAGTGAAATTGACACAGCAAAACCTTTTTAAACACTCACTTTAGAGCTTCTGGGCCGAAATATTGCCCCACTTCACTTTAAGACTGAAAGAGTAGCCGAGACAGCCTTACCGGCATGGTGATTTTGACCAACCTCGGCCCGATGGCCAGGAAGTTGGGGTACATTTTCTACTCCCGGAAACTCTAAATTAACTCCTGATTGCCGTATTATTAAGTGAAAACGACAGAGGTAAACTAAGCGGACGCTAGGTGTGGAGCTTCTAGGCCGAAATATAGCCCCACTTTAATTTAAAACGGTAAGAGTAGCATAAACTCTAACGCACATCGTGATTTTCAGTAACTTTGGTTGATTTGCCGGATTTTGGTTGATATTTTACAGTCCCGGGGACTCTAAACTAACTTCTGATGGCCTTAATTTTTACTAAAATGGACACAGATAAAAGGAGCGCTCGCTCGGTGTCGAGCTTCTAGGCCGAAATATAGCCCCACTTTACTTTAAGACGGAGAGAGTAGCAAAGAACGCCTTCCGTGCATCGTGATTTTCACCAACTTCGGCTCGATTTGCCGGAACTTAGGCAATAGTTTCCAGTTCTGTGGACTCTAAACTTATTCCTGATCGTCTTGGTTTGCAGTGAAATGGACACAGCAAAACTTTTTGAACGCTTATCTTCGAGTTTCTGGCCTAAAATATAGCCCAACTTCTCTTTAAGACTGAAAGAATAGCTGAGACCGCCTTGCGCGCATCGTGCTTTTGACCAACTTCGGCTCAATTTCCCGGAATTTGGGGGATATTTTCCAGTCCCGGAGACTCTGAACTAACTCCTGATCGTCTTGGTTTGCATTGAAATGGACACAGCGAAACTTTTTGAACGCTCACTTTCGAGCTTCTGGCCCGAAATATAGCCCACTTTACTTTAAGACTGAAAGAGTAGCCGAAACCGTCTTGCGCGAATCGTGATTTTACCAACTTCGGGTCGATTTCGCGGAACTTGGGGCATATTTTCCAGTTCCGGGAACTCTAAACTAACTCCTGATGGCTTTGGTTTGCAGTGAAATGGACACAGGATAACTTTTTGAACGCTCACTTTCGAGCTTCTGGACCGAAGCATAGCCCTACGTTACTTTAAGACTGAAAGAGTAGCTGAGATTGCCTTACGCGCATGGTGATTTTGGGTTACATCGGCTCGATTTCCCGGAACTTGGGAAATAATTCAAAGTCCCGGGCACTAAAAACTAATTCCTGATGGCCTTGGTTTTCAGTGAAATGGACACAGCCAAACTTTTTGAACGCTCACTTTCGAGCTTCTGGGCCGAAGCATAGCCCTACGTTACTTTAAGACTGAAAGAGTAGCTGAGATTGCCTTACGCGCATGGTGATTTTGGGTTATTTCGGCTCGATTTCCCGGAACTTGGGAAATAATTCCCAGTCCCGGGCACTCTAAACTAATTCCTGATGGCCTTGGTTTTCAGTGAAATGGACACAGCCAAACTTTTTGAACGTTCACTTTCGAGCCTCTGGGTCGAAATACAGCCCCACTTCACTTTAAGACTGAAAGATTAGCCGAGACCGCCTTACGCGCATGGTAAATTTGTCCAACTTCGGCTTGATTTCTCGGGGTTTGGGAGATATTTTCCAGTCCCGGAAGTTCTAAACTAACGCCTGATTGCCTTGGTTTTTAGTGAAATGGACACAGGTAAAAGGAGCGCACGCTAGGTTTCCAGGTTGTAGGTCGAAATCTAGCCCCACTTTATTTTAAGACTGAAAGGGTAGACGAAACCGCCTTAAGCGCATCGAAATTTTTAGCCACTATGGCTCGATCTGCCAAAACTTGGGGGATATTTTCCAGTCCCGGGGACTCTAAGCTAACTCCTGATAACCTTAGTTTTCAGTAAAATGGTCACAGGTAACAGGAGCGCACGCTCCCTGTCGAGCTTCTAGGTCGAAATAAAGCCCCACTTCATTTTAAGACTGAAAGAGTAAACGAAACTGCCGTACGCTAATCGTAATTTTAAGAAACGATTGCTCAATTTGCCGAAACTTGGAGAATAGTTTCCAGTCTCGAGGACTCTAAACTATCTGCTGATGGACTTAGTTCTTAGTGAAAAGGACACAGGCAAAAGGAGCGCACGCTCGGTGTCAAGCTTGTAGAAGCGAAATATGGCCCCACTTCACTGTCAGAGTGAAAGAGTAGCCGAGACCGCCTTACTCGCATCGTGATTTTGAACAACTTTGGCTCGATCTGCCAGAATTTGGGAAGTATTTTCCAGTCCCAAGGACTCTAAACTAACACCTGATCGCCTAAGATGTCAGTGAAATGGACACAGGTAAAATTAGCGCACGCCCGGTCTCGAGCTTCGTGATTTTGGGCCACTTTTGCTCGATTTCCCGGAAGTTGGCGAATAATTTAAAGTCCCGGGGACGCTAAACTAACTCCCGATGACATTGGTTTCCAATTTAATGAACACAGCAAAACATTCTGAACGCTCACCTTTGAGCTTCAGGGCCGAGATATAGGCCTGCTTAAATTTAAGACTGAAAGAATAGCCGAGAGCCCGTTACGCGCATCGTGATTTTGATCAACTTCGGCGCGATTTTCTGAAACTTGGAGAATATTTTCCACTCCCGGGGACTCTAAACTAACTACTGACGGCCTTGGTTTCCACTGAAAGGGACAGAGCAAAACTTTTGTAAACGCGCACTTTCGAGCTTCTTGGGCGAACTATAGCCCAACCTCACTGTAAGACTGAAAGAGTAGCCGAGACCGCCTCACGCGCATCGTGATTTTGGGCCACTTTTGCTCGATTTCCCGGAAGGTGGCGAATAATTTAAAGTCCCTGGGACGCTAAACTAACTTCCGATGACCTTGGTTTCCAATTTAATGAACACAGCAAAACATTCTGAACGCTCACCTTCGAGCTTCAGGGCCGAAATATAGGCCTACTTAAATTTAAGACTGAAAGAATAGCCGAGAGCCCGTTACGCGCATGGTGATTTTGATCAACTTCGGCGCGATTTTCTGAAACTTGGAGAATATTTTCCACTCCCGGGGACTCTAAACTAACTCCTGACGGCCTTGGTTTCCACTGAAAGGGACAGAGCAAAACTTTTTGAACGCGCACTTTCGAGCTTCTTGGGCAAACTATAGCCCAACCTCACTTTGAGACTGAAAGAGTAGCCGAGACCGCCTCACGCGCATCGTGATTTTGGGCCACTTTTGCTCGATTTCCCGGAAGTTGGCGAATAATTTAAAGTCCCTGGGACGCTAAACTAACTCCCGATGACCTTGGTTTCCAATTTAATGAACACAGCAAAACATTCTGAACGCTCACCTTCGAGCTTCAGGGCCGAAATATAGCCCTACTTAAATTTAAGACTGAAAGAATAGCCCAGAGCCCGTTACGCGCATGGTGATTTTGATCAACTTCGGCGCGATTTTCAGAAACTTGGAGAATATTTTCCACTCCCGGGGACTGTAAACTAACTCCTGACGGCCTTGGTTTCCAGTGAAAGGGACAGAGCAAAACTTTTGTAAACGCGCACTTTCGAGCTTCTTGGGCGAACTATAGCCCAACCTCACTTTAAGACTGAAAGAGTAGCCGAGACCGCCTCACGCGCATCGTGATTTTGGGCCACTTTTGCTCGATTTCCCGGAAGGTGGCGAATAATTTAAAGTCCCTGGGACGCTAAACTAACTCCCGATGACCTTGGTTTCCAATTTAATGAACACAGCAAAACATTCTGAACGCTCACCTTCGAGCTTCAGGGCCGAAATATAGCCCTACTTAAATTTAAGACTGAAAGAATAGCCGAGAGCCCGTTACGCGCATCGTGATTTTGATCAACTTCGACACGATTTCCTGGAACTTGGAGAAAATTTCCACTCCCAGGGACTCTAAACTAACTCCTGAAGGCCTTGGTTTCCAGTGAAAGGGACAGAGCAAACCTTTTTGAACGCGCACTTTCGAGCTTCTTGGCCCAACTATAGCCCAACTTCACTTTAAGACTGAAAGACTAACCGAGAGCGCCTTAGGCGCATCGTGACTTTGACCAACTTCGCCTCGATCTGGCGGAACTTGGGAAATATCTTCTAGTCCCAAGGGCTCTTAACTAACTCCTGATGGCCTTGCTTTGCAGTGAATGGACACAGCAAAACTTTTCGAATGCGCACTTTCGAGCCTCTGGGCCGAAATATAGCGCAACTTAACTTTAAGACTGAAAGAGTAGCCGGGACCGCCTTGCGCGCATCGTGATTTTGACCAACTTGGGCTCGATTTCCCGAAACTGGGCGGATATTTTCTACTTCCGCGTACTCTAAACTAACGCCTGATGGCCTTGGTTTGCAGTGAAATGGACACAGCAAAACTTTTTGAACGCTCACTTTCGAGCTTGTGGGGCGAAATGCAGCCACACTCCACTTTAAGACTGAAACAGTAGGCGAGACCGCGTTACGCGCATCGTGATTTTGATCAACTTTGGCTCGATTTCCCGGAACTTGGGGAATATTTTCCAGTCCCGGGGACTCGAAAGTAACTCCTGATGGCCATGGTTTGCAGTGAAATTTACACAGCACAAGTTTTTGAACGCACACTTTCGAGGTTCTGGACTGAAATAGAGCGCAACTTCACTTAAAGACTGAATGAGTAGGCGAGACCGACTTACGGGCATCCTGATTTTGAGCAACTTCGGCTCGATTTGCCGGAACTTAGGGGATATATTCCAGTTCTGAGGACTCTAAACTAATTCCTGATGGCCTTGGTTTGCAGTAAAATGGACACAGCAAAACTTTTTGAACGCTCACTTTCGAGCTTGTGGGCCGAAATACAGCCACACTTTACTTTAAGACTGAAACAGTAGCCGAGACCGCGTTACGCGCACGGTGATTTTGATCAACTTCTGCTCGATTTCCCGGAACTTGGGGAATATTTTCCAGTCCCGGGGACTCTAAACTAACTCCTGATGGCCATGGTTTGCAGTGAAATTTACACAGCACAAGTTTTTGAACGCACACTTTCGAGGTTCTGGACCGAAATAGAGCTCCACTTCACTTGAAGACTGAAAGAGTAGCCGAGACCGACTTACGCGCATCCTGATTTTGAGCAACTTCGGCTAAATCTGCCGGAACTTAGGGGATATATTGCAGTTCTAAGGACTCTAAACTAATTCCTGATGGCCTTGATTTGCAGTAAAATGGACACAGCAAAACTTTTTGAACGCTCAATTTCGAGCTTCTGGGCCAAAATATAGCCCCACTTTACTTTAACACTAAAAGGGTAGCCAAGACCGCCTTACGCGCATGGTGATTTTGACAAACTTCGGGTTGATTTCCCGGAACTTTGGGGTATATTTTCCAGTCCCGGGAACTCTAAACTAACTCCTGCTTGTCTTGGTTTGGAAAGAAATGGAAACAGCAAAACTTTTTGAACGCTGACTTTCCAGCTTCTGGGCCCAAAAGTTTAGCCCCACTTCATTTTAAGATTGAAAGAGTAGCCGAGGCCGCCTTACGCGCATCGTAATTTTGACTGACTTAAGCTCGATTTTCGGAAACTTGGGGGATATTTTCCAGTCCCGGGGACTCTAAACTAACTCCTGATGGCCTTGCTTTGCAGTGAAATGGACACAGGAAAACTTTTTTAACGCTCTTGTGCGAGCTTCTGGGCCAAAATATAGCCACACTTCATTTTAAGACTGAAAGAGTAGCCGAGACCGCCTTATGTGAATCGTGATTTTGACAAACTACGCCTCGATTTCCCGTAACTTGGGGGATATTTTCCATACCCGGGAACTTTAAACTAACTCCTGATTGCCTTGGTTTGCAGTAAAATGGAAACGGCAAAACCTTTTTCAACGCTCACTTTAAAGCTTCTGGGCCAACACATAGCCCCACTTCACTTTAAGACTTAAAGAGTAGCCGAGACCGTCTTAAGCGCATCGTGATTTTGACCAAGTTCGGCTCCATTTCCCGGAACTGGGGGGATATTTTCCAGTCCCGGGGACTCTAAATTAACTGCTGATTGCCTTAGTTGGCCGAGCAATGGACACAGCAAAACTTTTTGAACGCTCACTTTCGAGCTGCTGGGTCGAAATATAGCCCCACTTCACTTCAAAACTGAAAGAGTAGCCGAAACCGCCTTGCGCAACGTGATTTTGACAGACTTCCGCTTGATTTCCCGCAACTTGGGGGATATTTTACAGTCCCGGAGACTCTAACGTATTTCCTCTTGGCCTTGGTTTGCAGTGAAATGGACACAGGAAAACTTTTTGAACGCTCACTTTCGAGCCTTTGGGCCGAAATATAGCCCATTTCATTTTAAGGGTGAAACAGTAGACGAGACCGTCTTACGGGAATCGTGATTTTGAGCCTCTATGGCTCGATTTCCCGGAACTTGGGGGATAGTTTCCAGCTTTGGGAGCTCTAAACTAACTCCTGGTTGCCTTAGTTTCAGTAAAATCGACACAGATTAAATTAGCGCACGCTCGGTGCCGAGCTTCTAGGTCGAATTATAGCCCCACTTCATTTTAAGACTGAAAAAATAGACGAAACGGCCTTACGCGCATCGTGATTTTGAGCAACTTTGGCTCAATTTGGCGGAAGTTGTGGGATATTTTTCAGTCCCGGGGACTGTAAACTAACTCCCGATCGCCTTGGTTTGCATTGAAATGGACAGAGCAAAACATTTTAAACGCTCACCTTCAAACTTCTGAGCCGAATATGGCCCCACTTCACTTTAAGCCTGAAAGAGTAGCCGAGACCGTCTTACGCGCATCGTGATTTTGACCAACTTTGGCTTGATATTCCGGAACTTGGGGGATATTTTCCAGTCCCGGGGACTCTAAACTAACTCCTGATGGCCTTGCTTTGCAGTGAAATGGACACAGCAAAAGTTTTGAATGCTCACTTTGGACCCTCTGGGCCGAAATATAACCCCACTTCACTTTAAGACTTAAAGAGTTGCCGAGAACGCTTTACGCGCATCGTGATTTTGACCATCTTGGGCTTGATTTCCCGGGACTTGGGAGATATTTTCTGGTCCCGGGGACTATAAACTAAGTGCTGATGACCTTGTTTTGGAGTGAAATTGAAACAGCAAAAGTTTTTGAAAGCAGAGTTTCGAGCTTCTGGGCCGAAATATAGCCCCTCTTCACTTGAGGAGTGAAAGATGAGCCGAGTCCGCCTTACGCGTATCGTGATTGTGACCAACTTCGGCTCGATTGGCCGGAACTTAGAGATTATTTTTCAGTTCTGTGGACTCTAAGCTAATTCCTGATGGCCTTGGTTTCCAATGAAATGGACACACCAAAACTCTTTGAACGCTCATCTTCGAGGTTCTGCGCCAAAATATAGCCCCACTTCACTTGAAGACTGAAAGAATAGCCGAGACCGCCTTACAGACATCGTGATTTTGACCAAGTTCAGCTCCATTTCCCGGAACTTGGGGGATATTTTCCAGTCCGGGGGACTTTCAAATAACTCCTGATGGCCTTTTTTTGCAGTTAAATGCACGAAGCGTAACTTTTTAAACGGTCACTTTCGAACTTGTGGGCTGAAATATAGCCCCACTTCACTTTAAGACTGCAACAATAGCCGACCCGCGTTTCGCGAATCGTGATTTTGATCAACTTCGGGTCGATATCCCGGAACTTGGCGGATATTTTCCAGTCCTGGGGACCCTAAACTAACTCCTGATCACCTTGGTTTGAAGTGAACTTGACAAGGGAAAACTTTTTGAACGCTCACTTTCGAGCTTCTGGGGCGAAATATAGCCCCACTTCACTTTAAGAGTGAAAGATTAGCCAAGACCGTCTTACGCCCATGGTGATTTTGACAAACTTAGGCTAAATTTCCCGGAATTTGGGGGATGTTTTCCACTCCCTGGGTCTCTATATTAACTCCTGATTGCCTTGGTTTGCAGTGAAACTCACTCAGCAAAACTTTTTAAACCCTCAGCTTCGAGCTTCTGGGGCGAAATATTGCCCCACTTCACTTTAAGACTGAAAGAGTAGCCGAGACCGCGTACGCGCGTCGTGATTTTGACCAACTTCGGCTAAATTTCTCGGAACTTGGGGGATATTTTCTATTCCCGGGGACTCCCAACTGACCCCCGACGTCCTTGGTCTGCAGTAAACTGGACACAGCAAGGCTTTTTGAACGTCATTTTCGAGCTTCTGGGACGAGATATAGCCCCAGTTTACTTTAAGACTAAAAGAGTAGCCGAGCCCGCCATACGCGCATCGTGATTTTCACCTACTTCGGCTCGGTTTCGGTCTCGTTTTTCGTCCCGCGCACTCTAAAGTAACTCCTGATGGCCTTGGTTTGCATTGAAATGGACACAGGAAAACTTTTTGAACGTTCACTTTCGAGCTTCTTGGCCCAAATATAGCCCCACTTCACTTAAAGACTGAAAGAGTAAGCGAGAGCGCCTTACGCGCTTCGTGATTTTGACCAACTTCGGCTCGATTTCCCGCAACTTGGGGGATATTTGTTTAGTCCCGGGGACTCTAAACTAACTACTGATGGCCTAGGTTTGCATTGAAATGGACATAGAAAAACATTTTGAACGCTCACCTTCGAGCTTCTGCGCCCAAATATAGCCCCACTTCACTTTAAGACTTTGACAGTAGCCGAGACCGCCTTACGCGACTCGTGATTTTGACCAGCTTAGGCTCGATTTCCCGGAACTTGGGGGATGTTTTCAAATCCAGCGGACTCTAAACTAATACCTGATTGCCTTGCTTTGCAGTGAATTGGGCGCAGCATAACTTTTTCAACGCTCACTTTCGACCTTCTTTGCCGAAATATAGCCACACTTCACTTTAAGACTGAAAATGTAGCCGAGACCGCCTGATGCGCATCGTGATTTTGAGGAACTTCGGATCGATTTCTAGGAACTTGGGGGGTATTTTCCAATCCCAAGGACTGTAAACTAACCCCTAATCGCCTTGGTTTGTACTGAAATGGACAGAGGAAAACATTTTGAACGCTCACCTTCGAGCTTCTGGGCCGAAATATAGCCCCACTCTACTTTAAGATTGAAAGAGTAGCCGAGTTCATCTTACGCGCATCGTGAGTTTGACAAACTTTGCCTCGATTTCCCGGAACTTAGGGGACATATTCAAGTCTCGGGGACTCCAAACTATCTCCTGATTGCCTTGGTTTGCAGTGAAATGGACACAGCATTTTTTTTTTTGAACGCTCACTTTGGACCTTCTGGGCCGAAATAGAGCCTCGCTTCACTTTAAGACTGAACGAATAACCGAGACGGCCTTACGAGTATCTTCATTTTGACAACCTTTGTCCCCATTTTCCCGCACTTACAGGATATTTTACAGTCCCTGGGACTCCAACCTAACTTCTCCTCGCCTTTGTTTGCAGCGAAATTGACACAGGAAGAGCTTTTGAACGGTCACTTTCGAGCTTCTGGGCAGAAATATAGCCCCACGTCACTTTAAGACTGAAAGATTAGCCGAGACCGCCTTACGCACCTGGTGATTTTCACCAACTTCGGCTAAATTTTCCGGAATTTGGGGGATATTTTCCACTCCCTGGGTCTCTAAACTAATTCCTGATGGCTTTGGTTTGCAGTGAAATTGAAACAGCAAAACCTTTTTAAACACTTACTATAGAGCTTGTGGGCCGAAATATTGCCCCACTTCACTTTAAGACTGAAAGAGTAGCCGAGACCGCCTAACGGGCATGGTGATTTTAACCAACCTCGGCTCGATTGCCAGGAAGTTGGGGTACATTTTCTAATCCCGGAAACTCTAAATTAACTCCTGATGGCCTTCCTTTGCAGTGAAATAGACAGAGCAAAACTTTTTAAACGCTCACTTTCAAGCTCTTGGGCAGCAATGTAGCCCCATTTCACTTCAAGACTGAAAGAGTAGCCGAGACCGCCTTACGCGCATCGTGATTTTGATCAACTTCGGCTCGATTTTCCGGAAATTGGGGGATATTTTCCAGTGCCGGAATCTCTAAACTAAACCCTGATGTCTTAATTTTTTGCTGGAATGGACACAGGGTAAAAAAGCGCAAGCTAGGTGTCGAGCTTCTAGGCCGAAATATAGCCCCACTTCATTTTAAGACTAAAAGAGTAGCCGAGACCGCGTTACGCGAATGGTGATTTTTGAGCATCTTTGGCTGGATTTGCGGGGACTAGGGGGATATTTTTCAGTCCCGGGGACTCTAAACTAACTCTTGATTGCCGTATTATTAAGTGAAAAGGACAGAGGTAAACGAAGCGGACGCTAGGTGTGGAGCTTCTAGGCCGAAATATAGCCCCACTTTAATTTAAAACGGTAAAAGTAGCATACACTGTTACGCACATCGTGATTTTCAGCAACTTTGGTTGATTTGCCGGATTTTGGTTGATATTTTACAGTCCCGGGGACTCTAAACTAACTTCTGATGGCCTTAATTTTTACTAAAATGGACACAGATAAAAGGAGCGCTCGCTCGGTGTCGAGCTTCTAGGCCGAAATATAGCCCCACTTCACTTTGAGACGGAAAGAGTAGCAAAGAACGCCTTCCGCGCATCGTGATTTTCACCAACTTAGGCTCGATTTCCCGCAACTTGGGGGATATTTTCCAGTCCCGGGATTTCTAAACTAACTCCTCATTGTCGTGGTTTGCAGTGAAGTGGACTTAGCAGAACTTTTTAAACGCTCACTTGTGAGTTTCTGGAACAAAATATAGCCCAACTTGACTTTAAGACTGATAGAGTAGCCGAGACCGGCTTACGCGCATGGTGATTTTGAGCAAATTTGGCTCGATTTCCCGGAACTTGGGGGATATATTCGAACTGTTGCTCAGCAGAAGATGGAACTGAGCAGAAATGACAAGTCGAGCCAGATTCAAAGTTCGCATCCAGGCATTTTAAATGGAAGCGCGATTTGCATAAAACGCAAAATCCAAAAGCCTGATTTCGTCTGACCGTCTTGAGACACCGAGGACAGGTTATTTTAGTGGAAGGTCCAGGATTCACGGAGATATCATTGCCCTGAAGCAGTAAACTTGCAAGAAGAACAGATCTTGTAAGCCTGACAAGCTGAACCTTGGCGACAGGAGTGAGGGAAAATCCAAAATGGCGCCCACTAGAAGTTTTCTTTCTCACGGGCTGCTCAAAACCGACGAAAGAAGAGAGCTCCTGTCCAACAGCCAACCCAGAGCTATTGACTTCTTGGTTAACCAACGGTGTAAGACATTTAGAATTAGAAAGATCCCTTGTAAACACGAAGACCAGTAGAAGAAGAACGCCGCTTCGCATCACACGACATACCGCCATGTTGTGTACATCCAAATTGGCGGATAAATTCGAGTCCCGCGAGCTCTAAATTAACTCCTTATGGCCTTGGTTTTCGGAGAAATGGACAGAGGAGAACTTTTTTAACACTCACCTTCTAGCTTGTGGGCTTAAATAGAAGCCCACTTCACTTTAACCCTGAAATAGTAGCCGAGACCGCCTTACGCGCATCGTAATTTTGACCAAGTTCAGCTCGATTTCCCAGAACTTGGGGGATATTTTCCAGTCCGGGGGACTCTAAACTAACTCCTGATGGCCTTTGTTTGCAGTTGAATGCAGAAAGCTTAACTTTTTAAACGGTCACTTTCGAGCTTCTGGGCCGAAATATAGCCCCACTTCACTTTAAGACTGAAACAATAGCCGAGATCGCGTTTTTCGCATCGTGATTTTGACCAACTTCGGATCGATATCAAGGAACTTGGGCTATATTTTCCAGTCCCGGGGTCTCTAAACTAACTCCTGATCGCCTTGCTTTGCATTGAAACTGACAGAGCAAAACGTTGTGAAGACTCACCTTCGAGCTTCTGGGCCGAAATATAGCCCCACTTCTTTTTAAGAGTAAGAGTAGCCGAGTCTGTCTTACGCAAATCGTGATTTTGACTAACTTCGGCTCGATTTCCCGGAACCTGGGGGATATATTCCAGTCCCGGGAACACTAAACTAACTCCTGATGGCCTTGGTTTCCAGTGAAGTGGACACAGCAAATTTTTTTGAACCCTTACTTTGGAGCTTCTGGGTCGAGATAGAGCCCCACTTTATTTTAACACTAAAAGAGTAGCCGAGACGGCCTTACGCGCTTATTTCTTTTGCCAAACTTTGTCTCGATTTTTCGGCACTTACGGGATATTTTCCAGTCCCTGGGACTCTAAACTAACTCTTGATGGCTTTGCTTCGAAGTGATATCGACACAGGAAAACTTTCTGAACGTTCATTTTCGAGCTTCTGGGGCGAAATATAGCCCCACTTCACTTTAAGACTGAAAGATTAGCCAAGACCGCCTTACGCCCTGGTGATTTTGACAAACTTCGGCTAAATTTCCGGGAATTTGGGGGATATTTTCCACTCCCTGGGTCTCTATACTGACTCCTGATGGCCTTGGTTTGCAGTGAAATTGACACAGCAAAACTTTTTAAACACTCAGTTTCGAGCTTCTGGGGCGAAATATTGCCCCACTGCACGTTAAGACTGAAAGAGTATCCGAGACCGCCGTACGCGCGCCGTGATTTTGACCAACTTCGGCTAAATTTCCCAGATGTTGGGGGATATTTTCCATTCCCGGGGACTCTAAACTGACCCCCGACGTCCTTGGTCTGCAGTAAACTGGACACAGGAAGGCTTTTTGAACGCTCATTTTCGAGCTTCCGGGACCACATATAGCCCGCCCTACGCGCATCGTGATTTTGACCAACTTCGGCTCGGTTTCCGGGAACTTGGGGAATATTTTTTCGTCCCGCGGACTCTAAAGTAACTCCTGATGGCCTTGGTTCGCATTGAAATGGACACAGTAAAACTTTTTGAACGTTCACTTTCGAGCTTCTTGGCCCAAATATAGCCCCACTTCACTTAAAGACTGAAAGAGTAAGCGAGAGCGGCTTACGCGCATCGTGATTTTGACCAACTTGGGCTCGATTTCCCGCAACTTGGGGGATATTTTTTTAGTCCCGGGGACTATGAACTAACTCCTGATGGCCTTGTTTTTGCATTGAAATGGACATAGGAAAACATTTTGAACGCTCACCTTCGAGCTTCTGGGCCAAATATAGCCCAACTTCACTTTAAAACTTTAAGAGTAGCCGAGACCCCCTTACGCGCATCGTGATTTTGACCAACTTCGGATCGATTTCTAGGAACTTGGAGGGTATTTTCCAGTCCCGAGGACTCTAAACTAACCCCTGATTGCCTTGGTTTGTATTGAAATGGACAGAGGAAAACATTTTGAACGCTCACCTTCGAGCTTCTGGGCCCAAATATAGCCCAACTTCACTTTAAGACTTTAAGAGTAGCCGAGACCGCCTTACGCGCATCGTGATTTTGACCAGCTTAGGCTCGATTTCCCGTAACTTGAGGGATATTTTCAAATCCGGTGGACTCTAAACTAACACCTGATTGCCTTGCTTTACAGTGAATTGGACACAGCATAGCTTTTTCAACGCTCACTTTCGACCTTCTTTGCCGAAATATAGCCACACTTCACTTTAAGACTGAAACAGTAGCCGAAACCGCCTGACGCGCATCGTGATTTTGACCAACTTCGGATCGATTTCTAGGAACTTGGAGGGTATTTTTCAGTCCCGAGGACTCTAAACTAACCCCAGATTGCCTTGGTTTGTATTGAAATGGACAGAGGAAAACATTTTGAACGCTCACCTTCGAGCTTCTGGGCCGAAATATAGCCCCACTCTACTTTAAGATTGAAAGAGTAGCCGAGTCCGTCTCACGCGCATCGTGAGTTTGACAAACTTTGCCTCGATTTCCCGGAACTTAGGGGATATATTCAAGTCTCGGGGACTCTAAACTATCTCCTGATTGCCTTGGTTTGCAGTGAAATGGACACAGCAATTTTTTTGAACGCTCACTTTGGACCTTCTGGGCCGAAGTAGAGCCTCACTTCACTTTAAGACTGAACGAATACCCGAGACGACCTTACGCGTATCTTCATTTTGACAACCTTTGTCCCCATTTTCCCGCACTTACAGGATATTTTCCAGTCCCTGGGACTCTAACCTAACTTCTGCTCGCCTTTGTTTGCAGTGAAATTGACACAGGAAGAGCTTTTGAACGGTCACTTTCGAGCTTCTGGGCAGAAATGTAGCCCCACTTCACTTTAAGACTGAAAAATTAGCGGAAACCGCCTTACGCACATGGTGAATTTGACCAACTTCGGCTAAATTTCCCGGAATTTGGTGGATATTTTCCACTCCCTGGGTCTCTAAACTAATTCCTGATGGCTTTGGTTTTCAGTGAAATTGACACAGCAAAACCTTTTTAAACACTCACTTTAGAGCTTCTGGGCCGAAATATTGCCCCACTTCACTTTAAGACTGAAAGAGTAGCCGAGACCGCCTTACGGGCATGGTGATTTTGACCAACCTCGGCTCGATTGCCAGGAAGTTGGGGAATATTTTCTACTCCCGGAAACTCTAAATTAACTCCTGATGGCCTTCCTTTGCAGTGAAATAGACAGAGCAAAACTTTTTAAACGCTCACTTTCAAGCTCTTGGGCAGCAATGTAGCCCCACTTCACTTCAAGGCTGAAAGAGTAGCCGAGACTGCCTTACGCGCATAGTGATTTTGATCAACTTCGGCTCGATTTTCCGGAAATTGGGGGATATTTTCCAGTGCCGGAATCTGTAAACTAAACCCTGATGTCTTTATTTTTTGCTGAAATGGACACAGGTTAAAGAAGCGCAAGCTAGGTGTTGACCTTCTAGGCCGAAATATAACCCCACTTCATTTGAAGACTTAAAGAGTAGCCGAGACCGCTTTACGCGAATGGTGATTTTTGAGCATCTTTGGCTGGATTTGCGGGGACTAGGGGGATATTTTTCAGTCCCGGGGACTCTAAAATAACTCCTGATTGCCGTATTATTAAGTGAAAAGGACAGAGGTAAACGAAGCGGACGCTAGGTGTGGAGCTTCTGGGGCGAAAAATAGCCCCACTTCATTTTAAGACTAAAAGAGTAGCCGAGACAGCCTTACGCGAATGGTGATTTTTGAGCATCTTTGGCTGGATTTGCGGGGACTAGGGGGATATTTTTCAGTCCCGGGGACTCTAAACTAACTCTTGATTGCCGTATTATTAAGTGAAAAGGACAGAGGTAAACGAAGCGGACGCTAGGTGTGGAGCTTCTAGGCCGAAATATAGCCCTAATTTAATTTAAAACGGTAAGAGTAGCATAAACTCTTACGCACATTGTGATTTTCAGCAACTTTGGTTGATTTGCCGGATTTTGGTTGATATTTTACAGTCCCGGGGACTCTAAACTAACTTCTGATGGCCTTAATTTTTACTAAAATGGACACAGATAAAAGGAGCGCTCGCTCGGTGTCGAGCTTCTAGGCCGAAATATAGCCCCACTTCACTTTAAGACGGAAAGAGTAGCAAAGAACGCCTTCCGCGCATCGTTATTTTCACCAACTTAGGCTCGATTTTCCGCAGCTTGGGGGATATTTTCCAGTCCCGGGATATCTAAACTAACTCCTCATTGTCGTGGTTTGCAGTGTAGTGGACTAAGCAGAACTTTTTAAACGCTCACTTGTGAGTTTCTGGAACAAAATATAGCCCAACTTGACTTTAAGACTGATAGAGTAGCCGAGACCGGCTTACGCGCATGGTAATTTTGACTATCTTAAGCTCGATTTCCCGGAACTTGGGAGATATATTCCAGTCCCGGGGACTCTAAACTAAATCCTGATGGCCTTGCTTTGCAATGAAATGGACACCGGAAAACTTTTTTAACGCTCTTGTGCGAGCTTCTGGGCCAAAATATAGCCACACTTCACTTTAAGGCTGAACGAGTAGCCGAGACCGCCTTATGCGAATCGTGATTTTGACAAGCTACGCCTCTATTTCACGGAACTTGGGGGACATTTTCCAGACTCGCTAACTTTAAACTAACTTCTGATTGGCTTGGTTTCCAGTAAAATGGAAACGGCAAGACTTTTTCAACGCTCACTTTAAAGCTTCTGGGCCAACACATAGCCCCACTTCACTTTAAGCCTTAAAGAGTAGCCGAGACCTTCTTAAGCGCTTCGTGATTTTGACCAAGTTCGGCTCCATTTCCCGAAACTGGGGGGATATTTTCCAGTCCCGGGGACTCTAAACTAACTCCTGATTGCCTTGGTTGGCCGAGCAATGGACACAGGAAAACTTTTTGAACGTTCATTTTCGAGCTGCTGGGTGGAAATATAGCCCCACTTCACTTTAAAACTGAAAGAGTAGACGAGACCGCCTTACGCGCATCGTGATGTTGAGCCTCTATGGCTCGATTTCCCGGAACTTGGGGGATAGTTTCCAGCTTTGGGAGCTCTAAACTAACTCCTGATTGCCTTAGTTTTCAGTGAAATGGACACAGATTAAATTAGCGCACGCTCGGTGCCGAGCTTCTACGTCGAAATATAGCCCCACTTCATTTTAAGACTGAAAAAATAGACGAAACGGCCTTACGCGCATCGTGATTTTGAGCAACTTTGGCTCAATTTGTCGGAACTTGTGGGAGATTTTTCAGTCCCAGGGATTGTAAACTAACTCCCGATCGCCTTGGTTTGCATTGAAATGGACAGAGCAAAACATTTTAAACGCTCACCTTCAAGCTTCTAAGCCGAATATAGCCCCACTTCACTTTAAGCCTGAAAGAGTAGCCGAGACCGTCTTACGCGCATCGTGATTTTGACCATCTTCGGCTTGATATCCCGAGACTTGGGGGATATTTTCTAGTCCTAGGGACTATAAAATAAGTACTGATGACCTTGTTTTGCAGTGAAATTGAAACAGCAAAAGTTTTTGAAAGCAGAGTTTTGAGCTTCTGGGGCGAAATATAGCCCCATTTCACTTGACGAGTGAAAGATGAGCCGAGTCAGCCCTACGCGCATCGTGATTTTGACCAACTTCGGCTCGATTGGCCGGAATTTAGGGAATATTTTCCAGTTCTGTGGACTCTAAACTAATTCCTGAAGGCCTTGGTTTGCAATGTAATGGACACAGCAAAACTTTTTGAACGCTCATCTTCGAGCTTCTGCGCCAAAATATAGCCCCACTTCACTTGAAGACTGAAAGAATAGCCGAGACCGCCTTGCAGACATCGTGATTTTGACCAAGTTCAGCTCGATTTCACGGAACTTGGGGGATATTTTCCAGTCCGGGGGACCTCAAACTAACTCCTGATGGCCTTTGTTTGCAGTTAAATGCACAAAGCGTAACTTTTTAAGCGGTCACTTTCGAGCTTCTGGGCCGAAATATAGCCCCACTTCACTTTAAGACTGAAACAATAGCCGAGATCGCGTTTCGCTTATCGTGATTTTGACCAACTTGGGATCGATATCCCGGAACTTGGGGGATATTTTCCAGTCCCGGGGTCTCTAAACTAACTCATGATCGCCTTGCTTTGCATTGAAACTGACAGAGCAAAACGTTGTGAAGACTCAATTTCGAGCTTCTGGGCCGAAATATAGCCCCACTTCTTTTTAAGAGTAAGAGTAGCCGAGTCTGTCTTACGCAAATCGTGATTTTGACTAACTTCGGCTCGATTTCCCGGAACCTGGGGGATATATTCCAGTCCCGGGAACACTAAACTAACTCCTGATGGCCTTGGTTTCCAGTGAAATGGACACAGCAAATTTTTTTGAACCCTTACTTTGGAGCTTCTGGGCCGAAATAAAGCCCCACTTTATTTTAACACTAAAAGAGTAGCCGAGACGGCCTTACGCGCTTATTTATTTTGCCAAACTTTGTCTCGATTTTTCGGCGCTTACGGGATATTTTCTTGTCCCTGCGACTCTAAACTAACTCTTGATGGCTTTATTTCGAAGTGAAATTGACACAGGAAAACTTTTTGAACGCTCACGTTCCAGCTTCTGGGGCGAAATATAGCCCCACTTCACTTTACGCCCTGGTGATTTTGACAAACTTGGGCTAAATTTCCCGGAATTTGGGGGATATTTTCCAATCCCTGGACCTTGGTCCATTTCAGCAAAAAAATGAAAACATCAGGGTTTAGTTTAGAGTTTCCGGCACTGGAAAATATCCCCCAATTTCCGGAAAATCGAGCCGAAGTTGATCAAAATCACGATGCGCGTAAGGCGGTCTCTGCTACTCTTTCAGTCTTAAAGTGAAGTGGGGGACTATTTCGGTCCAGAAGCTCGAGAGTGACCGTTCAAAAGGTCTTCCTGTGTCAATTTCGCTGCAAACAAAGGCAAGCAGAAGTTAGGTTAGAGTCCCAGGGACTGGAAAATATCCTGTAAGTGCGGGAAAATGGGGACAAAGGTTGTCAAAATGAAGATACGCGTAAGGCCGTCTCGGCTATTCGTTCAGTCTTAAAGTGAAGTGAGGCTCTACTTCGGCCCAGAAGGTCCAAAGTGAGCGTTCAAAAAAAATTGCTGTGTCCATTTCACTGCAAACCAAGGCAATCAGGAGATAGTTTAGAGTCCCCGAGACTTGAATATATCCCCTAAGTTCCGGGAAATCGAGGCAAAGTTTGTCAAACTCACGATGCGCGTAAGACGCACTCGGCTACTCTTTCAATCTTAAAGTAGAGTGGGGCTATATTTCGGCCCAGAAGCTCGAAGGTGAGCGTTCAAAATGTTTTCCTCTGTTCATTTCAATACAAACCAAGGCGATCAGGGGTTAGTTTAGAGTCCTTGGGATTGGAAAATACCCCCAAGTTCCGGGAAATCGAGCCTAAGCTGGTCAAAATCACGATGCGCGTAAGGGGGTCTCGGCTACTCTTAAAGTCTTCAAGTGAAGTGTGGCTATATTTGGGCCCAGAAGCTCGAAGGTGAGCGATCAAAATTTTTTCCTGTGTCCATTTCAATGCAAACCAAGGCCATCAAGAGTTAGTTTAGAGCCCCCGGGACTAAAAAAATATGCCCCAAGTTGCGAGAAATCGAGCCGAAGTTGGTCAAAATCACGATGCGCGTAAGGCGCTCTCGCTTACTCTTTCAGTCTGAAAGTGAAGTGGTGCTATATTTGGGCCAAGAAGCTCGAAAGTGAACGTTCAAAAAGTTTTGCTGTGTCCATTTCAATACGAACCAAGGCCATCAGGAGTTACTTTAGAGTCCGCAGGACTAAAAAATATTCCCCAAGTTCCGGGAAACCGAGCCGAAGTTGGTTAAAGTCACGATGCGCGTAACGCGGTCTCGGCTACTCTTTTAGTCTTAAAGTAAAGTGGGGCTATATCTCGTCCCAGAAGCTCTAAAATGAGCGTTCAAAAAGCCTTGCTGTGTCCAGTTTACTGCAGACCAAGAACGTCGGGGGTCAGTTTAGAGTCCTCGAGAATGGAAAATATCCCCCAAGTTCCGGTAAATTTAGCTGAAGTTGGTCAAAATCACGACGCGCGTACGCGGTCTCGGCTACTCTTTCAGTCTTAAAGTGAAGTGGGGCTATATTTCAGCCCAGAAGCTCGAAATTGACCGTCTAAAAAGGTACGCTTCGTGCATTTAACTGCAAAAGAAGGCCATCAGGAGTTATTTGAAAGTCCCCCGGACTGGAAAATATCCCCCAAGTTCCGGGAAATCGAGCTGAACTTTGTCAAAATCGCGATGTCTGTAAGGCGGTCTCGGCTACTCTTTCAGTCTTCAAGTGAAGTGGGGCTATATTTTGGCGCAGAAGCTCGAAGATGAGCGTTCAAAAAGTTTTGCTGTGTCCATTTCATTGCAAACCAAGGCCATCAGGAATTAGTTTAGAGTCCACAGAACTGGAAAATATTCCCTAAATTCCGGCCAATCGAGCCGAACTTGGTCAAAATCACGATGAGCGTAAGGCGGACTCTGCTCACCGTTCACTCCTCAAGTAAAGTGGGGCTATATTTCGGCCCAGAAGCTCGAAACTCTGCTTTCAAAAACTTTTGCTGTTTCAATTTCACTGCAAAACAAGGTCATCAGCACTTAGTTTATAGTCCCCGGGACTAGAAAATATCCCCCAAGTCCCGGGAAATCAAGCCCAAGATGGTCAAAATCACGATGCGCGTAAAGCGGTCTCGGCAACTCTTTAAGTCTTAAAGTGAAGTGGGGTTATATTTCGGCCCAGAAGGTCCAAAGTGAGCGTTCAAAAAGTTTGGCTGTGTCCATTTCACTGCAAAGCAAGGCCATCAGGAGTTAGTTTAGAGTCCCCGGGACTGGAAAATATCCCCCAAGTTCCGGAAAATCAAGGCAAAGTTGGTCAAAATCACGATGCGCGTAAGACGGTCTTGGCTACTCTTTCAGGCTTAAAGTGAAGTGGGGCTATATTCGGCTCAGAAGCTTGAAGGTGAGCGTTTAAAATGTTTTGTTCTGTCCATTTCAATGCAAACCAAGGCGATCGGAAGTTAGTTTACAGTCCCCGGGACTGAAAAATATCCCACAAGTTCCGGCAAATCGAGCCAAAGTTGCTCAAAATCACGATGCGCGTAAGGCCGTTTCGTCTATTTTTTCAGTCTTAAAATGAAGTGGGGCTATATTTCGACCTAGAAGTTGGGCACCGAGCGTGCGCTAATTTAATCTGTGTCGATTTCACTGAAAAGTAAGGCAATCAGGAGTTAGTTTAGAGCTCTTAAAGCTGGAAAGTATTCCCCAAGTTCCGGGAAATCAAGCGGAAGTTGGTCAAAATCACGTTCCGCGCAAGGCGGTCTCGGCTACTGTTGCAGTTTTAAAGTGAAGTGGGGCTATATTTCCACCCAGCAGCTCGAAAGTGAGCGTTCAAAAAGTTTTCCTGTGTCCATTGCTCGGCCAACCAAGGCAATCAGGAGTTGGTTTAGAGTCCCCGGGAGTGGAGAATATCCCCCCAGTTCCCGGAAATGGAGCCGAACTTGGTCAAAATCACGATGCGCTTAAGACGGTCTCAGCTACTCTTTAAGTCTTAAAGTAAAGTGGGGCTATGTGTTGGCCCAAAAGCTTCAAAGTGAGCGTTGAAAAAGTTTTGCCGTTTCCATTTTACTGGAAACGAAGGCAATCAGGAGTTAGTTTAAATTTCCCGGGTCTGGAAAATATCTCCCAAGTTCCGGGAAATCGAGGCGTAGTTTGTCAAAATCACGATTCGCATAAGGCGGTCTCGGCTACTCTTTCAGTCTTAAAGTGAAACGTGGCTATAGTTTGGCCCAGAAGCTCGCACAAGAGCGTTCAAAAAGTTTTCGTGTGTCCATTTCACACCAAAGCAAGGCCATCAGGAGTTAGTTTAGAGTCCCCGGGACTGAAAAATATCCCCCGAGTTTCCGAATATCGAGCTTAAGTTAGTCAAAATTACGATGCGCGTAAGGCGGCCTCGGCTACTCTTTCAATCTTAAAATGAAGTGGGGCTAAACTTTTGGGCCCAGAAGCTGGAAAGTCAGCGTTCAAAAAGTTTTGCTGTTTCCATTTCACTCCAAACCAAGATAAGCAAGAGTTAGTTTAGAGTCCCCGGGACTGGAAAATATCCCTCAAGTTCCGGGAAATCAACCCGAAGTTTGTCAAAATCACCATGCGCGTAAGGCGGTCTCGGCTACCCTTTTAGTGTTAAAGTAAAGTGGGGCTATATTTTGGCCCAGAAGCTCGAAATTGAGCGTTCAAAAAGTTTTGCTGTGTCCATTTTACTGCAAACCAAGGCCATCAGAAATTATTTTAGAGTCCTCAGAACTGGAATATATCCCCTAAGTTCCGGCAAATCGAGCCGAAGTTGCTGAAAATCAGGATGCGCGTAAGTCGGTCTCGGCTACTTTTTCAGTCTTCAAGTGAAGTGGGGCTCTATTTCGGTCCAGAACCTCGAAAGTGTGCGTTCAAAAACTTGTGCTGTGTAAACTTCACTGCAAACCATGGCCATCAGGCGTTAGTTTAGAGTACGCGGAAGTAGAAAATATCCGCCCAGTTCCGGGAAATCGAGCCCAACTTGGTCAAAATCACGATGCGCGCAAGGCGGTCTCGGCTACTCTTTCAGTCTTAAAGTCAACTTGCGCTATATTTCGACCCAGAGGCTCGAAAGTGCGCATTCGAAAAGTTTTGCTGTGTCCATTTCACTGCAAAGCAAGGCCATCAGGAGTTAGCTTAGAGCCCTTGGGACTAGAAAATATTTCCCAAGTTCCGGCAGATCGAGCCGAAGTTGGTCCAAGTCACGATGCGCGTAAGGCGCTCTCGGTTAGTCTTTCAGTCTTAAAGTGAAGTTGGGCTATAGTTCGGCCAAGAAGCTCGAAAGTTTTGCTCTGTCCCGTTCACTGGAAACGAAGGCCGTCAGGAGTTAGTTTAGAGTCCCCGGGAGTGGAAAATATTTTCCAAGTTCCAGGACATGGCGCCGAAGTTGATGAAAATTACGATGCGCGTAACGGGCTCTCGGCTATTCTTTCAGTCTTAAATTTAAGTAGGGTTATATTTCGGCGCTGAAGCTCGAAGATGAGCGTTCAGAATGTTTTGCTGTGTTCATTAAACTGCAAGCCAAGGTCATCGGGAGTTAGTTTAGGGTCCCCGGGACTTTAAATTATTCGCGAACTTCAGGGAAATCGAGCAAAAGTGGCAAAAAATCCCGATGCGCGTAAGGCGGTCTCGGCTACTCTTTTAGGCTTAAAATTAAGGGGGGCTATATTTCGACCTAGAAGCTCGAGACCGGGCGTGCGCTAATTTTACCTGTCTCTATTTAACTGACATCTTAGGCGATCAGGTGTTAGTTTAGAGTCCTTGGGACTGAAAAATATTTCCCAAATTCTGGCAGATCGAGCCAAAGTTGCTCAAAATCACCATGCGCGTAAGGCGGTCTCGGCTACTGTTTCAACCTTAAAATGAAGTGGGGCTATATTTCGGCCGAGAAGCTCAACACCGAGCGTGCGCTCCTTTTGCCTGTGTACATATCACTCAAAACTAAGTTCATCAGGAGTTAGCATAGAGTCCTCGGGACTGGAAAATATTCCCCGAATTCCGGCAAATCGAGCCAAAGATGCTCAAAATCACGATGCGCGTAAGGCGGTCTCGGCTACTCGTTTACTCCGAAAATGAAGTGGGGCCATATTTCGGTTCTACAAGCTCGACACCGAGCGTACTCTCCTTTACCTGTGTCCATTTCATTAAGAACTAAGTCCATCACGAAATAGTTTAGAGTCCTCGAGCCTGGAAGCTATCCTCCAAGTTTCGGCAAATTGAGCCATACTTTCTTAAAATTACGATAAGCGTACGGCAGTTTCGTTTACTCTTTCAGTCTTAAAATGAACTGGGGCTACATTTCGGCCTAGAAGCTCGACAGGGAGCGTGCGCTCCTGTTACCTGTGACCATTTTACTGAAAACTAAGGCCATCAAGAGTTAGCGTAGAGTCCCCGGGACTGGAAAATATCCCCCAAGGTTTGGCAGATTGAGCCATAGTGGCTAAAAATTTCGATGCGCTTAACGGGGTTTCGTGTACATTTTCAGTCTTAAAATAAAGTGGGAATACATTTCGGCCTACAACCTGGAAACCTACCGTGCGCCCCTTTTACCTGTGTTCATTTCACTAAAAACCAAGGCATTCAGGAGTTACTTTAGAGCTTCCGGGACTGGAAAATATCCCCCAAGTCCCAGGAAATCAAGCCGAAGTTCCACAAAATTACCATTCGCGTAAGGCGGTCCCGGCTACTCTTTCCGTCTTAAAGTGAAGTGGGGCTATATTTCGTCCCAGAAGCTCGAAAGTGAACGTTAAAAAAGTTTGGCTGTGTCCATTTCACTAAAAACCAAGGCCATCAGGAATTAGTTTAGAGTGCCCGGGACTGGGAATTATCTCCCAAGTTTCGGGAAATCGAGCCGAAGTAGCCCAAAATCACGATGCGCGTAAGGCGGTCTAGGCTACTCTTTCACTCTTAAAGTGAAGTGGAGGTATATTTCGGCCCAGAAGCTCGAAAGTGAGCGTTCAAAAAGTTTTGCTGTGTCCAGTTTAGTGCAGAGCAAGGACGTCGGGGGTCAGTTCAGAGTCCCCGGGACTGGAAAATATCCCCCAAGTTCCGGGAAATTTAACCGAAGTTGGTCAAAACCACGACTCTCTCAGTCTTAAAGTGAAGTGGGGCAATATTTCGGCCAGGAAGCTCAAAACTGAGTGTTTAAAACGTTTTCCTGTGTCCATTTCACTGCAAAACAAGGCCATCGCAACTTAGTTTAGCGTCCAAGGGATTGGAAATATCCCCCAAGTTACGGGAAATCCACCCGAAGTTAGTCAAAATTACGATGCGCTTAAGGGGGTCTCGGCTACTCTTTCAGTCTTAAGGTAAAGTGGGCTTAGATTTAACTCCAGAAGCTCGAAAGTAAGGGTTAAAAAATTTTGGTCTCTATTTCACTCACATCTTAGCCTATCAGGAGTGAGTTTGGGACTGGAAAATATCTCGCAAGTTTCGCGAGATCGCGCCGAAGATCCTCAAAATCACAATGCGCGTAACGTGCTCCCGCCTACTCTTTCAGTCTTAAACAGAAGTAGGGCTATATTTCGGCCAGCAAGCTCGAAAGTGCACGTTCAAAAAGTCTACCTGTGTCCCTTTCACTGGAAACCAAGACCATCAGGAGTTAGTTTAGAGTCCCCGGGACTGGAAAATATCCCCCTATTTGCGGGAAATCGAACCGAAGTATCCCAAAATCACGATGCGCGTAAGGCGGTCTCGGCTACTCTTTTAGTCTTAAAGTTAAGTGGGGCTATATTTCGACCCATAAGCTCGAAAGTGAGCGTTCAAAAAGTTTTGCTGTGTCCATTTAACTGCAAACTAAGACCATCGGAAGTTAGTTTAGCTTCCCCACGAATTGAAAATATTCGCCAACTTCCGAGAAATCGAGCCGAAGTTGGTCAAAATTACGATGCGCGTAAGGCGGTCTCGGCTACTCTTTCAGTCTTAAAGTGAAGTAGGGCTCTATTTCGGCCGAGAAGCTCGAAAGTGAGCGTTCAAAAAAATGTGCTTTGTCAATTTCACTGCAAACCAACGCCATCAGCAGTAAGTTTAGAGTCCTCGGGACTAGAATATATCCCCGAAGTTCCGGGAAATTGAACGGAGGTTGGTCAAAGTCCCGAAGCGCGTAAGACGGTCTCGGCCACTCTTTCAGTCTTAAAGTAAAGTGGGGCTATATTTCGGCCCAGAAGCTCCAAAGTGACCCTTTAAAAAGTTACGCTTTGTGCATTTAACTGCAAACCAAGGCCATCAGGAGTTAGTTTAAAGTCCCCCGGACTGGAAAATATCCCCCAAGTTCCAAGAAATCGAGCTGAACTTGGTCAAAATCACGATGCTCGTAAGGCGGTCTCGGCTACTATTTCAGTCTTAAAGTGTATTACGGTTGTATTGCGGCCCAGAAGCTCGAAACTGAGCGTTCAAAAAGTTTTCCTGCGTCCATTTCACTGCAAACCAAGGCTTTCAGGAGTTAGTTTAGAGTCCCCGGGACTTGTAAATATCGGCAAAATTCTAGAAAATCGAGTGGAAGTTGTTCAAAATCACGATGCGCGCAAGACGGTCTCGCCTACTCTTTCAGTCTTAAAGTGAACTGGGGCTATATTTCGGCCGAGAAGCTAGAAAGTGAAAGTTCAAAAACTTTTGCTGTGTTGATTTCACTGCAAACCAAGGCCATCAGGAGTTAGTTTAGCCTCCTCGGGACTGGAAAATATCGCCCAAGTTCGGGGAAATCGAGCCGAAGTTTGTCAAAATCACGATGCGCGTAAAGCAGTCTCGGCTACTCTTTTAGTCTTAAAGGGACGTGGCTGTATATTTCGGCCCAGAAGCTCAAAAGTGAGCGTTCAAAAAGTTATGCTGTGCCCATTTCACTGCAAAGCAAGGCCCTCAGGAAGTAGTTTACAGTCCCCGGAACTGGAAAATATCCCCCAAGTTCCGCGAAATTGAGACGAAGTTGGTGAAAATAACGATTCGCGTAAGACGGTCTCGGCTACTCTTTCAGTCTTAAAGTGAAGTAGGGCTATATTTCGGCCCAGAAGCTCGAAAGTGAGCGTTCAAAAAGTTTTCCTCTCTCAATTTCACTGAAAACCAAGGCCATCATGAGTTAGTTTAGAGTCCCCGGGGCTGGAAAATATCTTTTAAGTTCTGGCAACTCAAGCCGAAGTTGGTCAAAATCACGATGCGCCTAAAGCGGCCTCGGCTACTCTTTCAGTCTTAAAGTGAAGTGGGGCTCTATTTCGGCCCAGAAGCTCCCAAGTGAGCGCTGCAAAAAATTTGCCGTGTCCATCTCACTGCAAACCAAGGCCATCAGGAGTTAGTTTAGAGTCCCCGGGACTGTAATATATTTCCCATGTTCCGGAAAATCGAGAAGACGTTGGTCATAATCACGATGCGTGCAAGACGGTCTTGGCTAGTCTTTCAGTCTTAAAGTCAAGTGGGGCTATATTTCGGCCCAGAAGCTCAAAAGTGAGCTTCAAAAAGTTTTCCTGTATCCATTTCAATGCAAACGAAGGCCATCAGGGGTTACTTAAGAGTCTTCGGGACTGGAAAATATCCCCCAAGTTCAGGGAAATTTAGCCGAAGTTGGTCAAAATCACGGTGCGCGTTAGGCGGTCTCGCTTACTGTTTCAGTCTTAAAGTGAAGTGAGGCTTTATTCCTGTCCAGGAGCTTGAAAGTGAGCGTTCAAAAAGTTTCCCTGTGTTTATTTCACTACAAACCAAAGCCATCAGGAGCTAGTTTAGAGTCCCCGGGACTGGAAAATATTTCCCAACTTCCGGGAAATCGAGCCGAAGTTGGTCAAAATCACGATTTGCGTAAGGTAGTCTCGGATACTCTTTCAGTCTTAAAGTGAAGTGGGGCTATATTTCGGCCCACAAGCCCGAAAGTGAGCGTTCAAAAAGTTTTGCTGTGTTCTTTGACTGCAAACCAAAGCGATCAAGAGTTAGTTTAGAGTCCCCGGGACTGGAAAATATTCCCCAAGTTCCGGGAAAGGGAGCCGAAGCTGATCAAAATCACGATGCGCGAAATGCGGTCTCAGCTACTGTTTCAGTCTTATATTAAAGTGTGGCTATATTTCGGCCCACAGGCTTGAAAGTGAGCGTTCAAAAAGTTTTGCTGTGTACATTTCACTGGAAAACAAGGCCATCAGGATTTAGTTTAGCGTCCAAGGGGCTGGAAAATGTTCCCCAAGTTCCGGGAGATCCACCCGAAGTTTTTCAAAATCACAATGCGCGTAAGGTGGTCTCGCTTACTGTTTAAGTCTTAAAGTAAAGTGGAGCTTTATTTCGGCCAGGAAGCTAGAAGGTGAGCGTTCAAAAAGCTTTGCTCTGTCCTTTTCACTGCAAACCAAGGCCATCAGGAGTTAGTTTAGAGTTCCTGCGACTAGGAAATATCCCCCAAGTTCCGGAATATCGACCCGAAATTTGTCAAACTCACGCTGCGAGCAAGGCGGTCTCGGCTACTCTTTCAGTCTTAAGTGAAGTGGGGCTATATTTCGGCCCAGAATCTCGAAAGTGATCCGCGTAACGTGATCTCGGCTACTGTTTCAGTCTTAAAGTCAAGTGTGCCTATATTTCGGCCCACAAGCTAAAAAATGAGCGTTCAAAAAGTTTTGCTGTGTCCATTTCACTTCAAAACAAGGCCATGAGGAATTAGTTTAGCGTCCAAGGGACTGGAAAATATACCCCAAGTTCCGGGAAATCCATTCGAAGTTCGTCAAAATTACGATATACGTAAGGCGGTTTCGGCTACTCTCTCAGTCTTAAAGTAAAGTCGGGCTATATTTCTGCCCAGAAGCTCCAAAGTTGTGCTCTGTCCATTTCACTGAAGACTAAGGCCATCAGGAGTTACTTTAGAGTCCCCTTGACTGGAATATATCCGCCAAGTTTCGGGAATTGGACGCGAAATTGGTTAAAATCATGATTCGCTCAACACGGTCTCGCTACCCTTTCAGTCTTAAAGTAAACTAGGGCTCTATTTCGGCCCACACGCTTAAAAGTGAGGGTTCAAAAACTTTCGCTGTGTCCATTTGACTGCAAACCAAGACAAGCAGGAGTTAGTTTAGAGACCCCGGGACTTGAAAATATCCCCCAAGTTCCGTGAAATCAACCCGAAGTTTGTCAAAATCACGATGCGCGTAAGGCGGTCTCGGCTACCCTTTTAGAGTTAAAGTAAAGTGAGGCTATATTTTGGCCCAGAAGCTCGAAATTGAGCGTTCAAAAAGTTTTGCTGTGTCCATTTTACTGTAAACCAAGGCCATCAAGAATTAGATTAGAGTCCTCAGAACTGGAATATATCCCCTAAGTTCCGGCAAATCGAGCCGAAGTTGCTAAAAATCAGGATGCGCGTAACGCGGTCTCGGCTACTCTTTCAGTCTTCAAGTGAGGTGGGGCTCTATTTCGGTCCAGAACCTCGAAAGTGTGCGTTCAAAAACTTGTGCTGTCTAAATTTCACTGCAAACCATGGCCATCAGCAGCTAGTTTAGAGTACGCGGAAGTAGAAAATATCCCCCCAGTTCCGGGAAATCAAGCCCAAGTTGGTCAAAATCACCATGCGCGCAAGGCGGTCCTTAAAGTGAAGTTGCGCTATATTTCGGCCCAGAGGCTCGAAAGTGCGCATTCGAAAAGTTTTGCTGTGTCCATTTCACTGCAAAGCAAGGCCATCAGGAGTTAGTTTAGAGCCCTTTGGACTAGAAAATATTTGCCAAGTTCCGCCAGATCGAGCCGAAGTTGGTTAAAGTCACGATGCGCGTAAAGCGCTCTCGGTTAGTTTTTCATTCTTAAAGTGAAGTTGGGCTATAGTTTGGCCAACAAACTCGAAAGTGCGCGTTCAAGAAGTTTTGCTCTGTCCCTTTCACTGGAAACCAAGGCCGTCAGGACTTAGTTTAGAGTCCCCGGAACTGGAAAATATTCTCCAAGTTCCAGGAAATCGCGCCCAAGTTGATCAAAATCACCATGCGCGTAACGGGCTCTCGGATTTTCTTTCAGTCTTAAATTTAAGTAGGGCTATATTTCGGCCCTGAAGCTCGAAGGTGAGCGTTCAGAATGTTTTGCTGTGTTCATTAAATTGGAAACCAAGGTCATCGGGAGTTAGTTTAGCGTCCCCGGGACTTTAAATTATTCGCCAACTTCTGGGAAATGGAGCAAAAGTGGCAAAAAATCACGATGCGCGTAAGGCGGTCTCGGCTACTCTTTCAGGCTTAAAATTAAGGGGGCCTATATTTCGACCTAGAAGCTCGAGACCGGGCGTGCGCTAATTTTACCTGTGTCCATTTCACTGACATCTTAGGCGATCAGGTGTTAGTTTAGAGTCCTTGGGACTGGAAAATATTTCCCAAATTCTGGCAGATCGAGCCAAAGTTGCTCAAAATCACCATGCGCGTAAGGCGGTCTCGGCTACTCTTTCAGTCTTAAAATGAAGTGGGGCTATATTGCGGCCGAGAAGCTCGACACCGAGCGTGCGCTCCTTTTGCCTGTGTACATATCACTGAAAACTAAGTTCATCAGGAGTTAGCATAGAGTCCTCGGGACTGGAAAATATTCCCCGAATTCCGGCAAATCGAGCCAAAGATGCTCAAAATCAAGATGCAAGAAAGGCGGTCTCGGCTACTCTTTCACTCTGAAAATGAAGTGAGGCCATATTTCGGTTCTACAAGCTTGACACCGAGCGTGCGCTCCTTTTGCCTGTGTCCTTTTCACTAAGAACTAAGTCCACCAGGAGATAGTTTAGAGTCTTTGAGACTGGAAACTATCCTCCAAGTTTCGGCAAATTGAGCCATAGTTTCTTAAAATTACGATAAGCGTACGGCAGTTTCCTTTCCTCTTTCAGTCTTAAAATGAAGTGAGGCTTTATTTCGACCTAGAAACTCGACAGGGAGCGTGCGCTCCTGTTACCTGTGACCATTTTACTGAAAACTAAGGTTATCAGGAGTAAGGTTAGAGTCCCCGGGACTGGAAAATATCCCCCAAGTTTTGGCAGATCGAGCCATAGTGGCTAAAAATTTGGATGCGCTTAAGGCGGTTTCGTCTACCCTTTCAGTCTTAAAATAAAGTGGGGCTAGATTTCGGCCTACAACCTGGAAACCTAGCGTGCGTTCCTTTTACCTGTGTCCATTTCACTGAAAACCAAGGCAATCAGGAGTTAGTTTAGAGCTTCCGGGACTGGAAAATATCCCCCAAACCCCGAGAAATCAAGCCCAAGTTGGACAAATTTACCATGCGCGTAAGGCGGTCTCGGCTACTCTTTCAGTCTTAAAGTGAAGTGGGGCTATATTTCGTCCCAGAAGCTCGAAAGTGAACGTTCAAAAAGTTTGGCTGTGTCCATTTCACTAAAAACCAAGGCCATCAGGAATTAGTTTAGAGTGCCCGGGACTGGGAATTATTTCCCAAGTTCCGGGAAATCGAGCCAAAGTAACCCAAAATCACGGTGCGCGTAAGGCAATCTCAGCTACTCTTTCAGTCTTTAAGTGAAGTAGGGCTATGCTTCGGCCCAGAAGCTCGAAAGTGAGCGTTCAAAACGTTATTCTGTGTCCATTTCACTGCAAACCAAAGCCATCAGGAGTTAGTTTAGAGTCCCCGGGACTAAAAAAATGTCCCCCAAGTTGCGGGAAATCGAGCCGAAGTTGGTCAAAATCACGATGAGCGTAAGGCGCTCTCGCTTACTCTTTCACTCTTTAAGTGAAGTGGGGCTATATTTGGGCCAAGAACCTCGAAAGTGAATGTTCAAAAAGTTTTGCTGTGTCCATTTCAATGCGAACCAAGGCCATCAGGAGTTACTTTAGAGTCCGCGGGACTAAAAAATATTCCCCAAGGTCCGGGAAATCGAGCCCAAGTTGGTCAAAATCACGATGCGCGTAAGGCGGGCTCGGCTACTCTTTTAGTCTTAAAGTAAAGTGGGGCTATACCTCGTCCCAAAAGCTCGAAAATGAGCGTTCAAAAAGCCTTGCTGTGTCCAGTTTACTGCAGATTAAGGACCTTGGGGGTCAGTTTAGAGTCCCCGGGAATGGAAAATATCCCCCAAGCTCCTGGAAATTTAGCCGAAGTTGGTCAAAATCACGACGCGCGTACGCGGTCTCGGCTACTCTTTCACTCTTAAAGTGAAGTGGGGCAATATTTCGCCCCAGAAGCTCGAAGCTGACTCTTTAAAAAGTTTTGCTGTGCCAATTTCAATGCAAACCAAGGCCATCAGAAGTTAGTATAAAGACCCAGGGAGTTTAAAATATCCCCCAAATTCCGGGAAATTTAGCCTAAGTTTGTCAGAATCACCATGGGCGTAAGACGGTCTTGGCTAATCTTTCAGTCTTAAAGTGAAGTGCCGCTATATTTCGCCCCAGAAGCTCGAAAGTGAGCGTTCAAAAAGTTTTCCCTTGTCAAGTTCACTTCAAACCAAGGTGATCAGGAGTTAGTTTAGGGTCCCCAGGTTGGAAAATATCCCCCAAATTCTGGGATATCGATCCGAAGTTGGTCAAAATCACGATTCGCGAAACGCGGGTCGGCTATTGTTGCAGTCTTAAAGTGAAGTGGGGCTATATTTCAGCCCAGAAGCTCGAAAGTGACTTTAAAAAGTTACGCTTCGTGCATTTAACTGCAAAAAAGGCCATCAGGAGTTATTTTAAAGTCCCCCGGACTGGAATATATTCCCCAAGTTCCGGCCAATCGAGCCGAAGTTGGTCAAAATCACGATGCGCGTAAGGCGGACTCGGCTCATTTTTCACTCCTCAAATGAAGTGGGGCTATATTTCGGCCCAGAAGCTCGAAACTCTGCTTGCAAAAACTTTTGCTGTTTTAATTTCACCGCAAAACAAGTTTATCAAGACTTAGTTTATAGTCCCGGGACTAGAAAATATCCCCCAAGTCCCGGGAAATCGAGCCGAAGATGGTCAAAATCACGATGCGCGTAAAGCGGTCTCGGCAACTCTTTAAGTCTTAAAGTGAAGTGGGATTATATTTCGGCCCAGAAGGTCCAAAGTGAGCGTTCAAAAAGTTTTGCTGTGTCCATTTCACTGCAAAGCAAGGCGATCAGGAGTTAGTTTAGAGTCCCCAGGACTAGAAAATATTCCCCAACTTCCGGAAAATCAAGGCAAAGTTGGTCAAAATCACGATGCGCGTAAGACTGTCTCGGCTACTCTTTAAGGCTTAAAGTGAAGTGGGGCTATATTCGGCTCAGAAGCTTGAAGGTGAGCGTTTAAAATGTTTTGCTCTGTCCATTTCAATGCAAACCAAGGCGATCGGGAGTTAGTTTACAGTCTCTGGGACTGAAAAATATCCCACAGGTTCCGGCAAACTGAGCCAAAGTTGCTCAAAATCACGATGCGCGTAAGGCCGTTGCGTCTCCTTTTTCAGTCTTAAAATGAAGTGGGGCTATATTTCGACCTAGAAGCTCGGAACCGAGCGTGCGCTAATTTAATCTGTGTCGATTTCACTGAAAACTAAGCCAATTAGGAGTTAGTTTAGAGCTCCCAAAGCTGGAAACTATCCCCCAAGTTCCGGGAAATCGAGCCATAGAGGCTCAAAATCACGATGCGCGTAAGGCGGTCTCGTGTACTCTTTCAGCCTTAAAATGAAATGGGCTATATTTCGGCCCAAAGGCTCGAAAGTGAGCGTTCAAAAAGTTTTCCTGTGTCTATTGCTCGGCCAACCAAGGCAATCAGGAGTTAGTTTAGAGTCCCCGGGACTGGAAAATATCCCCCCAGTTCCGGGAAATAGAGCCGAACTTGGTCAAAATCACGATGGGCTGAAGACGGTCTCGGCTATTCTTTAAGTCTTAAAGTGAACTGGGGCTATGTGTTGGCCCAGAAGCTTTAAAGTTAGTCAAAATTACGATGCGCGTAAGGCGGCCACGGCTACTCTTTCAATCTTAAAATGAAGTGGGGCTAAATTTTTGGGCCCAGAAGCTGGAGAGTCAGCGTTCAAAAAGTTTTGCTGTTTCCATTTCACCACTTTATTTTAACACTAAAAGAGTAGCCGAGACGGCCTTACGCGCTTATTTATTTTGCCAAACTTTGTCTCGATTTTTCGGCCCTTACGGGATATTTTCCAGTCCCTGGAACTCTAAACTAACTCTTAATGGCTTTGGTTCGAAGTGAAATTGACACAGGAAAACTTTTTGAACGCTCACTTTTGACCTTCTGGGGCGAAATATAGCCCCACTTCACTTTAAGACTGAAAGATTAGCCAAAACCACCTTACGCCCTGGTGATTTTGACAAACTTCGGCTAAATTTCCCGGCATTTGGGGGATATTTTCCACTGCCTGGGTCTCTAAACTAACTCCTGATGGCCTCGGTTTGCAGTGAAATTGACACAGGAAAACTTTATTAACACTCAGTTTCGAGCTTCTGGGCCGAAATATTGCCCCACTTCACTTTAAGACTGAAAGAGTAGCCGAGACCGCTGTACGCGCGTCGTCATTTTGACCAACTTTGCCTACATTTCCCGGAACTTGGGGGATATTTTCCATTCCCGAGGACCCTAAACTGTCCCCCGACGTCCTTGGTCTGCAGTAAAATGGACACAGCAAAACTTTTTGAACACTCACTTTTGAGCTTCTGGGCCGAAATATAGCTCCACTTTACTTTAAGATTGAAAGAGTAGCCGAGACCGCCTTACGCCCATCGTAATTTTTACCAACTTCGGCTCGATTTCCCGGAACTTGGGGGATATTTTCCAGTCCCGCGGACTCTAAAGTAGCTCCTGATGGCCTTGCTTTGGAGTGAAATGGACACAGCAAAACTTTCTGAACGCTTACTTTCAAGCTTCTGGGCGTAAATATTGCCCCAGTTCACTTTAAGAATGAAAGAGTAGCCGAGACCGCCTTACGCTTATCGTGATTGTGACCAACTTCGGCTCGATTTCCCGGAACTTGGGGGATATTTTCCAGTCCCGCGGACTCTAAATTAGCTCCTGATGGCCTTGCTTTGGAGTGAAATGGACACAGCAAAACTTTCTGAACGCTTACTTTCAAGCTTCTGGGCGTAAATATTGCCCCAGTTCACTTTAAGAATGAAAGAGTAGCCGAGACCGCCTTACGCTTATCGTGATTGTGACCAACTTTGGCTCGATTTCCCGGGAAATGGGGGATATTTTCCGGCACCGGGGACTCTAAACTAACTCCTGATTGCCTTCGTTTGCATTGAAATGGAGAGAACAAAACTTTTTGAACGCTCCCCTTCGAGCTTCTGAGCCGAAATATAGCCCCACTTCACTTTAAGACTGAAAGAGTAGCCGAGAGCGTCTTACGCGCATCGTGGTATGACCAAATTCGGCTAGATTTCCCGAAACTTCGGGGATATATTCCAGTCCCAAGGACTCTAAAGTAATTCCTGATGGCCTTGGTTTGCAGTGAAATGGACACAGCCAAGTTTTTTGAACGTATACTTTCGAAATTCTGGGGAGAAATATAGCCCCACTTCACTTTAAAACTGCAAGAGTAGCCGAGACCGCCTTAGGCGCATCGTGATTTTGACCAACTTCGGCTCGAGTTTCCGGAACTTAAGGGATATTTTTCAGGCCCGGGGACTCTAAACTAACTGACGATGCCCTTGGCTTTCAGTTAAATTGAGAGAGCAAAAGTTTTTCAACGTTCACTTTCGAGCTTCTGGGCCGAAATATAGCTCCAGTTTACTTTAAGATTGAAAGAGTAGCCGAGACCGGCTTACGCGCATCGTAATTTTCACCAACTTCGGCACGATTTCCCGGACTTGGGGGATATTTTAAAGTACCGCGGACTCTAAAGTAACTCCTGATGGCCTTGGTTTGGAGTGAAATGGACACAGCAAAACTTTTTGAACGCTCACGTTCATGCTTCTGGGCGGAAATATTGCCCCAGTTGACTTTAAGAATGAAAGAGTAGCCGAGACCGCTTTACGCTTATCGTGATTGTGACCAACTTTAGATCGATTTCCCGGGAAATGGGGGATATTTTCCGGTACCGGGGGCTCTAAAGTAACTCCTGATTGCCTTGGTTTGCAGTGAAATGGACACAGCACAACTTTTTGAACGCTCACTTTTGAGCTTCTGGGCCGAAGCATAGCCCTACTTCACTTTAACACTGAAAGACTAGCCGAGACCGTGTTACGCTTATCGTGATTGTGACCAACTTTGGCTCGATTTCCCGGGAAATGGGGGATATTTTCCGGTACCGGGCACTCTAAAGTAACTCCTGATTGCCTTAGTTTGCATTGAAATGGAGAGAACAAAACTTTTTGAACGCTCCCCTTCGAGCTTCTGAGCCGAAATATAGCCCCACTTCACTTTAAGACTGAAAGAGTAGCCGAGAGCGTCTTACGCGCATCGTGCTTTTGACCAAATTCGGCTAGATTTCCCGAAACTTCGGGGATATATTCCAGTCCCAAGGACTCTAAAGTAATTCCTGATGGCTTTGGTTTGCAGTGAAATGGACACAGCCAATTTTTTTGAACGCATACTTTCGAAATTCTGGGGAGAAATATAGTTCCACCTCACTTTAAAACTGCAAGAGTAGCCGAGACCGCCTTAGGCGCATCGTGATTTTGACCCACTTCGGCTCGAGTTTCCGGAACTTAAGGAATATTTTTCAGTCCCTGGGACTCTAAACTAACTCACGATGGCCTTGGTTCTCAGTTAAATTGAGAGAGCAAAACTTTTTGAACGCTCACTTTCGAGCTTCCGGACCGAAATATAGCCCTACTTCCCTTTAAGACTGAAAGAGTAGCCGAAACCGCCTTACGCGCATCGTGATTTTGACCAACTTCGTCTCGATTTCGCGGAACTTGTGGGATTTTTTCCAGTTACGGGGACTCTAAACTAACTCCTGATGGCTTTGGTTTGCAGTGAAATGGACACAGGTTAACTTTTTCAACGCTCAATTTCCAGCTTCTGGGCCAAAATATAGCCCCACTTTACTTTAACACTAAAAGGGTAGCCGAGACCGCCTTACGCGCATCGTAATTTTGACTAACTTAAGCTCGATTTTCGGAAACTTGAGGGATATTTTCCAGTCCCGGGGACTCTCAACTAACTCCTGATGGCCTTGCATTGGAGTGAAATGGACACAGGAAAACTTTTTTAACGCTCTTGTGCGAGCTTCTGGGCCAAAATATAGCCACACTTCACTTTAAGACTGAAAGAGTAGCAGAGACCGCCTTATGCGAATCGTGATTTTGACAAACTGCGCCTCGATTTCCCGGAACTTGGGGGATATTTTCCAGACTTGGCAACTTTAAACTAACTCCTGATTGCCTCGGTTTGCAGTAAAATGGAAACGGCAAAACTTTTTCAACGCTGACTTTAAAGCTTCTGGGCCAACACATAGCCCCACTTCACTTTAAGACTTAAAGAGTAGCCGAGACCGTCTTAAGCGCATCGTGATTTTGAGCATCTATGGCTCGATTTCCCGGAACTTGGGGGATAGTTTCCAGCTTTGGGAGCTCTAAGCACTTCACTTTAAAACTGAAAGAGTAGCCGAGACCGCCTTGCGCGCAACGTGATTTTGACCAACTTCCGCTTGATTTCCCGGAATTTGGGGGATATTTTACAGTCGCGGAGACGCTAACGTATTTCCTCTTGGCCTTGGTTTGCAGTGAAATGGACACAGGAAAACTTTTTGAACGCTCATTTTCGAGCCTTTGGGCCGAAATATAGCCCATTTGATTTTGAGGCTGAAAGAGTAGACGAGACCGCCTTACGCCAATCGTCATTTTGAGCATCTATGCCTCGATTTCCCGGAACTTGAGGGATAGTTTCCAGCTTTGGGAGCTCTAAACTAACTCCTGATTGCCTTAGTTTTCAGTGAAATCGACACAGATTAAATTAGCGCACGCTCGCTGTCGAGTTTCTATGTCGAAGTATAGCCCCACTTCATTTTAAGACTGAAAAATTAGACGAAACGGCCTTACGCGCATCGTGATTTTGAGCAACTTTGGCTCAGTTTGCCAGAACTTGTGGGATATTTTTCAGTCCCAGGGACTGTAAACTCACTCCCGATCGCCTTGGTTTGTATTGAAATGGACAGAGCAAAACATTTTAAACGCTCACCTTCAAGCTTCTGAGCCGAATATAGCCCCACTTCACTTTAAGCCTGAAAGAGTAGCCGAGACCGCCTCACGCGCATCGTGATTTTGACCATCTTCGGCTTGATTTTCCGGAACTTGGGGGCTATTTTCCAGTCCCGGGGACTATAAACTAAGTCCTGATGACCTTGTTTTGCAGTGAAATTGAAACAGCAAAAGTTTTTGCAAGCAGAGTTTCGAGCTTCTGGGCCGAAATATGGCCCCACTTCACTAGAGGAGTGAAAAATGAGCCGAGTCCGCCTTACGCGCATCGTGATTTTGACCAACTTCGGCTCGATTGGTCGGAACTTAGGGAACATTTTCCAGTTCTGTGGACTCTAAACTAATTCCTGAAGGCCTTGGTTTGCAATGGAATCGACACAGCAAAACTTTTTAAACGCTCGTCTTCGAGCTTCTGCGCCAAAATATAGCCCCACTTCACTTCAAGACGAAAGAATAGCCGAGACCGCCTTAAAGACATCGTGATTTTGACCAAGTTCAGCTCGATTTCCCGCAACTTGGGGGATATTTTCCAGTCCGGGGGACCTTACAATAACTCCTGATGGACTTTTTTTGCAGTTAAAGGCACGAAGTGTAACTTTTTAAACGGTCACTTTCGAGTTTCTGGCCTGAAATATAGCCCCACTTCACTTTTAGACTGCAACAATAGCCGACCCGCGTTTCGCGAATCGAGATTTTGACCAACTTCGGATCGATATCCCGGAACTTGGGGTATATTTTTCAGTCCTGGGGACCCTAAACTAACTCCTGATCATCTTGGTTTGAAGTAAACTTGACAAGGGAAAACTTTTTGAACGCTCACTTTCGAGCTTCTGGGGCGAAATATAGCCCGACTTCACTTTAAGACTGAAAGATTAGCCAAGACCGTCTTACGCCCATGGTGATTTTGACAAACTTAGGCTAAATTTCGCGGAATTTGGGGGATGTTTTCCACTCGCTGGGTCTCTATACTAACTCCTGAGAGCCTTGGTTTGCGGTGAAATTGACACAGCAAAACCTTTTAAACACTCAGTTTCCAGCTTCTGGGCCGAAAAATTGCCCCACTTCACTTTAAGACTGAAAGAGTAGCCGAGACCGCGTACGCGCGTCGTGATTTTGACCAACTTCGGCTAAATTTCCCGGAAGTTGGGGGATATTTTCCATTCCCGGGGACTCTAAACTGACCCCCGGCGTTCTTGGTCTGCAGTAAACTGGACACAGCAAGGCTTTTTGAACGTTCATTTTCGAGCTTCTGCGACGAGATATAGCCCCACTTTACTTTAAGACTAAAAGAGTAGCCGCGCCCGCTTTACGCGCATCGTGATTTTGACCAACTTCGGCTCGGTTTCTCGGAACTTGGGGAATATTTTTTAGTCCCGCGGACTCTAAAGTAACTCCTGATGGCCTTGGTTCGCATTCAAAATGACACAGCAAAACGTTTTGAACGTTCACTTTCGAGCTTCTTGGCTCAATTGTAGCCCCACTTTACTTAAAGACTGAAAGAGTAAGCGAGAGCGCCTTACGCGCTTCGTGATTTTGACCAACTTCGGCTCTATTTCCCGCAACTTGAGGGAAATTTTTTTAGTTTCAGGGACTCTAAACTAACTCCTGATGGCCTTGGTTTGCATTGAAATGGACATAGGGAAACATTTTCAACGCTCACCTTCGAGCTTCTGGGCCCAAATATAGCCCCACTTCACTTTAAGACTTTAAGAGTAGCCGAGACCGCCTTACGCGCATCGTGATTTTGATCAGCTTAGGCTCGATTTCCCGGAACTTGGGGGATATTTTCAAATCCGGCGGACTTTAAACTAACACCTGATTGCCTTGCTTTGCAGTGAATTGGACACAGCATAACTTTTCCAACGCTCACTTTCGACCTTCTTTGCCGCAATATAGCCACACTTCAATTTAAGACTGAAAGAGTAGCCGAGACCGCCTTAAGCGCATCGTGATTTTGACCAACTTCGGATCGATTCCTAGGAACTTCCGGGGTATTTTCCATTCCAGAGGACTCTAAACTAACCCCTGATCGCCTTGGTTTGTATTGAAATGGAGAGAGCAAAACATTTTAAACGCTCACCTTCAAGCTTCTGAGCCGAATAAAGCCCCACTTCACTTTAAGCCTGAAAGAGTACCCGAGACCGTCTTACGCGCATCGTGATTTTGACCAACTTTGGCTTGATTTTCCGGAACTTGGGGGATATTTTCCAGTCCCGGGGACTCTAAACTAACTCCTGATGGCCTTGCGTTGCAGTAAAATGGACACAGCAAAACTTTTTGAACGCTCACTTTGGACCTTCTGGGCCGAAATATAACCCCACTTCACTTTAGGACTTAAAGAGTTGCCGAGACCGCTTCACGCGCATCGTGATTTTCACCAGATATTTTCCAGTCCCGAGGACGCTAAACTAACCCCTGATCGCCTTGGTTTGTATTGAAATGGACAGAGGAAAACATTTTGAACGCTCACCTTCGAGCTTCTGGGCCCCACTCTACTTTAAGATTGAAACAGTAGCCGTGTCCGTCTTACGCGCATCGTGAGTTTGACAAACTTTGGCTCAATTTCCCGGAACTTAGGGGATATATTCAAGTCTCGGGGACTCTAAACTATCTCCTGATTGCCTTGGTTTGCAGTGAAATGGACACAGCAACTTTTTTTTGAACGCTCACTTTGGACCTTCTGGACCGAAGTAGAGCCTCACTTCACTTTAAGACTGAACAAATAGCCGAGACGGCCTTACGCGTATCTTCATTTTGACAACCTTTATCCCATTTTTTCCGCACTTACAGGATATTTTCCAGTCCCTGGGACTCTAACCTAACTTCTGTTCGCCTTTGTTTGAAGTGAAATTGACACAGGAAGACCTTTTGAACGGTCACTTTCGAGCTTCTGGGCAGAAATATAGCCCCCCTTCACTTTAAGACTGAAAGATTAGCCGAGACCGCCTTACGCACATGGTGATTTTGACCAACTTCGGCTAGATTTCCCGGAATTTGGGGGATATTTTCCACTTCCTGGGTCTCTAAACCAATTCCTGATGGCTTTGGTTTGCAGTGAAAATGACACAGCAAAACCTTTTTAAACGCTCACTTTAGAGCTTCTGGGCCGAACTATTGCCCCACTTCATTTTAACACTGAAAGAGTAGCTGAGACCGCCTTACGGGCATGGTGATTTTAACCAACCTCGGCTCGATTGCCAGGAAGTTGCGGGATATTTTCTACCCCCGGAAACTCTAAATTAACTCCTGATGGCCTTCGTTTGCAGTGAAATAGACAGAGCAAAACTTTTTAAACCCTCACTTTCAAGCTCTTGGGCAGCAATGTAGCCCCACTTCACTTCAAGACTGAAAGAGTAGCCGAGACCGCCTTACGCGCATCGTAGTTTTGATCAACTTCGGCTCGATTTTCCGGAAATTGGGGGATATTTTCCAGTGCCGGAATCTCTAAACTAAACCCTAATGTCTTTATTTTTTGCTGAAATGGAGACAGGTTAAAGAAGCGCAAGCTAGGTGTCGAGCTTCTAGCCCGAAATATAGCCCCACTTCATTTGAAGACTAAAAGAGTAGCCGAGACCGCCTTACGCGAATGGTGATTTTTGAGCATCTTTGGCTGGATTTGCGGGGACTAGGGGGATATTTTTCAGTCCCGGGGACTCTAAACTAACTCCTGATTGCCGTATTATTAAGTGAAAAGGACAGAGGTAAACGAAGCGGACGCTAGGTGTGGAGCTTCTAGGCCGAAATATAGCCCCACTTTAATTTAAAACGGTAAGAGTAGCATAAACTCTTACGCACATTGTGATTTTCAGCAACTTTGGTTGATTTGTCGGATTTTGGTTGACATTTTACAGTCCCGGGGACTCTAAACTAACTTCTGATGGCCTTAATTTTTACTAAAATGGACACAGATAAAAGGAGCGCTCGCTCGGTGTCGAGCTTCTAGGCCGAAATATAGCCCCACTTCACTTTAAGACGGAAAGAGTAGCAAAAAACGCCTTCCGCGCATCGTGATTTTCACCAACTTCGGCTCGATTTCCTGCAACTTCGAGGATATTTTCCAGTCCCGGGATTTCAAACTAACTCCTCATTGTCGTGGTTTACAGTGAAGTGGACTTAGCAGAACTTTTTAAACGCTCACTTGTGAGTTTCTGGAACAAAATATAGCCAATCTTAATTTTAAGACTGATAGAATAGCCGAGACCGGCTTACGCGCATGGTGATTTTGACCAAATTTGGCTCGGTTTCCGGAACTTGGGGGATATATTCCAGTCCCGGGGACTCTAAACTAACTCCTGATGGCCTGGGTTTGCGGCTAAATGGACACAGGAAAACTTTTTGAACGCTTTCTTTCGAGCTTCTGGGCCGAAACATAGCCCCTCTTCACTTTAAAAATTAAAGAGTAGCCGACACCGCCTTACGCGCATCGTGATTTTGACCATCTTCGGCTTGATTTCGCGGGACTTGGTGGGTATTTTCTAGTCACGAGGATTCTAAACTAAGTCCGGATGGCCTTGTTTTGCAGTGAAATTGAAACAGCCAAACTTTTTGAAAGCAAAGTTTCGAGCTTCTAGGCCGAAATATAGCCCCACTTCACTTGAAGAGTGAAAGATGAGCCGAGTCCGCCTACGCGCATCGTGATTTTGACCAACTCCGGCTCGATATGCCGGAAATTAGGGAATATTTTCCAGTTCTGTGGACTCTAAACTTATTCCTGATGGCCTTGGGCGATATTTTCCAGTCCCGAGGAGTCTAAACTAACTCCTGATGGCCTTGGTTTGCATTGAAACTGACAGAGCAAAACTTTTTGAACGCTTATCTTCGAGCTTCTGGGCTAAAATATAGCCCAACTTCACTTTAAGACACGTGCATCGTGATTTTGACCAACTTCGGCTCGATTTCCCGGAAATTGGGGGATATTTTTCAGTCCCGGAGACTCTAAACTAACTCCTGATCGTCTTGGTTTGCATTGAAATGGACACAGCGAAAGTTTTCGAACCCTCACTTTTAAGCGTGTGGGCCGAAATAGAGCCTCATTTTACTTTAAGACTGAAAGGGTAGCGAGACCGTCTTGAGCGATTCGTGATTTTGACTAATTTCGCGTCCAATTCCCGAAATTTGGCGGATATATTCCAGTCAAGGGGACTCTAAAGTAACTCCTGATGGCCTTGGTCTTCAGTGAAATGGACAGAGCACAACGTTGGAGCTTCTGGGCAGAGATATAGCCCGACTTTACTTTAAGACTGAGAGAGTAGCCGAAACCGCCTTACGTATATCGTAATTTTGACGAACTTCGAATGGATTTCCCGGAGCTTGGGGTATATTTTCCAGTCCGTTGGACGCTAAAATAAGTCCTGATGGCCTTGTTTTGAAGTGAAATGGACACAGCAAAACTTTTTGAACGCTCACTTTCTAGCTTGTGGGCCGAAATATAGCCACACTTTACTATAAGACTGAAACAGTAGCCGAGACCGCATTTCGCGCATCGTGATTTTGATCAACTTCGGCTCGCTTTCCCGGAACTTGGGGAATATTTTCCAGTCCCGGGAACTCTAAACTAACTTTTAATCGCTTTGGTTTGCAGTGAAATGCAGAGAGCAAAACTTTTTGAACGCTCACTTTCGAGCTTCTGGACAGAAATATAGCCCCACTTCACTTTTAGACTGAAAGGGTAGCCGAGACAGCTTTGGGAGCATTGTGATTTTGACCAACTTCAGCTTGATTTACCGGAAATTGGGGAATATTTTCCAGTCCCAGGGACGCTCAACTAACTCGTGATGGCCTTGTTTTTCAGTCAAAGAACACAGCAAACCTTTTTGAACACTCACTTTCGGGCTTCCGGGCCGAAATATAGCCCCTCTTCACTTTACGACTGAAACAGTAACCGATACCGCATTTCGCGCATCGTGATTTTGATCAACTTCGGTTCGATTCCCCGGAACTTGGGCAATATTTTTCAGTCCCTTGGACTCTAAACTAACCCGTGATGGCCTTGGTTTGCAGTGAAATGGACACAGCAAAACGTTTTGAACGCTCACTTTCGGGCTTCTTGCCCGAAATATAGCCCCACTTCACTTCAGGACAGAAAGAGTAGCCGAGACCACTTTAGGGGCATCGTGATTTTGACCAACCTCTGCTCAATTTCCCGAACCTTGGGGCATATTTTCTTGTCCCGTGGACGCTAAACTAACTCCTGATGGCCTTGGTTTGCAGTGAAATGAACACAGCAAAACTTTTTGAACGCTCACTTTCGGGCTTCTGGCCCGAAATATAGCCCCACTTCACTTTAAGACTGAAAGAGTATCCGAAACTACCTTACGCAAATCGTGATTTTGACCAACTTCGGCTCGATTTCCCGGAAGTTGGGGGATATTTTCCAGTCCCGGGGACTCTAAACTAGCTGCTGAAGGCTTTGGTTTGCAGTGAAATAAACACAGCGAAATTTTTTCAACGCTCACTTTCAAGCTCCTGGGCAGGAGTAAAGCCTCACTTCACTTTAAGACTGAAACAGTAAGCGAGACCGCCTAACGCGCACCGTGATTTTGACCAACTTCGGCAAAGTTTCCCTGAACTTGGGGGATATTTTCCAGTCCCGAACACTCTTAAGTAACCCCTGATGGCCTTCGTTTCCATTGAAATGGATACAGCAAAGCTTTTTGAGGCTCACTTTTGAGCTTCTGGGCCGAAATATAGCCCCACTTCACTTTAAGACTGAAAGACTAGCCAAGAACGTCTTGCGCGCATCGTGATTTTGACCAACGTCTTCTCGATTTTCCGGAACTTGGGAAATATATTGTAGTCCCCGGAACTCTAAACTAACTCCTGATGGCCTTGGTTTGCAGTGAGATGGACACGGCAGATTTTTGGCAGCTCTCACTTGGGAGCTTCTGGGCCGAAATAGAGCGCCATTTTAAGACTGAAAGAGTAGCCGAGGGCGCCTTTCAACTTCGGCTTGAGTTACCAGAACTTAAAAGATATTTTCCAGTCCCGGCGACTCTAAACTAACTCATGATGGCCTTGGTTTTCAGTGAAATTGAGAGAGGAAAACTTTTTGAACGCTCACTTTAGAGGTTCTGGACCGAAAAATAGCCCTACTTCACTTTAAGACTGAAAGAGTAGCCGAGGCCGCTTTAGGCGCATCGTGATTTTGACCAACTTCGGCTTGAGTTGCCAGAACTTAAAAGATATTTTCCAGTCCCGGGGACTCTAAACTAACTCATGATGGCCTTGGTTTTCAGTGAAATTGAGAGAGGAAAACTTTTTGAACGCTCACTTTCGAGGTTCTGGACCGAAATATAGCCCTACTTCACTTTAAGACTGAAAGAGTAGCCGAGACCGCCTTACGCCAATCGTTATTTTGACCAACTTCGTCTCAATTCCGCGGAACTTGGGGGATATTTTCCAGTTCCGGGGACTGTAAACTACTTCCTGAGGGCCTTGCTTTGCAGTGAAATGGACACAGCATCATTTTTTGAACGCTCACTTTCGAGTTTCTGGGCCGAAATATACAGCCACGTCACTTTAAGACTAAAACAGTAACCGAGACTGCTTTAGCGCATCGTGATTTTGACAAACTTCGGCTCGATTTCCCGGAACTTGGGGGATATTTTGATGTCATGGAGACTGTAAACAATCTGCTGATGTGGCTTGGTTTCCGGTGAAATGGACACAGCAAAACTTTTTGAACTTTCACTTTCTAGCTTCTGGGCCGAAATATAGCCCCAGTTCACTTTAAGAATGAAAGAGTAGCCGAGATCGCCTTACGCGCATCGTGATTGTGACAAAATTCGGCTCGATTTCCCCGAACTTGGGCGATATTTTCCAGTCCCCAGGAGTCTAAACTAACTCCTGATGGCCTTGGTTTGCAGTGAAATGAACACAGCGGAACTTTTTGAACTTTCACTCTCTCGCTTCTCGGCCGAAATATAGCCCCAGTTCACTTTAAGACTGAAAGAGTAGGCGAGACCGTCTTACGCGCATCGTGATTTTGAGCAACTTCCGCTCGATTTTCTAGAATTTTGGCGATATTTTCAAGTCCCGGGGACTCTAACCTAACTCCTGATGGCCTTGGTTTGCAGTGAAATGGACGCAGGAAAACTTTTTAAACGCTCAGTTTCGAGCTTCTGGGCCGAAATACAACCGTAATTCACTTTAAGACAGAAATAGTAGCCGAGACCCCCTTACGAGCATCGTGATTTTGACCAAGTTCAGGTCGATTTGCCGGAGCTTGGGGGATATTTTCCAGTCCGGGGGACTTTAAACTAACTCCTGATGGCCTTGGTTTGCAGTTAAATGCACAAAGCGTAACTTTTTAAAGGGTCACTTTGGAGCTTCTGGGCCGAAATATAGCCCCACTTTACTTTAAGACTGAAAGAGTAGCCGAGACCGTCCTACGCGCATCGTGATTTTGACAAACTTCCATTCGATTTCCCGGAACTTCGGGGATATATTCCAGTCCCGGGGACTCTAAACTTACTACTGATGGCCTTGGTTTGCAGTGAAATGGACACAGCACATTTTTTTGAACGCTCACTTTCGAGCTTCTCGGCCGAAATAGAGCCCTACTTCACTTTAAGACTGAAAGAGTAGCCGAGACCGCCTTACGCGCATCGTAATTTTGACCAACCTCGGCTCGATTTCCCGGAAGTTGGCGAATATTTTCAATTCCTGGGGAAGCTAAACTAACTTCCGATGGTCTTAGTTTGCAGTTAAATGGACACAGCAAAACTTTTTGAACGCTCACTTTCGAGCTTATGGGTCGAAATATAGCCCCACTGAACTTTAAGACTGAAAGAGTAGCCGAGACCGCCTTACGCGCATCGTGATTTTGGGATACTTCGACTCGATTTCCCGGAAATAGGGGGATATTTTCCAGTCCCGGGGACTCTAAACTAACTCCCGATGGCCTTGGTTTCCAGTGAAAGGGACACAGGAAGACTTTTTAAACGCGCACTTTCGAGCTTGCTGGCCGAAATATAGCCCTACTTCTTTTTAAGACTGAAAGAGTCGGCGAGAGCGCCTTACGCGCATTGTGATTTTGAGGATCTTCGGCTCCATCTGGCGAAACTTGGGAGATATTTTCCAGTCCCAAACTCACTCCTGATTGTCTAAGATGTGAGTGAAATACAGACAAAAGTTTTTTAACCCTTACTTTCGAGCTTCTGAAGTTAAATCTAAGCCCACTTTACCTTAACACTGAAAGAGTAGCCGAGACCCCCTTAAGCGTATCGTGATTTTGACTTACTTCGGGTAGATTTCCCGTAACTTGGGGGATATTTCCAGTCCCTTGGACGCTAAACTAAGTCGTGATGGCCTTGTTTTGCAGTGAAATGGACACAGCAAAACTTTTTAAACACTCAGTTTCGAGCTTCCTGGCCGAAATATTGGCCCACATCACTTTAAGACTGAAAGAGTAGCCGAGACCGCCGTACGCGCGTCGTGGTTTTGACCAACTTCGGTTAAATTTCCCGGAACTTGGGGGATATTTTCCAGTCCCGGGGACTCTGAACTGACTCCCGACGTCCTTGCTCTGCAGTAAAATGGGCACAGAAAAACTTTTTGAACGCTCACTTTCGAGCTTCTGGGCCGAAATATAGCTCCACTTCACTTTAAGAGTGAAAGAGTAGTCGCGCCCGCCTTACGCGCATCGTGATTTTGGGCTACTTCGGCTCGATTTCCCGGCACTTGGGAGATAATTCCCAGTCCCGGGCACTCTAAACTAATTCCTGATGGCCTTGGTTTTCATTGAAATGGACAAAGCCAAACTTTTTGAACGTTCACTTTCGAGCTTGTGGGCCGAAATATAGCCCCACTTCACTTTAACACTGAAGAGAGTAGCCGGGACCGCCTTACGCGCATGGTAATTTTGTCGAACTTCGGCTTGATTTCCTGGGACTTGGGGGATATTTTACAGTCCCGGAAGCTCTAAACTAACTCCTGAATGTCTGGGATTTTAGTGAAATGGACACAGGTAAAAGGGGCGCACGTTAGGTTTCCAGGTTGTAGGCCGAAATATAGCCCCACTTTATTTTGAGACTGAAAGTGTGCACGAAACCGCTTTAAGCACATCGAAATTTTTAGCCACTATGGCTCGATCTGCCAAAACTTGGGGGATATTTTCCAGTCCCGGGGACTCTACGCTAACTCTTGATGGCCTTAGTTTTCAGTAAAATGGTCACAGGTAACAGGAGCGCACACTCGGTGTCGAGCTTCTAGGCCGAAATGTAGCCCCAGTTCATTTTAAGACTGAAAGAGTAACCGAAACTCCCGTACGCTTATCGTAATTTTAAGAAAGTATGGCTCAATTTGCCGAAACTTGGAGGATAGCTTCCAGTCTCGAGGACTCTAAACTATCTCCTGATGGACTTAGGTCTTAGTGAAATGGACACAGGTAAAAGGAGAGCACGCTCGGTGTCGAGCTTGTAGAACCGAAATATGGCCCCACTTCATTTTCGGAGTAAACGAGTAGCCGAGACCGCCTTACGCGCATCGTGATTTTGAGCATCTTTGGCTCGATTTGCCGGAATTCGGGGAATATTTTCCAGTCCCGAGGACTCTATGCTAACTCCTAATGAACTCAGTTTTCAGTGATATGTACACAGGCAAAAGGAGCGCACGCTCGGTGTTGAGCTTCTCGGCCGAAATATAGCCCCACTTCATTTTAAGACTGAAAGAGTAGCCTAGACCGCCTTACGCGCATGGTGATTTTGAGCAACTTTGGCTCGATCTGCCAGAATTTGGGAAATATTTTCCAGTCCCAAGGATGCTAAACTAACTCCTGATCGCCTAAGATGTCAGTGAAATGGACACAGGTAAAATTAGCGCACGCCCGGTCTCGAGCTTCTAGGTCGAGATATAGCCCCTCTTAATTTTCAGACTGAAAGAGTAGCCGAGACCGCCTTACGCGCATCGTGATTTTTTGCCACTTTTGCTCGATTTCCCGGAAGTTGGCGAATAATTTAAAGTCCCGGACACGCTAAACTAACTCCCGATGACCTTGGTTTGCAGTTTAATGAACACAGCTAAACATTCTGAGTGCTCACCTTCGAGATTCAGGGCGTAATATAGCCCTTCTTAAATTTAAGACTGAAAGAATTGCCGAGAGCCCGTTACGCGCATCGTAATTTTCATCAAGTTCGGCGCCATTTCCTGGAACTTGGAGAATATTTTCCAGTCCCGGGGACTCTGAACTAACTCTTGACGGCCTTGGTTTGCAGTGAAATGGACACAGCAAAACTTTTTGAACGCTCACTTTCGAGCTTTTGGGCCGACATATAGGCACACTTCACTTAAAGACTGAAACAGTAGCAGAGACCACGTTACGTGCATCGTGATTTTGATCAACTTCTGCTCGCTTTCCTGGAACTTGGGGAGTATTTTCCAGTCCCGGGGACTCTAAACTAACTCCTGATGGCCATGGTTTGCAGTGAAATTCACACAGGACAAGTTTCTGAAAGCACACTTTCGAGCTTCTAGGCCAAAATATAGTCCCACATCAGTTACGACTTAAAGAGTATCCGAGACTGGCGTGCGCGCATCGTGATTTTGACCAACTTCGGGTCGATATTCCGGAACTTGGGGGATATTTTCCAGTCGCAGGGACTCTAACCTAACTCTTGATGGTCTTGGTTTGCAGTGAAATGGAGACAGCAAAACTTTTTGAACGCTCACCTTCAAGCTTCTGGGCCGAAATATAGCCCACTTTACTTTAATACTGAAAAAGTAGCCGAGACCGCCTTCCGCGCATCGTGATTTTAACAAACTTCGGATGGATTTCCCGGAACTTGGGGGATATTTTCCAGTCCCTTGGACGCTAAACTAGGTGCCGATGGCCTTGTTTTGCAGTGAAATGGACACAGCAAAGCTTTTTGAACGCTCACTTTGAAGCTTCTGGGCGGAAATTTTGCCCCAGTTCACTTTAAGAATGAAAGAGTAGGCGAGACCGCCTTACGCGAATGGTGATTTTTGAGCATCTTTGGCTGGATTTGCGGGGACTAGGGGGATATTTTTCAGTCCCGGGGACTCTAAACTAACTCCTGATTGCCGTATTATTAAGTGAAAAGGACAGAGGTAAACGAAGCGGACGCTAGGTGTGGAGCTTCTAAGCTGAAATATAGCCCAACTTTACTTTAAAACGGTAAGAGTACCATAAACTCTTACGCACATCGTGATTTTCAGCAACTTTGGTTAATTTGCCGGATTTTGGTTGATATTTTACAGTCCCGGGGACTCTAAACTAACTTCTGATGGCCTTAATTTTGACTAAAATGGACACAGATAAAAGGAGCGCTCGCTCGGTGTCGAGCTTCTAGGCCGAAATATAGCCCCACTTGACTTAAAGACGGAAAGAGTAGCAACTTCGGCTCGATTTCCCGCAACTTCGAGGATATTTTCCAGTCCCAGGATTTCTAAACTAACTCCTCATTGTCGTAATTTGCAGTGAAGTGGACTTAGCAGAACTTTTTAAACGCTCACTTGTGAGTTTCTGGAACAAAATATAGCCCAACTTTACTTTAAGACTGATAGAGTAGGCGAGACCGGCTTACGCGCATGGTGATTTTGACCAAAATTGGGCTCGATTTCCCGGAACTTGGCTGATATATTCCAGTCCCGGGGACTCTAAACTAACTCCTGATGGCCTGGGTTTGCAGTGAAAGGGACACAGGAAAAGTTTTTGAACGCTTCCTCTCGAGCTTCTGGGCCGAAACATAGCCCCACTTCACTTTAGACTTAAAGAGTAGCCGACACCGCCTTACGCGCATCGTGATGTTGACAAACTTCGGGTTGATTTCCCGGAACTTGGTGGATATTTTCCAGTCCCCGGGACTCTAAACTAACTCCTGCTTGTCTTGGTTTGGAGTGAAATGGACACAGCAATACTTTGTGAACGCTCACTTTCGAGCTTCTGGGCCAGAATATAGCTCCACTTTACTTTAAGCTTGTAAGAATAGCCGAGACCGGCTTACGGCCATCGTAATTTTGACCAACTTCGGCTCGATTTCCCGGAACTTGGGGGCTATTTTACAGTCCCCTGGACTCTAACGTAACTCCTGATGGCCTTGTTTTGGAGTGAAATGGACACAGCAAAACTTTCTGAACACTCACTTTCAAGCTTCTGGGCGGAAATATTGCCCCAGTTCACTTTAAGAATGAAAGAGTAGCCGAGACTGCCTTACGCGCATCGTGATTTTGACCAACTTCGTCTCGATTTCGCGGAACTTGGGGGATATTTTCCACTTCCGGGGACTCTAAACTAAATCCTGATGGCTTTGGTTTGCAGTGAAATGGACACAGGATAACTTTTTGAACGCTCACTTTCGAGCTTCTGGGCCGAAGCATAGCCCAACTTCACTTTAAGACTGAAAGAGTAGCTGAGATTGCCTTACGCGCATCGTGATTTTGGGTTACTTCGGCTCGATTTCCCGGAAGTTGGGAAATAATTCCCAGTCCTGGGCACTCTAAACTAATTCCTGATGGCCTTGGTTTTCAGTGAAATGGACACAGCCAAACTTTTTGAACGTTCACTTTCGAGCTTCTGGGCCGAAATATAGCCCCACTTCACTTTAAGACAGAAAGAGTAGCCGAGACCGCCTTACGCGCATGGTAAATTTGTCCAACTTGGGCTTGATTTCTCGGGGTTTGGGGGATATTTTCCAGTCCCGGAAGCAAAAGGAGCGCACGTTCGGTGTCGAGCCTCTAGATAGAAATATAGCCCCCCTTAATTTTAAGACTGAAAGAGTAGCCAAGACCGCCTTACGCGTATCGTGATTTTGGGCCACTTTTGCTCGATTTCCCGGAAGTTGCCGAATAATTTAAAGTTCCGGGGACGCTAAACTAGCTTCCGATGTCCTTGCTTTCCAATTTAATGAACACAGCAAAACATTCTGAACGCTCACCTTTGAGCTTCAGGGCCGAAATATAGCCCTACTTAAATTTAAGACTGAAAGAATAGCCGAGAGCCCGTTACGCGCATCGTGATTTTCATCAACTTCGGCGCGATTTCCTGGAACTTGGAGAATATTTTCAACTCCCGGGGACTCTTAACTAACTCCTGAAGGCCTTGGTTTCCAGTGAAAGGGACAGAGCAAACCTTTTTGAACGCGCTTTTTCGACCTTGTTGGCCGAACTAAAGCCCAACTTCACTTCAAGACTGAAAGACTAACCGAGAGCGCCTTACGCGCATCGTGACTTTAACCAACTTCGGCTCGATCTGGCGGAACTTGGGAAATATTTTCTAGTCCCAAGGGCTCTAAACTAACTCCTGATGGCCTTGCTTTGCAGTGAAATGGACACAGCAAAGCTTTTCGAATGCGCACTTTCGAGCCTCTGGGCCGAAATATAGCGCAACTTCACTTTAAGACTGAAAGAGTAGCGGGGACCGCCTTGCGCGCATCGTGATTTTGACCAACTTGGGCTCGATTTCCCGGAACTGGGGGGATATTTTCTACTTCCGCGTACTCTAAACTAACGCCTGATGGCCTTGGTTTCCAGTGGGATGGACAGAGGAAAACTTTTTGAACGCTCACTTTCGAGCTTGTGGGCCTAAATACAGCCCCACTTCACTTGAAGACCGAAAGAGTAGCCGAGACCGACTTACGCGCATCATGATTTTGAGCAACTTCGGCTCGATTGCCGGAACTTAGGGGATATATTCCAGTTCTGAGGACTCTAAAGTAATTCCTGATGGCCTTGGTTTGCAGTAAAATGGACACAGCAAAACTTTTTGAACCCTGACTTTCCAGCTTCTGGGCCGAAAAGTTTAGCCCCACTTCATTTTAAGATAAAAAGAGTAGCCGAGGCCGCCTTACGCGCATCGTAATTTTGACTAACTTAAGCTCGATTTTCGGAAACTTGGGGGATATTTTCCACTCCCGGGGACTCTAAACTAACTCCTGATGTCCTTGCTTTGCAGTGGAATGGACGCAGGAAAACTTTTTTAACGCTCTTGTGCGAGCTTCTGGGCCAAAATATAGCCACACTTCACTTTAAGACTTAAAGAGTAGCCGAGACCGCCTTATGCGAATGGTGATTTTGACAAACTACGCCTCGATTTTCCGGAACTTGGGGGATATTTTCCAGACCCGGGAACTTTAAACTAACTCCTGATTGCCTTGGTTTGCAGTAAAATGGAAACGGCAAAAGTTTTTCAACGCTCACTTAAAAGCTTCTGGGCCAACACATAGCCCCACTTCACTTTAAGACTTAAAGAGTAGCCGAGACCGTCTTAAGCGCATCGTGATTTTGACCAAGTTCGGTTCCATTTCCCGGAACTGGGGGGATATTTTCCAGTTTCGGGGACTCTAAACTAACTCTTGATTGCTTTGGTTGGCCGAGCAATGGACACAGGAAAACTTTTTGAACGCTCACTTTCGAGCTGCTGGGTCGAAATATAGCCCAACTTCACTTTAAAACTGAAAGAGTAGCCGAGACCGCCTTGCACGCAACGTGATTTTGACCAACTTCCGCTTGATTTCCCGCAACTTGGGGGATATTTTACAGTCCCGGGGACTCTAACGTAGTTTCTCTTGGCCTTGGTTTGCAGTGAAATGGACACAGGAAAACTTTTTGAACGCTCACTTCCGAGCCTTTGGGCCGAAATATAGCCCATTTCATTTTAAGCCTGAAAGAGTAGACGAGACCGCCTTACGCGCATCGTGATTTTGAGCCTCTATGGCTCGATTGCCCGGAACTTGGGGGATAGTTTCCAGCTTTGGGAGCTCTAAGCTAACTCCTGATTGCCTTAGTTTTCAGTGAAATCGACACAGATTAAATTAGCGCACGCTCGGTGCCGAGCTTCTATGTCGAAATATAGCCCCCCCTTCATTTTAAGACTGAAAAAATACAAGAAACGGCCTTACGCGCATCGTGATTTTAAGCCACTTAGGCGCAATTTGCCAGAAGTGGTGGGATATTTTTGAGTCCCAGGGACTGTAAACTCACTCCCGATCGCCTTGGTTTGCATTGAAATGGACAGAGCAAAACATTTTAAACGCTCACCTTCAAGCTTCTGAGCCGAATATAGCCCCACTTCACTTTAAGCCTGAAAGAGTAGCCGAGACCGTCTTACGCGCACTGTGATTTTGACCAACTTTGGCTTGATTTTCCGGAACTTGGGGGATATTTTCCAGTCCCGGGGACTCTAAACTAACTCCTGATGGCCTTGCGTTGCAGTGAAATAGACACAGCAAAACTTTCTGAACGCTAACTTTGGACCTTCTGGGCCGAAATATAACGCCAATTCACTTTAAGACTTAAAGAGTTGCCGAGACCGCTTTACACGCATCGTGATTTTGACCATCTTCGGCTTGATTTCCCAGGACTTGGGGAATATTTTCTAGTCCCGAGGACTATAAACTGAGTCCTGATGACCTTGTTTTGCAGTGAAATTGAAACAGCAAAAGTTTTTGAAAGCAGAGTTTCGAGCTTCTGGGCCGAAATATAGCCCCACTTCACTTGAGGAGTGAAAGTTGAGCCGAGTCCGCCTTACGCGCATCGTGATTTTGACCAACTTCGGCTCCATTGGCCGTAACTTAGAGAATATTTTCCTGTTCTGTGGACTCTAAACTAGTTCCTGATGGCCTTGGTTTGCAATGAAATGGACACAGAAAAACTTTTTTAACGCTCATCTTCGAGCTTCTGCGCCAAAATATAGCCCCACTTTACTTGAAGACTGAAAGAATAGCCGAGACCGCCTTAAAGACATCGTGTTTTTGACCAAGTTCAGCTCGCTTTCCGGGAACTTGGGGGATATTTTCCAGTCCGGGGTACTTTAAAATAACTCCTGATGGCCTTTTTTTGCAGTTAAATGCACGAAGCGTAACTTTGTAAACGGTCACTTTCGAGCTTGTGGGCTGAAATATAGCCCCACTTCACTTTAAGACTGCAACAATAGCCGACCCGCGTTTCGCGAATCGTGATTTTGACCAACTTCGGATCGATATTCCGGAACTTGGGGGGACCCTAAACTAACTCCTGATCACCTTGGTTTAAAGTGAACTTGAAAAGGGAAAGCTTTTTGAACGCTCACTTTCGAGCTTCTGGGGCGAAATATAGCCCCACTTTACTTTAAGACTGAAAGATTAGCCAAGACCGTCTTACGCCCATGGTGATTTTGACAAACTTAGGCTAAATTTTCCGGCATTTGGGGGATATTTTCTACTCCGTGGGTCTCTATACTAACTCCTGATGGCCTTGGTTTGCAGTGAAATTGACACAGCAAAACTTTTTAAACACTCAGTTTCAAGCTTCTGGGCCGAAATATTGCCCCACCTCACTTTAAGACTGAAAGGGTAGCCGAGACCGCTGCACGCGCGTCGTGATTTTGACCAACTTTGGCTAAATTTCCCGAAACTCGGGGGATATTTTCCATTCCCGGGGACTCTAAAGTGGCCCCCGACGTCTTTGGTCTGCAGTAAAATGGACATAGGAAAACTTTTTGACCCTCACTTTCGAGCTTCTCGGCCGAAATATAGCTCGACTTTACTTTAAGATTGAAAGAGTAGCCGAGACCGGCTTACGCGCATCGTAATTTCGACCAACTTCGGCTCGATTTCCCGGAAAATGGGGGATATTTTCGAGTCCCGCGGACTATAAAGTAGCTCCTGATGGCCTTGCTTTGGAGTGAAATGGACACAGCAAAACTTTCTGAACGCTCACTTTCAAGCTTCTGGGCGGAAATATTGCCCCACTTCACTTAAAGAATGAAAGAGTAGCCGAGACCGCCTTACGCTTATGGTGATTGTGACCAACTTTGGCTCGATTTCCCGGGAAATGGGGGATATTTTCCGGTACCGGGCACTCTAAAGTAACTCCTGATTGCCTTGGTTTGCATTGAAATGGAGAGAGCAAAACTTTTTGAACGCTCCCCTTCGAGCTTCTGAGCCGAAATATAGCCCCACTTCACTTTAAGACTGAAAGAGTAGCCGAGACCGTCTTACGCGCATCGTGGTTTTGACCAACTTCGGCTAGATTTCCCGAAACTTCCGGGATATATTCCAGTCCCAAGGACTATAAACTAATTCCTGATGGCTTTGGTTTGCAGTGAAATGGACACAGCCAAGTTTTTTGAACGCATACTTTCGAAATTCTGGGGAGAAATATAGCCCCACTTCACTTTAAAACTGCAAGAGTAGCCGAGACCGCGTTAGGCGCATCGTGATTTTGACCAACTTCGGCTCGAGTTTCCAGAACTTAAGGGATATTTTTCAGTCCCGGGGACTCTAAACTAACTCACGATGGCCTTGGTTTTCAGTCAAATTGAGAGGGCAAAACTTTTTGAACGCTCACTTTCGAGCTTCTGGCCCGAAATATAGAGCCACGTCACTTTAAGACTAAAAAAGTAGCCGAGACTACTTTACGCGCATCGTGATTTTGACAAACTTCGGCTCGATTTCCCAGGACTTGGGGGATATTTTGATGTCCCGGACACTGTAAACAATCTGCTGATGTAGCTTGGTTTGCGGTGAAATGGACACAGCAAAACTTTTTGAACTTTCACTTTCTAGCTTCTGGGCCGAAATATAGCCCCAGTTCACTTTAAGAATGAAAGAGTAGCCGAGACCGCCTTACGCGCATCGTGATTTTGACAAAATTCGGCTGGATTTCTCCGAACTTGGGCGATATTTTCCAGACCCGAGGAGTCTAAACTAACTCCTGATGGCCTTGGTTTGCAGTGAAATGAACACAGTAACACTTTTTCAAGGCTTATTTTCGAGCTTCCTGGATGAAATATAGCCCTACTTCACTTTAAGACTGAAAGAGTAGGCGAGACCGCCTTACGCGCATCGTGATTTTGAGCAACTTCCGCTCGATTTTCTAGAATTTTGGCGATATTTTCAAGTCCCAGGGACTCTAAACTAACTCCTGAATGCCTTGGTTTGCAGTTAAATGGACGCAGGAAAACTTTTTGAACGCTCAGTTGCGAGCTTCTGGGCCGAAATACAACCGTAATTCACTTTAAGACTGAAATAGTAGCCGAGGCTGCCTTACGAGCATCGTGATTTTGACCAAGTTCAGGTCGATTTGCCGGTGCTTGGGGGATATTTTCCAGTCCGCGGGACTTTAAACTAACTCCTGATGGCCTTGGTTTGCAGTTAAATGAACAAAGCGTAACTTTTTAGAGAGTCACTTTCGAGCTTCTGGGCAGAAATAGAGCCCACTTTACTTTAAGACTGAAAGAGTAGCCGAGACCGTTTTGCACGCATCGTGATTTTTACCAACTTCCGTTCGATTTCCCGGAACTTCGGGGATATATTGCAGTCCCGGGGACTCTAAACTTACTGCTGATGGCCTTGGTTTGCAGTGAAATTTACACAGCACCTTTTTTTGAACGCTCACTTTCGAGCTTCTCGGCCGATATAGAGCCCTAGTTCACTTCAAGACTGAAAGAGTAGCCGAGACCGCCTTACGCGCATCGTAGTTTTGACCAACTACGGCTCGATTTCCCAGAAGTTGGCGAATATTTGCAATTCCCGGGGAAGCTAAACTAACTTCCGATGGCCTTAGCTTGCAGTTAAATGCACACAGCAAAACTTTTTGAACGCTCACTTTCGAGCTTATGGGTCGAAATATAACCCCACTTAACTTTAAGACTGAAAGAGTAGCCGAGACCGCCTTACGCGCATCGTGATTTTGGAATACTTCGGCTCGATCTCCCGGAAATAGGGGGATATTTTCCAGTCCCGGGGACTCTAAACTAACTCCTGATGGCCTTGGTTTCCAGTGAAATGGACACAGGAAAACATTTTGAACGCGCACTTTCGAGCTTGCTGGCCGAAATATAGACCTACTTCTTTTTAAGACTGAAATAGTAGCCGAGACCGCCTTACGCGCATCGTGATTTTGACCAAGTTCAGCTCGATTTCCCGGAACTTGGGGGATATTTTCCCGTCCCGGGGACCCTAAACTGACTCCCGGCGTCCTTGGTCTGCAGTAAAATGGACACAGCAAAACTTTTTGAACGCTCACTTTTTAGCTTATGGGCCGAAATATAGCTCCACTTCACTTTAAGACTGAAAGAGTAGCCGAGACCGCCTTACGCGCATCGTGATTTTGGAATACTTCGGCTCGATCTCCCGGAAATAGGGGGATATTTTCCAGTCCCGGGGACTCTAAACTAACTCCTGATGGCCTTGGTTTCCAGTGAAATGGACACAGGAAAACATTTTGAACGCGCACTTTCGAGCTTGCTGGCCGAAATATAGACCTACTTCTTTTTAAGACTGAAAGAGTAGCCGGGAGCGCCTTACGCGCATTGTGATTTTGAGGATCTTCGGCTCGATCTGGGGAAACTTGGGAGATATTATCCAGTCCCAAAGTCTCTAAACTCACTCCTGATTGTCTAAGATGTGAGTTAAATAGAGACAAAAATTTTTGAACCATTACTTTCGAGCTTCTGGAGTTAAATCTAAGCCCACTTTACCTTAAGACTGAAAGAGTAGCCGACACCCCATTAAGCTCATCATGATTTTGACTAACTTCGGGTGAATTTCCCGTAACTTGGGGGATATTTCCAGTCCCTTGGACGCTAAACTAAGTCGTGATGGCCTTGTTTTGCAGTGAAATGGACACAGGAAAACTCTTTAAACACACAGTTTCGAGGTTCTGGGCCGCAATATTGCCCCACTTCACTTTAAGACTGAAAGAGTAGCCGAGACCGCCGTACGCGCGTCCTGATTTTGACCAACTTTGGCTAAATTTCCCGGAACTTGGGGGATATTTTCCATTCCAGGGGACTCTAAACTGGCCCCCGACGTCCTTGCTCTGCAGTAAAATGGACACGGCAAAACTTTTTGAACGCTCACTTTCGAGCTTATGGGCCGAAATATAACTTCACTTTACTTTAAGATTGAAAGAGTAGCCGAGACCGGCTTACGCGTATCGTAATTTTGACCAACTTTGGCTCGATTTCCCGGAACTTGGGGGATATTTTACAGTCCCGCGGACTCTAACGTAACTCCTGATGGCCTTGTTTTGGAGTGAAATGGACACAGCAAAACTTTCTGAACGCTCACTTTCAAGCTTCTGGGCGGAAATATTGCCCGAGTTCACTTTAAGAATGAAAGAGTAGCCGAGACCGCCTTACGCTTATCGTGATTGTGACCAACTTTGGCTCGATTTCCCGGGAAATGGGGGATATTTTCCGGTACCGGGGACTCTAAAGTGACTCCTGATTGCCTTGGTTTGCATTGAAATGGAGAAAGCAAAACTTTTTGAACGCTCCCCTTCGAGCTTCTGAGCCGAAATATAGCCCCACTTCACTTTAAGACTGAAAGAGTAGCCGAGACCGTCTTACGCGCATCGTGGTTTTGACCAACTTCGGCTAGATTTCCCGAAACATCCGGGATATATTCCAGTCCAAAGGACTCTAAAGTAATTCCTGATGGCCTTGGTTTGCAGTGAAATGGACACAGCCAATTTTTTTGAAAGGATAATTTCGAAATTCTGTGGAGAAATATAGCCCAACTTCACTTTAAAACTGAAAGAGTAGCCGAGACCGCCTTAGGCGCATCGTGATTTTGACCAACTTCGGCTCGAGTTTCCGGAACTTAAGGGATATTTTTCAGTCCCTGCGACTCTAAACTAACTCACGATGGCCTTGGTTTTCAGTTAAATTGAGAGAGCAAAACTTTTTGAACGCTCACTTTCGAGCTTCTGGACCGAAATATAGCCCTACTTCACTTTAAGACTGAAAGAGTAGCCGAGACCGCCTTACGGGCATCGTGATTTTGACCAACTTCGTCTCGATTTCGCGGAACTTGGGGGATATTTTCCAGTTCCGGCGACTCTAAACTAAATCCTGATGGCTTTGGTTTGCAGTGAAATGGACACAGGATAACATTTTGAACGCTCGCTTTCGAGCTTCTGGGCCGAAGCATAGCCCTACTTCACTTTAAGACTGAAAGAGTAGCTGAGATTGCCTTACGCGCATCGTGACTTTGGGTTACTTTGGCTCGATTTCCCGGAAGTTGGGAAATAATTCCCAGTCCCGGGCCTCTAAACTAATTCCTGATGGCCTTGGTTTTCAGTGAAATGGACACAGCCAAACTTTTTGAACGTTCACTTTCGAGCTTCTGGGCAGAAATATAGCCCCACTTCACTTTAAGACTGAAAGAGTAGCCGAGACCGCCTTACGCGCACGGTAAATTTGTCCAACTTGGGCTTGATTTCTCGGGGTTTGGGGGATATTTTCCAGTCCCGCAACCTCTAAACTAACTCCTGATTGCCTTGGTTTTCAGTGAAATGGACACAGGTAAAAGAAGCGCACGCTAGGTGTCCAGGTTGTAAGCCGAAATCTAGCTTCACTTTATTTTAAGACTGAAAGGGTAGACGAAACCGCCTTAAGCGCATCGAAATTTTTAGCCACTATGGCTCGATCTGCCCAAACTTGCGGGATATTTTCCAGTCCCGGGGACTCTAAGCTAACTCCTGATAACCTTAGTTTCAGTAAAATGGTCACAGGTAACAGGAGTGCACGCTCCCTGTCGAGCTTCTAGGTCGAAATAAAGCCCACTTCATTTTAAGACTGAAAGAGCGAACGAATCTGCCGTACGCTTATCGTAATTTTAAGAGACTATGGTTCAATTTGCCGAAACTTGGAGGATAGTTTCCAGTCTCGAGGACTCTAAACTATCTCCGGATGGACTTAGTTCTTAGTGAAAAGGACACAGGCAAAAGGAGCGCACGCTCGGTGTCAAGGTTGTAGAACCGAAATATGGCCTCACTTCATTTTCAGAGTGAAAGAGTAGCCGAGTCCGCCTTACTCGCATCTTGATTTTGAGCATCTTTGGCTCGATTTGCCGGAATTCGGGGAATATTTTCCAGTCCCGAGGACTTTATGCTAACTCATGATGAACTTAGTTTTCAGTGATATGTACACAGGCAAAAGGAGCGCACGCTCGGTGTCGAGCTTCTCGGCCGAAATATAGCCCCACTTCATTTTAAGACTGAAAGAGTAGCCGAGACCGCCTTACGCGCATGGTGATTTTAAGCAACTTTGGCTCGATCTGCCAGAATTTGGGAAATATTTTCCAGTTCCAAGGACTCTAAACTAACACCTGATCGCCTAAGATGTCAGTGAAATGGACACAGGTAAAATTAGCGCACGCCCGGTCTCGAGCTTCTAGGTCGAAATATAGCCCCCCTTAATTTTAAGACTGAAAGAGTAGCCGAGACCGCCTTACCCGCATCGTGATTTTTTGCCACTTTTGCTCGATTTCCCGGAAGTTGGCGAATAATTTAAAGTCCCGGGGACGCTAAACTAACTGCCGATGACCTTGGCTTCCAATTTATTGAACACAGCAAAACATTCTGAACGCTCACCTTCGAGCTTCAGGGCCGAAATATAGCCCTACTTAAAGTTAAGATCAACTTTGGCGCGATTTCCTGAAACTTGGAGAATATTTTTTACTCCCGGTGACTCTAAACTAACTCCTGACGGCCTTGGTTTCCAGTGAAAGGCAGAGAGAAAAAGTTTTTGAACGCGCACTTTCGAGCTTCTTGGCCGAACTATAGCCCAACTTCACTTTAAGACTGAAAGACTAACCGAGAGCGCCTTACGCGCATCGTGACTTTGACCAACTTCGGCTCGATCTGGCGGAACTTGGGAAATATTTTCTAGTCCAAAGGGCTCTAAACTAACTCCTGATGGCCTTGCTTTGCAGTGAAATGGACACAGCAAAACTTTTCGAGTGCGCACTTTCGAGCCTCTGGGCCGAAATATAGCGCAACTTCACTTTAAGACTAAAAGAGTAGCCGGGACCGCCTTGAGCGCATCGTGATTTTGACCAACTTGAGCTCGATTTCCCGGAACTGGGGGGATATTTTCTACTTCCGCGTACTCCAAACTAACGCCTGCTGGCTTTGGTTTGCAATGAAATGGACACAGAAAAACTTTCTGAACGCTCACTTTCGAGCTTGTGGGCCGAAATACAGCCACACTTCACTTTAAGACTGAAACAGTAGCCGAGACCGCGTTACGCGCATCGTGATTTTGATCAACTTCTGCTCGATTTCCCGGAACTTGGGGGATATTTTCCAGTCCCGGGGACTCTAAACTAACTCCTGATGGCCATGGTTTGCAGTGAAATTTACACAGCACAAGTTTTTGAACGCACACTTTCGAGGTTCTGGACCGAAATAGAGCCCCACTTCACTTGAAGACTGAAAGAGTAGCCGAGACCGACTTAGGCGCATCCTGATTTTGAGCAACTTCGGCTCGATTTGCCGGAACTTAGAGGATATATTCCAGTTCTGAGGACTCTAAACTAATTCCTGATGGCCTTGATTTGCAGTAAAATGGACACAGCAAAACTTTATGAACGCTCAATTGCGAGCTTCTGGGCCAAAATATAGCCCCACTTTACTTTAACACTAAAAGGGTAGCCGAGACCGCCTTAGGCGCATGGTGATTTTGACAAACTTCCGGTTGATTTCCCGGAACTTGGGAGACATTTTCCAGTCCCGGGGACTCTAAACTAACTCCTGCTTATCTTGGTTTGGAGTGAAATGGAAACAGCAAAACTTTTTGAACGCTGACTTTCCAGCTTCTGGGCCCAAAAGTTTAGCCCCTCTTCATTTTAAGATTGAAAGAGTAGCCGACGCCGCCTTACGCGCATCGTAATTTTGACTAACTTAAGCTCGATGTTCGGAAACTTTGGGGATATTTTCCAGTCCCGGGGACTCTAAACTAACTCCTGATTGCTTTGCTTTGCAGTGAAATGGACACAGGAAAACTTTTTGAACGCTCTTGTGCGAGCTTCTGGGCCAAAATATAGCCACACTTCACTTTAAGACTGAAAGAGTAGCCGAGACCGCCTTATGCGAATCGTGATTTTGACAAACTACGCCTCGATTTCCCGCAACTTGGGGGATATTTTCCAGACCCGGGAACTTTAAACTAACTCCTGATTGCCTTGGTTTCCAGTAAAATGGAAACGGCAAAACTTTTTCAACCCTCATTTTAAAGCTTCTGGGCCACCACATAGCCCCACTTCACTTTAAGACTTAAAGAGTAGCCGAGACCGTCTTAAGCGCATCGTGATTTTGGCCAAGTTCGGGTCTATTTCCCGGAACTGGGGGGATATTTTCCAGTCCCGGGGACACTAAACTAACTGCTCATTGCCTTGGTTGGCCGAGCAATGGACACAGGAAAACTTTTTGAACGCTCACTTTCCAGCTGCTGGATCGAAATATAGCCCCACTTCACTTTAAAACTGAAAGAGTAGCCGAGACCGCCTTGCGAGCAACGTGATTCTGACCACCTTCCGCTTGATTTCGCGGAACTTGGGGGATATTTTACAGTCCCAGGGACGCTAACGTATTTCCCCTTGGCCTTGGTTTGCAGTGAAATGGTCACAGGAAAACTTTTTGAACGCTCACTTCCGAGCCTTTGGGCCGAAATATAGCCCATTTCATTTTAGGGCTGAAAGAGTGGACCAGACCGCCTTACGCGCATCGTGATTTTGAGCATCTATGGCTCGATTTCCCGGAACTTGGGGGATAGTTTCCAGCTTTGGGAGCTCTAAACTAACTCCTGATTGCCTTAGTTTTCAGTGAAATCGACACAGATTAAATTACCGCACGCTCGGTTCTCAGCTTCTAGGTCGAAATATAGCCCCACTTCATTTTAAGACTGAAAAAATAGACGAAACGGCCTTACGCGCATCGTGATTTTGAGCAACTTTGGCTCAATTTGCCGGAACTTGTGGGACATTTTTCAGTCCCAGAGACTATAAACTAACTCCCGTTGGCCTTGGTTTGCATTGAAATGGACAGAGCAAAACATTTTAAACGCTCACCTTCAAGCTTCTAAGCCGAATATAGCCCCACTTCACTTTAAGCCTGAAAGAGTAGCCGAGACCGTCTTACGCGCATCGTGATTTTGACTAACTTTGGCTTCATTTTCCGGAACTTGGGGGATATTTTCCAGTCCCGGGGACTCTAAACTAACTCCTGAGAGCCTTGCTTTGCAGTGAAATGGACACAGCAAAACTTTTTGAACGCTCACTTTGGACCTTCTGGGCCGAAATATAACCCCACTTCACTTTAAGACTTAAAGAGTTGCCGAGAACGCTTTACGCGCATCGTGATTTTGACCATCTTCGGCTCGATTTCCCGGGACTTGGGGGATATTTTCTAGTCCCGGGGACTATAAACTAAGTCTTGATGAACTTGTTTTGCAGTGAAATTGAAACAGCAAAAGTTTTTGAAAGCAGAGTTTCGAGCTTCTGGGCCGAAATATAGCCCCACTTCACTTGAGGAGTGAAAGATGAGCCGAGTCGGCCTTACGCGCATCGTGATTTTGACCAACTTTGGTTCGAGTGGCCGGAACTTAGAGAATATTTTCCAGTTCTGTGGACTCTAAACTAATTCCTGGTGGCCTTGGTTTGCAATGAAATGGACACAGCAAAACTTTTTGAACGCTCATCTTCGAGCTTCTGCGCCAAAATATAGCCCCACTTCACTTCAAGACTGAAAGAATAGCCGAGACCGCCTTAAAGACATCGTGATTTTGACCAAGTTCAGCTCCATTTCCCGGAACTTGGGGGATATTTTCCAGTCCGGGGGACTTTAAACTAACTCCTGAGGGCCTTTTTTTGCAGTTAAATGCACGAAGCGTAACTTTTTAAGGGGTCACTTTCGAGGTTCTGGGCTGAAATATAGCCCCACTTCACTTTATGACTGAAACAATAGCCTATCCGTGTTTCGCGAATCGTGATTTTGACCAACTTCGGATCGATATCCCAGAACTTGGGGGATATTTTCCAGTCCTGGGGACCCTAAACTAACTCCTGATCACCTTGGTTTGAAATGAACTTGATAAGGGAAAACTTTTTGAACGTTCACTTTCGAGCTTCTTGGGCGAAATATAGCCCTACTTCACTTTAAGACTGAAAGATTAGCCAAGACCGTCTTACGCCCATGTTGATTTTGAAAAACTTAGGCTAAATTTCCCGGAATTTGGGGGATATTTTCCACTCTCTGGGTCTGTATACTAACTCCTAATGGCCTTGGTTTCCAGTGAAATTGACACAGCAAAACTTTTTAAACACTCAGTTTCGAGCTTCCGAGCCGAAATATTGGCTTACGTCACTTTAAGACTGAAAGAGTAGCCGAGACCGCCGTACGCGCGTCGTGGTTTTGACCAACTTCGGTTAAATTTCCCGGAACTTGGGGGATATTTTCCAGTCCCGGGGACTCTAAACTGACTCCCGACGTCCTTGATCTGCAGTAAAATGGACACAGCAAAACGTTTTGAACGCTCACTTTCGAGCTTCTGGGCCGAAGTATAGCTCCACTTCACTTTAAAAGTGAAAGAGTAGCCGAGACCGCCTTACGCGCATCGTGATTTTAGGCTACTTCGGCTTGATTTCCCGGAACTTGGGAGATAATTCCCAGTCCTGGGCACTCTAAACTAATTCCTGATGGCCTTGGTTGTCAGTGAAATGGACACAGCCAAACTTTTTGAACGTTCACTTTCGAGCTTCTGGGCCGAAATATAGCCCCACTTCACTTTAACACTGAAAGAGTAGCCGGGACCGCCTCACGCGCATGGTAATTTTCTCGAACTTCGGCTTGATTTCCTGGGACTTGGGGGATATTTTCCAGTCCCGGAAGCTCTAAACTAACTCCTGAATGCCTGCGTTTTTAGTGAAATGGACACAGGTAAAAGGGACGCACGCTAGGTTTCCAGGTTGTAAGCCGAACTATAGCCCCACTTTATTTTAAGACTGAAAGTGTACACGAAATCGCCTTAAGCGCATCGAAATTTTTAGCCACTATGGCTCGATCTGCCAAAACTTGGGGGATATTTTCCAGTCCCGGGGACTCTACCCTAACTCTTGATAACCTTAGTTTTCAGTAAAATGGTCACAGGTAACAGGAGCGCACGCTCCCTGTCGAGCTTCTAGGTCGAAATAAAGCCCCACTTCATTTTAAGACTGAAAGAGTAAACGAAACGGCCGTACACTTATTGTAATTTTAAGAAACTATGGCTCAATTTGTCGAAACTTGGAGGATAGCTTCCAGTCTCGACGACTCTAAACTATCTCCTGATGGACTTAGGTCTTAGTGAAATGGACACAGGTAAAAGGAGCGCACGCTCGGTGTCAAGCTTGTACAACCGAAATATGGCCCCACTTCATTTTCAGAGTGAAAGAGTAGCCGAGACCGCCTTACGCGCATCGTGATTTTGAGCATCTTTGGCTCGATTTGCCGGAATTCGAGCAATATTTTCCAGTCCCGAGGACTTTATGCTAACTCATGATGAACTTAGTTTTCAGTGATATGTACACAGGCAAAAGGAGCGCACGCTCGGTGTTGAGCTTCTCGGCCGAAATATAGCCCCACTTCATTTTAAGACTGAAAAAGTAGCCGAGGCCGCCATACGCGCATGGTGATTTTAAGCTACTTTAGCTCGATCTGCCAGAATTTGGGAAATATTTTCCAGTTCCAAGGACTCTAAACTAACACCTGATCGCCTAAGATGTCAGTGAAATGGACACAGGTAAAATTAGCGCACGCCCGGTCTCGAGCTTCTAGGTCGAAATATAGCCCCCCTTAATTTTAAGACTGAAAGAGTAGCCGAGACCGCCTTACGCGCATCGTGATTTTGGGCCACTCTTGCTCGATTTCCCGGAAGTTGGCGAATAATTTAAAGTCCCGGACACGCTAAACTAACTCCCGATGACCTTGGTTTCCAATTTAATGAACACAGCAAAACATTCTGAATGCTCACCTTCGAGCTTCAGGGCCGAAATATAGCCCTACTTAAATTTAAGACTGAAAGAATAGCCGAGAGCCCGTTACGCGCATGGTGATTTTCATCAACTTCGGCGCGATTTCCTGGAACTTGGAGAATATTTTCAACTCCCGGGGACTCTAAACTAACTCCTGACGGCCTTGGTTTCCAGTGAAAGGGAGAGAGCAAAAATTTTTGAACGCGCACTTTCGAGCTTCTTGGCCGAACTATAGCCCAACTTCACTTTCAGACTGAAAGACTAACCGAGAGCGCCTTACGCGCATCGTGACCTTGACCAACTTCGGCTCGATCTGGCGGAACTTGGGAAATATTTTCTAGTCCCAAGGGCTCTAAACTAACTCCTGATGGCCTTGCTTTGCAGTGAAATGGACACAGCAAAGCTTTTCGAATGCGCACTTTCGAGCCTCTGGGCCGAAATATAGCGCAACTTCACTTTAAGACTGAAAGAGTAGCGGGGACCGCCTTGCGCGCATCGTGATTTTGACCAACTTGGGCTCGATTTCCCGGAACTGGGGGGATATTTTCTACTTCCGCGTACTCTAAGCTAACTCCTGATGGCCATGGTTTGCGGTGAAATTTACACAGCACAAGTTTTTGAACGCACACTTTCGAGGTTCTGGATTGAAATAGAGCCCCACTTCACTTGAAGACTGAAAGAGTAGCCGAGACCGCGTTACGAGCATCCTGATTTTGAGTACCTTCCGCTCGATTTGCCGGAAGTTAGGGGATATATTCCAGTTCTGAGGACTCTAAACTAATTCCTGATGGCCTTGGCTTGCAGTAAAATGGACACAGCAAAACTTTTTGAACGCTCAATTTCGAGCTTCTTGGCCAAAATACAGCATCACTTTACTTTAACACTAAAACGGTAGCGAGACCGCCTTACGGGCATCGTGATTTTGACAAACTTCGGGTTGTTTTCCCGGAACTTGGGGGATATTTTTCAGTCCCAGGAACACTAAACTAACTCCTGATGGCCCTGGTTTGCAGTGAAATGGACAGAGGAAAACTTTTTGAACGCTCACTTTCTAGCTTGTCTTGGTTTGTAGTGAAATGGACACAGCGAAAGTTTTTGAATCCTCACTTTTAAGCTTGTGGGCCGAAATAGAGCCCCAGTTTACTTTAAGACTGAAAGAGTAGCGAGACCGTCTTCAGGGATTCGTGATTTTGACTAACTTCGCGTCCAATTCCCGAAACTTGGCGGATATATTCCAGTCAAGGGGACTCTAAAGTAACTCCTGATGGCCTTAGTCTTCAGCGAAATGGGCAGAGCACAACTTTGGAGCTTCTGGGCAGAGATATAGCCCGACTTTACTTTAAGACTGAGAGAGTAGCCGAAACCGCCTTACGTATATCGTAATTTTGACGAACTTCGAATGGATTTCCCGGAGCTTGGGGTATATTTTCCAGTCCCTTGGACGCTAAAATAAGTCCTGATGGCCTTGTTTTGAAGTGAAATGGACACAGCAAAACTTTTTGAACGCTCACTTTCTAGCTTGTGGGCCGAAATATAGGCACACTTGACTTTAAGACTGAAACAGTAGCCGAGACCACGTTACGCGCATCATGAATTTGATCAACTTCGGCTCCAATTCCCGGGACTTGGGGGAAATTTTCCAATCCCGGGGACTCTAAACTAACTCCTGATGGCCTTGGTTTGCATTGAAATGGACACAGCACATTTTTTTGAACGCACACTTTCGAGATTCTGGGCCGAAATATAGCCCCACTTTACTTAAGACTGAAAGAGTAGCCGAGACCGCCTTGCTCGCACCGTGAGTTTGACAAACTTCGGGTCGATATTCCGAAACTTCGGGAACATTTTCCAATGCTTTGGACGCTAAACTAAGTCCTGATGGCCTTGTTTTCCAGTGAAATGGACAAAGCAAAACTTTTTGAACGCTCAGTTTAAAGCTTGTGGGCCGAAATATAGCCACACTTTACTATAAGACTGAAACAGTAGCCGAGACCGCATTTCGCGCGTCGTGATTTTGATCAACTTCGGCTCGCATTCCCGGAACTTGGGGAATATTTTCCAGTCCCGCGGACTCTAAACTAACCCCTGATGGCCTTGGTTTGCCGTAAAATGGACACAGCAAAACTTTTTGAACGCTAACTTTCGGGCTTCTGGCCCGAAATAGAGCCCCACTTCACTTTAAGACAGAAAGAGTAGCCGAGACCACTTTAGGGGCTTCGTGAATTTGACCAAGCTCGGCTCAACTTCCCGGACCTTGGGGCATATTTTCTTGTCCCGGGGATGCTAAACTAACTCCTGATGGCCTTGGTTTGCAGTGAAATGAACACAGCAAAACTTTTTGAACGCTCACTTTCGGGCTTCTGGCCCGAAATATCGCCCCACTTCACTTTAAGACTGAAAGAGTAGCCGAGACTACCTTACGCAAATCGTGATTTTGACCAAGTTCGGCTCGATTTCCATGACGTTGGGGGATATTTTCCAGTCCCGGGGACTCTAAACTAGCTCCTGATGGCTTTGGTTTGCAGTGAAATAAACACAGGGAAACTTTTTGAACTCTCACTTTCAAGCTCCTGGGCAAAGAAAAAAGCCTCACTTCACTTTAAGACTGAAACAGCAAGCGAGACCGCCTAACGCGCACCGTGATTTTGACCAACTTCGGCTAAATTTCCCTCAACTTGGGGGATATTTTCCAGTCCCGAAGACTCTTAACAAACCCCTGATGGTCTTCGTTTGCATTGAAATGGATACAGCAAAACTTTTTAAAGCTCACATTCGAGCTTCTGGGTCGAAATATAGCCCCACTTCACTTTAAGACTGAAAGACTAGCCAAGACCATCTTGCGCGCATCGTGATTTTGACCAACGTCTTCTCGATTTTCCGGAACTTGGGAAATATATTGCAGTCCCGGGGACTCTAAACTAACTCCTGATGGCCTTGGTTTGCAGTGAAATGGACACGGCAAATTTTTTGCAGCCCTCACTTGGGAGCTTCTGGGCCGAAATAGAGGCCCACTTCACTTTAAGACTGAAAGAGTAGCCTAGGCCGCCTTAGGCGCATCGTGATTTTGACCAACTTCGGCTTGAGTTGCCAGAATTTAAAAGATATTTTCCAGTCCCGGGGACTCTAAACCAATTCATGATGGCCTTGGTTTTCAGTGAAATTGAGAGAAGAAAACTTTTTGAACGCTCACTTTCGAGCTTCTGGACCGAAATATAGCCCTACTTCAATTAAGACTAAAAGAGTAGCCGAGACCGCCTTACGCGAATTGTTATTTTGACCAACTTCGTCTCGATTTCGCGGAACTTGGGGGATATTTTCCAGTTCCGGGGACTGTAAACAACTTCCTGAGGGCCTTGCTTTGCAGTGAAATGGGCACAGCATAACTTTTTGAACGCTCACTTTCAAGTTTCTGGGCCGAAATATACAGCCACGTCGCTTTAAGACTAAAAGAGTAGCCGAGACTGCTTTACGCGCATCGTGATTTTGACAAACTTCGGCTCGATTTCCCGGAAATTGGGGGATATTTAGATGTCCCGGAGACTGTAAACTATCTCCTGATGTAGCTTGGTTCGCGGTGAAATGGACACAGCAAAACTTTTTGAACTTTCGCTTTCGAGCTTCTGGGCCGAAATATAGCCCAAGTTCACTTTAAGAATGAAAGAATAGCCGAGACCGCCTTACGCGCATCGTGATTTTGACCAACTTTGGCTCGATTTTCCGGGAAATGGGGAATATTTTCCGGTACCGGGGACTCTAAAGTAACTCCTGATTGCCTTGGTTTGCATTGAAATGGAGAGAGCAAAACTTTCTCAACGCTACCCTTTGGGCTTCTGAGCCGAAATATAGCCCCACTTCAGTTTAAGACTGAAAGAGTAGCCGCGACCGTCTTACGCGCATCGTGATTTTGAGCAACTTCCGCTCGATTTTCTAGAATTTTGGCGATATTTTCAAGTCACGGGGACTCTAAACTAACTCCTGATGGCCTTGGTTTGCAGTTAAATGGACGCAGGAAAACTTTTTGAACGCTCAGTTGCGAGCTTCTGGCCCGAAATACAACCGTAATTCACTTTAAGACTGAAATAGTAGCCGAGACCGCCTTACGAGCATCGTGATTTTGACCAAGTTCAGCTCGATTTCCCGGAACTTGAGGGGATATTTTCCAGTCCGGGGGACTTTAAACTAACTCCTGATGGCCTTGGTTTGCAGTTAAATGCACAAAGCGTAACTTTTGAAAGGGTCACTTTCGAGCTTCTGGGCCGAAATATAGCCCCACTTTACTTTAAGACTGAAAGAAAAGCCGTGACCGTCTTACGCGTATCGTAATTTTCACCAACTTCCGTTCGATTTCCCGGAACTTCGGGGATATATTCCAGTCCTGGGGACTCTAAACTTACTGCTGATGGCCTTGGTTTGCAGTGAAATGGATACAGCACATTTTTTTGAACGCTCACTTTCGCGCTTCTCGGCCGAAATAGAGCCCTACTTCACTTTAAGACTGAAAGAGCAGCCGAGACCGCCTTACGCGCATCGTAGTTTTGACCAACTACGGCTCGATTTCCCGGAAGTTGGCGAATATTTTCAATTCTCGGGGCAGCTAAACTAACTTCCGAGGGCCTTAGCTTGTAGTTAAAAGGACACAGCAAAACTTTTTGAACGCTCACTTTCGAGCTTATGGGTCGAAATATAACCCCACTTAACTTTAAGACTGAAAGAGTAGCCGAGACCGCCTTACGCGCATCGTGATTTTGGGATACTTCGGCTCGATTTCCCAGAAATAGGGGGATATTTTCCAGTCCCGGGGACTCTAAACTAACTCCTGATGGCCTTGGTTTCCAGTGAAATGGACACAGGAAAACATTTTGAACGCGCACTTTCGAGCTTGCTGGCCGAAATATAGACCTACTTCTTTTTAAGACTGAAAGAGTAGCCGGGAGCGCCTTACGCGCATTGTGATTTTGAGGATCTTCGGCTCGATCTGGCGAAACTTGGGAGATATTATCCAGTCCCAAAGTCTCTAAACTCACTCCTGATTGTCTAAGATGTGAGTTAAATAGAGACTAAAGTTTTTGAACCCTTACTTTCGAGCTTCTGGAGTTAAATCTAAGCCCACTTTGCCTTAAGACTGAAAGAGTAGCCGAGACCCCTTTAAGCGCATTGTGATTTTGACTAACTTCGGGTGGATTTCCCGTAACTTGGGGGATATTTCCAGTCCCTTGGACGCTAAACTAAGTCGTGATGGCCTTGTTTTGCAGTGAAATGGACACAGGAAAACTTTTTAAACACACAGTTTCGAGCTTCTGGGCCGAAATATTGCCCCACTTCACTTTAAGACTGAAAGAGGAGCCGAGACCGCCGTACGCGCGTCCTGATTTTGACCAACTTTGGCTAAATTTCCCGGAACTTGGGGGATATTTTCCATTCCAGGGGACTCTAAACTGGCCCCCGACGTCCTTGCTCTGCAGTAAAATGGACACAGCAAAACTTTTTGAACGCTCACTTTCGAGCTTATGGGCCGAAATATAACTCCATTTTACTTTAAGATTGAAAGAGTAGCCGAGACCGGCTTACGCGTATCGTAATTTTGACCAACTTCGGCTCGATTTCCCGGAACTTGGGGGATATTTTACAGTCCCGCGGACTCTAACGTAACTTCTGATGGCCTTGGTTTGGAGTGAAATGGACACAGCAAAACTTTCTGAACGCTCACTTTCAAGCTTCTGGGCGGAAATATTGCCCCAGTTTACTTTAAGAATGAAAGAGTAGCCGAGACCGCCTTACGCTTATCGTGATTGTGACCAACTTTGGCTCGATTTCCCGGGAAATGGGGGATATTTTCCGGTACCAGGGACTCTAAAGTAACTCCTGATTGCCTTGGTTTGCATTGAAATGGAGAGAGCAAAACTTTTTGATCACTCCCCTTCGAGCTTCTGAGCCGAAATATAGCCCCACTTCACTTTAAGACTGAAAGAGTGGCCGAGACCGTCTTACGCGCATGGTGGTTTTGACCAACTTCGGCTAGATTTCCCGAAACTTCGGGGATATATTCCAGTCCCAAGGACTATAAACTAATTCCTGATGGCCTTGGTTTGCAGTGAAATGGACACAGCCAATTTTTTTGAACGCATACTTTCGAAATTCTGCGGAGAAATATGGCCCCACTTCACTTTAAAACTGCAAGAGTAGCCAAGACCGCCTTAGGCGCATCGTGATTTTGACCAACTTCGGCTCGAGTTTCCGGAACTTAAGGGATATTTTTCAGTCCCGGCGACTCTAAACTAACTCACGATGGCCTTGGTTTTCAGTTAAACTGAGAGCGCAAAACTTTTTGAACGCTCACTTTCGAGCTTCTGGACCGAAATATAGCGCTACTTCACTTTAAGACTGAAAGAGTAGCCGAGATTGCCTTACGCGCATCGTGATTTTGGGTTACTTCGGCTCGATTTCCCGGAAGTTGGGAAATAATTCCCAGTCCCGGGCACTCTAAACTAACTCCTAATGGCCTTGGTTTTCAGTGAAATGGACACAGACAAACTTTTTGAACGTTCACTTTCGAGCTTCTGGGCCGAAATATAGCCCCACTTCACTTTGAGACTAAAAGAGTAGCCGAGACCGCCTTACGCGCATGGTAAATTTGTCCAACTTCGGCTTGATTTCTCGGGGTTTGGCGCATATTTTCCACTCCCGGAAGCTCTAAACTAACTCCTGATTACCTTGGTTTTCAGTGAAATGGGCACAAGTAAAAGGAGCGCACGCTAGGTTTCCAGGTTGTAGGCCGAGATCTAGCCCCACTTTATTTTAAGACTGAAAGGGTAGACGAAACCGCCTTAAGCGCATCGAAATTTTTAGCCACTATGGCTCGATCTGCGAAAACTTGCGGGATATTTTCCAGTCTCGGGGACTCTAAGCTAACTCCTGATAACCTTAGTTTTCAGTAAAATGGTCACAGGTAACAGGAGCGCACGCTCCCTGTCGAGCTTCTAGGTCGAAATAAAGCCCCACTTCATTTTAAGACTGAAAGAGTAAACGAAACTGCCGTACGCTTATCGTAATTTTAAGAAACTATGGCTCAATTTGCCGAAACTTGGAGGATAGTTTCCAGTCTCGAGGACTCTAAACTATCTCCTGATGGACTTAGTTCTTAGTGAAAAGGACACAGGCAAAAGGAGCGCACGCTCGGTGTCAAGCTTGTAGAAGCGAAATATGGCCCCACTTCATTTTTAGAGTGAAAGATTAGCCGAGACCGCCTTACTCGCATCTTGATTTTGAGCATCTTTGGCTCGATTTGCCGGAATTCGGGGAATATTTTCCAGTCCCGAGGACTTTATGCTAACTCATGATGAACTTAGTTTTAGGTGATATGTACACAGGGAAAAGGAGCGCACGCTCGGTGTCGAGCTTCCTGGCCGAAATATAGCCCCACTTCATTTTAAGACTGAAAGAGTAGCCGAGACCGCCTTACGCGCATCGTGATTTTGAGCAACTTTGGCTCGATCTGCCAGAATTTGGGAAATATTTTCCAGTCCCAAGGACTCTACATTAACACCTGATCGCCTAAGATGTCAGTGAAATAGACACACGTAAAATTAGCGCACGCCCGGTCTCGAGCTTCTAGGTCGAAATATAGCCCCCCTTAATTTTAAGACTGAAAGAGTAGCCGAGACCGCCTTTCGCGCATGGTGATTTCGGGCCACTTTTGCTCGATTTCCCGGAAGTTGCCGAATAATTTAAAGTCCCGGGGACGCTAAACTAACTCCCGATGACCTTGGTTTCCAATTTAATGAACACGGCAAAACATTCTGAACGCTCAGCTTCGAGCTTCAGGGCCGAAATATAGCCCTACTTAAATTTAAGACTGAAAGAAGCGCTTTTGAACTTTTAGGATATTGGCGCTATATAAATATTTTATTATTATTATTATTATTTATAGCCGAGAGCCCGTTACGCGCATGGTGATTTTGATTAACTTCGGCGCGATTACCTGGAACTTGGAGAATATTTTCCACTCCCGGGGACTCTAAACTAACTCCTGACGGCCTTGGTTTCCAGTGAAAGGCACAGAGCAAAAGTTTTTGAACGCGCACTTTCGAGCTTCTTGGCCGAACTATAGCCCAACTTCACTTTAAGACTGAAAGACTAACTGAGAGCGCCTTACGCGCATCGTGACTTTGACCAACTTCGGCTCGATCTGCCGGAACTTGGGAAATATTTTCTAGTCCCAAGGGCTCTAAACTAACACCTGATGGCCTTGCTTTGCAGTGAAATGGACACAGCAAAACTTTTCGAATGCGCACTTTCGAGCCTCCAGGCCGAAATATAGCGTAACTTCACTTTAAGACTGAAAGAGTAGCCGGGACCTCCTTGCGCGTATCGTGATTTTGACCAACTTGGGCTTGATTTCCCAGAGCTGGGGGGATATTTTCTACTTCCGCGTACTCTAAGCTAACGCCTGATGGCCTTGGTTTGCAGTGAAATGGACACAGCAAACCTTTTTGAACACTCACTTTCGAGCTTGTTGGCCGAAATACAGCCACACTTCACTTTAAGACTGAAACAGTAGGCGAGACCGCGTTACGCGCATCGTGATTTTGATCAACTTCTGCTCGATTTCCCGGAACTCGGGGGATATTTTCCAGTCCCGGGGACTCTAAACTAACTCCTGCTTGTCTTGGTTTGGAGTGAAATTGAAACAGCAAAACTTTTTGAAAGCTGACTTTCCAGCTTCTGGGCCCAAAAGTTTAGCCCCACTTCATTTTAAGATTGAAAGAGTAGCTGAGGCCGCCTTACGCGCATCGTAATTTTGACTAACTTAAGCTCGATTTTCGGAAACTTGGGGGATATTTTCCGGTCCCGTGAACTCTAAACTAACTCCTGCTTGTCTTGGTTTGGAGTGAAATTGAAACAGGAAAACTTTTTGAACGCTGACTTTCCAGCTTCTGGGCCCAAAAGTTTAGCCCCACTTCACTTTAAGACTGAAAGAGTAGCCGAGACCGCCTTATGCGAATCGTGATTTTGACAAACTACGCCTCGATTTCCCGGAACTTGCGGGATATTTTCCAGACTCGGCAACTTTAAACTCACTCCTGATTGCCTTGGTTTGCAGTAAAACTGAAACGGCAAAACTTTTTCAACGCCCACCTTAAAGCTTCTGGGCCAACACATAGCCCCACTTCACTTTAAGACTTAAAGAGTAGCCGAGACCGTCTTAAGCGCATCGTGATTTTGACCAAGTTCGGCTCCATTTCCTGGAACTGGGGGGACATTTTTCAGTCCCGGGGACTCCAAACTAACTCCTGATTGCCTTGGTTGGCCGAGCAATGGACACAGGAAAACTTTTTGAACGCTCACTTTCGAGCTGCTGGGCCGAAAGATAGCCCATTTCATTTTAAGGCTGAAAGAGTACACGAGACCGCCTCACGCGCATCGTGATTTTGAGCCTCTATGGCTGGATTTCCCGGAACTTGGGTGATAGTTTCCAGCTTTGGGAGCTCTAAACTAACTCCTGATTGCCTTAGTTTTCAGTGAAATCGACAAGGATTAAATTAGCGCACGCTTGGTGCCGAGCTTCTAGGTCCAAATATACCCCCCCTTCATTTTAAGACTGAAAAAGGAGACGAAACGGCCTTACGCGCATCGTGATTTTGAGCAACTTTGGCTCAATTTACCGGAACTTGTGGGATATTTTTCAGTTCCAGAGACTGTAAACTAACTCCCGATCGCCTTGGTTTGCATTGAAATGGACAGAGCAAAACATTTTAAACGCTCACCTTCAAGCTTCTGAGCCGAATATAGCCCCACTTCACTTTAAGCCTGAAAGAGTACCCGAGACCGTCTTACGCGCATCGTGACTTTGCCCATTTTTGGCTTGATTTTCCGCAACTTGGGGGATACTTTCCAGTCCCGGGGACTCTAAAGTAACTCCTGATGGCCTTGCTTTGCAGTGAAATGGACACAGAAAACTTTTTGAACGCTCATTTTGGACCTTCTGGGCCGAAATATAACCCCACTTCACTTTAAGACTTAAAGAGTTGCCGAGACCGCTTTACGCGAATCGTGATTTTGACCATCTTCGGCTTGATTTTCCGGGACGTGGGAGATATTTTCTAGTCCCGGGGACTATAAACTAAGTGCTGATGACCTTGTTTTGGGATGAAATTGAAACAGCAAAAGTTTTTGAAAGCAGAGTTTCGAGCTTCTGGGCCGAAATATAGCCCCACTTCACTTGAGGAGTGAAAGATGAGCCGAGTCCGCCTTATGCGTATCGTGATTTTGACCAACTTCGGCTCGATTGGCCGGAACTTAGAGAAAATTTTCCAGTTCTGTGGACTCTAAACTAATTTCTGGTGGCCTTGGTTTGCAATGAAATGGACACAGCAAAACTTCGAGCTTCTGCGCCAAAATATCGCCCCACTTCACTTGAAGACTGAAAGAATAGCCGAGACCGCCTTACAGACATCGTGATTTTGACCAAGTTCAGCTCGAGTTCCCGGAACTTGGGGGATATATTCCAGTCCGGGGGACTTTAAAATAACTCCTGATGGCCTTTTTTTGCAGTTAAATGCACGAAGCGTAACTTTTTAAACAGTCACTTTCGAGCTTCTGGGCTGAAATATAGCCCCACTTCACTTTAAGACTGCAACAATAGCCGACCCGCGTTTCGCGAATCGTGATTTTGACCAACTTCGCATCGATATCCCTGAACTTGGAGGGTATTTTCCAGTCCTGGGGACCCTAAACTAACTCCTGATCACCTTGGTTTGAAGTGAACTTGACAAGGGAAAACTTTTTGAACGCTCACTTTCGAGCTTCTGGGGCGAAATATAGCCCCACTTCACTTTAAGACTGAAAGATTAGCCAAGACCGTCTTACGCCCATGGTGATTTTGACAAACTTAGGCTAAATTTCCCGGAATTTGGGGGATATTTTCCAGTCCCTGGGTCTCTATACTGACTCCTGATGGCCTTGGTTTGCAGTGAAATTGACACAGCAACACTTTTTAAAGACTCAGCTTCGTTCTTCTGGGGCGAAATATTGCCCCACTTCACTTTAAGACTGAAAGAGTAGCCGAGACCGCGTACGCGCGTCGTGATTTTGACCAACTTCGGCTCGATTTCCAGGAACTTGGGGGATATTTTCCATTCCCGGGGACTCTAAACTGACCCCCAACGTCCTTGGTCTGCAGTAAACTGGACACAGCAAGGGTTTTTGAACGCTCATTTTCGAGCTTCTGGGACGAGATATAGCCCCACTTTACTTTAAGACTAAAAGAGTAGCCGAGCCCGCCTTACGCGCATCGTGATTTTGACCAACTTCGGCTCGATTTCCCGGAACTTGGAGAATATTTTTTAGTCCCGCGGACTCTAAAGTAACTCCTGATGGCCTTAGTTCGCATTGAAATGGACACAGCAAAACTTTTTGAACGTTCACTTTCGAGCTTCTTGGCTCAAATATAGCCCCACTTCACTTAAAGACTGAAAGAGTAAGCGAGAGCGCCTTACGCGCATCGTGATTTTGACCAACTTCGGCTCGATGTCCCGCAACTTGGGGGATATTTTTTAGTCCCGGGGACTCTAAACTAACTCCTGATGGCCTTGGTTTGCATTGAAATGGACATAGGAAAACATTTTGAACGCTCACCTTCGATCTTCTGGGCCCAAATATAGCCCCACTTCACTGAAAGACTTTAAGAGTAGCCGAGATCGCCTTACGCGCATCGTGATTTTGACCAGCTTAGGCTCGATTTCCCGGAACTTGGGGGATATTTTCAAATCCGGCAGACTCTAAACTAACACCTGATTGCCTTGCTTTGCAGTGAATTGGGCGCAGCATAACTTTTTCAACGCTCACTTTCGACCTTCTTTGCCGAAATATAGCCACACTTCACTTTAAGACTGAAAGAGTAGCCGAGACCGCCTTACGCGCATCGTGATTTTGAGCAACTTCGGATCGATTTCTAGGAACTTGGAGGGTATTTTCCAGTCCCGAGGACTCTAAACTAACCCCAGATCGCCTTGGTTTGTATTGAAATGGACAGAGGAAAACATTTTAAACGCTCACCTTCGAGCTTCTGGGCCGAAATATAGCCCCACTCTACTTTAAGATAGAAAGAGTAGCCGAGTGCGTCTTACGCGCATCGTGAGTTTGCCAAATTTTGCCTCGATTTCCCGGAACTTAGGGGATATATTCAGGTGTCGGGGACTCCAAACTATCTCCTGATTGCCTTGGTTTGCAGTGAAATGGACACAGCAATTTTTTTGAACGCTCACTTTGGACCTTCTAGGCCGAAGTAGAGCCTCACTTCACTTTAAGACTGAACGAATAGCCGACACGGCCTTACGCGTATCTTCATTTTGACAACCTTTGTCCCATTTTCCCGCACTTACAGGATATTTTCCAGTCCCTGGGACTCTAAACTAACTTCTGCTCGCCTTTGTTTCCAGTGAAATTGACACAGGAAGACCTTTTGAACGGTCACTTTCGAGCTTCTGGGCAGAAATATAGCCCCACTTCACTTTAAGACTGAAAAATTAGCAGAAACCGCCTTACGCACATGGTGATTTTGACCAACTTCGGCTAAATTTCCCGGAATTTGCGGGATATTTTCCACTCCCTGGGTCTCTAAACTAATTCCTGATGGCTTTGGTTTGCAGTGAAATTGACACAGCAAAACCTTTTTAAACACTCACTTTAGAGCTTCTGGGCCGAAATATTGACCCACTTCACTTTAAGACTGAAAGAGCAGCCGAGACCGCCTTACGGGCATGGTGATTTTAACCAACATCGGCTCGATTGCCAGGAAGTTGGGGGATATTTTCTACTCCCAGAAACTCTAAATTAACTCCTGATGGCCTTCGTTTGCCTTGAAATAGACAGAGCGAAACTTTTTAAACGCTCACTTTCAAGCTCTTGGGCAGCAATGTAGCCCCACTTCACTTGAAGACTGAAAGAGTAGCCGAGACCGCCTTACGCGCATCGTGATTTTTATCAACTTCGGCTCGATTTTCCGGAAATTGGGGGATATTTTCCACTGCCGGAATCTCTAAACTAAACCCTGATGTCTTTATTGTTTGCTGAAATGGACACAGGTTAAAGAAGCGCAAGCTAGGTGTCGAGCTTCTAGGCCGAAATATAGCCCCACTTCATTTTAAGACTAAATGAGTAGCCGAGACCGCCTTACGCCAATGGTGATTTTTGAGCATCTTTGGCTGGATTTGCGGGGACTAGGGGTATATTTTTCAGTCCCGGGGACTCTAAACTAATTCCTGATTGCCGTATTATTAAGTCAAAAGGACAGAGGTAAACGAAGCGGACGCTAGGTGTGGAGCTTCTAGGCCGAAATATAGCCCCACTTTAATTTAAAACGGTAAGAGTAGCATAAACTGTTACGCACATCGTGATTTTCAGCAACTTTGGTTGATTTTCCGGATTTAGGTTGATATTTTACAGTCCCGGGGACTCTAAACTAACTTCTGATGGCCTTAATTTTTACTAAAATGGACACAGATAACAGGAGCGCTCGCTCGGTGTCGAGCTTCTAGGCCGAAATATAGCCCCACTTCACTTTAAGACGGAAAGAGTAGCAAAGAACGCCTTCGGCGCATCGTGATTTTCACCAACTTGGGCTCGATTTCCCGCAACTTGGGGGATATTTTCCAGTCCCGGGATTTCTAAACTAACTCCTCATTGTCGTGGTTTGCAGTGAAGTGGACTAAGCAGAAATTTTTAAACGCTCACTTGTGAGTTTCTGGAACAAAATATAGCCCAACTTTACTTTAAGACTGATAGAGTAGCCGAGACCGGCTTACGCGCATGGTAATTTTGACTATCTTAAGCTCGATTTCCCGGAACTTGGGGGATATATTCCAGTCCCGGGGACTCTAAACTAACTCCTGATGGCCTGGGTTTGCAGTAAAATGGACACAGGAAAACTTTTTGAACGCTCTTGTGCGAGCTTCTGGGCCAAAATATAGCCACACTTCACTTTAAGACTGAAAGAGTAGCCGAGACCGTCTTATGCGAATCGTGATTTTGACAAACTGCGCCTCGATTTCCCGGAACTTGGGGGACATTTTCCAGACCCGATAACTTTAAACTAACTCCTGATTGCCTTGGTTTCCAGTAAAATGGAAACGGCAAAACTTTTTCAACGCTTACTTTAAAGTTTCTGGGCCAATACATAGCCCCACTTTACTTTAAGACTTAAAGAGTAGCCCAGACCTTCTTAAGCGCTTCGTGATTTTGACGAAGTTCGGCTCCATTTCCCGGAGCTGGGGGGATATTTTCCATTCCCCGGGACTCTAAACTAACTCCTCATTGCCTTGGTTGGCCGAGCAATGGACACAGGAAAACTTTTTGAACGGTCACTTTCGAGCTGCTGGGTGGAAATATAGCCCCACTTCACTTTAAAACTGAAAGAGTAGACGAGACCGTCCTACGCGCATCGTGATTTTGAGCCTCTATGGCTCGATTTCCCGGAACTTGGGGGATAGTTTCCAGCTTTGGGTGCGCTAAACTAACTCCTGATTGCCTTAGTTTTCAGTGAAATAGGCACAGATTAAATTAGCACACGCTTGGTGCCGAGCTTCTAGGTCCAAATATAGCCCCACTTCATTTTAAGACTGAAAAAATAGACGAAACGGCCTTACGCGCATCGTGATTTTGAGCAACTTTGGCTCAATTTGCCGGAACTTGTGGGATATTTTTCAGTCCCAGGGACTGTAAACTAACTCCCGATCGCCTTGGTTTGCATTGAAATGGACAGAGGAAAACATTTTAAACGCTCACCTTCAAGCTTCTGAGCCGAATATGGCTCACTTCACTTTAAGCCTGAAAGAGTAGCCGAGACCGTCTTACGCGCATCGTGATTTTGCCCATCTTCGGCTTGATATCCCAAGACTTGGGGGATATTTTCTAGTCCTGGGGACTATAAAATAAGTCCTGATGACCTTGTTTTGCAGTGAAATTGAAACAGCAAAAGTTTTTGAAAGCAGAGTTTCGAGCTTCTGGGCCGAAATATAGCCCCACTTCACTTGACGAGTGAAAGATGAGCCGAGTCAGCCTTACGCGCATCGTAATTTTGACCAACTTCGGCTGGATTGGCCGGAACTTAGGGAATATTTTCCAGTTCTGTGGACTCTAAACTAATTCCTGATGGCCTTGGTTTGCAATGAAATGGACACAGCAAAACTTTTTGAACGCTCATCTTCGAGCTTCTGCGCCAAAATATAGCCCCACTTCACTTGAAGACTGAAAGAATAGCCGAGACCGCCTTACAGACATCGTGATTTTGACCAAGTTCAGCTCGATTTCCCGGAACTTGGGGGATATTTTCCAGTCCGGGGGACTTTAAACTAACTCCTGATGGCCTTTCTTTGCAGTTAAATGCACAAAGCGTAACTTTTTAAACGGTCACTTTCGAGCTTCTGGGCCGAAATATAGCCCCACTTCACTTTAAGACTGAAACAATAGCCGAGATCGCGTTTCGCGCATCGTGATTTTGAGCAACTTCAGATCGATATCCCGGAACTTCGGGGATATTTTCCAGTCCCGGGGACTCTAAACTAACTCCTGATCCCCTTGCTTTGCATTGAAACTGACAGAGCAAAACGCTGTGTAGACTCACCTTCGAGCTTCTGGGCCGAAATATAGCCCCACTTCATTTTAAGAGTAAGAGTAGCCGAGTCTGTCTTACGCAAATCGTAATTTTGACTAACTTCGGCTCGATTTCCCGGAACCTGGGAGATATATTCCAGTCCCGGGAACACTAAACTAACTCCTGATGGCCTTGGTTTCCAGTGAAATGGAGCAGCAATTTTTTTGAACCATTACTTCGGAGCTTCTGGGCCGAAATAAAGCCCCACTTTATTTTAACACTAAAAGAGTAGCCGAGACGGCCTTACGCGCTTATTTATTTTGCCAAACTTTGTCTCGATTTTTCGGCACTTACGGGATATTTTCCAGTCCCTGGGACTCTAAACTAACTCTTGATGGCTTTGGTTCGAAGTGAAATTGACACAGGAAAACTTTTTGAACGCTCACGTTCCAGCTTCTAGGGCGAAATATAGCCCCACTTCACTTTACGCCATCGTGATTTTGACAAACTGCGGCTAAATTTCCCGGAATTTGGGGGATATTTTCCACTCCCTGGACCTGGGTCCATTTCAGCAAAAAAATGAAGACATCAGGGTTTAGTTTAAAGTTTCCGGCACTGGAAAATATCCCCCAATTTCCGGAAAATCGAGCCAAAGTTGCTCAAAATCACGATGCGCGTAAGGCAGTCTCGGCTACTCTTTCAGTCTTCAAGTGAAGTGTGGCTACATTGCTGCCCAAGAGCTTGAAAGTGAGCATTTAAAAAGTTTTGCTTTGTCTATTTCACTGCAAACGAAGGCCATCAGGAGTTAATTTAGAGTTTCCGGGAGTAGAAAATATCCCCCAACTTCCTGGCAATCGAGCCGATGTTGGTTAAAATCACCATGCCCGTAAGGCGGTCTCGGCTGCTCTTTCAGTCGTAAAGTGAAGTGGGGGAATATTTCGGCCCAGAAGCTCGAGAGTGACCGTTCAAAAGGTCTTCCTGTGTCAATTTCACTTGAAACAAAGGCGAGCAGAAGTTAGGTTAGAGTCCCAGGGACTGGAAAATATCCTGTAAGTGCGGGAAAATGGGGACAAAGGTTGTCAAATTGAAGATACGCGTAAGGCCGTCCCGGCTATTCGTTCAGTCTTAAAGTGAAGTGAGGCTCTACCTCGGCCCAGAAGGTCCAAAGTGAGCGTTCAAAAAAAATGCTGTGTCCATTTCACTCCAAACCAAGGCAATCGGGAGATAGTTTAGAGTCTCTAGAGACTTGAATATATCCCCTAAGTTCCGGGAAATCGAGGCAAAGTTTGTCAAACTCACGATGCGCGTAAGACGGACTCGGCTACTCTTTCTATCTTAAAGTAGAGTGGGGCTATATTTCGGCCCAGAAGCTCGAAGGTGAGCGTTCAAAATGTTTTCCTCTGTCCATTACGATACAAACCAAGGCGATCAGGGGTTAGTTTAGAGTCCTCGGGACTGGAAAATACCCTCCAAGTTCCTAGAAATCGATCCGAAGTTGTCAAAATCACGATGCGCGTAAGGCGGTCTCGGTTACTCTTTCAGTCTTAAAGTGAAGTGTGGCTATATTTCGGCAAAGAAGGTCGAAAGTGAGCGTTGAAAAAGTTATGCTGTGCCCAATTTACTGCAAAGTAAGGCAATCAGGTATTAGTTTAGAGTCCGCTGGATTTGAAAATATACCCCAAGTCCCGGGAAATCGAGCCTAAGCTGGTCAAAATCACGATGCGCGTAAGGCGGTCTCGGCTACTCTTAAAGTCTTAAAGTGAAGTGTGGCTATATTTGGGCCGAGAAGCTCGAAGGTGAGCGATCAAAATGTTTTCCTATGTCCATTTCAATGCGAACCAAGGCCATCAGGAGTTACTTTAGAGTCCGCGGGAATAAAAAATATTCCCCAAGTTCCGGGAAACCGAGCCGAAGTTGGTTAAAACCAGGATGCGCGTAAAGCGGTCTCGGCTACTCTTTTAGTCTTAAAGTAAAGTGGGGCTGTATCTCGTCCCAGAATCTCGAAAATTAGCGTTCAAAAAGCCTTGCTGTGTCCAGTTTACTGTAGACCAAGGACGTCGGGGGTCAGTTTAGAGTAACCGAGAATGGAAAATATCCCCCAAGTTCCGGGAAATTTAGCCGAAGTTGGTCAAAATCACGACGCGCGTACGCCGTCTCGGCTACTCTTTCAGTCTTAAAGTGAAGTGGGGCTATATTTCCGCCCAGAAGCTCGAAATTGACCGTCTAAAAAGTTACGCTTCGTGCATTTAACTGCAAAAGAAGGCCATCAGGAGGTATTTGAAAGTCCCCCGGACTGGAAAATATCCCCCAAGTTCCGGGAAATCGAGCTGAACTTTGTCAAAATCACGATGTCTGTAAGGCGGTCTCGGCTACTCTTTCAGTCTTCAAGTGAAGTTGGGCTATATTTTGGCGCAGAGGCTCGAAGATGAGCGTTCAAAAAGTTTTGCTGTGTCCATTTCATTGCAAACCAAGGCCATCAGGAATTAGTTTAGAGTCCACAGAACTGGAAAATATTCCCTAAGTTCCGGCCAATCGAGCCGAACTTGGTGAAAATCACGATGCGCGTAAGGCGGACTCTGCTCATCTTTCACTCCTCAAGTGAAGTGGGGCTATATTTCGGCCCAGAAGCTCGAAACTCTGCTTTCAAAAACTTTTGCTGTTTCAATTTCACTGCAAAACAAGGTCATCAGGACTTAGTTTATAGTCCCCGGGACTAGAAAATATCGCCCAAGTCCCGGGAAATCAAGCCGAAGATGGTCAAAATCACGATGCGCGTAAAGCGGTCTCGGCAACTCTTTAAGTCTTAAAGTGAAGTGGGGTTATATTTTGGCCCAGAAGGTCCAAAGTGAGTGTTCAAAAAGTTTGGCTGTGTCCATTTCACTGCAAGGCAAGGCAATCAGGAGTTAGTTTAGAGTCCCCGGGGCTGGAAAATATCCCCCAAGTTCCGGAAAATCAAGCCAAAGCTGGTCAAAATTACGATGCAGCTCGAAAGTGAGTGTTCAAAAAGTTTTCCTGTGTCCATTGCTCGGCCAACCAAGGCAATCAGGAGTTAGTTTAGAGTCCCCGGGACTGGAGAATATCCCCCAGTTCCGGGAAATGGAGCCGAACTTGGTCAAAATCACGATGCGCTTGAGACGGTCTCAGCTACTATTTAAGTCTTAAAGTGAAGTTGGGCTATGTGTTGGCCCAGAAGCTTTAAAGTGATCGTTGAAAAAGTTTCGCCGTTTCCATTTGACTGCAAACCAAGGCAATCAGGAGTTAGTTTAAAGTTCCCGGGTCTGGAAAATATCCCCCAAGTTCCGGGAAATCGAGGCGTAGTTTGTCAAAATCACGATTCGCATAAGGCGGTCTCGGCTACTCTTTCAGTCTTAAAGTGAAGTGTGGCTATATTTTGGCCCAGAAGCTCGCACAAGAGCGTTCAAAAAGTTTTCCTGTGTCCATTTCACTCCAAAGCAAGGCCATCAGGAGTTAGTTTAGGGTCCCCGGGACTGGAAAATATCCCCCAAGTTTCCGAATATCGAGCTTAATTTAGTGAAAATTACGATGGGCGTAAGGCGGCCTCGGCTACTCTTTCAATCTTAAAATGAAATGGGGCTAAACTTTTGGGCCCAGAAGCTGGAAAGTCAGCGTTCAAAAAGTTTTGCTGTTTCCATTTCACTCCAAACGAAGACAAGCAGGAGTTAGTTTAGAGTCCCCGGGACTGGAAAATATCCCCCAAGTTCCGGGAAATCAACCCGAAGTTTGTCAAAATCACCATGCGCGTAAGGCGGTCTCGGCTACCCTTTTAGTGTTAAAGTAAAGTGGGGCTATATTTTGGCCCAGAAGCTCGAAATTGAGCGTTCAAAAGGTTTTGCTGTTTCGATTTTACTGCAAACCAAGGCCATCAGGAACTAGTTTAGAGTCCTCAGAACTGGAGTATATCCCCTAAGTTCCGGCAAATCGAGCCGAAGTTGCTAAAAATCAGGATGCGCGTAAGTCCGTCTCGGCTACTCTTTCAGTCTTCAAGTGAAGTGGGGCTCTATTTCGGTCCAGAACCTCGAAAGTGTGCGTTCAAAAACTTGTGCTGTGTAAATTTCACTGCAAACCATGGCCATCAGGCGTTAGTTTAGAGTACGCGGAAGTAGAAAATATCCGCCCAGTTCCGAGAAATCCAGCCCAAGTTGGTCAAAATCACGATGCGCGCAAGGCGGTCCCCGCTACTCTTTCAGTCTTAAAGTGAAGTTGCGCTATATTTCGGCCCAGAGGCTCGAAAGTGCGCATTCGAAAAGTTTTGCTGTGTCCATTTCACTGCAAAGAAAGGCCATCAGGAGTTAGTTTAGAGCCCTTGGGACTAGAACATATTTCCCAAGTTCCGCCAGATCGAGCCGAAGTTGGTCCAAGTCACGATGCGCGTAAGGCGCTCTCGGTTAGTCTTTCAGTCTTAAAGTGAAGTAGGGCTATAGTTGGGCCAAGAAGCTCGAAAGTGCGCGTTCAAAAAGTTTTGCTCTGTCCCTTTCACTGGAAACCAAGGCCGTCAGGAGTTAGTTTAGAGTCCCCGGGAGTGGAAAATATTCCCCAAGTTCCAGGAAATCGCGCCAAAGTTGATCAAAATCACCATGCGCGTAACGGGCTCTCGGCTATTCTTTCAGTCTTAAATTTAAGTAGGGCTATATTTCGGCCCTGAAGCTCGAAGGTGAGCGTTCAGAATGTTTTGCTGTGTTCATTAAATTGGAAACCAAGGTCATCAGGAGTTAGTTTAGCGTCCCCGGGACTTTAAATTATTCGCCAACTTCCGGGAAATCGAGCAAAAGTGGCCCAAAATCACGATGCGCGTAAGGCGGTCTTGGCTACTCTTTCAGTCTTAAAATTAAGGGGGGCTATATTTCGACCTAGAAGCTAGAGACCGGGCGTGCGCTAATTTTACCTGTGTCCATTTCACTGACATCTTTGGCCATCAGGAGTTAGTTTAGAGTTCTTGGGACTGGAAAATATTTCCCAAATTCTGGCAGATCGAGCCAAAGTTGCTCAAAATCACGATTTGCGTAAGGCGGTCTCGGCTACTCTTTCAGTCTTAAAATGAAGTGGGGCTATATTTCGGCCGAGAAGCTCAACACCGAGCGTCCGCTCCTTTTGCCTGTGTACATATCACTCAAAACTAAGTTCATCAGGAGTTAGCATAGAGTCCTCGGGACTGGAAAATATTCCCCGAATTCCGGCAAATCGAGCCATAGATGCTCAAAATCACGATGCGCGTAAGGCGGTCTTGGCTACTCGTTTACTCCGAAAATGAAGTGTGGCCATATTTCGGTTCTACAAGCTCGACACCGAGCGTACTCTCCTTTTACCTGTGTCCATTTCACTAAGAACTAAGTCCATCACGAAATAGTTTAGAGTCCTCGAGCCTGGAAGCTATCCTCCAGGTTTCGGCAAATTGAGCCATAGTTTCTTAAAATTACGATAAGCGTACGGCAGTTTCGTTTACTCTTTCAGTCTTAAAATGAACTGGGGCTACATTTCGGCCTAGAAGCTCGACAGGGAGCGTGCGCTCCTGTTACCTGTGACCATTTTACTGAAAACTAAGGCCATCAAGAGTTAGCATAGAGTCCCCGTGACTGGAAAATATCCCCCAAGTTTTGGCAGATCGAGCCATAGTGGGTAAAAATTTCGATGCGCTTAACGCGGTTTCGTGTACACTTTCAGTCTTAAAATAAAGTTGGAATATATTTCGGCCTACAACCTGGAAACCTAGCGTGCGCCCCTTTTACCTGTGTCCATTTCACTAAAAACCAAGGCATTCAGGAGTTAGTTTAGAGCTTCCGGGACTGGAAAATATCCCCCAAGTCCCAGGAAATCAAGCCGAAGTTCAACAAAATTGCCATCCGTGTAAGGCGGTCCTGGCTACTCTTTCAGTCTTAAAGTGAAGTGGGGCTATATTTCGTCCCAGAAGATCGAAAGTGAACGTTCAAAAAGTTTGGCTGTGTCCATTTCACTGAAAACCAAGGCCTTCAGGAATTAGTTAAGAGTGCCCGGGACTGGGAATTATCTCCCAAGTTCCGGGAAATCGAGCCAAAGTAGCCCAAAATCACGATGCGCGTAAGGCGGTCTCGGCTACTCTTTCACTCTTAAAGTGAAGTGGAGGTTTATTTCGGCCCAGAAGCTCGAAAGTGAGCGTTCAAAAAGTTTTGCTGTGTCCATTTTACTGCAGAGCAAGGACGTCGGGGGTCAGTTTAGAGTCCCCGGGACTAGAAAATATCCCCCAAGTTCCGGGAAATTTAACCGAAGTTGGGCAAAACCACGACGCGCGTACGACGGTCTCGGCTACTCTTTCAGTCTTAAAGTGAAGTGGGGCAATATTTCGGCCCAGAAGCTCGAAACTGAGTGTTTAAAAAGTTTTCCTGCGTCCATTTCACTGCAAAACAAGGCCATCACAACTTAGTTTAGCGTCCAAGGGATTGGAAATATCCCCCAAGTTACGGGAAATCCACCCGAAGTTAGTCAAAATTACGATGCGCTTAAGGGGGTCTCGGCTACTCTTTCAGTCTTAAGGTAAAGTGGGCTTAGATTTAACTCCAGAAGCTCGAAAGTAAGGGTTCAAAAATTTTTGTCTCTATTTCACTTACATCTTAGACAATCAGGAGTGAGTTTGGGACTGGAAAATATCTCCCAAGTTTCGCCAGATCGCGCCGAAGATCCTCAAAATCACAATGCGCGTAACGCGCTCCCGCCTACTCTTTAAGTCTTAAAAAGAAGTAGGGCTATATTTCGGCCAGCAAGCTCGAAAGTGCGCATTCAAAAAGTGTTTCTGTGTCCATTTCACTGGAAACCAAGACAATCAGGAGTTATTTTAGAGTCCCCGGGACTGGCAAATATCCCCCTATTTCCGGGAAATCGAGCCGAAGTATCCCAAAATCACGATGCGCGTAAGGCGGTCTCGGCTACTCTTTCAGTCCTAAAGTTAAGTGGGGCTATATTTCGACCCATAAGCTCGAAAGTGAGCGTTCAAAAAGTTTTGCTGTCTCCATTTAACTGCAACTAAGGCCATGGGAAGTTAGTTTAGCTTCTCCAGGAATTGAAAATATTCGCCAACTTCCGGGAAATGGAGCCGAAGTTGGTCAAAATTACCATGCGCGTAATCCGGTCTCGGCTACTCTTTCAGTCTTAAAGTGAAGTAGGGCTCTATTTCGGCCGAGAAGCTCGAAAGTGAGCGTTCAAAAAAATGTGCTGTATCCATTTCGCTGCAAACCAACGCCATCAGCAGTAAGTTTAGAGTCCCCTGCACTGGAATATATCCCCGAAGTTCCGGGAAATTGAACGGAAGTTGGTCAAAATCACGATGCGCGTAAGACGGTCTCGGCTACTCTTTCAGTCTTAAAGTAAAGTGGGGCTATATTTCGGCCCAGAAGCTCGAAAGTGACCCTTTCAAAAGTTACACTTTGTGCATTTAACTGCAAACCAAGGCCATCATGAGTTAGTTTAAAGTCCCCCGGACTGGAAAATAACCCCCAAGTTCCGGGAAATCAAGCTGAACTAGGTCAAAATCACGATGCTCGTAAGGCGGTCTCGGCTACTATTTCAGTCTTAAAGTGAATTACCGTTGTATTGCGGCCCAGAAGCTCGAAACTGAGCGTTCAAAAAGTTTTCCTGCGTCCATTTCACTGCAAACCAAGGCCAGGAGGAGTTAGTTTACAGTCCCCGGGACTTGAAAATATCGCCAAAATTCTAAAAAATCGAGCGGAAGTTGCTCAAGATCACGATGCGCGTAAGACGGTCTCGCCTACTCTTTCAGTCTTAAAGTGAACTGGGGCTATATTTCGGCCGAGAAGCTAGAAAGTGAAAGTTCAAAAACTTTTGCTGTGTTCATTTCACTGCAAAACCAGGCCATCCGGAGTGAGTTTAGACTCCTCGGGACTGGAAAACATCGCCCAAGTTCGGGGAAATCGAGCCGAATTTTGTCAAAATCACGATGCGCGTAAAGCAGTCTCGGCTACTCTTTTAGTCTTAAAGTGACGTGGCTGTATATTTCGGCCCAGAAGCTCGAAAGTGAGCGTTCAAAAAGTTATGCTGTTCCCATTTCACTGCAAAGCAAGGCCCTCAGGAAGTAGTTTACAGTCCCCGGAACTGGAAAATATCCCCCAAGTTCCGCGAAATTGAGACGAAGCTGGTGAAAATAACGATTCGCGTAAGGCGGTCTCGGCTACTCTTTCAGTCTTAAAGTGAAGTAGGGCTATATTTCGGCCCAGAAGCTCGAAAGTGAGCGTTCGAAAAGTTTTCCTCTCTCAATTTCACTGAAAACCAAGGCCATCATGAGTTAGTTTAGAGTCCCCGGGACTGGAAAATATCTTTTAAGTTCTGGCAACTCAAGCCGAAGTTGGTCAAAATCACGATGCGCCTAAAGCGGCCTCGGCTACTCTTTCAGTCTTAAAGTGAAGTGGGGTTCTATTTCGGCCCAGAAGATCCCAAGTGAGCGCTGCAAAAAATTTGCCGTGTCCATCTCACTGCAAACCAAGGCCATCAGGAGTTAGTTTAGAGTCCCCGGGACTGCAATATATTTCCCAAGTTCCGGAAAATCGAGAAGACGTTGGTCAAAATCACGATGCGTGCAAGACGGTCCTGGCTAGTCTTTCAGTCTTAAAGTGAAGTGGGGCTATATTTCGGCCCAGAAGCTCAAAAGTGAGCTTCAAAAAGTTTTCCTGTATCCATTTCAATGGAAACGAAGGCCATCAGGGGTTACTTAAGAGTCTTCGGGACTGGAAAATATCCCCCAAGTTCAGGGAAATTTAGCCGAAGTTGGTCAAAATCACGGTGCGCGTTAGGCGGTCTCGCTTACTGTTTCAGTCTTAAAGTGAAGTGAGGCTTTATTCCTGCCCAGGAGCTTGAAAGTGAGCGTTCAAAAAGTTTCCCTGTGTTTATTTCACTGTAAACCAAAGCCATAGGCAGCTAGTTTAGAGTCCCCGGGACTGGAAAATATTTCCCAACTTCCGGGAAATCGAGCCGAAGTTGGTCAAAATCACGATTTGCGTAAGGTAGTCTCGGCTACTCTTTCAGTCTTAAAGTGAAGTGGGGCTATATTTCAGCCCAGAAGCTCAAAAGTGAGCTTCAAAAAGTTTTCCTGTATCCATTTCAATGCAAACGAAGGCCATCAGGGGTTACTTAAGATTCTTCGGGACAAGAAAATATCCCCCAAGTTCAGGGAAATTTAGCCGAAGTTGGTCAAAATCACGGTGCGCGTTAGGCGGTCTCGCTTACTGTTTCAGTCTTAAAGTGAAGTGAGGCTTTATTCCTGCCCAGGAGCTTGAAAGTGAGCGTTCAAAAAGTTTCCCTGTGTTTATTTCACTGCAAACCAAAGCCATCAGCAGCTAGTTTAGAGTCCCCGGGACTGGAAAATATTTCCCAACTTCCGGGAAATCGAGCCAAAGTTGGTCAAAATCACGATTTGCGTAAGGTAGTCTCGCCTACTCTTTCAGTATTAAAGTGAAGTGGAGCTATATTTCGGGCCAGAAGCCCGAAAGTGAGCGTTCAAAAAGTTTTGCTGTGTTCATTTCACTGCAAACCAAGGCCATCAGGAGTTAGTTTAGCGTCCCCGGGACAAGAAAATATGCCCCAAGGTCCGGGAAATTGAGCCGAGGTTGGTCAAAATCACGATGCCCCTAAAGTGGTCTCGGCTACTCTTTCTGTCTTAAAGTGAAGTGGGGCTATATTTCGGGCAAGAAGCCCGAAAGTGAGCGTTCAAAAAGTTTTGCTGTGTCGATTTTACGGCAAACCAAGGCCATCAGGGGTTAGTTTAGGGTGCCCGGGACTGAAAAATATTGCCCAAGTTCCAGGGAATCGAACCGAAGTTGATCAAAATCACGATGCGCGAAATGCGGTATCGGCTACTGTTTCAGTCCTAAAGTGAAGTGGGGTTATATTTCGGCCCAGAAGCCCGAAAGTGAGCGTTCAAAAAGTTTTCCTGTGTTCTTTGACTGAAAAACAAGGCAATCACGACTTAGTTGAGCGTCCCTGGGACTGGAAAATATTCCCCAAGTTCCGGTGAATCAAGCTGAAGTTGCTCAAAATCACGATGCTCCCAAAGCTGTCTCGGCTACCCTTTCAGTCTTAAAGTGAAGAGGGGCTATATTTCTGTCCACAAGCTCGAAAGTGAGCGTTCAAAAAGTTTTGCTGTGTCCATTTCACTGCAAACCAAAGCGATCAAAAGTTAGTTTAGAGTCCCCGGGACTGGAAAATATTTCCCAAGTTCCGGGAAAGTGAGCCGAAGCTGATCAAAATCACGATGCGCGAAATGCGGTCTCGGCTACTGTTTCAGTCTTATAGTAAAGTGTGGCTATATTTCGGCCCACAGGCTTGAAAGTGAGCGTTGAAAAAATTTTGCTCTGTCCATTTCACTGCAAACCAAGGCCATCAGGAGTTAGTTTAGAGTTCCTGGGACTGGAAAATATCCCCCAAGTTCCGCAATATCGACCCGAAGTTTGTCAAACTTACGATGCGAGCAAGGCGGTCTCCGCTACTCTTTCAGTCTTAAGTCAAGTGGGGCTATATTTCGGCCCAGAATCTCGAAAGTGTGCGTTCAAAAAAATGTGCTGTGTCCATTTCAATGCAAACCAAGGCCATCAGGAGTTAGTTTAGAGTCCCCGGGACTGGAAAATATCCCCCAAGTCCCGGGAATTGGAGCCGAAGTTGATCAAATTCATGATGCGCGTAACGTGGTCTCGGCTACTGTTTCAGTCTTAAAGTCAAGTGTGCCTATATTTCGGCCCACAAGCTAGAAAGTGAGCGTTCGAAAACTTTTGCTGTGTCCATTTCACTTCAAAACAAGGCCACGAGGACTAAGTTTAGCGTCCAAGGGACTGGAAAATATACCCCAATTTCCGGTAAATCCATTCGAAGTTCGTCAAAATTACGATATACGTAAGTCGGTTTCGGGTACTCTCTCAGTCTTAAAGTAAAGTCGGGCTATATTTCTGCCCAGAAGCTCCAAAGTTGTGCTCTGTCCATTTCACTGAAGACTAAGGCCATCAGGAGTTACTTTAGAGTCCCTTTGACTGGAATATATCCGCCAAGTTTCGGGACTTGGACGCGAAATTGGTCAAAGTCACGATTCGCTCAAGACGGTCTCGCTACCCTTTTAGTCTTCAAGTAAACTTGGGCTCTATTTCGGCCCAAACGCTTAAAAGTGAGGGTTCAAAAACTTTCGCTGTGTCCATTTCACTACAAACCAAGACAAGCAGGAGTTAGTTTAGAGTCCCCGGGACTGGAAAATATCCCCCAAGTTCCGGGAAATCAACCCGGAGTTTGTCAAAATCACGATGCCCGTAAGGCGGTCTCGGCTACCCTTTTAGTGTTAAAGTAAAGTGGGGCTATATTTTGTCCCAGAAGCTCGAAATTGAGCTTTAAAAAAGTTTTGCTGTGTCCATTTTACTGCAAACCAAGGCCATCAGGGATTAGTTTAGAGTCCTCAGAACTGGAATATATCCCCTAAGTTCCGGCAAATCGAGCCGAAGTTGCTAAAAATCAGGATGCGCGTAAGTCCGTCTCGGCTACTCTTTCAGTCTTCAAGTGAAGTGGGGCTCTATTTCGGTCCAGAACCTCGAAAGTGTGCGTTCAAAAACTTGTGCTGTGCAAATTTCACTGCAAACCATGGCCATCAGGAGTTACTTTAGAGTACACGGAAGTAGAAAATATCCGCCCAGTTCCGGGAAATCGAGCCCAAGTTGGTCAAAATCACGATGCGCGCAAGGCGGTCCCCGCTACTCTTTCAGTCTTAAAGTGAAGTTGCGCTATATTTCGGCCCAGAGGCTCGAAAGTGCGCATTCGAAAAGTTTTGCTGTGTCCATTTCACTGCAAAGCAAGGCCATCAGGAGTTAGCTTAGAGCCCTTGGGACTAGAAAATATTTCCCAAGTTCCGCCAGATCGAATCGAAGTTGGTCCAAGTCACGATGCGCGTAAGGCGCTCTCGGTTAGTCTTTCAGTCTTAAAGTGAAGTAGGGCTATATTTCGGCCCTGAAGCTCGAAGGTGAGCGTTCAGAATGTTTTGCTGTGTTCATTCAATTGGAAACAAAGGTCATCGGCAGTTAGTTTAGCGTCCCCGGGACTTTAAATTATTCGCCAACTTCCGGGAAATCGAGCAAAAGTGGCCCAAAATCACCATGCGCGTAAGGCGGTCTCGCCTACTCTTTCAGTCTTAAAATTTAGGGGGGCTATATTTCGACCTAGAAGCTCGAGACCGGGCGTGCGCTAATTTTACCTGTGTCCATTTCACTGACATCTTAGGCGATCAGGTGTAAGTTTGGAGTCCTTGGGTTTGGAAAATATTTCCCAAATTCTGGCAGATCGAGCCAAAGTTGCTCAAAATCACGATGCGCCTAAGCCGGTCTCGGCTACTCTTGCAGTTTTAAAGTGAAGTTGGGCTATATTTCTCCCCAGAATTTCGAAAGTATGCGTTCAAAAAAATTGGCTGTGTCCATTTCACTGCAAACCAAGGCCATCAGGAATTACTTTAGAGTCCTTGGGACTGGAATATATCCCCGAAGGTTCGGAAAATCTAGCCGAAGTTGGTCAAAACCACCATGCGCGTAAGACGGTCTCGGCTACTCTTTCAGTCTTAAAGTGAAGTGGGGCTATATTTCGGCTCAGAGACTCGAAGGGGAGCGTTCAAAAAGTTTTGCTCTCTCTATTTCAATGCAAACCAAGGCAATCAGGAATTACTTTAGAGTCCCCGGTACCGGAAAATATCCCCCATTTCCCGGGAAATCGAGCCAAAGTTGGTCACAAACACGATCAGCGTAAGGCGGTCTCGGCTACTCTTTCATTCTTAAAGTGAACTGGGGCAATATTTCCGCCCAGAAGCTTGAAAAATATTGTTCAGAAAGTTTTGCTGTGTCCATTTCACTCCAAAGCAAGGTCATCAGGAGTTACTTTAGAGTCCGCGGGACTGTAAAATATCGCCCAATTTCCGGGAAATCGAGCCGAAGTTGGTCAAAATTACGATGCGCATAACCCGGTCTCGGCTACTCTTTCAATCTTAAAGTAAAGTGGAGCTATATTTCGGCCCAGAGGCTCGAAAGTGAGCGTTCAAAAAGTTTTGCTGTGTCCATTTTACTGCAGAGCAAGGACGTCGGGGGCCAGTTTAGAGTCCCCGGGAATGGAAAATATCCCCCAAGTTCTGGGAAATTTAGCCAAAGTTGGTCAAAATCACGACGCGCGTACAGCGGTCTCGGCTACTCTTTCAGTCTTAAAGTGAAGTTGGGCAATATTTCGGCCCAGAAGCTCGAAACTGAGTGATTCAAAAGTTTTGCTGTCTCCATTTCGCTGCAAACCAAGGCCATCAGGAGTTAATTTAGAGACCCAGGGAGTGGAAAATATTCCCCAAATTCCGGGAAATTTAGCCGAAGTTTGTCAAAATCAGCAGGGCGTAAGGCGGTCTTGGCTAATCTTTCAGTCTTAAAGTGAAGTGGAGCTATATTTCGCCCCAGAAGCTCGAAAGTGAGCGTTCAAAAAGTTTTCCTGTGTCAATTTCACTTCGAACCAAAGCCATCAAGAGTTAGTTTAGAGTCCCAGGGACTGGAAAATATCCCGTAAGTGCCGAAAAATCGAGACAAAGTTTGGCAAAATAAATAAGCGCGTAAGGCCGTCTCGGCTACTCTTTTAGTGTTAAAATAAAGTGGGGCTTTATTTCGGCCCAGAAGCTCCGAAGTAAGGGTTCAAAAAAATTGCTGCTCCATTTCACTGGAAACCAAGGCCATCAGGAGTTAGTTTAGTGTTCCCGGGACTGGAATATATCTCCCAGGTTCCGGGAAATCGAGCCGAAGTTAGTCAAAATTACGATTTGCGTAAGACAGACTCGGCTACTCTTACTCTTAAAATGAAGTGGGGCTATATTTCGGCCCAGAAGCTCGAAGGTGAGTCTACACAGCGTTTTGCTCTGTCAGTTTCAATGCAAAGCAAGGGGATCAGGAGTTAGTTTAGAGTCCCCGGGACTGGAAAATATCCCCGAAGTTCCGGGATATCGATCTGAAGTTGCTCAAAATCACGATGCGCGAAACGCGATCTCGGCTATTGTTTCAGTCTTAAAGTGAAGTGGGGCTATATTTCGGCCCAGAAGCTCGAAAGTGACCGCTTAAAAAGTTCCGCTTTGTGCATTTAACTGCAAAGAAAGGCCATCAGGAGTTAGTTTAAAGTCCCCCGGACTGGAAAATATCCCCCAAGTTCCGGGAAATCGAGCTGAAGTTGGTCAAAATCACGATGCCTGTAAGGCGGTCTCCGCTACTCTTTCAGTCTTAAAGTGAAGTGGGGCTATATTTCGGCCCAGAAGCTGCAAAGTGATCGCTAAAACAGTTCTGCTCTGTGCATTTCACTGCAAACCAAGGCCGTCAGGAGTTATTTTAGAGTCTCCCGGACTGGAAAATATCCCCCAAGTTCCGGGAAATCGAGCTGAACTTGGTCAAAATCACGATGCGCGTAAGGCGGTCTCGGCTACTATTTCAGGGTTAAAGTGAAGTGGGCTTCTATTTAAGCCCACAAGCTGGAAGGTGAGTGTTAAAAAAGTTCTGCTCTGTCCATTTTTCCGAAAATCAAGGCCATAAGGAGTTAATTTAGAGCACGCGGGACTCGAATATATCCGCCAAGCTCCGGGAAATCGAGCCGAAGTTGGTCAAAAGCACGATTCGCGCAAGACGGTTTCGGGTACTCTTTCAGTCTTAAAGTAAAGTGGGCTATATTTCGGGCCAGAAGCTCAAAAGTGAGCGTTCAAAAAGGTTGGCTGTGTCCATTTCAATGCAAACCAAGACGATCAGGAGTTAGTTTAGAGTCTCCGGGACTGGAAAATATTCCCCAAATTCCGGGAAATCGAGCCGAAATTGGTCAAAATCACATTGCGCGCAAGGCGGTCTCAGCTATTCTTCCAGTCTTAAAGTGAAGTTGGGCTATATTTTAGGCCAGAAGCTCGAAGATTAGCGTTCAAAAAGGTTTTGCTGTGTCCATTTCACTGCTAACCAAGGCCATCAAGAATAAGTTTAGAGTCCACAGAACTGGAAAATATTCCCTAATTTCCGGCAAGTCGAGCCGAAGTTGGTCAAAATCACGATGCGCGTAAGGCGGACTCGGCTCATCTTTCACTCTTCAAGTGAAGTGGGGCTATATTTCGGCCTAGAAGCTCGAAACTTTGCTTTCAAAAAGTTTGGCTGTTTCAATTTCACTGCAAAACAAGGCCATCCGGACTTAGTTTAGAATCCCCGGGACTAGAAAATATCCCCCAAGTCCCGCGAAATCAAGCCGAAGATGGTCAAAATCACGATGCACTTAAGGCGGTCTCGGCTACTCTTTTAGGTCTTAAAGTGAAGTGGGGCTATGTTTCGGCCCAGAAGCTCGAAAGGAAGCGTTCAAAAAGTTTTCCTGTGTCCATTTCACTGCAAACCCAGGCCATCAGGAGTTAGTTTAGAGTCCCCGGGACTGGAATATATCCCCCAAGTTCCGGGAAATCGAGCCAAATTTTGGTCAAAATCACCATGCGCGTAAGCCGGTCTCGGCTACTCTATCAGTCTTAAAGTCAAGTTGGGCTATATTTTGTTCCAGAAACTCACAAGTGAGCGTTTAAAAGGTTCTGCTAAGTCCACTTCACTGCAAAGCACGACAATGAGGAGTTAGTTTACAAATCCCAGGAATAGAAAATATCCTCGAAGTTGCGGGAAATCGAGCCCAAGTTGGTGAAATCACGATGCGCCGAAGGCGTTCTTTGCTACTCTTTCCGTCTTAAAGTGAAGTGGGGCTATATTTCGGCCTAGAAGCTCGACACCGAGCGAGCGCTCCTTTTATCTGTGTCCATTTTAGTAAAAATTAAGGCCATCAGAAGTTAGTTTAGAGTCCCCGGGACTGTAAAATATCAACCAAAATCCGGCAAATCAACCAAAGTTGCTGAAAATCACGATGTGCGTAAGAGTTTATGCTACTCTTACCGTTTTAAATTAAAGTGGGGCTATATTTCGGCCTAGAAGCTCCACACCTAGCGTCCGCTTCGTTTACCTCTGTCCTTTTCACTTAATAATACGGCAATCAGGAGTTAGTTTAGAGTCCCCGGGACTGAAAAATATCCCCCTAGTCCCCGCAAATCCAGCCAAAGATGCTCAAAACTCATCATTCGCGTAAGGCGGTGTCGGCTACTCATTTAGTCTTAAAATGAAGTTGGGCTATATTTCCGCCTAGAAGCTCGACACCTAGCTTGCGCTTCTTTAACCTGTGCCCATTTCAGCAAAAAATAAAGACATCAGGGTTTAGTTTAGAGATTCCGGCACTGGAAAATATCCCCCAATTTCCGGAAAATCGAGCCGAAGTTGATCAAAATCACGATGCGCGTAAGGCGGTCTCGGCTACTCTTTCAGTCTTGAAGTGAAGTGGGGCTACATTGCTGCCCAAGAGCTTGAAAGTGAGCGTTTAAAAAGTTTTGCTCTGTCTATTTCACTGCAAACGAAGCCCATCAGGAGTTAATTTAGAGTTTCCGGGAGTAGAAAATATTCCCCAACTTCCTGGCAATCGAGCCGAGGTTGGTTAAAATCACCATGCCCGTGAGGTGGTCTCGGCTACTCTTTCAGTCTTAAAGTGAAGTGGGGCAATATTGCGGCCCAGAAGCTCTAAAGTGAGTGTTTAAAAACGTTTCGCTCTGTCAATTTCACTGCAAACCAAAGCCATCAGGAATTAGTTTAGAGACCCAGGGAGTGGAAAATATCCCCCAAATTCCGGGAAATTTAGCCGAAGTTGGTGGAAATCACCATATGCGTAAGGCGGTGTCGGCTAATCTTTCAGTCTTAAAGTGAAGTGGGGCTATATTTCTGCCCAGAAGCTCGAAAGTGACCGTTCAAAATGTCTTCCTGTGTCAATTTCACTGCAAACAAAGCCGAGCAGAAGTTAGTTTAGAGTCCTCGGGATTGGAAAATAGCCCCCAAGTTCCTAGAAATCGATCCGAAGTTGCTCAAAATCACGATGCGCGTAAGGCGGTCTCGGCTACTCTTGCAGTCTTAAAGTGAAGTGTGGCTATATTTCGGCAAAGAAGGTCGAAAGTGAGCGTTGAAAAAGTTATGCTGTGCCCAATTCACTGCAAAGCAAGGCAATCAGGTGTTAGTTTAGAGTCCGCCGGATTTGAAAATATCCCCCAAGTTCCGCGAAATCGAGCCTAGGCTGGTCAAAATCAAGATGCGCGTAAGGCGGTCTCGGCTACTCTTAAAGTCTTAAAGTGAAGTGGAGCTATATTTGGACCCAGAAGCTTGAAGGTGAGCGTTCAAACTGTTTTCCTATGTCCATTTCAATGCAAATAAAGGCCATCAGGAGTTAGTTTAGAGTCCCCGGGACTAAAAAATATTCCCCAAGTTCCGGGAAATCGAGCCGAAGTTGTTTAAAATCACGTGCCGGTAAGGCGGGCTCGGCTACTCTTTTAGCCTTAAAGTAAAGTGGGGCTATATCTCGTCCCAGAAGCTCGAAAATGAGCGTTCAAAAAGCATTGCTGTGTCCAGTTAACTGCAGACCAAGGACGTCGGGGGTCAGATTACAGTCCCCGGAAATGGAAAATATCCCCCAAGTTCCGGGATATTTAGCCGAAGTTGGTCAAAATCACGACGCGCGTACGCGCTCTCGGCTACTCTTTCAGTCTTAAAGTGAAGTGGGGCTATATTTCGTCCCAGAAGCTCGAAAGTGAGCGTTCAGAAAGTTTTCCCTTGTCAAGTTCACCTGAAACCAAGGTGATCAGGAGTTAGTTTAGGATCCCCAGGACTGGAAAATATCCCCCAAGTTCCGGGATATCGATCCGAAGTTGGTCAAAATCACGATTCGCGAAACGCGGGTCGGCTATTGTTGCAGTCTTAAAGTGAAGTGGGGCTATATTTCAGCCCAGAAGCTCGAAAGTGACCGTTTAAAAAGTTACGCTTCGTGCATTTAACTGCAAAAAAAGGCCATCAGGAGTTACTTTAAAGTCCCCCGGACTGGAAAATGTCCCCCAAGTTCCGGGAAATCGAGCTGAACTTGGTCAAAATCACGATGTCTGTAAGGCGGTCTCGGCTATTCTTTTAGTTTTCAAGTGAAGTGGGGCTATATTTTGGCGCAGAAGCTCCAAGATGAGCGTTCAAAAAGTTTAGCTGTGTCCATTTCATTGCAAACCAAGGCCACCAGGAATTAGTTTAGAGTCTACAGAACTGGAAAATGGTCTCTAAGTTCCGGCCAATCGAGCCGAAGGTTGTGAAAATCACGATGCGCGTAAGGCGGACTCGGCTTATCTTTCACTCCTCAAGTGAGGTGGGGCTATATTTCGGCCCAGAAGCTCGAAACTCTGCTTTCAAAAACTTTTGCTGTTTCAATTTCCCTGCAAATCAAGGTCATCAGGACTTAGTTTATAGTCCCCAGGACTAGAAAATATCCCCCCAAGTCCCGGGAAATCAAGCCGAAGATGGTCAAAATCACGATGCGCGTAAAGCGGTCTCGGCAACTCTTTAAGGCTTAAAGTGAAGTGGGGTTATATTTCGGCCCAGAAGGTCCAAAGTGAGCGTTCAAAAAGTTTTGCTGTGTCCATTTCACTGAAACCAAGGCGATCGGGAGTTAGTTTACAGTCCCTGGGACTGAAAAGTATCCCACAAGTTCCGGCAAATATCGCCAAAGTTGTTTAAAATCACGATGCGCGTAAGGCCGTTTCCTCTATTTTTTCAGTCTTAAAATGAAGTGGGGCTATATTTCGACATAGAAGCTCGGCACCGAGCGTGCGCTAATTTAATCTGTGTCGATTTCACTGAAAACAAAGGCAATCAGGAGTTAGTTTAGAGCTCCCAAAGCTGGAAACTATCCCCCAAGTTCCGGGAAATCGAGCCATAGAGGCTCAAAATCACGATGCGCGTAACCCGGTCTCGTCTACCTTTTCAGCCTTAAAATGAAATGGGCTATATTTCGGCCCAAAGGCTCGGAAGTGAGCGTTCAAAAAGTTTTCCTGTGTCCATTTCACTGCAAACCAAGGCCAAGAGGAAATACGTTAGAGTCTCCGGGACTGTAAAATATCCCCCAAGTTGCGGGAAATCAAGCGGAAGTTGGTCAAAATCACGTTCCGCGCAAGGCGGTCTAGGCTACTCTTTCAGTTTTAAAGTGAAGTGGGGCTATATTTCGACCCAGCAGCTCGAAAGTGAACGTTCAAAAAGTTTTCCTGTGTCCATTGCTCGGCCAACCAAGGCAATCAGGAGTTATTTTAGAGTCCCCGGGACTGGAAAATATCCCCCCAGTTCCGGGAAATGGAGCTGAACTTGGTCAAAATCACGATGCGCTTAAGACGGTGTCGGCTACTCTTTAAGTCTTAAAGTGAAGTGGGGCTATGTGTTGGCCCAGAAGCTTTAAAGTGAACGTTGAAAAAGTTTTTTCGTTTCCATTTTACTGCAAACCAAGGCAATCAGGAGTTAGTTTAAAGTTCCTGGGTCTGGAAAATATCCCCCAAGTTCCGGGAAATCGAGGCGTAGTTTGTCAAAATCACGATTCGCATAAGGCGGTCTCGGCTACTTTTTCAGTCTTCAAGTGAAGTGTGGCTATATTTTGGCCCGGAAGCTCGCACAAGAACGTTAAAAAAGTTTTCAGTGTCCATTTCACTGCAAAGCAAGGACATCAGGAGTTAGTTTAGAGTCCCCGGGACTGGAAAATATCCCCCAAGTTTCCGAAAATCGAGCTTAAGTTAGTCAAAATTGCGATGCACGTAAGGCGGCCTCCGCTACTCTTTCAATCTTAAAATGAAGTGGGGCTAAACTTTTGGGCCCAGAAGCTGGAAAGTCAGCGTTCAAAAAGTTTTGCTGTTTCCATTTCACTCCAAACCAAGACAAGCAGGAGTTAGTTTAGAGTCCCCGGGACTGGAAAATATCCCCCAAGTTCCGGGAAATCAACCCGAAGTTTGTCAAAATCACCATGCGCGTAAACCGGTCTCGGCTACCCTTTTAGTGTTAAAGTAAAGTGGGGCTACTCTTTCAGTCTTAAAAAGAAGTAGGCCTATATTTCGGCCAGCAAGCTCGAAAGTGCGCGTTCAAAAAGTGTTCCTGCGTCCATTTCACTGGAAACCAAGGCCATCAGGAGTTAGTTTAGAGTCCCCGGGACTGGAAAATATCCCCCTATTTGCGGGAAATCGAGCCGAAATATCCCAAAATCACGATGCGCGTAAGGCGGTCTCGGCTACTCTTTCAGTCTTAAAGTTAAGTGGGGCTATATTTCGAGCCATAAGCTCGAAGGTGAGCGTTCAAAAAGTTTTGCTGTGTCCATTTAACTGCAAACTAACGCCATCGGAAGTTAGTTTAGCTTCCCCGGGAATTGAAAATATCGCCAAAATTGTAGAAAATTGAGCGGAAGTTGCTCAAAATAACGATGCGCGTAAGGTGGTCTCGCCTACTCTTTCAGTCTTAAAGTGAAGTGGGGCTATATTTCATCCCAGAAGCTCAAAAATAACCGTTCAAAAAGTTTTGCTGTGTTCATTTCACTGCAAACCAAGGCCATCAGGAGTTAGTTTAGACTCCTCGGTACTGGAAAATATCGCCCAAGTTCGGGGAAATTGAGCCGAATTTTGTCAAAATCACGATGCGCGTAAGGCGGTCTCGGCTACTCTTTCATTCTTAAAGTGAACTGGGGGTATATTTCGGCGTAGAAGCTCGAAAGTGAAAGTTCAAAAAGATTTTCTTGTCCATTTCACCGCAAACCAAGCCACATCAGGAGACAGTTTACAGTCTCCGGGACATCAAAATATCCCCCAAGTCCCGGGAAATCGAGCCGAAGTTTGTCAAAATCACGATGCGCGTAAAGCAGTCTCGGCTACTCTTTTAGTCTTAAAGTGACGTGGCTGTATATTTCGGCCCAGAAGCTCGAAAGTGAGGGTTCAAAAAGTTATGCTGTGCCCATTTCACTGCAAAGCAAGGCCCTCAGGAATTTGTTTACAGTCCCCGGAACTGAAAAATAACTCCCAAGTTCCGCGAAATCGAGACGAAGTTGGTCAAAATAACGATTCGCGTAAGGTGGTCTCGGCTACTCTTTCAGTTCTAAAGTGAAGTAGGGCTATATTTGGGTCCAGAAGCTTGAAAGTGAGCGTTGAAAAAGTTTTCCTCTCTCAATTTCACTGAAAACCAAGGCCATCATGAGTTAGTTTAGAGTCCCCGGTACCGGAAAATATTCCCCATTTCCCGGGAAATCGAGCCAAAGTTGGTCAAAATCCCGATGCGCGTAAGGCGGTCTCGGCTATTCTTTCATTCTTAAAGTGAAGTGGGGCTATATTTCGGGCCAGAAGCCCGAAAGTGAGCGTTCAAAAGGGTTTGCTGTGTTCATTTCACTGCAAACCAAGGCCATCAGGGGTTAGTTTAGAGTCCCCGGGGCTGAAAAATATTGCCCAAGTTCCGGGGAATCGAACCGAAGTTGATCAAAATCACGATGCGCGTAACGCGGTCTCGCCTACTGTTTCAGTCTTAAAGTGAAGTGGGGCTATATTTCGGCCTAGAAGCCCGAAAGTGAGCGTTCAAAAAGTTTTCTTGTGTTCTTTGACATAAAAACAAGGCCATAACGAGTTAGTTTAGCGTCCGTGGGACTGGAAAATATTCCCCAAATTCCGGTAAATCGAGCTGAAGTTAGTCAAAATCACGATGCTCCCAAAGCGGTCTCGGCTACCCTTTCAGTCTTAAAGTGAAGTGGGGCTATATTTCTGTCCAGAAGCGCGAAAGTGAGCGTTCAAAAAGTTTTGCTGTGTGCATTTCACTGCAAACCAAAGCTATCAAAAGTTAGTGTAGGGTCGCCGGGACTGGAAAATATTCCCCAAGTTCCGGGAAAGCGAGCGGAAGTTGATCAAAATCACGATGCGCGAAATGGGGTCTCGGCTACTGTTTCAGTCTTAAAGTAAAGTGTGGCTAGATTTCGTCGCACAGGCTCGAAAGTGAGCGTTCAAAAAGTTTTCCTGTGTCCATTTCACTGCAAAACAAGGCCATCAGGACTTAGGTTTGCGTCCAAGGGACCGGAAAATGTTCCCCAAGTTCCGGGAGATCCAGCCGAAGTTTGTCAAAATTACAATGCGCGTAAGGTGGTCTCGGTTACTGTTTAAGTCTTAAAGTAAAGAGGGGCTTTATTTCGGCCAGGAAGCTCGAAGATGAGCGTTCAAAAAGTTTTGCTCTGTCCATGTCACTGTAAACCAAGGCCATCAGGAGTTAGTTTAGAGTTCCTTGGACTGGAAAATATCCCCCAAGTTCCGGAATATCGACCCGAAGTTCGTCAAACTCACGATGCGAGCAAGGCGGTCTCGGCTACTCTTTCAGTCTTAAGTGAAGTGGGGCTATATTTCTGCCGAGAATCTCGAAAGTGTGCGTTCAAAAAATTGTGCTGTGTCCATTTCAATGCAAACCAAGGCCATCAGGAGTTCCCGGGACTGGAAAATATCCTCCAAGTCCCGGGAATTGGAGCCGAAGTTGATCAAATTCATGATGCGCGTAACGTGGTCTCGGCTATTGTTTCAGTCTTAAAGTCAAGTGTGCCTATATTTCGGCCCAGAAGCTAGAAAGTGAGCGTTCAAAAAGTTTTGCTGTGTCCATTTCACTTCAAAACAAGGCCATCAGGACTTAGTTTAGCGTTCAAGGGACTGGAAAATGTACCCCAAGCTGCGGTAAATCCATTCGAAGTTCGTCAAAATTACGATATACGTAAGGCGGTTTCGGCTACTCTTTCAGTCTTAAAGTAAAGTCAGGCTATATTCCGGCCCAGAAGCTCCAAAGTGGGCGTTCAAAAAGTTATGCTGTGCGCAGTTCAGTGCAAGCCAATGCCATCCGGAGCTAGTTTAGAGTCCCCCGGACTGGAAAATATCCCAAAAGTTGCGTGAAATCCAGCTGAACTTGGTCTAACTCACGATGCGCGTGAGGCGGTCTCGGCTACCATTTCAGTCTGAAAGTGAAGTGGGATTCTATTTCGGCCCAGAAGCTACCAAGAGAGTGTTCAAAAAGCTTTCCTTTGTCCATTTCACTGAAAACCAAGGCCATCAGCAATTAGTTTACAGCCCGCGGAAATGGAATATATCCCCCAAGTTCCGGGAAACCGCCCAGCAGTTGGTCAAAATCACGATTTGCGCAAGACGGACTCGGCTACTCGTTCAGTCTTAAAGTAAAGTGGGGCTATATTTCGGTCCAGAAGCTCGAGAGTGAGCGTTCAAAAAGTTTCGCTGTGTCCATTTCACTGAAAACCAAGACAATCAGGAGTTAGTTTAGAGTCCCCGGCACTGGAAAATATCCCCCAAGTTCCGGCAAATCGAGCCGAAGTTGGTCAAAATCACGGTGCGCTTAAGGCGGTGTCGGCTACTCCTTCAGTCTTAAAGTGAAGTGGGGCTCTATTTCGGCCCACAAGCTCAAAGCTCAAAAAAATTACTCTGTCCATTTTCACTGCAAACCAAGGCTATCAGGAGTTAGTTTAGAGTCCCCGGGAGTGGAATGTATTTCCCAAGTTCTGGAAAATCGGCAACACGTTGGTGAAAATCACGATGCGCGTAAGACGGTCTCGGCTACTCTTTTAGTCTTAAAGTGAAGTGGGGCTATATTTCGGCCAAGAACCTCAAAAGTGAGCCTTCAAAAAGTTTTGCTGTATCCATTTCAATGCAAACGAAGGCCATCAGGGGTTACTTAAGTGTCCTCGGGACTGGAAAATATCCCCCAAGTTCCGGTAAATCGAGCCGAAGTTGGTCAAAATCACGATGTGCGTAAGGTGGTGTCGGCTACTCTTTCAGTCTTAAAGTGAAGTATGGCTATATTTCGGCCCACAACCTCGAAAGTGAGGGTTCAAAAAGCTTTGCTGTGTCCATTTCACTGAAAAACAAGGCCATCGGCACCTAGTTTATTGTCCAAGGGAGTGGAAACTATCCCCCAAGTTCCGGGAAATCCACCCGAAGTTTGTCAAAATCACGATGCGCGTAAGGCGGTCTCGGCTACTTTTTCAGTATTAAAGTAAAGTGGGCTATATTTCGGCCCAGAAGCTTGAAGGTGAGCGTTCAAAAAGTTTTGCTGTCTCCATTTCACTGCAAAGCAAGGCCATCAAGGGTTACTTTAGAGTCACTGGGACTGGAAAATATCCCCCAAGTTCCGGAATATCGAGCCGAAGTTGGTCAAAATCACGATGCGCGCACGGCGCTCTCGGCTACTCTTTAAGTCGTAGGTGATGTGTGGCTATATTTAGGCCCACAAGCGCGAAAGTGAGCGTTCAAAAAGTTTTGCTGTGTCCATTTCACTGCAAACCAAGGCCATCAGGAGTTAGTAGAGAGTCCCCGGGGCTGGAAAATATTCTACAAGTTCCAGGAAATGGCGCCGAAGTTGATGAAAATTACGATGCGAGTAACGGGCTCACGGCTATTCTTTCAGTCTTAAAATGAAGTGGGGCAATATTTCGGCCGAGAAGCTCAACACCGAGCGTGCGCTCCTTTTGCCTGTGTACATATCACTGAAAACTAAGTTCATCAGGAGTTAGCATAGAGTCCTCGGGACTGGAAAATATTGCCCGAATTCCGGCAAATCGAGCCAAAGCTGCTCAAAATCACGATGCGCGTAAGGCGGTCTCGGCTACTCTTTCAGTCTTAAAATTAAGCGGGGCTATATTTCGACCTAGAAGCTCGAGACCGGTTGTGCGCTAATTTTACCTGTGTCCATTTCACTGACATCTTAGGCCATCAGGAGTTAGTTCAGAGTCCTTGCGACTGGAAAATATTTCCCAAACTCTGGCAGATCGAGCCACAGTTGCTCAAAATCACCATGCGCGTAAGGCGGTCTCGGCTACTCTTTCAGTCTTAAAATGAAGTGGGGCAATATTTCGGTCGAGAAGCTCAACACCGAGCGTGCGCTCCTTTTGCCTGTGTACATATCACTGAAAACGAAGTTCATCAGGAGTTAGCATAGAGTCCTCGGGACTGGAAAATATTCCCCGAATTCCGGCAAATCGAGCCAAAGATGCTCAAAATCACGATGCGCGTAAGGCGGTCTCGGCTACTCGTTTACTCCGAAAATGAAGTGGGGCTATATTTCGGTTCTACAAGCTCGACACCGAGCGAGATCTCCTTTTACCTGTGTCCATTTCACTAAGAAGTAAGTCCATCAGGAGATAGTTTAGAATCCTCGAGACTGGAAGCTATCCTCCAAGTTTCGGCAAATTGAGCCATACTTTCTTAAAATTACGATAAGCGTACGGCAGTTTCGTTTACTCTTTCAGTCTTAAAATGAACTGCCGCTACATTTCGGCCTAGAAGCTCGACACCGAGCGTGCGGTCCTGTTACCTGTGACCATTTTACTGAAAACTAAGGCCATCAAGAGCTAGGGTAGAGTCCCCGAGACTGGAAAATATCCCCCAAGTTTTGGCAGATCGAGCCATAGTGGCTAAAAATTTCGATGCGCTTAAGGCGGTTTCGTGTACACTTTCAGTCTTAAAATAAAGTGGGGCTATATTTCGGCCTACAACCTGGAAACCTAGCGTGCGCCCCTTTTACCTGTGTCCATTTCACTAAAAACCAAGGCATTCAGGAGTTAGTTTAGAGCTTCCGGGACTGGAAAATATCCCCAAGTCCCAGGAAATCAAGCCGAAGTTCGACAAAATTACCATGCGCGTAAGGCGGTCCCGGCTACTCTTTCATTCTTAAAGTGAAGTGGGGCTATATTTCGGCCCAGACGCTCGAAAGTGAACGTTCAAAAAGTTTGGCTGCGTCCATTTCACTGAAAACCAAGGCAATCAGGAATTAGTTTAGAGTGGCTGGGACTGGGAATTATCTCCCAAGTTCCGGGAAATCGAGCCGAAGTAGCCCAAAATCACGATGCGCGTAAGGCGGTCTCGGCTAGTCTTTCAGTCTTAAAGTGAAGTAGGGCTATGCTTCGGCCCAGAAGCTCAAATGTGAGCGTTCAAAAAGTTGTGCTGTGTCCATTTCACTGCAAACCAAGGCAATCAGGAGTTAGTTTAGAGTCCCCGGTACCGGAAAATATCCCCCATTTCCCGGGAAATCGAGCCAAAGTTGGTCAAAATCACGATGCGCGTAAGACGATCCCGGTTACTCTTTCATTCTTAAAGTGAACTGGGGCAATATTTCCGCCCAGAAGCTCGAAAGTGAGCGTTCAAAAAGTTGTGCTGTGTCCATTTCACTCCAGAGCAAGGCCATCAGGAGTTACTTTAGAGTCCGCGGGACTGGAAAATATCCCCCAAGTTTTGGCAGATCGAGCCATAGTGGCTAAAAATTTCGATGAGCTTAAGGCGGTTTCGTGTACACTTTCATTCTTAAAATAAAGTGGGGCTATATTTCGGCCTACAACCTGGAAACCTAGCGTGCGCCCCTTTTACCTGTGTCCATTTCACTAAAAACCAAGGCATTCAGGAGTTAGTTTAGAGCTTCCGGGACTGGAAAATATCCCCCAAGTCCCAGGAAATCAAGCCGAAGTTCGACAAAATTACCATGCGCGTAAGGCGGTCCCGGCTACTCTTTCAGTCTTAAAGTGAAGTGGGGCTATATTTCGGCCCAGAAGCTCGAAAGTGAACGTTCAAAAAGTTTGGCTGTGTCCATTTCACTGAAAACCAAGGCCATCAGGAATTAGTTTAGAGTGGCCGGGAGTGGGAATTATCTTTCAAGTTCCGGGAAATCGAGCCGAAGTAGCCCACAATCACGATGCGCGTAAGGCGGTCTCGGCTAGTCTTTGATTCTTAAAGTGAAGTAGGGCTATGCTTCGGCCCAGAAGCTCAAACGTGAGCGTTCAAAAAGTTGTGCTGTGTCCATTTCACTGCAAACCAAGGCAATCAGGAGTTACTTTAGAGTCCCCGGTACCGGAAAAATATCCCCCATTTCCCGGGAAATCGAGCCAAAGTTGGTCAAAATCACGATGCGCGTAAGGCGGTCCCGGTTACTCTTTCATTCTTAAAGTGAACTGGGACAATATTTCCGCCCAGAAGCTCGAAAGCGAACGTTTAAAAAGTTGTGCTGTGTCCATTTCACTCCAGAGCAAGGCCATCAGCAGTTACTTTAGAGTCCGCGGGACTGGAAAACATCCCCCAAGTTCCGGGAAATCGAGCCGAAGTTAGTCAAAATGACGATGGGCGTAAGGCGGTCTCCGCTACTCTTTCACTCTTAAAGTGAAGTGGAGCTATATTTCGGCCCATAAGCTAAAAAGTGAGCGTTCAAAAAGTTTTGCTGTGTCCATTTTACTGCAGACCAAGGACGCCGGGAGTCAGTTTAGGGTCCCCGGGACGGGAAAATATCCCCCAAGTTCCGGGAAATCGAGCTGAACTTGGTCAAAATCACGATGCGCGTAAGGCGGTCTCGGCTACTATTTCAGGATTTAAGTGAAGTGGGCTTCTATTTAAGCGCACAAGCTAGAAGGTGAGTGTTAAGAAAGTTCCGCTCTGTTCATATCTCCTAAAACCAAGGCCATAAGGAGATAATTTACATCTCGCGGGACTCGAATATATCCGCCAAGCTCCGGGAAATCGACCCGAAATTGGTGCAAATTACGATGCGTAAACCGGTCTCGGCTACTCTTTCAATCTTAAAGTAAAGTGGAGCTGTATTTCGGCCCAGAAGCTCGAAAGTGAGTGTTCAAAAAGTTTTGCTGTGTCCATTTTACTGCAGACCAAGGACGTCGGGGGCCAGTTTAGAGTCCTCGGGAATGGAAAATATCCCCCAAGTTCCGGGAAATTTAGCCGAAGTTGGTCAAAATCACGACGCGCGTACGGCGGTCTCGGCTACTCTTTCACTCTTAAAGTGAATTTGGGCTATGTTTTAGGCCAGAAGCTCGAAGATAAGCGTTCAAAAAGGTTTTGCTGTGTCCATTTCACTGCAAACCAAGGCCGTCAGGAATAAGTTTAGAGTCCACAGAACTGGAAAATATTTCCTAATTTCCGGCAAATCGAGCCGAAGTTGGTCAAAATCACGATGCGCGTAAGGCCGACTCGGCTCATCTTTCACTCTTCAAGTGACGTGGGGCTATATTTCGGCATAGAAGCTCGAAACTTTGCTTTCAAAAAGTTTTCCTGTGTCCATTTCACTGCAAAACAAGGCCATCCGGACTTAGTTTAGAATCCCGGGGACTAGAAAATAACCCCCAAGTCCCGCGAAATCAAGCCGAAGATGGTCAAAATCACGATGCGCGTAAGGCGGTCTCGGCTACTCTTTCAGTCTTAAAGTGAAGTGGGGCTATATTTCGGCCCAGAAGCTCGAAAGGAAGCCTTCAAAAAGTTTTCCTGTGTCCATTTCACTGCAAACCCAGGCCATAAGGAGTTAGTTTAGAGTCCCCGGGACTGGAATATATCCCCCAAGTTCCGGGAAATCGAGCCAAATTTGGTCAAAATCACCATGCGCGTAAGCCGGTCTCGGCTACTCTATCAGTCTTAAAGTAAAGTTGGGCTATATTTTGTTCCAGAAACTCACAAGTAAGCGTTTAACAAGTTCTGCTAAGTCCACTTCACTGCACACCACGACAATGAGGAGTTATTTTAGATATCCCGGGACTGGAAAATATCCTCGAAGTTGCGGGAAATCGAGCCGAAGTTGGTGAAAATCACGATGCGCGGAAGGCGTTCATGGCTACTCTTTCCGTCTTAAAGTGAAGTGGGGCTATATTTCGGCCTAGAAGCTCGACACCGAGCGAGCGCTCCTTTTATCTGTGTCCATTTTAGTAAAAATTAAGGCCATCAGAAGTTAGTTTAGAGTCCCCGGGACTGTAAAATATCAACCAAACTCCGCCAAATCAACCAAAGTTGCTGAAAACCACGATGTGCGTAAGAGTTTATGCTACTCCTACCGTTTTAAATTAAAGTGGGGCTATATTTCGGCCTAGAAGCTCCACACCTAGCGTCCGCTTCGTTTACCTCTGTCCTTTTCACATAATAATACGGCCATCAGGAGTTAGTTTAGAGTCCCCGGGACTGAAAAATATCCCCCTAGTCCCCGCAAATCCAGCCAAAGATGCTCAAAACTCACCATTCGCGTAAGGCGGTCTCGGCTACTTTTTTAGTCTTCAAATGAAGTATTTCGGGCTAGAAGGTCGACACCTAGCTTGCGCTTCTTTAACCTGTGTCCATTTCAGCAAAAATAAAGACATCAGGGTTGAGTTTAGAGATTCCGGCACTGGAAAATATCCCCCAATTTCCGGAAAATCGAGCCGAAGTTGATCAAAATCACGATGCGCGTAAGGCGGTCTCGGGTACTCTTTCAGTCTTGAACTGAAGTGGGGCTACATTGCTGCCCAAGAGCTTGAAAGTGAGCGTTTAAAAAGTTTTGCTCTGTCTATTTCACTGCAAACGAAGGCCATCAGGAGTTAATTTAGAGTTTCCGGGAGTAGAAAATATCCCCCAACTTCCTGGCAATCGAGCCGAGGTTGGTTAAAATCAGCATGCCCGTGAGGCGGTCTCGGCTACTCTTTCAGTCTTAAAGTGAAGTAGGGCAATATTTCGCCCCAGAAGCTCGAAAGTGAGTGTTTCAAAAGTTTTCCTGTGTCAATTTCACTGCAAACCAAGGCCATCAGGAGTTAGTGTAGAGACCCAGGGAGAGGAAAATATCCCCCAATTTCCGGAAAATCGAGCCGAAGTTGATCAAAATCACGATGCGCGTAAGGCGGTCTCGGCTACTCTTTCAGTCTTGAAGTGAAGTGGGGCTACACTGCTGCCCAAGAGCTTGAAAGTGAGCGTTTAAAAGGTTTTGCTGTGTCAATTTCACTGCAAACCAAAGCCATCAGGAATTAGTTTAGAGACCCAGGGAGTGGAAAATATCCCCCGAATTCCGGGAAATTTAGCGGAACTTGGTCAAAATCACCATGTGCGTAAGGCGGTCTCGGCTAATCTTTCAGTCTTAAAGTGAAGTGTGGCTATATTTCTGCCCAGAAGCTCGAAAGTGACCGTTCAAAACGTCTTCCTGTGTCAACTTCACTGCAAACAAAGGCGAGCAGAAGTTAAGTTAGAATACCAGGGACTGGAAAATATCCTGTAAGTGCGGGAAAATGGGGAGAAAGGTTGTCAAAATGAAGATACGCGTAAGGCCGTCTCGCCTATTCGTTCAGTCTTAAAGTGAAGTGAGGCTCTACTTCGGCCCAGAAGATCCAAAGTGAGCGTTCAATAAAAATTGATGTGTCCATTTCACTGCAAACCAAGGCAATCAGGAGATAGTTTAGAGTCCCCGAGACTTGAATATATCCCCTAAGTTCCGGGAAATCGAGCCAAAGTTTGTCAACCTCACGACGCGCGTAACACGGACTCGGCTACTCTCTCAATCTTAAAGTAGAGTGGGGCTATATTTGGGCCCAGAAGCTCGAAAGTGAGCGTTCAAAATCTTTTCCTCTGTTCATTTCAATACAAACCAAGGCGATCAGGGGTTAGTTTAGAGTCCTCGGCACTGGAAAATACCCCCCAAGTTCCTAGAAATCGATGCGAAGTTGGTCAAAATCACTATGCGCGTAAGGCGGTCTCGGCTACTCTTTCAGTCATTAAGTGAAGTGTGGCTATATTTCGGCAAAGAAGGTCGAAAGTGAGCGTTGAAAAAGTTATGCTGTGCCCAATTCACTGCAAAGCAAGGCAATCAGGTGTTAGTTTAGAGTCCGCCGGATTTAAAAATATCCCCAAGTTCCGGGAAATCGAGCCTAAGCTGGTCAAAGTCACGATGCGCGTAGGGCGATCTCGGCTACTCTTAAATTCTGAAAGTGAAGTTGGGCTATATTTGGGCCCAGAAGCTCGAAGGTCAGCGTTGAAAATGTTTTCCTATGTCCATTTCAATGAAAACCAAGGCCATCAGGAGTTAGTTTAGAGTCCCCGGGACTAAAAAAATATCCCCTAAGTTGCGGGAAATCGAGCCGAAGTTGGTCAAAATAACGATGCGCTTAAGGCCCTCTCGCTTACTCTTTCAGTCTTTAAGTGAAGTGGGGCTATATTTGGGCCAAGAAGCTCGAAAGTGAACGTTCAAAAACTTTTGCTGTGTCCATTTCAATAAGAACCAAGGCCATCAGGAGTTACTTTAGAGTCCGCGGGACCAAAAAATATTCCCCAAATTCCGGGAAATCGAGCCGAAGTTGGTCAAAATCACGATGCGCGTAAGGCGGGCTCGGCTACTCTTTTAGTCTTAAAGTAAAGTTGGGCTATATCTCGTCCCAGAAGCTCGAAAATGAGCGTTCAAAAATCCTTGCTGTGTCAAGTTCACTGCAGACCAAGGACGTCGGGGGTCAGTTTAGAGTCCCCGGGAATGGAAAATATGCCCCCAGTTCCGGAAAATTTAGCCGAAGTTGGTCAAAATCACGACGCGCATACGTGGTCTCGGCTACTCTTTCAGTCTTAAAGTGAAGTGGGGCAATATTTCGCCCCAGAAGCTCGAAACTGAGTGTTTAAAAAGTTTTGCTGTGTCAATTTCACTGCAAACCAAGGCCATCAGGAGTTAGTATAGAGACCCAGGGAGTGGAAAATATCCCCCAAATTCCGGGAAATTTAGCCTAAGTTTGCCAAAATCACCATGGGCGTAAGACGGTCTTGGCTAATCTTTCAGTCTTAAAGTGAAGTGGGGCTATATTTCGCCCCAGAAGCTCGAAAGCGAGCATTCAAAAAGTTTTCCCTTGTCAAGTTCACTTCAAACCAAGGTGATCAGGAGTTAGTTTAGGGTCCCCAGGACTGGAAAATATCCCCCAAGTTCCGGGATATCGATCCAAAGTTGGTCAAAGTCACGATTCGCGAAACGCGGGTCGGCTATTGTTGCAGTCTTAAACTGAAGTGGGGCTATATTTCAGCCCAGAAGCTCGAAAGTGACCGTTAAAAAAGTTACGCTTCGTGCATTTAACTGCAAAAAAAGGCCATCAGGAATTATTTTAAAGTCCTCTGGACTGGAAAATATTCCCCAAGTTTCGGGAAATGGAGCTGAACTTGGTCAAAATCACGATGTCTGTAAGGCGGTCTCGGCCATTCTTTCAGTCTTCAAGTGAAGTGGGGCTATATTTTGGCGCAGAAGCTTGAAGATGAGCGTTCAAAAAGTTCTGCGGTGTTCATTTCATTGCAAACCAAGGCCATCAGGAATTAGTTTAGTGTCCACAGAACTGGAAAATATTCCCTAAGTTCCGGCAAACCAGCCGAAGTTGGTCAAAATCACGATGCGCGTAAGGCGGACTTGGCTCGTCTTTCACTCCTCAAGTGAGGTGGGGCTATATTTTGGCCAAGAAGCTCGAAACTCTGCTTTCAAAAACTTTTGCTGTTTCAATTTCACTGCAAAACAAGGTCATCAGGACTTAGTTTATAGTGCCCGAGACTAGGAAATATCCCCCAAGTCCCCGGAAATCAAGCCGAAGATGGTCAAAATCAGGATGCGCGTAAAGCGGTCTCGGCAACTCTTTAAGTCTTAAAGTGAAGTGGGGTTATATTTCGGCCCAGAAGGTCCAAAGTGAGCGTTCAAAAAGTTTTGCTGTGTCCATTTCACTGCAAAGCAAGGCCATCAGGAGTTAGTTTAGAGTCCGCGGTACTGGAACATATTCCCCAAGTTCCTGAAAATCAAGCCAAAGTTGGTCAAAATCACGATGTGCGTAAGACGGTGTCGGCTACTCTTTCAGGCTTAAAGTGAAGTGAGGCTATATTCGGCTCACAAGCTTGAAGGTGAGCGTTTAAAATGTTTTGCTCTGTCCATTTCAATGCAAACCAAGGCGATCGGGAGTTAGTTTACAGTCCCTGGGACTGAAAAATATCCCACAAGTTCCGGCAAATTGAGCCAAAGTTGCTCAAAATCACGATGCGCGTAAGGCCGTTTCGTCTATTTTTTCAGTCTTAAAATGAAGTGGGGCTATATTTCGACCTAGAAGCTCGGCACCTAGCGTGCGCTAATTTAATCTGTGTCGATTTCACTGAAAACTAAGGCAATCAGGAGTTAGTTTAGAGCTCCCAAAGCTGGAAACTATCCCCCAAGTTTCGGGAAATCGAGCCATAGAGGCTCCAAATCACGATGCGCGTAAAGCGGTCTCGTCTACCTTTTCAGCCTTAAAATGAAATGGGCTATATTTAGGCCCAAAGGCTCGAAAGTGAGCGTTCAAAAAGTTTCCCTGTGTCCTTTTCACTGCAAACCAAGGCCCAGAGGAAATACGTTAGAGTCCCCGGGACTGTAAAATATCCCCCAAGTTCCGAGAAATCAAGCGGAAGTTGGTCAAAATCACGTTGCGCGCAAGGCGGTCTCGGCTACTCTTGGAGTCTTAAAGTGAAGTAGGGCTATATTTCGGCCCAGAAGCTCGAAAGTGAGCGTTCAAAAAGTTTTGTTCTCCCAATTTAACTGAAAACCAAGGCCATCGTCAGTTAGTTTAGAGTCCCCGGGACTGAAAAATATCCCTTAAGTTCCGGAAACTCGAGCCGAAGTTGGTCAAAATCACGATGCGCCTAAGGCGGTCTCGGCTACTCTTGCCGTTTTAAAGTGAAGCGGGGCTATATTTCTCCGCAGAATTTCGAAAGTATGCGTTCAAAAAAATTGGCTGTGTCCATTTCACTGCAAACCAAGACCATCAGGAATTACCTTAGAGTCCTTGGGACTGGAATATATCCCCGAAGTTTCGGGAAATCTAGCCGAAGGCTGTCAAAAGCACGATGCGCGTAAGACGGTCTCGGCTACTCTTTCAGTCTTAAAGTGAAGTGGGGCTATATTTCGGCTCAGAAGCCTCGAAGGGGAGCGTTCAAACAGTTTTGCTCTCTCCATTTCAATGCAAACCAAGGCAATCAGGAGTTACTTTAGAGTCCCCGGTACCGGAAAATATCCCCCATTTCCCGGGAAATCGAGCCAAAGTTGGTCACAATCACGATAAGCGTAAGGCGGTCTCGGCTACTCTTTCATTCTTAAAGTGAACTGGGGCAATATTTCCGCCCAGAAGCTTGAAAGTGAGCGTTCAGAAAGTTTTGCTGTGTCCATTTCACTCCAAAGCAAGGCCATCAGGAGTTAGTTTAGAGTCCCCGGGACTAAAAAAATATCCCCCAAGTTGCGGGAAATCGAGCCGAAGTTTGTCAAAATCACGATGCGCGTAAGGCGCTCTCGCTTACACTTTCAGTCTTTAAGTGAAGTGGGGCTACATTTGGGCCAAGAAGCTCAAAAGTTACGGTTCAAAAAGTTTTGCTGTGTCCATTTCAATAAGAACCAAGGCCGTCAGGAGTTACTTTAGAGTCCGCGGGACTAAAAAATATTCCCCAAGTTCCGGGAAATCGAGCCGAAGTTGGTCAAAATCACGATGCGCGTAAGCGGGGCTCGGCTACTTTTTTAGTCTTAAAGTAAAGTGGGGCTATATCTCGTCCCAGAAGCTCGAAAATGAGCGTTCAAAAAGGCCTTGCTGTGTCCAGTTTACTGCAGACCAAGGACGTCGGGGGTCAGTTTAGAGTCCCCGGGAATGGAAAATATGCCCCAAGTTCCGGGAAATTTAGCCGAAGTTGGTCAAAATCACGACGCGGGTACGCGGTCTCGGCTACTCTTTCACTCTTAAAGTGAAGTGGGGCAATATTTCGCCCCAGAAGCTGGAAACCGAGTGTTTAAAAAGTTTTGCTGTGTCAATTTCATCGCAAACCAAGGCCATCAGGAGTTAGTATAGATACCCAGGGAGTGGAAAATATCCCCCAAATTCCGGGAAATTTAGCCTAAGTTTGTCAAAATCACGATGTCTGTAAGGCGGTCTCGGCCATTCTTTCAGTCTTAAAGTGAAGTGGGGCTATATTTTGGCGCAGAAGCTTGAAGATGAGCGTTCAAAAAGTTCTGCGGTGTTCATTTCATTGCAAACCAAGCCCATCAGGAATTAGTTTAGAGTCCACAGAACTGCAAAATATTCCCTAAGCTCCGGTCAGTCGAGCCGAAGTTGGTCAAAATCACGATGCGCGTAAGGCAGACTCGGCTCATCTTTCACTCCTCAAGTGAATTGGGGCTATATTTCGGCCCAGAAGCTCGAAACTCTGCTTACAAAAACTTTTGCTGTTTCAATTTCACTGCAAAACAAGGTCATCAGGACTTAGTTTATAGTCCCCGGGACTAGAAAATATCGCCCAAGTCCCGGGAAATTAAGCCGAAGATGGTCAAAATCACGATGCGCGTAAAGCGGTCTCGGCAACTCTTTAAGTCTTAAAGTGAAGTGGGGTTATATTTCGACCCAGAAGGTCCAAAGTGAGTGTTCAAAAAGTTTTGCTGTGTCCATTTCACTGCAAAGCAAGGCCATCAGGAGTTAGTTTAGAGTGCCCGGGACTGGAAAATATCCCCCAAGTTCCGGAAAATCAAGCTAAAGTTGGTCAAAATCACGATGCGCCGTAAGTCGGTCTCGGCTACTCTTTCAGGCTTAAAGTGAAGTGGAGCTTTATTCGGCTCAGAAGCTTGAAGGTGAGCGTTTAAAATGTTTTGTTCTGTCCATTTCAATGCAAACCAAGGCGATCAGGAGTTAGTTTACAGTCCCTGGGACTGAAAAATATCCCACAAGTTCCGGCAAATTGAGCGAAAGTTGCTCAAAATCACGATGCGCGTAAGGCCGTTTCGTCTATTTTTTCAGTCTTAAAATGAAGTGGGGCTATATTTCGACATAGAAGCTTGGCACCGAGCGTGCGCTAATTTAATGCGTCGATTTCACTGAAAACTAAGGCAATCAGGAGTTAGTTTAGAGCTCCCAAAGCTGGAAACTATCCCCCAAGTTTCGGGAAATCGAGCCATGGAGGCTCACAATCACCATGCGCGTAAGGCGGTCTCGTGTACTCTTTCAGCCTTAAAATGAAATGGGCTATATTTCGGCCCAAAGGCTCGAAAGTGAGCGTTAAAAAAGTTTTCCTGTGTCCATTTCACTGCAAACCAAGGCCAAGAGGAAATACGTTAGCGTCCCCGGGACTGTAAAATATCCCCCAAGTTGCGGGAAATCAAGCGGAAGTTGGTCAAAATCACGTTGCGCGCTAGGCGGTCTCGGCTAATCTTTCAGTTTTAAAGTGAAGTGGGGCTATATTTCCACCCAGCAGCTCGAAAGTGAGCGTTCAAAAAGTTTTCCTGTGTCCATTGCTCGGCCAACCAAGGCAATCAGGAGTTAGTTTAGAGTTCCCGGGGCTGGAAAATTTCCCCCCAGTTCCGGGAAATTGAGCCGAACTTGGTCAAAATCACGATGCGCTTAAGACGGTCTCGGCTACTGTTTAAGTCTTAAAGTGAAGTAGGGCTATGTGTTGGCCCAGAAGCCTTAAAGTGAGCGTTGAAAAAGTTTTGCCGTTTCCATTTTACTGCAAACCAAGGCAATCAGGAGTTAGTTTAAAGTTCCCGTGTCTGTAAAATATCTCCCAAAATCCGGGAAATCGAGGCGTAGTTTGTGAAAATCACGATCCGCATAAGGCGGTCTCGGCTACTCTTTCAGTCTTAAAGTGAAGTGTGGCTATATTTTGGCCCAGAAGCTCGCACAAGAGCGTTAAAAAAGTTTTCCTGTGTGCATTTCACTGCAAAGCAAGGCCCTCAGCAGTTAGTTTAGAGTCCCAATGACTGGAAAATACCCCCCAAGTCTGCGAAAATCGAGCTTAAGTCAGTCAAAATTACGATTTGCGTAAGGCGGCCTCGGCTACTCTTTCAATCTTAAAATGAAGTGGGGCTAAACTTTTCGGCCCAGAAGCTGGAAAGGCAGCGTTCAAAAAGTTTTGCTGTTTACATTTAACTCCAAACCAAGACAAGCAGGAGTTAGTTTAGAGACCCAGGGAGTGGAAAATATCCCCCAAATTCCGGGAAATTTAGCCGAAGTTTGTCAAAATCACCATGTGCGTAAGGCGGTCTCGGCTAATCTTTCAGTATTAAAGTGAAGTGGGGCTATATTTCTGCCCAGAAGCTCGAAAGTGACCGTTCAAAAGGTCTTCCTGTGTCAATTTCACTGCAAATAAAGGCGAGTAGAAGTTAGGTTAGAGTCCCAGGGACTGGAAAATATCCTGTAAGTGCGGGAAAATGGGAGACAAAGGTTGTCAAAATGAAGATACGCGTAAGGCCGTCTCGGGTATTCGTTCAGTTTTAAAGTGAGGTGAGGCTCTACTTCGGCCCCGAAGGTCCAAAGTGAGAGTTCAAAAAAAAAATGCTGTGTCCATTTCACTGCAAACCAAGGCAATCAGGAGATAGTTTAGAGTCCCCGAGACTTGAATATATCCCCTAAGTTCCGGGAAATCGAGCCAAAGTTTGTCAAACTCACGATGCGCGTAAGACGGACTCGGCTACTCTTTCAATCTTAAAGTAGAGTGGGGCTATATTTCGGCCCAGAAGCTCAAAGCTGAGCGTTCAAAATTTTTTCCTCTGTCCATTTCAATACAAACCAAGGCGATCAGGAGTTAGTTTAGAGTCCTCGGGACTGGAAAATACCCCCCAAGTTCCTAGAAATCGATCCGAAGTTGCTCAAAATCACGATGCGCGTATAGCGATCTCGGCTACTTTTTCCGTCTTAAAGTGAAGTGTGGCTATATTTCGGCAAAAAAGGTCGGAAGTGAGCGTTGAAAAAGTTATGCTGTGCCCAATTCACTGCAAAGCAAGGCAATCAGGTGTTAGTTTAGAGTCCGCCGGAATTGAAAATATCCCCAAGTTCCGGGAAATCGAGCCTATGCTGGTCAAACTCACGATACGCGTAAGGCGGTCTCGGCTACTCTTAAAGTCTTAAAGTGAAGTGAAGCTATATTTGGGCCCAGAAGCTCGAAGGTGAGCGTTGAAAATGTTTTCCTATGTCCATTTCAATGCAAACCAAGGCCATCAGGAGTTAGTTTAGAGTCCCCGGGACTAAAAAAATGTCCCCCAAGTTGCGGGAAATCGAGCCGAAGTTGGTCAAAATCACGATGAGCGTAAGGCGCTCTCGCTTACTCTTTCACTCTTTAAGTGAAGTGGGGCTATGTTTGGGCCAAGAACCTCGAAAGTGAATGTTCAAAAAGTTTCGCTGTGTCCATTTCAATTCGAACCAAGGCCATCAGGAGTTACTTTAGAGTCCGCGGGACTAAAAAATATTCCCCAAGTTCCGGGAAATCGAGCCCAAGTTGGTCAAAATCACGATGCGCGTAAGGCGGGCTCGGCTACTCTTTTAGTCTTGAAGTAAAGTGGGGCTATACCTCGTCCCAAAAGCTCGAAAATGAGCGTTCAAAAAGCCTTGCTGTGTCCAGTTTACTGCAGACCAAGGACGTCGGGGGTCAGTTTAGAGTCCCCGGGAATGGAAAATATGCCCCAAGCTCCTGGAAATTTAGCCGAAGTTGGTCAAAATCACGACGCGCGTACGCGGTCTCGGCTACTCTTTCAGTCTTAAAGTGAAGTGGGGCAATATTTCGCCCCAGAAGCTCGAAGCTGAGTCTTTAAAAAGTTTTGCTGTGCCAATTTCAATGCAAACCAAGGCCATCAGGAGTTAGTATAGAGACCCAGGGAGTTGAAAATATCCCCCAAATTCCGGGAAATTTAGCCTAAGTTTGTCAAAATCACCATAGGCGTAAGACGGTCTTGGCTAATCTTTCAGTCTTAAAGTGAAGTGGGGCTATATTTCGCCCCAGAAGCTCGAAAGTGAGCGTTCAAAAAGTTTTCCCTTGTCAAGTTGACCTCAAACCAAGGTGATCAGGAGTTAGTTTAGGGTCCCCAGGTTGGAAAATATCCCCCAAATTCTGGGATATCGATCCGAAGTTGGTCAAAATCACGATTCGCGAAACGCGGGTCGGCTATTGTTGCAGTCTTAAAGTGAAGTGGGACTATATTTCAGCCCAGAAGCTCGAAAGTGACTTTAAAAAGTTACGCTTCGTGCATTTAACTGCAAAAAAGGCAATCAGGAGTTATTTTAAAGTCCCCCGGACTGGAATATATTCCCCAAGTTCCGGCCAATCGAGCCGAAGTTGGTCAAAATCACCATGCGCGTAAGGCGGACTCGGCTCATTTTTCACTCCTCTAGTGAATTGGGGCTATATTTCGGCCCAGAAGCTCGAAACTCTGCTTGCAAAAACTTTTGCTGTTTTAATTTCACTGCAAAACAAGGTCATCAGGACTTAGTTTATAGTCCCCGGGACTAGAAAATATCTCCCAAGTCCCGGGAAATCAAGCCGAAGATGGTCAAAATCACGATGCGCGTAAAGCGGTCTCGGCAACTCTTTAAGTCTTAAAGTGAAGTGGGGTTATATTTCGGCCCAGAAGGTCCAAAGTGAGCGTTCAAAAAGTTTTGCTGTGTCCATTTCACTGCAAAGCAAGGCTATCAGGAGTTAGTTTAGAGTCCCCAGGACTGGAAAATATCCCTTAACTTCCTGAAAATCAAGCCAAAGTTGGTCAAAATCACGATGCGCGTAAGACGGTCTCGGCTACTCTTTCAGGCTTAAAGTGAAGTGGGGCTATATTCGGCTTAGAAGCTTGAAGGTGAGCGTTTAAAATGTTTTGTTCTGTCCATTTCAATGCAAACCAAGGCGATCGGGAGTTAGTTTACAGTCCCTGGGACTGAAAAATATCCCACAAGTTCCGGCAAATTGAGCCAAAGTTGCTCAAAATCACGATGCGCGTAAGGCCGTTTCGTCTATATTTTCAGTCTTAAAATGAAGTGGGGCTATATTTCGACCTAGAAGCTCGGCACCTAGCGTGCGCTAATTTAATCTGTGTCGATTTCACTGAAAACTAAGGCAATCAGGAGTTAGTTTAGAGCTCCCAAAGCTGGAAACTATCCCCTAAGTTCCGGGAAATTGAGCCATAGAGGCTCAAAATCACGATGCGCGTAAGGCGGTCTCGTGTACTCTTTCAGCCTTAAAATGAAATGGGCTATATTTCGGCCCAAAGGCTCGAAAGTGAGCGTTCAAAAAGTTTTCCTGTGTCCATTGCTCGGCCAACCAAGGCAATCAGGAGTTAGTTTAGAGTCCCCGGGACTGGAAAATATCCCCTCAGTTCCGGGAAATAGAGCCGAACTTGGTCAAAATCACGATGCGCTTAAGACGGTCTCGGCTATTCTTTAAGTCTTAAAGTGAAGTGGGGCTGTGTTGGCCCAGAAGCTTTAAAGTTAGTCAAAATTACGATGCACGTAAGGCGGCCACGGCTACTCTTTCAATCTTAAAATGAAGTGGGGCTAAATTTTTGGGCCCAGAAGCTGGAGAGTCAGCGTTCAAAAAGTTTTGCTGTTTCTATTTCACCACTTTATTTTAACACTAAAAGAGTAGCCGAGACGGCCTTACGCGCTTATTTATTTTGGCAAACTTTTTCTCGATTTTTCCGCCCTTACGGGATATTTTCCAGTCCCTGGGACTCTAAACTAACTCTTGATGGCTTTGGTTCGAAGTGAAATTGACACAGGAAAACTTTATTAACACTCAGTTTCGAGCTTCTGGGCCGAAATATTGCCCCACTTCACTTTAAGACTGAAAGAGTAGCCGAGACCGCCGTACGCGCGTCGTGATTTTGACCAACTTTGCCTACATTTCCCGGAACTTGGGGGATATTTTCCATTCCCGAGGACCCTAAACTGGTCCCCGACGTCCTTGGTCTGCAGTAAAATGGACACAGCAAAACTTTTTGAACCGTAACTTTTGAGCTTCTGGGCCGAAATATAGGTCCACTTTACTTTAAGATTGAAAGAGTAGCCGAGACCGGCTTACGCGCATCGTAATTTTTACCAACTTCGGCTCGATTTCCCGGAACTTGGGGGATATTTTACAGTCCCGCGGACTCTAAAGTAGCTCCTGATGGCCTTGCTTTGGAGTGAAATGGACACAGCAAAACTTTCTGAACGCTTACTTTGAAGCTTCTGGGCGTAAATATTGCCCCAGTTTACTTTAAGAATGAAAGAGTAGCCGAGACCGCCTTACGCTTATCGTGATTGTGACCAACTTTGGCTCGATTTCTCGGGAAATGGGGGATATTTTCCGGCACCGGGGACTCTAAACTAACTCCTGATTGCCTTGGTTTGCATTGAAATGGAGAGAGCAAAACTTTTTGAACGCTCCCCTTCGAGCTTCTGAGCCGAAATATAGCCCCACCTCACTTTAAGACTGAAAGAGTAACCGAGACCGTCTTACGCGCATCGTGCTTTTGACCAAATTCGGCTAGATTTCCCCAAAACTTCGGGGATATATTCCAGTCCCAAGGACTCTAAAGTAATTCCTGATGGCCTTGGTTTGCAGTGAAATGGACACAGCCAAGTTTTTTGAACGCATACTTTCGAAATTCGGGGGAGAAATATAGCCCCACTTCACTTTAAAACTGAAAGAGCAGCCGAGACCGCCTTAGGCGCATCGTGATTTTGACCAACTTCGGCTCGAGTTTCCGGAACTTAAGGGATATTTTTCAGGCCCGGGGACTCTAAACTAACTGACGATGGCCTTGGTTTTCAGTTAAATTCAGAGAGCAAAACTTTTTCAACGCTCACTTTCGAGCTTCTGGGCCGAAATATAGCTCCACTTTACTTTAAGATTGAAAGAGTAGCCGAGACCGGCTTACGCGCATCGTAATTTTCACCAACTTCGGCACGATTTCCCGGACTTGGGGGATATTTTACAGTCCCGCGGACTCTAAAGTAACTCCTGATGGCCTTGCTTTGGAGTGAAATGGACACAGCAAAACTTTTTGAACGCTCACGTTTAAGATTCTGGGCGGAAATATTGCCCCAGTTGACTTTAAGAATGAAAGAATAGCCGAGACCGCCCTATGCTTATCGTGATTGTGACCAACTTTGGCTCCATTTCCCGGGAAATGGGGGATATTTTCCGGCACCGGGGGCTCTAAAGTAACTCCTGATTGCCTTGGTTTGCAGTGAAATGGACACAGCACAACTTTTTGAACGCTCACTTTTGAGCTTCTGGGCCGAAGCATAGCCCTACTTCACTTTAACACTGAAAGACTAGCCGAGACCGCCTTACGCTTATCGTGATTGTGACCAACTTTGGCTCGATTTCCCGGGAATTGGGGGATATTTTCCGGTACCGGGGACTCTAAAGTAACATCTGATTGTCTTAGTTTGCATTGAAATGGAGAGAACAAAACTTTTTGAACGCTCCCCTTCGGGCTTCTGAGCCGAAATATAGCCCCACTTCACTTTAAGACTGAAAGAGTAGCCGAGAGCGTCTTACGCGCATCGTGCTTTTGACCAAATTCGGCTAGATTTCCCGAAACTTCGGGGATATATTCCAGTCCCAAGGACTCTAAAGTAATTCCTGATGGCTTTGGTTTGCAGTGAAATGGACACAGCCAATTTTTTTGAACGCATACTTTCGAAATTCTGGGGAGAAATATAGCTCCACTTCACTTTAAAACGGCAAGAGTAGCCGAGACCGCCTTAGGCGCATCGTGATTTTGACCAACTTCGGCTCGAGTTTCCGGAACTTAAGGAATATTTTTCAGTCCCTGGGACTCTAAACTAACTCACGATGGCCTTGGTTTTCAGTTAAATTGAGAGAGCAAAACTTTTTGAACGCTCACTTTCGAGCTTCCGGACCGAAATATAGCCCTACTTCCCTTTAAGACTGAAAGAGTAGCCGAGACCGCCTTACGCGCATCGTGATTTTGACCAACTTCGTCTCGATTTCGTGGAACTTGTGGGATATTTTCCAGTTCCGGGGACTCTAAACTAACTCCTGATTGCTTTGGTTTGCAGTGAAATGGACACAGGTTAACTTTTTGAACGCTCAATTTCGAGCTTCTGGGCCAAAATATAGCCCCACTTTACTTTAACGCTAAAAGGGTAGCCGAGACCGCCTTACGCGCATCGTGATTTTAACAAACTTCGGGTTGATTTCCCGGAACTTGGGGGATATTTTCCAGTCCCGGGGACTATAAACTAACTCCTGCTTGTCTTGGTTTGGAGTGAAATGGAAACAGCAAAACTTTTTGAACGCTGACTTTCCAGCTTCTGGGCCCAAAAGTTTAGCCCCACTTCATTTAAAGATTGAAAGAGTAGCCGAGGCCGCCTTACGCGCATCGTAATTTTGACTAACTTAAGCTCGATTTTCGGAAAGTTGAGGGATATTTTCCAGTCCCGGGGACTCTCAACTAACTCCTGATGGCCTTGCATTGGAGTGAAATGGACACAGGAAAACTTTTTGAACGCTCTTGTGCGAGCTTCTGGGCCAAAATATAGCCACACTTCACTTTAAGACAGAAAAAGTAGCAGAGACCGCCTTATGCGAATCGTGATTTTGACAAACTACGCCTCGATTTCCCGGAACTTGGGGGATATTTTCCAGACCCAGGAACTTTAAACTAACTCCTGATTGCCTTGGTTTGCAGTAAAATGGAAACGGCGAAACTTTTTCAACGCTCACTTTAAAGCTTCTGGGCCAACACATAGCCCCACTTCACTTTAAGACTTAAAGAGTAGCCGAGACCGTCTTAGGCGCATCGTGATTTTGAGCATCTATGGCTCGATTTCCCGGAACTTGGGGGATAGTTTCCAGCTTTGGGAGCTCTAAGCACTTCACTTTAAAACTGAAAGAGTAGCCGAGACCGCCCTGCGCGCAACGTGATTTTGACCAACTTCCGCTTGATTTCCCGCAACTTGGGGGATATTTTACAGTCGCGGAGACTCTAACGTATTTCCTCTTGGCCTTGGTTTGCAGTGAAATGGACACAGGAAAGCTTTTTGAACGCTCACTTTCGAGCCTTTGGGCCGAAATATAGCCGATTTGATTTTGAGGCTGAAAGAGTAGACGAGACCGCCTTACGCCCATCGTCATTTTGAGCATCTATGGCTCGATTTCCCGGAACTTTGGGGATAGTTTCGAGCTTTGGGAGCTCTAAACTAATTCCTGATTGTCTTAGTTTTCAGTGAAATCGACACAGATTAAATTAGCGCACGCTCGCTGCCGAGCTTCTAGGTCGAAGTATAGCCCCACTTCATTTTGAGACTGAAAAATTAGACGAAACGGCCTTACGCGCATCGTGATTTTGAGCAACTTTGGCTCAGTTTGCCAGAACTTGTGGGATATTTTTCAGTCCCAGGGACTGTAAACTCACTCCGGATCGCCTTGGTTTCCATTGCAATGGACAGAGCAAAACATTTTAAACGCTCACCTTCAAGCTTGTGAGCCGAATATAGCCCCACTTCACTTTAAGACTGAAAGAGTAGCCGAGACCGCGTACGCGCGTCGTGATTTTGACCAACTTCGGCTAAATTTCCCGGAACTTGGGGGATATTTTCCATTCCCGGGGACTCTAAACTGAACCCCGACGTTCTTGGTCTGCAGTAAACTGGACACAGCAAGGCTTTTTGAACGTTCATTTTCGAGCTTCTGCGACGAGATATAGCCTCACTTTACTTTAAGACTAAAAGAGTAGCCGCGCCCGCTTTACGCGCATCGTGATTTTGACCAACTTCGGCTCGGTTTCTCGGAACTTGGGGAATATTTTTTAGTCCCGCGGACTATAAAGTAACTCCTGATGCCCTTGGTTCGCATTCAAAATGACACAGCAAAACGTTTTGAACGTTCACTTTCGAGGTTCTTGGCCTAATTGTAGCCCCACTTCACTTAAAGACGGAAAGAGTAAGCGAGAGCGCCTTACGCGCATCGTGATTTTGACCACCTTCGGCTCGATTTCCCGCACCTTGAGGAAAATTTTTTTAGTCCCAGGGACTCTAAACTAACTCCTGATGGCCTTGGTTTGCATTGAAATGGACATAGGAAAACATTTTCAACGCTCACCTTCGAGCTTCTGGGCCCAAATATAGCCCCACTTCACTTTAAGACTTTAAGAGTAGCCGAGACCGCCCTACGCGCATCGTGATTTTGACCAGCTTAGGCTCGATTTCCCGGAACTTGGGGGATATTTTCAAATCCGGCGGACTTTAAACTAACACCTGATTGCCTTGCTTTGCAGTGAATTGGACACAGCATAACTTTTTCAACGCTCACTTTCGACCTTCTTTGCCGCAATATAGCCACACTTCAATTTAACACTGAAAGAGTAGCCGAGACCGCCTTACGCGCATCGTGATTTTGACCAACTTCGGATCGATTCCTAGGAACTTGCGGGGTAATTTCCATTCCATAGGACTCTAAATTAACCCCTGATCGCCTTGGTTTCTATTGAAATGGAGAGAGCAAAACATTTTTAACGCTCACCTTCAAGCTTCTGAGCCTAATAAAGCCCCACTTCAGTTTAGGTCTGAAAGAGTACCCGAGACCGTCTTACGCGCATCGTGATTTTGACCAACTTTGGCTTGATTTTCCGGAACTTGGGGGATATTTTCCAGTCCCAGGGACTCTAAACTAACTCCTGATGGCCTTGCTTTGCAGTGAAATGGACACAGCAAAACTTTTTGAACGCTCACTTTGGACCTTCTGGGCCGAAATAGAACCCCACTTCACTTTAGGACTTAAAGAGTAGCCGAGACCGCTTCACGCGCATCGTGATTTTGACCGGATATTTTCCAGTCCCGAGGACGCTAAACTAGCCCCTGATCGCCTTGGTTTGTATTGAAATGGACAGAGGAAAACATTTTGAACGCTCACCTTCGAGCTTCTGGGCCGAAATATAGCCCCACTCTACTTTAGGATTGAAACAGTAGCCGTGTCCGTCTTACGCGCATCGTGAGTTTGACAAACTTTGGCTCGATTTCCCGGAACTTACGGGATATATTCAAGTCTCGGGGACTCTAAACTATCTCCTGATTGCCTTGGTTTGCAGTGAAGTGGACACAGCAATTTTTTTTCAACGCTCACTTTGGACCTTCGGGGCCGAAGTAGAGCCTCACTTCACTTTAAGACTGAACGAATAGCCGAGACGGCCTTACGCGTATCTTCATTTTGACAACCTTTGTCCCCATTTTTCCGCACTTACAGGATATTTTCCAGTCCCTGTGACGCTAACCTAACTTCTGCTCGCCTTTGTTTGCAGTGAAATTGACACAGGAAGACCTTTTGAACGGTCACTTTCGAGCTTCTGGGCAGAAATATAGCCCCACTTCACTTTAAGACTGAAAGATTAGCCGAGACCGCCTTACGCACATGGTGATTTTGACCAACTTCGGCTAGATTTCCCGGAATTTGGGGGATATTTTCCACTTCCTGGGTCTCTAAACCAATTCCTGATGGCTTTGGTTTGCAGTGAAAATGACACAGCAAAACCTTTTTAAACGCTCACTTTAGAGCTTCTGGGCCGAAATATTGCCCCACTTCATTTTAAGACTGAAAGAGTAGCCGAGACCGCCTTACGGGCATGGTGATTTTAACCAACCTCGGCTCGATTGCCAGGAAGTTGGGGGATATTTTCTACCCCCGGAAACTCTAAATTAACTCCTGATGGCCTTCGTTTGCAGTGAAATAGACAGAGCAAAACTTTTTAAACCCTCACTTTCAAGCTCTTGGGCAGCAATGTAGCCCCACTTCACTTCAAGACTGAAAGAGTAGCCGAGACCGCCTTACGCGCATCGTAATTTTGATCAACTTCGGCTCGATTTTCCGGAAATTGGGGGATATTTTCCAGTGCCGGAATCTCTAAACTAAACCCTGATGTCTTTATTTTTTGCTGAAATGGACACAGGTTAAAGAAGCGCAAGCTAGGTGTCGAGCTTCTAGCCCGAAATATAGCCCCACTTCATTTTAAGACTAAAAGAGTAGCCGAGACCGCCTTACGCGCATCGTAATTTTGATCAACTTCGGCTCGATTTTCCGGAAATTGGGGGATATTTTCCAGTGCCGGAATCTCTAAACTCAACCCTGATGTCTTTATTTTTGCTGAAATGGACACAGGTTAAAGAAGCGCAAGCTAGGTGTCGACCTTCTAGCCCGAAATACTTCATTTGAAGACTAAAAGAGTAGCCGACACCGCCTTACGCGAATGGTGATTTTTGAGCATCTTTGGCTGGATTTGCGGGGACTAGGGGGATATTTTTCAGTCCCGGGGACTCTAAACTAACTCCTGATTGCCGTATTATTAGGTGAAAAGGACAGAGGTAATCGAAGCGGACGCTAGGTGTGGAGCTTCTAGACCGAAATATAGCCCCACTTTAATTTAAAACGGTAAGAGTAGCATAAACTCTCACGCACATCGTGATTTTCAGCAACTTTGGTTGATTTGCCGGATTTTGGTTGATATTTTACAGTCCCGGGGACTCTAAACTAACTTCTGATGGCCTTAATTTTTACTAAAATGGACACAGATAAAAGGAGCGTTCGCTCGGTGTCGAGCTTCTAGGCCGAAATATAGCCCCACTTCACTTTAAGACGGAAAGAGTAGCAAAGAACGCCTTCCGCGCATCGTGATTTTCACCAACTTCGGTTCGATTTCCTGCAACTTCGAGGATATTTTCCAGTCCCGGGATATCTAAACTAACTCCTCATTGTCGTGGTTTGCAGTGAAGTGGACTTAGCAGAACTTTTTAAACGCTCACTTGTGAGTTTCTGGAACAAAATATAGCCAATCTTAATTTTAAGACTGATAGAATAGCCGAGACCGGCTTACGCGCATGGTGATTTTGACCAAATTTGGCTCGGTTTCCGGAACTTGGGGGATATATTCCAGTCCCGGGGACTCTAAACTAACTCCTGATGGCCTGGGTTTGCGGTTAAATGGACACAGGAAAACTTTTTGAAAGCAAAGTTTCGAGCTTCTAGGCCGAAATATAGCCCCACTTCACTTGAAGAGTGAAAGATGAGCCGAGTCCGCCTTACGCGCATCGTGATTTTGACCAACTTCGGCTCGATATGCCGGAAATAAGGGAATGTTTTCCATTTCTGTGGACTCTAAACTTATTCCTGATGGCCTTGGGCGATATTTTCCAGTCCCGAAAAGTCTAAACTAACTCCTGATGGCCTTGGTTTGCATTGATACTGACAGAGCAAAACTTTTTGAACGATTATCTTCGAGCTTCTGGCCTAAAATATAGCCCAACTTCACTTTAAGACACGCGCATCGTGATTTTGACCAACTTCGGCTCGATTTCCCGGAAATTGGGGGATATTTTCCAGTCCCGGAGACTCTAAACTAACTCCTGATCGTCTTGGTTTGCATTGAAATGGACAAAGCGAAAGTTTTTGAACCCTCACTTTTAAGCTTGTGGGCCGAAATAGAGCCCCATTTTACTTTAAGACTGAAAGGGTAGCGAGACCGTCTTGCGCGAATCGTGATTTTGACTAATTTCACGTCCAATTCCCGAAACTTGGCGGATATATTCCAGTCAAGGGGACTCTAAAGTAACTCCTGATGGCCTTGGTCTTCAGTGAAATGGACAGAGCACAACGTTGGAGCTTCTGGGCAGAGATATAGCCCGACTTTACTTTAAGACTGAGAGAGTAGCCGAAACCGCCTTACGTATATCGTAATTTTGACGAACTTCGAATGGATTTCCCGGAGCTTGGGGTATATTTTCCAGTCCCTTGGACGCTAAAATAAGTCCTGATGGCCTTGTTTTGAAGTGAAATGGACACAGCAAAACCTTTTGAACGCTCACTTTCTAGCTTGTGGGCCGAAATATAGGCACACTTGACTTAAAGACTGAAACAGTAGCCGAGACCACGTTACGCGCATCATGAATTTGATCAACTTCGGCTTCAATTCCCGGGACTTGGGGGATATTTTCCAGTCCCAGGAACTCTACACTAACTCCTGATGGCCTTGGTTTGCAGTGAAATGGACAGAGCAAAACTTTTTGAACGCTCACCTTCGAGCTTCCTGGCCGAAATAAAGCCCCACTTTATTTTAAGACTTAAAGAGTAACCGAGACCACCTTACGCGCATTGTGACTTTGAGAAACTTCGGGTGGATCTCCCGGAACTTGGGGAACATTTTCCAGTCCCTTGGACGCTAAACTATGTCCTGATGGCCTTGTTTTGCAGTGAAATGGACACAGCAAAACTTTTTGAACGCTCACTTTCAAGCTTGTGGGCCGAAATATAGCCACACTTTAATATAAGACTGAAACAGTAGCCGAGACCGCATTTCGCGCATCGTGATTTTGATCAACTTCGGCTCGCTTTCCTGGAACTTGGGGAATATTTTCCAGTCCCGGGGACTCTAAACTAACTTTTGATCGCTTCGGTTTGCAGTGAATTGCAGAGAGGAAAACTTTTTGAACGCTCACTTTCGAGCTTCTGGACAGAAATATAGCCCCACTTCACTTTTAGACTGAAAGGGTAGCCGATACAGCTTTGGCAGCATTTTGATTTTGACCAACTTCAGCTTGATTTACCGGAAATTGGGGAATATTTTCCAGTCCCAGGGACGCTCAACTAACTCGTGATGGCCTTGTTTTTCAGTGAAAGAACACAGCAAAACTTTTTGAACACTCACTTTCGGGCTTCTGGGCCGAAATATAGCCCCTCTTCACTTTAGGACTGAAACAGTAGCCGATACCGCATTTCGCGCATCGTGATTTTGATTAACTTCGGTTCGATTCCCCGGAACTTGGGCAATATTTTTCAGTCCCGGGGACTCTAAACTAACCCCTGATGGCCTTGGTTTGTAGTGAAATGGACACAGCAAAACCTTTTGAACGCTCACTTTCGGGCTTCTGGCCCGAAATATAGCCCCACTTCACTTTAAGACAGAAAGAGTAGCCGAGACCACTTTAGGGGCATCGTGATTTTGACCAACCTCGGCTCAATTTCCCGAACCTTGGGGCATATTTTCTTGTCCCGGGGACGCTAAACTAACTCCTGATGGCCTTGGTTTGCAGTGAAATGAACACAGCAAAACTTTTTGAACGCTCACTTTCGGGCTTCTGGCCCGAAATATAGCCCCACTTCACTTTAAGACTGAAAGAGTAGCCGAGACTACCTTACGCAAATCGTGATTTTGACCAACATCGGCTCGATTTCCCGGAAGTTGGGGGATATTTTCCAGTCCCGGGGACTCTAAACTAGCTCCTGATGGCTTTGGTTTGCAGTGAAATAAACACAGGGAAACTTTTTGAACGCTCACTTTCAAGCTCCTGGGCAGGAATAAAGCCTCACTTCACTTTAAGACTAAAACAGTAAGCGAGACCGCCTAACGCGCACCGTGATTTTGACCAACTTCGGCTAAATTTCCCTGAACTTGGGGGATATTTTCCAGTCTCGAACACTCTTAAGTAACCCCTGATGGCCTTCGTTTGCATTGAAATGGATACAGCAAAACTTTTTGAGGCTCACTTTTGAGCTTCTGGGCCGAAATATAGCCTCACTTCACTTTAAGACTGAAAGACTAGCCAAGAGCGTCTTGCGCGCATCGTGATTTTGACCAACGTCTTCTCGATTTTCCGGAACTTGGGAAATATATTGTAGTCCCCGGAACTCTAAACTAACTCCTGATGGCCTTGGTTTGCAGTGAGATGGACACGGCAGATTTTTGGCAGCCCTCACTTGGGAGCTTCTGGGCCGAAATAGAGCCCCACTTCACTTTAAGACTGAAAGAGTAGCCGAGGCCGCCTTAGGCGCATCGTGATTTTGAGCAACTTCGGCTTGAGTTGCCAGAACTTAAAAGATATTTTCCAGTCCCGGGGACTCTAAACTAACTCATGATGGCCTTGGTTTTCAGTGAAATTGAGAGAGGAAAACTTTTTGAACGCTCACTTTCGAGCTTCTGGACCGAAATATAGCCCTACTTCACTTTAAGACTGAAAGAGTAGCCGAGACCGCCTTACGCCAATCGTTATTTTGACCAACTTCGTCTCAATTCCGCGGAACTTGGGGCATATTTTCCAGTTCCCGGGACTGCAAACTACTTCCTGAGGGCCTTGCTTTGCAGTGAAATGGATACAGCATCATTTTTTGACCGCTCACTTTCGAGTTTCTGGGCTGAAATATACAGCCACGTCACTTTAAGACAAAAAGAGTAACCGAGACTGCTTTAGCGCATCGTGATTTTGAGAAACTTCGGCTCGATTTCCTGGAACTTGGGGGATATTTTGATGTCATGGAGACTGTAAACAATCTACTGATGTGGTTTGGTTTCCGGTGAAATGGACACAGCAAAACTTTTTGAACTTTCACTTTCTAGCTTCTGGGCTGAAATATAGCCCCAGTTCACTTTAAGAATGAAAGAGTAGCCGAGACCGCCTTACGCGCATCGTGATTTTGACAAAATTCGGCTCGATTTCCCCGAACTTGGACGATATTTTCCAGTCCCGAGGAGTCTAAACTAACTCCTGATGGCCTTGGTTTGCAGTGAACTGAACACAGCAACACTTTTTGAACTTTCACTCTCTAGCTTTTCGGCCGAAATATAGCCCCAGTTCACTTTAACACTGAAAGAGTAGGCGAGACCGTCTTACGCGCATCCTGATTTTGAGCAAATTCCGCTCGATTTTCTAGAATTTTGGCGATATTTTCAAGTCCCAGGGACTCTAAACTAACTCCTGATGGCCTTGGTTTGCAGTGAAATGGACGCAGGAAAACTTTTTAAACGCTCAGTTTCGAGCTTCTGGGCCGAAATACAACCGTAATTCACTTTAAGACTGAAATAGTAGCCGAGAGCGCCTTACGAGCATCGTGATTTTGACCAAGTTCAGCTCGATTTCCCGGAACTTGGGGAATATTTTCCAGTCCGGGGGACTTTAAACTAACTCCTGATGGCCTTGGTTTGCAGTTAAATGCACAAAGCGTAACTTTTTAAAGGGTCACTTTCGAGCTTCTGGGCCGAAAGATAGCCCCACTTTACTTGAAGACTGAAAGAGTAGCCGAGACCGTCCTACGCGCATCGTGATTTTGACCAACGTCCGTTCGATTTCCCGGAACTTCGGGGATATATTCCAGTCCCGGGGACTCTAAACTTACTGCTGATGGCCTTGGTTTGCAGTGAAATGGACACAGCACATTTTTTTGAACGCTCACTTTCGAGCTTCTCGGGCGAAATAGAGCCCTACTTCACTTTAAGACTGAAAGAGTAGCCGAGACCGCCTTACGCGCATCGTAATTTTGACCAACCTCGGCTCGATTTCCCGGAAGTTGGCGAATATTTTCAATTCCTGGGGAAGCTAAACTAACTTCCGATGGCCTTAGTTTGCAGTTAAATGGACACAGCAAAACTTTTTGAACGCTCACTTTCGAGCTTATGGGTCGAAATATAGCCCCACTGAACTTTAAGACAGAAAGAGTAGCCGAGACCGCCTTACGCGCATCGTGATTTTGGGATACTTCGGCTCGATTTCCCGGAAATAGGGGGATATTTTCCAGTCCCGGGGACTCTAAACTAACTCCTGATGGCCTTGGTTTCCAGTGAAATGGACACAGGAAGACTTTTTGAACGCGCACTTTTGAGCTTGCTGCCCGAAATATAGCCCTACTTCTTTTTAAGACTGAAAGAGTCGGCGAGAGCACCTTACGCGCATTGTGATTTTGAGGATCTTCGGCTCCATCTGGCGAAACTTGGGAGATATTTTCCAGTCCCAAACTCACCCCTGATTGTCTAAGATGTGAGTGAAATACAGACAAAAGTTTTTGAACCCTTACTTTCGAGCTTCTCGAGTTAAATCTAAGCCCGCTTTACCTTAAGACTGAAAGAGTAGCCGAGACCCCCTTAAGCGCATCGTGATTTTGACTAACTTCGGGTGGATTCCCGTAACTTGGGGGATATTTCCAGTCCCTTGGACGCTAAACTAAGTCGTGATGGCCTTATTTTGCAGTGAAATGGACACAGCAAAACTCTTTAAACACTTAGTTTTGAGCTTCCGGGCCGAAATATTGGCCCACTTCACTTTAAGACTGAAAGAGTAGCCGAGACCGCCGTACGCGCGTCGTGGTTTTGACCAACTTCGGTTAAATTTCCCGGAACTTGGGGGATATTTTCCAGTCCCGGGGGCTCTAAACTGACCTCCGACTTCCTTGCTCTGCAGTAAAATGGACACAGCAAAACTTTTTGAACGTTCACTTTCGAGCTTCCTGGCCGAAATATAGCTCCACTTCGCTTTAAGAGTGAAAGAGTAGCCGAGACCGCCTTACGCCCATCGTGATTTTGCGCTACTTCGGCTCGATCTCCCGGAACTTGGGAGATAATTCCCAGTCCCGGGCACTCTAAACTAATTCCTGATGGCCTTGGTTTTCTGTGAAATGGACGCAGCCAAACTTTTAGAACGTCCACTTTCGAGCTTCTGGGCCGAAATATAGCCCCACTTCACTTTAACACTGAAAGAGTAGCCGGGACCGCCTTACGCGCATGGTAATTTCGTCCAACTTCGGCTTGATTTCCTGGGACTTGGGGCATATTTTCCAGTCCCGGAAGCTCTAAACTAACTCCTGAATGCCTGCGTTTTTAGTGAAATGGACACAGGTAAAAGGGGCGCACGCTAGGTTTCCAGGTTGTAGGCCGAAATATAGCCCCACTTTATTTTAAGAATGAAAGTGTACACGAAACCGCCTTAAGCGCATCGAAATTTTTAGCCACTATGGCTCGATCTGCCAAAACTTGGGGGATATTTTCCAGTCCCGGGGACTCTATCCTAACTCTTGATGGCCTTAGTTTTCAGTAAAATGGTCACAGGTAACAGGAGCGCACGCTCCCTGTCGAGCTTCTAGGCCGAAATGTAACCCCAGTTCATTTTAACACTGAAAGAGTAAATGAAACTCCCGTACGCTTATCGTAATTTTAAGAAACTATGGCTGAATTTGCCGAAACTTGGAGGATAGCTTCCAGTCTCGAGGAGTCTAAACTATCTCCTGATGGACTTAGGTCTTAGTGAAATGGACACAGGTAAAAGGAGAGCACGCTCGGTGTCGAGCTTGTAGAACCGAAATATGGCCCCACGACATTTTCGGAGTAAACGAGTAGCCGAGACCGCCTTGCGCGCATCGTGATTTTGAGCATCTTTGGCTCGATTTGCCGGAATTCGGGGAATATTTTCCAGTCCCGAGGACTCTATGCTAACTCCTGATGAACTCAGTTTTCAGTGATATGTACACAGGCAAAAGGAGCGCACGCTCGGTGTTGAGCTTCTCGGCCGAAATATAGCCCCACTTCATTTTAAGACTGAAAGAGTAGCCTAGACCGCCTTACGCGCATGGTGATTTCGAGCAACTTTGGCTCGATCTGCCAGAATTTGGGAAATATTTTCCAGTCCCAAGGACTCTAAACTAACTCCTGATCGCCTAAGATGTCAGTGAAATGGACACAGGTAAAATTAGCGCACGCCCGGTCTCGAGCTTCTAGGTCGAGATATAGCCCCCCTTAATTTTCAGACTGAAAGAGTAGCCGAGACCGCCTTACGCGCATGGTGATTTTGGGCCACTTTTGCTCGATTTCCCGGAAGTTGGCGAATAATTTAAAGTCCCGGGGACGCTAAACTAACTCCCGATGACCTTGGTTTGCAGTTTAATAAACACAGCTAAACATTCTGAGCGCTCACCTTCGAGATTCAGGGCCGAAATATAGCCCTACTTAAATTTAAGACTGAAAGAATAGCCGAGAGCCCGTTACGCGCATCGTAATTTTGATCAACTTCGGCGCGATTTCCTGGAACTTGGAGAATATTTTCTAGTCCCGGGGACTCTAAACTAACTCTTGACGGCCTTGGTTTGCAGTGAAAGGGACAGAGCAAAACTTTTTGAACGCGCACTTTCGAGCTTCTTGGCCGAACTAAAGCCCAACTTCACTTCAAGAATGAAAGACTAACTGAGAGCGCCTTACGCACATCGTGACTTTAACCAACTTCGGCTCGATCTGACGGAACTTGGGAAATATTTTCTAGTCCCAAGGGCTCTAAACTAACTCCTGATGGCGTTGCTTTGCAGTGAAATGGACACAGCAAAAGTTTTCGAATGCGCACTTTCGAGCCTCTGGGCCGAAATATAGCGCAACTTCACTTTAAGACTGAAAGAGTAGCCGGGACCGCCTTGCGCGCATGGTGATTTTGACCAACTTGGGCTCGATTCCCCGGAACTGGGGGGATATTTTCTACTTCCGCGTACTGTAAACTAACGCCTGATGGCCTTGGTTTCCAGTGAGATGGACAGAGGGAAACTTTTTGAACCCTCACTTTCGAGCTTGTGGGCCTAAATGCAGCCACACTTCACTTTAAGACTGAAACAGCAGCCGAGACCGCGTTACGCGCATCGTGATTTTGATCAACTTCTGCTCGATTTCCCGAAACTTGGGTAATATTTCCAGTCCCGGGGACTCTACACTAACTCCTGATGGCCATGGTTTGCAGTGAAATTTACACAGCACAAGTTTTTTAACGCACACTTTCGAGATTCTGGACCGAAATAGAGCCCCACTTCAGTTGAAGACTGAAAGAGTAGCCGAGACCGACTTACGCGAATCATGATTTTGAGCAACTTCGGCTTGATTTGCCGGAACTTAGGGGATATATTCCAGTTCTGAGGACTCTAAACTAATTCCTGATGGCCTTGGTTTGCAGTAAAATGGACACTGCAAAACTTTTTGAACGCTGACTTTCCAGCTTCTGGGCCGAAAAGTTTAGCCCCACTTCATTTTAAGATTGAAGGAGTAGCCGAGGCCGCCTTACACGCATCGTAATTTTGACTAACTTAAGCTCGATTTTTGGAAACTTGGGGGATATTTTCCAGTCCCGGGGACTCTAAACTAACTCCTGATGTGCTTGCTTTGCAGTGAAATGGACACAGAAAAACTTTTTTAACGCTCTTGTGCGAGCTTCTGGGCCAAAATATAGCCACACTTCACTTTAAGACTGAAAGAGTAGCCGAGACCGCCTTATGCGAAGCGTGATTTTGACAAACTACGCCTCGATTTCCCGGAACTTGGGGGATATTTTCCAGACCCGGGAACTTTAAACTAACTCCTGATTGCCTTGGTTTGCAGTAAAATGGAAACGGGAAAACTTTTTCAACGCTCACTTAAAAGCTTCTGGGCCAACACATAGCCCCACTTCACTTTAAGACTTAAATAGTAGCCGAGACCGCCTTAAGCGCATCGTGATTTTGACGAAGTTCGGTTCCATTTCCCGGAACTGGGGGGATATTTTCCAGTTTCGGGGACTCTAAACAAACTCTTGATTGCCTTGGTTGGCCGAGCAATGGACACAGGAAAACTTTTTGAACGCTCACTCTCGAGCTGCTGGGTCGAAATATAGCCCAACTTCACTTTAAAACTGAAAGAGTAGCCGAGACCGCCTTGCGCGCAACGTGATTTTGACCAATTTCCGCTTTATTTCCCGCAACTTGGGGGATATTTTACAGTCCCGGGGCTCTAACGTATTTCCTCTTGGCCTTGATTTGCAGTTAAATGGACACAGGAAAACTTTTTGAACGCTCACTTCCGAGCCTTGGGGCCGAAATATAGCCCATTTCATTTTAAGGCTGAAAGAGTAGACGAGACCGCCTTACGCGCATCGTGATTTTGAGCCTCTATGGCTCGATTCCCCGGAACTTGGGGGATAGTTTCCAGCTCTGGGAGCTCTAAGCTAACTCCTGATTGCCTTAGTTTTCAGTGAAATCGACACAGATTAAATTAGCGCACGCTCGGTGCCGAGCTTCTATGTCGAAATATAGCCCCCCCTTCATTTTAAGACTGAAAAAGAAAAGAAACGGCCTTACGCGCATCGTGATTTTAAGCCATTTAGGCGCAATTTGCCAGAACTTGTGGGATATTTTTGAGTCCCAGGGACTGAAAACTCACTCCCGATCGCCTTGTTTTTCATTGAAATGGACAGAGCAAAACATTTTAAACGCTCACCTTCAAGCTTCTGAGCCGAATATAGCCCCACTTCACTTTAAGCCTGAAAGAGTAGCCGAGACCGTCTTACGCGCATCGTGATTTTGACCAACTTTGGCTTGATTTTCCGGAACTTCGGGGATATTTTCCAGTCCCGGGGACTCTAAACTAACTCCTGATGGCCTTGCTTTGCAGTGAAATGGACACAGCAAAACTTTCTGAACGCTCACTTTTGACCTTCTGGACCGAAATATAACCCCAATTCACTTTAAGACTTAAAAAGTTGCCGAGACCGCTTTACGCGCATCGTGATTTTGACCATCTTCGGCTTGATTTCCCGGGACTTGGGGGATATTTTCTAGTCCCGAGGACTATAAACGAAGTCCTGATGACCTTGTTTTGCAGTGAAATTGAAACAGCAAAAGTTTTTGAAAGCAGAGTTTCGAGCTTCTGGGCCGAAATATAGCCCCACTTCACTTGAGGAGTGAAAGTTGAGCCGAGTCCGCCCTACGCGCATCGTGATTTTGACCAATTTCGGCTCGATTGGCCGTAACTTAGAGAATATTTTCCTGTTCTGTGGACTCTAAACTAGTTCCTGATGGCCTTGGTTTGCAATGAAATGGACACAGAAAAACTTTTTTAACGCTCATCTTCGAGCTTCTGCGCCAAAATATAGCCCCACTCTACTTGAAGACTGAAAGAATAACCGAGACCGCCCTACAGACATCGTGATTTTGACCAAGTTCAGCTCGCTTTCCCGGAACTTGGGGGATATTTTGTAGTCCGGGGGACTTTCAAATAACTCCTGATGGCCTTTTTTTGCAGTTAAATGCACGAAGCGTAACTTTGTAAACGGTCAGTTTCGAGCTTGTGGGCTGAAATATAGCCCCACTTCACTTTAAGACTGCAACAATAGCCGACCCGCGTTTCGCGAATCGTGATTTTGACCAACTTCGGATCGATATTCTGGAACTTGGGGGATATTTTCCAGTCCTAGGGACCCTAAACAAACTCCTGATCACCTTGGTTTAAAGTGAACTTGAAAAGGGAAAGCTTTTTGAACGCTCACTTTCGAGCTTCTGGGGCGAAATATAGCCCCACTTTACTTTAAGACTGAAAGATTAGCCAAGACCGTCTTACGCCCATGGTGATTTTGACAAACTTAGGCGAAATTTCCCGGAATTTGGGGGATATTTTCCACTCCGTGGGTCACTATACTAACTCCTGACGGCCTTGGTTTGCAGTGAAATTGACACAGCAAAACTTTTTAAACACTCAGTTTCAAGCTTCTGGGGCGAAATATTGCCCCACCTCACTTTAAGACTGAAAGAGTAGCCGAGACCGCCGTACGCGCGTCGTGATTTTGACTAACTTTGGCTAAATTTCCCGAAACTCGGGAGATATTTTCCATTCCCGGGGACTGGCCCCCGACGTCCTTGGTCTGCAGTAAAATGGACACAGCAAAACTTTTTGAACCCTCACTTATGAGCTTCTCGGCCGAAATATAGCTCCAATTTACTTTAAGATTGAAAGAGTAGCCGAGACGGGCTTACGCGCATCGTAATTTCGACCAACTTCGGCTCGATTTCCCGGAAATTGGGGGATATTTTCGAGTCCCGCGGACTATAAAGTAGCTCCTGATGGCCTTGCTTTGGAGTGAAATGGACACAGCAAAACCTTCTGAAGCTCACTTTTAAGCTTCTGGGCGGAAATATTGCCCCAGTTCACTTTAAGAATGAAAGAGTAGCCGAGACCGCCTTACGCTTATCGTGATTGTGACCAACTTTGGCTAGATTTCCCGGGAAATGGGGGATATTTTCCGGTACCGGGCACTCTAAAGTAACTCATGATTGCCTTGGTTTGCATTGAAATGGAGAGAGCAAAACTTTTTGAACGCTCCCCTTCGAGCTTCTGAGCCAAAATATAGCCCCACTTCACTTTAAGACTGAAAGAGTGGCCGAGACCGTCTTACGAGCGTCGTGGTTTTGACCAACTTCAGCTAGATTTCCCGAAACTTCGGGGATATATTCCAGTCCCAAGGACTCTAAAGTAATTCCTGATGGCTTTGGTTTGCAGTGAAATGGACACAGCCAATTTTTTTGAACGCATATTTCGAAATTCTGGGGAGAAATATAGCCCCACTTCACTTTAAAACTGAAAGAGTAGCCGATACCGCCTTAGGCGCATCGTGATTTTGACCAACTTCGGCTCGAGTTTCCGGAACTTAAGGAATATTTTTCAGTCCCGGGGACTCTAAACTAACTCACGATGGCCTTGGTTTTCAGTTAAATATAGAGAGCCAAACTTTTTGAACCCTCACTTTCGAGCTTCTCGACCGAAATATAGCCCTACTTCACTTAAAGACTTAAACAATAGCCGAGACATCTTACGCGCATCCTGATTTTGACCAACTTCGTCTCGATTTCGCGGAACTTGGGGGATATTTTCCAGTTCCAGGGACTCTAAACTAAATCCTGAAGGCTTTGGTTTGCAGTGAAATGGACACAGGATAACTTTTTGAACGCTCTCTTTCGAGCTTCTGGGCCGAAGCATAGCCCTATTTCACTTTAAGACTGAAAGAGTAGCTTACATTGCCTTACGCGCATCGTGATTTTGGGTTACTTTGGCTCGATTTCCCGGAATTTGGGAGATAATTCCCAGTCCTGGGCACTCTAAACTAATTCCTGATGGCCTTGGTTTTCAGTGAAATGCACACAGCCAAACTTTTTGCACGTTCACTTTCGAGCTTCTGGGCCGAAATATAGCCCCACTTCACTTTAAGACTGAAAGAGTAGCCGAGACCGCCTTACGTGCATGGTAAATTTGTCCAACTTCGGCTTGATTTCTCGGGGTTTTGTGGATATTTTCCAGTCCCGAAAGCTCTAAACTAACTCCTGATTGCCTTGGTTTTCAGTGAAATGGACACAGGTAAAACGGGCGCACGCTAGGTTTCCAGGTTGTAGGCCGAGATCTAGCCCCACTTTATTTTAAGACTGAAAGGGTAGACGAAACCGCCTTAAGCGCATCGAAATTTTTAGCCACTATGGCTCGATATGCCAAAACTTGGGGGATATTTTCTAGTCCCGGGGACTCTAAGCTAACTACTGATAACCTTAGTTTTCAGTAAAATGGTCACAAGTAACAGGAGCGCACGCTCCCTGTCGAGCTTCTAGGTCGAAATAAAGCCCCACTTCATTTTAAGACTGAAAGAGTAAACGAAACTGCCGTACACTTATTGTAATTTTAAGAAACTATGGCTCAATTTGCCGAAACTTGGAGGCTAGTTTCCAGTCTCGAGGACTCTAAACTATCTCCTGATGGACTTAGTTCTTAGTGAAAAGGACACGGGCAAAAGGAGCGCACGCTCGGTGTCAAGCTTGTAGAACCGAAATATGGCCCCACTTCATTTTCAGAGTGAAAGAGTAGCCGAGACCGCCTTACTCACATGTTGATTTTGAGCATCTTTGGCTCGATTTGCCGGAATTCGGGGAATATTTTCCAGTCCCGAGGACTCTATGCTAACTCATGATGAACTTAGTTTTCAGTGATATGTACACAAGCAAAAGGAGCGCACGCTCGGTGTCGAGCTTCTCGGCCGAATTATAGCCCCAGTTCATTTTAAGACTGAAAGAGTAGCCGAGACCGCCTTACGCGCATGGTGATTTTGAGCAACTTTGGCTCGATCTGCCAGAATTTGGGAAATATTTTCCAGTCCCAAGGACTCTAAACTAACACCTGATGGCCTAAGGTGTCAGTAAAATGGACACAGGTAAAATTAGTGCACGCCCGGTCTCGAGCTTCTAGGTCGAAATATAGGCCCCCTTAATTTTAAGACTGAAAGAGTAGCCGAGACCGCCTTACGCGCATGGTGATTTTGGGCCACTTTTGCTCGATTTCCCGGAAGTTGGCGAATAGTTTAAAGTCCCGGGGACGCTAAACTAACTGCCGATGACCTTGGTTTCCAATTTAATAAACACAGCAAAACATTCTGAACGCTCACCTTCGAGCTTCAGGGCCGAAATATAGCCCTACTTAAATTTAAGACTGAAAGAATAGCCGAGAGCTTCTTACGCGCATCCTGATTTTGATCAACTTCGGCACGATTTCCGGGAACTTGGGGAGTATTTTCCACTCCCGGGGACTCTAAACTAACTTCTGATGGCCATGGTTTGCAGTGAAATTTACTCAGCTCAAGTTTTTGAACGCACAATTTCGAGGTTCTGGACCGAAATAGAGCCCCACTTCACTTGAAGACTGAAAGAGTAGCCGAGACCGACTTACGCGCATCCTGATTTTGAGGAACTTCGGCTAGATTTCCCGGAACTTAATGGATATATTCCAGTTCTGAGGACTCTAAACTAATTCCTGATGGCCTTAGTTTGCAGTAAAATGGACACAGCAAAACTTTTTGATCGCTCAATTGCGAGCTTCTGGGCCAAAATATAGCTATACTTTACTTTAGCACTAAAAGGGTAGCCGAGACCGCCTTACGCGCATGGTGATTTTGACAAACTTCGGGTTGATTTCCCGGAACTTGGGGGATATTTTCCAGTCTCGGGGACTCTAAACTAACTCCTGCTTGTCTTGGCTTGGAGTGAAATGGAAACAGGAAAACTTTTTGAACGGTGACTTTCCAGCTTCTGGGCCCAAAAGTTTAGCCCCACTTCATTTTAAGATTGAAAGAGTAGCCGAGGCCGCCTTACGCGCATCGTAATTTTGACTAACTTAAGCTCGATTTTCGGAAACTTGGGAGATATTTTCCAGTCCCGGGGACTCTAAACTAACTCCTGATGTCCTTGCTTTGCAGTGAAATGGACACAGGAAATATTTTTTAACGCTCTTGTGCGAGCTTCTGGGCCAAAATATAGCCACACTTCACTTGAAGACTGAAAGAGTAGCCGAGACCACTTTATGCGAATCGTGATTTTGACAAACTACGCCTCGATTTCCCGGAACTTGGGTGATAGTTTCCAGCTTTGGGAGCTCTAAACTAACTCCTGATTGCCTTAGTTTTCAGTGAAATCAACACAGATTAAATTAGCGCACGCTCGGTGCCGAGCTTCTAGGTCGAGATATAGCCCCACTTCATTTTAAGACTGAAAAAATAGACGAAACGGCCATACGCGCATCGTGATTTTGAGCAACTTTGGCTCAATTTGCCGGAACTTGTGGGATATTTTTCAGTCCCAGGGACTGTAAACTAACTCCCGATCGCCTTGGTTTGCATTGAAATGGACAGAGCAAAACATTTTAAACAATCACCTTCAAGCTTCTAAGCCGAATATAGCCCCACTTCACTTTAAGCCTGAAAGAGTAGCCGACACCGTCTTACGCGCATCGTGATTTTGACCAACTTCGGCTTGATTTCCCGGGACTTCGGAGATATTTTCTAGTCCCGGGGACTATAAACTAAGTCCTGATGTCCTTGTTTTGGAGTGAAATTGAAACAGCAAACGTTTTTGAAAGCAGAGTTTCGAGCTTCTTGGGCAAAATATAGCCCCACTTCACTTTAGGAGTGAAAGATGAGCCGAGTCCGCCTTACGCGCATCGTGATTTTGACAAACTTTGGCTCCATTGGCCGGAACTTAGGGATTATTTTCCAGTTCTGTGGACTCTAAACTAATTCCTGATGGCCTTGGTTTGCAATGAAATGGACACAGCAAAACTTTTTGAACGCTCATCTTCGAGCTTCTGCGCCAAAATATAGCCCCACTTCACTTGAAGACTGAAAGAATAGCCGAGACCGCCTTACAGACATCGGGATTTTGACCAAATTCAGCTCGATTTCCGGAACTTGGGGGATATTTTCCAGTCCGGGGGACTTTAAACTAACTCCTGATGGCCTTTTTTTGCAGTTAAACGCAAGAAGCGTAACTTTTTAAACGGTCACTTTCGAGCTTCTGGGCTGAAATATCGCCCACTTCACTTTAAGACTGCAACAATAGCCGAGCTCGCGTTTCGCGAATCGTGATTTTCACCAACTTCGGATTGATATCCCGGAACTCGGGGGATATTTTCCAGTCCTGGGGACCCTAAACTAACTCCTGATCACCTTGGTTTGAAGTGAACTTGACAAGGGAAAACTTTTTGAAAGCTCACTTTCGAGCTTCTGGGGCGAAATATAGCCCCACTTCACTTTAAGACTGAAAGATTAGCCAAGACCGTCTTACGCCCATGGTGATTTTGACAAACTTCGGCTAACTTTCCCGGAACTTGGGGGATATTTTCCACTCCCTGGGTCTCTATACTAACTCCTGATGGCCTTGGTTTGTAGTGAAATTGACACAGCAAAATTTTTTAAACACTCAGTTTCGAGCTTCTGGGGCGAAATATTGCCCCACTTCACTTTAAGACTGAAAGAGTAGCCGAGACCGCGTACGCGCGTCCTGATTTTGACCAACTTCGGCTAAATTTCCCTGAACTTGGGGGATATGCTCCATTCCCGTGGACTCTAAACTGACCCCCGACGTCCTTGGTTTGCAGTAAACTGGACACAGCAAGGCTTTTTGAACGCCCATTCTCGAGCTTCTAGGACGAGATATAGCCCCACTTTACTTTAAGACTAAAAGAGTAGCCGAGCCCGCCTTACGCGCATCGTGATTTTGACGAACTTTGGCTCGGTTTCCCGGAACTTGGGGAATATTTTTTAGTCACGCGGACTCTAAAGTAACTCCTGATGGCCTTGGTTCGCATTGAAATTGACACAGCAGAACGTTTTGAACGTTCACTTTCGAGCTTCTTGGCCCAAATATAGCCCCACTTCACTTTAAGACTGAAAGAGTAAACGAGAGCCCCTTACGCGCATTGTGATTTTCACCAACTTCGGCTCGATATCCCGCAACTTGGGGGATATTTTTTTAGTCCCGGGGACTCTAAACGAACTCCTGATGGCCTTGGTTTGCATTGAAATGGACATAGGAAAACATTTTGAACGCTCACCTTCGAGCTTCTGAGCCCAAATATAGCCCCACTTCTCTTTAAGACTTTAAGAGTAGCCGAGACCGCCTTACGCGCATCGTGATCTTCACCAGCTCAAGCTCGATTTCCCGGAACTTGGGGGATATTTTCAAATCCAGCGGACTCTAAACTAATACCTAATTGCCTTGCTTTGCAGTTAATTGGGCACAGCATAACTTTTTCAACGATCGCTTTCGACCTTCTTTGCCGAAATATAGCCACACTTCACTTTAAGACTGAAAGAGTAGCCGAGACCGCCTTACGCGCGCCGTGATTTTGACCAACTTCGGATCGATTTCTAGGAACTTGGGGGATATTTTACAGTCCCGAGGACTCTAAACTAACCCCTGATCGCCTTGGTTTGTATTGAAATGGAACGAGTAAATCATTTTGAACGCTCACCTTCGAGCTTCTGGGCCGAAATATAGCCCAACTCTACTTTAAGATTGAAAGAGTAGCCGAGCGCGTCTTACGCGCATCGTGAGTTTGACAAAGTTTGGCTCGATTTCCCGGAACTTAGGGGATATATTCAAGTCTCGGGGACTCTAAACTATCTCCTGACTGCCTTGGTTTGCAGTGAAATGGACACAGCAATTTTTTTGAACGCTCACTTTGGACCTTCTGGGCCGAAGTAGAGCCTCACTTCACTTTAAGACTGAACGAATAGCCTAGACGGCCTTACGCGTATCTTTATTTTGACAACCTTTGTCCCCATTTTCCCGCACTTACAGGATATTTTCCAGTCCCTGGGACTCTAACCTAACTTCTGCTCGCCTTTGTTTGCAGTGAAATTGACACAGGAAGACTTTTTGAACGGTCACTTTCGAGCTTCTGGGCAGAAATATAGCCCCACTTCACTTTAAGACTGAAAGATTAGCCGAGACCGCCTTACGCGCATGGTGATTTTGACCAACTTCGGCTAAATTTCCCGCAATTTGGGGGATATTTTCCACTTCCTGGGTCTCTAAACCAATTCCTGGTGGCTTTGGTTTGCAGTGAAATTGACACAGCAAAACTTTTTAAACACTCACTTTAGAGCTTCTGGGCCGAAATATTGCCCCACTTCACTTTAAGACTGAAAGAGTAGCCGAGACCGTCTTACGGGCATGGTGATTTTGATCAACTTGGCTCGATTTTCCGGAAATTGGGGGATATTTTCCAGTGCCGGAATCTCTAAACTAAACCCTGATGTCTTTATTTTTGCTGAAATGGAGACAGGTTAAAGACGCGAGAGCTAGGTGTCGAGGTTCTAGGCCGAAATATAGCCCCACTTCATTTTAAGACTGAAAGAGTAGCCGAGACCGCCTTACGCGAATGGTGATTTTTGAGCATCTTTGGCTGGATTTGCGGGGACTAGGGGGATATTTTTCAGTCCCGGGAACTCTAAACTAACTCCTGATTGCCGTATTATTAAGTGAAAAGGACAGAGGTAAACGAAGCGGACGCTAGGTGTGGAGCTTCTAGGCCGAAATAAAGCCCCACTTTAATTTAAAACGGTAAGAGTAGCATAAACTCTTACGCACATCGTCATTTTCAGCAACTTAGGTTGGTTTGCCGGATTTTGATTGATATTTTACAGTCCCGGGGACTCTAAACTAACTTTTGATGGCTATAATTTTTACTAAAATGGACACAGATAAAAGGAGCGGTCGCTCGGTGTCGAGCTTCTAGGCCGAAATATAGCCCCACTTCACTTAAAGACGGAAATAGTAGCAAAGAACGCCTTCCACGCATCGTGATTTTCACCAACTTCGGCTCGATTTCCCGGAAATTAGGGAATAGTTTCCAGTTCTGTGGACTCTAAACTTATTCCTGATCGTCTTGGTTTGCAGTGAAATGGACACAGCAAAACTTTTTGAACGGTTATCTTCGAGCTTCTGGCCTAAAATATAGCCCAACTTCACTTTAGGACTGAAAGAATAGCTGAGACCGCCTTGCGCGCATCGTGATTTTGACCAACTTGGGCTCGATTTCCCGGAACTACGCGGGTCGTGATTTTGACTAACTTTGGCTAAATTTCCCGGAACTTGGGGGATATTTTCCATTCCCGGGGACTCTAAACTGGCCACCGACGTCATTGGTCTGCAGTAAAATGGACACAGCAAAACTTTTTGAACGCTCACTTTCGAGCTTATGGGCCGAAATATAGCTCCACTTTACTTTAAGATTGAAAGAGTAGCCGAGACCGGCTTACGCGCATCGTAATTTTGACCAACTTCGGCTAGATTTCCCGGAACTTGAGGGATATTTTACAGTCCCGTGGACTCTAAAGTAACTCCTGAGGGCCTTGCTTTGGACTGAAATGGACACAGCAAAACTTTCTGAACGCTCACTTTCAAGCTTCTGGGCGGAAATATTGCCCCAGTTCACTTTAAGAATGAAAGAGTAGCCGAGACCGCCTTACGCTTATCGTGATTGTGACCAACCTTGGCTCGATTTCCCGGGAAATGAGGGATATTTTCCGGTACCGGGGACTCTAAAGTATCGCCTGATTGCCTTGGTTTGAATTGAAATGGAGAGAGCAAAACTTTTTGAACGCTCCCCTTCGAGCTTCTAAGCCGAAATATAGCCCCACTTCACTTTAAGACTCAAAGAGTAGCCGAGACCGTCTTACGCGCATCGTGGTTTTCACCAACTTCGGCTAGATTTCCCGAAACTTCGGGGATATATTCCAATCCCAAGGACTCTAAAGTAATTCCTGATGGTCTTGCTTTGCAGTGAAATGGACACAGCCAATTTTTTTGAAAGCATAATTTCTAAATTCTGGGGAGAAATATAGCCCAACTTCACTTTAAGACTGAAAGAGTAGCCGAGACCGCCCTACGCGCATCGTGATTTTGACCAACTTCGTCTCGATTTCGCGGAACTTGGGGCATATTTTCCAGTTCCGGGGACTCTAAACTATATCCTGATCGCTTTGGTTTCCAGTGAAATGGACACAGGATAACATTTTGAACGTTCGCTTTCGAGCTTCTGGGCAGAAGCATAGCCCTACTTCACTTTAAGACTGAAAGAGTAGCTGAGATTGCCTTACGCGCATCGTGATTTTGGGTTACTTCGGCTCGATTTCCCGGAACTTGGGAAATAATTCCCAGTCCCGGGCCTCTAAACTAATTCCTGATGGCCTTGGTTTTCAGTGAAATGGACACAGCGAAACTTTTTGAACGCGCACTTTCGAGCTTCTTAAACGAACTATAGCCCAACTTCACTTTAACACTGAAAGACTAACCGAGAGCGTCTTACGCGCATCGTGACTTTGACCAACTTCGGCGCGATCTGCCGGAACTTGGGAAATATTTTCTAGTCCCAAGGGCTCTAAACTAACTCCTGATGGCCTTGCTTTGCAGTGAAATGGACACAGGAAAACTTTTCGAATGCGCACTTTCGAGCCTCTGGGCCGAAATATAGCGCAACTTCACTTTAAGACTGAAAGAGTAGCCGGGACCGCCTTGCGCGCATCGTGATTTTGACAAACTTGGGCTCGATTTCCCGGAACTGGGGGGATATTTTCTAATTCCGCGTACTCCAAACTATCGCCTGCTGGCTTTGGTTTGCAATGAAATGGACACAGAAAAACTTTTTGAACGCTCACTTTCGAGCTTGTGGGCCGAAATACAGCCACACTTTACTTTAAGACTGAAACAGTAGCCGAGACCGCGTTACGCGCATCGTGATTTTGATCAACTTCTGCTCGATTTCCCGGAACTTGGGGAATATTTTCCAGTCCCGGGGACTCTAAACTAACTACTGATGGCCATGGTTTGCAGTGAAATTTACACAGCACAAGTTTTTGAACGCACACTTTCGAGGTTCTGGACCGAAATAGAGCCCCACTTCACTTGAAGACTGAAAGAGTAGCCGAGACCGACTTACGCGCATCCTGATTTTGAGCAACTTCGGCTCGATTTGCCGGAAGTTAGGGGATATATTTCAGTTCTGAGGACTCTAAACTAATTTCTGATGGCCTTGATTTGCAGTAAAATGGACACAGCAAAACTTTTCAAACGAGCAATTTCGAGCTTCTGGGCCAAAATATAGCCCCACTTTACTTTAACACTAAAAGGGTAGCCGAGACCGCCTTACGCGCATCGTGATTTTGACAAACTTCCGGTTGATTTCCCGGAACTTGGGAGACATTTTCCAGTCCCGGGGACTCTAAACTAACTCCTGCTTGTCTTGGTTTGGAGTGAAATGGAAACAGCAAAACTTTTTGAACGCTGACTTTCCAGCTTCTGGGCCCAAAAGTTTAGCCCCACTTCATTTTAAGATTGAAAGAGTAGCCGACGCCGCCTTACGTGCATCGTAATTTTGACTAACGTAAGCTCGATGTTCGGAAACATTGGGGATATTTTCCAGTCCCGGGGACTCTAAACTAACTCCTGATGGCTTTGCTTTGCAGTGAAATGGACACTGCAAAACTTTTTGAACGCTCTTGTGCGAGCTTCTGGGCCAAAATATAGCCACACTTCACTTTAAGACTGAAAGAGTAGCGAGACCGCCTTAAGCGAATCGTGATTTTGACAAACTACGCCTCGATTTCCCGGAACTTGGGGGATATTTTCCAGACCCGGGAACTTTAAACTAACTCCTGATTGCCTTGGTTTCCAGTAAAATGTAAACGGCAAAACTTTTTCAACGCTCGCTTTAAAGTTTCTGGGCCACCACATAGCCCCACTTCACTTTAAGACTTAAAGAATAGCCGAGACCGTCTTAAGCGCATCGTGATTTTGGCCAAGTTCGGCTCTATTTCCCAAAACTGGGAGGATATTTTCCAGTCCCGGGGACTCTAAACTAACTCCTGATTGCCTTGGTTGGCCGAGCAATGGACACAGGAAAACTTTTTGAACGCTCACTTTCGAGCTGCTGGATCGAAATATAGCCCCACTTCACTTTAAAACTCAAAGAGTAGCCGAGACCGCCTTGCGCGCAACGTGATTCTGACCACCTTCCGCTTGATTTCCCGGAACTTGGGGGATATTTTACAGTCCCGGGGACGCTAACGTATTTCCCCTTGGCCTTGGTTTGCAGTGAAATTGACACAGGAAAACTTTTTGAACTCTCACTTCCGAGCCTTTGGGCCGAAATATAGCCCATTTCATTTTAGGGTTGAAAGAGTGGACCAGACCGCCTTACGCGCATCGTGATTTTGAGCATCTATGGCTCGATTTCCCGGAACTTGGGGGATAGTTTCCAGCCTTGGGAGCTCTAAACTAACTCCTGATTGCCTTAGTTTTCAGTGAAATCGACACAGATTAAATTACCGCACGCTCGGTTCTCAGCTTCTAGGTCGAAATATAGCCCCACTTCATTTTAAGACTGAAAAAATAGACAAAACGGCCTTACGCGCATCGTGATTTTGAGCAACTTTGGGTCAATTTGCCGGAACTTGTGGGACATTTTTCAGTCCCAGAGACTATAAACTAACTCCCGATGGCCTTGGTTTGCATTGAAATGGACAGACCAAAACATTTTAAACGCTCACCTTCAAGCTTCTGAGCCGAATATAGCCCCACTTCACTTTCAGCCTGAAAGAGTAGCCGAGACCGTCTTACGCGCATCGTGATTTTGACCAACTTCGGCTTGATTTTCCGGAACTTGGGGGATATTTTCCAGTCCCGGGGACTCTAAACTAACTCCTGATAGCCTTGCTTTGCAGTGAACTGGACACAGCAAAACTTTTTGAACGCTCACTTTGGACCTTCTGGGCCGAAATATAACCCCACTTCACTTTAAGACTTAAAGACTTGCCGAGAACGCTTTACGCGCATCGTGATTTTGACCATCCTCGGCTTGATTTCCCGGGACTTGGGGGATATTTTGTAGTCCCGGGGACTATAAACTAAGTCTTGATGACCTTGTTTTGCAGTGAAATTGAAACAGCAAAAGTTTTTGAAAGCAGAGTTTCGAGCTTCTGGGCCGAAATATAGGCCCACTTCACTTGACGAGTGAAAAATGAGCCGAGTCCGCCTTACGCGCATCGTGATTTTGACAAACTTTGGTTCGATTGGCCGGAACTTAGAGAATATTTTCCAGTTCTGTGGACTCTAAACTAATTCCTGGTGGCCTTGGTTTGCAATGAAATGGACAGAGCAAAACTTTTTCAACGCTCATCTTCCAGCTTCTGCGCCAAAATATAGCCCCACTTCACTTGAAGACTGAAAGAATAGCCGAGACCGCCTTAAAGACATCGTGATTTTGACCAAGTTCAGCTCGATTTCCCGGAACTTGGGGGATATTTTCCAGTCCGGGGGACTTTAAAATAACTCCTGATGGCCTTTTTTTGCAGTTAAATGCACGAAGCGTAACTTTTTAAGCGGTCACTTTCGAGCTTCTGGGCTGAAATATAGCCCCACTTCACTTTATGACTGAAACAATAGCCTATCCGTGTTTCGCGAATCGTGATTTTGACCAACTTCGGCTGGATTGGCCGGAACTTAGGGAATATTTTCCAGTTCTGTGGACTCTAAACTAATTCCTGATGGCCTTGGTTTGCAATGAAATGGACACAGCAAAACTTTTTGAACGCTCATCTTCGAGCTTCTGCGCCAAAATATAGCCCCACTTCACTTGAAGACTGAAAGAATAGCCGAGACCGCCTTGCAGACATCGTGATTTTGACCAAGTTCAGCTCGATTTCCCGGAACTTGGGGGATATTTTCCAGTCCGGGGGACTTTAAACTAACTCCTGATGCCCTTTCTTTGCAGTTAAATGCACAAAGCGTAACTTTTTAAACGGTCACTTTCGAGCTTCTGGGCCGAAATATAGCCCCACTTTACTTTAAGACTGAAACAATAGCCGAGATCGCGTTTCGCGCATGGTGATTTTGAGCAACTTCAGATCGATATCCCGGAACTTGGGAGATATTTTCCAGTCCCGGGGACTCTAAACTAACTCCTGATCGCCTTGCTTTGCATTGAAACTGACAGAGCAAAACGTTGTGAAGACTCACCTTCGAGCTTCTGGGCCGAAATATAGCCCCACTTCATTTTAAGAGTAAGAGTAGCCGAGTCTGTCTTACGCAAATCGTAATTTTGACTAACTTCGGCTCGATTTCCCGGAACCTGGGGGATATATTCCAGTCCCGGGAACACTAAACTAACTCCTGATGGCCTTGGTTTCCAGTGAAATGGACCAGCAATTGTTTTTGAACCCTTACTTTGGAGCTTCTGGGCCGAAATAAAGCCCCACTTTATTTTAACACTAAAAGAGTAGCCGAGACGGCCTTACGCGCTTATTTATTTTGCCAAACTTTGTCTCGATTTTTCGGCGCTTACGGGAAATTTTTAGTCCCTGGGACTCTAAACTAACTCTTGATGGCTTTGGTTCGAAGTGAAATTGACACAGGAAAACTTTTTGAACGCTCACGTTCCAGCTTCTAGGGCGAAATATAGCCCCACTTCACTTTACGCCCTGGTGATTTTGACAAACTTGGGCTAAATTTCCCGGAATTTGGGGGATATTTTCCACTCCCTGGACCTGGGTCCATTTCAGCAAAAAATGAAGACATCAGGGTCTAGTTTAGAGCTTCCGGGACTGGAAAATATCCCCCAATTTCCGGAAAATCGAGCCAAAGTTGCTCAAAATCACGATGCGCGTAAGGCGGTCTCGGCTACTCTTTCAGTCTTGAAGTGAAGTGGGGCTACATTGCTGCCCAAGAGCTTGAAAGTGAGCATTTAAAAAGTTTTGCTCTGTCTATTTCACTGCAAACGAAGGCCATCAGGAGTTAATTTAGAGTTTCCGGGAGTAGAAAATATTCCCCAACTTCCTGGCAATCGAGCCGAGGTTGGTTAAAATCACCATGCCCGTAAGGCGGTCTCGGCTGCTCTTTCAGTCTTAAAGTGAAGTGGGGGAATATTTCGGCCCAGAAGCTCGAGAGTGACCGTTCACTTAAAACAAAGGCGAGCAGAAGTTAGGTTAGAGTCCCAGGGACTGGAAAATATCCTGTAAGTGCGGGAAAATGGGGACAAAGGTCGTCAAAATGAAGATACGCGTAAGGCCGTCCCGGCTATTCGTTCAGTCTTAAAGTGAAGTGAGGCTCTACCTCGGCCCAGAAGTGTCCATTTCACTGCAAACCAAGGCAATCAGGAGATAGTTTAGAGTCTCTAGAGACTTGAATATATCCCATCAGTTCCGGGAAATCGAGGCAAAGTTTGTCAAACTCACGATGCGCGTAAGACGGACTCGGCTACTCTTTCTATCTTAAAGTAGAGTGGGGCTATATTTCGGCCCAGAAGTTCGAAGGTGAGCGTTCAAAATGTTTTCCTCTGTCCATTACGATACAAACCAAGGCGATAAGTAGTTAGTTTAGAGTCCTCGGGACTGGAAAATACCCTCCAAGTACCTAGAAATCGATCCGAAGTTGTCAAAATGACGATGCGCGTAAGGCGGTCTCGGCTACTCTTTCAGTCTTAAAGTGAAGTGTGGCTATATTTCGGCAAAGAAGGTCCAAAGTGAGCGTTGAAAAAGTTATACTGTGCCCAATTCACTGCAAAGCAAGGCAATCAGGTATTAGTTTAGAGTCCGCTGGATTTGAAAATATACCCCAAGTTCCGGGAAATCGAGCCTAAGCTGGTCAAAATCACGATGCGCGTAAGGCGGTCTCGGCTACTCTTAAAGTCTTAAAGTGAAGTGTGGCTATATTTGGGCCGCGAAGCTCGAAGGCGAGCGATCAAAATGTTTTCCTATGTCCATTTCATTGCGAACCAACGCCATCAGGAGTTACTTTAGAGTCCGCGGGACTAAAAAATATTCCCCAAGTTCCGGGAAACCGAGCCGAAGTTGGTTAAAATCACGATGCGCGTAAAGCGGTCTCGGCTACTCTTTTAGTCTTAAAGTAAAGTGGGGCTGTATCTCGTCCCAGAAGCTCGAAAATTAGCGTTCAAAAAGCCTTGCTGTGTCCAGTTTACTGCAGACCAAGGACGTCGGGGGTTAGTTTAGAGTCTCCGAGAATGGAAAATATCCCCCAAGTTCCGGGAAATTTAGCCGAAGTTCGTCAAAATCACGACGCGCGTACGCGGTCTCGGCTACTCTTTCAGTCGTAAAGTAAAGTGGGGCTATATTTCAGCCCAGAAGCTCGAAATTGACCGTCTAAATAGTTACGCTTCGTGCATTTAACTGCAAAAGAAGGCCATCAGGAGGTATTTGAAAGTCGCCCGGACTGGAAAATATCCCCCAAGTTCCGGGAAATCGAGCTGAACTTTGTCAAAATCACGATGCGCGTAAGGCGGACTCGGCTCATCTTTCACTCCTCAAGTGAAGTGGGGCTATATTTCGGCCCAGAAGCTCGAAACTCTGCTTTCAAAAACTTTTGCTGTTTCAATTTCACTGCAAAACAAGGTCATCAGGACTTAGTTTATAGTCCCCGGGACTACAAAATATCCCCCAAGTCCCGGGAAATCAAGCCGAAGATGGTCAAAATCACGATGCGCGTAAAGCGGTCTCGGCAACTCTTTAAGTCTTAAAGTGAAGTGGGGTTATATTTCGGCCCAGAAGGTCCAAAGTGAGCGTTCAAAAAGTTTGGCTGTGTCCCGTTCACTGCAAGGCAAGGCAATCAGGAATTAGTTTAGAGTCCCCGGGACTGGAAAATATCCCCCAAGTTCCTGAAAATCAAGCCAAAGTTGGTCAAAATCACGATGCAGCTCGAAAGTGAGCGTTCAAAAAGTTTTCCTGTGTCCATTGCTCGGCCAACCAAGGCAATCAGGAGTTAGTTTAGAGAGCCCGGGACTGGAGAATATCCCCCCAGTTCCGGGAAATGGAGCCGAACTTGGTCAAAATCACGATGCGCTTAAGACGGTCTCAGCTACTCTTAAAGTCTTAAAGTGAAGTGGGGCTATGTGTTGGCCATGAAGCTTTAAAGTGAGCGTTGAAAAAGTATTGCCGTTTCCATTTGACTGAAAACCAAGGCAATCAGGAGTTAGTTTAAAGTTGCCGGGTCTGGAAAATATCCCCCAAGTTCCGGGAAATCGAGGCGTAGTTTGTCAAAATCCCGATTCGCATAAGGCGGTCTCGGCTACTCTTTCAATCTTAAAATGAAATGGGGCTAAACTTTTGGGCCCCGAAGCTGGAAAGTCAGCGTTCAAAAAGTTTTGCTGTTTCCATTTCACTCCAAACCAAGACAAGTAGGAGTTAGTTTAGAGTCCCCGGGACTGGAAAATATCCCCCAACTTTCCGAACATCGAGCTTAAGTTAGTCAAAATTACGATGCGCGTAAGGCGGCCTCTGCTACTCTTTGAATCTTAAAATGAAGTGGGGCTAAACTTTTGGGCCCAGAAGCTGGAAAGTCAGCGTTCAAAAAGTTTTGCTGTTTCCATTTCACTCCAAACCAAGACAAGCAGGAGTTAGTTTAGAGTCCCCGGGACTGGAAAATATCCCGCAAGTTCCGGGAAATCAACCCGAAGTTTGTCAAAATCACCATGCGCGTAAGGCGGTCTCGGCTACCCTTTTATTGTTAAAGTAAAGTGGGGCTATATTTTGGCCCAGAAGCTCGAAATTGAGCCTTCAAAAAGTTTTGCTGTGTCCATTTTACTGCAAACCAAGGCCATCAGGAACTAGTTTAGAGACCGCAGAACTGGAGTATATCCCCTAAGTTCCGGCAAATCGAGCCGAAGTTGCTCAAAATCAGGATGCGCGTAAGTCGGTCTCGGCTACTCTTTCAGTCTTCAAGTGAAGTGGGGCTCTATTTCGGTCCAGAACCTCGAAAGTGTGCGTTCAAAAACTTGTGCTGTGTAAATTTCACTGCAAACCATGGCCATCAGGCATTAGTTTAGAGTACGCAGAAGTAGAAAATATCCGCCCAGTTCCGGGAAATCGAGGCCAAGTTGGTCAAAATCACGATGCGCGCAAGGCGGTCCCCGCTACTCTTTCAGTCTTAAAGTGAAGTTGCGCTATATTTCGGCCCAGAGGCTCGAAAGTGCGCATTCGAAAAGTTTTCCTGTGTCCATGTCACTGCAAAGAAAGGCCATCAGGAGTTAGTTTAGAGCCCTTGGGACTAGAAAATATTTCCCAAGTTCCGCCAGATCGAGCCGAAGTTGGTCCAAGTCACGATGCGCGTAAGGCGCTCTCGGTTAGTCTTTTAGTCTTAAAGTGAAGTAGGCCTATAGTTCGGCCAAGAAGCTCGAAAGTGCGCGTTCAAAAAGTTTTGGTCTGTCCCTTTCACTGGAAATCAAGGTCGTCAGGAGTTAGTTTAGAGTCCCCGGGACTGGAAAATATTCCCCAAGTTCCAGGAAATCGCGCCGAAGTTGATCAAAATCACCATGCGCGTAACGGGCTCTCGGCTATTCTTTCAGTCTTAAATTTAAGTAGGGCTATATTTCGGCCCTGAAGCTCGAAGGTGAGCGTTCAGAATGTTTTGCTGTGTTCATTAAATTGGAAACCAAGGTCATCGGCAGTTAGTTTAGCGTCCCCGGGACTTTAAATTATTCGCCAACTTCCGGGAAATCGAGCAAAAGTGGCCCAAAATCACGATGCGCGTAAGGCGGTCTTGGCTACTCTTTCAGTCTTAAAATTAAGGGGGGCTATATCTCGACCTAGAAGCTCGAGACCGGGCGTGCGCTAATTTTACCTGTGTCCATTTCACTGACATCTTAGGCGATCAGGAGTTAGTTTAGAGTCCTTGGGACTGGAAAATATTTCCCAAATTCTGGCAGATCGAGCCACAGTTGCTCAAAATCACGATGCGCGTAAGGCGGTCTCGGCTACTCTTTCAGTCTTAAAATGAAGTTGGGCTATATTTTGGCCGAGAAGCTCAACACCGAGCGTGCGCTCCTTTTGCCTGTGTACATATCACTGAAAACTAACTTCATCAGGAGTTAGCATAGAGTCCTCGGAACTGGAAAATATTCCCCGAATTCCGGCAAATCGAGCCATAATGCTCAAAATCACGATGCGCGTAAGGCTGTCTCGGCTACTCGTTTACTCCGAAAATGAAGTGTGGCCATATTTCGGTTCTACAAGCTCGACACCAAGCGTACTCTCCTTTTACCTGTGTCCATTTCACTAAGAACTAAGTCCATCTCGAAATAGTTTAGAGTCCTCGAGCCTGGAAGCTATCCTCCAAGTTTCGGCAAATTGAGCCATAGTTTCTTAAAATTACGATAAGCGTACGGCAGTTTCGTTTACCCTTTCAGTCTTAAAATGAACTGGGGCTACATTTCGGCCTAGAAGCTCGACAGGGAGCGTGCGCTCCTGTTACCTGTGACCATTTTACTGAAAACTAAGGCCATCAAGAGTTAGCGTAGAGTCCCCGTGACTGGAAAGTATCCCCCAAGTTTTGGCAGATCGAGCCATAGTGGCTAAAAATTTCGATGCGCTTAAGGCGGTTTCGTGTACACTTTCAGTCTTAAAATAAAGTGGGGCTATATTTCGGTCTACAACCTGGAAACCTAGCGTGCGCCCTTTTTACCTGTGTCCATTTCACTAAAAACCAAGGCAATCAGGAGTTAGTTTAGAGCTTCCGGGACTGGAAAATATGCCCCAAGTCCCAGGAAATCAAGCCGAAGTTCAACAAAATTGCCATCCGCGTAAGGCGGTCCCGGCTACTCTTTCAGTCTTAAAGTGAAGTGGGGCTATATTTCGTCCCAGAAGCTCGAAAGTGAACGTTCAAAAAGTTAGGCTGTGTCCATTTCACTGAAAACCAAGGCCATCAGGAATTAGTTTAGAGTGGCCGGGACTGGGAATTATCTCCCAAGTTCCGGGAAATCGAGCCGAAATAGCCCAAAATCACGATGCGCGTAAGGCGGTCTCGGCTACTCTTTCACTCTTAAAGTGAAGTGGAGGTTTATTTCGGCCCAGAAGCTGGAAAGTGAGCTTTCAAAAAGTTTTGCTGTGTCCATTTTACTGCAGAGCAAGGACGTTGGGGGTCAGTTTAGAGTCCCCGGGACTGGAAAATATCCCCCAAGTTCCGGGAAATTTAACCGAAGTTGGTCAAAACCACGACGCGCGTACGACGGTCTCGGCTACTCTTTCAGTCTTAAAGTGAAGTGGGGCAATATTTCGGCCCAGAAGCTCGAAACTGAGTGTTTAAAAAGTTTTCCTGTGTCCATTTCCTGTGTCCAAGAGATTGGAAATATCCCCCAAGTTACGGGAAATCCACCCGAAGTTAGTCAAAATCACGATGCGCTTAAGGGGGTCTCGGCTACTATTTAAGTCTTAAGGTAAAGTGGGCTGAGATTTAACTCCAGAAGCTCGAAAGTAAGGGTTCAAAAATTTTTGTCTCTATTTCACTCACATCTTAGACAATCAGGAGTGAGTTTGGGACTGGAAAATATCTCCCAAGTTTCGCCAGATCGCGCCGAAGATCCTCAAAATCACAATGGGCGTAACGCGCTCCCGCCTACTCTTTCAGTCTTAAAAAGAAGTAGGGCTATATTTCGGCCAGCAAGCTCGAAAGTGCGCGTTCAAAAAGTCTTCCTGTGTCCATCTCACTGCAAACCAAGGCCATCAGGAGTTAGTTTAGAGTCCCCAGGACTGCTATATATTTCCCAAGTTCCGGAAAATCGAGAAGACGTTGGTCAAAATCACGATGCGTGCAAGACGGTCTTGGCTAGTCTTTCAGTCTTAAAGTGAAGTGGGGCTATATTTCGGCCCAGAAACTCAAAAGTAAGCTTCAAAAAGTTTTCCTGTATCCATTTCAATGCAAACGAAGGCCATCAGGGGTTACTTAAGAGTCTTCGGGACTGGAAAATATCCCCCAAGTTCAGGGAAATTTAGCCGAAGTTGGTCAAAATCACGGTGCGCGTTAGGCGGTCTCGCTTACTGTTTCAGTCTTAAAGTGAAGTGAGGCTTTATTCCTGCCCAGGAGCTTGAAAGTGAGCGTTCAAAAAGTTTCCCTGTGTTTATTTCACTGCAAACCAAAGCCATCAGGAGCTAGTTTAGAGTCCCCGGGACTGCAAAATATCCCCCAACTTCCGGGAAATCGAGCCGAAGTTGGTCAAAATCACGATTTGCGTAAGGTAGTCTCGCCTACTCTTTCAGTATTAAAGTGAAGTGGGGCTATATTTCGGGCCAGAAGCCCGAAAGTGAGCGTTCAAAAAGTTTTGCTGTGTTCATTTCACTGCAAACCAAGGCCATCAGGAGTTAGTTTAGCGTCCCCGGGACAAGAAAATATGCCCCAAGGTCCGGGAAATTGAGCCGAGGTTGGTCAAAATCACGATGCCCCTAAAGTGGTCTCGGCTACTCTTTCTGTCCTAAAGTGAAGAGGGGCTATATTTCTGTCCACAAGCTCGAAAGTGAACGTTCAAAAAGTTTTGCTGTGTCCATTTCACTGCAAACCAAAGCGATCAAAAGTTAGTTTAGAGTCCCCGGGACTGGAAAATATTCCCCAAGTTCCGGGAAAGTGAGCCGAAGCTGATCAAAATCACGATGCGCGAAATGCGGTCTCGGCTACTGTTTCAGTCTTATAGTAAAGTGTGGCTATATTTCGGCCCACAGGCTTGAAAGTGAGCGTTGAAAAAATTTTGCTCTGTCCATTTCACTGCAAACCAAGGCCATCAGGAGTTAGTGTAGAGTTCCTGGGACTGGAAAATATCCCCCAAGTTCCGCAATATCGACCCGAAGTTTGTCAAACTTACGATGCAAGCAAGGCGGTCTCGGCTCCTCTTTCAGTCTTAAGTGAAGTGGGGCTATATTTCGGCCCAGAATCTCGAAAGTGTGCGTTCAAAAAAATGTGCTGTGTCCATTTCAATGCAAACCAAGGCCATGAGGAGTTAGTTTAGAGTCCCCGGGACTGGAAAATATCCCCCAAGTCCCGGGATTTGGAGCCGAAGTTGATCAAATTCATGATGCGCGTAACGTGGTCTCCGCTACTGTTTCAGTCTTAAAGTCAAGTGTGCCTATATTTCGGCCCACAAGCTAGAAAGTGAGCGTTCGAAAAGTTTTGCTGTGTCCATTTCACTTCAAAACAAGGCCATCAGGACTAAGTTTAGCGTCCAAGGGACTGGAAAATATACCCCAATTTCCGGGAAATCCATTCGAAGTTCGTCAAAATTACGATATACGTAAGGCGGTTTCGGCTACTCTCTCAGTCCTAAAGTAAAGTCGGGCTATATTTCTGCCCAGAAGCTCCAAAGTTGTGCTCTGTCCATTTCACTGAAGACTAAGGCCATCAGGAGTTACTTTAGAGTCCCTTTGACTGGAATATATCCGCCAAGTTTCGGGACTTGGACGCGAAATTAGTCAAAATCACGATTCGCTCAAGACGGTCTCGCTACCCTTTCAGTCTTAAAGTAAACTTGGGCTCTATTTCGGCCCAAACGCTTAAAAGTGAGGGTTCAAAAACTTTCGCTGTGTCCATTTCACTGCAAACCAAGGCCATCAGGGGTTAGTTTAGAGTCCCTGGGACTGAAAAATGTTGCCCAAGTTCCGGGGAATCGAACCGAAGTTGATCAAAATCACGATGCGTGAAATGCGGTATCGGCTACTGTTTCAGTCCTAAAGTGAAGCGGGGCTATATTTCGGCCCAGAAGCCCGAAAGTGAGCGTTCAAAAAGTTTTCCTGTGTTCTTTGACTGAAAAACAAGGCCATCACGAGTTAGTTTAGCGTCCCTGGGACTGGAAAATATTCCCCAATTTCCGGTAAATCAAGCTGAAGTTGCTCAAAATCACGATGCTCCCAAAGCTGTCTCGGCTACCCTTTTCAGTCTTAAAGTGAAGAGGGGCTATATTTCTGTCCACAAGCTCGAAAGTGAACGTTCAAAAAGTTTTGCTGTGTCCATTTCACTGCAAACCAAAGCGATCAAAAGTTAGTTTAGAGTCCCCGGGACTGGAAAATATTCCCCAAGTTCCGGGAAAGGGAGCCGAAGCTGATCAAAATCACGATGCGCGAAATGCGGTCTCGGCTACTGTTTCAGTCTTATAGTAAAGTGTGGCTATATTTCGGCCCACAGGCTTGAAAGTGAGCGTTGAAAAAATTTTGCTCTGTCCATTTCACTGCAAACCAAGGCCATCAGGAGTTAGTGTAGAGTTCCTGGGACTGGAAAATATCCCCCAAGTTCCGCAATATCGACCCGAAGTTGATCAAATTCATGAGGCGCGTAACGTGGTCTCCGCTACTGTTTCAGTCTTAAAGTCAAGTGTGCCTATATTTCGGCCCACAAGCTAGAAAGTGAGCGTTCGAAAAGTTTTGCTGTGTCCATTTCACTTCAAAACAAGGCCATCAGGACTAAGTTTAGCGTCCAAGGGACTGGAAAATATACCCCAATTTCCGGGAAATCCATTCGAAGTTCGTCAAAATTACGATATACGTAAGGCGGTTTCGGCTACTCTCTCAGTCCTAAAGTAAAGTCGGGCTATATTTCTGCCCAGAAGCTCCAAAATTGTGCTCTGTCCATTTCACTAAAGACCAAGGCCATCAGGAGTTACTTTAGAGTTCCTTTGACTGGAATATATCCGCCAAGTTTCGGGACTTGGACGCGAAATTAGTCAAAATCACGATTCGCTCAAGACGGTCTCGCTACCCTTTAAGTCTTAAAGTAAACTTGGGCTCTATTTCGGCCCAAACGCTTAAAAGTGAGGGTTCAAAAACTTTCGCTGTGTCCATTTCACTGCAAACCAAGGCCATCAGGGATTAGTTTAGAGTCCCGGGGACTGAAAAATGTTGCCCAAGTTCCGGCAAACCGAGCCGAAGTTGATAAAAATCAGGATGCGCGTAAGTCGGTCTCGGCTACTCTTTCAGTCTTCGAGTGAAGCGGGGCTATATTTCGGTCCAGAACCTCGAAAGTGTGCGCTCAGAAACTTGTGCTGTGCAAATTTCACTGCAAACCATGGCCATCAGGAGTTACTTTAGAGTACGCGGAAGTAGAAAATATCCGCCCAGTTCCGGGAAATCGAGCCCAAGTTGGTCAAAATCACGATGCGCGCAAGGCGGTCCCCGCTACTCTTTCAGTCTTAAAGTGAAGGTTCGCTATATTTTGGCCCAGAGGCTCGAAAGTGCGCATTCGAAAAGTTTTGCTGTGTCCATTTCACTGCAAAGCAAGGTCATCAAGAGTTAGCTTAGAGCCCTTGGGACTAGAAAATATTTCCCAAGTTCCGCCAGATCGAACCGAAGTTGGTCCAAGTCACGATGCGCGTAAGGCGCTCTCGGTTAGTCTTTCAGTCTTAAAGTGAAGTAGGGCTATATTTCGACCTAGAAGCTCGAGACCGGGCGTGCGCTAATTTTACCTGTGTCCATTTCACTGACATCTTAGGCGTCAGGTGTAAGTTTGGAGTCCTTGGGACTGGAAAATATTTCCCAAATTCTGGCAGATCGAGCCAAAGTTGCTAAAATCACGATGCGCGTAAGGCGGTCTCGGCTACTCCTTCAGTCTTAAGTGAAGTGGGGCTATTTTTCGGCCCAGAATCTCGAAAGTGTGCGTTCAAAAAAAATGTGCTGTGTCCATTTCAATGCAAACCAAGGCCATCAGGAGTTAGTTTAGAGTCCCTGGGACTGGAAAATATCCCCCAAGTTCCGCAATATCGACCCGAAGTTGATCAAATTCATGATGCGCGTAACGTGGTCTCGGCTACTGTTTCAGTCTTAAAGTCAAGTGTGCCTATATTTCGGCCCACAAGCTAGAAAGTGAGCGTTCGAAAAGTTTTGCTGTGTCCATTTCACTTCAAAACAAGGCCATCAGGACTTAGTTTAGCGTCCAAGGGACTGGAAAATATACCCCAATTTCCGGGAAATCCATTCGAAGTTCGTCAAAGTTACGATATACGTAAGGCGGTTTCGGCTACTCTCTCAGTCTTAAAGTAAAGTCGGGCTATATTTCTGCCCAGAAGCTCCAAAGTTGTTCTCTGTCAATTTCACTGAAGACTAAGGCCATCAGGAGTTACTTTAGAGTCCCTTTGCTGGAATATATCCGCCAAGTTTCGGGACTTGGACGCGAAATTAGTCAAAATCACGATTCGCTCAAGACGGTCTTGCTAACCTTTCAGTCTTAAAGTAAACTTGGGCTCTATTTTGGCCCAAACGCTTAAAAGTGAGGGTTCAAAAACTTTCGCTGTGTCCATTTCACTACAAACCAAGACAAGCAGGAGTTAGTTTAGAGTCCCCGGGACTGGAAAATATCCCCCAAGTTCCGGGAAATCAACCCGGAGTTTGTCAAAATCACGATGCCCTTAAGGCGGTTTCGGCTACCCTTTTAGTGTTAAAGTAAAGTGGGGCTATATTTTGGCCCAGAAGCTCGGAATTGAGCGTTCAAAAAGTTTTGCTGTGTCCATTTTACTGCAAACCAAGTTCATCAGGGATTAGTTTAGAGTCCTCAAAACTGGAATATATCCCCTAAGTTCCGGCAAATCGAGCCGAAGTTGATAAAAATCAGGATGCGCGTAAGTCGGTCTCGGCTACTCTTTCAGTCTTCAAGTGAAGTGGGGCTCTATTTCGGTCCAGAACCTCGAAAGTGTGCGTTCAGAAACTTGTGCTGTGCAAATTTCACTGCAAACCATGGCCATCAGGAGTTACTTTAGAGTACGTGGAAGTAGAAAATATCCGCCCAGTTCCGGGAAATCGAGCCCAAGTTGGTCAAAATCACGATGCGCGCAAGGCGGTCCCCGCTACTCTTTCAGTCTTAAAGTGAAGTTGCGCTATATTTCGGCCCAGAGGCTCGAAAGTGCGCATTCGAAAAGTTTTGCTGTGTCCATTTCACTGCAAAGCAAGGCCATCAGGAGTTAGCTTAGAGCCCTTGGGACTAGAAAATATTTCCCAAGTTCCGCCAGATCGAATCGAAGTTGGTCCAAGTCACGATGCGCGTAAGGCGCTCTCGGTTAGTCTTTCAGTCTTAAAGTGAAGTAGGGCTATATTTCGGCCCTGAAGCTCGAAGGTGAGCGTTCAGAATGTTTTGCTGTGTTCATAAAATTGGAAAGCAAGGTCATCGGCAGTTAGTTTAGCGTCCCCGGGACTTTAAATTATTCGCCAACGTCCGGGAAATCGAGCAAAAGTGGCCCAAAATCACGATGCGCGTAAGGCGGTCTCGGCTACTCTTTCAGTCTTCAAATTTAGGGGGGCTATATTTCGACCTAGAAGCTCGACACCGGGCGTGCGCTAATTTTACCTGTGTCCATTTCACTGACATCTTAGGCGATCAGGTGTAAGTTTGGAGTCCTTGGGTTTGCAAAATATTTCCCAAATTCTGGCAGATCGAGCCAAAGTTGCTCAAAATCACCATGCGCGTAAGGCGGTCTCGGCTACTCTTTCAGTCTTAAAATGAACTGGGGCTATATTTCGGCCGAGAAGCTCGACACCGAGCGTGCGCTCCTTTTGCCTGTGTACATATCACTGAAAACTAAGTTCATCAGGAGTTAGCATAGAGTCCTCGGGACTGGAAAATATTCCCCGAATTCCGGCATATCGAGCCAAAGTTGCTCAAAATCAAGATGCGAGTAAGGCTGTCTCGGCTACTCTTTCACTCTGAAAATGAAGTGAGGCCATATTTCGGTTCTACAAGCTCAACACCGAGCGTGCACTCCTTTTCCCTGTGTCCTTTTCACTAAGAACTAAGTCCATCAGGAGATAGTTTAGAGTCCTCGAGACTGGAAACTATCCTCCAAGTTTCGGCAAATTGAGCCATAGTTTCTTAAAATTACGATAAGCGTACGGCAGTTTCGTTTCCTCTTTCAGTCTTAAAATGAAGTGGGGCTTTATTTCGACCTAGAAGCTCGACAGGGAGCGTGCGCTCCTGTTACCTGTGACCATTTTACTGAAAACTAAGGTTATCAGGAGTTAGCGTAGAGTCCCCGGGACTGGAAAACATCCCGCAAGTTTGCGCAGATCGAGCCATAGTGGCTAAAAATTTCGATGCGCTTAAGGCGGTTTCGTTCACCCTTTTAGTCTTAAAATAAAGGGAGGCTAGATCTCGGCCTACAACCTGGAAACCTAGCGTGCGCTCCTTTTAGCTGTGTCCATTTCACTAAAAATCAAGGCAATCAGGAGTTAGTTTAGAGCTTCCGGGACTGGAAAATATCCCCCAAACCCGAGAAATCAAGCCGAAGTTGCACAAATTTACCATGCGCGTAAGGCGGTCTCGGCTACTCTTTCAGTCTTAAAGTGAAGTGGGGCTATATTTCGGCCGAGAAGCTCGAAAGTGAACGTTCAAAAAGTTTGGCTGTGTCCATTTCACTGAAAACCAAGGCCATCAGGAATTAGTTTAGAGTGCCCGGGACTGGGAATTATTTCCCAACTTCGGGAAATCGAGCCGAACTAACCTAAAATCACGATGCGCGTAAGGCAATCTTAGCTACTCTTTCAGCCTTAAAGTGAAGTAGAGCTATGCTTCGGCCCAGAAGCTCGAAAGTGAGCGTTCAAAAAGTTATCCTGTGTCCATTTCACTGCAAACCAAAGCAATCAGGAGTTAGTTTACAGTCCCCGGAACTGGAAAATATCCCCCAAGTTCCGCGAAATCGAGACGAAGTTGGTCAAAATCACGATGCGCGTAAGGCGGTCCCGGCTACTCTTTCAGTCTTAAAGTGAAGTAGGGCTATATTTCGGTCCAGAAGCTCGAAAGTGAGCGTTCAAAAAGTTTTGCGCTCTCAGTTTAACTGAAAACCAAGGCCATCGTGAGTTAGTTTAGAGTCCCAGGGACTGAAAAATATCCCCTAAGTTCGGGAAACTCGAGCCGAAGTTGGTCAAAATCACGATGCGCCTAAGGCGGTCTCGACTACTCTTGCAGTTTTAAAGTGAAGTTGGGCTATATTTCTCCCCAGAATTTTGAAAGTATGCGTTCAAAAAAATTGGCTGTGTCCATTTCACTGGAAACCAAGGCCATCAGGAATTACTTTAGAGTCCTTGGGACTGAAATATATCCCCGAAGTTTCGGGAAATCTAGCCGAAGTTGGTCAAAACCACGATGCGCGTAAGACGGTCTCGGCTACTCTTTCAGTCTTAAAGTGAAGTGGGGCTATATTTCGGCTCAGAAACTCGAAGGGGAGCGTTCAAAAAGTTTTGCTCTCTCCATTTAAATGCAAACCAAGGCAATCAGCAGTTACTTTAGAGTCCCCGGTACCGGAAAATATCCCCCATTTCCTGGGAAATCGAGCCAAAGTTGGTCACAAACACGATAAGCGTAAGGCGGTCTCGGCTACTCTTTCAGTCTTAAAGTGAAGTGGGGCAATATTTCGGCCCAGAAGCTCGAAACTGAGTGTTTCATAGGTTTTGCTGTCTCCATTTCGCTGCAAGCCAAGGCCATCAGGAGTTAATTTAGAGACCCAGGGAGTGGAAAATATTCCCCAAGTTCCGGGAAATTTAGCCGAAGTTTGTCAAAATCACCAGGGCGTAAGGCGGTCTTGGCTAATCTTTCAGTCTGAAAGTGAAGTGGGGCTATATTTCGCCCCAGAAGCTCGAAAGTGAGCGTTCAAAAAGTTTTCCTGTGTCAATTTCACTTCGAACCAAAGCCATCAAGAGTTAGTTTAGAGTCCCAGGGACTGGAAAATATCCCGTAAGTGCCGAAAAATCGAGACAAAGTTTGGCGAAATAAATAAGCGCGTAAGGCCGTCTCGGCTACTCTTTTAGTGTTAGAATAAAGTGGGGCTCTATTTCGGCCCAGAAGCTCCAAAGTAAGGGTTCAAAAAAATTGGCTGTGTCCATTTCACTGGAAACCAAGGCCATCAGGAGTTAGTTTAGTGTTCCCGGGACTGGAATATATCCCCCAGGTTTCAGGAAATCGAGCCAAAGTTAGTCAAAATCACGATTTGCGTAAGAAAGACTCGGCTACTCTTACTCTTAAAGAGAAATGGGGCTATATTTCGGCCCAGAAGCTCGAAGGTGAGTCTTCACAACGTTTTGCTCTGTCAGTTTAAAGGCAAAGCAAGGCCATCGGGAGTTCGTTTAGAGTCACCTGGACTGGAAAATATCCCCCAAGTTCCGGGATATCGATCCGAAGTTGGTCAAAATCACGATGCGCGAAACGCGATCTCGGCTATTGTTTCAGTCTTAAAGTGAAGTGAGGCTATATTTCGGCCCAGAAGCTCGAAAGTGACCGTTTAAAAAGTTACGCTTTGTGCATTTAACTGCAAACAAAGGCACCAGGAGTTAGTTTATGGTCCCCCGGACTGGAAAATATGCGCCAACTTCCGGGAAATCGAGCTGAAGTTGGTCAAAATCACGATGCCTGTAAGGCGGTCTCCGCTACTCTTTCAGTCTTAAAGTGAAGTGGGGCTATATTTCGGCCCAGAAGCTGCAAAGTGATCGTTAAAAAAGTTATGCTCTGTGCATTTCACTGCAAACCAAGGCCGTCTGGAGTTATTTTAGAGTCTCCCGGACTGGAAAATATCCCACAAGTTCCGGAAAATCGAGCTGAACTTGGTCAAAATCACGATGCGCGTAAGGCGGTCTCGGCTACTATTTCAGGGTTAAAGTGAAGTGGGCTTCTATTTAAGCCCACAAGCTAGAAGGTGAGCGTTAAAAAAGTTCTGCTCTGTCCATTTTTCCGAAAACCAAGGCTATAAGGAGTTAATTTAGAGCACGCGGGACTCGAATATATCCGCCAAGCTCCGGGAAATCGACCCGAAGTTGGTCAAAATCACGATTCGCGCAAGACGGTTTCGGGTACTCTTTCAGTCTTAAAGTAAAGTGGGCTATATTTCGGGCCAGAAGCTCGAAAGTGAGCGTTCAAAAAGGTTGGCTGTGTCCATTTCAATGCAAACCAAGACGATCAGGAGTTAGTTTAGAGTCTCCGGGACTGGAAAATATTCCCCAAATTCCGGGAAATCGAGCCGAAATTGGTCAAAATCACATTGCGCGCAAGGCGGTCTCAGCTATTCTTCCAGTCTTAAAGTGAAGTTGGGCTATATTTTAGGCCAGAAGCTCGAAGATAAGCGTTCAAAAAGGTTTTGCTGTGTCCATTTCACTGCTAACCAAGGCCATTAAGAATAAGTTTAGAGTCCACAGAACTGGAAAATATTCCCTAATTTCCGGCAAGTCGAGCCGAAGTTGGCCAAAATCACGATGCGCGTAAGGCGGACTCGCCTCATCTTTCACTCTTCAAGTGAAGTGGAGCTATATTTGGGCCTAGAAGCTCGAAACTTTGCTTTCAAAAAGTTTGGCTGTTTCAATTTCACTGCAAAACAAGGCCATCCGGACTTAGTTTAGAATCCCCGGGACTAGAAAATATCCCCCAAGTCCCGCGAAATGAAGCCGAAGATGGTCAAAATCACGATGCACTTAAGGCGGTCTCGGCTACTCTTTTAAGTCTTAAAGTGAAGTGGGGCTATGTTTCGGCCCAGAAGCTCGAAAGGAAGCGTTCAAAAAGTTTTCCTGTGTCCATTTCACTGCAAACCCAGGCCATCAGGAGTTAGTTTAGAGTCCCCGGGACTGGAATATATCCCCCAAGTTGCGGGAAATCGAGCCAAATTTTGGTCAAAATCACCATGCGCGTAAGCCGGTCTCGGCTACTCTATCAGTCTTAAAGTCAAGTTGGGCTATATTTTGTTCCAGAAACTCACAAGTGAGCGTTTAAAAAGTTCTGCTAAGTCCACTTCACTGCAAAGCACGACAATGAGGAGTTAGTTTAGAAATCCTGGGACTGGAAAATATCCTCGAAGTTGCGGGAAATCGAGCCCAAGTTGGTGAAAATCACGATGCGGGGAAGGCGTTCTTTGCTACTCTTTCCGTCTTAAAGTGAAGTGGGGCTATATTTGCTCTAGAAGCTCGACACCGAGCGAGCGCTCCTTTTATCTGTGTCCATTTTAGTAAAAATTAAGGCCATCAGAAGTTAATTTAGAGTCCCCGGGACTGTAAAATATCAACCAAAATCCGGCAAATCAACCAAAGTTGCTGAAAATCAGGATGTGCGTAAGAGTTTATGGTACTCTTACCGTTTTAAAGTAAAGTTGGGCTATATTTCAGCTTAGAACCTCCACACCTAGCGACCGCTTCGTTTACCTTTGTCCTTTTCACTTAATAATACGGCAATCAGGAGTTAGTTTAGAGTCCCCGGGACTGAAAAATATCCCCCTAGTCCCCGCAAATCCAGCCAAAGATGCTCAAAAATCACCATTCGCGTAAGGCGGTCTCGCCTAATCTTTCAGTCTTAAAGTAAAATAGGGCTATATTTCGGCCCAGAAGCTCGAGAGTGAGCGTTCAAAAGCTTTCGCTGTCTCCATTTCACTGCAAACCAAGACAAGCAGGAGTTAGTTGAGAGTTACCGGGACTTGAAAATATCCCCCAAGTTCCGGGAAATCAACCCGAAGTTTGTCAAACTCACGATGCGCGTTAGGCGGTCTCGGCTACTCTCTCAGTGTTAAAGTAATGGGGGGCTATATTTTGGCCCAGAAGCTCGAAATTGAGCGTTCAAAAAGTTTTGCTGTGTCCATTTTACTGCAAACCAAGGCAAGCAGGAATTAGTTTAGAGTCCTCAGAACTGGAATATATCTCCTTAGTTCCGGCAAATCGAGCGGAAGTTGCTCAAAATCAGGATGCGCGGAAGTCGGGCTCGGGTAACCTTTCAGTCTTCAAGTGAAGTGGGGTTCTATTTCGGTCCAGAAGCTCGAAAGCATGCGTTCAAAAACTTTTCTGATTCCGTTTCACTGCAAACCAAGACCAGCACGAGTTAGTTTAGAGTCCCCGTGACTGGAAAATAATTCGCAAGTTCCGGGAAATCGAGCCGAAGTTGGTCAAAATCACGATGCGCGTAAGGCAGTCTCTGCTACTCTTTCATTCTTAAAGTGAACTGGGGCAATATTTCCGCCCAGAAGCTTGAAAGTGAGCGTTCAAAAAGCTTTGCTGTGTCCATTTCACTGCAAAACAAGGCCATCGGCACCTAGTTTAGCGTCCAAGGGACTGGAAAATATCACCCAAGTTCCGGAAAATCCATTCGAAGTTTGTCAAAATCACGATGCGCGGAAGGCCATCTCGGCTACTTTTTCAGTATTAAAGTAAAGTGGCCCAGAGGCTTGAAGGTGAGCGTTCAAAAAGTTTTGCTGTCTCCATTTCACTGCAAACCAAGACCATCAAGAGTTAGTTTAGAGTCCCTGGGACTGGAAAATATCCCCCAAGTACCGGAATATCGACCTGAAGTTGGTCAAAATCAGGATGCGCGCACGCCGGTCTCGGATACTCTTTAAGTCGTAACTGATGTGGGACTATATTTCGGCCTAGAAGCTCGAAAGTGTGCGTTCAGAAACTTGTGCTGTGTGAATTTCACTGCAAACCATGGCCATCAGGAGTTAGTTTAGAGTCCCCGGGACTGAAAAATACTCCCCAAGTTCCAGGAAAGCGAGCAGAAGTTGATCAAAATCACGATGCGCGTAACGCGGTCTCCGCTACTGTTTCAGTCTTAAAGTGAAGTGTGCCTATATGTCGGCCCACAAGCTCGAAAGTGAGCGTTCAAAAAGTTTTGCTGTGTCCATTTCACTGCAAACCAAGGCCGTCAAGAGTTAGTATAGAGTCCCCGGGACTGGAAAATATTCTCCAAGTTCCAGGAAATGGCGCCGAAGTTGATGAAAATTACGACGCGCGTAACGGGCTCTCGGCAATTCTTTCAGTCTTAAATTTAAGTAGGGCTATATTTCGGCCCTGAATCTCGAAGGTGAGCGCTCAGAATGTTTAGCTGTGTTCATTAAACTGCAAACCAAGGTCATCGGGCGTTAGTTTAGCGTCCCCGGGACTTTAAATTATTCGCCAACTTCCGGAAAATCGAGCAAAAGTGGCCCAAAATCACGATACGCGTAAGGCGGTCTCGGGTACTCTTTCAGTCTGAAAATTAAGGGGGGCTATATCTCGACCTAGAAGCTCGAGACCGGGCGAGCGCTAATTTTACCTGTGTCCATTTCAGTGACATCTTAGGCGATCAGGAGTTAGTTTAGAGTCCTTGGGACTGGAAAATATTTCCCAAATTCTGGCAGATCGAGCCAAAGTTGCTCAAAATCACCATGCGCGTAGGGCGGTCTAGGCTACTCTTTCAGTCTTAAAATGAAGTGGGGCTATATTTCGGCCGAGAAGCTCAACACCGAGCGTGCGCTCCTTTTGCCTGTGTACATATCACTGAAAACTGAGTTCATCAGGAGTTAGCATAGAGTCCTCGGGACTGGAAAATATTCCCCGAATTCCGGCAAATCGAGCCAAAGATGCTCAAAATCACGATGCGCGTAAGGCGGTCTCGGCTACTCGTTTACTCCGAAAACGAAGTGTGGCCATATTTCGGTTCCACAAGCTCGACACCGAGCGTGCTCTCCTTTTACCTGTGTCCATTTCACTGAGACCTAAGTCCATCAGGAGATAGTTTAGAGTCCTCGAGACTGGAAGCTATCCTCCAAGTTTCGGCAAATTGAGCCATACTTTCTTAAAATTACGATAAGCGTGCGGGAGTTTCGTTTACTCTTTCAGTCTTAAAATGAACTGGGGTTACATTTCGGCCTAGAAGCTCGACACCGAGCGTGCGCTCCTGTTACCTGTGACCGTTTTACTGAAAGCTAAGGCCATCAAGAGTCAGGGTAGAGTCCCCGGGACTGGAAAATATCCCCCAAGTTTTGGCAGATCGAGCCATAGTGGCTAAAAATTTCGATGCGCTTAAGGCGGTTTCGTGTACACTTTCAGTCAAAAAAAAGTGGGGCTATATTTCGGCCTACAACCTGGAAACCTAGCGTGCGCCCCTTTTACCTGTGTCCATTTCACTAAAACCAAGGTATTTAGGAGTTAGTTTAGAGCTTCCGGGACTGGAAAATATGCCCCAAGTCCCAGGAAATCAAGGCGAAGTTCGACAAAATTACTATGCGCGTAAGGCGGTCCCGGCTACTCTCTTCAGTGTTAAAGTGAAGTGGGGCTATATTTCGGCCCAGAAGCTCGAAAGTGAACGTTCTAAAAGTTTGGCTGTGTCCATTTCAGTGAAAACCAAGGCCATCAGGAATTAGTTTAGAGTGGCCGGGACTGGGAATTATCTCCCAAGTTCCGGGAAATCGAGCCGAAGTAGCCCAAAATCACGATGGGCGTAAGGCGGTCTCGGCTACTCTTTCACTCTTAAAGCGAAGTGGAGCTATATTTCGGCCCAGAAGCTCGAAAGTGAGCGTTCAAAAAGTTTTGCTGTGTCCATTTTACTGCAGAGCAAGGACGTCGGGGGTCAGTTTAGAGTCCCCGGGACTGGAAAATATATCCCAAGTTCCGGGAAATTTAACCGAAGTTGGTCAAAACCACGACGCGCGTACGGCGGTCTCGGCTACTCTTTCAGTCTTAAAGTGAAGTGGGGCAATATTTCGGCCAAGAAGCTCGAAAGTGAGTGTTTAAAAAGTTTTGCTGTGTCCATTTCACTGCAAAACAAGGCCATCACGACCTAGTTTAGCGTCCAACGGACTGGAAATATCCCCCTAGTTACGGGAAATCCTCCCGAAGTTAGTCAAAATCACGATGCGCTTAAGGGGGTCTTGGCTACCCTTTCAGTCTTAAAATGAAGTGGGGCTATATTTCGGCCGAGAAGTCAACACCGAGCGTGCGCTCCTTTTGCCTGTGTACATATCACTGAAAACTAAGTTCATCAGGAGTTAGCATAGAGTCCTCGGGTCTGGAAAATATTGCCCGAATTCCGCTAAATCGAGCCAAAGATGCTCAAAATCACGATGCGCGTAAGGCGGTCTCGGCTACTCGTTTACTCCGAAAATGAAGTGGGGCCATATTTCGGTTCTACAAGCTCGACACCGAGCGTGCTCTCCTTTTACCTGTGTCTATTTCACTAAGACCTAAGTCCATCAGGAGATAGTTTAGAGTCCTCGAGACTGGAAGCTATCCTCCAAGTTTCGGCAAATTGAGCCATACTTTCTTAAAATTACGATAAGCGTACGGCAGTTTCGTTTACTCTTTCAGTCTTAAAATGAACTGGGGCTACATTTCGGCCTAGAAGCTCGACACCGAGTGTGCGCTCCTGTTACCTGTGACCGTTTTACTGAAAACTAAGGCCATCAAGAGTTAGGGTAGAGTCCGCGGGACTGGAAAAGATTCCCCAAGTTTTGGCAGATCGAGCCATAGTGGCTAAATATTTCGATGCGCTTAAAGCGGTTTCGTGTACACTTTCAGTCTCAAAATGAAGTGGGGCTATATTTCGGCCTACAACCTGGAAACCTAGCGTGCGCCCCTTTTACCTGTGTCCATTTCACTAAAATCCCAGGCATTCAGGAGTTAGTTTAGAGCTTCCTGGACTGGAAAATATCCCCCAAGTCCCAGGAAATCAAGGCGAAGTTCGACAAAATTACCATGCACGTAAGGCGGTCCCGGCTACTCTCTTCAGTGTTAAAGTGAAGTGGGGCTATATTTCGGCCCAGAAGCTTGAAAGTGAACGTTCAAAAGGTTTGGCTGTGTCCATTTCAATGAAAACCAAGGCCATCAGGAATGAGTTTAGAGTGCGCGCGACTGGGAATTATCTCCCAAGTTCCGGGAAATTGAGCCGAAGTAGCCCAAAATCACGATGCGCGTAAGGCGGTCGCGGCTACTCTTTCACTCTTAAAGTGAAGTGGAGCTATATTTCGGCCCAGAAACTCGAAAGTGAGCGTTCAAAAAGTTTTGCTGTGTCCATTTTACTGCAGAGCAAGGACGTCGGGAGTCAGTTTAGAGTCCCCGGGACTGGAAAATATCCACCAAGTTCCGGGAAATTTAACCGAAGTTGGTCAAAACCACGACGCGCGTACGGCGGTCTCGGCTACTCTTTCAGTCTTAAAGTGAAGTAAGCCAATATTTCGGCCCGGAAGCTCGAAACTGAGTGTTTAAAAAGTTTTGCTGTGTCCATTTCACTGCAAAACAAAGCCATCACGACTTAGTTTAGCGTCCAAGGGACTGGAAATATCCCCCAAGTTACGGGAAATCCACCCGAAGTTAGTCAAAATCACGATGCGCTTAAGGGGGTCTCGGCTACTCTTTCAGTCTCAAGGTAAAGTGGGCTTAGATTTAACTCGAGAAGCTCGAAAGTAAGGGTTCAAAAACTTTTGTCTGTATTTCACTCACATCTTAGACAATCAGGAGTGAGTTTGGTACTGGAAAATATCTCCCAAGTTTCGCCAGATGGAGCCGAAGATCCTCAAAATCACAATGCGCGTAAGGCGCTCTCGCCGACTCTTTCAGTCTTAAAAAGAAGTAGGGCTATATTTCGGGCAGCAAGCTCAAAAGTGCGCGTTCAAAAAGTCTTCCTGTGTCCATTTCACTGGAAACCAAGGCCATCAGGAGTTAGTTTAGAGTCCCCGGGACTGGAAAATATCCCCCTATTTCCGGGAAATCGAGCCGAAGTATCCCAAAATCACGATGCGCGTAAGGCGGTCTCGGCTACTCTTTCAGTCTTAAAGTTCAGTGGGGCTATATTTCGACCCATAAGCTCGAAAGTGAGCGTTCAAAAAGTTTTGCTGTGTCCATTTAACTGCAAACTAAGGCCATCGGAAGTTAGTTTAGCTTCCCCAGGAATTGAAAATATTCGCCAACTTCCGGGAAATCGAGCCGAGGTTGGTCAAAATTACGATGCGCGTAAGGCGGTCTCGGCTACTCTTTCAGTCTTAAAGTGAAGTAGGGCTCTATTTCGGCCGAGAAGCTCGAAAGTGAGCGTTCAAAAAAATGTGCTGTGTCCATTTCACTACAAACCAAGGCCATCAGCAGTAAGTTTAGAGTCCCCGGGACTGGAATATATCCCCGAAGTTCCGGGAAATCGAACGGAAGTTGGTCAAAATCACGATGCGCGTAGGACGGTCTCGGCTACTCTTTCAGTCTTAAAGTAAAGTGGGGCTATATTTCGGCCCAGAAGCTGGAAAGTGACCCTTTAAAAAGTTACGCTTTGTGCATTTAACTGCAAACCAAGGCCATCAGGAGTTAGTTTAAAGTCCCCCGGACTGGAAAATATCCCGCAAGTTCCGGCAAATCGAGCTGAACTTGGTCAAAATCACGATGCTCGTAAGGCGGTCTCGGCTACTATTTCAGTCTTAAAGTGAATTACGGTTGTATTTCGGCCCAGAAGCTCGAAACTGGGCGTTTAAAAAGTTTTCCTGCGTCCATTTCACTGCAAACCAAGGCCATCAGGAGTTAGTTTAGAGTCCCTGGGACTTGAAAATATCGCCAAAATTCTAGAAAATCGAGCGGAATTTGCTCAAAATCAGGATGCGCGTAAGACGGTCTCGCCTACTCTTTCAGTGTTAAAGTGAACTGGGGCTATATTTCGGCCGAGAAGCGAGGGAGTGAAAGTTCAAAAAGTTTTGCTGTGTTCATTTTACTGCAAACCAAGGCCATCAGGAGTTAGTTTAGACTCCTCGGGACTGGAAAATATCGCCCAAGTTCGGGGAAATCGAGCCGAATTTTCTCAAAATCACGATGCGCGTAAGGCGGTCTCGGCTACTCTTTCATTCTTAAAGTGAACTGGGGCTATATTTCGGCCCAGAAAATAGAAAGTGAAAGTTCAAAAAGTTTTCCTGTGTCCATTTCACCGGAAACCAAGCCACATCAGCAGATTGTTTACAGTCTCCATGACATCAAAATATCCCCCAAGTTCCGGGAAATCGAGCCGAAGTTTGTCAAAATCACGATGCGCTAAAGCAGTCTCGGTTACTCTTTTAGTCTTAAAGTGACGTGGCTGTATATTTCGGCCCAGAAACTCGAAAGTGAGCGTTCAAAAAATGATGCTGTGTCCATTTCACTGCAAAGCAAGGCCCTCAGGAAGTAGTTTACAGTCCCCGGAACTGGAAAATATCCCCCGGAACTGGAAAATATCCCCCGGAAAATATCCCGCGGAATTGAGACGAAGTTGTTCAAAATAACGATTGGCGTAAGGCGGTCTCGGCTACTCTTTCAGTCTTAAAGTGAAGTAGGGCTATATTTCGGTCCAGAACCTCCAAAGTGAGCGTTCAAAAAGTTTTCCTCTCTCAATTTCACTGAAAACCAAGGCCATCATGAGTTAGTTTAGAGTCCCCGGGACTGGAAAATATCTTTTAAGTTCTGGCAACTCAAGCCGAAGTTGGTCAAAATCACGATGCGCGCAAGACGCTCGTGGCTAGTCTTTCAGTCTTAAAGTGAAGTGGGGCTATATTTCGGCCCAGAAGCTCAAAAGTGAGCTTCAAAAAGTTTTCCTGTATCCATTTCAATGCAAACGAAGGCCATCAGGGGTTACTTAAGAGTGTTCGGGACTGGAAAATATCCCCCAAGTTCAGGGAAATTTAGCCGAAGTTGGTCAAAATCACGGTGCGCGTTAGGCGGTCTCGCTTACTGTTTCAGTCTTAAAGTGAAGTGAGGCTTTATTCCTGCCCAGGAGCTTGAAAGTGAGCGTTCAAAAAGTTTCCCTGTGTTTATTTCACTGCAAACCAAAGCCATCAGGAGCTAGTTTAGAGTCCCCGGGACTGCAAAATATCCCCCAACTTCCGGGAAATCGAGCCGAAGTTGGTCAAAATCACGATTTGCGTAAGGTAGTCTCGGCTACTCTTTCAGTCTTAAAGTAAAGTGGGGCTATATTTCGGGCCAGAAGCCCGAAAGTGAGCGTTCAAAAAGTTTTGCTGTGTTCATTTCACTGCAAACCAAGGCCATCAGGAGTTAGTTTAGCGTCCCCGGGACAAGAAAATATGCCCCAAGGTTCGGGAAATTGAGCCGAGGTTGGTCAAAATCACGATGCCCCTAAAGTGGTCTCGGCTACTCTTTCTGTCCTAAAGTGAAGTGGGGCTATATTTCGGGCCACAAGCCCGAAAGTGAGCGTTCAAAACGTTTTGCTGTGTCCATTTCACTGCAAACCAAGGCCATCAGGGGTTAGTTTAGAGTCCCCGGGACTAAAAAATATTGCCCAAGTTCCGGGGAATCGAACGGAAGTTGATCAAAATCACGATGCGCGAAATGCGGTATCGGCTACTGTTTCAGTCCTAAAGTGAAGCGGGGCTATATTTCGGCCCAGAAGCTCGAAAGTGAGTGTTCAAAAAGTTTTGCTGTGTTCTTTGACTGAAAAACAAGGCTATCACGAGTTAGTTGAGCGTCCCTGGGACTGGAAAATATTCCCCAATTTCCGGTAAATAAAGCTGAAGTTGGTCAAAATCACAATGCTCCCAAAGCTATCTCGGCTACCCTTTCAGTCTAAAAGTGAAGTGGGGCTATATTTCTGTCCAGAAGCTTGAAAGTGAGCGTTCAAAAAGTTTTGCTCTCTGCATTTCACTGCAAACCAAAGCGATCAAAAGTTAGTTTAGAGTCCCCGGGAACTGGAAAATATCCCCCAAGTTCCACGAAATCGAGACGAAGTTGGTCAAAATCACGATGCGCGTAAGGCGGTCTCGGCTATTGTTTAAGTCTTAAAGTGAAGTAGGGCTATATTTTGGTCGAGAAGCTCGAAAGTGAGCGTTCAAAAAGTTTTGCTCTCTATATTTAACTGAAAACCAAGGCCATCGTGAGTTAGTTTAGAGTCCCCGGGACTGAAAAATATCCCTTAAGTTCGGGAAACTCGAGCCGAAGTTGGTCAAAATCACGATGCGCCTAAGGCGGTATCGGCTACTCTTTCAGTTTTAAAGTGAAGTGGGGCTATATTTCTCCCCAGAATTTCGAAAGTATGCGTTCAAAGAAATTGGCTGTGTCCATTTCACTGCAAACCAAAGCCATCAGGAATTACTTTGGAGTCCTTGGGACTGGAATATATCCCGGAAGTTTCGGGAAATCTAGCCGAAGTTGGTCAAAACCACGATGCGCGTAAGACGGTCTCGGCCACTCTTTCAGTCTTATAGTCCGCGGGACTCGAAAATATCCCCCAATTTCCGGGAAATCGAGCCGAAGTTGGTCGAAATTACGATGCGCGTAAGCCCGTCTCGGCTACTCTTTCAATCTTAAAGTAAAGTGGAGCTATATTTCGGCCGAGAAGCTCGAAAGTGAGGGTTCAAAAAGTTTTGCTGTGTCCATTTTACTGCAGACCAAGGACGTCGGGGGCCAGTTTAGAGTCCCCGGGAATGGAAAATATCCCCCGAGCTTCGGGAAATTTAGCCAAAGTTGGTCAAAATCACGACGCGCGTACGGCTACTCTTTCAGTCTTAAAGTGAGGTGGGGCAATATTTTGGCCCAGAAGCTTGAAACTGAGTGTTTAAAAAGTTTTGCTGTGTCAATTTCACTGCAAACCAAGGCCATCAGGAGTTAGTATAGAGACCCACGGAGTGGAAAATATTCCCCAAAAACCGGGAAATTTAGCCTAAGTTTGTCAAAATCACCATGGGCGTAAGACGGTCTTGGCTAATCTTTCAGTCTTAAAGTAAAGTGGGGCTATATTTCGCCCCAGAAGCTCGAAATTGAGCGTTCAAAAAGCTTTCCCTTTTCAAGTTCACTTTAAAGCAAGGTGATCAGCAGTTAGTTTAGGGTCCCCAGGACTAGAAAATATCCCCCAAATTCCGGAATATCGATCCGAAGTTGGTCAAAATCACGATTCGCGAAACGCGGGTCGGCTATTGTTGCAGTCTTAAAGTGAAGTGGGGCTATATTTCAGCCCACAAGCTCGAAACTGACCGTTTACAAAGTTACGCTTCGTGCATTTAACTGCAAAAAAAGGCCATCAGGAGTTATTTGAAAGTCCCCCGGACTGGAAAATGTCCCCCAAGTTCCGGGAAAGCGAGCTGAACTTGGTCACAATCACGATGTCTGTAAGGCGGTCTCGGCTATTCTTTCAGTCTTCAAGTAAAGTGGGGCTATATTTTGGCGCAGAAGCTCGAAGATGAGCGTTAAAAAGTTTTTCTGTGTCCATTTCATTGCAAACCAAGGCCATCAGGAACTAGTTTAGAGTCCACAGAACAGGAAAATATTCTCTAAGTTACGGCCAATCGAGCCGAAGTTGGTCAAAATCACGATGCGCGTAAGCCGGACTCGGCTCAACTTTCACTCCTCAAGTGAAGTGGGGCTATATTTCGGCCCAGAAGCTCGAAACTCTGCTTTCAAAAACTTTTGCTGTTTCAATTTCACTGCAAAACAAGGTCATCAGGACTCAGTTTATAGTCCTCGGTACTAGAAAATATCCCCCAAGTCCCGGGAAATCAAGCCGAAGATGGTCAAAATCACGATGCGCGTAAAGCGGTCTCGGCAACTCTTTAACTCTTAAAGTGAATTGGGGTTATATTTCGGCCCAGAAGGTCCAAAGTGAGCGTTTAGAAAGTTTTGCTGTGTCCATTTCACTGCAAAGCAAGGCCATCAGGAGTTAGTTTTGAGTCCCCGGGACTGGAAAATATCCTTCAAGTTCCGGAAAATCAAGCCAAAAATGGTCAAAATCACGATGCGCGTAAGACGGTCTCGGCTACTCTTTCAGCCTTAAAGTGAAGTGGGGCTATATTCGGCTCAGAAGCTTGAAGGTGAGCGTTTAAAATGTTTTGCTCTGTCCATTTCAATGCAAACCGAGGCGATCGGGAGTGAGTTTACAGTCCCTGGGACTCAAAAATATCCCACAAGTTCTGGCAAATTGGGCGTAAGTGGCTTAAAATCACGATGCGCGTAAGGCCGTTTCTTGTATTTTTTAAGTCTTAAAATGAAGGGGGGGCTATATTTCGACATAGAAGCTCGGCACCGAGCGTGCGCTAATTTAATCTGTGTCGATTTCACTGAAAACTAAGGCAATCAGGAGTTAGCTTAGAGCTCCCAAAGCTGGAAACTATCCCCCAAGTTCCGGGAAATCGAGCCATAGAGGCTCAAAATCACGATACGCGTAAGGCGGTCTCGTCTACTCTTTCAGGCTTAAAATGAAATGGGCTATATTTCGGCCCCAAGGCTCGGAAGTGAGCGTTCAAAAAGCTTTCCTGTGTCCATTTCACTGCAAACCAAGGCCAAGAGGAAATACGTTAGAGTCCCCGGGACTGTAAAATATCCCCCAAGTTGCGGGAAATCAAGCGGAAATTGGTCAAAATCACGTTGCGCGCAAGGCGGTCTCGGCTACTCTTTCAGTTTTAAAGTGAAGTTGGGCTATATTTCGACCCAGCAGCTCGAAAGTGAGCGTTCAAAAAATTTTCCTGTGTCCATTGCTCGGCCAACCAAGGCAATCAAGAGTTAGTTTAGAGTCCCCGAAACTGGAAAATATCCCCCCAGTTCCGGGAAATGGAACCGAACTTCGTCAAAATCACGATGCGCTTAAGACGGTCTCGGCTACTCTTTAAGTCTTAAAGTGAAATGGGGCTATGTGTTGGCCCAGAAGCTTTTAAGTGAGCGTTTAAAAAGTTTTGCCGTTTCCATTTTACTGCAAACCAAGGCAATCAGGAGTTAGTTTAAAGTTCCCGGGTCTGGAAAATATCCCCCAAGTTCCGGGAAATCGAGGCGTAGTTTGTCAAAATCACGATTCGCATAAGGCGGTCTCGGCTACTCTTTCAGTCGTAAAGTGAAGTGTGGCTATATTTTGGCCCAGAAGCTCGCACAAGAGCGTTAAAAAAGATTTCCTGGGTCCATTTCACTGCAAAGCAAGGACATCAGGAGTTAGTTTAGAGCCCCGGGAGTGAAAAATATCCCCCAAGTTTCCGAAAATCGAGCTTAAGTTAGTCAAAATTACGATGCGCGTAAGGCGGCCTCGGCTACTCTTTCAATCTTAAAATGAAGTGGGGCTAAACTTTTCGGCCCAGAAGCTGGAAAGTCAGCGTTCAAAAAGTTTTGCTGTGTCCATTTTACTGCAAACCAAGGCCATCAGGAATTAGTTTAGAGTCCTCAGAACTGGAATATATCCCCTAAGTTCCGGCAAATCGAGCCGAAGTTGCTCAAAATCATGATGCGCGTAAGTCGGTCTCGGCTACTCTTTCGGTCTTCAAGTGAAGTGGGGCTCTATTTCGGTCCAGAACCTCGAAAGTGTGCGTTCAAAAACTTGTGCTGTGTAAATTTCACTGCAAACCATGGCCATCAGGAGTTAGTGTAGAGTCCCCGGGACTGGAAAATATTACCCAAGTTTCGGGAAATCGAGCAGAAGTTGATCAAAATCACCATGCGCGTAACGCGGTCTCGGCTACTGTTTCAGTCTTAAAGTGAAGTGTGGCTGTATTTAGGCCCACAAGCTCGAAAGTGAACGTTCAAAAAGTTTTCCTCTGTCCATCTCACTGGAAACCAAGGCCATCAGGCGTTAGTTTAGAGTACGCGGAAGTAGAAAATATCCCCCCAGTTCCGGGAAATCGAGCCCAAGTTGGTCAAAATCACCATGCGCGCAAGGCGGTCCCGGCTACTCTTTCAGTCTTAAAGTGAAGTTGCGCTATATTTCGGCCCAGAGGCTCGAACGTGCGCATTCGAAAAGTTTTGCTGTGTCCATTTCACTGCAAAGCAAGGCCATCAGGAGTTAGTTTAGAGCCCTTGGGACTAGAAAATATTTCCCAAGTTCCGCCAGATCGAGCCAAAGTTGGTTAAAGTCACGATGTGCGTAAGGCGCTCTCGGTTAGTCTTTCAGTCTTGAAGTGAAGTTGGGCTTTAGTTCGGCCAAGAAGCTCGAAAGTGCGCGTTCAAAAAGGTTTGCTCTGTCCCTTTCACTGGAAACCAAGGCCGTCAGGAGTTAGTTAAGAGTCCCCGGGAGTTGAAAATATTCTCCAAGTTCCAGGAAATCGCGCCGAAGTTGATCAAAATCACCATGCGCGTAACAGGCTCTCGGCTATCCTTTCAGTCTTAAATTTAAGTAGGGCTATATTTCGGCTCTGAAGCTCGAAGGTGAGCGTTCAGAATGTTTTGCTGTGTTCATTAAATTGGAAACCAAGGTCATCGGAAGCTAGTTTAGCGTCCCCGGGACTTTAAATTATTCGCCAACTTCCGGGAAATCGAGCAAAAGTGGCCCAAAATCACGATACGCGTAGGGCGGTCTCGGCTACTCTTTCAGTCTTAAAATTAAGGGGGGCTATATTTCTATCTAGAGGCTCGACACCGAGCGTGCGCTCCTTTTGCTTCCGGGACTGGAAAATAACCCCCAAACCCCGAGAAATCAAGCCCAAGTTGGACAAATTTACCATGCGCGTAAGGCGGGCTCGGCTACTCTTTCAGTCTTAAAGTGAAGTGGGGCTATATTTCGGCCCAGAAGCTCGAAAGTGAACGTTCAAAAAGTTTGGCTGTGTCCATTTCAGTGAAAACCAAGGCCATCAGGAATTAGTTTAGAGTGCCCCGGACTGGGAATTATTTCCCAAGTTCCGGGAGATCGAGCCGAAGTAGCCCAAAATCACGATGAGCGTAAGGCGGTCTCGGCTACTCTTTCACTCTTAAAGCGAAGTGGAGCTATATTTCGGCCCAGAAGCTCGAAAGTGAGCGTTCAAAAAGTTTTGCTGTGTCCATTTTACTGCAGAGCAAGGACGTCGGGGGTCAGTTTAGAGCCCCCGGGACTGGAAAATATCCCCCAAGTTCCGGGAAATTTAACCGAAGTTGGTCAAAACCACGATGCGCGTACGGCGGTCTCGGCTACTTCTTCAGTCTTAAAGTGAAGTGGGGCAATATTTCGGCCCAGAAGCTCGAAACTGAGTGTTTAAAAAGTTTTGCTGTGTCCATTTCACTGCAAAACAAGGCCATCACGACTTAGTTTAGCGTCCAATGGACTGGAAATATCCCCCAAGTTACGGGAAATCCTCCCGAAGTTAGTCAAAATCACGATGCGCTTAAGGGAGTCTTGGCTACTCTTTCAGTCTTAAAATGAAGTGGGGCTATATTTCGGCCGAGAAGCTCAACACCGAGCGTGCGCTCCTTTTGCCTGTGTACATATCACTGAAATCTAAGTTCATCAGGAGTTAGCATAGAGTCCTCGGGTCTGGAAAATATTGCCCGAATTCCGCTAAATCGAGCCAAAGATGCTCAAAATCACGATGCGCGTAAGGCGGTCTCGGCTACTCGTTTACTCCGAAAATGAAGTGGGGCCATATTTCGGTTCTACAAGCTCGACACCGAGCGTGCTCTCCTTTTACCTGTGTCCATTTCACTAAGACCTAAGTCCATCAGGAGATAGTTTAGAGTCCTCGAGACTGGAAGCTATCCTCCAAGTTTCGGCAAATTGAGCCATACTTTCTTAAAATTACGATAAGCGTACGGCAGTTTCGTTTACTCTTTCAGTCTTAAAATGAACTGGGGCTACATTTCGGCCTAGAAGCTCGACACCGAGTGTGCGCTCCTGTTACCTGTGACCGTTTTACTGAAAACTAGGGCCATCAAGAGTTAGGGTAGAGTCCGCGGGACTGGAAAATATTCCCCAAGTTTTGGCAGATCGAGCCATAGTGGCTAAATATTTCGATGCGCTTAAAGCGGTTTCGTGTACACTTTCAGTCTCAAAATGAAGTGGGGCTATATTTCGGCCTACAACCTGGAAACCTAGCGTGCGCCCCTTTTACCTGTGTCCATTTCACTAAAATCCCAGGCATTCAGGAGTTAGTTTAGAGCTTCCTGGACTGGAAAATATCCCCCAAGTCCCAGGAAATCAAGCCGAAGTTCGACAAAATTACCATGCACGTAAGGCGGTCCCGGCTACTCTCTTCAGTGTTAAAGTGAAGTGGGGCTATATTTCGGCCCAGAAGCTTGAAAGTGAACGTACAAAAAGGTTGGCTGTGTCCATTTCACTGAAAACCAAGGCCATCAGGAATTAGTTTAGAGTGGCGGGGACTGGGAATTATCTCCCAAGTTCCGGGAAATCGAGCCGAAGTAGCCCAAAATCACGATGCGCGTAAGGCGGTCGCGGCTACTCTTTCACTCTTAAAGTGAAGTGGAGCTATATTTCGGCCCAGAAACTCGAAAGTGAGCGTTCAAAAAGTTTTGCTGTGTCCATTTTACTGCAGAGCAAGGACGTCGGGAGTCAGTTTAGAGTCCCCGGGACTGGAAAATATCCCCCAAGTTCCGGGAAATTTAACCGAAGTTGGTCAAAACCACGACGCGCGTACGGCGGTCTCGGCTACTCTTTCAGTCTTAAAGTGAAGTAAGCCAATATTTCGGCCCGGAAGCTCGAAACTGAGTGTTTAAAAAGTTTTGCTGTGTCCATTTCACTGCAAAACAAGGCCATCACGACTTAGTTTAGCGTCCAAGGGACTGGAAATATCCCCCAAGTTACGGGAAATCCACCCGAAGTTAGTCAAAATCACGATGCGCTTAAGGGGGTCTCGGCTACTCTTTCAGTCTTAAGGTAAAGTGGGCTTAGATTTAACTCGAGAAGCTCGAAAGTAAGGGTTCAAAAACTTTTGTCTGTATTTCACTCACATCTTAGACAATCAGGAGTGAGTTTGGTACTGGAAAATATCTCCCAAGTTTCGCCAGATGGAGCCGAAGATCCTCAAAATCACAATGCGCGTAAGGCGCTCTCGCCGACTCTTTCAGTCTTAAAAAGAAGTAGGGCTATATTTCGGCCAGCAAGCTCAAAAGTGCGCGTTCAAAAAGTCTTCCTGTGTCCATTTCACTGGAAACCAAGGCCATCAGGAGTTAGTTTAGAGTCCCCGGGACTGGAAAATATCCCCCTATTTCCGGGAAATCGAGCCGAAGTATCCCAAAATCACGATGCGCGTAAGGCGGTCTCGGCTACTCTTTCAGTCTTAAAGTTCAGTGGGGCTATATTTCGACCCATAAGCTCGAAAGTGAGCGTTCAAAAAGTTTTGCTGTGTCCATTTAACTGCAAACTAAGGCCATCGGAAGTTAGTTTAGCTTCCCCAGGAATTGAAAATATTCGCCAACTTCCGGGAAATCGAGCCGAGGTTGGTCAAAATTACGATGCGCGTAAGGCGGTCTCGGCTACTCTTTCAGTCTTAAAGTGAAGTAGGGCGCTATTTCGGCCGAGAAGCTCGAAAGTGAGCGTTCAAAAAAATGTGCTGTGTCCATTTCACTGCAAACCAAGGCCATCAGCAGTAAGTTTAGAGTCCCCGGGACTGGAATATATCCCCGAAGTTCCGGGAAATCGAACGGAAGTTGGTCAAAATCACGATGCGCGTAGGACGGTCTCGGCTACTCTTTCAGTCTTAAAGTAAAGTGGGGCTATATTTCGGCCCAGAAGCTCGAAAGTGACCCTTTAAAAAGTTACGCTTTGTGCATTTAACTGCAAACCAAGGCCATCAGGAGTTAGTTTAAAGTCCCCCGGACTGGAAAATATCCCCCAAGTTCCGGGAAATCAAGCTGAACTTGGTCAAAATCACGATGCTCGTAAGGACGTCTCGGCTACTATTTCAGTCTTAAAGTGAATTACGGTTGTATTTCGGCCCAGAAGCTCGAAACTGAGCGTTTAAAAAGTTTTCCTGCTTCCATTTCTCGGCAAACCAAGGCCATCAGGAGTTAGTTTAGAGTCCCTGGGACTTGAAAATATCAACAAAATTCTAGAAAATCGAGCGGAATTTGCTCAAAATCAGGATGCGCGTAAGACGGTCTCGCCTACTCTTTCAGTGTTAAAGTGAACTGGGGCTATATTTCGGCCGAGAAGCGAGAGAGTGAAAGTTCAAAAAGTTTTGCTGTGTTCATTTCACTGCAAACCAAGGCCATCAGGAGTTAGTTTAGACTCCTCGGGACTGGAAAATATCGCCCAAGTTCGGGGAAATCGAGCCGAATTTTCTCAAAATCACGATGCGCGTAAGGCGGTCTCGGCTACTCTTTCATTCTTAAAGTGAACTGGGGCTATATTTCGGCCCAGAAAATAGAAAGTGAAAGTTCAAAAAGTTTTCCTGTGTCCATTTCACCGGAAACCAAGCCACATCAGCAGATTGTTTACAGTCTCCATGACATCAAAATATCCCCCAAGTTCCGGGAAATCGAGCCGAAGTTTGTCAAAATCACGATGCGCTAAAGCAGTCTCGGTTACTCTTTTAGTCTTAAAGTGACGTGGCTGTATATTTCGGCCCAGAAACTCGAAAGTGAGCGTTCAAAAAATGATGCTGTGTCCATTTCACTGCAAAGCAAGGCCCTCAGGAAGTAGTTTACAGTCCCCGGAACTGGAAAATATCCCCCAAGTTCCGCGGAATTGAGACGAAGTTGTTCAAAATAACGATTGGCGTAAGGCGGTCTCGGCTACTCTTTCAGTCTTAAAGTGAAGTAGGGCTATATTTCGGTCCAGAACCTCGAAAGTGAGCGTTCAAAAAGTTTTCCTCTCTCAATTTCACTGAAAACCAAGGCCATCATGAGTTAGTTTAGAGTCCCCGGGACTGGAAAATATCTTTTAAGTTCTGGCAACTCAAGCCGAAGTTGGTCATAATCACGATGCGCCTAAGGCGGCCTCGGCTACTCTTTCAGTCTTAGAGTGAAGTAGGGCTATATTTCGGTCCAGAACCTCGAAAGTGAGCGTTCAAAAAGTTTTCCTCTCTCAATTTCACTGAAAACCAAGGCCATCATGAGTTAGTTTAGAGTCCCCTGGACTGGAAAATATCTTTTAAGTTCTGGCAACTCAAGCCGAAGTTGGTCAAAATCACGATGCGCCTAAGGCGGCCTCGGCTACTCTTTCAGTCTTAAAGTGAAGTGGGGCTCTATTTCGGCCCAGAAGCTCCCAAGTGAGCGCTGCCAAAAATCTGCCGTGTCCATCTCACTGCAAACCAAGGCCATCAGGAGTTAGTTTAGAGTCCCGGGGACTACAATATACTTCCCAAGTTCCGGAAAATCGAGACGTTGGTCAAAATCACGATGCGCGCAAGACGCTCTTGGCTAGTCTTTCAGTCTTAAAGTGAAGTGGGGCTATATTTCGGCCCAGAAGCTCAAAAGTGAGCCTCAAAAAGTTTTGCTGTATCCATTTCAATGGAAACGAAGGCCATCAGGGGTTACTTAAGAGTGTTCGGGACTGGAAAATATCCCCCAAGTTCAGGGAAATTTAGCCGAAGTTGGTCAAAATCACGGTGCGCGTTAGGCGGTCTCGCTTACTGTTTCAGTCTTAAAGTGAAGTGAGGCTTTATTCCTGCCCAGGAGCTTGAAAGTGAGCGTTCAAAAAGTTTCCCTGTGTTTATTTCACTGCAAACCAAAGCCATCAGGAGCTAGTTTAGAGTCCCCGGGACTGCAAAATATCCCCCAACTTCCGGGAAATCGAGCCGAAGTTGGTCAAAATCACGATTTGCGTAAGGTAGTCTCGGCTACTCTTTCAGTCTTAAAGTGAAGTGGGGCTATATTTCGGGCCAGAAGCCCGAAAGTGAGCGTTCGAAAAGTTTTGCTTTGTTCATTTCACTGCAAACCAAGGCCATCAGGAGTTAGTTTAGCGTCCCCGGGACAAGAAAATATGCCCCAAGGTTCGGGAAATTGAGCCGAGGTTGGTCAAAATCACGATGCCCCAAAAGTGGTCTCGGCTACTCTTTCTGTCCTAAAGTGAAGTGGGGCTATATTTCGGGCCAGAAGCCCGAAAGTGAGCGTTCAAAACGTTTTGCTGTGTCCATTTCACTGCAAACCAAGGCCATCAGGGGTTAGTTTAGAGTCCCCGGGACTGAAAAATATTGCCCAAGTTCCGGGGAATCGAACGGAAGTTGATCAAAATCACGATGCGCGAAATGCGGTATCGGCTACTGTTTCAGTCCTAAAGTGAAGAGCGGCTATATTTCGGCCCAGAAGCTCGAAAGTGAGTGTTCAAAAAGTTTTGCTGTGTTCTTTGACTGAAAAACAAGGCCATCACGAGTTAGTTGAGCGTCCCTGGGACTGGAAAATATTCCCCAATTTCCGGTAAATCAAGCTGAAGTTGGTCAAAATCACAATGCTCCCAAAGCTATCTCGGCTACCCTTTCAGCCTAAAAGTGAAGTGGGGCTATATTTCTGTCCAGAAGCTCGAAAGTGAGCGTTCAAAAAGTTTTGCTCTCTGCATTTCACTGCAAACCAAAGCGATCAAAAGTTAGTTTAGAGTCCCCGGGACTGGAAAATATTCCCCAAGTTCCGGGAAAGCGAGCCGAAGTTGATCAAAATCACGATGCGCGACATGCGGTCTCGGCTACTGTTTCAGTCTTATAGTAAAGTGTGGCTATATTTCGGCCCACAAGCTTGAAAGTGAGCGTTCAAAAAGTTTTGCTGTGTCCATTTCACTGCAAAACAAGGCCATCAGGACTTAGTTTAGCGTCCAAGGGACTGGAAAATGTTCCCCAAGTTCCGGGAGATCCACCCGAAGTTTCTCAAAATCACAATGCGCGTAAGGTGGTCTCGGTTACTCTTTAAGTCTTAAAAGAAAGTGGGGCTTTATTTCGGCCAGGAAGTTAGAAGGTGAGCGTTCAAAAAGTTTTGCTCTGTCCATTTCACTGCAAACCAAGGCCATCAGGAGTTAGTGTAGAGTTCCTGGGACTGGAAAATATCCCCCAAGTTCCGCAATATCGACCCGAAGTTTGTCAAACTTACGATGCGAGCAAGGCGGTCTCGGCTAGTCTTTCAGTCTTAAGTGAAGTGGGGCTATATCTCGGCCCAGAATCTCGAAAGTGTGCGTTCAAAAAATTGTGCTGTGTCCATTTCAATGCAAACCAAGGCCATCAGGAGTTACTTTAGAGTCCCTGGGACTGGAAAATATCCCCCAAGTCCCGGGAATTGGAGCCGAAGTTGATCAAATTCATGATGCGCGTAACGTGGTCTCGGCTACTGTTTCAGTCTTAAAGTCAAGTGTGCCTATATTTCGGCCCACAAGCTAGAAAGTGAGCGTTCAAAAAGTTTTGCTGTGTCCATTTCACTTCAAAACAAGGCCATCAGGACTTATTTTAGCGTCCAAGGGACTGGAAAATATACCCCAATTTCCGGTAAATCCATTCGAAGTTCGTCAAAATTACGATATACGTAAGGCGGTTTCGGCTACTCTCTCAGTCTTAAAGTAAAGTCGGGCTATATCTCTGCCCAGAAGCTCCAACGTTGTGCTCTGTCCATTTCACTGAAGACCAAGGCCATCAGGAGTTACTTTAGAGTCCCCTTGACTGGAATATATCCGCCAAGTTTCGGGAATTGGACGCGAAATTAGTCAAAATCACGATTCGCTCAAGACGGTCCCGCTACCCTTTCAGTCTTAAAGTAAAATGGGGCTCTATTTCGGCCCACACGCTTAAAAGTGAGGGTTCGAAAACTTTCGCTGTGTCCATTTCACTGCAAACCAAGACAAGCAGGAGTTAGTGTAGAGTCTCCGGGACTGGAAAATATCCCCCAATTTCCGGGAAATCGAGCCGAAGTTGGTCAAAATCACGATGCGCGTGTCTTAAAGTGAAGTTGGGCTATATTTTAGGCCAGAAGCTCGAAGATAAGCGTTCAAAAAGTTTTGCTCTGTCAGTTTCAATGCAAACCAAGGCCATCAGGCGTTAGTTTAGACTCCTCGGGACTGGAAAATATCGCCCAAGGCCATCAGGAATAAGTTTAGAGTCCACAGAACTGGAAAATATTCCCTAATTTCCGGCATATCGAGCCGAAGTTGGTCAAAATCACGATGCGCGTAAGGCAGACTCAGCTCATCTTTCCCTCTTCAAGTGAAGTGGGGCTATATTTCGGCCTAGAAGCTCGAAACTTTGCTTTCAAAAAGTTTGGCTGTTTCAATTTCACTGCAAAACAAGGCCATCCGGTCTTAGTTTAGAATCCTCGTGACTAGAAAATATCCACCAAGTCCCGCGAAATCAAGCCGAAGATGGTCAAAATCACGATGCGCGTAAGGCGGTGTCGGCTACTCTTTAATCCTTAAAGTGAAGAGGGGCTATGTTTCGGCCCAGAAGCTCGAAAGGAAGCGTTCAAAAAGTTTTCCTGTGTCCATTTAACCGCAAACCCAGCCCATCAGGAGTTAGTTTAGAGTCCCCGGGACTGGAATGTATCCCCCAAGTTCCGGAAACCGAGCCAAATTTGGTCAAAATCACCATGCGCGTAAGCCGGTCTGGGCTATTCTATCAGTCTTAAAATTAAGATTGGCTATATTTTGTTCCAGAAACTCACAAGTGAGCGTTTAAAAAGTTCTGCTAAGTCCACTTCACTGCAAACCACGACAATGAGGAGTTAGTTTAGAAATCCCGGGACTGGAAAATATCCTCGAAGTTGCAGGAAATCGAGCCGAAGTTGGTGAAAATCACGATGCGCGGAAGGCGTTCTTTGCTACTCTTTCCGTCTTAAAGTGAAGTGGGGCTATATTTCGGCCTAGAAGCTCGACACCGAGCGAGCGCTTCTTTTATCTGTGTCCATTTTAGTAAAAATTAAGGCCATCAGAAGTTAGTTTAGAGTCCCCGGGACTGTAAAATGTCAACCGAAATCCGGCAAATCAACCAAAGTTGCTGAAAATCACAATGTGCGTAAGAGTTTATGCTACTCTTACCGTTTTAAATTATAGTGGGGCTATATTTCGGCCTAGAAGCTCCACACCTAGCGTCCGCTTCGTTTACCTCTGTCCTTTTCACTTAATAATACGGCAATCAGGAGTTAGTTTAGAGTCCCCGGGACTGAAAAATATCCCCCTAGTCCCCGCAAATCCAGCCAAAGATGCTCAAAAATCACCATTCGCGTAAGGCGGTCTCGGCTACTCTTTTAGTCTTCAAATGAAGTGGGGCTATATTTCGGGCTAGAAGCTCGACACCTAGCTTGCGCTTCTTTAACCTGTCTCCATTTCAGCAAAAAATAAAGACATCAGGGTTTAGTTTAGAGATTCCGGCACTGGAAAATATCCCCCAATTTCCGGAAAATCGAGCCGAAGTTGATCAAAATTACGATGCGCGTAAGGCGGTCTCGGCTACTCTTTCAGTCTTGAAGTGAAGTGGGGCTACATTCCTGCCCAAGAGCTTGAAAGTGAGAGTTTAAAAAGTGTTGCTCTGTCTATTTCACTGCAAACGAAGGCCATCAGGAGTTAATTTAGAGTTTCCGGGGGTAGAAAATATCCCCCAACTTCCTGGCAATCGAGCCGAGGTTGGTTAAAATCACCATACCCGTAAGGCGGTCTCAGCTACTCTTTCAGTCTTAAAATGAAGTGGGGCAATATTTCGGCCCAGAAGCTCTAAAGTGAGCGTTTAAAAAGGTTTTGCTGTGTCATTTTCACTGCAAACCAAAGCCATCAGGAATTGGTTTAGAGACCCAGGAAGTGGAAAATATCCCCCAAATTCCGGGAAATCTAGCCGAAGTTGGTCAAAATCACCATGTGCGTAAGGCGGTCTCGGCTAATCTTTCAGTCTTAAAGTGAAGTGGGGCTATATTTCTGCCCAGAAGCTCGAAAGTGACCGTTCAAAAGGTCTTCCTGTGTCAATTTCACTGCAAACAAAGGCAAGCAGAAGTTAGGTTAGAGTACCAGGGACTGGAAAATATCCTGTAAGTGCGGAAAAATGGGGACAAAGGTTCTCAAAATGAAGATACGCGTAAGGCCGTCTCGGCTATTCGTTCAGTCTTAAAGTGAAGTGAGGCTCTACTTCGGCCTAGAAGGTCCAAAGTGAGCGTTCAAAAAAAATTGCTGTGTCCATTTCACTGCAAACCAAGGCAATCAGGAGATAGTTTAGAGTCCCCGAGACTTGAATATATCCCGTAAGTTCCGGGAAATCGAGCCAAAGTTTGTCAAACTCACGATGCGCGTAAGACGGACACGGCTACTGTTTCAATCTTAAAGTAGAGTGGGGCTATATTTCGGCCCAGAAGCTCGAAGGTGAGCGTTCAAAATGTTTTTGTCTGTCCATTTCAATAGAAACCAAGGCGATCAGGGGTTAGTTTAGCGTCCTCGGGACTGGAAAATATCTGGTCAAAATCACGATGCGCGTGAAGCGGTCTCGGCAACTCTTTAAGTCCTAAAGTGAAGTGGGGTTATATTTCGGCCCAGAAGGTCCAAAGTGAGCGTTCAAAAAGTTTTGCTGTGTCCATTTCACTGCAACGCAAGGCCATCAGGAGTTAGTTTAGAGTCCCCGGGACTGGAAAATATCTCCCAAGTTCCGGAAAATCAAGCCAAAGTTGGTCAAAATCACGATGCGCGTAAGACGGTCTCAAATACTCTTTCAGGCCTAAAGTGAGGTGGGGCTTTATTCGGCTCAGAAGCTTGAAGGTGAGCGTTTAAAATGTTTTGCTCTCTCCATTTCAATACAAACCAAGGCGATCAGGGGTTAGTTTAGAGTCCTCTGGAATGGAAAATACCCCGCAAGTTCCTAGGAATCGATCCGAAGTTGGTCAAAATCACGATGCGCTTAAGGCGGTCTCGGCTACTCTTTCAGTCTTAAATTGAAGTGTGGCTATATTGCGGCAAAGAAGGTCGAAAGTGAGCGTTGAAAAAGTTATGCTGTGTCCATTCACTGCAAAGCAAGGCAATCAGGTGTTAGTTTAGAGTCTGCCGGATTTGAAAATATCCCCCAAGCTCCGGGAAATCGAGCCTAAGCTGGTCAAAATCACGATGCGCGTAAGGCGGTCTCGGCTACTCTTAAAGTCTTAAAGTGAAGTGCGGCTACATTTGGGCCCAGAAGCTCGAAGGTGAGCGTTGAAAATTTTTTCCTATGTCCATTTCAATGCAAACCAAGGCCATCAGGAGTTAGTTTAGAGTCCCTGGGACTAAAAAAATTTCCCTCAAGTTGCGGGAAATCGAGCCGAAGTTGGTCAAAATCACGATGCGCGTAAGGCGCTCTCGCTTACTCTTTCAGTCTTTAAGTGAAGTGGGGCTACAGTTGGGCCAAGAAGCTCGAAAGTGAACGTTCAAAACGTTTTGCTGTGTCATTTTGAATGCGAACCAAGGCCATCAGGAGTTACTTTAGAGTCCGCGGGACTAAAAAATATTCCTTAAGTTCCGAGAAACCGAGCCGAAGTTGGTCAAAATCACGATGCGCGTAAAGCGGGCACGGCTACTCTTTTAGTCTTAAAGTAAAGTGGGGCTATATCTCGTCGCAGAAGCTCGAAAATGAACGTTCAAAAAACCTTGCTGTGTCCAGTTTACTGCAGAACAAGAACGTCGGGGGTCAGTTTAGAGTTCCCGGGAATGGAAAATATCCCCCAAGCTCCAGGAAATTTAGCCGAAGTTGGTCAAAATCACGACGCGCGTACGCGGTCTTGGCTACTCTTTCAGTCTTAATGTGAACTGGGGCAATTTTTCGGCCCAGAAGCTCGAAACTGAGTGTTTAAAACGTTTTGCTGTGTCAATTTCACCGCAAACCAAGGCCATCAGGAGTTAGTATAGAGACCCAGCGAGTGGAAAACATCCCCCAAATTCCGCGAAATTTAGCCTAAGTTTGTCAAAATCACCATGGGCGTAAGACGGTCTTGGCTAATCTTTCAGTCTTAAAGTGAAGTCGGGCTATATTTCGCCCCAGAAGCTCGAAAGTGAGCGTTCAAAAAGTTTTCCCTTCTCAAGTTCACTTCAAACCAAGATGATCAGGAGTTACTTTAGGGTCCCCAGGACTGGAAAATATCCGCCAAGTTCCGGGATATCGATCCGAAGTTGGTCAAAATCACGATTCGCGAAACGCGGGTCGGCAATTGTTGCAGTCTAAAAGTGAAGTGGGGCTATATTTCAGGCCAGAAACTCGAAAGTGACCGTTTACAAAGTTACGCTTCGTGCCTTTAACTGCAAAAAAAGTCCATCAGGAGTTATTTGAAAGTCCCCCGGACTGGAAAATATCCCCCAAGTTCCGGGAAATCGAGCTGAACTTGGTCAAAATCACGATGTCTTTAAGGCGGTCTCGGCTATTCTTTCGTCTTCAAGTGAAGTGGGGCTATATTTTGGCGCAGAAGCTCGAAGATGAGCGTTCAAAAAGTTTTGCTGTGTCGATTCCATTGCAAACCAAGGCCATCAGGAATTAGTTTAGAGTCCACAGAACTGGAAAATATTCCCTAAGTTCCGACCAATCGAGCCGAAGTTGGTCAAAATCACGATGCGCGTAAGGCGGACTCGGCTCATTTTTCACTCCTCAAGTGAAGTGGGGCTATATTTCGGCCCAGAAGCTCGAAACTCTGCTTTCAAAAACGTTTGCTGTTTCAATTTCACTGCAAAACAAGGTCATCAGGACTTAGTTTATAGTCCCCGCGACTAGAAAATATCCCCCAAGTCCCGGGAAATCAAGCCGAAGATGGTCAAAATCACGATGCGCGTGAGGCGGTCTCGGCAACTCTTTAAGTCTTAAAGTGAAGTGGGGTTACAGTTGGGCCAAGAAGCTCGAAAGTGAACGTTCAAAAAGTTTTGCTGTGTCCATTTCACTGCAAAGCAAGGCCATCAGGAGTTAGTTTAGAGTCCCCGGGACTGGGAAATATCCCCCAAGTTCCGGAAAATCAAGCCAAAGCTGGTCAAAATTACGATGCGCGTAAGACGGTCTCGGCTACTCTTTCAGGCTTAAAGTGAAGTGGGGCTATATTCGGCTCAGAAGCTTGAAGGTGAGCGTTTAAAATGTTTTGCTCTGTCCATTTCAATGCAAACCAAGGCGATCGGGAGTGAGTTTACAGTACCTGGGACTGAAAAATATCCCACAAGTTCTGGCAAACTGAGCCAAAGTTGCTCAAAATCACGATGCGCGTAAGGCCGTTTCGTCTAATTTTTCAGTCTTAAAATGAAGTGGGGCTATACTTCGACCTAGAAGCTCGGCAGCGAGCGTGCGCTAATTTAATCTGTGTCGATTTCACTGAAAACTAAGGCAATCAGGAATTAGTTTAGAGCTCCCAAAGCTGGAAACTATCCCCCAAGTTCCGGGAAATCGAGCCATAGATGCTCAAAATGACGATGGGCGTAAGGCGGTCTCGTCTACTCTTTCAGCCTCAAAATCAAATGGGCTATATTTCGGCCCAAAGGCTCGAAAGTGAGCGTTCAAAAAGTTTTCCTGTGTCCATTTCACTGCAAACCAAGGCCAAGAGGAAATACGTTAGAGTCTCCGCGACTGTAAAATATCCCCCAAGTGCCCGGAAATCAAGCGGAAGTTTTGTCAAAATCACGTTGCGCGTAAGGCGGTCTCGGCTACTCTTTCAGTTTTAAAATGAAGTGCTTAGAGCTCCCAAAGCTGGAAACTATCCCCCAAGTTCCGGGAAATCGAGCCATAGATGCTCAAAATCACGATGTGCTTAAGACGGTCTCGGCTACTCTTTAAGTCTTAAAGTGAAGTGGGGCTATGTGTTGGCCCAGAAGCTTTAAAGTGAGCGTTGAAAAAGTTTTGCCGTTTCCATTTTACTGCAAACCAAGGCAATCAGGAGTTAGTTTAAAGTTGCCGGGTCTGGAAAATATCCCCCAAGTTCCGGGAAATCGAGGCGTAGTTTGTCAAAATCACGATTCGCATAAGGCGGTCTCTGCTACTCTTTCAGTCTTAAAGTGAAGTGTGGCTATATTTTGGCCCAGAAACTCGCACAAGAGCGTTAAAAAAGTTTTCCTGTGTCCATTTCACTCCAATGCAAGGCCATCAGGAGTTAGTTGAGAGTCCCCGGGACTGGAAAATATTCCTCAAGTTTCCGAAAATCGAGCTTAAGTTAGTCAAAATTACGATGCGCGTAAGGCGGCCTCGGCTACTCTTTCAATCTTTAAATGAAGTGGGGCTAAACTTTTGGGCCCAGAAGCTGGAAAGTCAGTGTTCAAAAAGTTTTGCTGTTTCCATTTCCCTGCAAACCAAGACAAGGAAGAGTTAGTTTAGAGTCCCCGGGACTGGATAATATCCCCCAAGTTCCGGGAAATCAACCCGAAGTTTGTCAAAATCACGATGCGCGTAAGGCGGTCTCGGCTACCCTTTTAGTGTTAAAGTAAAGTGGGGCTATATTTTGGCCCAGAAGCTCGAAATTGAGCGTTGAAAAAGTTAACCTGTGTCCATTTCACTGCAAACCAAAGCAATCAGGAGTTAGTTTACAGTCCCCGGAACTGGACAATATCCCACAAGTTCCGCGAAATCGAGACGAAGTTGGTCAAAATCACGATGCGCGTAAGGCGGTTTCGGCTACTCTTTCAGTCTTAAAGGGAAGTAGGGCTATATTTCGGTCCGGAAGCTCGAAAGTGAGCGTTCAAAAAGTTTTGCTCTCTCAATTTAACTGAAAACCAAGGCCATCGTCAGTTAGTTTAGAGTCCCAGGGACTGAAAAATATTCCTTAAGTTCCGGAAACTCGAGCCGAGGTTGGTCAAAATCACGATGCGCCTAAGGCGGTATCGGGTACTCTTGCAGTTTTAAAGTGAAGTGGAGCTATATTTCTCCCCAGAATTTCGAAAGTATGCTTTCAAAAAAATTGGCTGTGTCCATTTCACTGCAAACCAAAGCCATCAGGACTTACTTTAGAGTCCTTGGGACTGGAATATATCCCCGAAGTTTCGGGAAATCTAGACGAATTTGGTCAAAACCACGATGGGCGTAAGACGCTCTCGGCTACTCTTTAAGTCTTAAAGTGAAGTGGGGCTATATTTCGGCTCAGAAGCTCGAAGGGGAGCGTTCAAAAAGTTTTGTTCTCTCCATTTCAATGCAAACTAAGGCAATCAGGAGTTACTTTAGAGTGCCCGGTACCGGAAAATATCCCCCATTTCCCGGGAAATCGAGCCAAAGTTGGTCACAATCACGATAAGCGTAACACGGTCTCGGCTAGTCTTTCAGTGTTAAAGTGAAGTAGGGCTATGCTTCGGCCCAGAAGCTCAAAAGTGAGCGTTCAAAAAGTTGTGCTGTGTCCATTTCACTGCAAACCAAGGCAATCAGGAGTTACTTTAGAGCCCCCGGTACCGGAAAATATCCCCCATTTACCGGGAAATCGAGCCAAAGTTGGTCACAATCACGATAAGCGTAAGGCGGTCTCGGCTACTCTTTCATTCTTAAAGTCAACTGGGGCAATATTTCCGCCCAGAAGCATGAACGTGAGCGTTCAAAAAGTTTTGCTGTGTCCATTTCACTCCAAGGCAAGGCCATCAGGAGTTACTTTAGAGTCCGCGGGACTGTAAAATATCCCCCAAGTCCGGGAAATCGTGCCGAAGTTGGTGAAAATTACGATGCTCGTAAGCCGGCCTCGGCTACTCTTTCAATCTTAAAGTAAAGTGGAGCTATATTTCGGCCCAGAAGCTCGAAAGTGAGCGTTGAAAAAGTTTTGCTCTCTCAATTTAACTGAAAACCAAGGCCATCGTCAGTTAGTTTAGAGTCCCCGGGCCTGAAAAATATTCCTTAAGTTCCGGAAACTCGAGCCGAAGTTGGTCAAAATCACGATGCGCCTAAGGCGGTCTCGGCTACTCTTTCAGTTTTAAAGTGAAGTGGGGCTATATTTGTCCCCAGAATTTCGAAAGTATACGTTCAAAAAACTTGGCTGTGTCCATTTCACTGCAAACCAAGGCCATCAGGAATTACTTTAGAGTCCTTGGGACTGGAATATATCCCCGAAGTTTCGGGAAATCTAGCCGAATTTGGTCAAAACCACGATGCGCGTAAGATGGTCTAGGCTACTCTTTGAGTTTTAAAGTGAAGTGGGGCTATATTTCGGCTCAGAAGCTCGAAGGGGAGCGTTCAAAAAGTTTTGTTCTCTCCATTTCAATGCAAACCAAGGCAATCAGCAGTTACTTTAGAGTCCCCGGTGCCGGAAAATATCCCCCTTTTCCCGGGAAATCGAGCCAAAGTTGGTCACAATCACGATAAGCGTAAGGCGGCCTCGGCTACTCTTTCATTCTTAAAGTCAACTGGGGCAATATTTACGCCCAGAAGCTTGAAAGTAAGCGTTCAGAAAGTTTTGCTGTGTCCATTTCACTCCAAAGCAAGGCCATCAGGAGCTACTTTAGAGTCCGCGGGACTGTAAAATATCCCCCAATTTCCGGGAAATCGAGCCGAAGTTGGTAAAAATAACGATGCCCGTAAGCCGGTCTCGGCTACTCTTTCAATCTTAAAGCAAAGTGGACCTATATTTCGGCCCAGAAGCTCAAAAGTGAGCGTTCAAAAAGATTGCTGTGTCCATTTTACTGCAGACCAAGGACGTCGGGGGCCAGTTTAGGGTCCTCGGGATTGGAAAATATCCCCCAAGTTCCGGGATATGTAGGCAAAGTTGTTCAAAATGACGACGCGCGTACCGCGGTCTCGGCTACTCTTTCAGTCTTAAAGTGAAGGGGGGCAATATTTCGGCCCAGAAGCTCGAAACTGAGTGTTAATAAAGTTTTCCTGTGTCAATTTCACTGCAAACCGAGGCCATCAGGAGTTAGTTTAGAGACCCAGGGAGTGGAAAATATCCCCCAAATTCCGGGAAATTTAGCCGAAGTTTGTCATAATCACCAGGGCGTAAGGTGGTCTTGGCTAATCTTTCAGTCTTAAAGTGAAGTGGGGCTATATTTCGCCCCAGAAGCTCGAAAGTGAGCGTTCAAAAAGTTTTCCATTGTCAATTTCACTTCGAACCAAAGCCATCAAGAGTTAGTTTAGAGTCCCAGGGACTGGAAAATATCCCGTAAGGGCCGAAAAATCGAGACAAAGTTTGGCAAAATAAATAAGCGCGTAAGGCCGTCTCGGCTACTCTTTTAGTGTTAAAATAAAGTGGTGAAATGGAAACAGCAAAACTTTTTGAACGCTGACTCTCCAGCTTCTGGGCCCAAAAATTTAGCCCCACTTCATTTTAAGATTGAAAGAGTAGCCGTGGCCGCCTTACGCGCATCGTAATTTTGACTAACTTTAAAGCTTCTGGGCCAACACATAGCCCCACTTCACTTTAAGACTTAAAGAATAGCCGAGACCGTCTTAAGCGCATCGTGATTTTGACCAAGTTCTGCTCTATTTCCCGGAACTGGGGGGATATTTTCCAGTCCCGGGGACTCTAAACTAACTCCTGATTGCCTTGGTTGGCCGAGCAATGGACACAGGAAAACTTTTTGAACGCTCACTTTCGAGCCTTTGGGCCGAAATATAGCCCATTTCATTTTAAGGCTGAAAGAGTACACGAGACCGCCTTACGCGCATCGTGATTTTGAGCCTCTATGGCTCAATTTTCCGGAACTTGGGGGATAGTTTCCAGCTTTGGGAGCCCTAAACTAACTCCTGATTGCCTTAGTTTTCAGTGAAATCGACACAGATTAAATTAGCGCACGCTCGCTGCCGAGCTTCTATGTCGAAATATAGCCCCACTTCATTTTAAGACTGAAAAAGGAGACGAAACGGCCTTACGCGCATCGTCATTTTGAGCAACTTTGGCTCCATTTGCCGGAACTTGTGGGATATTTTTCAGTCCCAGAGACTGTAAACTAACTCCCGATCGCCTTGGTTTGCATTGAAATGGACAGAGCAAAACATTTTAAACGCTCACCTTCAAGCTTCTGAGCCGAATATAGCCCCACTTCACTTTAAGCCTGAAAGAGTAGCCGAGACCGTCTTACGCGCATCGTGATTTTGACCAACTTTGGCTTGATTTTCCGGAACTTGGGGGATATTTTCTAGTCCTGGGGACTCTAAACTAACTCCTGATGGCCTTGCTTTGCAGTGAAATGGACACAGCAAAACTTTTTGAACGCTCACTTTGGACCTTCTGGGCCGAAATATAACCCCACTTCACTTTAAGACTTAAAGAGTTGCCGAGACCGCTTTACGCGCATCGTGATTTTGACCATCTTCGGCTTGATTTCCCGGGACTTGGGGGATATTTTCTAGTCTCGGGACTATAAACTAAGTCCTGATGACCTTGTTTTGCGATGAAATTGAAACAGCAAAAGTTTTTGCTAGCAGAGTTTCGAGCTTCTGGGCCGAAATATAGCGCCAATTCACTAGAGGAGTGAAAAATGAGCCGAGTCCGCCTTACGCGCATCCTGATTTTGACCAACTTCGGCTCGATTGGCCGGAACTTGGGGAATATATTCCAGTCCGGGGGACTTTAAAATAACTCCTGATGGCCTTTTTTTGCAGTTAAATGCACGAAGCGTAACTTTTTAAAGTCACTTTTGAGCTTCTGGGCTGAAATATAGCCCCACTTCACTTTAAGACTGCAACAATAGCCGACCCGCGTTTCGCGAATCGTGATTTTGACCAACTTCGGATCGATATCCCAGAATTTGGGGGATATTTTCCAACCTGGGGACCCTAAACTAACTCCTGATCACCTTGGTTTGAAGTGAACTTGACAAGGGAAAACTTTTTGAACGCTCACTTTCGAGATTTTGGGGCGAAATATAGCCCCACTTCACTTTAAGACTGAAAGATTAGCCAAGACCGTCTTACGCCTATGGTGATTTTGACAAACTTAGGCTAAATTTCCCGGAATTTGGGGGATATTTTCAACTCCCTGGGTCTCTATACTAACTCCTGATAGCCTTGGTTTGCATTGAAATTGGCACAGCAAAACTTTTTAAAGACTCAGCTTCAAGCTTCTGGGGCGAAATATATCCCCACTTCACTTTAAGACTGAAAGAGTAGCCGAGACCGCGTACGCGCGTCGTGATTTTCACCAACTTCGGCTAAATTTCCAGGAGCTTGGGGGATATTTTCCATTCCCGGGGACTCTAAACTGACCCCCGACGTCCTTAATCTGCAGTAAACTGGACACAGCAAGGCTTTTTGAACGCTCATTTTCGAGCTTTTGGGACGAGGTATAGCCCCACTTTACTTTAAGACTAAAAGAGTAGCCGAGCCCGCCTTACGCGCATCGTGATTTTGACCAACTTGGGCTCGATTTCCCGGAACTTGGGGAATATTTTTTAGTCCCGCGGACTCTAAAGTAACTCCTGATGGCCTTGGTTCGCATTGAAATGGACACAGCAAAACTTTTTGAACATTCACTTTCGAGGTTCTTGGCCCAAATATAGCCCCACTTCACTTAAAGAGTGAAAGAGTAAGCGAGAGCGCCTTACGCTCATCGTGATTTTGAGCAACTTCGGCTCGATTTCCCGCAACTTGGCGGACATTTTTTTAGTCCCGGGGACTCTAAACTAACTCCTGATGGCCTTGGTTTGCATTGAAATGGACATAGGAAAACATTTTCAACGCTCACCTTCGAGCTTCTGGGCCCAAATATAGCCTCACTTCACTTTAAGACTTTAAGAGTAGCCGAGACCGCCTTACGCGCATCGTGAGTTTGACCAGCTTAGGCTCGATTTCCCGGAACTTGGGGATATTTTCAATTCCGGCGGACTCTCAACTAACACCTGATTGCCTTGCTTTGCAGTGAATTGGGCACAGCATAACTTTTTCAACGCTCACTTTCGACCTTCTTTGTCGAAATATAGCCACACTTCACTTTAAGACTGAAAAAGTAGCCGAGACCGCCTTACGCGCATCGTGATTTTGAGCAACTTCCGATCGATTTCTAGGAACTTGGGGGGTATTTTCCAGTCCCGAGGACTCTAAACTAACCCCTGATCGCCTTGGTTTGTATTGAAATGGACAGAGGAAAACATTTTGAACGCTCAGCTTCGAGCTTCTGGGCCGAAATATAGCCCCACTCTACTGTAAGATTGAAAGAGTAGCCGAGTCCGTCTTACGCGCATCGTGAGTTTGACAAAGTTTGGCTCGATTTCCCGGAACTTAGGGGATATATTCAAGTCTCGGGGACTCTAAACTATCTCCTGATTGCCTTGGTTTGCAGTGAAATGGACACAGCAATTTTTATTTGAACGCTCACTTTGGACCTTTATTTTAAGACTGAACGAATAGCCGAGACGGCCTTACGCGTATCTTCATTTTGACAACCTTTGTCTCCCATTTTCCCGCACTTACAGGATATTTTCCAGTCCCTGGTACTCTAACCTAACTTCTGCTCGCCTTTATTTGCAGTGAAATTGACACAGGAAGACCTTTTGAACGGTCATTTTCGAGCTTCTGGGCAGAAATATAGCCCCACTTCACTTTAAGACTGAAAGATTAGCCGAGACCGCCTTACGCAGATGGTGATTTTGACAAACTTCGGTTAAATTTCCCGGAATTTGGGGGATATTTTCCCCTCCCTGGGTCTCTAAACTAATTCCTGATGGCCTTGGTTAGCAGTGAAATAGACACAGCAAAACCTTTTCAAACACTCACTTTAGACCATTAGGGCCGAAATATTGCCCCACTTCACTTTAAGACTAAAAGAGTAGCCGAGACCGCCTTACGGGCATGGTGATTTTAACCAACCTCGGCTCGATTGCCAGGAAGTTGGGGGATATTTTGTACTCCGGGAAACTCTAAATTAACTCCTGATGGCCTTCGTTTGCAGTGAAATAGACAGAGCAAAACTTTTTAAACGCTCACTTTCAAGCTCTTGGGCAGCAATGTAGCCCCACTTCACTTCAAGTCTGAAAGAGTAGCCGAGACCGCCTTACGCGCATCGTAATTTTGATCAACTTCGGCTCGATTTTGCGGAAATTGGGGGATATTTTCCAGTTCCGGAATCTCTAAACTAAACCCTGATGTCTTTAGTTTTTGCTGAAATGGACACAGGTTAAAGACGCGCAAGCTAGGTGTCGAGCTTCTAGGCCGAAATATAGCCCCACTTTATTTTAAGACTGAAAGAGTAGCCGAGACCACCTTACGCGAATGGTGATTTTTGAGTGTCTTTTGCTGGATTTGCGGGGACTAGGGGGATATTTTTCAGTCCCGGAGACTCTAAACTAACTCGTGATTGCCGTATTATTAAGTGAAAAGGACAGAGGTAAACGAAGCGGACGCTAGGTGTGGAGCTTCTAGGCCGAAATATAGCCCGACTTTAATTTAAAACGGTAAGAGTAGCATAAACTCTTACGCACATCGTGATTTTCAGCAACTTTGGTTGATTTGCCGGATTTTGGTTGATATTTTACAGTCCCGGGGACTCTAAACTAACTTCTGATGGCCTTAATTTTTACTAAAATGGACACAGATAAAAGAAGCGCTCGCTCGGTGTCGAGCTTCTAGGCCGAAATATAGCCCCACTTCACTTTAAGACGGAAAAAGTAGCAAAGAACGCCTTCCGCGCATCGTGATTTTCACCCACTTCGGCTCGATTTTCCGGAAATTAGGGAATAGTTTTTAGTCCTGTGTACTCTAAACCTATTCCTGATCGCCTTGGTTTGCAGTGAAATGGACACAGCAAAACTTTTCGAACGCTTATCTTCGAGCTTCTGGCCTAAAATATAGCCCAACTTCACTTTAAGACTGAAAGAATAGCTGTGAGCGCCTTGCGCGCATCGTGATTTTGACTAACTTCGGCTCGATTTCCCGGAATTTGGGGGATATTTTCCAGTTCCGGGGACTCTAAACTAACTCCTGATGGCTTTGGTTTCCAGTGAAATGGACACAGGATAACGTTTTGAACGCTCACTTTCGAGCTTCTGGTCCGAAGCATAGCCCTACTTCACTTAAAGACTAAAAGAGTAGCTGAGATTGACTTACGCGCATCGTGATTTTGGGTTACTTCGGCTCGATTTCCCGGAACTTGGGAAATAATTCCCAGTCCCGGGCACTCTAAACTAATTCCTGATGGCCTTGGTTTTTAGTGAAATGGACACAGCCAAACTTTTTGAACGTTCACTTTCGAGCTTCTGGGCCGAAATATAGCCCCACTTCACTTTAAGACTGAAAGAGTAGCCGAGACCGCCTTACGCGCATGGTAAATTTGTCCAACTTCGGCTTGATTTCTCGGGGTTTGGGGGATATTTTCCAGTCCCGGAAGCTCTAAACTAACTCCTGATTGCCTTGGTTTTCAGTGAAATGGACACAGGTAAAAGGAACGCACGCTAGGTTTCCAGGTTGTAGGCCGAAATCTAGCCCCACTTTATTTTAAGACTGAAAGGGTAGACGAAACCGCCTTAAGCGAAACGAAACTTTTAGCCACTATGGCTCGATCTGCCAAACCTTGGGGGATATTTTCCAGTCCCAGGGACTCTAACCTTACTCCTGATAACCTTAGTTTTCAGTAAAATGGTCACAGGTAACAGGAGCGCACGCTCCCTGTCGAGCTTCTAGGTCGAAATAAAGCCCCACTTCATTTTAAGACTGAAAGAGTAAACGAAACTGCCGTACGCTTATGGTAATTTTAAGAAACTATGGCTCAATTTGCCGAAACTTGGAGGATAGTTTCCAGTCTCGAGGACTCTAAACTATCTCCTGATGGACTTAGTTCTTAGTGAAAAGGACACAGGCAAAAGGAGCGCACGCTCGGTGTCAAGCTTGTAGAACCGAAATATGGCCTCACTTCATTTTCAGAGTGAATGAGTAGCCGAGACCGCCTTACTCGCATCTTGATTTTGAGCATCTTTGGCTCGATTTGCCGCAATTCGGGGGAAATTTTCCACTCCCGAGGACTCTATGCTAACTCCTGATGAACTTAGTTTTCAGTGATATGTACACAGGCAAAAGGAGCGCACGCTCGGTGTCGAGCTTCTCGGCCGAAATATAGCCCCACTTCATTTTAAGACTGAAAGAGTAGCCGAGACCGCCTTACGCGCATCGTGATTTTGAGCAACTTTGGCTCGATCTGCGAGAATTTGGGAAATAACGCCTTCCAAACTAAAATGTGGCATTCCAATTTGGAAAAATTCCGAAGGGTACTGGTATTTGATGCCGAAAAAGTTTGTGTTTCCGAAAGGTTTTGGCTTATTGGAAGGAGAAAAAGAAGTGTTCAGTTGAGTCCGCCAGGGACAATACATCCAATTTCACCAAAATGTACAATTTAATGTAAAAAAGATCGTGCACCCATCGCGCTTTCCTTTTTTGAGAGATTCAGATTTTCTGATCTCCCGGCCCACAACTTATCAGAATAAAACGGTCATCCATCTATGATTCTAAAAGGATTCAGAATTTCTGATCCCCCAAGACTTTAATAGTTTCAAAAAACTGATCCCCAGTCCACAACCCGTCAGAGCAAAACAGTCATCTATTTATAATTCTAAATGCATTCAGAATTTCTGATCCCCATCACCTCATGGGACAAAAACGGCTATCTGTTCATGGTTCTAAAAGTATTGCGAATTTCTGATCCCCCTCCCCCACCAAATCTGCTAACATGATAGAAAGAGCTGTCGATTTATAATTCTACAACATTTCAGCATTTCTGATCCCACATGACTTAAAGGGATTCAAAAATTCTGATCCCCCAGTGCATAACTTATCAGAACAAAACGGTCATCTACCCATAATTCTTAAAAGTATTCAGAATTTCTGATCCCCTTTGTTAGGTGACAGGACAGAAACGGCCGTCTATTTATAATTCACAAGAAACTAACTAGATGTCTGATAGCTAAAAAGTAATGATTGGATAGTAACTTTAAACACATAACAGACAAAAGGATCACAGAGTAAAGGGCATCAGAAAAGTACACAAATGAAATATTCACAGCTAGGTCATTATTAATAACGATTTGAAACCACGCCAAAGGATCGAGACAAAAATTGCAGTTTCATTTCGGACAGTGAAAGGTTTTATTTTCAATTCAAAAAGATATGAATTTAGGCTCCAGAATTACGAGCTGTTGTTTAAAGTCCACATCAAAGATAACAAGAATTTTAATCAGGACTCAGCTGCCGTCTGCGCCACCTCCGTTTTCTGCTTTAATGTGTTCGTTTCGGATTGAGGACCGCTATTCTTGCCTTTTTTTTTCCCCTCTGCTCTGCAATGAAGCAATTGAAGCTAAATATTCTTATAAATAGCGATAGAATTAACATTGTTTTTCATTAATCAATTGATCGGGAGTGTATTCTTTTGTAAACAATAGTGAGCAGTATGTAGGCAATGCGGTAGTGAAGTGTATCGAGCGTGATCTGTAGCTTCAAATCAATTCAGTGTAAACTTTAAGTTACCTCTTCAAAAAGCACACTAACAAGCTATTATGCAAGCATTTCATACATAGGAAATGCGTGTGAATAATTTCTTCGTTACGGGTGCTAATAAAATCAGGAGAACAAACGTTTTTCTTGTGTTTCAGTGATCGCGAAATAAATATAACAACGAAATTTCTTCAGCCACAACATTGATTTCGATTCAAAGATTGAGCAGCTAACTGTAATGTTGAGCAACAATTATGATATACTTACTTTTCTGCGACTTGCCTTTCTTTCACCGAAGCAACCAAGATACTCATTTGAACTTGGACAAATCATTCCATGCTTCTTGCTGCTATTGACAATGTTGGATTCGAAATTGCGCGCAAATAACCGACTCCTTTGGAAAGGGAATCTGCTGGTCAAAAGTATTCATTTATCAGATTGACCGAAGGATTATGGGATCGGACGGAAACACCAAAATGGCGGGCAAAGATTGTGGTCAATGTTGTTAGGATTCGATAACAAAGCTCTCTGTTATTATATAGCCTTGCTCTACGTTGAAAAGCAGTCACAAATTGTTTACAGATGTCCGTTGTTATTCCAGTTGAGTCAAATCCCAGTAAAGGTGGAAAAGTATGAAGTTTCGTCGGCAAAACAGTGTGGCAATCAAACTATTTGCCAGCAGCTGGCGGTTTCTCTTACACTCGTCAGGTTTACAGAAAGGTTATGGTTCCTGCAGCTTTCCAAGGTAAACTGATTTTCTTGCATAATTTGTGACGGTTCTTAAAATACTGGAAACGTTCTGGCCGGTTAAATTGATCGTGGAAGATTACAGAAGATGCAGATGCTTTAACACACTGTTAAGTCTTGTTGATTTCGTGAATACAAATGTTCATTTCCTAAAGGAGTTATGAAAACAACTGTATTCAACGCAACAATATACGAACAATTTCGTGTTGGGAAAATCATTCATTGTAAAAGTACAATAAGTGCAATAAATGTGAGCTCTCTCATGTAGTTTACATATACTTCTTATATATCTAGTGTATATCTTGTCTAGGATCAACTGGGCATACATATGTAGTATACAACACCTAAAACACAAGATATCAAAAAGCAACATCCTTCACCTTTTTGATTTTCAGGTTGATGGTGGTGCTCTTGAGGTTATGTTAGATGTGCATATAACATTATCAAGACCATTTGTTTGCCACTTATTACTTGAGTTGCAAAAGACTGATGTTATTTTCATTAGGGTGGTTGAAGTTCTCTTTAATTGGGCAAAGGTCCTTTATAATTTGGCATTTCTTTATGCAAATAGAGGTTATTTAGAACAGCAGATATAATTCACAGCTAGGTTACGGAAAATTACTTTTAACCACTTCCAGACCTTTGTACATAAGTCTTGCCATAATTTGAAAAACCCATGATTCATGGATAAAATTAATTGAAAAAAATACTTTCATGAAGAAATTACTGTAATTGAAATTTGAAATTCATGTCAAGAATATTTTGTGCTTTTCCGGTCATGAAATCTGTTTACATTTCATGAAAATTTACTGAAGAATGTAAACATTTACTAGACTCCAATTTAAGTAGCTAAGAAGTGTTTCAAACAGGATTTTAGAAAGATATATGTTAAATTTCAGTAAGTTTTGTGATAAATCGCAACATAATGGAAACTCATTTCCAGCCAGATTTTGTCCTCCTTTTGCATCTGGATGTGCCTGGTTTTTGGTATTAAATTTTAATGTACAACTGTTGCAGGTTTAAATAAAACTATTAGTTATTTATACATTTTCCTATGTAAATACAGAGATTTTACTTAGGTTTAGGATTTGAAGAGCAGTTATCAAAGATCCATATAAAATGAATAATGAAGAGTTTTAGCTATAGTTTCACCACCTGTGACTAAGAAAGCTTTTGGTTAGGTAAACATTAAAGTGCTGCATGTACATGAGTGATGGATAATTTTTTAGATTGGCTGCTATCTTTTTACTATCTCTGGGTTTTGGGTAGGTTATCACAGTGCGATATGAGTGATGGGTAGTTTTCAGATAGGCTATCTTTTTACTAGATAGGATAGTGTTTTATTGTTCAATGTAAGGACTAGTCTTCAGAAAGCCTAGGTTTTGGCTTACTACATTAGTGGTGGTTTTTGGATAGACACGTTAGTGGATAGATAGGCCATCTAAGTATCTGTTGACTATCTACACAGGAAGCTAGTGTTTAGCTAGTCAATCTATTTCCTAACTATCTGATAGATAGATATTAGTTAGCTTTAAGCCATGTCAAAGATAGCTATCCTCTATCTACAAAACCTCTTGGATAGAAAAAAGAATAGAGATTTGCATCCCTCAACCAGGAATGAGATAGTTGCAAGTAGCATGAAGTTAGTAATAAACTAGTAATAAGATATGATTGTTTTTGGGAGGGCTTCTTTAACTGAGGACAGCAAACTATTGCCAGCTACCAGGAAACATCTCCAAGATGAGTATGCCAAATTAAAAAAGAAAGAATAGAATTGCTTGTAGCATTAGCTACAATACTTGCATCCATATCTGTCAGGTCTTTATAAAACAATTTTATCCACACTCTTCTCCTTTGAGCATGGTTAAACTGGTTGCGTAACTGAAGTGTGAATGAACTGGTAGCCCACTCAAAAAGTTAGATTGAAGATGTAAAAACGTGTTGGGCAAAGCTAAAGTCCATGGCCTCTGCTATATGACAACAGGTTTTTGGAGGACACTGTATACATGTATGTAGAGTACATTGACCCACTTAAATGTATCAACTGCAAATTTAAATGTTCATGTATATTGCAGTCTTTAATTGTCATCCCTGTAATGTACTGTAGTGTTCCTGAACGCTCTTTTTGTTTTATAACAGTGAGGTGCCTTGTTTCCACGTTAAACAGAAATTGTTAGAAAATTTTCTTTCACATAAGGTGGGCAAATTCTGACAGAGAAAGTGGAGTCTGCATTTATGCCTACATTTGTGCAGTTTGAGTAATCTTACTGTTTTGATCAATTCTGAACTTTCCTATCCTCTTAGGTACTGTTTGATATTGTTTTTTTAAACTTACAGCTACTGTAATTTTGAAGTGCATAGATCATTGTAATACAATGTGTGATGTTTACAGTTACTTATATTAATAGACTGCTGTGAAGAAAATGGTTCTTCATCACTCTCTCAGTATAATCTGAGTGTATGGAATCTGTTAAGAATTATGCTATATTTGTATAAAATTTCTAATTGAATATTGTTATGAAGAAAAAATATTTTTATTAGACATTGTTCAGGCAGGCAGCAAGATCTAAACCCTGTCTTCAGTGTTATGATTTAATGTGGCTACATTGAATGTAACACTGGCTTTGCAGGGGATCAGAAATTCTGAATCTTCTCCTGTGTTCTTTGGGGGATCAGAAATTCTGAACCCTTTCTAGAGTTCTTTGGGGGATCAGAAATTCTGAACCCTTTCTAGAGTTCTTTGGGGGATCAGAAATTCTGAACCCTTTCTAGTGTTCCTAGGGGGATCAGAAATTCTGAACCCTTTCTAGTGTTCTTTGGGGGATCAGAAATTCTGAACCTTTTCTAATGTTCTTTGGGAGATCAGAAATTCTGAACCCTTTCTAGTGTTCTTTGGGAGATCGGAAATTTTGAATCCCCTCTTGTGTTGTTTGGGGGATCAGAAATTTTGAATCGTTTTCTATGGAGGTACCTCTCGAGACAAGAAATTCAAAAAAATCATTTGGTTTCTTATGCGTGACTTAAACATTACATTTCAGTTCAAATAAAGAATAGGAAATTGCTCGGAAGAATTTTTTCATTCCTTGCAAACAGGGAAACTTTTCCTCTGAGTTTTAACACCAGTTTAAGATTCTTAGTATATTGCAAATATCGTCTTTGGAATTAAATGGCAATCATAGATTTCCGTCTAAGCTCTACGTTTCACTTTAGGCCAATTTTGCACTCATTTCCAACGAAACTTCCAAGCCTGCAACGTAAAAATAACTTTTCTCCGAGACAGGTTTCTATTTTACACCGAAAAAGTAGCCATTTTTGAAGTGGTTCTCAGTATTTACTCTGAATTTTATCAAATTGGAACACCACATTTTAGTTTGGAAGGCGTTAAATATTTTCCAGTCCCAAGGACTCTAAACTAACACCTGATCGCCTAAGATGTCAGTGAAATGGAGACAGGTAAAATTAGCGCACGCCCGGTCTCGAGCTTCTAGGTCGAAATATTGGCCCCCTTAATTTTAAGACTGAAAGAGTAGCCGAGACCGCCTTACGCGCATCGTGATTTTGAGCCACTTTTGCTCGATTTCCCAGAAGTTGGCGAATAATTTAAACTCCCGGGGACGCTAAACTAACTCCCGATGACCTTGGTTTCCAGTGAAAGGGACAGAGCAAAACTTTTTGAACGCGCGCTTTCGAGTTTGTTGGCCTAACTATAGCCCAACTTCACTTTAAGACTGAAAGACTAACCGAGAGCGCTTTACGCGCATCGTGACTTTAACCAACTTCGGCTCGATCTGGCGGAACTTGGGAAATATTTTCTAGTCCCAAGGGCTCTAAACTAACTCCTGATGGCCTTGCTTTGCAGTGAAATGGTCACAGCAAAACTTTTCGAATGCGCACTTTCGAGCCTCTGGGCCGAAATATAGCGCAACTTCACTTTAAGACTGAAAGAGTAGCCGGGACCGCCTTGCGCGCATGGTGATTTTGATCAACTTGGGCTCGATTTCCCGGAACTGGGGGGATATTTTCTACTTCCGCGTACTCTAAACTAACTGCTGATGGCCATGGTTTGCAGTGAAATTTACACAGCACAAGTTTTTGAACGCACACTTTCGAGGTTCTGGACCGAAATAGAGCCCCACCTCACTTGAAGACTGAAAGAGTAGCCGAGACCGCGTTACGCGCATCCTGATTTTTAGCAACTTCGGCTCGATTTGCCGGAACTTAGGGGATATATTCCAGTTCTGAGGACTCTAATCTAATTCTTGATGGCCTTGGTTTGCAGTAAAATGGACACAGGAAAACTTTTTGAACGTTCAATTTCGAGCTTCTGGGCCAAAATATAGCCCCACTTTACTTTAACACTAAAAGGGTAGCCGAGACCGCCTTACGCGCATCGTGATTTTGACAAACTTCGGGTTGATTTGACGGAACTTGGGGGATATTTTCCAGTCCAGGGGACTCTAAACTAACTCCTGCTTGTCTTGGTTTGCAGTGAAATGGACACAGCGAAAGTTTTTGAACCCTCACTTTTAAGCGTGTGGGCCGAAATAAAGCCCCAGTTTACTTTAAGACTGAAAGTGTAACGAGACCGTCCTGAGCGAATCGTGATTTTGACTAATTTCGCGTCCAATTCCCGAAACTTGGCGGATATATTCCAGTCAAGGGGACTCTAAAGTAACTCCTGATGGCCTTGGTCTTCAGTGAAATGGACAGAGCACAACTTTGGAGCTTCTGGGCAGAAATATAGCCCGACTTTACTTTAAGACTGAGAGAGTAGCCGAAACCGCCTTACGTATATCGTAATTTTGACGAACTTCGAATGGATTTCCCGGAAATTGGGATATATTTTCCAGTCCCTTGGACGCTAAACTAAGTCCTGATGGCCTTGTTTTGAAGTGAAATGGACACAGCAAAACTTTTTGAACGCTCACTTTCTAGCTTGTGGGCCGAAATATAAGCACACTTGACTTTAAGACTGAAACAGTAGCCGGGACCACGTTACGTGCATCATAAATTTGATCAACTTCGGCTCCAATTCCCGGGACTTGGGGGATATTTTCCAGTCCCGGGGACTCTAAACTAGCTTCTGATGGCCTTGGTTTGCATTGAAATGGACACAGCACATTTTTTTGAACGCACACTTTCGAGATTCTGGGCCGAAATATAGCCCCACTTCACTTAAGACTGAAAGAGTACCTGAGACCGCCTTGCTCGCATCGTGAGTTTGACAAACTTCGGTCGATATTGCGGAACTTGAGGGATATTTTCCAGTCCCAGGAACTCTAAACTAACTCCTGATGGCCTTGGTTTGCAGTGAAATTGACAGAGCAAAACTTTTTGAACGCTCACCTTCGAGCTTCCTGGCCGAAATAAAGCCCCACTTTACTTTAAGACTTAATGAGTAACCGAGACCACCTTACGCGCATTGTGATTTTGACGAACTTCGGGTGGATCTCCCGGAACTTGGGCAACATTTTCCAGTCCCTTGGACGCTAAACTAAGTCCTGATGTTCTTGTTTTGCAGTGAAATGGACACAGCAAAACTTTTTGAACGCTCACTGTCAAGCTTGTGGGCCGAAATATAGCCACACTACTATAAGACTGAAACAGTAGCCGAGACCGCATTTCGCGCATCGTGATTTTGATCAACGTCGGGTCACTTTCCCGGAACTTGGGGAATATTTTCCAGTCCCGGGGACTCTAAACTAACCTTTGATCGCTTTGGTTTGCAGTGAAATGCAGAGAGCAAAACTTTTTGAACGCTCACTTTCGACCTTCTGGACAGAAATATAACCCCACTTCACTTTAAGACTGAAAGGGTAGCCGAGACAGCTTTGGGAGCATCGTAATTTTGAGCAACTTCAGCTTGATTTACCGGAACTTGGGGAATATTTTCCAGTCCCAGGGACGCTAAACTAACTCGTGAATGCCTTTCTTTTTTCTGTCAAAGAACACAGCAAAACTTTTTGAACGCTCACTTTCGGGCTTCTGGGCCGAAATATAGCCCCACTTCACTTAAGGACTGAAACAGTAGCCGATACCGCATTTCGCGCATCGTGATTTTGATCAACTTCGGTTCGATTCCCCGGAACTTGGGCAATATTTTTTAGTCCCGGGGACTCTAAATTAACCCCTGATGGCCTTGGTTTGTAGTGAAATGGACACAGCAAAACCTTTTGAACGCTCACTTTCGGGCTTCTGGCCCGAAATATATCCCCACTTCACTTTAAGACAGAAAGAGTAGCCGAGACCACTTTAGGGGCATCGTGATTTTGACCAACTTCGGCTCAATTTCCCGAACCTTGGGGCATATTTTCTTGTCCCGGGGACGCTAAACTAACTCCTGATGGCCTTGGTTTGCAGTGAAATGAACACAGCAAAACTTTTTGAACGCTCACTTTCGGGCTTCTGGCCTGAAATATAGCTCCATTTCACTTTAAGACTGAAAGAGTAGCCGAGACGACCGTACGCAAACCGTGATTTTGACCAACTTCGGCTCGATTTCCCGGAAGTTGGGAAATATTTTCCAGTCCCGGGGACTCTAAACTAGCTCCTGATGGGTTTGGTTTGCAGTGAAATAAACACAGGGAAACTTTTTGAACGCTCACTTTCAAGCTCCTGGGCAGGAATAAAGCCTCACTTCACTTTAAGACTGAAACAGTAAGCGAGACCGCCTAACGCGCACCGTGATTTTGACCAACTTCGGCTAAATTTCCCTGAACTTGGGGGATATTTTCCAGTCCCGAAGACTCTTAAGTAACCCCTGATGGCCTTCGTTTGCATTGAAATGGATACAGCAAAACTTTTTGATGGCACTTTTGAGCTTCTGGGCCGAAATATAGCCCCACTTCACTTTAAGACATAGGACTAGCCAAGACCGTTTTGCGCGCATCGTGATTTTGACCAACGTGATTTTGACCAACGATTTTCCGGAACTTGGGAAATATATTCCAGTCCCGGGGACTCTAAACTAACTCCTGATGGCCTTGGGTTGCAGTGAGATGGACACGGCAAATTTTTTGCAGCGCTCACTTGGGAGCTTCTGGGCCGAAATAGAGCCCCACTTCACTTTAAGACTGAAAGAGTAGCCGAGGCCGCCTTAGGCGCATCGTGATTTTGACCAACTTCGGCTTGAGTTGCCAGAACTTAAAAGATATTTTCCAGCTCCGGGGACTCTAAACTAACTCAGGATGGCCTTGGTTTTCAGTGAAATTGAGAGAGGAAAACTTTTTGAACGCACACTTTCGAGCTTCTGGACCGAAATATAGCCCTACTTCACTTTAAGACTGAAAGAGTAGCCGAGACCGCCTTAAGCGAATCGTTATTTTCACCAACTTCGTCTCGATTTCGCGGAACTTGGGGGATATTTTCCAGTTCCGGGGACTGTAAACTACTTCCTGAGGGCCTTGCTTTGCAGTGAAATGGGCACAGCATAACTTTTTGAACGCTCACTTTCGAGCTTCTGGGCCGAAATATACAGCTACGTCACTTTAAGACTAAAAGAGTAGCCGAGACTGCTTTACGCGCATCGTGATTTTGACAAACTACGGCTCGATTTCCCGGAACTTTGGGGATATTTTGATGTCCCGGAGACTGTAAACTATCTCCAGATGTGGCTTGTTTCGAGGTGAAATGGACACAATAAAACTTTTTGAACTTTCACTTTCTAGCTTCTGTGCCGAAATATAGCCCGAGTCACTTTAAGAATGAAAGAATAGCCGAGACCGCTTTACGCGCATCGTGATTTTGACCAACTTTGGCTCGTTTTACCGGGAAATGGGGAATATTTTCCGGTACCCGGGACTCTAAAGTAACTCCTGATTGCCTTGGTTTGCATTGAAATGGAGAGAGCAAAACTTTTTCAACGCTCTCCTTCGGGCTTCTGAGCCGAAATATAGCCCCACTTCAGTTTAAGACTGAAAGAGTAGCAGAGACCGTCTTACGCGCATCGTGATTTTGACCAACTTCGGCTCGATTTCCCGAAACTTCGGAGATATATTCAAGTCCCAAGGACTCTAAACTAACCCCTGATGGCCTTGGTCTGCAGTGAAATGGACACAGCAAATTTTTTTGAACGCTTACTTTCGAAATTCTGGGCCGAAATACAGACCCACTTCACTTTAAGACTAAAATAGTAGGCGAGACCGCCTTAGACGCATCGTGATTTTGACCAACTTCGGCTTGAGTTGCCAGAACTTAAGGGATGTTTTCCAGTCCCGTGGACTCTAAAGTAACTCATGATGGCCTTGGTTTTCAGTTAAATTGAGAGAGCAAAACTTTTTGAACGCTCACTTTCGAGCTTCTGGGCCGAAATATACAGCCACGTCACTTTAAGACTAAAAAAGTAGACGAGACTACTTTAGGCGCATCGTGATTTTGACAAACTTCGGCTCGATTTCCCGGAACTTGGGGGATATTTTGATGTCCCGGACACTGTAACCAATCTGCTGATGTTGCTTGGTTTGCGGTGAAATGGACACAGCAAAACTTTTTGAACTCTCACTTTCTAGCTTCTGGGCCGAAATATAGCCCCAGTTCACTTTAAGAATGAAAGAGTAGCCGAGACCGCCTTACGCGCATCGTGATTTTGACCAAATTCGGCTCGATTTCCCCGAACTTGGGCGATATTTTCCAGTCCCGAGGAGTCTAAACTAACTCCTAGTGGCCTTGGTTTGTAGTGAAATGAACCAGCAAAACTTTTTGAACTTTCACTTTCTAGCTTCTCGGCCGAAATATAGCCCCAGTTCACTTTAAGACTGAAAGAGTAGGCGAGACCGCCTTACGCGCATCGTGATTTTGAGCAACTTCCGCTCGATTTTCTAGAATTTTGGCGATATTTTCAAGTCCCGGGGACTCTAAACTAACTCCTGATGGCCTTGGTTTGCAGTGAAATGGACGCAGGAAAACTTTTTGAACGCTCAGTTTCGAGCTTCTGGGCCGAAATACAACCGTAATTCACTTTAAGACTGAAATAGTACCCGAGACCGCCTTCGAGCATCGTGATTTTGACCAAGTTCAGCTTGATTTCCCGGAACTTGGGGGATATTTTCCAGTCCAGGGGACTTTAAACTAACTCCTGATGGCCTTGGTTTGCAGTTAAATGCACAAAGCGTAACTTTTTAAAGGGTCACTTTCGAGCTTCTGGGCCGAAATATAGCCCCACTTTACTTTAAGACTGAAAGAGTAGCCGAGACCGTCTTACGCGCATCGTGATTTTGACCAACTTCCGTTCGATTTCCCGGAACTTCGGGGATATATTCCAGTCCCGGGGACTCTAAACTTACTGCTGATGGCGTTGGTTTGCAGTAAAATGGACACAGCACATTTTTTTGAACGCTCACTTTCGAGCTTCTCGGCCGAAATAGAGCCCTACTTCACTTTAAGACTGAAAGAGCAGCCGAGACCGCCTTACGCGCATCGTAATTTTGACCAACTTCGGCTCGATTTTCCGAAAGTTCGCGAATATTTTCAATTCCTGGGGAAGCTAAACTAACTTCCCATCGCTATAGTTTGCAGTTAAATGGACACAGGAAAACTTTTTAAACGCTCACTTTCGAGCTTATGGGTCGAAATATAGCCCCACTTAACTTTAAGACTGAAAGAGTAGCCGAGACCGCCTTACGCGCATCGTCACTTTGGGATACTTCGGCTCCATTTCCCGGAAATAGGGGGATATTTTCCAGTCCCGGGGACTCTAAACTAACTCCTGATGGGCTTGCTTTCCAGTGATATGGACACAGGAACACTTTTTGAACGCGCACTTTCGAGCTTGCTGGCCGAAATATAGCCCTACTTCTTTTTAAGACTGAAAGAGTAGGCGGGAGCGGCTTACGCGCATTGTGATTTTGACGATCTTCGGCTCAATCTGGCGAAATTTGGGAGATATTTTCCAGTCCCAAACTCCCTCCTGATTTTCTAAGATGTAAGTGAAAGAGAGACAAAAAATTTTGAACCCTTATTTTCGAGCTTCTGGAGTTAAATCTAAGCCCACTTTACCTTAAGACTGAAAGAGTAGCCGAGACCCCCTTAAGCGCATCGTGATTTTGACTAACTTCAGGTGGATTTCCCGTAACTTGGGGGATATTTCCAATCCCTTGGACGCTAAACTAACTCGTGATGGCCTTGTTTTGCAGTGAAATGGACACAGCAAAACTTTTTAAACACTCAGTTTCGAGCTTCTGGGCCGAAATATTGCCCCACTTCACTTTAAGACTGAAAGAGTAGCCGAGACCGCCGTACGCGCGTCGTGGTTTTGACCAATTTCGGTTAAACTTCCCGGAACTTGAAGGATATTTTCCAGTCATGGGCACTCTAAACTGACCCCCGACTACGTTGCTCTGCAGTAAAATGGACACAGCAAAACTTTTTGAACGCTCACTTTCGAGCTTCTGGGCCGAAATATAGCTCCACTTCACTTTTAGAGTGAAAGAGTAGCCGAGACCGCCTTACGCGCATCGTGATTTTGGGTTACTTCGGCTCGATTTCCCGGAACTTGGGAGATAATTCCCAGTCCCGGGCACTCTAAACTAATTCCTGATGGCCTTGGTTTTCAGTGAAATGGACACAGCCAAACTTTTTGAACGTTCACTTTCGAGCTTCTGGGACGAAATATAGCCCCACTTCACTTTAAGACTGAAAGAGTAGCCGGGACCGCCTTACGCGCATGGTAATTTTGTCGAACTTCGGCTTTATTTCCTGGGACTTGGGGAATATATTCCAGTCCTGGAAGCTCTAAACTAACTCCTGAATGCCTTGGTTTTTAGTGAAATGAACACAGGTAAAAGGGGCGAACGCTAGGTTTCCAGGTTGTAGGCCGAAATATAGCCCCACTTTATTTTAAGACTGAAAGTGTACACGAAACCGCCTTAAGCGCATCGAAATTTTTAGCCACTATGGCTCGATCTGCCAAAACTTGGGGGATATTTTCCAGTCCCGGGGACTCTACGCTAAATCTTGATCGCCTTAGTTTTCAATAAAATGGTCACAGGTAACAGGAGCGCACACTCGGTGTCGAGCCTCTAGGCCGAAATGTAGCCCCAGTTCATTTTAAGACTGAAAGAGTAAACGAAACTGCCGTACGCTTATCGTACTTTTAAGAAAGTATGGCTCAATTTGCCGAAACTTGGAGGATAGCTTCCAGTCTCGAGGACTCTAAACTATCTCCTGATGGACTTAGGTCTTAGTGAAATGGACACAGGTAAAAGGAGAGCACGCTCGGTGTCGAGCTTGTAGAACCGAAATATGGCCCCACTTCATTTTCGGAGTAAACGAGTAGCCGAGACCGCCTTACACGCATCGTGATTTTGAGCATCTTTGGCTCGATTTGGCGGAATTCGGGGAATATTTTCCAGTCCCGAGGACTCTATGCTAACTCCTGATGAACTTAGTTTTCAGTGATATGTACACAAGCAAAAGGAGCGCACGCTCGGTGTTGAGCTTCTCGGCCGAAATATAGCCCCACTTCATTTTAAGACTGAAAGAGTAGCCGAGACCGCCTTACGCGCATCGTGATTTTGGGCAACTTTAGCTCGATTTCCCGGAAGTTGGCGAATAATTTAAAGTCCCGGGGACGCTAAACTAACTCCCGATTACCTTGGTTTCCAATTTAATGAACACAGGAAAACATTATGAACGCTCACCTTCGAGCTTCAGGGCCGAAATATAGCCCTACTTAAATTTAAGACCGAAAGAATAGCCGAGAGCCCGTTACGCGCATGGTGATTTTGATCAACTTGGGCGCGATTTACTGGAACTTGGAGAATATTTTCCAGTCCCGGGGACTCTAAACTAACTCCTGACGGCCTTGGTTTCCAGTGAAAGGGACAGAGCAAAACTTTTTGAACGCGCACTTTCGAGCTTCTTGGCCCAACTATAGCCCAACTTCACTTTAAGACTGAAAGACTAACCGAGAGCGCCTTACGCCCATCGTGACTTTGACCAACTTCGGCTCGATCTGGCGGAACTTGGGAAATATTTTCTAGTCCCAAGGGCTCTAAACTAACTCCTGATGGCCTTGCTTTGCAGTGAAATGGACACAGCAAGACTTTCCGAATGCGCACTTTCGAGCCTCTGGGCCGAAATATAGCGCAACTTCACTTTAAGACTGAAAGAGTAGCCGGGACCGCCCTGCGCGCATCGTGATTTTGACCAACTTGGGCTCGATTTCCCGGAACTGGGGGGATATTTTCTACTTCCGCGTACTCTAAACTAACGCCTGATGGCCATGGTTTGCAGTGAAATTTACACAGCACAAGTTTTTGAACGCACACTTTCGAGGTTCTGGACCGAAATAGAGCCCTACTTCACTTGAAGACTGAAAGAGTAGCCGAGACCGACTTACGCGCATCCTGATTTTTAGCAACTTCGGCTCGATTTGCCGGAACTTAGGGGATATATTCCAGTTCTGAGAACTCTAAACTAATTCCTGATGGCCTTGGTTTCCAGTAAAATGGACAGAGCAAAACTTTTTGAACGCTCAATTTCGAGCTTCTGGGCCAAAAAATACCCCCACTTTACTTTAACACTAAAAGGGTTGCTGAGACCGCCTTACGCGGATCGTGATTTTGACAAACTTCGGGTTGATTTCCCGGAACTTGGGGGATATTTTCCAGTCCCGGGGGCTCTAAACTAACTCCTGCTTGTCTTGGTTTGGAGTGAAATGGAAACAGCAAAACTTTTTTGAACGCCGACTTTCCAGCTTCTGGGCCCAAAAGTTTAGCCCCACTTCATTTTAAGATTGAAAGAGTAGCCGAGGCCGCCTTACGCGCATCGTAATTTTGACTAACTTAAGCTCGATTTTCGGAAACTTGGGGGATATTTTCCAGTCCCTTTAAGACTGAAAGAGTAGCCGAGACCGCCTTATGCGAATCGTGATTTTGACAAACTACGCCTCGATTTCCCGGAACTTCAGGGATATTTTCCATACCCGGGAACTTTACACTAACTCCTGATTGCCTTGGTTTGCAGTAAAATGGAAACGGCAAAACTTTTTAAACGCTCACTTTAAAGCTTCTGGGCCAACACATAGCCCCACTTCACTTTAAGACTTAAAGAGTAGCCGTGACCGTCTTAAGCGCATCGTGATTTTGACCAAGTTCGGCTTCATTTCCCGGAACTGGGGGGATATTTTCCAGTCCCGGGGACTTTAAACTAACTCCTGATTGCCTTGGTTAGCCGAGCAATGGACACAGGAAAACTTTTTGAACGCTCACTTTCGAGCTGCTGGGTCGAAATATAGCCCCACTTCACTTTGAAACTGAAAGAGTAGCCGAGACCGCCTTGCGCGCAACGTGTTTTTGACCAACTTCCGCTTGATTTCAAGGAACTTGGGGGATATTTTACAGTCCCGGAGACTCTAACGTATTTCCTCTTGGCCTTGGTTTGCAGTGAAATGGACACAGGAAAACTTTTTGAACGCTCACCTTAGAGCCTTTGGGCCGAAATATAGCCCATTTCATTTTAAGGCTGAAAGAGTAGACGAGACCGTCTTACGCGCATCGTGATTTTGAGCATCTATGGCTCGATATCCCGGAAATTGGGGTATAGTTTCCAGCTTTGGGAGCTCTAAAGGAACTCCTGATTGCCTTAGTTTTCAGTGAAATCGACACAGATTAAATTAGCGCACGCTCGGTGCCGAGCTTCTATGTCGAAATATAGCCCCACTTCATTTTAAGACTGAAAAAACAGACGAAACGGCCTTAGGCGCATCGTGATTTTGAGCAACTTTGGCTCGATTTGCCGGAACTTGTGGGATATTTTTCAGTCCCGGGGACTGTAAACTCACTCCCGATCGCCTTGGTTTGCATTGAAATGGACAGAGCAAAACATTTTAAACGCTCACCTTCAAGCTTCTGAGCCGAATATAGCCCCACTTCACTTTAAGCCTGAAAGAGTAGCTGAGACCGTCTTACGCGCATCGTGATTTTGACCAACTTTGGCTTGATTTTCCGGAACTTGGGGGATATTTTCCAGTCCCGGGGACTGTAAACTAACTCCTGATGGCCTTGCTTTGCAGTGAAATGGACACAGCAAAACTTTTTGAACGCTCACTTTGGACCTTCTGGGCCGAAATATAACCCCACTTCACTTTAAGACTTAAAGAGTTGCCGAGACCGCTTTACGCGCATCGTGATTTTGACCATCTTCGGCTTGATTTCCCGCGACTTGGGGGATATTTTCTTGTCCCGGGGACTATAAACTAAGTCCTGATGACCTTGTTTTGCAGTGAAATTGAAACAGCAAACGTTTTTGAAAGCAGAGTTTCGAGCTTCTGGGCCGAAATATAGCCCCACTTCACTTGAGGAGTGAAAGATGAGCCGAGTCCGCATTACGCCCATCTTGATTTTGACCAACTTCGGCTCGATTGGCCGGAACTTAGGGAATATTTTCCTGTTCTGTGCACTCTAAACTAATTCCTGATGGCCTTGGTTTGCAAAGAAATGGACACAGCAAAACTTTTTGAACGCTCATCTTCGAGCTTCTGCGCCAAAATATAGCCCCACTTCACTTTAAGACTGCAACAATAGCCGACCCGCGTTTCGCGAATCGTGATTTTGACCAAGTTCAGCTCGATTTCCCGGAACTTGGGGGATATTTTCCAGTCCGGGGGACTTTCAAATAACTCCTGATGGCCTTTGTTTGCAGTTAAATGCACGAAGCGTAACTTTTTAAACGGTCACTTTCGAGCTTCTGGGCTGAAATATAGCCCCACTTCACTTTAAGACTGCAACAATAGCTGACCCGCGTTTCGCGAATCGTGATTTTGACCAACTTCGGCTCGATATCCCGGAACTTGGGGTATATTTTCCAGTCCTGGGGACACTAAACTAACTCCTGATCACCTTGGTTTGAAGTGAACTTGACAAGGGAAAACTTTTTGAACGCTCACTTTCGAGCTTCTGGGGCGAAATATAGCCCTACTTCACTTTAAGACTGAAAGATTAGCCAAGACCGCCTTACGCCCTGGTGATTTTGACAAACTTCGCCTAAATTTCCCGGAATTTGGGGGATATTTTCCACTCCCTGGACCTGGGTCCATTTCAGGAAAAAAATAAAGACATCAGGGTTTAGTTTAGAGTTTCCGGCACTGGAAAATATCCCCCAATTTCCGGAAAATCGAGCCGAAGTTGATCAAAATCACGATGCGCGTAAGGGGATCTCGGCTACTCTTACAGTCTTGAAGTGAAGTGGGGCTACATTGCTGCCCAAGAGCTTGAAAGTGAGCGTTTAAAAAGTTTTGCTCTGTCTATTTCACTGCAAACGAAGCCCATCAGGAGTTAATTTAGAGTTTCCGGGAGTAGAAAATATCCCCCAACTTCCTGGCAATCGAGCCGAGGTTGGTCAAAATCACGATGCGCGCAAGGCGGTGTCAGCTATTCTTTCAGTCTTAAAGTGAAGTTGGGCTATATTTTAGGCCAGAAGCTCGATGATAAGCGTTCAAAAGGTTTTGCTGTCTTCATTTCACTGCAAACCAAGGCCATCAGGAATTAGTTTAGATACCCAGGGAGTGAAAAATATCCCCCAAATTCCAGGAAATTTAGCCGAAGTTGGTCAAAATCACCATGTGCGTAAGGCGGTCTCGGCTAATCTTTCAGTCTTAATGTGAAGTGGGGCTATATTTCTGCCCAGAAGCTCGAAAGTGACCGTTCAAAAGGTCTTTCTGTGTCAATTTCACTGCAAATAAAGGCGAGCAGAAGTTAGGTTAGAGTCACAGGGACTGGAAAATATCCTGTAAGTGCGGGAAAATGGGCACAAAGGTTGTCAAAATGAAGATACGCGTAAGGCCGTCTCGGCTATTCGTTCAGTCTTAAAGTGAAGTGAGGTTCTTCTTCGGCCCAGAAGGTCCAAAGTGAGCGTTCAAAAACAATTGCTGTGCCCATTTCACTGCAAACCAAGGCAATCAGGAGATAGTTTAGAGTCCTCGAGACTTGAATATATCCCCTAAGTTTCGGGAAATCGAGCCAAAGTTTGTCAAACTCACGATGCGCGTAAGACGGACTCGGCTACTCTTTCAATCTTAAAGTAGAGTGGGGCTATATTTGGGCCCAGAAGCTCGAAGGTGAGCGTTCAAAATGTTTTCCTCTGTCCATTTCAATACAAACCAAGGCGATCATTGGTTAGTTTAGAGTGCTCGGGACTGGAAAATACTCCCCAAGTTCCTACAAATCGATCCAAAGATTGTCAAAATCACGATCCGAGTAAGGCGGTCTCGGCTACTCTTTCAGTCTTAAAGTGAAGTGTGGCTATATTTCGGCAAAGAAGATCGAAAGTGAACGTTGAAAAAGTTATGCTGTGCCCAATTCACTGCAAAGCAAGGCAATCAGGTGTTAGTGTAGAGTCCGCCGGATTTGAAAATATTCCCCAAGCGCCGGGAAATCGAGCCTAAGCTGGTCAAAATCACGATGCGCGTGAGGCGGTCTCGGCTACTCTTAAAGTCTTAAAGTGAAGTGGGGCTATATTTGGGCCAAGAAGCTCGAAAGTGAACGTTCAAAAAGTTTTGCTGTGTTCATTTCAATGCGAACCAAGGCCATCAGGAGTTACTTTAGAGTCCGCGGGACTAAAAAATATTCCCCAAGTTCCGGGAAACCGAGCCGAAGTTGGTCAAAATCACGATGCGCGAAAGGCGAGCTCGGCTACTCTTTTAGTCTTAAAGTAAAGTGGGGCTTTATCTCGTCCCAGAAGCTCGAAAATGAGCGTTCAAAAAGCCTTGCTGTGTCCAGTTTAGAGCTTCTGGGCAGAAATATAGCCCCGGGCTATATTTCTGCCCAGAAGCTCGAAAGTGACCGTTCAAAAGCTCTTCCTGTGTCAATTTCACTGCAAACAAAGGCGAGCAGAAGTTAGGTTAGAGCCCCAGGGACTGGAAAATATCCTGTAAGTGCGGGAAAGTGGGGACAAAGGTTGTCAAAGTGAAGATACGCGTAAGGCCGTCTCGGCTATTCGTTCAGTCTTAAAGTGAAGTGAGGCTCTACTTCGGCCCAGAAGGTCCAAAGTGAGCGCTCAAAAACAATTGCTGTGTCTATTTCACTGCAAACCAAGCCCGTCAGGAGATAGGTTAGAGTCCGCGAGACTTGAATATATCCCCTAAGTTTCGGGAAATCGAGCCAAAGTTTGTCAAACTCACGATGCGCGTAAGACGGACTCAGCTACTCTTTCAATCTAAAAGTAGAGGGGGGCTATATTTGGGCCCAGAAGCTCGAAGGTGAACGTTCAAAATGTTTTCCTCTGTCCATTTCAATACAAACCAAGGCGATCATTGGTTAGTTTAGAGTGCTCGGGACTGGAAAATACCCCCCAAGTTCCTAGAAATCGATCCGAAGTTGGTCAAAATCACGATTCGCATAAGGCGGTCTCGGCTACCCTTTTAGTGTTAAAGTAAAGTGGGGCTATATTTTGGCCCAGAAGCTCGAAATTGAGCGTTCAAAAAGTTTTGCTGTTTCCATTTTACTGCAAACCAAGGCCATCAGGAATTAGTTTAGAGTCCTCAGAACTGGAATATATCCCCTAAGTTCCGGCAAACCGAGCCGAAGTTGCTCAAAATCAGGATGCGCGTAAGTCGGTCTCGACTACTCTTTCCGTCTTCAAGTGAAGTGGGGCTCTATTTCGGATCAGAACCTCGAAAATGTGCGTTCAAAAACTTGTGCTGTGTAAATTTCACTGCAAACCATGGCCATCAGGAGTTAGTTTAGAGTCCCCGGGACTGGAAAATATTCCCCAAGCTCCGGAAAATCGACCAGAAGTTGATCAAAATCACGATGCGCGTAACGCGGTCTCGCCTACTGTTTCAGTCTTAAAGTAAAGTGTGGCTGTATTTCGGCCCACAAGCTCGAAAGTGAGCGTTCAAAAGGTTTTGCTGTGTCCATTTCACTGCAAACCAAGGCAATCAGGCGTTAGTTTATAGTACGCGGAAGTAGAAAATATCCCCCTAGTTCCGAGAAATCGAGCCCAAGTTGGTCAAAATCACGATGCGCGCAAGACGGTCCCGCTACTCTTTCAGTCTTAAAGTGAAGTTGCGCTATATTTCGGCCCAGAGGATCGAAAGTGCGCATTCGAAAAGGTTTGCTGTGTCCATTTCACCGCAAAGCAAGGCCATCAGGAGTTAGTTTAGAGTCCTTGGGACTAGAAAATATTTCCCAAGTTCCGCCAGATCGAGCCGAAGTTGGTCAAAGTCACGATGCGCGTAAGGCGCTCTCGGTTAGTCTTTTAGTCTTAAAGTGAAGTTGGGCTATAGTTCGGCCAAGAAGCTCAAAAGTGCGCGTTCAAAAAGTTTTGCTCTGTCCTTTTCACTGGAAACCAAGGCCGTCAGGAGTTAGTTTAGAGTCCCTGGGAGTGGAAAATATTCTCCAAGTTCCAGGAAATCGTGCCGAAGTTGATCAAAATCACCATGCGCGTAACGGGCTCTCGGCTATTCTTTCGGTCTTAAATTTAAGTAGGGCTATATTTCGGCCCTGAAGCTCGAAGGTGAGCGTTCAGAATGTTTTGCTGTGTTCATTAAATTGGAAAGCAAGGTCATCGGGAGCTAGTTTAGCGTCCCCGAAACTTTAAATTATTCGTCAACTTCCGGGAAATCGAGCAAAAGTTGCCCAAAATCACGATGCGCGTAAGGCGGTCTCGGCTACTCTTTCAGTCTTAAAATTAAGGGGGGCTATATATTTTGACCGAAAAGCTCGAGACCGGGCGTGCGCTAATATTACCTGTGTCCATTTCACTGACATCTTAGGCGATCAGGTGTTAGTTTAGAGTCCTTGGGACTGGAAAATATTTCCCAAATTCTGGCAGATCGAGCCAAAGTTGCTCAAAATCACGATGCGCGTAAGGCGGTCTCGGCTACTCTTTCACTCTGAAAATGAAGTGGGGCCATATTTCGGTTCTACAAGCTTGACACCGAGCGTGCGCTCCTTTTGCCTGTGTCCTTTTCACTAAGAACTAAGTCCATCAGGAGATAGTTTAGAGTCCTCGAGACTGGAAACTATCCTCCAAGTTTCGGCAAATTGAGCCATAGTTTCTTAAAATTACCATAAGCGTACGGCAGTTTCGTTTACTGTTTCAGTCTTAAAATGAAGTAAGGCTTTATTTCGACCTAGAAGCTCGACAGGGAGGGTGCGCTCCTGTTACCTGTGACCATTTTACTGAAAACTAAGGTTATCAGGAGTTAGCTTAGAGTCCCCGGGATTGGAAAATATCCCCCAAGTTTTGGCAGATCGAGCCATAGTGGCTAAACATTTCGATGCGCTTAAGGCGGTTTCGTCTACCCTTTCAGTCTTAAAATAAAGTGGGGCTACATTTCGGCCTACAACCTGGAAACCTAGCGTGCGCTCCTTTTACCTGTTTCCATTTCACTGGAAACCAAGGCAATCAGGAGTTAGTTTAGAGCTGCCAGGACTGGAAAATATCCCCCAAACTCCGAGAAATCAAGCCGAAGTTGGACAAATTTACCATACGCGTAAGGCGGTCTCGGCTACTCTTTCAGTCTTAAAGTGAAGTGGGGCTATATTTCGGTCCAGAAGCTCGAAAGTGAACGTTCAAAAAGTTTGGCTGTGTCCATTTCAATGCAAACCAAGACGATCAGGAGTTAGTTTAGAGTCTCCGGGACTGGAAAATATCCCCCAAATTCCGGGAAATCCAGCCGAAGTTGGCCAAAATCACGATGCGCGCAAGGCGGTCTCAGCTATTCTTTCAGTCTTAAAGTGAAGTGGGGCTATATTTTAGGCCAGAAGCTCGAAGATAAGCGTTCAAAAAGGTTTTGCTGTGTCCATTTCACCTGAAACGAAGGCCATCAGGAATAAGTTTAGAGTCCACAGAACTGGAAAATATTCCCTAATTTCCGGCAAATCGAGCCGAAGGTAGTAAAAATCACGATGCGCGTAAGGCGGACTCGGCTCATCTTTCACTCTTCAAGTGAAGTGGGGCTATATTTCGGCCCAGAAGCTCGAAACTTTGCTTTCCAAAAGTTTGGCTGTTTCAATTTCACTGCAAAACAAGGCCATCCGGACTTAGTTTAGAATCCCCGGGACTAGAAAATATCCCCCAAGTCCCGCGAAATCAAGCCGAAGATGGTCAAAATCACGATGCGCGTAAGGCGGTCTGGGCTACTCTTTAAGTCTTAAAGTGAAGTGGGGCTATGTTTTGGCCCAGAAGCTCGAAAGGAAGCGTTCTAAAAGTTTTCCTGTGTCCATTTCACTGCAAACCCAGGCCATCAGGAGGTAGTTTAGAGTCCCCGAGACTGGAATATATCCCCCAAGTTCCGGGAAATCGAGCCAAATTTGGTCAAAATCACCATACGCCTAAGCCGGTCTCGGCTACTCTATCAGTCTTAAAGTAAAGTTGGGCTATGTTTTGTTCCAGAAACTCACAAGTGAGCGTTTAAAAAGTTCTGTTTAGTCCACTTCACTGCGAACCACGACAATGAGGAGTTAGTTTAGAAATCCCGGGACTGGAAAATATCCTCGAAGTTGCGGGAAATCGAGCCGAAGTTGGTGAAAATCACGATGCGCGGAAGGCGTTCTTTGCTACTCTTTCCGTCTTAAAGTGAAGTGGGGCTATATTTCGGCCTAGAAGCTCGACAGCGAGCGAGCGCTCCTTTTATCTGTGTCCATTTTAGTAAAAATTAAGGGCATCAGAAGTTAGTTTAGACTGTCCGGGACTGAAAAATCTCCCCCTAGTCCCCGCAAATCCAGCCAAAGATGCTCAAAAATCACCATTCGCGTAAGGTGGTCTCGGCTACTCTTTTAGTCTTAAAATGAAGTGGGGCTATATTTCGGCCTAGAAGATCGACACCTAGCTTGCGATTCTTTAACCTGTGTCCATTTCAGCAAAAAATAAAGACATCAGGGTTTAGTTTACAGATTCCGGCACTGGAAAATATCCCCCAATTTCCGGAAAATCGAGCCGAAGTTGATCAAAATCACGATGCGCGTAAGGCGATCTCGGCTACTCTTTCAGTCTTGAAGTGAAGTGGGGCTACATTGCTGCCCAAGAGCTTGAAAGTGAGCGTTTAAAAAGTTTTGCTATGTCTATTTCACTGCAAACGAAGCCCATCAGGAGTTAATTTAGAGTTTCCGGGAGTAGAAAATATCCCCCAACCTCCTGGCAATCGAGCCGAGGTTGGTTAAAATGACCATGCCCGTAGGGCGGTCTCGGCTACTCTTTCAGTCTTAAAGTGAAGTGGGGCAATATTTCGACCCAGAAGCTCTAAAGTGAGTGTTTAAAAAGGTTTTGCTGTGTCAATTTCACTGCAAACCAAAGCCATCAGGGATTAGTTTAGAGACCCAGGGAGTGGAAAATATCCCCCAGATTCCGGGAAATTTAGCCGAAGTTGGTGAAAATCACCATGTGCGTAAGGCGGTCTCGGCTAATCTTTCAGTCTTAAAGTGAAGTGGGGCTCTACTTCGGCCCAGAAGGTCCAAAGTGAGCTTTCAAAAAAAATTGCTGTGTCCATTTCACTGCAAACCAAGGCAATCAGGAGATAGTTTAGAGTTCCCAAGACTTGAATATATCCCCTAAGTTCCGGGAAATCGAGCCTAAGTTTGTCAAACTCAAGATGCGGGTACGACGGACTCGGCTACTCTTTAAATTTCAATAGAAACCAAGGCGATCAGGGGTTAGTTTAGAGTCCTCGGGACTGGAAAATACCCCCCAAGTTCCTAGAAATCGATCCGAAGTTGGTCAAAATCACGATGCGCGTAACGCGGTCTCGGCTACTCTTGCAGTCTTAAAGTGAAGTGTGGCTATATTTCGGCAAAGAAGGTCGAAAGTAGCCGTGGAAAAAGTTATGCCGTGCCCAATTCACTGCAAAGCAAGGTAATCAGGTGTTAGTTTAGAGTCCGCCGGATTTGAAAATATCCCCCAAGTTCTGGGAAATCGAGCCTAAGCTGGTCAAAGTCACGATGCGCGGAAGGCGGTCTCGGCTACTCTTAAATTCTGAAAGTGAAGTGGGGCTATATTTGGTGCCAGAAGCTCGAAGGTGAGCGTTCAAAATGTTTCCCTATGTCCATTTCAATGCTAATCAAGGCCATCAGGAGTTAGTTTAGAGTCCCCGGGACTAAAAAAACATTCCCGAAGTTGCGGGAAATCGAGCCGAAGTTGGTCAAAATCACGATGCGCGAAAGGCGGGCTTGGCTACTCTTTTAGTCTTAAAGTAAAGTGGGGCTATATCTCGTCCCAGAAGCTCGAAAATGAGCGTTCAAAAAGCCTTGCTGCGTCCAGTTTACTGCAGGCCAAGGACGTCGGGGGTCAGTTTAGAGTCCCCGGGAATGGAAAATATCCCCCAAGTTCCGGGAAATTTAGCCGAAGTTGGTCAAAATCACGACGCGCGTACGCGGTCTCGGCTACTCTTTCAGTCTTAAATTGAAGTGGGGCAATATTTCGCCCCGGAAGCTCGAAACTGAGTGTTTAAAAAGTTTTGCTGTGTCAATTTCACTGCAAACCAAGGCCATCAGGAGTTAGTATAGAGACCCAGGGAGTGAAAAATATCCCCCAAATTCCGGGAAATTTAGCCTAAGTTTGTCGAAATCAACATGGGCGCAGGACGGTCTCGGCTAATCTCTCAGTCTTAAAGTGAAGTGGGGCTATATTTCGCCCCAGAAGCTCGGAAGTGAGCGTTCCGAAAGTTTTCCCTTGTCAAGTTCAGTTCAAACCAAGGTGATCAGGAGTTAGTTTAGGGTCCCCAGGGCTGGAAAATATCCCCCAAGTTCCGGAATATCGATCCGAAGTTGATCAAAATCACGATTCGCGAAACGCGGGTCGGCTATTGTTGCAGTCTTAGAGTGAAGTGGGCTATATTTCAGCCCAGAAGCTCGAAAGTGACTGTTTAAAAAGTGACGCTTCGTGCATTTAACTGCAAAAAAAGACCATCAGGAGTTATTTTAAAGTCGCCCGGACTGGAAAATATCCCCCAAGTTCCGGGAAATCGAGCTCAACTTGGTCAAAATCACGATATCTGTAAGGCGGTCTCGGCTCTTCTTTCAGTCTTCAAGTGAAGTGGGGCTATATTTTTGCGCAGAAGCTCGAAGATGAGCGTTCAAAAAGTTTTGCTGTGTCCATTTCATTGCAAACCAAGGCCATCAGGAATTGGTTTAGAGTCCACAGAAGTGGAAAATATATTTCCTAAGTTCCGGCCAATCGAGCGGAAGTTGGTCAAAATCACGATGCGCGTGTGCCGGACTCGGCTCATCTTTCACTCCTCAAGTGAAGTGGGGGTATATTTCGGCCCAGAAGCTCGAAACTCTGCTTTCAAAAACGTTTGCTGTTTCAATTTCACTGCAAAACAAGGTCATCAGGACTTAGTTTATAGTTGCCGGGACTAGAAAATATTCCCCAAGTCCCGGGAAATCAAGCCGAAGATGGTCAAACTCACGATGCGCGTAAAGCGGTCTCGGCAACTCTTTAAGTCTTAAAGTGAAGTGGGGTTATATTTCGGCCCAGAAGGTCCAAAGTGAGCGTTCAAAAAGTTTGGCTGTGTCTATTTCACTGCAAAGCAAGGCCATCAGGAGTTAGTTTAGAGTCCCCGGGACAGGAAAATATCCCCGAAGTTCCGGAAAATCAAGCCAAACTTGGTCAAAATCACGATGCGCGTAAGACGGTCTCGGCTACTCTTTCAGGCTTAAAGTGAAGTGGGGCTATATTCGGCTCACAAGCTTGAAGGTGAGCGTTTAAAATGTTTTGCTCTGTCCATTTCAATGCAAATCAAGGCGATCGGGAGTCAGTTTACAGTCCCTGGGACTGAAAAATATCCCACAAGTTCCGGCGAATTGCGCCAAAGTTGCTACAAAATTATCATCCGCGTAAGGCCGTGTCGTCTATTTTTTCAGTCTTAAAATGAAGTGGGGCTATATTTCGACCTAGAAGCTCGGCACCGAGCGTGCGCTAATTTAATCTGTGTCGATTTCACTGAAAATTTAGGCAATCAGGAGTTAGTTTAGAGCTCCCAAACCTGGAAACTATCCCCCAAGTTCCGGGAAATCGAGCCATAGAGGCTCAAAATCACGATGCGCGTAAGACGGTCTCGTCTACTCTTTCAGCCTTAAAATGAAATGGGCTATATAACGGCCCAAAGGTTCGAAATTGAGCGTTCAAAAGGTTTTCCTGTGTCCATTTCACTGCAAACCAAGGCCACGAGGAAATACGTTAGAATCCCCGGGACTGTAAAATATCCCCCAAGTTGCGGGAAATCAAGCGGAAGTTGGTCAGAATCACGTTGCGCGCAAGGCGGTCTCGGCTACTCTTTCAGTTTTAAAGTGAAGTTGGGCTATATTTCGACCAAGCAGCTCGAAAGTGAGCGTTCAAAAGTTTTCCTGTGCCCATTTCACTGCAAACCAAGGCAATCAGGCGTTAGTTTAGAGTACGCGGAAGTAGAAAATATCCCCCCAGTTCCCGGAAATCGAGCCCAAGTTGGTCAAAATCACGATGCGCGCAAGGTGGTCCCGGCTACGCTTTCAGTCTTAAAGTGAAGTTGCGCTATATTTTGGCCCAGAGGCTCGAAAGTGCGCATTCGAAAAGGTTTGCTGTGTCCATTTCACTGCAAAGCAAGGCCATCAGGAGTTAGTTTAGCGCCCTTGGGACTAGAAAATATTTCCCAAGTTCCGCCAGATCGAGCCGAAGTTGGTCAAGGTCACGATGCGCGTAAGGCGCTCTCGGTTAGTCTTTCAGTCTTAAAGTGAAGTTGGGCTATAGTTGGGCCAAGAAGCTCGAAAGTGCGCGTTCAAAAAGTTTTGCTCTGTCCCTTTGACTGGAAACCAAGGCCGTCAGGAGTTTGTTTAGAGTCCCCAGGAGTGGAAAATATTCTCCAAGTTCCAGGAAATCGGGCCGAAGTTGATCAAAATCACCATGCGCGTAACGGGCTCTCGGCTATTCTTTCAGTCTTAAATTTAAGTAGGGCTATATTTCGGCCCTGAAGCTCGAAGGTGAGCGTTCAGAATGTTTTGCTGTGTTCATTAAATTGGAAACCAAGGTCATCGGGAGTTAGTTTAGCATCCCCGGGACTTTAAATTATTCGTCAACTTCCGGGAAATCGAGCAAAAGTTGCCCAAAATCACGATGCGCGTAAGGCGGTCTTGGCTACTCTTTCAGTCTTAAAATTAAGGTGGGCTTTATTTTGACCCAGAAGCTCGAGACCGGGCGTGCGCTAATTTTAACTGTGTCCATTTCACTGACATCTTAGGCGATCAGGTGTTAGTTTAGAGTCCTTGAGACTGGAAAATATTTCCCAAATTCTGGCAGATCGAGCCAGAGTTGCTCAAAATCACGATGCGCGTAAGGCGGTCTCGGCTACTCTTTCAGTCTTAAAATGAAGTGGGGCTATATTTCGGCCGAGAAGCTGGACACCGAGCGTGCGCTCCTTTTGCCTCTGTACATATCACTGAAAACTAAGTTCATCATGAGTGAGGATAGAGTCCTCGGGACTGGAAAATATTCCCCGAATTCCGGCAAATCGAGCCAAAGATGCTCAAAATCAAGATGCGAGTAAGGCGGTCTCGGCTACTCTTTCACTCTGAAAATGAAGTGGGGGCTTTATTTCGACCTAGAAGCTTGACAGGGAGCGTGCGCTCCTGTTACCTGTGACCGTTTTACTGAAAACTAAGGTTATCAGGAGTTAGCTTAGAGTCCCCGGGACTGGAAAATATCCCCCAAGTTTTGGCAGATCGAGCCATAGTGGCTAAAAATTTCGATGCGCTTAAGGCGGTTTCGTCTACCCTTTCAGTCTTAAAATAAAGTGGGGCAACATTTCGGCCTACAACCTGAAAACCTAGCGTGCGCTCCTTTTACCTGTGTCCATTTCACTGAAAACCAAGGCAATCAGGAATTAGTTTAGAGCTGCCGGACTGGAAAATATCCCCCAAACCCTGAGAAATCAAGCCAAAGTTGGACAAATTTACCATGCGCGTAAGGCAGTCTCGGCTACTCTTTCAGTCTTAAAGTAAAGTTGGGCTATATTTTATGCCAGAAGCTCGAAGATATGCGTTCAAAAAGGTTTTGCTGTGTCCATTTCACTGCAAACCAAGGCCATCAGGGATAAATTTAGGGTCCGCAGAACTGGAAAATATTCGCTAATTTCCGGCAAATCGAGCCGAAGTTGGTCAAAATCACGATGCGCGTAAGGCGGACTCAGCTCATCTTTCACTCTTCAAGTGAAGTGGGGCTATATTTCGCCACAGAAGCTCGAAAGTGAGCGTTAAAAAAGTTTTTCTGTGTCAATTTCACTTCAAACCAAAGCCAGCAAGAGTTAGTTTATAGTCCCAGGGATTGGAAAATATCCCGTAAGTGCCGAAAAATCGAGACAAAGTTTGGCAAAATAAATAAGCGCGTAAGGCCGTCTCGGCTACTCTTTTAGTGTTAAAATAAAGTGTGGTTCTATTTCGGCCCAGAAGCTCCAAAGTAAGGGTTCAAAAAAATTTGCTGTGTCCATTTCACTGGAAACCAAGGCCATCAGGAGTTAGTTTAGTGTTCCCGGGACTGGAATATATCCCCCAGGTTCCGGGAAATCGAGCCGAAGTTAGTCAAAATCACGATTTGCGTAAGACAAACTCGCGTACTCTTACTCTTAAAAAGAAGTGGGGCTATATTTCGGCCCAGAAGCTCGAAGGTGAGTCTTCACAACGTTTTGCTCTGTCAGTTTCAATGCAAAGCAAGGCGATCAGGAGTTAGTTTAGAGTCCCCGGGACTGGAAAATATCCCCCAAGTTCCGGGATGTCGATCCGAAGTTTCTCAAAATTACGATACGCGAAACGCGATCTCGGCTATTGTTTCAGTCTTAAAGTGAAGTGGGGCTATATTTCGGCCCAGAAGCTGCAAAGTGATCGTTAAAAAAGTTATGCTTTGTGCATTACACTGCAAACCAAGGCCGTCAGGAGTTAGTTTAGAGTCCCCTGGACTGGAAAATATCCGCCAAGTACCAGGAAATCGAGCTGAGCTTGGTGAAAATCACGATGCGCGTAAGGCGGTCTCGGCTACTATTTCGGGGTTGAAGTGAAGTGGGCTTCTATTTAAGCCCACAAGCTAGAAGGTGAGTGTTAAAAAAGTTCTGCTCTGTCCATTTCTCAGAAAACCAAGGCTATAAGGAGTTAATTTAGAGCTCGCGGGACTCGAAAATATCCGCCAAGCTCCGGGAAATCGACCCGAAGTTCGTCAAAATCACGATTCGCGCAAGACGGTTTCGGCTACTCTTTCAGTCTTAAAGTAAAGTGGCCTATATTTTGGGCCAGAAGCTCGAAAGTGAACGTTCAAAAAGTTTGGCTGTGTCTATTTCAATGCAAACCAAGACGATCAGGAGTTAGTTTAGAGTCCCTGGAACTGGAAAATATCCCCCAAATTCCGGGAAATCGAGCCGAAGTTAGTCAAAATCACGATGCGCGCAAGGCGCTCACAGCTATTCTTTCAGTCTTAAAGTGAAGTTGGGCTATATTTTAGGCCAGTAGCTCGAAACTTTGCTTTCAAAAAGTTTTGCTGTGTCCACGTCACTGCAAACCAAGGCCATGAGGAATAAGTTTAGAGTCCACAGAACTGGAAAATATTCCCTAATTTCCGGCAAATCGAGCCGAAGTTGGTCAAAATCACGATCCGCGTAAGGCGGACCCAGCTCATCTTTCACTCTTCAAGTGAAGTGGGGCTATATTTCGGCCTAGAAGCTCGAAACTTTGCTTTCAAAAAGTTTGGCTGTTTCAATTTCACTGCAAAACAAGGCCATCCGGACTTAGTTTAGAATCCCCGGGACTAGAAAATATCCCTCAAGTCCCGCGAAATCAAGCCCAAGATGGTCAAAATCACGATGCGCGTAAAGCGGTCTCGGCTACTCTTTAAGTCTTAAAGTGAAGTGGGGCTATGTTTCGGCCCAAAAGCTGGAAAGGAAGCGTTTAAAAAGTTCTGCTAAGTCAACTTCACTGCAAACCATGACAATGAGGAGTTAGTTTAGATATCCCGGGACTGGAAAATATCCTCGAAGTTGCGGGAAATCGAGCCGAAGTTGGTGAAAATCACGATGCGCGGAAGGCGTTCTTTGCTACTCTTTCCGTCTTAAAGTGAAGTGGGGCTATATTTCGGCCTAGAAGCTCGACACCGAGCGAGCGCTCCTTTTATCTTTGTCCATTTTAGTAAAAATTAAGGCCATCAGAAGTTAGTTTAGAGTCCCCGGGACTGTAAAATATCAACCAAAATCCGGCAAATCAACCAAAGTTGCTGAAAATCACGATGTGCGTAAGAGTTTATGCTACTGTTACCGTTTTAAAGTAATGTTGGGCTATATTTCACCTTAGAAGCTCCACACCTAGCGTCCGCTTCGTTTACCTTTGTCCTTTTCACTTAATATTACGGCAATCAGGAGTTAGATTAGAGTCCCCGGGACTGAGAAATATCCCCCTAGTCGCCGCAAATCCAGCCAAAGATGCTCAAAAATCACCATTCGCGTAAGGCGGTCTCGGCTACTCTTTCAGTCTTGAAGTGAAGTGGGGCTACATTGCTGCCCAAGAGCTTGAAAGTGAGCGTTTAAAAAGTTTTGCTCTGTCTATTTCACTGCAAACGAAGCCCATCAGGAGTTAATTTAGAGTTTCCGGGAGTAGAAAATATCCCCCAACTTCTTGGCAATCGAGCCGAGGTTGGTTAAAATCACCATGCCCGTAAGGCGGTCTCGGCTACTCTTTCAGTCTTAAAGTGAAGTGGGGCAATATTTCGGTCCAGAAGCTCTAAAGTGAGTGTTTAAAAAGGTTTTGCTGCGTCATTTTCACTGCAAACCAAAGCCATCAGGAATTAGTTTAGAGACCCAGGGAGTGGAAAATATGCCCCATATTCCGGGAAATTTAGCCGAAGTTTGTGAAAATCACCATGTGCGTAAGGCGTTCTCGGCTAATCTTTCAGTCTTAATGTGAAGTGGGGCTATATTTCTGCCCAGAAGCTCGAAAATGACCGTTCAAAAGGTCTTCCTGTGTCAATTGCACTGCAAACAAAGGCAAGCAGAAGTAAGGTTAGAGTCCCAGGGAATGGAAAATAGCCTGTAAGTGCGGGAAAATGGGGACAAAGGTTGTCAAAATGAAGAAACGCGTAAGGCCGTCTCGGCTATTCCTTCAGTCCTAAAGTGAAGTGAGGCTCCACTTCAGCCCAGAAGGTCCAAAGTGAGCGTTCAAAAAAAATTGCTGTGTCCATTTCACTGCAAACCAAGGCAATCAGGAGATAGTTTAGAGTCCCCGAGACTTCAATATATCCCCTAAGTTCCGGGAAATCGAGCCAAAGTTTGTCAAACTCACGATGCGCGTAAGACGGACTCGGCTACTCTTTCAATCTTAAAGCACAGTGGGGCTATATTTGGGCCCAGAAGCTCGAAGGTGAGCGTTCAAAATGTTTTCCTCCGTCCATTTCAATACAAACCAAGGCGATGAGGGGTTAGTTTAGAGTCCTCGGAACTGGAAAATACCCCCCAAGTTCCAAGTAATCGATCCGAAGTTGGTCAAAATCCCGATGCGCGTAAGGCGGTCTCGGCTACTCTTTCAGTCTTAAAGTGAAGTGTGGCTATATTTCGGCAAAGAAGGTCGAAAGTGAGCGTTGAAAGAGTTATGCTGTGCTCAATTCACTATAAAGCAAGGCAATCAGGTATTAGTTTAGAGTCCGCCGGATTTGAAAATATCCCCCAAGCTCCGGGAAATCGAGCCGAAGTTGGTCAAAATCACGATGCGCGTAAGGCGGGCTTGGCTACTGTTTTAGTGTTAAAGTAAAGTAGGGCTATATCTCGTCCCAGAAGCTCGAAAATGAGCGTTCAAAAAGCCTTGCTGTGTCCAGTTTACTGCAGGCCAAAGACGTCGGGGGTCAGTTTAGAGTCCCCGGGAATGGAAAATATCCCCCAAGTTCCGGGAAATTTAGCCGAAGTTGGTCAAAATCACGACGCGCGTACGCGGTCTCGGCTATTCTTTCAGTCTCAAAGTGAAGTGGGACAATATTTTGCCCCAGAAGCTTGAAACTGAGTGTTTAAAAAGTTTTGCTGTGTCAATTTCACTGCAAAGCAAGGCCATCAGGAGTTAGTTTACAGTCCCCGGGACAGGAAAATATCCCCCAAGTTCCGGAAAATCAAGCCAAAGTTGGTCAAAATCACGATGCGCGTAAGACGGTCTCGGCTACTCTTTCAGGCTTAAAGTGAAGTGGGGCTATATTCGGCTCAGAAGCTTGAAGGTGAGCGTTTAAAATGTTTTTCTCTGTCCATTTCAATGCAAACCAAGGCGATCGGGAGTTAGTTTACAGTCCCTGGGACTGAAAAATATCCCACAAGTTCCGGCAAATTGAGTCAAAGTTGCTACTAAATCACGATGCGCGTAAGGCCGTTTCGTCTATTTTTTCAGTCTTAAAATGAAGTGGGGCTATATTTCGACCTAGAAGCTCGGCACCGAGCGTGCGCTAATTTAATCTGTGTCGATTTCACTGAAATTTTGGCAATCAGGAGTTAGTTTAGAGCTCCCAAAGCTGGAAACTTTCCCCCAAGTTCAGGGAAATCGAGCCATAGAGGCTCAAAATCACGATGCGCGTAAAGCGGTCTTGTCTACTATTTCAGCCTTAAAATGAAATGGGATATATTTCGGCCCAAAGGCTCGAAAGAGAGCGTTCAAAAAGTTTTCCTGTGTCCATTTCACTGCAAACCAAGGCCAAGAGGAAATACGTTAGAGTCCCCGGGACTGTAAAATATCCCCCAAGTTGCGGGAAATCAAGCGGAAGTTGGTCAAAATCACGTTGCGCGTAAGGCGGTCTCGCCTACTCTTTCAGTCTTAAAGTGAAGTAGGGCTATATTTCGGTCCAGAAGCTCGAGAATGAGCGTTGAAAAAGTTTTGCTCTCTCAATTTAACTGAAAACCAAGGCCATCAGGAATTACTTTACAGTCCTTGGGACTGGAATATATCCCCGAAGTTTCGGGAAATCTAGGCGAAGTTGGTCAAAACCACGATGCGCGTAAGACGGTCTCGGCCACTCTTTCAGTCTTAAAGTGAAGTGGGGCTATATTTCGGCTCAGAAGCTCGAAGGGGAGCGTTCAAAAAGTTTTGCTCTCTCCATTTCAATGCAAACCAAGGCAATCAGGAGTTACTTTAGAGTCCCCGGTACCGGAAAATATCCCCCATTTCCCGGGAAATCGAGCCAAAGGTGGTCACAATCACGATAAGCGTAAGGCGGTCTCGGCTACTCTTTCATTCTTTAAGTGAACTGAGGCAATATTTCCGCCCAGAAGCTTGAAAGTGAGCGTTCAGAAAGTTTTGCTGTGTCCATTTCACTCCAAAGCAAGGCGATCAGGAGTTACCTTAGAGTCCGCGGGACTGTAAAATATCCCCCAAGTTCCGGGAAATCGAGCCGAGGTTGGTCAAAATTACGATGCGCGTAAGCCAGTCTCGGCTACTCTTTCAATCTTAAAGTAAAGTGGAGCTATATTTCGGCCCAGAAGCTCGAAAGTGAGCGTTCAAAAAGTTTCGCTGTGTCCATTTTACTGCAGACCATGGACGTCGTGGGCCAGTTTAGCGTCTCCGGGAATGGAAAATATCCCCCAAGTTCCGGGAAATTTAGCCGAAGTTGGTCAAAATCACGATGCGCGTACGCGGTCTCGGCTACTCTTTCAGTCTTAAAGTGAAGTGGGGCAATATTTCGCCCCAGAAGCTCGAAACTGAGTGTTTAAAAAGATTTGCTGTGTCAATTTCACTGCAAACGAAGGCCATCAGGAGTTAGTATAGAGACCCAGGGAGTGGAAAATATTCCCCAAGTTCCGGGAAATTTAGCCTAAGTTTGTCAAAATCACCATGGGCGTAAGACGGTCTTGGCTAATCTTTCAGTCTTAAAGTGAAGTGGGGCTATATTTCGCCCCAGAAGCTCGAAAGTGAGCGTTCAAAAAGTTTTCCTGTGTCAATTTCACTTCGAACCAAAGCCATCAAGAGTTAGTGTAGGGTCCCAGGGACTGGAAAATATCCCGTAAGTGCCGAAAAATCGAGACAAAGTTTGGCAAAATAAATAAGCGCGTAAGGCCGTCTCGGCTACTCTTTTAGTGTTAAAATAAAGTGGGGCTCTATTTCGGCCAAGAAGCTCCAAAGTAAGGGTTCAAAAAAAATTGCTGTGTCCATTTCACTGCAAACCAAGGCCATCAAGAGTTAGTTTAGTGTTCCCGGGACTGGAATATATCCCCCAGGTTCCGGGAAATCGAGCGGAAGTTAGTCAAAATCACGACTTGCGTAAGAGAGACTCGGCTACTCTTACCCTTAAAAAGAAGTGGGGCTATATTTCGGCCCAGAAGCTCGAAGGTGAGTCTTCACAACGTTTTGCGCTGTCAGTTTGAATGCAAAGCAAGGCGATCAGGACTTAGTTTAGAGTCCCCGGGACTGGAAAATATCCCCCGAGTTCCGGGAAATCGAGCTGAAGTTGGTCCAAATCACGATGCCTGTAAGGCGGTCTCCGCTACTCTTTCAGTCTCAAAGTGAAGTGGGGCTATATTTCGGCCCAGAAGCTGCAAAGGGATCGTTAAAAAAGTTTTGCTCTGTGCATTTCACTGCAAACCAAGGCCGTCAGGAGTTAGTTTAGAGTCCCCCGGACTGGAAAATATCCGCCAAGTTCCGGGAAATAGAGCTGAAGTTGGTCAAAATCATGATGCCTGTAAGGCGGTCTCGGCTACTATTTCAGGGTTAAAGTTAAGTGAGCTTCTATTTAAGCCCACAAGCTAGAAGGTGAGTGTTAAAAAAGTTCTGCTCTGTCCATTTCTCAGAAAACCAAGGCAATAAGGAGTTAATTTAGAGCTCGCGGGACTCGAAAATATCCGCCAAGCTCCGGGAAATCGACCCGAAATTCGTCAAAATCACGATTCGCGCAAGACGGTTTCGGCTACTCTTTCAGTCTTAAAGTAAAGTGGCCTATATTTCGGGCCAGAAGCTCGAAAGTGAGCGTTCAAAAAGTTTGGCTGTATCCATTTCAATGCAAACCAAGACGATCAGGAGTAAGTTTAGAGTCTCCGGGACTGGAAAATATCCCCCAAATTCCGGGAAATCGAGCCGAAGTTGGAAGTTGAAATCACGATGCGCGCAAGGCGGTCTCAGCTATTCTTGCAGTCTTAAAGTGAAGTTGGGCTATATTTTAGGCCAGAAGCTCGAAGATAAGCGTTCAAAAAATTTTGCTCTGTCCATTTCACTGCAAACCAAGGCCATCAGGAATAAGTTTAGAGTCCACAGAACTGGAAAATATTCCCTAATTTCCGGCAAATCGAGCCGAAGTTGGTCAAAATCACGATCCGCGTACGGGGGACTCGGCTCATCTTTCACTCTTGAAGTGAAGTTGGGCTATATTTCGGCCTAGAAGCTCGAAACTTTGCTTTCAAAAAGTTTGGCTGTTTCAATTTCACTGCGAAACAAGGCCATCCGGACTTAGTTTAGAATCCCCGGGACTAGAAAATATCCCCCAAGTCCCGCGAAATCAAGCCCAAGATGGTCAAAATCACGATGCGCGTAAGGCGGTCTCGGCTACTCTTTCAGTCTTAAAGTTAAGTGGGGCTATATTTCGACCCGTAAGCTCGAAAGTGAGCGTTCAAAAAGCTCTGCTGTGTCCATTTAACTTCAAACTAAGACCATCGGAAGTTAGTTTAGCTTCCCCAGGAATTGAAAATATTGGCCAACTTCCGGGAAATCGAGCCGAAGTTGGTCAAAATTACGATGCGCGTAAGGCGGTGTCGGCTACTCTTTCAGTCTTAAAGTGAAGTAGGGCTATATTTCGGCCGAGAAGCTCGAAAGTGAGCGTTCAAAAAAATTTGCCGTGTCCATTTCATTGCAAACCAAGGCCATCAGCAGTTAGTTTAGAGTCCCCGGGACTGGAATATATCCCCGAAGTTCCGGGAAATCGAACGGAAGTTCCTCAAAATCACGATGCGCGTAAGACAGTCTCGGCTATTCTTTCAGTCTTAAAGTAAGGTGGGGCTATATTTCGGCCCAGAAGCTCGAAAGTGACCCTTTAAAAAGTTACGCTTTGTGCATTTAACTGCAAACCAAGGCCATCAGCAGTTAGTTTAAAGTCCCCCGGACTGGAACTTGGTCAAAATCACGATGCTCGTAAGGCGGTCTCGGCTATTGTTTTAGTCTTAAAGTGAAACACGGTTGTATTTCGGCCCAGAACCTCGAAACTGAGCGTTCAAAAAGTTTTCCTGCGTCCATTTCACTGCAAACCAAGGCCATCAGGAGTTAGTTTAGAGTCCCCGGGACTTGAAGATATCGCCAAAATTCTAGAAAATCGAGCGGAAGTTGCTCGAAATTACGATGCGCGTAAGGCTGTCTCGCCTACTCTTTCAGTCTTAAAGTGAAGTGGGGCTATATTTCATCCCAGAAGCTCGAAAATAAGCCTTCAAAAAGTGTTACTGTGTTCATTTCACTGCAAACCAAGGCCATCAGGAGTTAGTTTAGACTCCTCGGGACTGGAAAATATCGCCCAAGTTCGGGGAAATCGAGCCAAACTTTGTCAAAATCACGATGCGCGTAAGGCGGTCTCGGCTACTCTTTGATTCTTAAAGTGAACTGGGGCTATATTTCGGCCCAAAAGCTAGAAAGTGAAAGTTCAAAAAGTTTTGCTGTGTTCATTTCACTGCAAACCAAGGCCATCAGGAGGTAGTTTAGACTCCTCGGGACTGGAAAATATCGCCCAAATTCGAGGAAATCGAGCCGAATTTTGTCAAAATCACGATGCGCGTAAGGCGGTCTCGGCTACTCTTTCATTCTTAAGAGCAGCTTTGGCTAAATATCAACTAGACTTGGAAATAGCGAAAAAATCGAATTTCTTCAATCTCGCCCAGAATGAAGCCCTACGGGCACTAGCTACAAAAATATTGTTTTAAGTTCGATAAATCAAAAATCATTTTTCTGCGCAATTTTTTTGGTTTCGATGTCCCAAATCGGCCAAAATCGATCGAAAATGAGCGGCATATTCAGAGGCTCGTAAACTCAAAAGTAAAAATCTTCATAACAAACTGAGTGCACGTTGTATTTCTACTTCCTTTCTTGTATATTTAGAGCTAAACAGATCGGGATTTGATTAGAACCAAAATATTTCATGATTTTTCTAAATTAACGACCCAAGACAGCTAAACAAGAGGTCTACATTTAGCCTATTTTCAAATGCTAAAAAGGCGTTCTGGTACACGGCTTTTCCCAAAACGACTTCTTTGGTCTGAAAGAGCATTGTTTCTTCTTCAAATTAGTGAAATAAAATTTTTGGGTAAATAAAATCGCGAGCGCTGAGATAGCGAACTAAATGCAGTACTTCTTCCTGAAAACGTGACCTTTGACCCAAGCGTAACGAAACCGAATACTGCAAGAAAACCCGGAAGAAAAGCAAACGCTTCGTTATTTTGAAACATTTTCTAGTGATATCTCTCCGAAACCATTATTGCAAGAAACTATTTCCAGATATGAAATCTTACAGGGTCAAAGAAGGAGCTAAAGGGCGCATTTTGACACAATAACTTTGTTTGCTGAGAATTGAAGTCAATGACCGTTAACGAATTCCAGTAAAATTTGCGAACTTGAACTATGTTAGCCGATACTTACATGAATATTTATACTGATTTATAGAAGAGTCGTCTTCTTGGATTAACCTTCTAAAGAAGCTGGATCCACATTTGGAAACAAATGTTTAATGTTCCGTGACCTGCCCGCTGCTATAAATTCCATGCACATGCCGACCGCATGTTTGTCGTAAAACGAACTGAACTCCACTGACAGTTTCCATAGGCAACCCCAAAATACACAATGCCGCAAAATGTAAAGTGAAATTGGCTGTCTTCGGGAACAGTTAGAAGCTAGAGTCACGTTCCATTGCCTTTAAAAAGTGCTTGATTTTACTTCGTTCACTCAGTAGTTACTGTCACGTTCGAATACTGTGTATCAGTCACGCCAAAACACTGCAGACCGTGCAGACTGAGTAAGTTTCCCATACAAAGTCTTTTACACGTTTGTCTATTGAATCAAAAGTCACATACTACGCTTGTGCTGCCTGTTGATAATTGACAAACTTTCAGATATATTGAACACCATTTTGTAACTAGCGCCAAAAAAAGAGTCAAAATTAAAGGCTCAAACAAGTCTGCACGGTCTGCAGTATTTTCGCGTGACCGATTTGCGGTATTCGAACGTGACAGTAAGAAATACTGCGTGAACAAAGTCGACACAAACAAATAAAATCAAGCACTTTTTAAAGGTAATGGATCTTGACTCTAGCTTCTAACTGTTCCCGAAGACAGCCAATTTCACTTTACATTTTGCGGCATTGTGTATTTTGGGGTTGCCTATGGAAACTGTCAGTGGAGTTCAGTTCGTTTTACGACAAACATGCGGTCGGCGTGTGCATGGAATTTATAGCAGCGGGCAGGTCACGGAACATTAACCATTTCTTCTTTTAGAGGTTTCCAAAGCTGGATCCAGCATCTTTTGAAGGCTAATCCAAGAAGACGATTCTGCTATAAATATAATATTCAGGTAAGTATCGGCTAACATAGTTCAAGTTCGCAAATTTTACTGGAATTCGTTAACGGCCATTGACTTCAATTCTCAGCAAACAAAGTTATTGTGTCAAAATGCGCCCTTTAGCTCCTTCTTTGACCCTGTAAGATTTCATATCTGGAAATAGTTTCTTGCAATAATGGTTTCGGCGAGAAATCACTTGAAAATGTTTCAAAATAACGAAGCGTTTGCTTTTCTTCCGGGTTTTCTTGGAGTAATCGGTTTCCGTTACGCTTGGGTCAAAGGTCACGTTTTCAGGAAGAAGTACTGCATTTAGTTCGCTATCTCAGCGCTCGCGATTTTATTTACCCAAAAATTTTATTTCACTAATTTGAAGAAGAAACAATGCTCTTTCAGACCAAAGAAGTCGTTTTGGGAAAAGCCGTGTACCAGAACGCCTTTATAGCGTTTGAAAATAGGCTAGATGTAGACCTCTTGTTTAGCTGTCTTGGGTTGTTACCTTTGAAAATTCGTCAAATATTTTAGTTCTAATCAAATCGCGATCTGTTCAGCTCTAAATATACAAGAAAGGAAGTAGAAATACAACGTGCACTCAGTTTGTTATGAAGATTTTTACTTTTGAGTTTACGAGCCTCTGAATATGCCGCTCATTTTCGATCGATTTTGGCCGATTTGGGGCATCGAACGAAAAAATTACGTAAAAAAAATAATTTTTGATTTATCGAACTTAAAACAATATTTTTGTAACTAGTGCCGGTGGGGCTTCATTCTGAGCGAGTTTCAAGAAATTCGATTTTTTCGCTATTTCCAAGTCTAGTTGATATTTAAGCGAAGCTGCTCTTAAAGTGAACTGGGGCTATATTTCGGCCGAGAAGCTAGAAAGTGAAAGTTCAAAAAGTTTTGCTTTGTCCATTTCACCGCAAACCAAGCCACATCAGCAGATTGTTTACAGTGTCCGGGACATCAAAATATCCCCCAAGTCCCGGGAAATCGAGCCGAAGTTTCTCAAAATCACGATGCGCGTAAAGCAGTCTCGGCTACTCTTTTAGTCTTAAGGTGACGTGGCTGTATATTTCGGCCCAGAAGCTCGAAAGTGAGCGTTCAAAAAGTTTTGCTCTCTCAATTTAACTGAAAACCAGGGCCATCATGTGTTAGTTTAGAGTCCACGGGACTGGAAAATATCCCTTAAGTTCTAGCAACTCAAGCCGAAGTTGGTCAAAATCACGATGCGTCTAAGGCGGTTTCGGTTACTATTTCAGTCTTAAAGTCAAGTGGGGCTATATTTCGGCCCAGAGTTTCGAAAGTAAGCGTTCAAAAAAATTTGCTGTGTCCATTTCACTGCAGACCAAGGCCATCAGGGGTTAGTTTAGAGTCCTTGGGACTTGAATATATCCCCGAAATTTTGGGAAATCGAGCCGAAGTTGGTCAAAATCACGATGCGCGTAAGGCGGTCACGGCTATTCTTTCATTCTTAAAGTGAAGTCGGGCTATATTTCGGCCCAGAAGCTCGAAAGTGAAAGTTCAAAAAGTTTTGCTGTGTCCATTTCACCGCGAACCAAGCCACATCAGGAGATAGTTTACAGTCTCCGGGACATCAAAATATCCCCCAAGTTCCGGGAAATCGAGCCGAAGTTTGTCAAAATCACGATGCGCGTAAAGCAGTCTCCGCTACTCTTTTAGTCTTAAAGGGACGTGGCTGTATATTTCGGCCCAGAAGCTCGAAAGTGAGCGTTCAAAAAGTTATGCTGTGCCCATTTCACTGCAAAGCAAGGCCCTCAGCAAGTAGTTTACAGTCCCCGGAACTGGAAAATATCCCCCAAGTTCCGCGAAATCGAGACGAAGTTGGTCAAAATCACGGTGCGCGTTAGACGTTCTCGCTTACTGTTTCAGTCTTAAAGTGAAGTGAGGCTTTATTCCTGCCCAGGAGCTTGAAAGTGAGGGTTCAAAAAGTTTCCCTGTGTTTATTTCACTGCAAACCAAAGCCATCAGGAGCTAGTTTAGAATCACCGGGACTGGAAAATATCCCCCAACTTCCGGGAAATCGAGCCGACGTTGGTCAAAATCACCATTTGCGTAAGGTAGTCTCGGCTACTCTTTCAGTGTTAAAGTGAAGTGGGGCTATATTTCGGGCCAGAAGCCCGAAAGTGAGCGTTCAAAAAGTTTTGCTGTGTTCATTTTACTGCAAACCAAAACCATCAGCAGTTAGTTTAGCATCCCCGGGACAAGAAAATATGCCCCAAGGTCCGGGAAATTGAGCCGAGGTTGGTCAAAATCACGATGCCCCTAAAGTGGTCTCGGCTACTCTTTCTGTCTTAAAGTGAAGTGGGGCTATATTTCGGGCCAGAAACCCGAAAGTGAGCGTTCAAAAAGTTTTGCTGTGTCCATTTCACTGCAAACCAAGGCCATCAGGGGTTAGTTTAGAGTCCCCGGGGCTGAAAAATATTGCCCAAGTTCCGGGGAATCGAACCGAAGTTGATCAACATCACGATGCGCGAAATGCGGTATCGGCTACTGTTTCAGTCTTAAAGTGAAGTGGGGCTATATTTCGGCCCACTACCCTGAAAGTGAGCGTTCAAAAAGTTTTGCTGTGTTTTTTGACTGAAAAACAAGGCCATCACGAGTTAGTTTAGCGTCCCTGGGACTGGAAAATATTCCCCAAGTTCCGGTAAATCGAGCTGAAGTTGGTCAAAATCACGATGCTTCCAAAGCGGTCTCGGCTACCCTTTCAGTCTTAAAGTGAAGTAGGGCTATATTTCTGTCCAGAAGCTCGAAAGTGAGCGTTCAGAAAGTTTTGCTGTGTGCATTTCACTGCAAACCAAAGCTATCAAATGTTAGTTTAGGGTCCCCGGGACTGGAAAATATTCCCCAAAGTCCGGGAAAGCGAGCCGAAGTTGGTCAAAATCACGATGAGCGAAATGCGGTCTCGGCTACTGTTTCAGTCTTAAAGTAAAGTTTGGCTATAGTTCGGCCCACAAGCTCGAAACTGAGCGTTCAAAAAGTCTTGCTGTGTCCATTTCACTGCAAAACAAGGCCATCAGGACTTAGTTTAGCGTCCAAGGGACTGGAAATTTTTCCCCAAAGTCCGGAAGATCCACCCAAAGTTTGTCAAAATCACAATGCGCGTAGGGTGGTCTCGGTTACTGTTTAAGTCTTAAAGTAAAGTGGGGCTTTATTTCGGCCAGGAAGCTCGAAGGTGAGCGTTCTAAAAGTTTTACTTTGTCCATTTCACTGCAAACCAAGGCCATCAGGAGTTAGTTTCGAGTTCCTGGGACTGGAAAATATCCCCCAAGTTCCGGAATATCGACCCGAAGTTTGTCAAACTCACGATGCGAGCAAGGCGGTCTCGGCTACTCTTTCAGTCGTAAGTCAAGTGGGGCTATATTTTGGCCCAGAATCTCGAAAGTGTGCTTTCAAAAAAATGTGCTATGTCCATTTCAATGCAAACCAAGGCCATCAGGAGTTAGTTTAGAGTCCCCGGAACTGGAAAGTATCCCCCAAGTTCCGAGAATTGGAGCGGAAGTTGATCAAATTCATGATGAGCGTAACGTGGTCTCGGCTACTGTTTCAGTCTTAAAGTCAAGTGTGCCTATATTTCGGCCCAGAAGCTAGAAAGTGAGCGTTCAAAAAGTTTTGCTGTGTCCATTTCACTTCAAAACAAGGCCATCAGGACTTAGTTTAGCGTCCAAGGGACTGGAAAATATACGCCAAGTTCCGGGAAATCCATTCGAAGTTCGTCAAAATTACGATATACGTAAGACGGTTTCGGCTACTCTTTCAGTCTTAATGTAAAGTCGGACTATATTTCTGTCCAGAAGCTTGAAAGTGAGCGTTCAAAAACTTTTGCTCTGTGCATTTCACTGCAAAGCAAAGTTATCAAAGTTAGTTTAGGGTCCCCGGGACTGGAAAATATTCCCCAAGTTCCGGGAAAGCGAGCCGAAGTTGATCAAATCACGATGCGCGAAATGCGGTCTGGGCTACTGTTTCAGTCTTAAAGTAAAGTGTGGCTATATTTCGGCCCACAAGCTCGAAAGTGAGCGTTCAAAAAGTTTTGCTCTGTCCATTTCAATGCAAAACAAGGCGATCAGGAGTTACTTTAGAGTCCCCTGGACTGGAAAATATCCCCCAAGTTCCGAGAAATCGATCCGAAAATGGTCAAAATCACGATGCGCGTAAGGCGATCTCGGCTACTCTTTCAGTCTTAAAGTGAAGTGGGGCTATATTTCGGCCCACAAGCTCCAAAGTGGGCGTTCAAAAAGTTATGCTGTGCGCATTTCAGTGCAAACCAAGGCAATCCGGAGTTAGTTTAGAGTCCCCCGGACTGGAAAATATCCCAAAAGTTGCGTGAAATCGAGCTGAACTTGGTCTAACTCACGATGCGCGTTAGGCGGTCTCGGCTACTATTTCAGTCTCAAAGTGAAGTGGGATCCTATTTCGGCCCAGAAGCTACAAACAGAGTGTTCAAAAAGCTTTCCTTTGTCCATTTCACTGAAAACCAAGGCCATCAGCAGTTAGTTTAGAGCCCGCGGAAATGGAATATATCCCCCAAGTTCCGGGAAACCGACCCGAAGTTGGTCAAAATCACGATTTTTGCAAGACGGTCTCGGCTACTCTTTCAGTCTTAAAGTAAAGTGGGGCTATATTTCAGTCCAGAAGCTCGAGAGTGAGCGTTCAAAAAGTTTCGCTGTGTCCATTTCACTGAAAACCAAGACAATCAGGAGTTAGTTTAGAGTCCCCGGCACTGGAAAATGTTCCCCAAGTTCCGGCAAATCGAGCCGAAGTTGGTCAAAATCACGGTGCGCTTAAGGCGGTGTCGGCTACTCCTACAGTCTTAAAGTGAAGTGGGGCTCTATTTCGGTCCACAAGCTGAAAGCTCAAAAAAAATTAGTGTGTCTATTTCACTGCAAACCAAGGCTATCAGGAGTTAGTTTAGAGTCCCCGGGAGTGGAATGTATTTCCCAAGTTCCGGAAAATCGACAAGACGTTGGTCAAAATCACGATGCGCGTAAGACGGTCTCGGCTACTCTTTCAGTCTTAAAGTGAAGTGGGGCTATATTTCGGCCCAGAAGCTGAAAAGAGAGCCTTCAAAAAGTTTTGCTGTATCCATTTCAATGCAAACCAAGCCCATCAGGGGTTACTTAAGAGTCCTCGGGACTGGAAAATATCCCCCAAGTTCCGGTAAATCGAGCCGAAGTTGGTCAAAATCACGATGTGCGTAAGGTGGTCTCGGCTACTCTTTCAGTCTTAAAGTGAAGTGGGGCAATATTTAGGCCCAAAAGCTCGAGAGTGAGTGTTTAAAAAGTTTTGCTCTGTCACTTTCAGTGCAAACCAAGGCCATCAGAAGTTAGTTTAGAGTCCCCGGGACTGAAGAATATCCCCCAAGTCCCGGGAAATCGAGCCGAAGTTGATCAAATTCATGATGCGCGTAACGTGGTCTCGGCTACTGTGTCAGTCCTAAAGTGAAGTGTGGCTATATTTCGGCCCAAAAGCTAGAAAGTGAGCGTTCAAAAAGTTTTGTTGTGTCCATTTTACTTCAAAACAAGGCCATCAGGACTTAGTTTCGCGTCCAAGGGACTGCAAAATATCCCCCAAGTTCCGGGAAATCCATTCGAAGTTCGTCAAAATTACGATGGGCGTAAGGCGGTCTCATCTACTCTTTCAGTCTTAAAGTAAAGTGGGGCTATATTTCTGTCCAGAAGCTCCAAAGTTGTGCTTTGTCCATTTCACTGAAAACCAAGGCCATCAGGAGTTACTTTAGAGTCCCTTTGACTGGAATATATCCCCCAAGTTTCGGGAAATAAACGCGAAATTGGTCAAAATCACGATTCGCTCAAGACGGTCTCGCCTACTCTTTCAGTCTTAAAGTAAAATGGGGCTCTATTTCGGCCCAGAAGCTCGAGAGTGAGCGTTCAAAAACTTTCGCTGTGTCCATTTCACTGCAAACCAAGACAAGCAGGAGTTAGTTGAGAGTCCCCGGGACTGGAAAATATTTCGCAAGTTCCGGCAGATCGAGCCAAAGTTGTTCAAAATCACGATGCGCGAAACGTGGTCTCGGCTACTGTTTCAGTCTTAAAGTGAAGAATGGCTATATTTCGGCCCACAACCTCGAAATTGAGCGTTCAAAAAGCTTTGCTGTGTCAATTTCACTGCAAAACAAGGCCATCGGCACCTAGTTTAGCGTCCAAGGGACTGGAAAATATCCCCCAAGTTCCGGGAAATCCACCGGAAGTTTGTCAAAATCACGATGCGCGTAAGGCGCTCTCGGCTACTTTTTCAGTATTAAAGTAAAGTGGGCTATATTTCGGCGCAGAAGCTTGAAGGTGAGCGTTCAAAAAGTTATGCTGTCTCCATTTCACTGCAAACCAAGGCCATCAGGAGTTAGCATAGAGTCCCCGGGACTGGAAAATATTCTCCAAGTTCCAGGAAATGGCGCCGAAGTTGATGAATATTACGATGCGCGTAACGGGCTCTCGGCTATTCTTTCAGTCTTAAATTTAAGTAGGGCTATATTTGGGCCCTAAAGCTCGCAGGTGAGCGTTCAGAATGTTTTGCTGTGTTCATTAAAGTGCAAACCAAGGTCATCGGGAGTTAGTTTAGCGTCCCCGGGACTTTAAATTATTCGCCAACTTCCGGGAAATCGAGCAAAAGTGGCCCAAAATCACGATGTGCGTAAGGCGGTCTCGGCTACTCTTTCAGTCTTAAAATTAAGGGGGGGCTATATTTCGACCTAGAAGCTCGAGACCGGGCGTGCGCTTCTTTTGCCTGTGTACATATCACTGAAAACTAAGTTCATCAAGAGTTAGCATAGAGTCCTCGGGACTGGAAAATATTCCCCGAATTTCGGCAAATCGAGCCAAAGATGCTCAAAATCAGGATGCGCGTAAGGCGGTCTCGGCTACTCGTTTACTCCGAAAATGAAGTGGGGCTATATTTCGGTTCTACAAGCTCGACACCGAGCGTGCTCTCCTTTTACCTGTGTCCATTTCACTAAGAACTAAGTCCATCAGGAGATAGTTTAGAGTCCTCGAGACTGGAAGCTATCCTCCAAGTTTCGGCAAATTGAGCTATACTTTCTTAAAATTACGATAAGCGTACGGCAGTTTCGTTTACTCTTTCAGTCTTAAAATGAACTGGGGCTACATTTCGGCCTAGAAGCTCGACACCGAGCGTGTGCTCCTGTTACCTGTGACCATTTTACTGAAAACTAAGGCCATAAAGAGCTAGGGTAGAGTCCCCGGGACTGGAAAATATCCCCCAAGTTTGGGCAGATCGAGCCATAGTGGCTAAAAGTTTCGATGCGCTTAAGGCGGTTTCGTGTACACTTTCAGTCTTAAAATAAAGTGGGGCTATATTTCGGCCTACAACCTGGAAACCAAGCGTGCGCCCCTTTTACCTGTGTCCATTTCACTAAAAACCAAGGCATTCAGGAGTTAGTTTAGAGCTTCCGGGACTGGAAAATATCCCCCAAGTCCCAGGAAATCAAGCCGAAGTTCGACAAAATTACCATGCGCGTAAGGCGGCCCCGGCTACTCTTTCAGTCTTAAAAGTGAAATGGGGCTATATTTCGGCCCAGAAGCTCGAACGTGAACGTTCAAAAAGTTTGGCTGTGTCCATTTCACTGAAAACCAAGGCCATCAGGAATTAGTTTAGAGTGCTCGGGACTGGGAATTATCTCCAAAGTTCCGGGAAATCGAGCCGAAGTAGCCCAAAATCACGATGCGCGTAAGGCGGTCTCGGCTAGTCTTTGATTCTTAAAGTGAAGTAGGGCTATGCTTCGGCCCAGGAGCTCAAACGTCAGCGTTCAAAAAGTTTTCCTGTGTCCATTTCACTGCAAACCAAGACAATCAGGAGTTAGTTTAGAGTCCCCGGTACCGGAAAATATCCCCCATTTCCCGGGAAATCGAGCCAAAGTTGGTCAAAATCACGATGCGCGTAAGGCGGTCTCGGTTACTTTTTCATTCTTAAAGTGAACTGGGGCAATATTTCCGCCCAGAAGCTCGAAAGTGAGCGTTTAAAAAGTTGTGCTGTGTCCATTTCACTCCAGAGCAAGGTCATCAGAAGTTAGTTTAGAGTCCCCGAGACTGAAGAATATCCCCCAAGTCCCGGGAAATCGAGCCGAAGTTGATCAAATTAATGATGCGCGTAACGTGGTCTCAGCTACTGTGTCAGTCCTAAAGTGAAGTGTGGCTATATTTCGGCCCAAAAGCTAGAAAGTGAGCGTTCAAAAAGTTTTGTTGTGTCCATTTTACTTCAAAACAAGGCCATCAGGACTTAGTTTCGCGAGTAAGGGACTGCAAAATATCTCCCAAGTTTCGCCAGATCGAGCCGAAGACCCTCAAAATCACAATGCGCGTAAGGCGCTCCCGCCTACTCTTTCAGTCTTTAAAAGAAGTAGGGCTATATTTCGGCCAGCAAGCTCGAAAGTGCGTCGTAATTTTGACGAACTTCGAATGGATTTCCCGTAACTTGGGGTATATTTTCCAGTCCCTTGGACGCTAAACTAAGTCCTGATGGCCTTGTTTTGAAGTAAAATGGACACAACAAAACTTTTTGAATGCTCACTTCCTAGCTTGTGGGCCGAAAATATAGCCACACTTCACTTTAGGACTGACACAGTAGCCGAGACCACGTTACGCGCATCATGAATTTGATCAACTTCGGCTCGATTTCCGGGACTTGGGGGATATTCTCTAGTCCCGGGGACTCTAAACTAACTTCTGATGGCCTTGGTTTGCACTGAAAGTGACAGAGCAAAACTTTTTAAACACTCACTTTGGAGCTTCTGGGCCGAAATATTGCCCCACTTCACTTTAAGACTGAAAGAGTAGCCGAGACCACCTTACGCGCATCGTGATTTTGACCAAAGTCTTCCCGATTTTCCGGAACTTGGGAAATTCATTCCACTCCCGGGGACTCTAAACTAACTCCTGATAGCCTTGGTTTGCAGTGACATAGACACATTAATTTTTTTTGAGCTTTGAGCTTGTGGGCCTAAATAGAGCCCCACTTCACTTTAAGACTGAAGGAGTAGCCGACACCGCCTTAAGCGCATCGTAATTTTGACCAACTTCGGCTCGATTTCCCGGAACTTGGGGGATATTTTCCAGTCCCGGTGACTCTAAACTAACTCCTGATTGTCTTGGTTTTCAGTGAAATGGACACAGCGAAACTTTTTGAACGCTCACTCTCGAGCTTCTGGACCGAAATATAGCCCCACTTTACTTTAAGACTGAAAGAGTAGCCGAGACCGTCTTGCAAAAATCGTGATTTTGACCAATTTCGGGTCGGTTTCCCGGAACTTGGGGGATATATTCCATTTCCGCGGGCTCTAAACTAACTGCTGATGGCCTTGGTTTTCAGTGAAATGGACAAAGGAAAGCTTTTTGAACACTCTGTTTGTAGCTTCTGGGCCGAAATAGGATCCCACTTCACTTTGAGACTGAAATAGTAGCCGAGACCGCCTCACGCGCATCGTGAGTTAGACTAAGTTCAGCTCGATTTCACGCAACTGTTGGGATATTTTCCAGTCCGGGGGACTCTAAAGTAACTCCGGATTGCCTTGGTTTGCACTGAAATGCGCACAGCATAACTTTTTGAACGCCCACTTCAGAGCTTCTGGCCCGAAATATAGCCCCACTTCACTTTAAGACTGAAAGAGTAGCCGAGATCGCCTTACGCGCATCGTGATTTTGACCATTTTCGGATCGATTTCTCGGAACTTGGGGGATATTTTCCAGTCCCGGGGACTCAAAACTAACTCCTGATCGCCTTCCTTTGCATTGAAATGGACAGAGCAAAACTTTTTGAACGCTCACTTTCGAGCTTGTGGGCCGAAATATAGGCACACTTTACTTTAAGACTGAAACAGTAGCCGACACCGCATTTCGCGCATCGTGATTTTGATCAAGTTCGGTTCGCTTTCCCGGAACTTGGGGAATATTTTCCAGTCTCGGGGATCCTAAACTAACTTGCCATAGCTTTGGTTTGCAGTGAAATGCACACAGCAAAACTTTTTGAACGCTCACTTTCAAGCTTCTGGACAGAAATATAGCCCGACTTTACTTTAAGACTGAAAGAGTAGCCGAAACCGCCTTACGTATATCGTAATTTTGACGAACTTCGAATGGATTTCCCGGAACTTGGGGGATACTTTCCAGTCCCTTGGACGCTAAACTAAGTCCTGATGGCCTTGTTTTAAGTGAAATGGACACAGCAAAACTTTTTGAACGCTCACTTTCTAGCTTTTGGGTCGAAATATAGGCACACTTGACTTTAAGACTAAAACAGTAGCCGAGACCACGTTACGCGCATCATGAATTTTGATCAACTTCGGCTCCAATTCCCGGGACTTGGGGAATATTTTTCAGTCCCGGGGACTCTAAACTAACTTCTGACGGCCTTGGTTTGCATTGAAATGGACACAGCACAATTTTTTGAACGCACACTTTCGAGATTCTGGCCCGAAATATAGCCCCACTTCACTTAAGACTGAAAGAGTACCCGAGACCGCCTTGCTCACATCGTGAGTTTGACAAACTTCGGGTCGATATTCCGGAAGTTGAGGGATATTTTCCAGTCCCAGGAACTCGAAACTAACTCTTGATGGCCTTGATTTGCAGTGAAATGGACGGAGGAAAACTGTTTGAACGCTCACCTTCGAGCTTCCTGGACGAAATAAAGCTCCACTTTACTTTAAGACTTAAAGAGTAACCGAGACCACCTTACGCGCATTGTGATTTTGACAAACTTCGGGTGGATCTCCGGGAACTTGGGGAACATTTTCCAGTCCCTTGGACGCTAACCTAAGTCCTGATGGCCTTGTTTTGCATTGAAATGGACACAGGAAAACTTTTTGAACGCTCACTTTCGAGCTTGTGGGCCCAAATACCGCCACACTTTACTTTAAGACTGAAACAGTAGCCGAGACCGCATTTCGCGCATCGTGATTTTGATCAACTTCGGCTCGCTTTCCCGGAACTTGGGCAATATTTTTCAGTCCCGGGGAGTCTAAACTAACCCCTGATGGCCTTGTTTTGCATTGAAATGGACACAGGAAAACTTTTTGAACGCTCACTTTCGAGCTTGTGGGCCGAAATACAGCCACACTTTACTTTAAGACTGAAACAGTAGCCGAGACCGCATTTCGCGCATCGTGATTTTGATCAACTTCGGCTCGCTTTCCCGAAACTTGGGCAATATTTTTCAGTCCCCGGGACTCTAAACTAACCCCTGATGGCCTTGTTTTGCATTGAAATGGACACAGGAAAACTTTTTGAACGCTCACTTTCGAGCTTGTGGGCCGAAATACAGCCACACTTTACTTTAAGACTGAAACAGTAGCCGAGACCGCATTTCGCGCACGCATCGTGATTTTGATCAACTTCGGCTCGCTTTCCCGGAACTTGGGCAATATTTTTCAGTCCCGGGGACTCTAAACTAACCCCTGATGGCCTTGGTTTGCAGTGAAATGGACACAGCAAAACTTTTTGAACGCTCACTTTCGGGCTTTTAGCTAAAGTGAGGTGGGGCTATATTTCGGCCTAGAAGCTCGAAATTGTGGGTTCAAAAACTTGTGCTGTGTGAATTTCACTGCAAACCATGGCCATCAGGAGTTAGTTTAGAGTCCCCGGAACTGGAAAATATTCCCCAAGTTCCAGGAAAGCGAGCAGAAGTTACGACTTAAAGAGTAGCCGAGACCGGCGTGCGCGCATCGTGATTTTGACCAACTTCGAGTCGATATTCCGGAACTTGGGGGATACTTTCCAGTCCCAGGGACTCTAAACTAACTCTTGATGGCCTTGGTTTGCAGTGAAATGGAGACAGCAAAACTTTTTGAACGCTCACCTTCAAGCTTCTGGGCCGAAATATAGCCCACTTTACTTTAATACTGAAACAGTAGCCGAGAAAGCCTTACGCGCATCGTGATTTTGACAAACTTCGGGTGGATTTCCCGGAACTTGGGGGATATTTTCCAGTCCCGGGGACTCTCAACTAACTCCTGCTTGTCTTGGTTTGCAGTGAAATGGACACAGCGAAAGTTTTTGAAGGCTCACTCTCGAGCTTCTGGGACGAAATAGAGCCCCATTTTACTGTAAGACTGAAGGAGTGGGCGAGACCGTCTTGAGCGAATCGTGATTTTGACCAATTTCGCGTTTATTTCCCGAAACTTGGGGGATATATTCCAGTCAAAGGGACTCTAAAGTAACTTTTGATGGCCTTGGTTTTCAGTGAAATGGACAGAGCACAACTTTGGAGCTTCTGGGCAGAAATATAGCCCCACTTTACTTTAAGACTGAAAGAGTAGATGAGACCGCCTTACGCGCATCGTAATTTTGACGAACTTCGAATGGATTTCCCGGAACTTGGGGGATATTTTGCAGTCCCTTGGACGCTAAGCTATGTCCTGATGGCCTTGTTTTGAAGTAAAATGGACACAACAAAACTTTTTGAATGCTCACTTTCTAGCTTGTGGGCCGAAATATAGCCACACTTCACTTTAGGACTGACACAGTAGCCGAGACCACGTTACGCGCATCATGACTTTGATCAACTTCGGCTCGATTTCCCGGGACTTGGGGGATATTCTCCAGTCCCGGGGACTCTAAACTAACTTCTGATGGCCTTGGTTTGGACGCAAAGTGAGAAAGCAAAACTTTTTAAACACTCACTTTTGAGCTTCTGGGCCGAAATATAGCCCCACTTCACTTTAAGACTGAAAGAGTAGCCGAGACCGTCTTACGCGCATCGTGATTTTGAACAACATCTTCTCGATTTTGCGGAACTTGGGAAATACATTCCACTCCTGGGGACTCTAAACTAACTCCTGATGGCCTTGGTTTGCAGTGAAATAGACACAGTAATTTTTTTTGAGCTAAGGCGGTCTCGGCTACTCTTTTAGTTTTAAAGTGAAGTGGGGCTATATTTTTCCCCAGAATTTGGAAAGTATCCGTTCAAAAAAATTGGCTGTGTCCATTTCACTGCAAACCAAGGCCATCGGGAATTACTTTAGAGTTTTTGGGACTGGAATATATCCCCGAAGTTTCGGGAAATCTAGCCGAAGTTGGTCAAAACCACGATGCGCGTAAAACGGTCTCGGCTACTCTTTCAGTCTTAAAGTGAAGTGGGGCTTTATTTCGGCTCAGAAGCCTCGAAGGGGAGCGTTGAAAAAGTTTTGCTCTCTGCATTTCAATGCAAACCAAGACAATCAGGAGTTACTTTAGAGTCCCCGGTACCGGAAAATATCCCCCATGTCCCGGGAAATCGAGCCAAAGTTGGTGACAATCACGATAAGCGTAAGGCGGTCTCGGCTACTCTTTCATTCTTAAAGTGAACTGGGGCAATATTTCCGCCCAGAAGCTTGAAAGTGAGCGTTCAGAAAGTTTTGCTGTGTCCATTTCACTCCAAAGCAAGGCCATCAGGAGTTACTTTAGAGTCCGCGGGACTGTAAAATATCCCCCAAGTTCCCGGAAATCGAGCCGAAGTTGGGCAAAATTACGATGCGCGTAAGCCGGTCTCGGCTACTCTTTCAATCTTAAAGTAAAGTGGAGCTATATTTCGGCCCAGAAGCTCGAAAGTGAGTGTTTAAAAAGTTTTGCTGTCTCAATTTCACTGCAAACCAACGCCATCAGGAGTTAGTTTAGAGACCCAGGGAGTGGAAAATATCCCCCAAATTCCGGGAAATTTAGCCGAAGTTTGTCAAAATCACCAGGGGGTAAGGCGGTCTTGGCTAATCTTTCAGTCTTAAAGTGAAGTAGGGCTTTATTTCGCCCCAGAAGCTCGAAAGTGAGCGTTCAAAAAGTTTTCCTGTTTCAATTTCACTTCGAAGCAAAGCCATCAAGACTTAGTTTAGAGTCCCAGGGACTGGAAAATATCCCGTAAGTGCCGAAAAATCGAGACAAAGTTTGGCAAAATAAATAACCGGGTAAGGCCGTCTCGGCTACTCTTTTAGTGTTAAAATAAAGTGGGGCTCTATTTCGGCCCAGAAGCTCCAAAGTAAGGGTTCAAAAAAATTTGCTGTGTCAGTTTCACTGGAAAACCAAGGCCATCAGGAGTTAGTTTAGTGTTCCCGGGACTGGAATATATCCCCCAGGTTCCGGCAAATCCAGCCGAAGTTAGTCGAAATCACGATTTGCGTAACAGAGACTCGGCTACTCTTACTCTTAAAAAGAAGTGGGGCTATATTTCAGCCCAGAAGCTCGAAGTTGAGTCTTCACAACGTTTTGCTGTGTCAGTTTCAATGCAAAGCAAGGCGATCAGGAGTTAGTTTAGAGTCCCCCGGACTGGAAAATATCCCCCAAGTTCCTCCAAATCGAGACGAAGTTGGTCAAAATCACGATGCGCGAAACGCCATCTCGGCTATTGTTTCAGTCTTAAAGTGAAGTGGGGCTATATTTCGGCCAAGAAGCTCGAAAGTGACCGTTTAAAAAGTTACGCTTTGTGCATTTAACTGCAAACAAAGGCCATCAGGAGTTAGTTTAAAGTCCCCCGGACTGGAAAATATCCGCCAAGTTCCGGGAAATCGAGCTGAAGTTGGTCAAAATCACGATGCCTGTAAGGCGTTCTCCGCTACTCTTTCAGTCTTAAAGTGAAGTGGGGCTATATTTCGGCTCAGAAGCTACAAAGTGATCATTAAAAAAGTTATGCTCTGTGCATTTCACTGCAAACCAAGGCCATCAGGAGTTAGTTTATAGTCCCCCGGACTGGAAAATATCCCCCAAGTTTCGGGAAATCGAGCTGAACTTGGTCAAAATCACGATGCGCGTAAGGCGGTCTCGGCTACTATTTCAGTGTTTAAGTGAAATGGGCTTCTTTTTAACCCCCAAGCTAGAAGGTGAGTGTTAAAAAAGTTCTGCTCTGTCCATTTCTCCGAAAACCAAGGCCATAAGGAGTTAATTTAGAGCTCGCGAGACTCGAATATATCCGCCAAGCTCCGGGAAATCGTCCCAATGTTGGTCAAAATAACGATTCGCGCAAGACGGTTTCGGCTACTCTTTCAGTCTTAAAGTAAAGTGGGCTATATTTCGGGCCAGAAGCTCGAAAGTGAGCGTTCAAAAAGTTTCGCTGTGTCTAATTCAATGACGATTAGGAGTTAGTTTAGAGTCTCCGGGACTGGAAAATATCCCCCAAATTCCGGGAAATCGAGCCAAAGTTGGTCAAAATCACGATGCGCGCAAGGCGGTCTCAGCTATTCTTTCTGTCTTAAAGTGCAGTTGGGCTATATTTTAGGCCAGAACCTCGAAGATAAGCGTTCAAAAAGTTTTTCTGTGTCCATTTCACTGCAAACCAAGACCATCAGGAATTAGTTTAGAGACCCAGGGAGTGGAAAATATCCCTCAAATTCCGGGAAATTTAGCCGAAGTTGGTCAAAATCACCATGTGCGTAAGGCGGTCTCGGCTAATCTTTCAGTCTTAAAGTGAAGTGGGGCTATATTTCTGCCCAGAAGCTCGAAAGTGACCGTTCAGAAGGTCTTCCTGTGTCAATTTCACTGCAAACAAAGGCGAGCAGACGTTATGTTAGAGTCCCAGGGACTGGAAAATATCCTGTAAGTACGGGAAAATGGGGACAAAAGTTGTCAAAATGAAGATACGCGTAAGGCCGTCTCGGCTATTCGTTCAGTCTTAAAGTGAAGTGAGGCTCTACTTCGGCCCAGAAGGTCCAAAGTGAGCGTTCAAAAAAAAATTGCTGTGTCCATTTCACTGCAAACCAAGGTAATCAGGAGATAGTTTAGAGTCCCCGAGACTTGAATATATCCCCTAAGTTCCGGGAAATCGAGCCAAAGTTTGTCAAACTCACGATGCGCGTAAGACGGACTCGGCATTTCTTTCAATCTTAAAGTAGAGTGGGGGCTATATTTCGGCCCAGAAGCTCGAACGTGAGCGTTCAAGATGTTTTCCTCTGTCCATTTCAATACAAACCAAGGTAATCAGGGGTTAGTTTAGAGTCCTCGGGACTGGAAAATATCCCCCAAGTTCCTAGAAATCGATCCGAAGCTGGTCAAAATCACGATGCGCGTAAGGCGGTCTCGGCTACTCTTTCAGTCTTAAAGTGAAGTGTGGCTATATTTCGGCAAAGAAGGTCGAAAGTGAGCGTTGAAAAAGTTATGCTGCGCCCAATTCACTGCAAAGGAAGGCAATCAGGTGTTAGTTTAGAGTCCGCCGGATTTGAAAATATCCCCCAAGTTCCGGGAAATCGAGCCTAAGCTGGTCAAAATCAGGATGCGCGTAAGGCGGTGTCGGCTACTCTTAAAGTCTTGAAGTGAAGTGCGGCTATATTTGGGCCCAGAAGCTCGAAGGTAAGCGTTCAAAATGTTTTCCTATGTCCATTTCAATGCAAACCAAGGTCGTCAGGAGTTAGTTTAGAGTCCCCGGGACTAAAAAAATATCCCCCAAGTTGCGGGAAATCGAGCCGAAGTTGCTCAAAGTCACGATGCGCGTAAGGCGCTCTCGCTTACTCTTTCAGTCTTTAAGTGAAGTGGCGCTATATTTGGGCCAAGAAGCTCGAAAGTGAACGTTCAAAAAGTTTTGCTGTTTCCATTTCAATGCGAACCAAGGCCATTCGGAGTTACTTTAGAGTCCGCGGGACTAAAAAATATTCCCCAAGTTCGGGGAAACCGAGCCGAAGTTGGTCAAAATCACGATGCGCGTAAGGCGGGCTCGGCTACTCTTTTAGTCTTAAAGTAAAGTGGAGCTATATCTCGTCCCAGAAGCTCGAAAATGAGCGTTTAAAAAGCCTTGCTGTGTCCAGTTTACTGCAGACCAAGGACGTCGGGGGTCAGTTTAGAGTCCTCGGGAATGGAAAATATCCCCCACGTTCCGGGAAATTTAGCCAAAGTTGGTCAAAATCACGACGCGCGTACGGCGGTCTCGGCTACTCTTTCAGTCTCAAAGTGAAGTGGGGCAATATTTCGCCCCAGAAGCTCGAAACTGAGTGTTTAAAAAGTTTTGCTGTGTCAATTTCACTGCAAACCAAGGCCATCAGGAGTTAGTTTAGAGACCCAGGAGTGGAAAATATCCCCCAAATTCCGGGAAAGTTAGCCGAAGTTTGTCAAAATCACCATGGGCGTAAGGCGGTCTTGGCTAATCTTTCAGTCTTAAAGTGAAGTGGGGCTATATTTCGCTCCAGAAGCTCGAAAGTAAGCGTTCAAAAAGTTTTCCCTTGTCAAGTTCACTTCAAACCAAGGTGATCAGGAGCTAGTTTAGGGTCCCCAGGACTGGAAAATATCCCCCAAGTTTCGGGATATCGATCCGAAGTTGGTCAAAGTCACGATTCGCGAAACGCGGGTCGCCTATTGTTGCAGTCTTAAAGTGAAGTGGGGCTATATTTCAGCCCAGAAGCTCGAAAGTGACCGTTTAAAAAGTTACGCTTCGTGCATTTAACTGCAAAAAAAGGCCATCAGGAGTTATTTTAAAGTCCCCCGGACTGGAAAATATCCCCCAAGTTCCGGGAAATCGAGGTGAACTTGGTGAAAATTACGGTGTCTGTAAGGCGGTCTCGGCTATTCTATCAGTCTTCAAGTGAAGTGGGGCTATATTTTGGCGCAGAAGCTCGAAGATAAGCGTTCAAAAAGTTTTGCTGTGTCCATTTCATTGCAAACCAAGGCCATCAGGCATTAGTTTAGAGTCCACAGAACTGGAAAATATTCCCTACGTTCCGGCCAATCGAGCCGAAGTTTGTCAAAATCACGATGTGCGTAAGGCGGACTCGGCTCATCTTTCACTCCTCAAGTGAAGTGGGGCTATATTTCGGCCCAGAAGCTCGAAACTCTGCTTTCAAAAACTTTCGCTGTTTCAATTTCACTGCAAAACAAGGTAATCAGGACTTAGTTTATAGACCCCGTGACTAGAAAATATCCCCAAAGTCGCGGGAAATCAAGCCGAAGATGGTCAAAATCACGATGCGCGTCAAGCGGTCTCGGCAACTCTTTAAGTCTTAAAGTGAAGTGGGGTTATGTTTCGGCCCAGAAGGTCCAAAGTTAGCGTTCAAAAAGTTTTGCTGTGCCCATTTCACTGCAAAGCAAGGCCATTAGGAGTTAGTTTAGAGTCCCCGGGACTGGAAAATATCCCCCAAGTTCCGGAAAATCGAGCAGAAGTTGATCAAATTCACCATGCGGGTAACCCGGTCTCGGCTACTGTTTCAGTCTTAAAGTGAAGTGTGGCTGTATTTCGGCCCACAAGCTCGAAAGTGAGCGTTCAAAAAGTTTTCCTGTGTCCATTTCACTGCAAACCAAGGCCATCAGGCGTTAGTTTAGAGTACGCGGAAGTAGAAAATATCTCCCCAGTTCCGGGAAATCGAGCCCAAGTTGGTCAAAATCACGATGCGCGCAAGGCGGTCCCGGCTACTCTTTCTGTTTTAAGTCAAGTTGGGCTATATTTCGGCCCAGAGGCTCGAAAGTGCGCATTCGAAAAGTTTTGCTGTGTCCATTTCACTGCAAAGCAAGGCCATCAGGAGTTAGTTTAAAGCCCTTGGGACTAGAAAATATTTCCCAAGTTCCGCCAGATCGAGCCGCAGTTGATCAAAATCACCATGCGCGTAACGGGCTCTCGGCTATTCTTTCAGTCTTAAATTTAAGTAGGGCTATATTTCGGCCCTGAAGCTCGAAGGTGAGCGTTCAGAATGTTTTCCTGTGTTCATTAAATTGGAAACCAAGGTCATCGGGAGTTAGTTTAGCGTCCTTGGGACTTTAAATTATTCGCCAACTTCCGGGAAATCGAGCAAAAGTGGCCCAAAACCACGATGCGCGTAAGGCGGTCTCGGCTACTCTTTCAGTCTTAAAATGAAGGGGGGCTATATTTCGGCCGAGAAGTTCGACACCGAGCGTGTGCTCCTTTTGCCTGTGTACATATCACTGAAAACTAAATTCATGATGTGTTAGCATAGAGTCCTCGGGACTGGAAAATATTCCCCGAATTTCAGCAAATCGAGCCAAAGATGCTCAAAATCAAGATGCGAGTAAGGCGGTCTCGGCTACTCTTTGACTCTGAAAATGAAGTGGGGCCATATTTCGGTTCTACAAGCTTGACACCGAGCGTGCGCTCCTTTTGCCTGTGTCCTTTTCACTAAGAACTAAGTCCATCAGGAGATAGTTTAGAGTCCTCGAGACTGGAAACTATCCTCCAAGTTTCGGCAAATTGAGCCATAGTTTCTTAAAATTACGATACGCGTACGGCAGTTTCGTTTACTCTTTCAGTCTTAAAATGAAGTGGGGCTTTATTTCGACCTAGAAGCTCGACAGGGAGCGTGCGCTCCTGTTACCTGTGACCATTTTACTGAAAACTGAGGTTTTCAGCAGTTAGCTTAGAGTCCCCGGGACTGGAAAATATCCCCCAAGTTTTGGCAGATCGAGCCATAGTGGCTAAAAATTTGGATGCGCTTAAGTCGGCTTCGTCTACCCTTTCAGTCTTAAAATAAAGTGGGGCTAGATTTCGGCCTACAACCTTGAAACCTAGCGTGCGCTCCTTTTACCTGTGTCCATTTCACTGAAAACCAAGGCAATCAGGAGTTAGTTTAGAGCTTCCGGGACTGGAAAATATCCCCCAAACCCCGAGAAATCAAGCCGAAGTTCGACAAATTTACCGTGCGCGTAAGGCGGTCTCGGCTACTCTTTCAGTCTTAAAGTGAAGTGGGGCTATATTTCGGCCCAGAAGCTCGAAAGTGAGCGTTCAAAAAGTTATCCTGTGTCCATTTCACTGCAAACCAAAGCCATCAGGAGTTAGTTTAGAGTACCCGGAACTGGAAAAAATCCCCCAAGTTCCGCCAAATCGAGACGAAGTGGGTCAAAATCACGATGCGCGTAAGGCGGTCTCGGCTACTCTTTCAGTCTTAAAGTGAAGTAGGGCTATATTTCGGTCCAGAAGCTCGAAAGTGAGCGTTCAAAAAGTTTTGCTCTCTCAATTTAACTGAAAACCAAGGCCATCGTCAGTTAGTTTAGAGTCCCCGGGACTGAAAAATATCCCTTAAGTTCCGCAAACTCGAGCCGAAGTTGGTCAAAATCACGATGCGCCTAAGGCGGTCTCGACTACTCTTTCAATTTTAAAGTGAAGTGGGGCTATATTTCTCCCCAGAATTTCGAAAGTATGCGTTCAAAAAATTGGCTGTGTCCATTTCACTGCAAACCAAGGCCATCAGGAATTACTCTAGAGTCCTTGTGACTGGAATATATCCCCGAAGTTTCGGGAAATCTAGCCGAAGTTGGTCAAAACAACGATGCGCGTAAGACGGTCTCAGCTACTCTTTCAGTCTTAAAGTGAAGTAGGGCTATGCTTCGGCCCAGAAGCTCGAAAGTGAGCGTTCAAAAAGTTATCCTGTGTCCATTTCACTGCAAACCAAGGCAATCAGGAGTTACTTTAGAGTCCTCGGTACCGGAAAATATCCCCCATTTCCCGGGAAATCGAGCCAAAGTTGGTGACAATCACGATAAGCGTAAGGCGTTCTCGGCTACTCTTTCATTCTTAAAGTGAACTGGGGCAATATTTCCGCCCAGAAGCTTGAAAAATATTGTTCAGAAAGTTTTGCTGTGTCCATTTCACTCCAAAGCAAGGCCATCAGGAGTTACTTTAGAGTCTGCGGGACTGTAAAATATCCCCCAAGTTCCGGGAAATCGAGCCGAAGTTGGGCAAAATTACGATGCGCGTAAGCCGGTCTCGGCTACTCTTTCAATCTTAAAGTAAAGTGGAGCTATATTTCGGCCCAGAAGCTCGAAAGTGAGCGTTCAAAAAGTTTTGCTGTGTCCATTTTACTGCAGATCAAGGACGTCGGGGGCCAGTTTAGAATCCTCGGGAATGGAAAATATTCCCCAAGTTCCGGCAAATTTACCCAAACTTGGTCAAAATCACGACGCGCGTACGGCGGTCTCGGCTACTCTTTCAGTCTTAAAGTGAAGTGGGGCTATATTTCGCCCCAGAAGCTCGAAAGTGAGTGTGTAAAAAGTTTTGCTGTCTCAATTGCACTGCAAACCAAGGCCATCAGGAGTTAGTTTAGAGACCCAGGGAGTGGAAAATATCCCCCAAATTCCGAGAAATTTAGCCGAAGTTTGTCAAAATCACCAGGGCGTAAGGCGGTCTTGGCTAATCTTTCAGTCTTAAAGTGAAGAGGGGCTATATTTCGCCCCAGAAGCTCGAAAGTGAGCGTTCTAAAAGTTTTCCTCTGTATATTTCACTTCGAACCAAAGCCATCAAGAGTTAGTTTAGAGTCCCAGGGACTGGAAAATATCCCCCAAGTCCCGGGAATTGGAGCCGAAGTTGATCAAATTCATGATGCGCGTAACGTGGTCTCGGCTACTGTTTCAGTCTTATAGTTAAGTGTGCCTATATTTCGGCCCACAAGCTAGAAAGTGAGCGTTCAAAAAGTTTTGCTGTGTCTGTTTCACTTCAAAACAAGGCCATCAGGACTTAGTTTAGGGTCCCCGGGACTGGAAAATATTCCCCAAGTTCCGGGAAAGCGAGCCGAAGTTGATCAAAATCACGATGCGCGAAATGCGGTCTTGGCTACTGTTTCAGTCTTAAAGTAAAGTGTGGCTATATTTCGGCCCACAAGCTCGAAAGTGAGCGTTCAAAAAGTTTTGCTCCGTCCATGTCAATGCAAAGCAAGGCGATCAGGAGTTACTTTAGAGTCCCCGGACTGGAAAATCTCCCCCAAGTTCCGAGAAATCGATCCGAAAATGGTCAAAATCACGATGCGCGTAAGGCGATCTCGGCTACTCTTTCAGTCTTAAAGTGAAGTGGGGCTATATTTCGGCCCAGAAGCTCCAAAGTGGGCGTTCAAAAATTTATGCTGCGCGCATTTCAGTGCAAACCAAGGTCATCCGGAGTTAGTTTAGAGTGCCCCGGACTGGAAAATATCCCAAAAGTTGCGTGAAATCGAGCTGAACTTGGTCTAACTCACGATGCGCATGAGGCGGTCTCGGCTACTATTTCAGTCTGAAAGTGAAGTGGGATTCTATTTCGGCCCAGAAGCTACAAAGAGAGTGTTCAAAAAGCTTTCCTTTGTCCATTTCACTGAAAACCAAGGCCATCAGGAGTTAGTTTAGAGCCCGGGTTCCCGGTTCCGGGAAACCGACCCGAAGTTGGTCAAAATCACGATTTGCGCAAGACGGTCTCGGCTACTCTTTCAGTCTTAAAGTAAAGTGGGGCTATATTTCAGTCCAGAAGCTCGAGAGTGAGCGTTCAAAAAGTTTTGCTGTGTCCATTTGACTGAAAACCAAGACAATCAGCAGTTAGTTTAGAGTCCCCGGGACTGGAAAATATCCCCCAAGTTCCGGCAAATCGAGCCGAAGTTGGTCAAAATCACGGTGGGCTTAAGGCGGTGTCAGCTACTCCTTCAGTCTTAAAGTGAAGTGGGGCTCTATTTCGGCCCACAAGCTCAAAGCTCAAAAAAAATTAGTGTGTCTATTTCACTGCAAACCAAGGCTATCAGTAGTTAGTTTACAGTCCCCGGGAGTGGAATGTATTTCCCAAGTTCTAGAAAATTGAGAAGACGTTGGTCAAAATCAGGATGCGCGTAAGACGGTCTCGGCTACTCTTTCAGTCTTAAAGTGAAGTGTGGCTATATTTCGGCCCAGAAGCTCAAAAGTGAGCGTTCAAAGAGTTTTGCTGTATCCATTTCAATGCAAACCAAGGCCGTCAGAGGTTACTTTAGAGTCCTCATAACTGGAATATATCCCTTTAGTTCCGGTTAATCGAGCCGAAGTTGGTGAAAATCACGATGTGCGTAAGGCGGTCTGGGCTACTCTTTCAGTCTTAAAGTGAAGTGGGGCTATATTTCGGCCCAGAAGCTCGAAAGTGAGTGTTTAAAAAGTTTTGCTCTGTCACTTTCAGTGCAAACCAAGGCCATCAGAAGTTAGCTTAGAGTCCCCGGGACTGGAGAATATCCCCCAAGTCCCGGGAAATCGAGCCGAAGTTGATCAAAGTCATGATGCGCGTAACGTGGTCTCGGCTACTGTGTCAGTCCTAAAGTGAAGTGTGGCTATATTTCGGCCCACAAGCTAGAAAGTGAGCGTTGAAAAAGTTTTGTTGTGTCCATTTTACTTCAAAACAAGGCCATCAGAACATAGTTTAGCGTCCAAGGGACTGCAGAATATCCCCCAAGTTCCAGGAAATCCATTCGAAGTTCGTCAAAATTACGATGCGCGTAAGGCGGTCTCATCTACTCTTTCAGTCTTAAAGTAAAGTGGGGCTATATTTCTGCCCAGAAGCTGCAAAGTTGTGCTCTGTCCATTTCACTGAAAACCAAGGCCATCACGAGTTACTGTAGAGTCCCTTTGACTGGAATATATCCCCCAAGTTTCCGGAAATAAACGCGAAATTAGTCAAAATCACGATTCGCTCAAGACGGTCTCGCCTACTCTTTCAGTCTTAAAGTAAAATGGGGCTCTATTTCGGCCCAGAGGCTCGAGAGTGAGCGTTCAAAAACTTTTGCTGTGTCCATTTCACTGCAAACCAAGACAAGCAGGAGTTAGTTGAGAGTCCCCGGGACTGGAAAATATCCCCCAAGTTCCGGGAAATCAACCCGAAGTTTCTCAAAATCACGATGCACGTAAGGCGGTCTCGGCTACTCTTTCAGTGTTAAAGTAATGGGGGCTATATTTTGGCCCAGAAGCTCGAAATTGAGCTTTCAAAAAGTTTTGCTGGGTCTATTTTACTGCAAACCAAGGCCATCAGGAATTAGTTTAGAGTCCTCATAACTGGAATATATCCCCTTAGTTCCGGGAAATCCAGCCGAAGTTGCCCAAAATCACGATGCACGTACGACGGTCTCGGCTACTTTTTCAGTCTTCAAGTGAAGTGGGGTTCTATTTCGGTCCAGAAGCTCGAAAGTATGCGTTCAAATACTTTTTCTGTTTCCGTTTCACTGCAAACCAAGACCAGCACGAGTTAGTTTAGAGTCCCCGGGACTGGAAAATATTTCGCAAGTTCCGGGAAATCGAGCCGAAGTTGATCAAAATCACGATGCGCGAAACGTGGTCTCGGCTACTGTTTCAGTCTTAAAGTGAAGTAGGGCTATATTTCGGCCCACAAGCTCGAAAGGGAGCCTTCAAAAAGCTTTTCTGTGTCCATTTCACTGCAAAATAAGGCCATCGGCACCTAGTTTAGCGTCCAAGGGACTGGAAAATATCCCCCAAGTTCCGGGAAATCCACCCGAAGTTTGTCAAAATCACGATGCGCGTAAGGCGGTATCGGCTACATTTTCAGTATTAAAGTAAAGTGGGCTATATTTCGGCCCAAAAGCTTGAAGGGGAGCGTTCAAAAAGTTTTGCTGTCTCCATTTCACTGCAAACGAAGGCCATCAAGAGTTGGTGTAGAGTCCGTGGGACTGGAAAATATCCCCCAAGTTCCGGAATATCGACCCCAAGTTGGTCAAAATCACGATGCGCGCACGCCGGTCTCGGTTACTCTTTAAGTCGTAAGTGATGTGGGACTATATTTCGGCCTAAAAGCTCGAAAGTGTTCGTTCAAAAACTTGTGCTGTGTAAATTTCACTGCAAACCATGGCCAAGGTCATCGGGAGTTAGTTTAGCGTCCCCGGGACTTTAAATTATTCGCCAACTTCCGGGAAATCGAGCAAAAGTGGCCCAAAAGCACGATGCGCGTAAGGCGGTCTCGGCTATTCTTTCAGTCTTAAAATTAAGGGGGGCTATATCTCGACCTAGAAGCTCGAGACCGGGCGTGCGCTAATTTTACCTGTGTCCATTTCACTGACATCTTAGGCCATCAAGAGTTAGTTTAGAGTCCTTGGGACTGGAAAATATTTCCCAAATTCTGGCAGATCGAGCCAAAGTTGCTCAAAATCATGATACGCGTAAGGCGGTCTCGGCTACTCTTTCAGTCTTAAAATCAAGGGGGGCTATATTTCGACCTAGAAGCTCGAGACAGGGCGTGCGCTAATTTTACCTGTGTCCATTTCACTGACATCTTAGGCCATCAGGAGTTAGTTTAGAGTCCTTGGGACTGGAAAATATTTCCCAAATTCTGGCAGATCGAGCCAAAGTTGCTCAAAATCACCATGCGCGTAAGGTGGTCTCGGCTACTCTTTCAGTCTTAAAATGAAGTGGGACTATATTTCGGCCGAGAAGCTCAACACCGAGCGTGCGCTCCTTTTGCCTGTGTACATATCACTGAAAACTAAGTTCATCAGGAGTTAACATAGAGTCCTCGGGACTGGAAAATATTCCCCGAATTCCGGCAGATCGAGCCAAAGATGCTCAAAATCACGATGCGCGTAAGGCGGTCTCGGCTACTCGTTTACTCCGAATATGAAGTGGGGCTATATTTCGGTTCTACAAGCTCGACACCGAGCGTGCTCTCCGTTTACCTGTGTCCATTTCACTAAGAACTAAGTCCATCAGGAGATAGTTTAGAATCCTCGAGACTGGAAGCTATCCTCCAAGTCTCGGCAAATTGAGCCATACTTTCTTAAAATTACGATAGGCGAACGGCAGTTTCGTTTACTCTTTCAGTCTTAAAATGAAGTGGGGCTACATTTCGGCCTAGAAGCTCGACACCGAGCGTGCGCTCCTGTTACCTGTGACCATTTTACTGAAAACTAAGGCCATCAAGAGTTAGGGTAGAGTCCCCGGGACTAGAAAATATCCCCCAAGTTTTGGCATATCGAGCGATAGTGGCTAAAAATTTCGATCCGCTTAAGGCGGTTTCGTGTACACTTTCAGTCTTAAAATAAAGTGGGGCTATATTTCGGCCTACAACCTGGAAACCGAGCGTGCGCTCCTTTTACCTGTGTCCATTTCACTAAAAACCAAGGCATTTAGGAGTTAGTTTAGAGCTTCCGGGACTGGAAAATATCCCCCAAGTCCCAGGAAATCAAGCCGAAGCTCGACAAAATTACCATGCGCGTAAGGCGGTCCCGGCTACTCTTTCAGTCTTAAAGTGAAGTGGGATTATATTTCGGCCCAGAAGCTCGAAAGTGAACGTTCAAAAAGTTTGGCTGTGTCCATTTCACTGAAAACCAAGGCCATCAGGAATTAGTTTAGAGTGCCCGGGACTGGGAATTATCTCCCAAGTTCCGGGAAATTGAGCCGAAGTAGCCCAAAATCCCGATGCGTGTAAGGCGGTCTCGGCTAGTCTTTCAGTCTTAAAGTGAAGTAGGACTATGCTTCGGCCCAGAAGCTCAAAAGTGAGCGTTCAAAAAGTTGTGCTGTGTCCATTTCACGGCAAACCGAGGAAATCAGGAGTTAGTTTGGAGTCCCCGGTACCGGAAAATATCCCCCATTTCCCGGGAAATCGAGCCAAAGTTGGTCAAAATCACGATGCGCGTAAGGCGGTCCCGGTTACTCTTTCATTCTTAAAGTGAACTGGGGCAATATTTCCCCCCAGAAGCTCCAAAGTGAGCGTTAAAAAAAATGTGCTGTGTCCATTTCACTCCAGAGCAAGGCCATCAGGAGTTACTTTAGAGTCCGCGTGACTGGAAAATATCCCCCAAGTTCCGGGAAATCGAGCCGAAGTTGATCAAAATTACGATGGGCGTAAGGCGGTCTCGGCTACTCTTTCCTTCTTAAAGTGAAGTGGAGCTATATTTCGGCCCAGAAGCTCAAAAGTGAGCGTTCAAAAAGTTTTGCTGTGTCCATTGTACTGCAGACCAAGGACGTCGGGGGTCAGTTTAGAGTCCTCGGGACTGGAAAATATCCCCCAAGTTCCGGGAAATTTAACCGAAGTTCGTCAAAATCACGACGCGCGTACGGCGGTCTCGGCTACTCTTTCAGTCTTAAAGTGAATTGGGGCAATATTTCGGCCCAGTAGCTCGAAACTGAGTGTTTAAAAAGTTTTGCTGTGTCCATTTCACTGCAAAACAAGGCCATCACCACTTAGTTTAGCGTCAAAGGAACTGGAAATATCCCCCAAGTTACGGGAAATCCACCCGAAGTTAGTCAAAATCACCATGCGCTTAAGGGGGTCTCGGCTACTCTTTCAGTCTTAAGGTAAAGTGGGCTTAGATTTAACTCCAGAAGCTCGAAAGTAAGGGTTCAAAAATTTTTGTGTCTATTTCACTCACATCTTAGACAATCAGGAGTGAGTTTAGAGACTTTGGGACTGGAAAATATCTCCCAAGTTTCGCCAGATCGAGCCGAAGATCCTCAAAATCACAATGCGCGTAAGGCGCTCCCGCCTACTCTTTCAGTCTTAAAAAGAATTAGGGCTATATTTCGGCCGGGAAGCTCGAAAGTGCGCGTTCAAAAAGTGTTCCTGTGTCCATTTCACTGGAAACCAAGGCCGTGAGGAGTTAGTTTAGAGTCCCCGGGACTGGAAAATATCCCCCTATTTCCGGGAAATCGAGCCGAAGTATCCCAAAATCACGATGCGCGTAAGGCGGTCTCGGCTACTCTTTCAGTCTTAAAGTTAAGTGGGGCTATATTTCGAGCCATAAGCTCGAAAGTGAGCGTTCAAAAAGTTTTCCCGTGTCCATTTAACTGCAAACTAAGGCCATCGGAAGTTAGTTTAGCTTCCCCGGGAATTGAAAATGTTCGCCAACTTCCGGGAAATCGAGCCGAAGTTGGTCAAAATTACGATGCGCGTAAGGCGGTCTCGGCTACTCTTTCAGTCTTGAAGTGAAGTAGGGCTATATTTCGGCCGAGAAGCTCGAAAGTGAGCGTTCAAAAAAATGTGCTGTGTCCATTTCACTGCAAACCAAGGCCATCAGCAGTTAGTTTAGAGTCCCCGGGACTGGAATATATCCCCGAAGTTCCGGGAAATCCAACGGAAGTTGGTCAAAATCACGATGCGCGTAAGAGGGTCTCGGCTACTCTTTCAGTCTTAAAGTAAAGTGGGGCTATATTTCGGCCCAGAAGCTCGAAAGTGAACCTTTAAAAAGTTACGCTTTGTGCATTTAACTGCAAACCAAGGCCATCAGGAGTTAGTTTAAAGTCCCCCGGACTGGAAAATATCCCCCAAGTTCCGGGAGATCGAGCTGAACTGGGTCAAAATCACGATGCTCGTAAGGAGGTCTCGGCTACTATTTCAGTCTTAAAGTGAAGTACGGTTGTATTTCGGCCCAGACTCTCGAAACTGAGCGTTCAAAAAGTTTTCCTGCGTCCATTTCACATCAAACCAAGGCCATCAGGAGTTAGTTTAGAGTCCCCGGGACTTGAAAATATCGCCAAAATTGTAGAAAATCGAGCGGAAGTTGCTCAAAATCACGATGCGCGTAAGGCGGTCTCGCCTACTGTTTTAGTCTTAAAGTGAAGTGGGGCTATATTTCATCCCAGAAGCTCGAAAATAAGCGTTCAAAAAGTGTTACCTTGTTCATTTCACTGCAAACCAAGGCCTTCAGGAGTTACTTCAGACTCCTCGGGACTGGAAAATATCGCCCAAGTTGGGGGAAATCGAGCCGAATTTTGTCAAAATCACGATGCGCGTAAGGCGGTCTCGGCTACTCTTTGATTCTTAAAGTGAACTGGGGCTCTATTTCGGCCGAGAAGCTAGAAAGTGAAAGTTCAAAAAGTTTTGCTGTGTTCATTTCACTGCAAACCACGGCGATCAGGAGTTACTTTAGACTCCTCAGGACTGGAAAATATCGCCCAAGTTGGGGGAAATCGAGCCGAATTTTGTCAAAATCACGATGCGCGTAAGGCGGTCTCGGCTACTATTTCAGTCTTAAAGTGAAGTGGGACTATATTTCGACCCAGAATTTCGAAAGTAAGCGTTGAAAAAAATTTGCTGTGTCCATTTCACTGCAGACCAAGGCCATCAGGGGTTAATTTAGAGTCCTTGGAACTTGAATATATCCCCGAAGTTTCGGGAAATCGAGCCGAAGTTGGTCAAAATCACGATGCGCGTAAGACGGTCTCGGCTACTCTTTCAGTCTTAAACTGAAGTGGGGCTATATTTCGGCTCAGAAGCCCGAAGGGGAGCGTTGAAAAAGTTTTGCTCTCTCCATTTTAATGCAAACCAAGGCAATCAGGAGTTACTTAGAGTCCCCGGTACCGGAAAATATTCCCCGTTTCTTGGAAAATCGAGCCAAAGTTGGTCAAAATCACGATGCGCGTAAGGCGGTCTCGGCTATTCTTCATTCTTAAAGTGAACTCGGGCTATATTTCGGCCCAGAAGCTCGAAAGTGAAAGTTCAAAAAGTTTTGCTGTGTCCATTTCACCGCGAACCAAGCCACATCAGGAGATAGTTTACAGTCTCCGGGACATCAAAATATCCCCTAAGTTCCGGGAAATCGAGCCGAAGTTTGTCAAAATCGCGATGCGCGTAAAGCAGTCTCGGCTACTCTTTTAGCCTTAAAGTGACGTGGCTGTATATTTTGGCCCAGAAGCTCGAAAGTGAGCGTTCAAAAAGGTTTACTCTCTCAATTTAACTGAAAACCAAGGCCATCATGAGTTAGTTTAGAGTCCGCGGGACTAAAACATATCCCTTAAGTTCTGGCAACTCAAGCCGAAGTTGGTCAAAATCACGATGCGTCTAAGGCGGTCTCGGCTACTATTTCAGTCTTAAAATGAAGTGGGGCTATATTTCGGCCCAGAATTTCGAAAGTAAGCGTTCAAAAAAATTTCTGTGTCCATTTCACTGCAGACCAAGGCCATCAGGGGTTAGTTTAGAGTCCTTGGAACTTGAAAATATCCTCCAAGTTCCGCGAGATCGAGACGAAGTTGGTCAAAATAACGATTCGCGTAAGGCGGTCTCGGCTACTCTTTGAGTCTGAAAGTGAAGTAGGGCTATATTTCGGTCCAGAAGCTCGAAAGTAAGAGTTCAAAAAGTTTTCCTCCCTCAATTTCACTGAAAACCAAGGCCATCATGAGTTAGTTTAGAGTCCGCGGGAGTGGAAAATATGTTTTATGTTCTGGCACCTCAAGCCGAAGTTGGTCAAAATCACGATGCGGCTAAGGCGGCCTCGGCTACTCTTTCTGTCTTAAAGTGAAGTGGGGCTATATTTCGGCCCAGAAGCTCAAAAGTGAGCGTTCAAAAAGTTTTGCTGTATCCATTTCAATGCAAACCAAGGCCACCAGGGGTTACTTAAGAGTCCTCGGGACTGGAAAATATCCCCCAAGTTCCGGTAAATCGAGCCGAAGTTGGTCAAAATCACGATGTGCGTAAGGTGGTCTCGGCTACTCTTTCAGTCTTAAAGTGAAGTGGGGCTATATTTCGGCCCAAAAGCTCGAAAGTGAGTGTTTAAAAAGTTTTGCTCTGTCACTTTCAGTGCAAACCAAGGCCATCAGAAGTTAGTTTAGAGTCCCCGGGACTGGAGAATATCCCCCAAGTCCCGGCAAATCGAGCCGAAGTTGATCAAATTCATGATGCGCGTAACGTGGTCTCGGCTACTGTGTCAGTCCTAAAGTGAAGTGTGGCTATATTTCGGCCCACAAGCTAGAAAGTGAGCGTTGAAAAAGTTTTGTTGTGTCCATTTTACTTCAAAACAAGGCCATCAGGACTTAGTTTAGCGTCCAAGGGACTGCAAAATATCCCCCAAGTTCCAGGAAATCCATTCGAAGTTCGTCAAAATTACGATGCGCGTAAGGCGGTCTCATCTACTCTTTCAGTCTTAAAGTAAAGTGGGGCTATATTTCTGCCCAGAAGCTGCAAAGTTGTGCTCTGTCCATTTCACTGAAAACCAAGGCCATCAGGAGTTACTGTACAGTCCCTTTGACTGGAATATATCCCCCAAGTTTCCGGAAATAAACGCGAAATTAGTCAAAATCACGATTCGCTCAAGACGGTCTCGCCTACTCTTTCAGTCTTAAAGTTAAATGGGGCTCTATTTCGGCCCAGAGGCTCGAGAGTGAGCGTTCAAAAACTTTTGCTGTGTCCATTTCACTGCAAACCAAGACAAGCAGGAGTTAGTTGAGAGTCCCCGGGACTGGAAAATATCCCCCAAGTTCCGGGAAATCAACCCGAAGTTTGTCAAAATCATGATGCACGTAAGGCGGCCTCGGCTAGTCTTTCGGTCTTAAAGTAAGGGTGGGGGCTATATTTTGGCCCAGAAGCTCGAAATTGAGCGTTCATAAAGTTTTGCTGGGTCTATTTTACTGCAAACCAAGGCCATCAGGAATTAGTTTAGAGTCCTCAGAACTGGAATATATCCCCTTAGTTTCGGCAAATCCAGCCGAAGTTGCTCAAAATCACGATGCACGTAAGGCGGTCTCGGCTACTCTTTCAGTCTTCAAGTGAAGTGGGGTTCTATTTCGGTCCAGAAGCTCGAAAGTATGCGTTCAAAAACTTTTTCTGTTTCCGTTTCACTGCAAACCAAGACCAGCACGAGTTAGTTTAGAGTCCCCGGGACTGGAAAATATTTCGCAAGTTCCGGGAAATCGAGCCGAAGTTGATCAAAATCACGATGCGCGAAACGTGGTCTCGGCTACTGTTTCAGTCTTAAAGTGAAGTATGGCTATATTTCGGCCCACAAGCTCGAAAGTGAGCCTTCAAAAAGCTTTGCTGTGTCCATTTCACTGCAAAACAAGGCCATCGGCACCTAGTTTAGCGTCCAAGGGACTGGAAAATATCCCCCAAGTTCCGGGAAATCCACCCGAAGTTTGTCAAAATCACGATGCGCGTAAGGCGGTATCGGCTACTTTTTTAGTATTAAAGTAAAGTGGGCTATATTTCGGCCCAGAAGCTTGAAGGTGAGCTTTCAAAAAGATTTGCTGTCTCCATTTCACTGCAAACCAAGGCCATCAAGAGTTAGTTTAGAGTCCCTGGGACTGGAAAATATCCCCCAAGTTCCGGAATATCGACCCCAAGTTGGTCAAAATCACGATGCGCGCACGCCGGTCTCGGCTACTCTTTAAGTCGTAAGTGATGTGGGACTATACTTCGGCCTAAAAGCTCGAAAGTGTTCGTTCAAAAACTTGTGCTGTGTGAATTTCACTTCAAGCCATGGCAATCAGGAGTTAGTTTAGAGTCTCCGGGACTGGAAAATATTCCCCAAGTTCCAGGAAAGCGAGCAGAAGTTGCTCAAAATCACGATGCGCGTAACGCGGTCTCGGCTACTGTTTCAGTCTTAAAGTGAAGTGTGGCTATATTTAGGCCCACAAGCTCGAAAGTGAGCGTTCAAAAAGTTTTGCTGTGTCCATTTGACTGCAAACCAAGGATATCAGGAGTTAGTTTAGAGTCCCCGGAAATGGAAAATATTCTCCAAGTTCCAGGAAATGGCGCCGATGTTGATGAAAATTACGATGCGCCTATCGGGCTCTGGGTTATTCTTTCAGTCTTAAATTTAAGTAGGGCTATATTGTGGCACTGAAGCTCGAAGGTGAGCGTTCAGAATGTTTTGCTGTGTTCATTAAACTGCAAACCAAGGTCATCGGGAGTTAGTTTAGCGTCCCCGGGACTTTAAATTATTCGCCAACTTCCGGGAAATCGAGCAAAAGTGGCCCAAAATCGCGATGCGCGTAAGGCGGTCTCGGCTACTCTTTCAGTCTTAAAATTAAGGGGGCTATATTTCGACCTAGAAGCTCGAGACCGGGCGTGCGCTAATTTTACCTGTGTCCATTTCACTGACATCTTAGGCCATCAGGAGTTAGTTTAGAGTCCTTGGGACTGGAAAATATTTCCCAAATTCTGGCAGATCGAGCCAAAGTTGCTCAAAATAACGACGCGCGTAAGGCGGTCTCGGCTACTCTTTCAGTCTTAAAATTAAGGGGGGCTATATTTCGACCTAGAAGCTCGAGACCGGGCGTGCGCTAATTTTACCTGTGTCCATTTCACTGACATCTTAGGCCATCAGGCGTTAGTTTAGAGTCCTTGGGACTGGAAAATATTTCCCAAATTCTGGCAGATCGAGCGAAACATGCTCAAAATCACGATGCGCGTAAGGCGGTCTCGGTTACTCTTTGATTCTTAAAGTGAACGCGGGCTCTATCTCGGCCCAGAAGATCGAAAGTGAAAGTTCAAAAAGTTTTCCTGTGTCCATTTCACCGCAAACCAAGCCACATCAGCAGATTGTTTACAGTGTCCGGGACATCAAAATATCCCCCAAGTTCCGGGAAATCGGGCCGAAGTTTGTCAAAATCGCGATGCGCGTAAAGCAGTCTCGGCTACTCTTTTAGTCTTAAAGTGACGTGACTGTATATTTCGGCCCAGAAGCTCGAAAGTGAGCGTTCAAAAAGTTTTGCTCTCTCAATTTAACTGAAAACCAAGTCCATCATGAGTTAGTTTTGAGTCCGCGGGACTAAAAAATATCCCTTAAGTTCTGGCAACTCAAGCCGAAGTTGGTCAAAATCACGATGCGTCTAAGGCGGTCTCGGCTACTATTTCAGTCTTAAAGTGAAGTGGGGCTATATTTCGGCATAGAATTTCCAAAGTAAGCGTCCAAAAAAATTTGCTGTGTCCATTTCACTGCAGGACCAAGGCCATCAGGGGTTAGTTTAGAGTCCTTGGAACTTGAATATATCCCCGAAGTTTCGGGAAATCGAGCCGAAGTTGGTCAAAATCACGATGCGCGTAAGACGGTCTCGGCTACTCTTTCAGTCTTAAACTGAAGTGAGGCTATATTTCGGCTCAGAAGCCCGAAGGGTGAACGTTGAAAAAGTTTTGCTCTCTCCAGTTTAGTGCAAACCAAGGTAATCAGGAGTTACTTTAGAGTCCCCGGTACCGGAAAATATTCCCCATTTCCTGGGAAATCGAGCCAAAGTTGGTCAAAATCAGGACGCGCGTAAGGTGGTCTCGGCTATTCTTTCATTCTTAAAGTGAACTCGGTCTATATTTCCGCCCAGAAGCTCGAAAGTGAAAGTTCAAAAAGTTTTGCTGTGTCCATTTCACCGTGAACCAAGCCACATCAGGAGATAGTTTACAGTCTCCGGGACATCAAAATATCCCCCAAGTTCCGAGAAAACGAGTCGAAGTTTGTGACAATCACGATGCGCGTAAAACAGTCTCGGCTACTCTTTAAGCCTCAAAGTGACGTGGCTGTATATTTTGGCCCAGAAGCTCGAAAGTGAGAGATCAAAAAGTTATGCTGTGCCCATTTCACTGCAAAGGAAGGCCCTCAGGAAGTAGTTTACAGTGCCCGGAACTGGAAACTATCCCCCAAGTTCCGCGAAATCGAGACGAAGTTGGTCAAAATAACGATTCGCGTAAGGCGGTCTCGGCTACTCTTTGAGTCTGAAAGTGAAGTAGGGCTATAATTCGGTCCAGAAGCTCGAAAGTAAGAGTTCAAAAAGTTTTGCTGTGTCCATTTCACTGCAAACCAAAGCTATCAAAAGTTAGTTTAGGGTCCCCGAGACTGGAAAATATTCCCCAAGTTCCGGGAAAGCGAGCCGAAGTTCATCAAAATCACCATGCGCGAAATGCGGTTTCGGCTACTGTTTCAGTCTTAAAGTAAAGTGTGGCTATATTTCGGCCCACAAGCTCGAAAGTGAGCGTTCAAAAAGTTTTGCTGTGTCCATTTCACTGCAAAACAAGGCGATCAGGACTTGGTTTAGCGTTTAAGGGACTGGAAAATGTTCCCCAAGTTCCGGGAGATCCACCCGAGGTTTGTCAAAATCACAATGCGCGTAAGGTGGTCTCGGTTACTCTTTAAGTCTTAAAGTAAAGTGGGGCTTTATTTCGGCCAGGAAGCTCGAGGGTGAGCGTTCAAAAAGTTTTGCTCTGTCCATTTCACTGCAAACCAAGGCCATCAGGAGTTAGTTTAGAGTTCCTGGGACTGGAAAATATCCCCCAAGTTCCACAATATCGACCGGAAGTTTGTCAAACTCACGATGCGAGCAAGGCGGTCTCGGCTACTCTTTGAGTCTTAAGTAAAGTGAGGCTATATATCGGCCCAGAATCTCGAAAGTGCGCGTTCAAAAAATTGTGCTGTTTCCTTTTCAATGCAAACCAAGGCAATCAGGAGTTAGTTAAGAGTCCCCGGAACTGGAACATATCCCCCAAGTTCCGGGAATTGGAGCCGAAGTTGATCAAATTCATGATGCGCGTAACGTGGTCTCGGCTACTGTTTCAGTCTTAAAGTCAAGTGTGCCTATATTTCGGCCCACAAGCTAGAAAGTGAGCGTTCAAAAAGTTTTGCTGTGTCCATTTCACTTCAATACAAGGCCATCAGGACTTAGTTTAGGGTTCCCGGGACTGGAAAATATTCCCCAAGTTCCGGGAAAGCGAGCCGAAGTTGATCAAAATCACGATGCGCGAAATGCGGTTTCGGCTAGTGTTTCAGTCTTAAAGTAAAGTGTGGCTATATTTCGGGACACAAGCTCGAAAGTGAGCGTCCAAAAAGTTTTGCTCTGTCCATTTCAATGCAAAGCAGGGCGATCAGGAGTTAGTTTAGAGTCCCCGGGACTGGAAAATATCCCCCAAGTTCCGAGAAATCGATCCGAAAATGGTCAAAATCACGATGCGCGTATGGCGATCTCGGCTACTCTTTCAGTCTTAAAGTGAAGTGGGGCTATATTTCGGCCCACAAGCTCCAAAGTGGGCGTTTAAAAATTTATGCTGTGCGCATTTCAGTGCAAACCAAGGCCATCCGGAGTTAGTTTAGAGTCCCCCGGACTGGAAAATATCCAAAAAGTCGCGTGAAATCGAGCTGAACTTGGTCTACCTCACGATGCGCGTGAGGCGGTCTCGGCTACTATTTCAGTCTGAAAGTGAAGTGGGATTCTACTTCGGCCCAGAAGCTACAAATACAGTGTTCAAAAAGCTTTCCTTTGTCCATTTCACTGAAAACCAAGGCCATCAGGAGTTAGTTTAGAGCCCGCGGAAATGGAATATATCCCCCAAGTTCCGGGAAACCGACCCGAAGTTGGTCAAAATCACGATTTGCGCAAGACGGTCTCGGCTACTCTTTCAGTCTTAAAATAAAGTGGGGCTATATTTCGGCCCAGAAGCTCGAGAGTGAGCGTTCAAAAAGTTTCGCTGTGTCCATTTCACTGAAAACCAAGACAATCAGCAGTTAGTTTAGAGTCCCCGGGACTGGAAAATATCCCTCAAGTTCCGGCAAATCGAGCCGAAGTTGGTCAAAATCACGGTGCGCTTAAGGCGGTGTCGGCTACTCCTTCAGTCTTAAAGTGAAGTGGGGCTCTATTTCGGCCCACAAGCTTAAAGCTGAAAAAAAATTACTGTGTCTATTTCACTGGAAACCAAGGCTATCAGTAGTTAGTTTAGAGTCTCCGGGAGTGGAATGTATTTCCCAAGTTCCGGAAAATCGACAAGACGTTGGTCAAAATCACGATGCGCGTACCACGCTCTCGGCTACTCTTTTAGTCTTAAAGTGAAGTGGGGTTCTATTTCGGTCCAGAAGCTCGAAAGTATGCGTTCAAAAACTTTTTCTGTTTCCGTTTCACTGCAAACCAAGACCAGCACGAGTTAGTTTAGAGTCCCCGGGACTGGAAAATATTTCGCAAGTTCCGGGAAATCGAGCCGAAGTTGATCAAAATCACGATGCACGAAACGTGGTCTCGGCTACTGTTTCAGTCTTAAAGTGAAGTATGGCTATATTTCGGCCCACAAGCTCGAAAGTGAGCCTTCAAAAAGCTTTGCTGTGTCCATTTTACTGCAAAACAAGGCCATCGGCACCTAGTTTAGCGTCCAAGGGACTGGAAAATATCCCCCAAGTTCCGGGAAATCCACCCGAAGTTTGTCAAAATCACGATGCGCGTAAGGCGGTCTCGGCTACTTTTTCAGTATTAAAGTAAAGTGGGCTTTATTTCGGCTCAGAAGCTTGAAGGTGAGCTTTCAAAAAGTTTTGCTGTCTCCATTTCACTGCAAACCAAGGCCATCAAGAGTTAGTTTAGAGTCCCTGGAACTGGAAAATATCCCCCAAGTTCCGGAATATCGACCCCAAGTTGGTCAAAATCACGATGCGCGCACGCCGGTCTCGGCTACTCTTTAAGTCGTAAGTGATGTGGGACTATATTTCGGCCTAAAAGCTCGAAAGTGTTCGTTCAAAAACTTGTGCTGTGTGAATTTCACTGCAAACCATGGCAATCAGGAGTTAGTTTAGAGTCTCCGGGGCTGGAAAATATTCCCCAAGTTCCAGGAAAGCGAGCAGAAGTTGCTCAAAATCACGATGCGCGTAACGCGGTCTCGGCTACTGTTTCAGTCTTAAAGTGAAGTGTGGCTATATTTAGGCCCACAAGCTCGAAAGTGAGCGTTCAAAAAGTTTTGCTGTGTCCATTTGACTGCAAACCAAGGATATCAGGAGTTAGTTTAGAGTCCCCGGAAATGGAAAATATTCTCCAAGTTCCAGGAAATGGCGCCGATGTTGATGAAAAGTACGATGCGCGTAACGGGCTCTCGGTTATTCTTTCAGTCTTAAATTTAAGTAGGGCTATATTGCAGCACTAAAGCTCGAAGGTGAGCGTTCAGAATGTTTTGCTGTGTTCATTAAACTGCAAACAAAGGTCATCGGGAGTTAGTTTAGCGTCCCCGGAACTTTAAATTATTCGCCAACTTCCGGGAAATCGAGCAAAAGTGGCCCAAAATCACAATGCGCGTAAGGCGGTCTCGGCTACTCTTTCAGTCTTAAAATTAAGGGGGGTATATTTCGACCTAGAAGCTCGAGACCGGGCGTGCGCTAATTTTACCTGTGTCCATTTCACTGACATCTTAGGCCATCAGGCGTTAGTTTAGAGTCCTTGGGACTGAAAAATATTTCCCAAATTCTGGCAGATCGAGCCAAAGTTGGTCAAAATCACAATGCGCGTAAGGCGGTCTCGGCTACTCTTTCAGTCTTAAAATGAAGTGGGGCTACATTTCGGCCTAGAAGCTCGACACCGAGCGTGCGCTCCTGTTACCTGTGACCATTTTACTGAAAACTAACGCCATCAAGAGTTAGGGTAGAGTCCCCGGGACTGGAAAATATCCCCCAAGTTTTGGCATATCGAGCGATAGTGGCTAAAAATTTCGATGCGCTTAAGGCGGTTTCGTGTACACTTTCAGTCTTAAAATAAAGTGGGGCTATATTTCGGCCTACAACCTGGAAACCGAGCGTGCGCTCCTTTTACCTGTGTCCATTTCACTAAAAACCAAGGCATTCAGGAGTTAGTTTAGAGCTTCCGGGAATGGAAAATATCCCCCAAGTCCCAGGAAATCAAGCCGAAGCTCGAAAAAATTACCATGCGCGTAAGGCGGTCCCGGCTACTCTTTCAGTCTTAAAGTGAAGTGGGGCTATATTTCGGCCCAGAAGCTCGAAAGTGAACGTTCAAAAAGTTTGGCTGTGTCAATTTCACTGAAAACCAAGGCCATCAGGAGTTAGTTTAGAGTGCCCGGGACTGGGAATTATCTCCCAAGTTCCGGGAAATCGAGCCGAAGTAGCCCAAAATCACGATGCGCGTAAGGCGGTCTCGGCTAGTCTTTCAGTCTTAAAGTGAAGTAGGGCTATGCTTCGGCCCAGCAGCTCAAAAGTGAGCGTTCAAAAAAAATGTGCTGTGTCCATTTCACTGGAAACCGAGGAAATCAGGAGTTAGTTTAGAGTCCCCGATACCGGAAAATATCCCCCATTTCCCGGTAAATCGAGCCAAAGTTGGTCAAAATCACGATGCGCGTAAGGCGGTCCCGGTTACTCTTTCATTCTTAAAGTGAACTGGGGATATATTTCCCCTAGAAGCTCTAAAGTGAGCGTTCAAAAAGTTGTGCTGTGTCCATTTCACTCCAGAGCAAGGCCATCAGGAGTTACTTTAGAGTCTGCGGGACTGGAAAATATCCCCCAAGTTCCGGGAAATCGAGCCGAAGTTGGTCAAAATTACGATGGGCGTAAGGCGGTCTCGGCTACTCTTTCACTCTTAAAGTGAAGTGGAGCTATATTTCGGCCCAGAAGCTCAAAAGTAAGCGTTCAAGAAGTTTTGCTGTGTCCATTTTACTACAGACCAAGGACGTCGGGGTTCAGTTTAGAGTCCCCGGGACTGGAAAATATCCCCCAAGTTCCGGGAAATTTAACCGAAGTTGGTCAAAGTCACGACGCGCGTACGGCGGTCTCGGCTACTCTTTCAGTATTAAAGTGAATTGGGGCAATATTTCGGCCCAGAAGCTCGAAACTGAGTGTTTAAAAAGTTTTGCTGTGTCCATTTCACTGCAAAACAAGGCCATCACCACTTAGTTTAGCGTCAAAGGAACTGGAAATATCCCCTAAGTTACGGGAAATCCACCCGAAGTTAGGCAAAATCACCATGCGCTTAAGGGGGTCTCGGCTACTCTTTCAGTCTTAAGGTAAAGTGGGCTTAGATTTAACTCCAGAAGCTCGAAAGTAAGGGTTCAAAAATTTTTGTGTCTATTTCACTCACATCTTAGACAATCAGGAGTGAGTTTAGAGACTTTGGGACTGGAAAATATCTCCCAAGTTTCGCCAAATCGAGCCGAAGATCCTCAAAATCACAATGCGCGTAACGCGCTCCCGCCTACTCTTTCAGTCTTAAAAAGAATTAGGGCTATATTTCGGCCGGGAAGCTCGAAAGTGCGCGTTCAAAAAGTGTTCCTGTGTCCATTTCACTGGAAACCAAGGCCGTCAGGAATTAGTTTAGAGTCCCGGGGAGTGGGAAAAATCTCCCTACTTCTGGGAAATCGAGCCGAAGTATCCCAAAATCACGATGCGCGTAAGGCGGTCTCGGCTACTCTTTTAGTCTTAAAGTTAAGTGGGGCTATATTTCGAGCCATAAGCTCGAAAGTGAGCGTTCAAAAAGTTTTGCCGTGCGCATTTAACTCCAAACTAAGGCCATCGGAAGTTAGTTTAGCTTCCCCGGGAATTGAAAATATTCGCCAACTTCCGGGAAATCGAGCCGAAGTTGGTCAAAATTACGATGCGCGTAAGGCGGACTCGGCTACTCTTTCAGTCTTTAAGTGAAGTAGGGCTATATTTCGGCCGAGAAGCTCGAAAGTGAGCGTTCAAAAAACTGTGCTGTGTCCATTTCACTGCAAACCAAGGCCATCAGCAGTTAGTGTAGAGTCCCGGGGACTGGAATATATCCCCGAAGTTCCGGGAAATCAAACGGAAGTTGGTCAAAATCACGATGCGCGTAAGACGGTCTCGGCTACTCTTTCAGTCTTAAAGTAAAGTGGGGCTATATTTCGGCCCAGAAGCTCGAAAGTGAACCTTTAAAAAGTTACGCTTTGTGCATTTAACTGCAAACCAAGGCCATCAGGAGTTAGTTTAAAGTCCCCCAAGTTCCGGAAAATCGAGCTGAACTGGGTCAAAATCACGATGCTCGTAAGGACGTCTCGGCTACTATTTCACTCTTAAAGTGAAGTACGGTTGTATTTCGGCCCAGACTCTCGAAACTGAGCGTTCAAAAAGTTTTCCTGCGTCCATTTCACATCAAACCAAGGCCATCAGGAGTTAGTTTAGAGTCCCTGGGACTTGAAAATATCGCCAAAATTCTAGAAAATCGAGCGGAAGTGTCTCAAAATCACGATGCGCGTAAGGCGGTCTCGCCTACTCTTTCAGTCTTAAAGTGAAGTGGGGCTATATTTCATCCCAGAAGCTCGAAAATAAGCGTTCCAAAAGTGTTACCTTGTTCATTTCACTGCAAACCAAGGCCATCAGGAGCTAGTTTAGACTGCTCGAGACCGGAAAATATCGCCCAAGTTGGGGGAAATCGAGCCGAATTTTGTCAAAATCACGATGCGCGTATGGCGGTCTCGGCTACTCTTTGATTCTTAAAGTGAACTGGGGCTATATTTCGGCCGAGAAGCTAGAAAGTGAAAGTTCAAAAAGTTTTGCTGTGTTCATTTCACTGCAAACCAAGGCTATCAGGAGTTAGTTTAGACTCCTCGGGACTGGAAAATATCGCCTAAGTTGGGGGAAATCGAGCCGAAATTTGTCAAAATCACGATGCGCGCAAGGCGGTCTCGGCTATTCTTTCATTCTTAAAGTGAACTCGGGCTATATTTCGGCCCAGAAGCTCGAAAGTGAAAGTTCAAAAAGTTTTGCTGTGTCCATTTCACCGCAAACCAAGCCACATCAGCAGATTGTTTACAGTGCCCGGGACATCAAAATATCCCCCAAGTCCCGGGAAATCGAGCCGAAGTTTGTCAAAATCACGATGCGCGTAAAGCAGTCACGGCTTCTCTTTTAGTCTTAAAGTGACGTGACTGTATATTTTGGCCCAGGAGCTCGAAAGTGAGCGTTCAAAAAGTTATGCTGTGCCCATTTTATTGCAAAGCAAGGCCCTCAGGAAGTAGTTTACAGTCCCCGGAACTGGAAAATATCCTCCAAGTTCCGCGAAATCGAGACGAAGTTGGTCAAAATAACGATTCGCGTAAGGCGGTCTCGGCTACTCTTTGAGTCTGAAAGTGAAGTAGGGCTATAGTTCGGTGCAGAAGCTCGAAAGTGAGCGTTCAAAAAGTTTTCCTCTCTCAATTTCACTGAAATCCAAGGCCATCATGAGTTAGTTTAGAGTCCCCGGGAGTGGAAAATATCTTTTAAGTTCTAGCAACTCAAGCCGAAGTTTGTCAAAATCACGATGAGCCTAAGGCGGCCTCGGCTACTCTTTCAGTCTTAAAGTGAAGTGGGGCTCTATTTCGGCCCAGAAGCTCCAAAGTGAGCGCTGCAAAAAATTTGCTGTGTCCATTTCACTGCAAACCAAGGCCATCAGGAGTTAGTTTAGAGTCCCCGGGACTGCAATATATTTCCCAAGTTCCGGAAAATCGAGAAGACGTTGGTCAAAATCACGATGCGCGCAAGACGGTCTTGGCTAGTCTTTCAGTCTTAAAGTGAAGTGGGGCTATATTTCGGCCCAGAAGCTCAAAAGAGAGCGTCAAAAAGTTTTGCTGTATCCATTTCAATACAAACGAAGGCCATCAGGGGTTACTTAAGAGTCTTCGGGACTGGAAAATATCCCCCCATGTTCAGGAACATTTAGCCGAAGTTGGTCAAAATCACGGTGCGCGTTAGGCGGTCTCGCTTACTGTTTCAGTCTTAAAGTGAAGTGAGGCTTTATTCCTGCCCAGGAGCTTGAAAGTGAGCGTTCAAAAAGTTTCCCTGTGTTTATTTGACTGCAAACCAAAGCCATCAGGAGCTAGTTTAGAGTCCCCGGGACTGGAAAATATCCCCCAACTTCCGGGAAATTGAGCCGAAGTTGGTCAAAATCACGATTTGCGTAAGGTAGTGTCGGCTACTCTTTCAGTCTTAGAGTGAAGTGGGGCTATATTTCGGGCGAGAAGCCCGAAAGTGAGCGTTCAAAAAGTTTTGCTGTGTTCATTTCACTGCAAACCAAGACCATTAGGAGTTAGTTTAGCGTCCCCGGGACAAGAAAGTATGCCCCAATATCCGGGAAATTGAACCGAGGTTGGTCAAAATCACGATGCCCCTAAAGTGGTCTCGGCTACTCTTTCTTTCTTAAAGTGAAGTGGGGCTATCTTTCGGGCCAGAAGCCCGAAAGATAGCGTTAAAAAAGTTTTGCTGTGTCCATTTCACTGCAAACCAAGGCCATCAGGGGTTAGTTTAGAGTCCCCGGGACTGAAAAATATTGCCCAAGTTCCGGGGAATCGAACCGAAGTTGATGAAAATCACGATGCGCGAAATGCGGTATTGGCTACTGTTTCAGTCTTAAAGTGAAGTGGGGCTATATTTCGGCCCAGAAGCCCGAAAGTGAGCGTTCAAAAAGTTTTGCTGTGTTCTTTGACTGAAAAACAAGGCCATCACGAGTTAGTTTAGCGTCCCTGAGGCTGGAAAATATTCCCCAAGCTCCGGTAAATCGAGCTGAAGTTGGTCAAAATCACGATGCTCCCAAAGCGGTCTCGGGTACCCTTTCAGTCTTAAAGTGAAGTGGGGCTATATTTCTGTCCAGAAGCTCGAATGTGAGCGTTCAAAAAGTTTTGCTGTGTGCATTTCTCTGCAAACCAAAGCTATCAAAAGTTAGTTTAGGGTCCCCGGGACTGGAAAATATTCCCCAAGTCCCGGGAATTGGAGCCGAAGTTGATCAAATTCATGATGCGCGTAACGTGGTCTCGGCTACTGTTTCAGTCTTAAAGTCAAGTGTGCCTATATTTCGGCCCACAAGCTAGAAAGTGAGCGTTCAAAAGGTTTTGCTGTGCCCATTTCACTCCAAAACAAGGCCATCAGGACTTAGTTTAGGGTCCACGGGACTGGAAAATATTCCCCAAGTTCCGGGAAAGCGAGCCGAAGTTGATCAAAATCACGATGCGCGAAATGCGGTTTCGGCTACTGTTTCAGTCTTAAAGTAAAGTGTGGCTATATTTCGGCCCACAAGCTCGAAAGTGAGCGTTCAAACTGTTTTACTCTGTCCATTTCAATGCAAAGCAAGGCAATCAGGAGTTAGTTTAGAGTCCCCGGGACTGGAAAATATCCCCGAAGTTCCGAGAAATCGATCCGAAAATGGTCAAAATCATGATGCGCGTAAGGCGATCTCGGGTACTCTTTCAGTCTTAAAGTGAAGTGGGGCTATATTTCGGCCCAGAAGCTCCAAAGTGGGCGTTCAAAAATTTATGCTGTGCGCATTTCAGTGCAAACCAAGGCAACCCGGAGTTAGTTTAGAGTCCCCCGGACTGGAAAATATCCCAAAAGTTGCGTGAAATCGAGCTGAACTTGGTCTAACTAACGATGCGCGTGAGGCGGTCTCGGCTACTATTTCAGTCTGAAAGTGAAGTGGGATTCTATTTCGGCCCAGAATCTACAAAGAGAGTGTTCAAAAAGCTTTCCTTTGTCCATTTCACTGAAAACCAAGGCCATCAGGAGTTAGTTTAGAGCCCGCGGAAATGGAATATATCCCCCAAGTTCCGGGAAACCGACCCGAAGTTGGTCAAAATCACGATTTGCGCAATACGGTCTCGGCTACTCTTTCAGTCTTAAAGTAAAGTGGGGCTATATTTCGGTGCAGAAGCTCGAGAGTGAGCGTTCAAAAAGTTTCGCTGTGTCCATTTCACTGAAAACCAAGACAATCAGGAGTTAGTTTAGAGTCCCCGGGGCTGGAAAATATCCCCCAAGTTCCGGCAAATCGAGCGGAAGTTGGTCAAAATCACGGTGCGCTAAAGGCGGTGTCGGCTACTCCTTCAGTCTTAAAGTGAAGTGGGGCTCTATTTCGGCCCACAAGCTCAAAGCTCAAAAAAATTACTGTGTCTATTTCACTGGAAACCAAGCCTATCAGTAGTTAGTTTAGAGTCTTCGGGAGTGGAATGTATTTCCCAAGTTCCGGAAAATCGAGCAGACGTTGGTCAAAATCACGATGCGTGTAAGACGGTCTCGGCTACTCTTTCAGTCTTAAAGTGAAGTGGGGCTATATTTCGGCCCAGTAGCCCAAAAGTGAGCGTTCAAAAAGTTTTGCTGTATCCATTTCAATGCAAACCGAGGCCACCAGGGGTTACTTAAGAGTCCTCAGGACTGGAAAATATCCCCCAAGTTCCCGTAAATCGAGCCGAAGTTGGTCAAAATCACGATGTGCGTAAGGTGGTCTCGGCTACTCTTTTAGTCTTAAAGTGAAGTGGGGCTATATTTCGGCCCGGAAGCTCGAAAGTGAGTGTTTAAAAAGTTTTGCTCTGTCACTTTCAGTGCAAACCAAGGCCATCAGAAGTTAGTTTAGAGTCCCCGGGACTGGAGAATATCCCCCAAGTCCCGAGAAATCGAGCCGAAGTTGATCAAATTCATGATGCGCGTAACGTGGTCTCGGCTACTGTGTCAGTACTAAAGTGAAGTGTGGCTATATTTCGGCCCACAAGCTCGAAAGTGGGCCTTCAAAAAGCTTTGCTGTGTCCATTTCACTGCAAAACAAGGCCATCGGCACCTAGTTTAGCGTCCAAGGGACTGGAAAATATCCCCCAAGTTCCGGGAAATCCACCCGAAGTTTGTCAAAATCACGATGCGCGTAAGGCGGTCTCGGCTACTTTTTCAGTATTAAAGTAAAGTGGGCTATATTTCGGCGCAGAAGCTCAAAAGTGAGCGTTCAAAAAGTTTTGCTGTCTCCATTTCACTGCAAACCAAGGCCATCAAGAGTTAGTTTAGAGTCCCTGAGACTGGAAAATATGGCCCAAGTTCCGGAATATCGAGCCGAAGTTGGTCAAATTCACGATGCGCGCACGCCGGTCTCGGCTACTCTTTGGATCGTAAGTGATGTGGGACTATATTTCGGCCTAAAAGCTCGAAAGTGTTCGTTCAAAAACTTGTGCTGTGTGAATTTCACTGCAAACCATGGCAATCAGGAGTTAGTTTAGAGTCCCCGGGACTGGAAAATATTCCCCAAGTTCCAGGAAAGCGAGCAGAAGTTGCTCAAAATCACGATGCGCGTAACGCGGTCTCGGCTACTGTTTCAGTCTTAAAGTGAAGTGTGGCTATATTTAGGCCCACAAGCTCGAAAGTGAGCGTTCAAAAAGTTTTGCTGTGTCCATTTGACTGCAAACCAAGGATATCAGGAGTTAGTTTAGAGTCCCCGGAACTGGAAAATATTCTCCAAGTTCCAGGAAATGGCGCCGATGTTGATGAAAATTACGATGCGCGTAACGGGCTCTGGGTTATTCTTTCAGTCTTAAATTTAAGTAGGGCTATATTGCGGCACTGAGGCTCGAAGGTGAGCGTTCAGAATGTTTTACTGTGTTCATTAAACTGCAAACCAAGGTCATCGGGAGTTAGTTTAGCGTCCCCGGAACTTTAAATTATTCACCAACTTGCGGGAAATCGAGCAAATGTGGCCCAAAATCACCATGCGCGTAAGGCGGTCTCGGCTACTCTTTCAGTCTTAAAATTAAGGGGGGCTATATTTCGACCTAGAAGCTCGAGACAGGGCGTGCGCTAATTTTACCTGTGTCCATTTCATTGACATTTTAGGCCATCAAGAGTTACTTTAGAGTCCTTGGGACTGGAAAATATTGCCCAAATGCTGGCAGATCGAGCCAAAGTTGCTCAAAATCACGATGCGCGTAAGGCGGTCTCGGCTACTCTTTCAGTCTTAAAATGAAGTTAGGCTATATTTCGGCCGAGAAGCTCAACACGAGCGTGCGCTCCTTTTGCCTGTGTACATATCACTGAAAACTAAGTTCATCAGGAGTTAACATAGAGTCCTCGGGACTGGAAAATATTCCCCGAATTCCGGCAAATCGAGCCAAAGATGCTCAAAATCACGATGCGCGTAAGGCGGTCTCGGCTACTCGTTTACTCCGAAAATGAAGTGGGGCTATATTTTGGTTACCTGTGTCCATTTCACTAAGAACTAAGTCCATCAGGAGATAGTTTAGAATCCTCGAGACTGGAAGCTATCCTCCAAGTTTCGGCAAATTGAGCCATACTTTCTTAAAATTACGATAGGCGTACGGCAGTTTCGTTTACTCTTTCAGTCTCAAAATGAACTGGGGCTACATTTCGGCCTAGAAGCTCGACACCAAGCGTGCGCTCCTGTTACCTGTGACCATTTTACTGAAAAGTAAGGCCATCAAGAGTTAGGGTAGAGTCCCCGGGACTGGAAAATATTCCCCAAGTTTTGGCATATCGAGCCATACTGGCTAAAAATTTCGATGCGCTTAAGGCGGTTTCGTGTACACTTTCAGTCTTAAAATAAAGTGGGGCTATATTTCGGCCTACAACCTGGAAACCGAGCGTGCGCTCCTTTTACCTGTGTCCATTTCACTAAAAACCAAGGCATTCAGGAGTTAGTTTAGAGCTTCCGGGAATGGGAAATATCCCTTAAGTCCGAGGAAATCAAGCCGAAGCTCGACAAAATTACCATGCGCGTAAGGCGGTCCCGGCTACTCTTTCAGTCTTAAAGTGAAGTGGGGCTATATTTCGGCCCAGAAGCTCGAAAGTGAACGTTCAAAAAGTTTGGCTGTGTCCATTTCACTGAAAACGAAGGCCATCAGGAGTTAGTTTAGAGTGCCCGGGACTGGGAATTATCTCCAAAGTTCCGGGAAATCGAGCCGAAGTAGCCCAAAATCACGATGCACGTAAGGCGGTCTCGGCTAGTCTTCCAGTTTTAAAGTGAAGTAGGGCTATGCTTCGGCCCAGAAGCTCAAAAGTGAGCGTTCAAAAAGTTGTGGTGTGTCCATTTCACTGCAAACCGAGGAAATCAGGAGTTAGTTTAAAGGCCCCGATACCGGAAAATATCCCCCATTTCCCGGGAAATCGAGCCGAAGTTGGTCAAAATCACGATGCGCGTAAGGCGGTCCCGGTTACTCTTTCATTCTTAAAGTGAACTGGGGCGATATTTCCCCCCAGAAGCTCGAAAATGAGCGTTCAAAAAGTTGTGCTGTGTCCATTTCACTCCAGAGCAAGGCCATCAGGAGTTACTTTAGAGTCCGCGGGACTGGAAAATATCACCCAAGTTGCGGGAAATCGAGCCGAAGTTGGTCAAAATTACGGTGGGCGTAAGGCGCTCTCGGCTACTCTTTCACTCTTAAAGTGAAGTGGAGCTATATTTCGGCCCAGAAGCTCAAAAGTGAGCGTTCAAAAAGTTTTGCTGTGTCCATTTTACTGCAGACCAAGGACGTCGGGGTTCAGTTTAGAGTCCCCGGGACTGGAATTGAATTGGGGCAATATTTCGGCCCAGAAGCTCGAAACTGAGTGTTTAAAAAGTTTTGCGGTGTCCATTTCACTGCAAAACAAGGCCATCACCACTTAGTTTAGCGTCAAAGGAACTGGAAATATCCCCTAAGTTACGGGAAATCCACCCGAAGCTAGTCAAAATCACCATGCGCTTAAGGGGGTCTCGGCTACTCTTTCAGTCTTAAGGTAAAGTGGGCTTAGATTTAACTCCAGAAGCTCGAAAGTAAGGGTTCAAAAATTTTTGTGTCTATTTCACTCACATCTTAGACAATCAGGAGTGAGTTTAGAGACTTTGGGACTGGAAAATATCTCCCAAGTTTCGCCAGATCGAGCCGAAGATCCTCAAAATCACAATGCGCGTAAGGCGCTCCCGTCTACTCTTTCAGTCTTAAAAAGAAGTAGGGCTATATTTTGGCCAGCAAGCTCAAAAGTGCGCGTTCAAAAAGTGTTCCTGTCTCCATTTCACTGGAAACCAAGGCCGTCAGGAGTTAGTTTAGAGTCCCTGGGACTGGAAAATATCCCCCTATTTCCGGGAAATCGAGCCGAAGTTGGTCAAAATTACGATGCGCGTAAGGCGGTCTCGGCTACTCTTTCAGTCTTAAAGTGAAGTAGGGCTATATCTCGGCCGAGAAGCTCGAAAGTGAGCGTTCAAGAAACTGTGCTGTGTCCATTTCACTGCAAACCATGGCCATCAGAAGTTAGTTTAGAGTCCCCGGGACTGGAATATATCCCCGAAGTTCCGGGAAATCGAACGGAAGTTGGTCAAAATCACGATGCGCGTAAGACGGTCTCGGCTACTCTTTAAGTCTTAAAGTAAAGTGGGCCTATATTTCGGCCTAGAAGCTCGAAAGTGAACCTTTAAAAAGTTACGCTTTGTGCATTTAACTGCAAACCAAGGCCATCAGGAGTTAGTTTAAAGTCCCCCGGACTGGAAAATATCCCCCAAGTTCCGGAAAATCGAGCTGAACTGTGTCAAAATCACGATGCTCTTAAGGAGGTCTCGGCTACTATTTCAGTCTTAAAGTGAAGTACGGTTGTATTTCGGCCCAGAAGCTCGAAAATAAGCGTTCAAAAAGTGTTACCTTGTTCATTTCACTGCAAACCAAGGCCATCAGGAGTTAGTTTAGACTGCTCGGGACTGGAAAATATCACCCAAGTTCGGGGAAATGGAGCCGAATTTTGTCAAAATCACGATACGCGTAAGGCGGTCTCGGCTACTCTTTCAGTCTTAAACTGAAGTGGGGCTATATTTCGGCTCAGAAGCCCGAAGGGGAGCGTTGAAAAAGTTTTGCTCTCTCCAGTTCAGTGCAAACCAAGGCAATCAGGAGTTACTTTAGAGTCCCCGGTACCGGAAAATATTCCCCATTTCCTGGGAAATCGACCCAAAGTTGGTCAAAATCACGATGCGCGTAAGGTGGTCTCGGCTATTCTTTCATTCTTAAAGTGAACTCGGTCTATAATTCGGCCCAGAAGCTCGAAAGTGAAAGTTCAAAAGGTTTTGCTGTGTCCATTTCACCGCGAACCAAGCCACATCAGGAGATAGTTTACAGTCTCCGGGACATCAAAATATCCCCCAAGTTCGGGGAAATCGAGCCCAAGTTTGTGAAAATCACGATGCGCGTAAAGCAGTCTCGGCTACTCTTTTAGTCTTAAAGTGACGTGGCTGTATATTTTGGCCCAGGAGCTCGAAAGTGAGCGTTCAAAAAGTTATGCTGTGCCCATTTCACTGCAAAGCAAGGCCCTCAGGAAGTAGTTTACAGTCCCCGGAACTGGAAAATATCCTCCAAGTTCCGCGAAATCGAGACGAAGTTGGTCAAAATAACGATTCGCGTAAGGCGGTCTCGGCTACTCTTTGAGTCTGAAAGTGAAGTAGGGCTATATTTCGGTCCCGAATCGCGAAAGTGAGCGTTCAAAAAGTTTTCCTCGCTCAATTTCACTGAAAACCAAGGCCATCATGAGTTAGTTTAGAGTCCCCGGGAGTGGAAAATATCTTTTAAGTTCTGGCAACTCAAGCCGAAGTTTGTCAAAATCACGATGCGCCTAAGGCGGCCTCGGCTACTCTTTCAGTCTTAAAGTGAAGTGGGGCTCTATTTCGGCCCAGAAGCTCCAAAGTGAGCGCTGCAAAAAATTTGCTGTGTCTATTTCACTGCAAACCAAGGCCATCAGGAGTAAGTTTAGAGTCCCCGGGACTGCAATATATTTCCCAAGTTCCGGAAAATCGAGAAGACGTTGGTCAAAATCACGATGCGCGCAAGACGGTCTTGGCTAGTCTTTCAGTCTTAAAGTGAAGTGGGGCTATATTTCGGCCCAGAAGCTCAAAAGTGAGCTTCAAAGAGTTTTGCTGTATCCATTTCAATGCAAACAAAGGCCATCAGGGGTTACTTAAGAGTCTTCGGGACTGGAAAATATCCCTCTAAGTTCAGGGAAGTTTAGCCGAAGTTGGTCAAAATCACGGTGCGCGTTAGGCGGTCTCGCTTACTGTTTCAGTCTTAAAGTGAAGTGAGGCTTTATTCCTGCCCAGGAGCTTGAAAGTGAGCGTTCAAAAAGTTTCCCTGTGTTTATTTGACTGCAAACCAAAGCCATCAGGAGCTAGTTTAGAGTCCCCGGGTCTGGAAAATATTCCCCATCTTCCGGGAAATCGAGCCGAAGTTGGTCAAAATCACGATTTGCGTAAGGTAGTGTCGGCTACTCTTTCAGTCCTAGAGTGAAGTGGGGCTATATTTCGGGCGAGAAGCCCGAAAGTGAGCGTTCAAAAAGTTTTGCTGTGTTCATTTCACTGCAAACCAAGGCCATTAGAAGTTAGTTTAGCGTCCCCGGGACAAGAAAGTATGCCCCAATATCCGGGAAATTGAGCCGAGGTTGGTCAAAATCACGATGCCCCTAAAGTGGTCTCGGCTACTCTTTCTGTCTTTAAGTGAAGTGGGGCTATATTTCGGGCCAGAAGCCCGAAAGTGAGCGTTCAAAAAGTTTTGCTGTGTCCATTTCACTGCAAACCAAGGCCATCAGGGGTTAGTTTAGAGTCCCCGGGACTGAAAAATATTGCCCAAGTTCCGGGGAATCGAACCGAAGTTGATCAAAATCACGATGCGCGAAATGCGGTATCGGCTACTGTTTCAGTCTTAAAGTGAAGTGAGGCTATATTTCGGCTCAGAAGCCCGAAAGTGAGCGTTCAAAAAGTTTTGCTGTGTTCTTTGACTGAAAAACAAGGCCATCACGAGTTAGTTTAGCGTCCCTGGGACTGGAAAATATTCCCCAAGCTCCGGTTAATCGAGCCGAAGTTGGTCAAAATCACGATGCTCCCAAAGCGGTCTCGGCCACACTTTCAGTCTTAAAGTGAAGTGGGGCTATATTTCTTTCCAGAAGCTCGAAAGTGAGCGTTCAAAAAGTTTTGCTGTGTGCATTTCACTGCAAACCAAAGCTATCAAAAGTTAGTTTAGGGTCCCCGGGACTGGAAAATATTCCCCAAGTTCCGGGAAAGCGAGCCGAAGTTGATCAAAATCACGATGCGCGAAATGCGGTCTCGGCTACTGTTTCAGTCTTAAAGTGAAGTGTGGCTATATTTCGGCCCACAAGCTCGAAAGTGAGCGTTCAAAAAGTTTTGCTGTGTCCATTTCACTGCAAAACAAGGCCATCAGGACTTAGTTTAGCGTTCAAGGGACTGGAAAATGTTCCTCAAGTTCCGGGAGATCCACCCGAAGTTTGTCAAAATCACAATGCGCGTAAGGTGGTATCGGTTACTCTTTAAGTCTTAAAGTAAAGTGGGGCTTTATTTCGGCCAGGAAGCTCGAAGGTGAGCGTTCAAAAAGTTTTGCTCTGTCCATTTCACTGCAAACCAAGGCCTTGAGGAGTTAGTTTAGAGTTCCTGGGACTGGAAAATATCCCCCAAGTGCCGGAATATCGACCGGAAGTTTGTCAAACTCAGGATGCGAACAAGGCGGTCTCGGCTACTCTTTCAGTCTGAGTAGTGGGGAAGTGAAGTGGGGAAGTGAAGTGGGGCTATATTTCGGCCCAGAATCTCGAAAGTGCGCGTTCAAAAAATTGTGCTGTGTCCATTTCAATGCAAACCAAGGCAATCAGGAGTTAGTTTAGAGTCCCCGGGACTGGAACATACCCGCCAAGTCCCGGGAATTGGAGTCCAAGTTGATCAAATTCATGATGCGCGTAACGTGGTCTCGGCTACTGTTTCAGTCTTAAAGTCAAGTGTGCCTATATTCCGGCCCACAAGCTAGAAAGGGAGCGTTCAAAAAGTTTTGCTGTGTCCATTGCACTTCAAAACAAGGCCATCAGGACTTAGTTTAGGGTCCACGGGACTGGAAAATATTCCCCAAGTTCCGGGAAAGCGAGCCGAAGTTGATCAAAATCACGATGCGCGAAATGCGGTCTCGGCTACTGTTTCAGTCTTAAAGTAAACTGTGGCTATATTTCGGCCCACAAGCTCGAAAGTGAGCGTTCAAAAAGTTTTACTCTGTCCATTTCAATGCAAAGCAAGGCGATCAGGAGTTAGTTTAGAGTCTCCGGGACTGGAAAATATCCCCCAAGTTCCGAGAAATCGATCCGAAAATGGTCAAAATTACGATGCGCGTAAGGCGATCACGGCTACTCTGTCAGTCTTAAAGTGAAGTGGGGCTATATTTCGGCCCAGAAGCTCCAAAGTGGGCGTTCAAAAAGTTATGCTGTGTGCATTTCAGTGCAAACCAAGGCAACCCGGAGTTAGTTTAGAGTCCCCCGGACTGCAAAACATCCCGAAAGTTGCGTGAAATCGAACTGAACTTGGTCTAACTCACGATGCGCGTGAGGCGGTCTCGGCTACTATTTCAGTCTGAAAGTGAAGTGGGATTCTATTTCGGCCCAGAATCTACAAAGAGAGTGTTCAAAAAGCTTTCCTTTGTCTATTTCACTGAAAACCAAGACTATCAGGAGTTAGTTTAGAGCCCGCGGAAATGGAATATATCCCCCAAGTTCCGGGAAACCGACCCGAAGTTGGTCAAAATCACGATTTGCGCAAGACGGTCTCGGCTACTCTTTCAGTCTTAAAGTAAAGTGGGGCTATGCTTCGGCCCAGAAGCTCAAAAGTGAGCGTTCAAAAAGTTGGGCTGTGTCCATTTCACTGCAAACTGAGGAAATCAGGAGTTAGTTTAGAGTCCCCGGTACCGGAAAATATTCCCCATTTCCCGGGAAATCGAGCCGAAGTTGGTCAAAATCACGATGCGCGTAAGGCGGTCCCGGTTACTCTTTCATTCTTAAAGTGAACTGGGGCAATATTTCCCCCCAGAAGCTGCAAAGTGAGCGTTCAAAAAGTTGTGCTGTGTCCATTTCACTCCAGAGCAAGGCCATCAGGATTTACTTTAGAGTCCGCGGAAAATATGCATTTTACTGCAAACCAAGGACGTCGGGGGTCGGTTTAGAGTCCCCGGGACTGGAAAATATCCCCCAAGTTCCGGGAAATTTAACCGAAGTTCGTCAAAATCACGACACGCGTACGGCGGTCTCAGCTACTCTTTCAGTCTTAAAGTGAATTGGGGCAATATTTCGGCCCAGAAGCTCGAAACTGAGTGTTTAAAAAGTTTTGCTGTGTCCATTTCACTGCAAAACAAGGCCATCACCACTTAGTTTCGCGTCAAAGGAACTGGAAATATCCCCCAAGTTACGGGAAATCCACCCGAAGTTAGTCAAAATCACCATGCGCTTAAGGGGGTCTCGGCTACTCTTTCAGTCTTAAGGTAAAGTGGGCTTAGATTTAACTCCAGAAGCTCGAAAGTAAGGGTTCAAAAATTTTTGTGTCTATTTCACTCACATCTTAGACAATCAGGAGTGAGTTTAGAGACTTTGGGACTGGAAAATATCTCCCAAGTTTCGCCAGATCGAGCCGAAGATCCTCAAAATCACAATGCGCGTAAGGCGCTCCCGCCTACTCTTTCAGTCTTAAAAAGAAGTAGGGCTATATTTCGGCCAGCAAGCTCGAAAGTGCGCGTTCAAAAAGTGTTCCTGTCTCCATTTCACTGGAAACCAAGGCCGTCAGGAGTTAGTTTAGAGTCCCCAGGACTGGAAAATATCCCCCTATTTCCGGGAAATCGAGCCGAAGTATCCCAAAATCACGATGCGCGTAAGGCGGTCTCGGCTACTCTTTCAGTCTTAAAGTTAAGTGGGGCTATATTTCGAGCAATAAGCTCGAAAGTGAGCGTTCAAAAAGTTTTGCTGTGTCCATTTAAGTGCAAACTAAGGCCATCGGAAGTTAGTTTAGCTTCCCCGGGAATTGAAAATATTCGCCAACTTCCGGGAAATCGAGCCGAAGTTGGTCAAAACTACGATGCGCGTAAGGCGGTCTCGGCTACTCTTTCAGTCTTAAAGTGAAGTAGCGCTATATTTCGGCCGAGAAGCTCGAAAGTGAGCGTTCAAAAAAACGTGCTGTGTCCATTTCACTGCAAACCATGGCCATCAGCAGTTAGTTTAGAGTCTCCGCTACCGGAATATAACCCAGAAGTTCCGGGAAATCGAACGGAAGTTGGTCAAAATCACGATGCGCGTAAGACGGTCTCGGCTACTCTTTGAGTCTTAAAGTAAAGTGGGGCTATATTTCGGCCCAGAAGCTCGAAAGTGAACCTTTAAAAAGTTACGCTTTGTGCATTTAACTGCAAACCAAGGCCATCAGGAGTTAGTTTAAAGTCCCCCGGACTGGAAAATCTCCTCCAAGTTCCGGGAAATCGAGCTGAACTTGGTCAAAATCACGATGCTTGTAAGGAGGTCTCGGCTACTATTTCAGTCTTAAAGTGAAGTACGGTTGTATTTCGGCCCAGAAGCTCGAAACTGAGCGTTCAAAAAGTTTTCCTGCGTCCATTTCACATCAAACCAAGGCCATCAGGAGTTAGTTTAGAGTCCCCGAGACTTGAAAATATCGCGAAAATTCTAGAAAATCGAGCGGAAGTTGCTCAAAATCACGATGCGCGTAAGGCGGTCTCGCCTACTCTTTCAGTCTTAAAGATAAGTGGGGCTATATTTCATCCCAGAAGCTCGAAAATAAGCGTTCAAAAAGTGTTACCTTGTTCATTTCACTGCAAACCAAGGCCATCAGGAGTTAGTTTAGACTGCTCGGGACTGGAAAATATCGCCCAAGTTGGGGGAAATCGAGCCGAATTTTGTCAAAATCACGATGCGCGTAAGGCGGTCTCGGCTACTCTTTGATTCTTAAAATGAACTGGGGCTATATTTCGGCCCAGAAGCTCGAAAGTGAGCGTTCAAAAAGTTTTGCTCTCTCAATTTAACTGAAAACCAAGGCCATCATGAGTTAGTTTAGAGTCCGCGGGACTAAAAAATATCCCTTAAGTTCTGGTAACTCAAGCCGAAGTTGGTCAAAATCACGATGCGTCTAGGGCGGTCTCGGCTACTATTCAGTCTTAAAGTGAAGTTAAGCTATATTTCGGCCCAGAATTTCGAAAGTAAGCGTTCAAAAAAGTTTGCTGTGTCCATTTCACTGCAGACCAAGGCCATCAGGGGTTAGTTTAGAGTCCTTGGAACTTGAATATATCCCCGAAGTTTCGGGAAATCGAGCCAAAGTTTGTCAAAATCACGATGCGCGTAAGACGGTCTCGGCTACTCTTTCAGTCTTAAACTGAAGTGGGGCTATATTTCGGCTCAGAAGCCCGAAGGGGAGCGATGAAAAAGTTTTGCTCTCTCCATTTCAGCGCAAACCAAGGCAATCAGGAGTTACTTTAGAGTCCCCGGTACCGGAAAATATTCCCCATTTCCTGGGAAATCGAGCCAAAGTTGGTCAAAATTACGATGCGCGTAAGGCGGTCTCGGCTATTCTTTCATTCTTAAAGTGAACTCGGGCTATATTTCGGCCCAGAAGCTCGAAAGTGAAAGTTCAAAAAGTTTTGCTGTGTCCATTTCACCGCGAACCAAGCCACATCAGGAGATAGTTTACAGTCTCCGGGACATCAAAATATCCCCCAAGTTCCGGGAAATCGAGCCCAAGTTTGTGAAAATCACGATGCGCGTAAAGCAGTCTCGGCTACTCTTTTAGTCTTAAAGTGACGTGGCTGTATATTTTGGCCCAGGAGCTCGAAAGTGAGCGTTCAAAAAGTTATGCTGCGCCCATTTCACTGCAAAGCAAGGCCCTCAGGAAGTAGTTTACAGTCCCCGGAACTGGAAAATATCCACCAATTTTTCTCGAAATCGAGACGAAGTTGGTCAAAATAACGATTCGCGTTAGGCGGTCTCGGCTACTCTTTGAGTATGAAAGTGAAGTATGGGTATATTTCGGTCCAGAAGCTAAAAGTCAAAAAAAATTACTGTCTATTTCACTGCAAACCAAGGCTATCAGTAGTTAGTTTAGAGTCCCCGGGAGTGGAATGTATTACCCAAGTTCCGGAAAATCGAGAAGACGTTGGTCAAAATCACGATGCGCGTAAGACGGTCTCGGCTACTCTTTCAGTCTTAAAGTGAAGTGGGGCTATAGTTCGGCCCAGAAGCTCAAAAGTGAGCGTTCAAAAAGTTTTGCTGTATCCATTTCAATGGAAACCAAGGCCATCAGGGATTACTTAAGAGTCCTCGGGACTGGAAAATATCCCCCAAGTTCCGAATGTATTTCCCAAGTTCCGAGAAATCGAGCCGAAGTTGGTCAAAATTACGATGCACGTAAGCCGGTCTCGGCTACTCTTTCAATCTTAAAGTAAAGTGGAGCTATATTTCGGCCCAGAAACTCGAAAGTGAGGGTTCAAAAAGTTTTGCTGTGTCCATTTTACTACAGACCAAGGACGTCGGGGGCCAGTTTAGAGTCCCCGGGAATGGAGAATATCCCCCAAGTTCCGGGAAATTTAGTCAAAGTTGGTCAAAATCATGACGCGCGTACGGCGGTCTCGGCTACTCTTTCAGTCTTAAAGTGAAGTGGGGCTATATTTCGGCCCAGAAGCTCGAAAGTGAGTGTTTAAAAAGTTTTGCTCTGTCACTTTCAGTGCAAACCAAGGCCATCAGAAGTTACTTTAGAGTCTCCGATACTGGAGAATATCCCCGAAGTCCCGGGAAATCGAGCCGAAGTTGATCAAATTCATGATGCGCGTAACGTGGTCTCGGCTACTGTGTCAGTCCTAAAGTGAAGTCTGGCTATATTTCGGCCCACAAGCTAGAAAGTGAGCCTTCAAAAAGTTTTGTTGTGTCCATTTTACTTCAAAACAAGGCAATCAGGACTTAGTTTAGCGTCCAAGGGACCGCAAAATATCCCCCAAGTTCCGGGAAATCCATTCGAAGTTCGTCAAAATTACGATGCGCGTAAGGCGGTCTCATCTACTCTTTCAGTCTTAAAGTAAAGTGGGGCTATAATTCTGCCCAGAATCTGCAAAGTTGTGCTCTGTCCATTTCACTGAAAACCAAGGCCATCAGGAGTTACTGTACAGTCCCTTTGACTGGAATATATCCCCCAAGTTTCGGGAAATAAACGCGAAATTGGTCAATATCACGATTCGCTCAAGACGGTGTCGCCTACTCTTTCAGTCTTAAAGTAAAATGGGGCTCTATTTCGGCCCAGAAGCTCGAGAGTGAGCGTTCAAAAACTTTCGCTGTGTCCATTTCACTGCAAACCAAGACAAGCAGGAGTTAGTTGAGAGTCCCCGGGACTGGAAAATATCCCCCAAGTTCCGGGAAATCAACCCGAAGTTTGTCAAAATCACGATGCATGAAAGGTGGTCTCGGCTACTCTTTCAGTGTTAAAGTAATGGGGGGGCTATATTTTGGCCCAGAAGCTCGAAATTGAGCTTTCAAAAAGTTTTGCTGGGTCCATTTTACTGCAAAACAAGGCCACCAGGAATTAGTTTAGAGTCCTCAGAACTGGAATATATCCCCTTAGTTCCGGCAAATCCAGCCGAAGTTGCTCAAAATCACGAAGCACGTAAGGCGGTCTCGGCTACTCTTTCAGTCTTCAAGTGTAGTGGGGTTCTATTTCGGCCTAAAAGCTCGAAAGTGTTCGTTCAAAAACTTGTGCTGTGTGAATTTCACTGCAAACCATGGCAATCAGGAGTTAGTTTAGAGTCCCCGGGACTGGAAAATATTCCCCAAGTTCCAGGAAAGCGAGCAGAAGTTGCTCAAAATCACGATGCGCGTAACGCGGTTTCGGCTACTGTTTCAGTCTTAAAGTGAAGTATGGCTATATTTAGGCCCACAAGCTCGAAAGTGAGCGTTCAAAAAGTTTTGCTGTGTCCATTTGACTGCAAACCAAGGCAATCAGGAGTTGGTTTAGAGTCCGCGGAACTGGAAAATATTCTCCAAGTTCCAGGAAATGGCGCCGAAGTTGATGAAAATTACGATGCGCGTAACGGGCTCTCTGTTATTCTTTCAGTCTTAAATTTAAGTAGGGCTATATTGCGGCTCTGAAGTTCGAAGGTGAGCGTTCAGAATGTTTTGCTGTGTTCATTAAACTGCAAACCAAGGTCATCAGGAGTTAGTTTAGCGTCCCCGGGACTTTAAATTATTCGCCAACTTCCGGGAAATCGAGCAAAAGTGGCCCAAAATCACCATGCGCGTAAGGCGGTCTCGGCTACTCTTTCAGTCTTAAAAGTAAGGGGGGCTATATTTCGACCTAGAAGCTCGATACCGGGCGTGCGCTAATTTTACCTGTGTCAATTTCACTGACATCTTAGGCCATCAGGTGTTAGTTTAGAGTCCTTGGGACTGGAAAATATTGCCCAAATTCTGGCAGATCGAGCCAAAGTTGCTCAAAATCACGATGCGCGTAAGGCGGTTTCGGCTACTCTTTCAGTCTTAAAATGAAGTGGGGCTATATTTCGGCCGAGAAGCTCAACACCGAGCGTGCGCTCCTTTTGCCTGTGTACATATCACTGAAAACTAAGTTCATCAGGAGTTAACATAGAGTCCTCGGGACTGGAAAATATTCCCCGGATTCCGGCAAATCGAGCCAAAGATGCTCAAAATCACGATGCGCGTAAGGCGGTCTCGGCTACTCGTTTACTCCGAAAATGAAGTGGGGCTATATTTCGGTTCTACAAGCTCGACACCGAGCGTGCTCTCCTTTTACCTGTGTCCATTTCACTAAGAACTAAGTCCATCAGGAGATAGTTTAGAATCCTCGAGACTGGAAGCTATCCTCCAAGTTTCGGCAAATTGAGCCATACTTTCTTAAAATTACGATAGGCGAACGGCAGTTTCGTTTACTCTTTCAGTCTTAAAATGAAGTGGGGCTACATTTCGGCCTAGAAGCTCGACACCGAGCGTGCGCTCCTGTTACCTGTGACCATTTTACTGAAAACTAAGGCCATCAAGAGTTAGGGTAGAGTCCCCGGGACTGGAAAATATCCCCCAAGTTTTGGCAGATCGAGCCATAGTGGCTAAAAATTTCAATGCGCTTAAGGCGGTTTCGTGTACACTTTCAGTCTTAAAATAAAGTGGGGCTATATTTCGGCCTACAACCTGGAAACCGAGCGTGCGCTCCTTTTACCTGTGTCCATTTCACTAAAAACCAAGGCATTCAGGAGTTAGTTTAGAGCTTCCGAGAATGGGAAATATCCCGCAAGTCCCAGGAAATCAAGCCGAAGCTCGACAAAATTACCATGCGCGTGAGGCGGTCCCGGCTACTCTTTCAGTCTTAAAGTGAAGTGGGGCTATATTTCGGCCCAGAAGCTCCAAAGTGGGCGTTCAAAAATTTATGCTGTGCGCATTTCAGTGCAAACCAAGGCCATCCGGAGTTAGTTTAGAGTCCCCCGGACTGGAAAATATCCCAAAAGTTGCGTGAAATCGAGCTGAACTTGGTCTAACTCACGATGCGCGTGAGGCGGTCTCGGCTACTATTTCAGTCTGAAAGTGAAGTGGGATTCTATTTCGGCCCAGAACCTACAAAGAGAGTGTTCAAAAAGCTTTCCTTTGTCCATTTCACTTAAAACCAAGGCCATCAGGAGTTAGTTTAGAGCCCGCGGAAATGGAATATATCCCCCAAGTTCCGGGAAACCGACCCGAAGTTGGTCAAAATCACGATTTGCGCAAGACGGTCTCGGCTACTCTTTCAGTCTTAAAGTAAAGTGGGGCTATATTTCGGTCCAGAAGCTCGAGAGTGAGCGTTCAAAAAGTTTCGTTGTGTCCATTTCACTGAAAACCAAAACAATCAGGAGTTAGTTTAGAGTCCTTGGGACTGGAAAATATCCCTCAAGTTCCGGCAAATCGAGCCGAAGTTGGTCAAAATCACGATTTGCGCAAGACGGTCTCGGCTACTCTTTCAGTCTTAAAGTAAAGTGGGGCTATATTTCGGTCCAGAAGCTCGAGAGTGAGCGTTCAAAAAGTTTCGTTGTGTCCATTTCACTGAAAACCAAAACAATCAGGAGTTAGTTTAGAGTCCTTGGGACTGGAAAATATCCCTCAAGTTCCGGCAAATCGAGCCGAAGTTGGTCAAAATCACGGTGCACTTAAGGCGGTGTCGGCTACTCCTACAGTCTTAAAGTGAAGTGGGGCTCTATTTCGGCCCACAAGCTCAAAGCTCAAAAAAAATTACTGTGTCTATTTCACTGGAAACCAAGGCTATCAGTAGTTAGTTTAGAGTCCCCGGGAGTGGAATGTATTTCCCAAGTTCCGGAAAATCGAGCAGACGTTGGTCAAAATCACGATGCGCGTAAGACGGTCTCGGCTACTCTTTCAGTCTTAAAGTGAAGTGGGGCTATATTTCGGCCCAGAAGCTCAAAAGTGAGCGTTCAAAAAGTTTTGCTGTATCCATTTCAATGCAAACTAAGGCCATCAGGGGTTACTTAAGAATCCTCGGGACTGGAAAATATCCCCCAAGTTCCGGTAAATCGAGCCGAAGTTGGTCAAAATCACGATGTGCATAAGGTGGTCTCGGCTACTCTTTCAGTCTTAAAGTGAAGTGGGGCTATATTTCGGCCCAGAACCTCGAAAGTGAGTGTTTAACAAGTTTTGCTCTGTCACTTTCAGTGCAAACCAAGGCCATCAGAAGTTAGTTTAGAGTCCCCGGGACTGGAGAATATCCCCCAAGTCCCGGGAAATCGAGCCGAAGTTGATCAAATTCATGATGCGCGTAACGTGGTCTCGGCTACTGTTTCAGTCTTAAAGCGAAGTATGGCTATATTTCGGCCCACAAGCTCGAAAGTGAGCCTTCAAAAAGCTTTGCTGTGTCCATTTCACTGCAAAACAAGGTCATCGGCACCTAGTTTAGCGTCCAAGGGACTGGAAAATATCCCCCAAGTTCCGGGAAATCCACCCGAAGTTTGTCAAAATCACGATGCGCAAAAGGCGGTCTCGGCTACTTTTTCAGTATTAAAGTAAAGTGGGCTCTATTTCGGCCCAGAAGCTTGAAGGTGAGCGTTCAAAAACTTGTGCTGTCTCCATTTCACTGCAAACCAAGGCCATCAAGAGTTAGTTTAGAGTCCCCGGGACTGGAAAATATGCCCCAAGTTCCAGAATATCGACCCCAAGTTGGTCAAAATCACGATGCGCGCACGCCGGTCTCGGCTACTCTTTAAGTCGTAAGTGATGTGGGACTATATTTCGGCCTAAGAGCTCGAAAGTGTTCGTTCAAAAACTTGTGCTGTGTGAATTTCACTGCAAACCATGGCCATCAGGAGTTAGTTTAGAGTCCCCGGGACTGGAAAATATTCCCCAAGTTCCAGGAAAGCGAACAGAAGTTGCTCAAAATCACGATGCGCGTAACGCGGTCTCGGCCACTGTTTCAGTCTTAAAGTGAAGTGTGGCTATATTTAGGCCCACAAGCTCGAAAGCGAGCGTTCAAAAAGTTTTGCTGTGTGTAAAATAAAGTGAGGCTATATTTCGGCCTACAACCTGGAAACCAAGCGTGCGCTCCTTTTACCTGTGTCCATTTCACTAAAAACCAAGGCATTCAGGAGTTAGGTTAGAGCTTCCGGGACTGGAAAATATCCCCCAAGTCCCAGGAAACCAAGCCGAAGCTCGACAAAATTACCATGCGCGTAAGGCGGTCCTGGCTACTCTTTCAGTCTTAAAGTGAAGTGGGGCTATATTTCGGCCCAGAAGCTCGAAAGTGAACTTTCAAAAAGTTTGGCTGTGTCCATTTCACTGAAAACCAAGGCCATCAGGAATTAGTTTAGAGTGCCCGGGACTGGGAATTATCTCCCAAGTTCCGGGAAATCGAGCCGAAGTAGCCCAAAATCACGATGCGCGTAAGGCGGTCTCGGCTAGTCTTTCAGTATTAAAGTGAGGTAGGGCTATGCTTCGGCCCAGAAGCTCAAAAGTGAGCGTTCAAAAAGTTGGGCTGTGTCCATTTCACTGCAAACCGAGGAAATCAGGAGTTAGTTTAGAGTCCCCGGTACCGGATAATATTCCCCATTTCCCGGGAAATCGAGCCAAAGTTGGTCAAAATCACGATGCGCGTAAGGCGGTCCCGGTTACTCTTTCATTCTTAAAGTGAACTGGGGCAATATTTCCCCCCAGAAGCTGCAAAGTGAGCGTTCAAAAAGTTGTGCTGTGTCCATTTCACTCCAGAGCAAGGCCATCAGGAGTTACTTTAGAGTCCGCGGGACTGGAAAATATGCCCCAAGTTCCGGGAAATCGAGCCGAAGTTGGTCAAAATTACGATGGGCGTAAGGCGGTCTCGGCTACTCTTTCACTCTTAAAGTGAAGTGGAGCTATATTTCGGCCCAGAAGCTCGAAAGTGAGCGTTCAAAAAGTTTTGCTGTGTCCATTTTACTGCAAACCAAGGACGTCGGGGGTCGGTTTAGAATCCCCGGGACTGGAAAATATCCCCCAAGTTCCGGGAAATTTAACTGAAGTTGGTCAAAATCACGACACGCGTACGGCGGTCTCAGCTACTCTTTCAGTCTTAAAGTGAATTGGGGCAATATTTCAGCCCAGAAGCTCGAAACTGAGTGTTTAAAAAGTTTTGCTGTGTCCATTTCACTGCAAAACAAGGCCATCACGACTTAGTTTAGCGTCAAAGGAACTGGAAATATCCCCCAAGTTACGGGAAATCCACCCGAAGTTAGTCAAAATCACCATGCGCTTAAGGGGGTCTCGGCTACTCTTTCAGTCTTAAGGTAAAGTGGGCTTAGATTTAACTCCAGAAGCTCGAAAGTAAGGGTTCAAAAATTTTTGTGTCTATTTCACTCACATCTTAGACAATCAGGAGTGAGTTTAGAGACTTTGGGACTGGAAAATATCTCCCAAGTTTCGCCAGATCGAGCCGAAGATCCTCAAAATCACAATGCGCGTAAGGCGCTCCCGCCTACTCTTTCAGTCTTAAAAAGAAGTAGGGCTATATTTCGGCCAGCAAGCTCGAAAGTGCGCGTTCAAAAAGTGTTCCTGTCTCCATTTCACTGGAAACCAAGGCCGTCAGGAGTTAGTTTAGAGTCCCCAGGACTGGAAAATATCCCCCTATTTCCGGGAAATCGAGCCGAAGTATCCCAAAATCACGATGCGCGTAAGGCGGTCTCGGCTACTCTTTCAGTCTTAAAGTTAAGTGGGGCTATATTTCGAGCAATAAGCTCGAAAGTGAGCGTTCAAAAAGTTTTGCTGTGTCCATTTAAGTGCAAACTAAGGCCATCGGAAGTTAGTTTAGCTTCCCCGGGAATTGAAAATATTCGCCAACTTCCGGGAAATCGAGCCGAAGTTGGTCAAAACTACGATGCGCGTAAGGCGGTCTCGGCTACTCTTTCAGTCTTAAAGTGAAGTAGCGCTATATTTCGGCCGAGAAGCTCGAAAGTGAGCGTTCAAAAAAATGTGCTGTGTCCATTTCACTGCAAACCATGGCCATCAGCAGTTAGTTTAGAGTCTCCGGTACTGGAATATAACCCAGAAGTTCCGGGAAATCAAACGGAAGTTGGTCAAAATGACGATGCGCGTAAGACGGTCTCGGCTACTCTTTGAGTCTTAAAGTAAAGTGGGGCTATATTTCGGCCCAGAAGCTCGAAAGTGAACCTTTAAAAAGTTACGCTTTGTGCATTTAACTGCAAACCAAGGCCATCAGGAGTTAGTTTAAAGTCCCCCGGACTGGAAAATCTCCTCCAAGTTCCGGGAAATCGAGCTGAACTTGGTCAAAATCACGATGCTTGTAAGGAGGTCTCGGCTACTATTTCAGTCTTAAAGTGAAGTACGGTTGTATTTCGGCCCAGAAGCTCGAAACTGAGCGTTCAAAAAGTTTCCCTGCGTCCATTTCACATCAAACCAAGGCCATCAGGAGTTAGTTTAGAGTCCCCGAGACTTGAAAATATCGCGAAAATTCTAGAAAATCGAGCGGAAGTTGCTCAAAATCACGATGCGCGTAAGGCGGTCTCGCCTACTCTTTCAGTCTTAAAGATAAGTGGGGCTATATTTCATCCCAGAAGCTCGAAAATAAGCGTTCAAAAAGTGTTACCTTGTTCATTTCACTGCAAACCAAGGCCATCAGGAGTTAGTTTAGACTGCTCGGGACTGGAAAATATCGCCCAAGTTGGGGGAAATCGAGCCGAATTTTGTCAAAATCACGATGCGCGTAAGGCGGTCTCGGCTACTCTTTGATTCTTAAAATGAACTGGGGCTATATTTCGGCCCAGAAGCTCGAAAGTGAGCGTTCAAAAAGTTTTGCTCTCTCAATTTAACTGAAAACCAAGGCCATCATGAGTTAGTTTAGAGTCCGCGGGACTAAAAAATATCCCTTAAGTTCTGGTAACTCAAGCCGAAGTTGGTCAAAATCACGATGCGTCTAGGGCGGTCTCGGCTACTATTTCAGTCTTAAAGTGAAGTTAAGCTATATTTCGGCCCAGAATTTCGAAAGTAAGCGTTCAAAAAAGTTTGCTGTGTCCATTTCACTGCAGACCAAGGCCATCAGGGGTTAGTTTAGAGTCCTTGGAACTTGAATATATCCCCGAAGTTTCGGGAAATCGAGCCGAAGTTTGTCAAAATCACGATGCGCGTAAGACGGTCTCGGCTACTCTTTCAGTCTTAAACTGAAGTGGGGCTATATTTCGGCTCAGAAGCCCGAAGGGGAGCGATGAAAAAGTTTTGCTCTCTCCATTTCAGCGCAAACCAAGGCAATCAGGAGTTACTTTAGAGTCCCCGGTACCGGAAAATATTCCCCATTTCCTGGGAAATCGAGCCAAAGTTGGTCAAAATTACGATGCGCGTAAGGCGGTCTCGGCTATTCTTTCATTCTTAAAGTGAACTCGGGCTATATTTCGGCCCAGAAGCTCGAAAGTGAAAGTTCAAAAAGTTTTGCTGTGTCCATTTCACCGCGAACCAAGCCACATCAGGAGATAGTTTACAGTCTCCGGGACATCAAAATATCCCCCAAGTTCCGGGAAATCGAGCCCAAGTTTGTGAAAATCACGATGCGCGTAAAGCAGTCTCGGCTAGTCTTTTAGTCTTAAAGTGACGTGGCTGTATATTTTGGCCCAGGAGCTCGAAAGTGAGCGTTCAAAAAGTTATGCTGCGCCCATTTCACTGCAAAGCAAGGCCCTCAGGAAGTAGTTTACAGTCCCCGGAACTGGAAAATATCCACCAATTTTTCTCGAAATCGAGACGAAGTTGGTCAAAATAACGATTCGCGTTAGGCGGTCTCGGCTACTCTTTGAGTATGAAAGTGAAGTATGGGTATATTTCGGTCCAGAAGCTAAAAGTCAAAAAAAATTACTGTCTATTTCACTGCAAACCAAGGCTATCAGTAGTTAGTTTAGAGTGCCCGGGAGTGGAATGTATTACCCAAGTTCCGGAAAATCGAGAAGACGTTGGTCAAAATCACGATGCGCGTAAGACGGTCTCGGCTACTCTTTCAGTCTTAAAGTGAAGTGGGGCTATAGTTCGGCCAAGAAGCTCAAAAGTGAGCGTTCAAAAAGTTTTGCTGTATCCATTTCAATGGAAACCAAGGCCATCAGGGATTACTTAAGAGTCCTCGGGACTGGAAAATATCCCCCAAGTTCCGAATGTATTTCCCAAGTTCCGAGAAATCGAGCCGAAGTTGGTCAAAATTACGATGCACGTAAGCGGGTCTCGGCTACTCTTTCAATCTTAAAGTAAAGTGGAGCTATATTTCGGCCCAGAAACTCGAAAGTGAGGGTTCAAAAAGTTTTGCTGTGTCCATCTTACTACAGACCAAGGACGTCGGGGGCCAGTTTAGAGTCCCCGGGAATGGAGAATATCCCCCAAGTTCCGGGAAATTTAGCCAAAGTTGGTCAAAATCATGACGCGCGTACGGCGGTCTCGGCTACTCTTTCAGTCTTAAAGTGAAGTGGGGCTATATTTCGGCCCAGAAGCTCGAAAGTGAGTGTTTAAAAAGTTTTGCTCTGTCACTTTCAGTGCAAACCAAGGCCATCAGAAGTTACTTTAGAGTCTCCGATACTGGAGAATATCCCCGAAGTCCCGGGAAATCGAGCCGAAGTTGATCAAATTCATGATGCGCGTAACGTGGTCTCGGCTACTGTGTCAGTCCTAAAGTGAAGTCTGGCTATATTTCGGCCCACAAGCTAGAAAGTGAGCCTTCAAAAAGTTTTGTTGTGTCCATTTTACTTCAAAACAAGGCAATCAGGACTTAGTTTAGCGTCCAAGGGACTGCAAAATATCCCCCAAGTTCCGGGAAATCCATTCGAAGTTCGTCAAAATTACGATGCGCGTAAGGCGGTCTCATCTACTCTTTCAGTCTTAAAGTAAAGTGGGGCTATAATTCTGCCCAGAATCTGCAAAGTTGTGCTCTGTCCATTTCACTGAAAACCAAGGCCATCAGGAGTTACTGTACAGTCCCTTTGACTGGAATATATCCCCCAAGTTTCGGGAAATAAACGCGAAATTGGTCAATATCACGATTCGCTCAAGACGGTGTCGCCTACTCTTTCAGTCTTAAAGTAAAATGGGGCTCTATTTCGGCCCAGAAGCTCGAGAGTGAGCGTTCAAAAACTTTCGCTGTGTCCATTTCACTGCAAACCAAGACAAGCAGGAGTTAGTTGAGAGTCCCCGGGACTGGAAAATATCCCCCAAGTTCCGGGAAATCAACCCGAAGTTTGTCAAAATCACGATGCATGAAAGGTGGTCTCGGCTACTCTTTCAGTGTTAAAGTAATGGGGGGGCTATATTTTGGCCCAGAAGCTCGAAATTGAGCTTTCAAAAAGTTTTGCTGGGTCCATTTTACTGCAAAACAAGGCCACCAGGAATTAGTTTAGAGTCCTCAGAACTGGAATATATCCCCTTAGTTCCGGCAAATCCAGCCGAAGTTGCTCAAAATCACGAAGCACGTAAGGCGGTCTCGGCTACTCTTTCAGTCTTCAAGTGAAGTGGGGTTCTATTTCGGCCTAAAAGCTCGAAAGTGTTCGTTCAAAAACTTGTGCTGTGTGAATTTCACTGCAAACCATGGCAATCAGGAGTTAGTTTAGAGTCCCCGGGACTGGAAAATATTCCCCAAGTTCCAGGAAAGCGAGCAGAAGTTGCTCAAAATCACGATGCGCGTAACGCGGTTTCGGCTACTGTTTCAGTCTTAAAGTGAAGTATGGCTATATTTAGGCCCACAAGCTCGAAAGTGAGCGTTCAAAAAGTTTTGCTGTGTCCATTTGACTGCAAACCAAGGCAATCAGGAGCTGGTTTAGACTCCGCGGAACTGGAAAATATTCTCCAAGTTCCAGGAAATGGCGCCGAAGTTGATGAAAATTACGATGCGCGTAACGGGCTCTCTGTTATTCTTTCAGTCTTAAATTTAAGTAGGGCTATATTGCGGCACTGAAGTTCGAAGGTGAGCGTTCAGAATGTTTTGCTGTGTTCATTAAACTGCAAACCAAGGTCATCAGGAGTTAGTTTAGCGTCCCCGGGACTTTAAATTATTCGCCAACTTCCGGGAAATCGAGCAAAAGTGGCCCAAAATCACCATGCGCGTAAGGCGGTCTCGGCTACTCTTTCAGTCTTAAAAGTAAGGGGGACTATATTTCGACCTAGAAGCTCGATACCGGGCGTGCGCTAATTTTACCTGTGTCAATTTCACTGACATCTTAGGCCATCAGGTGTTAGTTTAGAGTCCTTGGGACTGGAAAATATTGCCCAAATTCTGGCAGATCGAGCCAAAGTTGCTCAAAATCACGATGCGCGTAAGGCGGTTTCGGCTACTCTTTCAGTCTTAAAATGAAGTGGGGCTATATTTCGGCCGAGAAGCTCAACACCGAGCGTGCGCTCCTTTTGCCTGTGTACATATCACTGAAAACTAAGTTCATCAGGAGTTAACATAGAGTCCTCGGGACTGGAAAATATTCCCCGGATTCCGGCAAATCGAGCCAAAGATGCTCAAAATCACGATGCGCGTAAGACGGTCTCGGCTACTCGTTTACTCCGAAAATGAAGTGGGGCTATATTTCGGTTCTACAAGCTCGACACCGAGCGTGCTCTCCTTTTACCTGTGTCCATTTCACTAAGAACTAAGTCCATCAGGAGATAGTTTAGAATCCTCGAGACTGGAAGCTATCCTCCAAGTTTCGGCAAATTGAGCCATACTTTCTTAAAATTACGATAGGCGAACGGCAGTTTCGTTTACTCTTTCAGTCTTAAAATGAAGTGGGGCTACATTTCGGCCTAGAAGCTCGACACCGAGCGTGCGCTCCTGTTACCTGTGACCATTTTACTGAAAACTAAGGCCATCAAGAGTTAGGGTAGAGTCCCCGGGACTGGAAAATATCCCCCAAGTTTTGGCAGATCGAGCTATAGTGGCTAAAAATTTCAATGCGCTTAAGGCGGTTTCGTGTACACTTTCAGTCTTAAAATAAAGTGGGGCTATATTTCGGCCTACAACCTGGAAACCGAGCGTGCGCTCCTTTTACCTGTGTCCATTTCACTAAAAACCAAGGCATTCAGGAGTTAGTTTAGAGCTTCCGAGAATGGGAAATATCCCGCAAGTCCCAGGAAATCAAGCCGAAGCTCGACAAAATTACCATGCGCGTGAGGCGGTCCCGGCTACTCTTTCAGTCTTAAAGTGAAGTGGGGCTATATTTCGGCCCAGAAGCTCCAAAGTGGGCGTTCAAAAATTTATGCTGTGCGCATTTCAGTGCAAACCAAGGCCATCCGGAGTTAGTTTAGAGTCCCCCGGACTGGAAAATATCCCAAAAGTTGCGTGAAATCGAGCTGAACTTGGTCTAACTCACGATGCGCGTGAGGCGGTCTCGGCTACTATTTCAGTCTGAAAGTGAAGTGGGATTCTATTTCGGCCCAGAACCTACAAAGAGAGTGTTCAAAAAGCTTTCCTTTGTCCATTTCACTTAAAACCAAGGCCATCAGGAGTTAGTTTAGAGCCCGCGGAAATGGAATATATCCCCCAAGTTCCGGGAAACCGACCCGAAGTTGGTCAAAATCACGATTTGCGCAAGACGGTCTCGGCTACTCTTTCAGTCTTAAAGTAAAGTGGGGCTATATTTCGGTCCAGAAGCTCGAGAGTGAGCGTTCAAAAAGTTTCGTTGTGTCCATTTCACTGAAAACCAAAACAATCAGGAGTTAGTTTAGAGTCCTTGGGACTGGAAAATATCCCTCAAGTTCCGGCAAATCGAGCCGAAGTTGGTCAAAATCACGGTGCACTTAAGGCGGTGTCGGCTACTCCTACAGTCTTAAAGTGAAGTGGGGCTCTATTTCGGCCCACAAGCTCAAAGCTCAAAAAAAATTACTGTGTCTATTTCACTGGAAACCAAGGCTATCAGTAGTTAGTTTAGAGTCCCCGGGAGTGGAATGTATTTCCCAAGTTCCGGAAAATCGAGCAGACGTTGGTCAAAATCACGATGCGCGTAAGACGGTCTCGGCTACTCTTTCAGTCTTAAAGTGAAGTGGGGCTATATTTCGGCCCAGAAGCTCAAAAGTGAGCGTTCAAAAAGTTTTGCTGTATCCATTTCAATGCAAACTAAGGCCATCAGGGGTTACTTAAGAATCCTCGGGACTGGAAAATATCCCCCAAGTTCCGGTAAATCGAGCCGAAGTTGGTCAAAATCACGATGTGCATAAGGTGGTCTCGGCTACTCTTTCAGTCTTAAAGTGAAGTGGGGCTATATTTCGGCCCAGAACCTCGAAAGTGAGTGTTTAACAAGTTTTGCTCTGTCACTTTCAGTGCAAACCAAGGCCATCAGAAGTTAGTTTAGAGTCCCCGGGACTGGAGAATATGCCCCAAGTCCCGGCAAATCGAGCCGAAGTTGATCAAATTCATGATGCGCGTAACGTGGTCTCGGCTATTGTGTCAGTCCTAAAGTGAAGTCTGGCTATATTTCGGCCCACAAGCTAGAAAGTGAGCGTTCAAAAAGTTTCGTTGTGTCCATTTTACTTCAAAACAAGGCCATCAGGACTTAGTTTAGCGTCCAAGGGACTGCAAAATATCCCCCAAGTTCCGGGAAATCCATTCGAAGTTCGTCAAAATTACGATGCGCGTAAGGCGGTCTTATCTACTCTTTCAGTCTTAAAGTGAAGTGGGGCAATATTTCGGCCCAGAAGCTCGAAAGTGAGTGTTTAAAAAGTTTTGCTCTGTCACTTTCAGTGCAAACCAAGGCCATCAGAAGTTAGTTTAGAGTCCCCGGGACTGGAGAATATGCCCCAAGTCCCGGGAAATCGAGCCGAAGTTGATCAAATTCATGATGCGCGTAACGTGGTCTCGGCTACTGTGTCAGTCCTAAAGTGAAGTCTGGCTATATTTCGGCCCACAAGCTAGAAAGTGAGCGTTCAAAAAGTTTCGTTGTGTCCATTTTACTTCAAAACAAGGCAATCAGGACTTAGTTTAGCGTCCAAGGGACTGCAAAATATCCCCCAAGTTCCGGGAAATCCATTCGAAGTTCGTCAAAATTACGATGCGCGTAAGGCGGTCTCATCTACTCTTTCAGTCTTAAAGTAAAGTGGGGCTATATTTCTGCCCAGAAGCTGCAAAGTTGTGCTCTGTCCATTTCACTGAAAACCAAGGCCATCAGGAGTTACTTTAGAGTCCCTTTCACTGGAATATATCCCCGAAGTTTCGGGAAATAAACGCGAAATTGGTCAAAATCACGATTCGCTCAAGACGGTCTCGCCTACTCTCAGTCTTAAAGTAATATGGGGCTCTATTTCGGCCCAGAAGCTCGAGAGTGAGCGTTCAAAAACTTTCGCTGTGTCCATTTCACTGGAAACCAAGACAAGCAGGACTTAGTTGAGAGTCCCCAGGACTGGAAAATATCCCCCAAGTTCCGGGAAATCAACCCGAAGTTTGTCAAAATCACGATGCGCGTAAGGCGGTCTCGGCTACTCGTTCAGTGTTAAAGTAATGGGGTGCTATATTTTGGCCCAGAAGCTCGAAATTGCAAACGAAGGCCATCGGCACCTAGTTTAGAGTCCTCAGAACTGGAATATATCCCCTTAGTTCCGGCAAATCGAGCCGAAGTTGCTCAAAATCACGATGCACGTAAGGCGGTCTCGGCTACTCTTTCAGTCTTCAAGTGAAGTAGGGTTCTATTTCGGTCCAGAAGCTCGAAAGTATGCGTTCAAAAACTTTTTCTGTTTCCGTTTGACTGCAAACCAAGACCAGCACGAGTTAGTTTAGAGTCCCCGGGACTGGAAAATATTTTGAAAGTTCCGGGAAATCGAGCCGAAGTTGATCAAAATCACGATGCGCGAAACGTGGTCTCGGCTACTGTTTCAGTCTTAAAGTAAAGTGGGCTATATTTCGGCCCAGAAGCTTGAAGGTGAGCGTTCAAAAAGTTTTGCTTTCTCCATTTCACTGCAAACCAAGGCCATCAAGAATTAGTTTAGAGTCCCTGCGACTGGAATGTATCCCCCAAGTTCCGGAATATCGACCCAAAGTTGGTCAAAATCACGATGCGCGCACGCCGGTCTCGGCTACTCTTTAAGTCGTAAGTGATGTGGGACTATATTTCGGCCTAGAAGCTCGAAAGTGTGCGTTCAAAAACTTGTGCTGTGTGAATTTCACAGCAAACCATGGCCATCAGGAGTTAGTTTAGAGTCCCCAGGACTGGAAAATATTCCCCAAGTTCCAGGAAAGCGAGCAGAGGTTGATCAAAATCACGATGCGCGTAACGCGGTCTCGGCTACTGTTTCAGTCTTAAAGTGAAGTGTGGCTATATTTAGGCCCAGAAGCTCGAAACTGAGCGTTCAAAAAGTTTTCCTGCGTCCATTTCACTGCAAACCAAGGCCATTTGGAGTTAGTTTAGAGTCCCCGGGACTTGAAAATATCGCCAAAATTCTAGAAAATCGAGCGGAAGTTGCTTAAAATCACGATGCGCCTAAGGCGGTCTCCCCTACTCTTTCAGCCTTAAAGTGAAGTGGGGCTATATTTCATCCCAGAAGCTCGAAAATAAGCCTTCAAAAAGTGTTACTGTGTTCATTTCACTGCAAACCAAGGCCATCAGGAGTTAGTTTAGACTCCTCGGGACTGGAAAATATCGGCCAAGTTCGGGGAAATCGAGCCGAATTTTGTCAAAATAACGATGCGCGTAAGGCGGTCTCGGCTACTCTTTCATTCTTAAAGTGAACTGGGGCTATATTTCGGCCTAGAAGCTAGAAATTGAAAGTTCAAAAAGTTTTTGCTGTGTTCATTTCACTGCAAACCATGGCCATCAGGAGTTAGTTTAGACTCCTCGGGACTGGAAAATATCGCCCAAGTTCGGGGAAATCGAGCCGAATTTTCTCAAAATCACGATGCGCGTTAGGCGGTCTCGGCTACTCTTTCACTCTTAAGTGAAGTGGGGCTATATTTTGGCCCAGAATCTCGAAAGTGTGCGTTCAAAAAATTGTGCTGTGTCCATTTCAATGCAAACCAAGGCAATCAGGAGTTACTTTAGAGTCCCCGGTACCGGAAAATATTTCCCATTTCCCGGGAAATCGAGCCAAAGTTGGTCAAAATCACGATGCGTGTAAGGCGGTGTCGGCTATTCTTTCATTCTTTAAAGTGAACTCGGGCTATATTTCGGCCCAGAAGCTCGAAAGTGAAAGTTCAAAAAGTTTTGCTGTGTCCATTTCACCGCGAACCAAGCCACATCAGGAGATAGTTTACAGTCTCCGGGACATCAAAATATCCCCCAAGTTCCGGGAAATCGAGCCCAAGTTTGTGAAAATCACGATGCGCGTAAAGCAGTCTCGGCTAGTCTTTTAGTCTTAAAGTGACGTGGCTGTATATTTTGGCCCAGGAGCTCGAAAGTGAGCGTTCAAAAAGTTATGCTGCGCCCATTTCACTGCAAAGCAAGGCCCTCAGGAAGTAGTTTACAGTCCCCGGAACTGGAAAATATCCACCAATTTTTCTCGAAATCGAGACGAAGTTGGTCAAAATAACGATTCGCGTTAGGCGGTCTCGGCTACTCTTTGAGTATGAAAGTGAAGTATGGGTATATTTCGGTCCAGAAGCTAAAAGTCAAAAAAAATTACTGTCTATTTCACTGCAAACCAAGGCTATCAGTAGTTAGTTTAGAGTGCCCGGGAGTGGAATGTATTACCCAAGTTCCGGAAAATCGAGAAGACGTTGGTCAAAATCACGATGCGCGTAAGACGGTCTCGGCTACTCTTTCAGTCTTAAAGTGAAGTGGGGCTATAGTTCGGCCAAGAAGCTCAAAAGTGAGCGTTCAAAAAGTTTTGCTGTATCCATTTCAATGGAAACCAAGGCCATCAGGGATTACTTAAGAGTCCTCGGGACTGGAAAATATCCCCCAAGTTCCGAATGTATTTCCCAAGTTCCGAGAAATCGAGCCGAAGTTGGTCAAAATTACGATGCACGTAAGCGGGTCTCGGCTACTCTTTCAATCTTAAAGTAAAGTGGAGCTATATTTCGGCCCAGAAACTCGAAAGTGAGGGTTCAAAAAGTTTTGCTGTGTCCATCTTACTACAGACCAAGGACGTCGGGGGCCAGTTTAGAGTCCCCGGGAATGGAGAATATCCCCCAAGTTCCGGGAAATTTAGCCAAAGTTGGTCAAAATCATGACGCGCGTACGGCGGTCTCGGCTACTCTTTCAGTCTTAAAGTGAAGTGGGGCTATATTTCGGCCCAGAAGCTCGAAAGTGAGTGTTTAAAAAGTTTTGCTCTGTCACTTTCAGTGCAAACCAAGGCCATCAGAAGTTACTTTAGAGTCTCCGATACTGGAGAATATCCCCGAAGTCCCGGGAAATCGAGCCGAAGTTGATCAAATTCATGATGCGCGTAACGTGGTCTCGGCTACTGTGTCAGTCCTAAAGTGAAGTCTGGCTATATTTCGGCCCACAAGCTAGAAAGTGAGCCTTCAAAAAGTTTTGTTGTGTCCATTTTACTTCAAAACAAGGCAATCAGGACTTAGTTTAGCGTCCAAGGGACTGCAAAATATCCCCCAAGTTCCGGGAAATCCATTCGAAGTTCGTCAAAATTACGATGCGCGTAAGGCGGTCTCATCTACTCTTTCAGTCTTAAAGTAAAGTGGGGCTATAATTCTGCCCAGAAGCTCCAAAGTTGTGCTCTGTCCATTTCACTGAAAACCAAGGCCATCAGGAGTTACTGTACAGTCCCTTTGACTGGAATATATCCCCCAAGTTTCGGGAAATAAACGCGAAATTGGTCAATATCACGATTCGCTCAAGACGGTGTCGCCTACTCTTTCAGTCTTAAAGTAAAATGGGGCTCTATTTCGGCCCAGAAGCTCGAGAGTGAGCGTTCAAAAACTTTCGCTGTGTCCATTTCACTGCAAACCAAGACAAGCAGGAGTTAGTTGAGAGTCCCCGGGACTGGAAAATATCCCCCAAGTTCCGGGAAATCAACCCGAAGTTTGTCAAAATCACGATGCATGAAAGGTGGTCTCGGCTACTCTTTCAGTGTTAAAGTAATGGGGGGGCTATATTTTGGCCCAGAAGCTCGAAATTGAGCTTTCAAAAAGTTTTGCTGGGTCCATTTTACTGCAAAACAAGGCCACCAGGAATTAGTTTAGAGTCCTCAGAACTGGAATATATCCCCTTAGTTCCGGCAAATCCAGCCGAAGTTGCTCAAAATCACGAAGCACGTAAGGCGGTCTCGGCTACTCTTTCAGTCTTCAAGTGAAGTGGGGTTCTATTTCGGCCTAAAAGCTCGAAAGTGTTCGTTCAAAAACTTGTGCTGTGTGAATTTCACTGCAAACCATGGCAATCAGGAGTTAGTTTAGAGTCCCCGGGACTGGAAAATATTCCCCAAGTTCCAGGAAAGCGAGCAGAAGTTGCTCAAAATCACGATGCGCGTAACGCGGTTTCGGCTACTGTTTCAGTCTTAAAGTGAAGTATGGCTATATTTAGGCCCACAAGCTCGAAAGTGAGCGTTCAAAAAGTTTTGCTGTGTCCATTTGACTGCAAACCAAGGCAATCAGGAGCTGGTTTAGACTCCGCGGAACTGGAAAATATTCTCCAAGTTCCAGGAAATGGCGCCGAAGTTGATGAAAATTACGATGCGCGTAACGGGCTCTCTGTTATTCTTTCAGTCTTAAATTTAAGTAGGGCTATATTGCGGCACTGAAGTTCGAAGGTGAGCGTTCAGAATGTTTTGCTGTGTTCATTAAACTGCAAACCAAGGTCATCAGGAGTTAGTTTAGCGTCCCCGGGACTTTAAATTATTCGCCAACTTCCGGGAAATCGAGCAAAAGTGGCCCAAAATCACCATGCGCGTAAGGCGGTCTCGGCTACTCTTTCAGTCTTAAAAGTAAGGGGGACTATATTTCGACCTAGAAGCTCGATACCGGGCGTGCGCTAATTTTACCTGTGTCAATTTCACTGACATCTTAGGCCATCAGGTGTTAGTTTAGAGTCCTTGGGACTGGAAAATATTGCCCAAATTCTGGCAGATCGAGCCAAAGTTGCTCAAAATCACGATGCGCGTAAGGCGGTTTCGGCTACTCTTTCAGTCTTAAAATGAAGTGGGGCTATATTTCGGCCGAGAAGCTCAACACCGAGCGTGCGCTCCTTTTGCCTGTGTACATATCACTGAAAACTAAGTTCATCAGGAGTTAACATAGAGTCCTCGGGACTGGAAAATATTCCCCGGATTCCGGCAAATCGAGCCAAAGATGCTCAAAATCACGATGCGCGTAAGACGGTCTCGGCTACTCGTTTACTCCGAAAATGAAGTGGGGCTATATTTCGGTTCTACAAGCTCGACACCGAGCGTGCTCTCCTTTTACCTGTGTCCATTTCACTAAGAACTAAGTCCATCAGGAGATAGTTTAGAATCCTCGAGACTGGAAGCTATCCTCCAAGTTTCGGCAAATTGAGCCATACTTTCTTAAAATTACGATAGGCGAACGGCAGTTTCGTTTACTCTTTCAGTCTTAAAATGAAGTGGGGCTACATTTCGGCCTAGAAGCTCGACACCGAGCGTGCGCTCCTGTTACCTGTGACCATTTTACTGAAAACTAAGGCCATCAAGAGTTAGGGTAGAGTCCCCGGGACTGGAAAATATCCCCCAAGTTTTGGCAGATCGAGCTATAGTGGCTAAAAATTTCAATGCGCTTAAGGCGGTTTCGTGTACACTTTCAGTCTTAAAATAAAGTGGGGCTATATTTCGGCCTACAACCTGGAAACCGAGCGTGCGCTCCTTTTACCTGTGTCCATTTCACTAAAAACCAAGGCATTCAGGAGTTAGTTTAGAGCTTCCGAGAATGGGAAATATCCCGCAAGTCCCAGGAAATCAAGCCGAAGCTCGACAAAATTACCATGCGCGTGAGGCGGTCCCGGCTACTCTTTCAGTCTTAAAGTGAAGTGGGGCTATATTTCGGCCCAGAAGCTCCAAAGTGGGCGTTCAAAAATTTATGCTGTGCGCATTTCAGTGCAAACCAAGGCCATCCGGAGTTAGTTTAGAGTCCCCCGGACTGGAAAATATCCCAAAAGTTGCGTGAAATCGAGCTGAACTTGGTCTAACTCACGATGCGCGTGAGGCGGTCTCGGCTACTATTTCAGTCTGAAAGTGAAGTGGGATTCTATTTCGGCCCAGAACCTACAAAGAGAGTGTTCAAAAAGCTTTCCTTTGTCCATTTCACTTAAAACCAAGGCCATCAGGAGTTAGTTTAGAGCCCGCGGAAATGGAATATATCCCCCAAGTTCCGGGAAACCGACCCGAAGTTGGTCAAAATCACGATTTGCGCAAGACGGTCTCGGCTACTCTTTCAGTCTTAAAGTAAAGTGGGGCTATATTTCGGTCCAGAAGCTCGAGAGTGAGCGTTCAAAAAGTTTCGTTGTGTCCATTTCACTGAAAACCAAAACAATCAGGAGTTAGTTTAGAGTCCTTGGGACTGGAAAATATCCCTCAAGTTCCGGCAAATCGAGCCGAAGTTGGTCAAAATCACGGTGCACTTAAGGCGGTGTCGGCTACTCCTACAGTCTTAAAGTGAAGTGGGGCTCTATTTCGGCCCACAAGCTCAAAGCTCAAAAAAAATTACTGTGTCTATTTCACTGGAAACCAAGGCTATCAGTAGTTAGTTTAGAGTCCCCGGGAGTGGAATGTATTTCCCAAGTTCCGGAAAATCGAGCAGACGTTGGTCAAAATCACGATGCGCGTAAGACGGTCTCGGCTACTCTTTCAGTCTTAAAGTGAAGTGGGGCTATATTTCGGCCCAGAAGCTCAAAAGTGAGCGTTCAAAAAGTTTTGCTGTATCCATTTCAATGCAAACTAAGGCCATCAGGGGTTACTTAAGAATCCTCGGGACTGGAAAATATCCCCCAAGTTCCGGTAAATCGAGCCGAAGTTGGTCAAAATCACGATGTGCATAAGGTGGTCTCGGCTACTCTTTCAGTCTTAAAGTGAAGTGGGGCTATATTTCGGCCCAGAACCTCGAAAGTGAGTGTTTAACAAGTTTTGCTCTGTCACTTTCAGTGCAAACCAAGGCCATCAGAAGTTAGTTTAGAGTCCCCGGGACTGGAGAATATGCCCCAAGTCCCGGCAAATCGAGCCGAAGTTGATCAAATTCATGATGCGCGTAACGTGGTCTCGGCTATTGTGTCAGTCCTAAAGTGAAGTCTGGCTATATTTCGGCCCACAAGCTAGAAAGTGAGCGTTCAAAAAGTTTCGTTGTGTCCATTTTACTTCAAAACAAGGCCATCAGGACTTAGTTTAGCGTCCAAGGGACTGCAAAATATCCCCCAAGTTCCGGGAAATCCATTCGAAGTTCGTCAAAATTACGATGCGCGTAAGGCGGTCTTATCTACTCTTTCAGTCTTAAAGTGAAGTGGGGCAATATTTCGGCCCAGAAGCTCGAAAGTGAGTGTTTAAAAAGTTTTGCTCTGTCACTTTCAGTGCAAACCAAGGCCATCAGAAGTTAGTTTAGAGTCCCCGGGACTGGAGAATATGCCCCAAGTCCCGGGAAATCGAGCCGAAGTTGATCAAATTCATGATGCGCGTAACGTGGTCTCGGCTACTGTGTCAGTCCTAAAGTGAAGTCTGGCTATATTTCGGCCCACAAGCTAGAAAGTGAGCGTTCAAAAAGTTTCGTTGTGTCCATTTTACTTCAAAACAAGGCAATCAGGACTTAGTTTAGCGTCCAAGGGACTGCAAAATATCCCCCAAGTTCCGGGAAATCCATTCGAAGTTCGTCAAAATTACGATGCGCGTAAGGCGGTCTCATCTACTCTTTCAGTCTTAAAGTAAAGTGGGGCTATATTTCTGCCCAGAAGCTGCAAAGTTGTGCTCTGTCCATTTCACTGAAAACCAAGGCCATCAGGAGTTACTTTAGAGTCCCTTTCACTGGAATATATCCCCGAAGTTTCGGGAAATAAACGCGAAATTGGTCAAAATCACGATTCGCTCAAGACGGTCTCGCCTACTCTCAGTCTTAAAGTAATATGGGGCTCTATTTCGGCCCAGAAGCTCGAGAGTGAGCGTTCAAAAACTTTCGCTGTGTCCATTTCACTGGAAACCAAGACAAGCAGGACTTAGTTGAGAGTCCCCAGGACTGGAAAATATCCCCCAAGTTCCGGGAAATCAACCCGAAGTTTGTCAAAATCACGATGCGCGTAAGGCGGTCTCGGCTACTCGTTCAGTGTTAAAGTAATGGGGTGCTATATTTTGGCCCAGAAGCTCGAAATTGCAAACGAAGGCCATCGGCACCTAGTTTAGAGTCCTCAGAACTGGAATATATCCCCTTAGTTCCGGCAAATCGAGCCGAAGTTGCTCAAAATCACGATGCACGTAAGGCGGTCTCGGCTACTCTTTCAGTCTTCAAGTGAAGTAGGGTTCTATTTCGGTCCAGAAGCTCGAAAGTATGCGTTCAAAAACTTTTTCTGTTTCCGTTTGACTGCAAACCAAGACCAGCACGAGTTAGTTTAGAGTCCCCGGGACTGGAAAATATTTTGAAAGTTCCGGGAAATCGAGCCGAAGTTGATCAAAATCACGATGCGCGAAACGTGGTCTCGGCTACTGTTTCAGTCTTAAAGTAAAGTGGGCTATATTTCGGCCCAGAAGCTTGAAGGTGAGCGTTCAAAAAGTTTTGCTTTCTCCATTTCACTGCAAACCAAGGCCATCAAGAATTAGTTTAGAGTCCCTGCGACTGGAATGTATCCCCCAAGTTCCGGAATATCGACCCAAAGTTGGTCAAAATCACGATGCGCGCACGCCGGTCTCGGCTACTCTTTAAGTCGTAAGTGATGTGGGACTATATTTCGGCCTAGAAGCTCGAAAGTGTGCGTTCAAAAACTTGTGCTGTGTGAATTTCACAGCAAACCATGGCCATCAGGAGTTAGTTTAGAGTCCCCAGGACTGGAAAATATTCCCCAAGTTCCAGGAAAGCGAGCAGAGGTTGATCAAAATCACGATGCGCGTAACGCGGTCTCGGCTACTGTTTCAGTCTTAAAGTGAAGTGTGGCTATATTTAGGCCCAGAAGCTCGAAACTGAGCGTTCAAAAAGTTTTCCTGCGTCCATTTCACTGCAAACCAAGGCCATTTGGAGTTAGTTTAGAGTCCCCGGGACTTGAAAATATCGCCAAAATTCTAGAAAATCGAGCGGAAGTTGCTTAAAATCACGATGCGCCTAAGGCGGTCTCCCCTACTCTTTCAGCCTTAAAGTGAAGTGGGGCTATATTTCATCCCAGAAGCTCGAAAATAAGCCTTCAAAAAGTGTTACTGTGTTCATTTCACTGCAAACCAAGGCCATCAGGAGTTAGTTTAGATTCCTCGGGACTGGAAAATATCGGCCAAGTTCGGGGAAATCGAGCCGAATTTTGTCAAAATAACGATGCGCGTAAGGCGGTCTCGGCTACTCTTTCATTCTTAAAGTGAACTGGGGCTATATTTCGGCCTAGAAGCTAGAAATTGAAAGTTCAAAAAGTTTTTGCTGTGTTCATTTCACTGCAAACCATGGCCATCAGGAGTTAGTTTAGACTCCTCGGGACTGGAAAATATCGCCCAAGTTCGGGGAAATCGAGCCGAATTTTCTCAAAATCACGATGCGCGTTAGGCGGTCTCGGCTACTCTTTCATTCTTAAAGTGAACTGGGGCTATATTTCGGCCCAGAAGCTAGAAAGTGAAAGTTCAAAAAGTTTTGCTGTGTCCATTTCACCGCAAACCAAGCCACATCAGCAGATTGTTTACAGTGTCCGGGACATCAAAATATCCCCCAAGTCCCGGGAAATCGAGCCGAAGTTTGTCAAAATCACGATGCGCGTGAAGCAGTCTCGGCTACTCTTTTAGTCTTAAAGTGACGTGGCTGTATATTTCGGCCCAGAAGCTCGAAAGTGAGCGTTCAAAAAGTTTTGCTCTCTCAATTTAACTGAAAACCAAGGCAATCATGAGTTAGTTTACAGTCCACGGGACTGGAAAATATCCCTTAAGTTCTGGCAACTCAAGCCGAAGTTGGTCAAAATCACGATGCGTCTAAGGCGGTCTCGGCTACTATTTCAGTCTTAAAGTGAAGTGGGGCTATATTTCGGCCCAGAATTTCGAAAGTAAGCGTGTAAAAAAAATTTGCCGTGTCCATTTCACTGGAGACCAAGGCCATCAGGGGTTAGTTTAGAGTCCTTGGGACTTGAATATATACCCGAAGTTTCGGGAAATCGAGCCGAAGTTGGTCAAAATCACGATGCGCGTAAGACGGTGTCGGCTACTCTTTCAGTCTTAAACTGAAGTGGGGCTATATTTCGGCTCAGAAGCCCGAAAGGGAGCGTTGAAAAAGTTTTGCTCTCTCCATTTCAATGCAAACCAAGGCAATCAGGAGTTACTTTAGAGTCCCCGGTACCGGAAAATATTTCCCATTTCCCGGGAAATCGAGCCAAAGTTGGTCAAAATCACGATGCGTGTAAGGCGGTGTCGGCTATTCTTTCATTCTTTAAAGTGAACTCGGGCTATATTTCGGCCCAGAAGCTCGAAAGTGAAAGTTCAAAAAGTTTTGCTGTGTCCATTTCACCGCGAACCAAGCCACATCAGGAGATAGTTTACAGTCTCCGGGACATCAAAATATCCCGGAAGTCCCGGGAAATCGAGCCGAACTTTGTCAAAATCACGATGCGCGTAAAGCAGTCTCGGCTACTCTTTTAGTCTTAAAGTGACGTGGCTGTATATTTCGGCCTACAAGCTCGAAAGTGAGCGTTCAAAAAGTTATGCTGTGCCCATTTCACTGCAAAGCAAGGCCCTCAGGAAGTAGTTTACAGTGCCCGGAACTGGAAAATATCCCCCAAGTTCCGCGAAATCGAGACGAAGTTGGTCAAAATAACGATTCGCGTAAGGCGGTCTCGGCTACTCTTTCAGTCTTAAAGTTAAGTAGGGCTATATTTCGGTCCACAAGCTCGAAAGTGAGCGTTCAAAAAGTTTTCCTCTCTGAATTTCACTGAAAACCAAGGCCATCAGGAGTTAGTTTAGAGTCCCAGGGACTGGAAAATATCTTTTAAGTTCTGGCAGATCAAGCCGAAGATGGTCAAAATCACAATGCGCCTAAGGCGGCCTCGGCTACTCTTTCAGTCTTAAAGTGAAGTGGGGCTCTATTTCGGCCCAGAAGCTCCAAAGTGAGCGCTGCAAAAAATTTGCTGTGTCCATTTCACTGCAAACCAAGGCCATCAGGAGTTAGTTACTCCAAGGGACTGGAAAATATTCCGCAAGTTCCGTGAGATGAAACCGAAGTTTGTCAAGATCACAATGCGCGTAAGGTGGTCTCGGTTACTCTTTAAGTCTTAAAGTAAAGTGGGGCTTTATTTCGGCCAGGAAGCTCGAAGGTGAGCGTTCAAAAAGTTTTGCTCTGTCCATTTCACTGCAAACCAAGGCCATCAGGAGTTAGTTTAGAATTCCTGGGACTGGAAAATATCCCCCAAGTTCCGGAATATCGACCCGAAGTTTGTCAAACTCACGATGCGAGCAAGGCGGTCTCGGCTACTCTTTCACTCTTAAGTGAAGTGGGGCTATATTTTGGCCCAGAATCTCGAAAGTGTGCGTTCAAAAAATTGTGCTGTGTCCATTTCAATGCAAACCAAGGCCATCAGGAGTTAGTTTAGAGTCCCCGGGACTAGAAAATATCCCCCAAGTCCCGGGAATTGGAGCCGAAGTTGATCAAATTCATGATGCGCGTAACGTGGTCTCGGCTACTGTTTCAGTCTTAAAGTCAAGTGTGCCTATATTTCGGCCCAAAAGCTTGAAAGTGAGCGTTCAAAAAGTTTTGCTGTGTCCATTTCACTTCAAAACAAGGCCATCAGGACTTAGTTTAGCGTCCAAGGGACTGGAAAATATCCCCCAAGTTCCGGGAAATCCATTCGAAGTTCGTCAAAATTACGATATACGTAAGGACGTTTCGGCTACTCTTTCAGTCTTAAAGTAAAGTCGGGCTATATTTCGGCCCAAAAGCTCGAAAGTGAGCTTTCAAAAAGTTTTGCTGTGTCCATTTCACTTCAAAACAAGGCCATCAGCACTTAGTTTAGCGTGCAAGGGACTGGAAAATATCCCCCAAGTTCCGGGAAATCCATTCGAAGTTCGTCAAAATTACGATATACGTAAGGTGGTTTCGGCTACTCTTTCAGTCTTAAAGTAAAGTCGGGCTATATTTCTGTCCAGAAGCTCGAAAGTGAGCGTTCAAAAAGTTTTGCTGTGTACATTTCACTGCAAACCAAAGCTATCAAAGTTAGTTTAGGGTCCCCGGGACTGGAAAATATTCCCCAGGTTCCGGGAAAGCGAGCCGAAGTTGATCAAAATCACGATGCGCGAAATGCGGTCTCGGCTACTGTTTCAGTCTTAAAGTAAAGTGTGGCTATATTTCGGCCCACAAGCTCGAAAGTGAGCGTTCAAAAAGTTTTGCTGTGTCAATTTCACTGCAAAACAAGGCCATCAGGACTTAGTTTAGGGTCCAAGGGACTGGAAAATGTTCCTCAAGTTCCGGGAGATCCACCCGAAGTTTGTCAAAATCGCAATGCGCGTAAGGTGGTCTCGGTTACTCTTTAAGTCTTAAAGTAAAGTGGGGCTTTATTTCGGCCAGGAAGCTCGAAGGTGAGCGTTCAAAAGGTTTTGCTCTGTCCATTTCACTGCAAATCAAGGCCATCAGGAGTTAGTTTAGAGTTCCTGGGACTGAAAAATATCCCCAAATTTTCGGAATATCGACCCGAAGTTTGTCAAACTCACGATGCGAGCAAGGCGATCTCGGCCACTCTTTGAGTCTTAAGTGAAGTGGGGCTATATTTCGGCCCAGAATCTCGAAAGTGTGCGTTCAAAAAATTGTGCTGTGTCCATTTCAATGCAAACCAAGGCCATCTGGAGTTAGTTAAGAGTCCCCGGGACTGGAAAATATCCCCCAAGTCCCGGGAAATGGAGCCGACGTTGATCAAATTCATGATGCGCGTAACGTGGTCTCGGCTACTGTTTCAGTGTTAAAGTCAAGTGTGCCTATATTTCGGCCCACAAGCTCGAAAGTGAGCGTTCAAAAAGTTTTGCTCTGTCCATTTCAATGCAAAGCAAGGCGATCAGGACTTAGTTTAGAGTCCCCGGGACTGGAAAATGTCCCCCAAGTTCCGAGAAATCGATCCGAAAATGGTCAAAATCACGATGCGCGTAAGGCGATCTCGGCTACTCTTTCCGTCTTAAAGTGAAGTCGGGCTATATTTCGGCCCACAAGCTCCAAAGTGGGCGCTCAAAAAGTTAGGCTGTGCGCATTTCAGTGCAAACCAAGGCCACCCGGAGTTAGTTTAGAGTCCCCCGGACTGGAAAATATCCCAAAAGTTGCGTGAAATCGAGCTGAACTTGGTCTAACTCACGATGCGCGTGAGGCGGTCTCGGCTACTATTTCAGTCTGAAAGTGAAGTGGGATTCTATTTCGGCCCAGAGGCTACAAAGAGAGTGTTCAAAAAGCTTTCCTTTGTCCCTTTCACTGAAAACCAAGACAATCAGGAGTTAGTTTAGAGTCCCCGGGACTGGAAAATATTCTCCAAGTTCCAGGAAATCGCGCCGAAGTTGATGAAAGTTACGATGCGCGTAACGGGCTCTCGGCTATTCTTTTAGTCTTAAATTTAAGTAGGGCTATATTTCGGCCCTGAAGCTCGAAGGTGAGCGTTCAGAATGTTTTCCTGTGTTCATTAAGCTGCAAACCAAGGTCATCGGGAGTTAGTTTAGCGTCCCCGGGACTTTAAATTATTCGCCAACTTCCGGGAAATCGAGCAAAAGTGGTCCAAAATCACGATGCGCGTAAGGCGGTCTCGGCTACTCTTTCAGTCTTAAAATTAAGGGGGGCTATATTTCGACCTAGAAGCTCGATACCGGGCGTGCGCTAATTTTACCTGTGTCCATTTCACTGACATCTTAGGCCATCAGGAGTTAGTTTAGAGTCCTTGGGACTGGAAAATATTTCCCAAATTCTGGCAGATCGAGCCAAAGTTGCTCAAAATCACCATGCGCGTAAGGCGGTCTCGGTTACTCTTTCAGTCTTAAAATGAAGTGGGGCTATATTTGGGCCGACAAGCTTAACACTGAGCGTGCGCTCCTTTTGCCTGTGTACATATCACTGAAAACTAAGTTCATCAGGAGTTAGCATAGAGTCCTCGGGACTGGAAAATATTCCCCGAATTCCGGCAAATCGAGCCAAAGATGCTCAAAATCACGATGCGCGTAAGGCGGTCTCGGCTACTCGTTTACTCCGAAAATGAAGTGGGGCTATATTTCGGTTCTACAAGCTCGACACCGAGCGTGCTCTCCTTTTACCTGTGTCCATTTCACTAAGAACTAAGTCTATCAGGAGATAGTTTAGAATCCTCGAGACTGGAAGCTATCCTCCAAGTTTCGGCAAATTGAGCCATACTTTCTTAAAATTACGATAAGCGTACGGCAGTTTCGTTTACTCTTTCAGTCTTAAAATGAACTGGGGCTACATTTCGGCCTAGAAGCTCGACACCGAGCGTGCGCTCCTGTTACCTGTGACCATTTGACTGAAAACTAAGGCCATCAAGAGTTAGGGTAGAGTCCCCGGGACTGGAAAATATCCCCCTAGTTTTGGCAGATCGAGCTATAGTGGCTAAAAATTTCGATGCGCTTAAGGCGGTTTCGTGTACACTTTCAGTCTTAAAATAAAGTGGGGCTATATTTCGGCCTACAACCTGGAAACCTACCATGCGCCCCTTTTACCTGTGTCCATTTCACTAAAAACCAAGGCATTCAGAAGTTGGTCAAAATTACGATGGGCGTAAGTTGGTCTTGGCTACTCTTTCACTCAAAGTGAAGTGGAGCTATATTTCGGCGCAGAAGCTCAAAAGTGAGCGTTCAAAGAGTTTGGCTGTCTCTATTTCACTGAAAACCAAGGCCATCAGGAATTAGTTTAGAGTCCCCGGGACTGGAAAATATCCCCCAAGTTCCGGGAAATCGAGCCCAAGTTGGTCAAAATCACGACGCGCGTACGGCGGTTTCGGCTACTCTTTCAGTCTTAAAGTGAAGTGGGGCAATATTTCGGCCCAGAAGCTCGAAACTGAGTGTTTAAAAAGTTTTGCTGTGTCCATTTCACTGCAAAACAAGGCCATCACGAGTTAGTTTAGCGTCCAAGGGACTGGAAATATCCCCCAAGTTACGGGAAACCCACCCGAAGTTAGTCAAAATCACGATGCGCTTAAGGGGGTCTCGCCTACTCTTTCAGTCTTAAGGTAAAGTGGGCTTAGATTTAACTCCAGAAGCTCGAAAGTGAGGCTTCAAAAATTTTTGTCTCTATTTCACTCACATCTTAGACAATCAGGAGTGAGTTTAGAGACTTTGGGACTGGAAAATATCTCCCAAGTTTCGCCAGATCGAGCAGAAGATCCGCAAAATCACAATGCGCGTAAGGCGCTCCCGCCTACTCTTTCGGTCTTAAAAAGAAGTAGGGCTATATTTCGGCCAGCAAGCTCGAAAGTGAGCGTTCAAAAAGTGTTCCTGTGTCCATTTCAGTGGAAACCAAGGCCATCGGGGGTTAGTTTAGAGTCCTTGGGACTTGAATATATACCCGAAGTTTCGGGAAATCGAGCCGAAGTTGGTCAAAATCACGATGCGCGTAAGGCGGTCTCGGCTACTCTTTTAGTCTTAAACTGAAGTGGGGCTATATTTCGGCTCAGAAGCCCGAAGGGGAGCGTTGAAAAAGTTTTGCTCTCTCCATTTCAATGCAAACCAAGGCAATCAGGAGTTACTTTAGAGTCCCCGGTACCGGAAAATATTCCCCATTTCCCGGGAAATCGAGCCAAAGTTGGTCAAAATCACGATGCGCGTAAGGCGGTGTCGGCTATTCTTTCATTCTTTAAAGTGAACTCGGGCTATATTTCGGCCCAGAAGCTCGAAAGTGAAAGTTCAAAAACTTTTGCTGTGTCCATTTCACCGCGAACCAAGCCACATCAGGAGATAGTTTACAGTCTCCGGGACATCAAAATATCCCGGAAGTCCCGGGAAATCGAGCCGAACTTTGTCAAAATCACGATGCGCGTAAAGCAGTCTCGGCTACTCTTTTAGTCTTAAAGTGACGTGGCTGTATATTTCGGCCCACAAGCTCGAAAGTGAGCGTTCAAAAAGTTATGCTGTGCCCATTTCACTGCAAAGCAAGGCCCTCAGGAAGTAGTTTACAGTGCCCGGAACTGGAAAATATCCCCCAAGTTCCGCGAAATCGAGACGAAGTTGGTCAAAATAACGATTCGCGTAAGGCGGTCTCGGCTACTCTCTCAGTCTTAAAGTTAAGTAGGGCTATATTTCGGTCCACAAGCTCGAAAGTGAGCGTTCAAAAAGTTTTCCTCTCTCAATTTCACTAAAAACCAAGCCCATCATGAGTTAGTTTAGAGTCCCAGGGACTGGAAAATATCTTTTAAGTTCTTGCAACTCAAGCCGAAATTGGTCAAAATCACGATGCGCCTAAGGCGGCCTCGGCTACTCTTTCAGTCTTAAAGTGAAGTGGGGCTCTATTTCGGCCCAGAAGCTCCAAAGTGAGCGCTGCAAAAAATCTGCTGTGTCCATTTCACTGCAAACCAAGGCTATCAGGAGTTAGTTTAGAGTCCCCGGGACTGCAATATATTTCCCAAGTTCCGGAAAATCGAGAAGGCGTTGGTCAAAATCACGATGCGCGCAAGACGGTCTTGGCTAGTCTTTTAGTCTTAAAGTGAAGTGGGGCTATATTTCGGCCCAGAAGCTCAAAAGTGAGCCTCAAAAAGTTTTGCTGTATCCATTTCAATGCAAACGAAGGCCATCAGGGGTTACTTAAGAGTCTTCGGGACTGGAAAATATCCCCCAAGTTCAGGGAAATTTAGCCGAAGTTGGTCAAAATCACGGTGCGCGTTAGGCGTTCTCGCTTACTGTTTCAGTCTTAAAGTGAAGTGAGGCTTTATTCCTGCCCAGGAGCTTGAAAGGGGGCGTTCAAAAAGTTTCCCTGTGTTTATTTCACTGCAAACCAAAGCCATCAGGAGCTAGTTTAGAGTCACCGGGACTGGAAAATATCCCCAAATTTCGGGAAATCGAGCCGAAATAGGTCAAAATCACGATTTGCGTAAGGTAGTCTCGGCTACTCTTTCAGTCTTAAAGTGAAGTGGGGCTATATTTCGGGCCAGAAGCCCGAAAGTGAGCGTTCAAAAAGTTTTCCTGTGTTCATTTCACTCCAAACCAAGGCCATCAGGAGTTAGTTTAGCGTCCCCGGGACAAGAAAATATGCACCAAGGTCCGGGAAATTGAGCCGAGATTGGTCAAAATCCCGATGCCCTTAAAGTTGTCTGGACTACTCTTTCTGTCTTAAAGTGAAGTGGGGCTATATTTCGGGCAAGAAGCCCGAAAGTTAGCGTTCAAAAAGTTTTGCTGTGTTCTTTGACCGAGAAACAAGGCCATCACGAGTTAGTTTAGCGTCCCTGGGACTGGAAAATATTCCCCAAGTTCCGGTAAATCGAGCTGAAGTTGGTCAAAATCACGATGCTCCCAAAGCGGTCTCGGCTACCCTTTCAGTCTTAAAGTGAAGTGGGGCTATATTTCTGTCCAGAAGCTCGAAAGTGAGCGTTCAAAAAGCTTTGCTGTGTGCATTTCACTGCAAAACAAAGCTATCAAAATATAGTTTAGGGTCTCCGGGACTGGAAAATATTCCCCAAGTTCCGGGAAAGCGACCCGAAGTTGATCAAAATCACGATGCGCGAAATGCGGTCTTGGCTACTGTTTCAGTCTTAAAGTAAAGTGTGGCTATATTTCGGCCCACAAGCTCGAAAGTGAGCGTTCAGAAAGTTTTGCTCTGTCTATTTCAATGCAAAGCAAGGCGATCAGGAGTTAGTTTAGAGTCCTTGGGACTTGAATATATCGCCGAAGCTTCGGGAAATCGAGCCGAAGTTTGTCAAAATCACGATGCGCGTAAGACGGTCTCGGCTACTCTTTCAGTCTTAAACTGAAGTGGGGCTATATTTCGGCTCAGAAGCCCGAAGGGGAGCGTTCAAAAAGTTTTGCTCTTTCCATTTCAATGGAAACCAAGGCAATCAGGAGCTACTTTAGAGTCCCCGGTACCGGAAAATATTCCCCATTTCCCGGGAAATCGAGCCAAAGTTGGTCAAAATCACGATGCGTGTAAGGCGGTGTCGGCTATTCTTTCATTCTTAAAGTGAACTCGGGCTATATTTCGGCCCAGAAGCTCGAAAGTGAAAGTTCAAAAAGTTTTGCTGTGTCCATTTCACCGCGAACCAAGCCACATCAGGAGATAGTTTACAGTCTCTGGGACATCAAAATATCCCGGAAGTCCCGGGAAATCGAGCCGAACTTTGTCAAAATCACGATGCGCGTAAAGCAGTCTCGGCTACTCCTTGAGTCTTAAAGTGACGTGGCTGTATATTTCGGCCCAGAAGCTCGAAAGTGAGCGTTCAAAAAGTTATGCTGTGCCCATTTCACTGCAAAGCAAGGCCCTCAGGAAGTAGTTTACAGTGCCCGGAACTGGAAAATATCCCCCAAGTTCCGCGAAATCGAGACGAAGTTGGTCAAAATAACGATTCGCGTAAGGCGGTCTCGGCTACTCTCTCAGTCTTAAAGTGAAGTGGGGCTTTATTTCGAACAGGAAGCTGCAAGGTGAGCGTTCAAAAAGTTTTGCTCTGTCCATTTCAGTGAAAACTAAGGCCATCAGGAGTTAGTTTAGGGTTCCTGGGACTGGAAAATATCCCCCAAGTTCCGGAATATCGACCCGAAGTTTGTCAAACTCACGATGCGAGCAAGGCGGTCTCGGCTACTCTTTCAGTCTTAAGTGAGGTGGGGCTCTATTTCGGCCGAGAATCTCGAAAGTGTGCGTTCAAAAAATTGTGCTGTGTCCATTTCAATGCAAACCAAGGCCATCAGGAGTTAGTTTAGAGTCCCCGGGACTGGAAAATATCCCCCAAGTCCCGGGAATTGGAGCCGAAGTTGATCAAATTCATGATGCGCGTAACGTGGTCTCGGCTACTGTTTCACTCTTAAAGTCAAGTGTGCCTATATTTCGGCCCACAAGCTAGAAAGTGAGCGTTCAAAAAGGTTTGCTGTATCCATTTCTCTTCAAAACAAGGCCATCAGGACTTAGTTTAGCGTCCAAGGGACTGGAAAATATCCCCCAAGTTCCGGAATATCGACTCGAAGTTTGTCAAACTCACGATGCGAGGAAGGCGGTCCCGGCTACTCTTTCAGTCTTAAGTGAAGTGGGGCTATATTTCTCCCCAGAATCTCCAAAGTGTGCGTTCAAAAAATTGTGCTGTGTCCATTTCAATGCAAACCAAGGCCATCAGGAGTTAGTTTAGAGTCCCCGGGACTGGAAAATATCCCCCAAGTCCCGGGAATTGGAGCCGAAGTTGATCAAATTCATGATGCGCGTAACGTGGTCTCGGCTACTGTTTCACTCTTAAAGTCAAGTGTGCCTATATTTCGGCCCACAAGCTAGAAAGTGAGCGTTCAAAAAGGTTTGCTGTATCCATTTCTCTTCAAAACAAGGCCATCAGGACTTAGTTTAGCGTCCAAGGGACTGGAAAATATCCCCCAAGTTCCGGAATATCGACCCGAAGTTTGTCAAACTCACGATGCGAGGAAGGCGGTCCCGGCTACTCTTTCAGTCTTAAGTGAAGTGGGGCTATATTTCTCCCCAGAATCTCCAAATTGTGCGTTCAAAAAATTGTGCTGTGTCCATTTCAATGCAAACCAAGTCCATCAGGAGTTAGTTTAGAGTCCCCGGGACTGGAAAATATCCCCCAAGTCCCGGGGAATTAGAGCCGAAGTTGATCAAATTCATGATGCGCGTAACGTGGCCTCGGCTACTGTTTCAGTCTTAAAGTAAAGTGTGGTTATATTTTGGCCCAAAAGCTAGAAAGTGAGCGTTCAAAAAGGTTTCCTTTGTCCATTTCACTTCAAAACAAGGCCATCAGCACTTAGTTTAGCGTGCAAGGGACTGGAAAATATCCCCCAAGTTCCGGGATATTCATTCGAAGTTCGTTAAAATTACGACATACGTAAGGCGGTTTCGGCTACTCTTTCAGTCTTAAAGTAAAATCGGGCTATATTTCTGTCCACAAGCTCGAAAGTCAGCGTTCAAAAAGTTTTGCTGTGTGCATTTCACTGCAAACCAAAGCTATCAAAAGTTAGTTTAGGGTCCCCGGGACTGGAAAATATTCCCCAAGTTCCCGGAAAGCGAGCCGAAGTTGATCAAAATCACGATGCGCGAAATGCGGTCTCGGCTACTGTTTCAGTCTTAAAGTAAAGTGTGGTTATATTTCGGCCCACAAGCTCGAAAGTGAGTGTTCAAAAAGTTTTGCTCTGTCCATTTCAATGCCAAGCAAGGCAATCAGGAGTTAGTTTAGAGTCCCCGGGACTGGAAAATATCCCCCAATTTCCGAGAAATCGATCCGAAAATGGTCAAAATCACGATGCGCGTAAGGAGATCTCGGCTACTTTTTCAGTCTTAAAGTAAAGTGGGGCTATATTTCGGCCCACAAGCTCCAAAGTGGGCGTTCAAACAGTTATGCTGTGCGCATATCAGTGCAAACCAAGGCCACCCGGAGTTAGTTTAGAGTTTTCCGGACTGGAAAATATCCCAAAAGTTGCGTGAAATCCAGCTGAACTTGGTCTAACTCACGATGCGCGTGAGGCGGTCTCGGCTACTATTTCAGTCTGAAAGTGAAGTGGGATTCTATTTCGGCCCAGAAGCTACAAATACAGTGTTCAAAAAGCTTTCCTTTGTCCATTTCACTGAAAACCAAGGCCATCAGGAGTTAGTTTAGAGCCCGCGGAAATAGAATATATCCCTCAAGTTCCGGGAAAGCGACCCGAAGTTGGTCAAAATCACGATTTGCGCAAGACGGTCTCTGCTACTCTTTCAGTCTTAAAGTAAAATGGGGCTATATTTCGGTCCAGAAGCTCGAGAGTGAGCGTTCAAAAAGTTTCGCTGTGTCCATTTCACTGAAAACCAAGACAATCAGGAGTTAGTTTAGAGTCCCCGGGACTGGAAAATATCCCCCAAGTTCCGGCAAATCGAGCCGAAGTTTGTCAAAATCACGGTGCGCTTAAGGCGGTGTCGGCTACTCCTTCAGTCTTAACGTCAAGTGGGGCTCTATTTCGGCCCACAAGCTCAAAGCTCAAAAAAAAATTACTGTGTCTATTTCACTGCAAACCAAGGCTATCAGGAGTTAGTTTAGAGTCCCCGGGAGTGGAATGTATTTCCCAAGTTCCGGAAAATCGAGAAGACGTTGGTCAAAATCACGATGCGCGTAAGATGGTCTCGGCTACTCTTTCAGTCTTAAAGTGAAGTGGGGCTATATTTCGGCCCAGAAGCTCAAAAGTGAGCGTTCAAAGATTTTGCTGTATCCATTTCAATGCAAACCAAGGCCATCAGGGGTTACTTAAGAGTCCTCGGGACTGGAAAATATCCCCCAAGTTCCGGTAAATCGAGCCGAAGTTGGTCAAAATCACGATGTGCGTAAGGTGGTTTCGCTACTCTTTCAGTCTTAAAGTGAAGTGGGGCTATATTTCGGCCCAGAAGCTCGAAAGTGAGTGTTTAAAAAGTTTTGCTCTGTCACTTTCAGTGCAAACCAAGGCCATCAGAAGTTAGTTTAGAGTCGCCGGGTCTGAAGATTATCCCCCAAGTGTCGGGAAATCGAGCCGAAGTTGATCAAATTCATGATACGCGTAACGTGGTCTCGGCTACTGTGTCAGTCGTAAAGTGAAGTGGGGCTACATTTCGGCCCACAAGCTCGAAAGTGAGCGTTCAAAAAGTTTTGTTGTGTCCATTTTACTTCAAAACAAGGCCATCAGGACTTAGTTTAGCGTCCAAGGGACTGCAAAATATCCCCCAAGTTCCGGGAAATCCATTCGAAGCTCGTCAAAATTACGATGCGCGTAAGGCGGCCTCGTCTACTCTTTCAGTCTTAAAGTAAAGTGGGGCTATATTTCTGCCCAGAAGCTCCAAAGTTGTGCTCTGTCCATTTCACTGAAAACCAAGGCCATCAGGAGTTACTTTAGAGTCCCTTTGACTGGAATATATCCCCCAAGTTTCGGGAAATAAACGCGAAATTGGTCAAAATCACGATTCGCTCAAGACGGTCTCGCCTACTCTTTCAGTCTTAAAGTAAAATGGGGCTCTATTTCGGCCCAGAAGCTCGAGAGTGAGCGTTCAAAAACTTTCGCTGTGTCCATTTCACTGCAAACCAAGACAAGCAGGAGTTAGCTGAGAGTCCCCGGGACTGGAAAATATCCCCCAAGTTCCGAGAAATCAACCCGAAGTTTGTCAAAATCACGATGCGCGTAAGGCGGTCTCGGCTACTCTTTCAGTGTTAAAGTAATGGGGGGCTATATTTTGGCCCAGAAGCTCGAAATTGAGCGTTCAAAAAGTTTTGCTGGGTCCATTGTACTGCAAACCAAGGCCATCAGGAATTAGTTTAGAGTCCTCAGAACTGGAATATATCCCCTTAGTTCCGGCAAATCCAGCCGAAGTTGCTCAAAATCACGATGCACGTAAGGCGGTGTCGGCTACTCTTTCAGTCTTCAAGTGAAGTGGGCTTCTATTTCGGTCCAGAAGCTCGAATGTATGCGTTCAAAAACTTTTTCTGTTTCCGTTTCACTGCAAACCAAGACCAGCACGAGTTAGTTTAGAGTCCCCGGGACTGGAAAATATTTCGCAAGTTCCGGGAAATCGAGCCGAAGTTGATCAAAATGACGATGCACGAAACGTGGTCTCCGCTACTGTTTCAGTCTTAAAGTGAAGTATGGCTATATTTCGGCCCACAAGCTCGAAAGTGAGCGTTCAAAAAGCTTTGCTGTGTCCATTTCACTGCAAAACAAGGCCATCGGCACCTAGTTTAGCGTCCAAGGGACTGGAAAATATCCCCCAAGTTTCGGGAAATAAACGCGAAATTGGTCAAAATCACGATTCGCTCAAGAAGGTCTCGCGTACTCTTTCAGTCTTAAAGTAAAATGGGACTCTATCTCGGCCCAGAAGTTCGAGAGTGAGGGTTCAAAAACTTTCGCTGTGTCCATTTCACTGCAAACCAAGACAAGCAGGAGTTAGCTGAGAGTCCCCGGGACTGGAAAATATCCCCCAAGTTCCGGGAAATCAACCCGAAGTTTGTCAAAATCACGATGCGGGTAAGGCGGTCTCGGCTACTCTTTAAGTCGTAAGTGATGTGGAACTATATTTCGGCCTAGAAGCTCAAAAAGCTTTGCTGTGTCCATTTCACTGCAAAACAAGGCCATCGGCACCTAGTTTAGCGTCCAAGGGACTGGAAAATATCCCCCAAGTTCCGGAAAATCCACCCGAAGTTTGTCAAAGTCACGATGCGCGTAAGGCGGTCTCGGCTACTTTTTCAGTATTAAAGTAAAGTGGGCTATATTTCGGCCCAGAAGCTTGAAGGTGAGCGTTGAAAAAGCTTTGCTGGCTCCCTTTCACTGCAAACCAAGACCATCAGGAGTTAGTTTAGAGTTCCTGGGACTGGAAAATATCCCCAAAGTCCCGGAATATCGACCCGAAGTTGGTCAAAATCACGATGCGCGCACGCCGGTCTCGGCTACTCTTTAAGTCGTAAGTGATGTGGGACTATATTTCGGCCTAGAAACTCGAAAATGTGCGTTCAAAAACTTGTGCTGTGTGAATTTCACTGCAAACCATGGGCATCAGGAGTTAGTTTCGAGTCCCCGGGACTGGAAAATATTCCCCAAGTTCCAGGAAAGTGAACAGAAGTTGATCAAAATCACGATGCGCGTAACGCGGTCTCGGCTACTGTTTCAGTCTTAAAGTGAAGTGTGGCTATATTTAGGCCCACAAGCTCGAAAGTGAGCGTTCAAAAAGTTTTTGCTGTGTCCATTTCACTGCAAACCAAGGCCATCAGGAGTTAGTATAGAGTCCCCGGGACTGGAAAATATTCTCCAAGTTCCAGGAAATGGCGCCGAAGTTGATGAAAGTTACGATGCGCGTAACGTGCTCTCGGCGGTTCTTTCAGTCTGAAATTTAAGTAGGGCTATATTTCGGCCCTGAAGCTCGAAGGTGAGCGTTCAGAATGTTTTACTGTGTTCATTAAACTGCAAACCAAGGTCATCGGGAGTTAGTTTAGCATCCCCGGGACTTTAAATTATTCGCCAACTTCCGGGAAATCGAGCAACAGTGGCCCAAAATCACGATGCGCGTAAGGCGGTCTCGGCAACTCTTTCAGTCTTAAAATTAAGGGGGGCTATATTTCGACCTAGAAGCTCGAGACCGGGCGTGCGCTAATTTTACCTGTGTCCATTTCACTGACATCTTAAGCCATCAAAAGTTAGTTTAGAGTCCTTGGGACTGGAAAATATTTCCCAAATTCTGGCAGATCGAGCCAAAGTTGCTCAAAATCACGATGCGCGTAAGGCGGTCTCGGCTACTCTTTCAGTCTTAAAATGAAGTGGGGCTATATTTCGGCCGACAAGCTCAACACCGAGCGTGCGCTCCTTTTGCCTGTGTACATATCACTGAAAACTAAGTTCATCAAGAGTTAGCATAGAGTCCTCGGGACTGGAAAATATTCCCCGAATTCCGGCAAATCGAGCCAAAGATGCTCAAAATCACGATGCGCGTAAGGCGGTCTCGGCTACTCGTTTACTCCGAAAATGAAGTGGGGCTATATTTCGGTTCTACAAGCTCGACACCGAGCGTGCTCTCCTTTTACCTGTGTCCATTTCACTAAGAACTAAGTCCATCAGGAGATAGTTTAGAATCCTCGAGACTGGAAGCTATCCTCCAAGTTTCGGCAAATTGAGCCATACTTTCTTAAAATTACGATAGGCGAACGGCAGTTTCGTTTACTCTTTCAGTCTTAAAATGAACTGGGGCTACATTTCGGCCTGGAAGCTCGACACCGAGCGTGCGCTCCTGTTACCTGTGACCATTTTACTGAAAACTAAGGCCATCAAGAGTTAGGGTAGAGTCCCCGGGACTGGAAAATATCCCCCAAGTTTTGGCATATCGAGCCATAGTGGCTAAAAATTTCGATGCGCTTAAGGCGGTTTCGTGTACACTTTCAGTCTTAAAATAAAGTGGGGCTATATGTCGGCCTACAACCTGGAAACCCAGCGTGCGCCCCTTCTACCTGTGTCCATGTCACTAAAAACCAAAGTATTCAGGAGTTAGTTTAGAGCTTCCGGGACTGGAAAATATCCCCCTAGTCCCAGGAAATCAAGCCGAAGCTCGACAAAATTACCATGCGCGTAAGGCGGTCCGGCTACTCTTTCAGTCTTAAAGTGAAGTGGGGCTATATTTCGTCCCAGAAGCTCGAAAGTGAACGTTCAAAGAGTTTGGCTGTGTCCATTTCACTGAAAACCAAGGCCATCAGGAATTAGTTTAGAGTGCCCGGGACTGGGAATTATCTCCCAAGTTCCGGCAAATCGAGCCGAAGTAGCCCAAAATCACGACGCGCGTAAGGCGGTCTCGGCTGGTCTTTCAGTCTTAAAGTGAAGTAGGGCTATGCTTCGGCCCAGAAGCTCAAACGTGAGCGTTCAAAAAGTTGTGCTGTGTCCATTTCACTGCAAACCAAGGCAATCAGGAGTTCGTTTAGAGTCCCCGGTACCGGAAAATACCCCCCATTTCCCGGGAAATCGAGCCAAAGTTGGTCAAAATCACGATGCGCGTAAGGCGGTCCCGGTTACTCTTTCATTCTTAAAGAGACCTGGGGCAATATTTCCGCCGAGAAGCTGGAAAGTGAGCGTTCAAAAAGTTGCGCTGTGTCCATTTCACTCCAGAGCAAGGCCATCAGGAGTTACTTTGGAGTCCGTGGGACCGGAAAATATCCCCCAAGTTCCGGGAAATCGAGCCGAAGTTGGTCAAAATTACGATGGGCGTAAGGCAGTCTAGGCTACTCTTTCACTCTTAAAGTGAAGTGGAGCTATATTTCGGCCTAGAAGCTCAAAAGTGAGCGTTCAAACAGTTTTGCTGTGTCAATTTTACTGCAGACCAAGCACGTCGGGGGTCAGTTTAGAGTGCCAGGGACTGGAAAATATCCTCCAAGTTCCGGGAAATTTAACCGAAGTTGGTCAAAATCACGACGCGCGTACGGCGGTCTCGGCTACTCTTTCAGTCTTAAAGTGAAGTGGGGCAATATTTCGGCCCAGAAGCTCGAAATTGAGTGTTTAAAAAGTTTTGCTGTGTCCATTTCACTGCAAAACAAGGCCATCACGACTTGTTTTAGCGTCCAAGGGACTGGAAATATCCCCCAAGTTACGGGAAATCCACCCGAAGTTAGTCAAAATCACGATGCGCTTAAGGGGGTCTCGGCTACTCTTTCAGTCTTAAGGTAAAGTGGGCTTAGATTTAACTCCAGAAGCTCGAAAGTAACGCTTCAAAAATTTTTGTCTCTATTTCACTCACATCTTAGACAATCAGGAGTGAGTTTAGAGACTTTGGGACTGGAAAATATCTCCCAAGTTTCGCCAGATCGAGCCGAAGATCCTCAAAATAATAATGCGCGTAAGGCGTTCCCGCCTACTCTTTCAGTCTTAAAAAGAAGTAGGGCTATATTTCGGCCAGCAAGCTCGAAAGTGCGCGTTCAAAAAGTGTTCCTGTCTCCATTTCACTGGAAACTAAGGCCATCAGGAGTTAGTTTAGAGTCCCCGGGACTAGAAAATATCCCCCTATTTGCGGGAAATCCAGCCGAAGTATCCCAAAATCACGATGCGCGTAAGGCGGTCTCGGCTACTCTTTCAGTCTTAAAGTTAAGTGGGGCTATATTTCGACCCATAAGCTCGAAAGTGAGCGTTCAAAAAGTTTTGCTGTGTCCATTTAACTGCAAACTAAGGTCATCGGAAGGTAGTTTAGCTACCCCGGGAATTGAAAATATTCGCCAACTTCCGGGAAATCGAGCCGAAGTTGGTCAAAATCACGATGCGCGTAAGGCGGTCTCGGCTACTCTTTCAGTCTTAAAGTGAAGTAGGGCTATATTTCGGCCGAGAAGCTCGAAAGTGAGCGTTCAAAAAAATGTGCTGTGTCCATTTCTCTGCAAACCAAGGCCATCAGCAGTTAGTTTAGAGTCCCCGGGAGTGGAATATATCCCCGAAGTTCCGAGAAATCGCACGGAAGTTGGTCAAAATCACGATGCGCGTAAGACGGTCTCGGCTACTATTTCAGTCTTAAAGTAAAGTTGGGCTGTATTTCGGCCCAGAAGCTCAAAAGGGAGCTTCGAAAAGTTTTGCTGTATGCATTTCAATGCAAACGAAGGCCATCAGGGGTTACTTAAGAGTCTTCGGGACTGGAAAATATCTCCCAAGTTCAGGGAAATTTAGCCGAAGTTGGTCAAAATCACGGTGCGCGTTAGGCGGTCTCGCTTCCTGTTTCAGTCTTAAAGTGAAGTGAGGCTTTATTCCTGCCCAGGAGCAGGAAAGTGAGCGTTCAAAAAGTTTCCCTGTGTTTATTTCACTGCAAACCAAAGCCATCAGGAGCTACTTTAGAGTCCCCAGGACTTGAAAATATCCCCCAACTTCCGGGAAATCGAGCCGAAGTTGGTCAAAATCACGATTTGCGTAAGGTAGTTTCGGCTACTCTTTCAGTCTTAAAGTGAAGTGGGGCTATATTTCGGGCCAGAAGCCCGAAAGTGAGCGTTCAAAAAGTTTTGCTGTGTTCATTTCACTGCGAACCAAGGCCATCAGGGGTTAGTTTAGAGTCCCCGGGACTGAAAAATATTGCCCAAGTTCCGGGGATTCGAACCGAAGTTGATGAAAATTACCATGCGCGAAATGCGGTATCGGCTACTGTTTCAGTCTTAAAGTGAAGTGGGGCTATATTTCGGCCCAGAAGCCGGAAATTGAGCGTTCAAAAAGTTTTGCTGTGTTCTTTGACTGAAAAACAAGGCCATCACGAGTTAGTTTAGCGTCCCTGGGACTGGAAATTATTCCCCAAGGTCCGGTAACTCGAGCTGAAGTTGGTCAAAATCACGATGCTCCCAAAGCGGTCTCGGCTACCCTTTCAGTCTTAAAGTGAAGTGGGGCTATATTTCTGTCCAGAAGCTCGAAAGTGAGCGTTCAAAAAGCTTTGCTGTGTGCATTTCACTGCAAAACAAAGCTATCAAAAGTTAGTTTAGGGTCCCCGGGACTGGAAAATATTCCCCAAGTTCCGGGAAAGCGAGCCGAAGTTGATCCAAATCACGATGCGCGAAATGCGGTCTCGGCTACTGTTTCAGTCTTAAAGTAAAGTGTGGCTATATTTCGGCCCACAAGCTCGAAAGTGAGCGTTCAAAAAATTTTGCTGTGTCTATTTCACTGCAAAAAAAAAGGCCAACAGGACTTAGTTTAGCGTCCAAAGGACTGGAAAATGCTCCCTAAGTTCCGGGAGATCCACGCGAAGTTTGTCAAAATCGCAATGCGCGTAAGGTGGTTTCGGTTACTCTTTAAGTCTTAAAGTAAAGTGGGGCTTTATTTCGGCCAGGAAGCTCGAAGGTGAGCGTTCAAAAAGTTTTGCTCTGTCTCTTTCATTGCAAAACCAGGCCATCAGGAGTTAGTTTAGAGTTCCTGGGACTGGAAAATATGCCCTAAGTTCCGGAATATCGACCCGAAGTTTGTCAAACTCACGATGCGAGCAAGGCGGTCTCGGCTACTCTTTCAGTCTTAAGTGAAGTGGGGCTATATTTCGGCCCAGAATCTCCAAAGTGTGCGTTCAAAAAATTGTGCTGTGTCCATTTCAATGCAAACCAAGGCCATCAGAAGTTACTTTAGAGTCCCCGGGACTGGAAAATATCCCCCAAGTCCCGAGAATTGGAACCGAAGTTGATCAAATTCATGATGCGCGTAACGTGGTCTCGGCTACTGTTTCAGTCTTAAAGTAAAGTGTGGCTATATTTCGGCTCACAAGCTCGAAAGTGAGCGTTCAAAAAGTGTTGCTCTGTCTATTTCAATGCAAAGCAAGGCGATCAGGAGTTAGTTTGTAGTCCCTGGGACTGGAAAATATCTCCCAAGCTCCGAGAAATCGATCCGAAAATGGTCAAAATCACGATGCGCGTAAGGCGATCTCGGCTACTCTTTCAGTCTTAAAGTGAAGTGGGGCTATATTTCGGTCCAGAAGCTCCAAAGTGGGCGTTCAAAAAGTTATGCTGTGCGTATTTCAGTGCAAACCATGGCCATCCGGAGTTAGTTTAGAGTCCCCCGGACTGGAAAATATCCCAAAAGTTGCGTGAAATCGAGCTGAACTTGGTCTAACTCACGATGCGCGTGAGGCAGTCTCGGCTACTATTTCAGTCTGAAAGTGAAGTGGGATTCTATTTCGGCCCAGAAGCTACAAAGAGAGTGTTCAAAAAGCTTTCCTTTGTCCATTTCACCGAAAACCAAGGCCATCAGGAGTTAGTTTAGAGCCCGCGGAAATGGAATATATCCCCCAAGTTCCGGGAAAGCGACCCGAAGTTGGTCAAAATCACGATTTGCGCAAGACTGTCTCGGCTACTCTTTCAGTCTTAAAGTAAAGTGGGGCTATACCTCGGTCCAGAAGCTCGAGAGTGAGCGTTCAAAAAGTTTCGCTGTGTCCATTTCAGTGAACACCAAGACAATCAGGACTTAGTTTAGAGTCCCCGGGACTGGAAAATATCCCCCAAGTTCCGGCAAATCGAGCCGAAGTTTGTCAAAATCACGGTGCGGTTAAGGCGGTGTCTGCTACTGTGTCAGTCCTAAAGTGAAGTGTGGCTATATTTCGGCCCACAAGCTAGAAAGTGAGCGTTCAAAAAGTTCTGTTGTGTCCGTTTTACTTCAAAACAAGGCCATCAGGACTTAGTTTAGCGTCCAAGGGACTGCAAAATGTTCCCCAAGTTCCGGGAAATCCATTCGAAGTTCGTCAAAATTACGATGCGCGTAAGGCGGTCTCATCTACTCTTTCAGTCTTAAAGTAAAGTGGGGCTATATTTCTGCCCAGAAGCTCCAAAGTTGTGCTCTGTCCATTTCACTGAAAACCAAGGCCATCAGCAGTTACTTTAGAGTCCCTTTGACTGGAATATATCCCCCAAGTTTCGGGAAATAAACGCAAAATGGGTCAAAATCACGATTCGCTCAAGACGGTCGCCTACTCTTTCAGTCTTAAAGTAAAATGGGGCTCTATTTCGGCCCAGAAGCTCGAGAGTGAGCGTTCAAAGACTTTCGCTGTGTCCATTTCACTGCAAGCCAAGACAAGCAGGAGTTAGTTGAGAGTCCCCGGGGCTGGAAAATATCCCCCAAGTTCCGGGAAATCAACCCGAAGTTTGTCAAAATCACGATGCGCGTAAGGCGGTCTCGGCTACTCTTTCAGTGTTAAAGTGAAGTGGAGCTATATTTCGGCCCAGAAGCTCGAGAGTGAGCGTTCAAAGACTTTCGCTGTGTCCATTTCACTGCAAACCAAGACAAGCAGGAGTTAGTTGAGAGTCCCCGGGGCTGGAAAATATCCCCCAAGTTCCGGGAAATCAACCCGAAGTTTGCCAAAATCACGATGCGCGTAAGGCGGTCTCGGCTACTCTTTCAGTGTTAAAGTGAAGTGGAGCTATGTTTCGGCCCAGAAGCTCGAAAGTGAGCGTTCAAACAGTTTTGCTGTGTCCATTTTACAGCAGACCAAGGACGTCGGCGGTCAGTTTAGAGTCCCCGGGACTGGAAAATATCCCCCAAGTTCCGGGAAATTTAACCGAAGTTGGTCAAAATCACGACGCGCGTACGGCGGTCTCGGCTACTTTTTCAGTCTTAAAGTGAAGTGGGGCAATATTTCGGCCCAAAGGCTCGAAACTGAGTGTTTAGAAAGCTTTGCTGTGTCCATTTCACTGCAAAACAAGGCCATCACGACTTAGTTTAGCGTCCAAGGGACTGGAAATATCCCCCAAGTTACGGGAAATCCACCCGAAGTTAGTCAAAATCACGATGCGCTTAAGGGGGTCTCGGCTACTCTTTCAGTCTTAAGGTAAAGTGGGCTTAGATTTAACTCCAGAAGCTCGAAAGTAACGCTTCAAAAATTTTTGTCTCTATTTCACTCACATCTTAGACAATCAGGAGTGAGTTTAGAGACTTTGGGACTGGAAAATATCTCCCAAGTTTCGCCAGATCGAGCCGAAGATCCTCAAAATAATAATGCGCGTAAGGCGCTCCCGCCTACTCTTTCAGTCTTAAGGTAAAGTGGGCTTAGATTTAACTCCAGAAGCTCGAAAGTAACGCTTCAAAAATTTTTGTCTCTATTTCACTCACATCTTAGACAATCAGGAGTGAGTTTAGAGACTTTGGGACTGGAAAATATCTCCCAAGTTTCGCCAGATCGAGCCGAAGATCCTCAAAATAATAATGCGCGTAAGGCGTTCCCGCCTACTCTTTCAGTCTTAAAAAGAAGTAGGGCTATATTTCGGCCAGCAAGCTCGAAAGTGCGCGTTCAAAAAGTGTTCCTGCGTCGATTTCACTGGAAACCAAGGCCATCAGGAGTTAGTTTACAGTCAACGGGACTGGAAAATATCCCCCTATTTGCGGGAAATCCAGCCGAAGTACCCAAAATCACGATGCGCGTAAGGCGGTCTCGGATACTCTTTCAGTCTTAAAGTTAAGTGGGGCTATATTTCGACCCATAAGCTCGAAAGCGAGCGTTCAAAAAGTTTTGCTGTGTCCATTTAACTGCAAACTAAGGCCATCGGAAGGTAGTTTAGCTTCCCCGGGAATTGAAAATATTCGCCAACTTCCGGGAAATCGAGCCGAAGTTGGTCAAAATTACAATGCGCGTAAGGCGGTCCCGGCTACTCTTTCAGTCTTAAATTGAAGTAGGGCTATATTTCAGCCAAGAAGCTCGAAAGTGAGCATTCAAAAAAATGTGCTGTGTCCATTTCTCTGCAAACCAAGGCCATCAGCAGTTAGTTTAGAGTCCCCGGGACTGGAATATATCCTCGAAGTTCCGGGAAATCGCACGGAAGTTGGTCAAAATCACGATGCGCGTAAGACGGTCTCGGCTACTCTTTCTGTCTTAAAGTAAAGTGGGGCTATATTTTGGTCCAGAAGCTCGAAAGTGACCCTTTAAAAAGTTACGCTTTGTGCATTTAACTGCAAACCAAGGCCATCAGGAGTTAGTTTAAGGTCCCCCGGACTGGCAAATATCTCCCAAATTCCGGGAAATCGAGCTGAACTTGGTCAAAATCACGATGCTCGCAAGGCGGTCTCGGCTACTATTTCAGTCTTAAAGTGAAACACGGTTGTATTTCGGCCCAGAAGCTCGAAACTGAGCGTTCAAAAAGTTTTCCTGCGTCCATTTCACTGCAAACCAAGGCCATCAGGAGTCAGTTTAGAGTCCCCGGGACTTGAAAATATGGCCAAAATTCTAGAAAATCGAGCGGAAGTTGCTAAAAATCACGATGCGCGTAAGGCGGTCTCGGCTACTCTTTCAGTCTTAAAGTGAAGTGGGGCTATATTTCATCCCAGAAGCTCGAAAATAAGCCTTCAAAAAGTGTTATTGTATTCATTTCACTGAAAACCAAGGTCATCAGGAGTTAGTTTAGACTCCTCGGGACTGGAAAATATCGCCCAAGTTCGGGCAAATCGAGCCGAATTTTGTCAAAATCACGATGCGCGTTAGGCGGTCTCGGCTACTCTTTCATTCTTAAAGTGAACTGGGGCTATATTTCGGCCCAGAAGCTAGAAAGTGAAAGTTCAAAAAGTTTTCCTGTGTCCATTTCATCGCGAACCAAGCCACATCAGCAGATTGTTTACAGTGTCCGGGACATCAAAATATCCCCCAAGTCCCGGGAAATCGAGCCGAAGTTTGTCAAAATCACGATGCACGTAAAGCAGTCTCGGCTACTCTTTTAGTCTTAAAGTGACGTGGCTGTATATTTCGGCCCAGAAGCTCGAAAGTGAGCGTTCAAAAAGTTTTCCTCTCTCAATTTAACTGAACACCAAGGCCATCATGAGTTAGTTTAGAGTCCACGGGACTGGAAAATATCCCTTAAGTTCTGGCAACTCAAGCCGAAGTTGGTCAAAATCACGATGCGTCTAAGGCGGTCTCGGCTACTATTTCAGTCTTAAAGTCAAGTGGGGCTATATTTCGGCTTAGAATTCGAAAGTGAGCGTTCAAAAAAATTTGCTGTGTCCATTTCACTGCAGACCAAGGCCATCAGTGGTTAGCTTAGAGTCCTTGGGACTTGAATATATACCCGAAGTTTTAGGAAATCGAGCCGAAGTTTGTCAAAATCACGATGCGCGTAAGACGGTTTCGGCTACTCTTTCAGTCTTAAACTGAAGTGGGGCTATATTTCGGCTCAGAAGCCCGAAGGGTAGCGTTGAAAAAGTTTTGCTCTCTCCATTTCAATGCAAACCAAGGCAATCAGGAGTTACTTTAGAGTCCCCGGTACCGGAAAATATTCCCCATTTCCCGGGAAATCGAGCCAAAGCTGGTCAAAATCACGATGCGCGTAAGGCGGTCTCGGCTATTCTTTCATTCTTAAAGTGAACTCGGGCTATATTTCGGCCCAGAAGCTCGAAAGTGAAAGTTCAAAAAGTTTTGCTGTGTCCATTTCACCGCGAACCAAGCCACATCAGGAGATAGTTTACAGTCTCCGGGACATCAAAATATCCCCCAAGTTCCGGGAAATCGAGCCAAAGTTTGTCAAACTCACGATGCGCGTAAAGCAGTCTAGGCTACTCTTTTAGTCTTAAAGTGAGGTGGCTGTATATTTCGGCCCACAAGCTCGAAAGTGAGCGTTCAAAAAGTTATGCTGTGCCCATTTCACTGCAAAGCAAGGCCCACACGAAGTAGTTTACAGTGCCCAGAACTGGAAACTATCCCTCAAGTTCCGCGAAATCGAGACGAAGTTGGTCAAAATAACGATTCGCGTAAGGCGGTCTCGGCTACTCTTTCAGTCTTAAAGTCAAGTAGGGCTATATTTCGGTCCACAAGCTCGAAAGTGAGCGTTCAAAAAGTTTTCCTCTCTCAATTTCACTGAAAACCAAGGCCATCATGAGTTAGTTTAGAGTCCCCGTGACTGGGAAATATCTTTTAAGTTCTGGCAACTCAAGCCGAAGTTGGTCAAAATCACGATGCGCCTAAGGCGGCCTCGGCTACTCTTTCAGTCTTAAAGTGAAGTGGGGCTCTATTTCGGCCCAGAAGCTCCAAAGTGAGCGCTGCAAAAAATTTGCTGTGTCAATTTCACTGTAAACCAAGGCTATCAGGAGTTAGTTTAGAGTCCCCGGGACTGCAATATATTTCCCAAATTCCGGAAAATTGAGAAGACGTTGGTCAAAATCACGATGCGCGCAAGACGGTCTTGGCTAGTCTTTCAGTCTTAAAGTGAAGTGGGGCTATATTTCGGCCCAGAAGCTCAAAAGTGAGCGTTCAAAAAGTTTTGCTGTATCCATTTCAATGCAAACGAAGGCCATCAGGGGTTACTTAAGAGTCTTCGGGACTGGAAAATATCCCCCAAGTTCAGGGAAATTTAGCCGAAGTTGGTCAAAATCACGGTGCGCGTTAGGCGGTCTCGCTTACTGTTTCAGTCTTAAAGTGAAGTGAGGCTTTATTCCTGCCCAGGAGCGTCAAAGTGAGCGTTCAAAAAGTTTCCCTGTGTTTATTTCACTGAAAACCAAAGCCATCAGGAGCTAGTTTAGAGTCCCCGGGACTGGAAAATATCCCCCAACTTCCGGGAAATCGAGCCGAAGTTGGTCAAAGTCACGATTTGCGTAAGGTAGTCTCGGCTTCCCTTTCAGTCCTAAAGTGAAGTGGGGCTACATTTCAGGCCAGAAGCCCGAAAGTGAGCGTTCAAAAAGTTTTGCTGTGTTCATTTCACTGCAAACCAAGGCCATCAGGAGCTAGTTTAGCGTCCCCGGGAAAAGAAAATATGCCCCAAGGTCCGGGAAATTGAGCCGAGGTTGCTCAAAATCACGATGCCCCTAAAGTTGTCTCGGCTACTCTTTCTGTCTTAAAGTGAAGTGGGGCTATATTTCGGGCCAGAAGCCCGAGAGTGAGCGTTCAAAAAGTTTTGCTCTGTCCATTTCAATGCAAAGCAAGGCGAGCAGGAGTTAGTTTAGAGTAACCGGGACTGGAAAATATCCCCCAAGCTCCGAGAAATCGATCCGAAAATGGTCAAACTCACCATGCGAGTAAGCCGATCTCGGCTACTCTTTCAGTCTTAAAGGAAAGTGGGGCTATATTTCGGCCCAGAAGCTCCAAAGTGAAAGTTCAAAAAGTTTTGCTGTGTCCATTTCATCGCAAACCAAGCCACATCAGCAGATTGTTTACAGTGTCCGGGACATCAAAATATCCCCCAAGTTTCGGGGAATCGAACCGAAGTTGATCAAAATCACGATGCGCGAAACCCGGTATCGGCTACTGTCTCAGTCTTAAACTGAAGTGGGGCTATATTTCGGCCCAGAAGCCCGAAAGTGAGCGTTCAAAAAGTTTTGATGTGTTCTTTGACTAAAAAACAAGGCCATCGCGATTTAGTTTAGCGTCCCTGGGACTGGAAAATATTCCCCAAGTTCCGGTAACTCGAGCTGAACTTGGTCAAAATCACGATGCTCCCACAGCGGTCTCGGCTACCCTTTCAGTCTTAAAGTGAAGTGGGTCTATTTTTCTGTCCAGAAGCTCGAAAGTGAGCGTTCAAAAAGTTTTGCTGTGTGCATTTCACTCCAAAACAAAGCTATCAAAAGTGAGTTTAGGGCCCCGGGACTGGAAAATATTCCCCAAGTTCCGGGAAAGCGAGCCGAAGTTGACGAAAATCACGATGCGCGAAATGCGGTCTCGGCTACCGTTTCAGGCTTAAAGTAAAGTGTCCCTATGTTTCGGCCCACAAGCTCGAAAGTGAGCGTTCGAAAAGTTTTGCTGTGTCCATTTCACTGCAAAACAAGGCCATCAGGACTTAGTTTAGCGTCCAAGGGACTGGAAAATATACCCCAAGTTCCGGGAAATCCATTCGAAGTTCGTCAAAATTACGATATACGTAAGGCGGTTTCGGCTACTCTTTCAGTCTTAAAGTAAAGTCGGGCTATATTTCTGTCCAGAAGCTCGAAAGTGAGTGTTTAAAAAGTTTTGCTGTTTCGATTTCACTGCAAACCAAAGCTATCAAAGTTAGTTTAGGGTCCCCGGGACTGGAAAATATTCCCCAAGTTCAGGGAAATTTAGCCGAAGTTGGTCAAAATCACGATGCGCGAAATGCGGTCTCGGCTACTGTTTTAGTCTTAAAGTAAAGTGTGGCTATATTTCGGCCCACAAGCTCGAAAGTGAGCGTTCAAAAAGTTTTGCTGTGTCTCTTTCACTGCAAAACAAGGCCATCAGTACTTAGGTTAGCGTCCAAGGGACTGGAAAATGTTCCCCAAGTTGCGGGAAAGCGAGCCGAAGTTTGTCAAAATCACAATGCGCGTAAGGTTGTCTCGGTTACTCTTTCAGTCTTAAAGTAAAGTGGGGCTTTATTTCGGCCAAGAAGCTCTAAGGTGAGCGTTCAAAAGGTTTTGCTGTCTCCATTTCAATGCAAAGCAAGGCGATCAGGAGTTAGTTTATACTCCCCGGGACTGGAAAATATCCCCCAAGTTCCGAGAAATCGATCCGAAAATGGTCAAAATCACGTTGCGCGTAAGGCGATCTCGGCTACTCTTTCAGTCTCAAAGTGAAGTGGGGCTTTATTTCGGCCCAGAAGCTCCAAAGTGGGCGTTCAAAAAGTTATGCTGTGCGCATTTCAGTGCAAACCAAGGCCATCCGGAGTTAGTTTAGAGTCCCCCGGACTGGAAAATATCCCAAAAGTTGCGTGAAATCGAGCTGAACTTGGTCTAACTGACGATGCGCGTGAGGCAGTCTCGGCTACTATTTCAGTCTGAAAGTGAAGTGGGATTCTATTTCGGCCCAGAAGCTACAAAGAGAGTGTTCGAAAAGCTTTCCTTTGTCCATTTCACTGAAAACCAAGGCCATCAGGAGTTAGTTTAGAGCCCGCGGAAATGGAATATATCCCCCAAGTTCCGGGAAAGCGACCCGAAGTTGGTCAAAATCACGATTTGCGCAAGACTGTCTCGGCTACTCTTTCAGTCTTAAAGTAAAGTGGGGCTCTATTTCGGCCCACAAGCTCAAAGCTCAAAAAAAATTACTGTGTCTATTTCACTGCAAACCAAGGCTATCAGGAGTTAGTTTACAGTCCCCGGGGGTGAAATGTATTTCCCAAGTTCCGGAAAATCGAGAAGACGTTGGTCAAAATCACGATGCGCGTAAGACGGTCTCGGCTACTCTTTCAGTCTTAAAGTGAAGTGGGGCTATATTTCGGCCCAGAAGCTCAAAAGTCAGCGTTCAGAACCTTTTGCTGTATCCATTTCAATGCAAACCAAGGCCATCAGGGGTTACTTAAGAGTCCTCAGGACTGGAAAATATCCCCCAAGTTCCGGTAAATCGAGCCGAAGTTGGTCAAAATCACGATGTGCGTAAGGTGGTCTCGGCTACTCTTTCAGTCTTAAAGTGAAGTGGGGCAATATTTCGGCCCAGAAGCTCGAAAGTGAGTGTTTAAAAAATTTTGCTCTGTCACTTTCAGTGGAAACCAACGCCATCAGAAGTTACTTTAGAGTCCCCGGGACTGGAGAATATCCCCCAAGTCCCGGCAAATCGAGCCGAAGTTGATCAAATTCATGATCCGCGTAACGTGGTCTCGGCTACTGTGTCAGTCCTAAAGTGAAGTGTGGCTATATTTTGGCCCACAAGGTAGAAAGTGAGCGTTCAAAAAGTTTTGTTGTGTGCATTTTACTTCAAAACAAGGCCATCAGGACTTAGTTTAGCGTCCAAGGGACTGCAAAATATCCCCCAAGTTCCGGGAAATCCATTCGAAGTTCGTCAAAATTACGATGCGCGTAAGGCGGTCTCATCTACTCTTTCAGTCTTAAGGTAAAGTGGGGCTATATTTCTGCCCAGAAGCTCCAAAGTTGTGCTCTGTCCATTTCACTGAAAACCAAGGCCATCAGGAGTTACTTTAGAGTCCCTTTGACTGGAATATATCCCCCAAGTTTCGGGAAATAAACGCGAAATTGGTCAAAATCACGATTCGCTCAAGACGGTGTCGCCTACTCTTTCAGTCTTAAAGGAAAATTGGGCTCTATTTCGGCCCAGAAGCTCGAGAGTGAGCGTTCAAAAACTTTCGTTGTGTCCATTTCACTGCAAACCAAGACAAGCAGGAGTTAGTTGAGAGTCCCCGGGACTGGAAAATATCCCCCAAGTTCCGGGAAATCAACCCGAAGTTTGTCAAAATCACGATGCGCGTAAGGCAGGAGCTCGAAATTGAGCGTTCAAAAAGTTTTGCTGGGTGTATTTTACTGCAAACCATGGCCATCAGGAGTTAGTTTAGAGTCCCCGGGACTGGAAAATATTCCCCAAGTTCCAGGAAAGCGAGCAGAAGTTGATCAAAATCACGATGGGCGTAACGCGGTCTCGGCTACTGTTTCAGTCTTAAAGTGAAGTGTGGCTATATTTAGGCCCACAAGGTCGAAAGTGAGCGTTCAAAAAGTTTTGCTGTGTCCATTTCACTGCAAACCAAGGCCATCAGGAGTTAGTATAGAGTCCGCGGGACTGGAAAATATTCTCCAAGTTCCAGGAAATGGCGCCGAAGTTGATGAAAGTTACGATGCGCGTAACGGGCTCTCGGCTATTCTTTCAGTCTTAAATTTAAGTAGGGCTATATTTCGGCCCTGAAGCTCGAAGGTGAGCGTTCAGAATGTTTTGCTGTGTTCATTAAACTGCAAACCAAGGTCATCGGGAGTTAGTTTAGCGTCCCCGGGACTTTAAATTATTCGTCAACTTCCGGGAAATCGAGCAAAAGTGGCCCAAAATCACGATGCGCGTAAGGCGGTCTCGGCTACTCTTTCAGTCTTAAAATTAAGGGGCGCTATATTTCGACCTAGAAGCTCGAGACCGGGCGTGCGCTAATTTTACCTGTGTCCATTTCACTGATATCTTAGGCCATCAGGAGTTAGTTTAGAGTCCTTGGGACTGGAAAATATTTCCCAAATTCTGGCAGATCGAGCCAAAGTTGCTCAAAATCACCATGCGCGTAAGGCGGTCTCGGCTACTCTTTCAGTCTTAAAATGAAGTGGGGCTATATTTCGGCCGACAAGCTCAACACCGAGCGTGCGCTCCTTTTGCCTGTGTACATATCACTGAAAACTAAGTTTATCAGGAGTTAGCATAGAGTCCTCGGGACTGGAAAATATTCCCCGAATTCCGGCAAATCGAGCCAAAGATGCTCAAAATCACGATGCGCGTAAGGCGGTCTCGGCTACTCGTTTACTCCGAAAATGAAGTGGGGCTATATTTCGGTTCTACAAGCTCGACACCGAGCGTGCTCTCCGTTTACCTGTGTCCATTTCACTAAGAACTAAGTCCATCAGGAGATAGTTTAGAATCCTCGAGACTGGAAGCTATCCTCCAAGTTTCGGCAAATTGAGCGATACTTTCTTAAAATTACGATAAGCGTACGGCAGTTTCGTTTACCCTTTCAGTCTTAAAACGAACACGGGCTACATTTCGGCCTAGGCAATCAGGAGTTAGTTTAGAGTCCCCGGTACCGGAAAATATCCCCCATTTCTCGGGAAATCGAGCCAAAGTTGGTCAAAATCACGATGCGCGTAAGGTGGTCCCGGTTACTCTTTCATTTTTAAAATTAAATTGGGCAATATTTCCGCCCAGAAGCTGCAAAGTGAGCGTTCAAAAAGTTGTGCTGTGTCCATTTCACTCCAGAGCAAGGCCATCAGGAGTTACTTTAGAGTCCGCGGGGCTGGAAAATATCCCCCAAGTTCTGGGAAATCGAGCCCAAGTTGGTCAAAATTACGATGGGCGTAAGGCGGTCTCGGCTACTTTTTCACTCTTAAAGTGAAGTGGAGCTATATTTCGGCCCAGAAGCTCAAAAGTGAGCGTTCAAAAAGTTTTGCTGTGTCCATTTTACTGCAGACCAAGGACGTCGGGGGTCAGTTTAGAGTCCACGGGACTGCAAAATATCGCCCAAGTTTCGGGAAATTTAACCGAAGTTGGTCAAAATCACGACGCGCGTACTGCGGTCTCGGCTACTCTTTCAGTCTTAAAGTGAAGTGGGGCAATATTTCGGCCCAGAAGCTCGAAACTGAGTGTTTAAAAAGTTTTGCTGTGTCCATTTCACTGCAAAACAAGGCCATCACGACTTAGTTTAGCATCCAAGGGACTGGAAATATCCCCCAAGTTACGGGAAATCCACCCGAAGTTAGTCAAAATCAGGATGCGCTTAAGGGGGTCTCGGCTACTCTTTCAGTCTTAAAGTTAAGTGGGGCTATATTTCGACCCATAAGCTCGAAAGTGAGCGTTCAAAAAGTTTTGCTGTGTCCATTTAACTGCAAACTAAGACCATCGGAAGTTAGTTTGGCTTCCCCGGGAATTGAAAATATTCGCCAACTTCCGGGAAATCGAGCCGAAGTTGGTCAAAATTACGATGCGCTTAAGGCGGTCTCGGCTACTCTTTCAGTCTTAAAGTGAAGTAGGGCTATATTTCGGCGAGAAGCTCGAAAGTGAGCGTTCTAAAAAATGTGCTGTGTCCATTTCACTGCAAACCAAGGCCATCAGCAGTTCGTTTAGAGTCCACGGGACTGGAATATATCCCCGAAGTTCCGGGAAATCGAACGGAAGTTGGTCAAAATCACGATTCGCGTAAGGTAGTCTCGGCTACTCTTTCAGTCTTAAGGTAAAGTGGGGCTATATTTCGGCCCAGAAGCTCGAAAGTGACCCTTTAAAAAGTTACGCTTTCTGCATTTAACTGCAAACCAAGGCCATCAGGAGTTAGTTTAAAGTCCCCCGGACTGTAAAATATCCCCCAAGTTCCGGGAAATCGAGCTGAACTTGGTCAAAATCACGATGCTCGTAAGGCGGTCTCGGCTACTATTTCAGTCTTAAAGTGAAATACGGTTGTATTTCGGCCCAGAAGCTCGAAACTGAGCGTTCAAACAGTTTTCCTGCGTCCATTTCACTGCAAACCAAGGCCATCAGGAGTTAGTTTAGAGTCCCCGGGACTTGAAGATATCGCCAAAATTGTAGAAAATCGAGCGGAAGTTGCTCAAAATCACGATGCGCGTAAGGCGGTCTCGCTTACTCTTTCATTCTGAAAGTGAAGTGGGGCTATATTTCATCCCCGAAGCTCGAAAATAAGCGTTCAAAAAGTGTTACTGTGTTCATTTCACTGCAAACCAAGGCAATCAGGAGTTAGTTTAGACTCCTCGGGACTGGAAAATATCGCCCAAGTTCGGGGAAATCGAGCCGAAGTTTGTCAAAATCACGATGCGCGTAAGGAGGTCTCGGCTACTCTTTCATTCATAAGGTGAGCTGGGGCTATATTTGGGCCCAGAAGGTAGCAAGTGAAAGTTCAAAAAGTTTTGCTGTGTCCATTTCACCGCAAACCAAGCCACATCAGCAGATTGTTTACAGTGTCCGGGACATCAAAATATCCCCCAAGTCCCGGGAAATCGAGCCGAAGTTTGTCAAAATCACGATGCGCGTAAAGCAGTCTCGGCTACTCTTTGAGTCTTAAAGTGACGTGGCTGTATATTTCGGCCCACAAGCTCGAAAGTGAGCGTTCAAAAAGTTTTGCTCTCTCTTAATTTAACTGAAAACCAAGGCCATCATGAGTTAGTTTAGAGTCCACGGGACTGGAAAATATCCCTTAAGTTCTGGCAACTCAAGCCGAAGTTGGTCAAAATCACGATGCGTCTAAGGCGGTCTCGGCTACTATTTCAGTCTTAAAGTCAAGTGGGGCTATATTTCGGCTTAGAATTTCGAAAGTAGGCGTTCAAAAAAAAAATTTGCTCTGTCCATTTCACTGCAGACCAAGGCCATCAGGGGTTAGTTTAGAGTCCTTGGGACTTGAATATATCCCCGAAGTTTCGGGAAATCGAGCCGAAGTTGCCCAAAATCGCGATGCGCGTAAGACGGTCTCGGCTACTCTTTTAGTCTTAAACTGAAGTGGGGCTATATTTCGGCTCAGAAGCCCGAAGGGGAGCGTTGAAAAAGTTTTGCTCTCTCCATTTCAATGCAAAGCAAGGCAATCAGGAGTTACTTTAGAGTCCCCGGTACCAGAAAATATTCCCCATTTACCGGGAAATCGAGCCAAAGTTGGTCAAAATCACGATGCGCGTAAGGTGGTGTCGGCTATTCTTTCATTCTTAAAGTGAACTCGGGCTACATTTCGGCCCAGAAGCTCGAAAGTGAAAGTTCAAAAAGTTTTGCTGTGTCCATTTCACCGCGAACCAAGCCACATCAGGAGATAGTTTACAGTCTCCGCGACATCAAAATATCCCCCAAGTTGCGGGAAATCGAGTCGAAGTTTGTCAAAATCACGATGCGCGTAAAGCAGTCTCGGCTACTCTTTGAGTCTTAAAGTGACGTGGCTGTATATTTCGGCCCAGAAGCTCGAAAGTGAGCGTTCAAAAAGTTATGCTGTGCCCATTTCACTGCAAAGCAAGGCCCTCAAGGAGTAGTTTACAGTCCCCGGAACTGGAAAATATCCCCCAAGTTCCGCGAAATCTAGACGAAGTTGGTCAAAATAACGATTCGCGTAAAGCAGTCTCGGCTACTCTTTCAGTCTTAAAGTTAAATAGGGATATATTTCGGTCCAGAAGCTCGAAAGTGAGCGTTCAAAAAGTTTTCCTCTCTCAATTTCACTGAAAACCAAGGCCATCATGAGTTAGTTTAGAGTCCCCGGGACTGGGAAATATCTTTTAAGTTCTGGCAACTCAAGCCGAAGTTGGTCAAAATCACGATGCGCCTAAGGCGGCCTCGGCTACTCTTTCAGTCTTAAAGTGAAGTGGGGCTCTATTTCGGCCCAGAAGCTCCAAAGTGAGCGCTGCAAAAAATTTGCTGTGTCCATTTCACTGCAAACCAAGGCCATCAGGAGATAGTTTAGAGTCCCCGGAACTGCAATATATTTCCCAAGTTCCGGAAAATGGACAGGACGCTGGTCAAAATCACGATGCGCGCAAGACGGTCTTGGCTAGTCTTTCAGTCTTAAAGTGAAGTGGGGCTATATTTCGGCCCAGAAGCTCAAAGCTGAGCTTCAAAAAGTTTTGCTGTATCCATTTCAATGGAAACGAAGGCCATCAGGGGTTACTTACGAGTCTTCGGGACTGGAAAATATCCCCCAAGTTCAGGGAAATTTAGCCGAAGTTGGTCAAAATCACGGTGCGCGTTAGGCGGTCTCGCTTACTGTTTCAGTCTTGAACTGAAGTGAGGCTTTATTCCCGCTCAGGAGCTTGAAAGTGAGCGTTCAAAAAGTTTGCCTGTGTTTATTTCACTGCAAACCAAAGCCATCAGGAGCTAGTTTAGAGTCCCCTGGACTGGAAAATATCCCCCCACCTTCCGGAAAATCGAGCCGAAGTTGGTCAAAGTCACGATTCGCGTAAGGTAGTCTCGGCTACTCTTTCAGTCTTAAAGTGAAGTGGGGCTATATTTCGGGCCAGAAGCCCGAAAGTGAGCGTTCAAAAAGTTTTGCTGTGTTCATTTCACTGCAAACCAAGGCCATCAGGAGTTAGTTTAAGGTCCCCGGGACAAGAAAATATGCCCCAAGGTCCGGGAAATTGAGCCGAGGTTGGTCAAAATCACGATGCCCCTAAAGTGGTCTCGGATACTATTTCTGTCTTAAAGTGAAGTGGGGCTATATTTCGGGCCAGAAGCTCGAAAGTGAGCGTTCAAAAACTTTTGCTGTGTCCATTTCACTGCAAACGAAAGGTATCAAAGTTAGTTTAGGGTCCCCGGGACTGGAAAATATTCCCCAAGTTCCAGGAAAATGAGCCGAAGTTGATCAAAATCACGATGCGCGAAATGCGGTCTCGGCTACTGTTTCAGTCTTAAAGTAAAGTGTGGCTATATTTCGGCCCACAAGCTCGAAAGTGAGCGTTCAAAAAGTTTTGCTGTGTCCATTTCACTGGAAAACAACGCCATCAGGAGTTAGTTTAGCGTCCAAGAGACTGGAAAATGTTCCCCAAGTTCCGCGAGATCCACCCGAAGTTTGTCAAAATCACAATGCGAGTAAGGCGATCTCGGCTACTCTTTCAGTCTTAAAGTGAAGTGGGGCTATATTTCGGCCCATAAGCTCCAAAGTGGGCGTTCAAAAAGTTATGCTGTGCCTTTTTCAGTGCAAACCAAGGCGATCCGGAGTTTGTTTAGAGTCCCCCGGACTGGAAAATATCCCAAAAGTTGCGTGAAATCGAGCTGAACTTGGTCTAACTGACGATGCGCGTGAGGCGGTCTCGGATACTATTTTAGTCTGAAAATGAAGTGGGATTCTATTTCGGCCCAGAAGCTACAAAGAGAGTGTTCAAAAAGCTTTCCTTTGTCCATTTCACTGAAAACCAAGGCCATCAGGAGTTAGTTTAGAGTCCGCGGAAATGGAATATATCCCCCAAGTTCCGGGAAACCGACCCGAAGTTGGTCAAAATCACGATTTGCGCAAGACGGTCTCGGCTACTCTTTCAGTCTTAAAGTAAAGTGGGGCTATATTTCGGTCGAGAAGCTCGAGAGTGAGCGTTCAAAAACTTTCGCTGTGTCCATTTCACTGAAAACCAAGACAATCAAGAGTTAGTTTGGAGTCCCCGGGACTGGAAAATATCCCCCAAGTTCCGGCAAATCGAGCCGAAGTTGGTCAAAATCACGGTGCGCTTAAGGCGGTGTCGGCTACTCCTTCAGTCTTAAAGTGAAGTGGGGCTCTATTTCGGCCCACAAGCTCAAAGCTCAAAAAAAATTACTGTGTCTATTTCACTGCAAACCAAGACTATCAGGAGTTAGTTTAGAGTCCCCGGAAGTGGAATGTATTTCCCAAGTTCCGGAAAATCGAGAAGTCGTTGGTCAAAATCACGATGCGCGTAAGACCTTCTCGGCTACTCTTTCAGTCTTAAAGTGAAGTGGGGCTATATTTCGGCTCAGAAGCTCAAAAGTAAGCGTTCAAAAAGTTTTGCTGTATCCATTACAATGCAAACCAAGGCCATCATGGGCTACTTAAGAGTCCTCGGGACTGGAAAATATCCCCCAAGTTCCGGTAAGTCGAGCCGAAGTTGGTCAAAATCACGATGTGCGTAAGGTGGTCTCGGCTACTCTTTCAGTTTTAAAGTGAAGTGGGGCAATATTTCGGCCCAGAAGCTCGAAAGTGAGTGTTTAAAAAGTTTTCCTGTGTCACTTTCAGTGCAAACCAAGGCCATCAGAAGTTACTTTAGAGTCCCTGGGACTGAAGAATATCCCCCAAGTCCCGGCAAATCGAGCCGAAGTTGATCAAATTCATGATGCGCGGAACGTGGTCTCGGCTACTGTGTCAGTCCTAAAGTGAAATGTGGCTATATTTCGGCCCACAAGCTAGAAAGTGAGCGTTCAAAAAGTTTTGTTGTGTCCGTTTTACTTCAAAACAAGGCCATCAGGACTTAGTTTAGCGTCCAAGGGACTGCAAAATATCCCCCAAGTTCCGGGAAATCCATTCGAAGCTCGTCAAAATTACGATGCGCGTAAGGCGGTCTCATCTACTCTTTCAGTCTTAAAGTAAAGTGGGGCTATATTTCTGCCCAGAAGCTCCAAAGTTGTGCTCTGTCCATTTCACTGAAAACCAAGGCCATCAGGAGTTACTTTAGAGTCCCTTTGACTGGAATATATCCCCCAAGTTTCGGGAAATAAACGCGAAATTGGTCAAAATCACGATTCGCTCTAGACGGTCTCGCCTACTCTTTCAGTCTTAAAGTAAAATGGGGCTCTATTTCGGCCCAGAAGCTCGAGAGTGAGCGTTCAAAAACTTTCGCTGTGTCCATTTCACTGCAAACCAAGACAAGCAGGAGTTAGTTGAGAGTCCCCGGGACTGGAAAATATCCCCCAAGTTCCGGGAAATCAACCCGAAGTTTGTCAAAATCACGATGCGCGTAAGGCGGTCTCGGCTACTCTTTCAGTGTTGAAGTAATGGGGGGCTATATTTTGGCCCAGAAGCTCGAAATTGAGCGTTCAAAAAGTTTTGCTGGGTCCATTTTACTGCAAACCAAGGCCATCAGGAATTAGTTTAGAGTCCTCAAAACTGGAATATATCCCCTTAGTTCCGGCAAATCGAGCCGAAGTTGCTCAAAATCACGATGCACGTAAGGCGGTCTCGGCTACTCTTTCAGTCTTCAAGTGAAATGGGCTTCTATTTCGGTCCAGAAGCTCGAAAGTATGCGTTCAAAAACTTTTTCTGTTTCCGTTTTACTGGAAACCAAGACCAGCACGAGATAGTTTAGAGTCCCCGTGACTGGAAAATATTTCGCAAGTTCCGGAAAATCGAGCCGAAGTTGACCAAAATCACGATGCGCGAAACGTGGTCTCGGCTACTGTTTCAGTCTTAAAGTGAAGTATGGCTATATTCCGGCCCACAACCTCGAAAGTGAGCGTTCAAAAAGCTTTGCTGTGTCCATTTCACTGCAAAACAAGGCTATCGGCACCTAATTTAGCGTCCAAGGGACTGGAAAATATCCCCCATTTCCGGGAAATCCACCCCAAGTTTGTCAAAATCACGATGCGCGTAAGGCGGTCTCGGCTACTTTTTCAGTATTAAAGTAAAGTGGCCTATATTTCAGCCCAGAAGCTTGAAGGTGAGCGTTCAAACAGTTTTGCTGTCTCCATTTCACTGCAAACCAAGGCCATCAAGAGTTAGTTTAGAGTCCCTTAGACTGGAATATATCCCGCAAGTTCCGGAATATCGACCCGAAGTTGGTCAAGATCACGATGCGCGCACGCCGGTCTCGGCTACTCTTTAAGTCGTAAGTGATGTGGGACTATATTTCGGCCTAGAAACTCGAAAGTGTGCGTTCAAAAACTTGTGCTGTGTGAATTTCACTGCAAACCATGGCCATCAGGAGTTAGTTTAGAGTCCCCGGAACTGGAAAATATTCCGCAAGTTGCAGGAAAGCGAGCAGAAGTTGATCAAAATCACGATGCGCGTAACGCGGTCTCGGCTACTGTTTCAGTCTTAAAGTGAAGTGTGGCTATATTTAGGCCCACAAGCTCGAAAGTGAGCGTTCAAAAAGTTTTGCTGTGTCCATTTCACTGCAAACCAAGGCCATCAGGAGTTAGTTTAGAGTCCCCAGGACTGGAAAATATTCTCCAAATTGTAGGAAATGGCGCCGAAGATGATGAAAATTACGATGCGCGTAACCGGCTCTCGGCAATTCTTTCAGTCTTAAATTTAAGTAGGGCTATATTTCGGCCCTGAAGCTCGAAGGTGAGCGTTCAGAATGTTTTGCTGTGTTCATTAAACTGCAAACCAATGTCATCGAGAGTTATTTCAGCGTCCCCGGGACTTTAAATTATTCGCCAACTTCCGAGAAATCGAGCAAAAGTGGCCCAAAATCGCGATGCGCGTAAGGCGGTCTCTGCTACTCTTTCAGTCTTAAAATTAACGGGGGCTATATTTTCACCTAGAAGCTCGAGACCGAGCGTGCGCTCCTTTTGCCTGTGTACATATCACTGAAAACTAAGTTCATCAGGAGTTAGCATAGAGTCCTCGGGACTGGAAAATATTCCCCGAATTCCGGCAAATTGAGCCAAAGATGCTCAAAATCACGATGCGCGTAAGGCGGTCTCGGCTACTCGTTTACTCCGAAAATGAAGTGGGGCTATATTTCGGTTCTACAAGCTCGACACCGAGCGTGCTCTCCTTTTACCTGTGTCCATTTCACTAAGAACTAAGTCCATCAGGAGATAGTTTAGAATCCTCGAGACTGGAAGCTATCCTCCAAGTTTCGGCAAATTGAGCCATACTTTCTTAAAATTACGATAAGCGTACGGCAGTTTCGTTTACTCTTTCACTCTTAAAATGAACTGGGGCTACATTTCGGCCTAGAAGCTCGACACTGAGCGTGCGCTCCTATTCCCTGTGAGCATTTTACTGAAAACTAAGGCCATCAAGAGTTAGGTTAGAGCCCCCGGGACTGGAAAATATCCCCCAAGTTTTGGCAGATCCAGCCGTAGTGGGTAAAAATTTTGATGCGCTTAAGGCGGTTTCGTGTACACTTTCAGTCTTAAAATAAAGTGGGGCTATATTTCGGCCTACAATCTGGACACCCAGCGTGCGCCCCTTTTACCTGTGTCCATTTCACTAAAAACCAAGGCATTCAAAAGTTAGTTTAGAGCTTCCGGGACTGGAAAATATCCCCCAAGTCCCAGGAAATAGAGCCGAAGTTCGACAAAATTACCATGCGCGTAAGGCGGTCCCGGCTACTCTTTCAGTCTTAAAGTGCAGTGGGGCTATATTTCGGCCCAGAAGCTCCAAAGTGAACGTTCAAAGAGTTTGGCTGTGTCCATTTCACTTAAAACCAAGGCCATCCGGAATTAGTTTAGAGTGCGTGGGACTGGCAATTATCTCCCAAGTTCCGGGAAATCGAGCCGAAGTAGCCGAAAAGCACGATGCGCGTAAGGCGGTCTCGGCTAGTCTTTCAGTCTTAAAGTGAAGTAGGGCTATGCTTCGGCCCAGAAGCTCAAACGTGAGCGTTCAAAAAGTTGTGCTGTGTCCATTTCACTGCAAACCAAGGCAATCAGGAGTTAGTTTAGAGTCCCCGGTACCGCAAAATTTCCCCCATTTTCCGGGAAATCGAGCCAAAGTTGGTCAAAATCACGATGCGCGTAAGGCGGTCCCGGTTCCTCTTTCATTCTTAAAGTGAACTGGGGCAATATTTCCGCCCAGAAGCTCGAAAGTGAGGGTTCAAAAAGTTGTGCTGTGTCCACTTCACTCCAGAGCAAGGCCATCAGGAGTTACTTTAGAGTCCGCGGGACTGGAAAATATCCCCCAAGTTCTGGGAAATCGAGCCCAAGTTGGTCAAAATTACGATGGGCGTAAGGCGGTCTCGGCTACTCTTTCACTCTTAAAGTGAAGTGGAGCTATAGTTCGGCCCAGAAGCTCAAAAGTGAGCGTTCAAAAAGTTTTGCTGTGTCCATTTTACTGCAGACCAAGGACGTCGGCGGTCAGTTTAGAGTCCCCGGGACTGCAAAATATCGCCCAAGTTTCGGGAAATTTAACGAAAGTTGGTCAAAATCACGACGCGCGTACGGCGGTCTCGGCTACTCTTTCAGTCTTAAAGTGAAGTGGGGCAATATTTCGGCCCAGAAGCTCGAAACTGAGTGTTTAAAAAGTTTTGCTGTGTCCATTTCACTGCAAAACAAGGCCATCACGACTTAGTTTAGCGTCCAAGGGACTGGAAATATCCCCCAAGTTACGGGAAATCCACCCGAAGTTAGTCAAAATCAGGATGCGCTTAAGGGGGTCTCGGCTACTCTTTCAGTCTTAAGGTAAAGTGGGCTTAGATTTAACTCCAGAAGCTCGAAAGTAACGCTTCAAAAATTTTTGTCTCTATTTCACTCACATCTTAGACAATCAGGAGTGAGTTTAGAGACTTTGGGACTGGAAAATATCTCCCAAGTCTCGCCAGATCGAGCCGAAGATCCTCAAAATCACAATGCGCGTAAGGCGCTCCCGCCTACTCTTTAAGTCTTAAAAAGAAGTAGGACTATATTTCGGCCAGCAAGCTCGAAAGTGCGCGTTCAAAAAGTGTTCCTGTGTCCATTTCACTGGAAACCAAGGCCATCAGGAGTTAGTTTAGAGTCCCCGGGACTGGAAAATATCCCCCCATTTGTGGGAAATCGAGCCGAAGTATCCCAAAATCGCGATGCGCGTAAGGCGGTCTCTTCTACTTTTTAAGTCTTAAACTTAACTGGGGCTATATTTCGACCCATAAGCTCGAAAGTGAGGGTTCAAAAAGTTTTGCTGTGTCCATTTAACTGCAAACTAAGGCTATTGGAAGTTAGTTTAGCTTCCCCGGGAATTGAAAATATTCGCCAACTTCCGGGAAATCGAGCCGAAGTTGGTCAAAATTACGATGCGCGTAAGGCGCTCTCGGCTACTCTTTCAGTCTTAAAGTGAAGTAGGGCTATATATCGGCCGAGAAGCTCGAAAGTGAGCGTTCAAAACAATGTGCTGTGTCCATTTCACTGCAAACCAAGGCCATCAACAGTTAGTTTAGAGTCCCCGGGACTGGAATATATCCCCGAAGTTCCGGGAAATCGAACGGAAGTTGGTCAAAATCACGATGCGCGTAACACGCTCTCGGCTACTCTTTCAGTCTTAAAGTAAAGTGAGGCTATATTTCGGCCCAGAAGCTCGAAAGTGACCCTTTAAAAAGTTACGCTTTCTGCATTTAACTGCAAACCAAGGCCATCAAGAGTTAGTTTAAAGTCCCCCGGACTGGAAAATATCCCCCAAGTTCCGGGAAATCGAGCTGAACTTGGTCAAAATCACGATGCTCGTAAGGCGCTCTCGGCTACTATTTCAGTCTTAAAGTGAAGTACGGTTGTATTTCGGCCCAGAAGCTCGAAACTGAGCGTTCAAAAAGTTTTTCTGCGTCCATTTCACTGCAACCCAAGGCCATTAGGAGTTAGTTTAGAGTCCCCGGGACTTGAAAATATCGCCAAAATTCTAGAAAATCGAGCAGAAGCTGCTCAAAATCACGATGCGCGTAAGGCGGTCTCGGCTACTCTTTCAGTCTTAAAGTGAACTGGGGCTATATTTCATCCCAGAAGCTCGAAAATAAGCGTTCAAAAAGTGTTACTGTGTTCATTTCACTGCAAACCAAGGCCATCAGGAGTTAGTTTAGACTCCTCGGGACTGGAAAATATCGCCCAAGTTCGGGGAAATCAACCCGAATTTTGTCAAAATCACGATGCGCGTAGGGCGGTCTCGGCTACTCTTTCAGTCTTAAAGTGAACTGGGGCTATATTTCGGCCGAGAAGCTAGAAAGTGAAAGTTCAAAAAGTTTTCCTGTGTTTATTTCACTGCAAACCAAGGCCATCAGGAGTTAGTTTAGACTCCTCGGGACTGGAAAATATCGCTTAAGTTCGGGGAAATCGACCCGAATTTTGTCAAAATCACGATGCGCGTAAGGCGGTCTCGGCTACTCTTTCATTCTTAAAGTGAACTGGGGCTATATTTCGGCCCAGAAGCTAGAAAGTGAAAGTTCAAAACGTTTTGCTGTGTCCATTTCACCGCAAACCAAGCCACATCAGCAGATTGTTTACAGTGTTCGGGACATCAAAATATCCCCCAAGTCCCGGGAAATCGAGCCGAAGTTTGTCAAAATCACGATGCGCGTAAAGCAGTCTCGGCTACTCTTTTAGTCTTAAAGTGACGTGGCTGTATATTTCGGCCCAGAAGCTCGAAAGTGAGCGTTCAAAAAGGTTTGCTCTCTCAATTTAACTGAAAACCAAGGCCATCATGAGTTAAATTAGAGTCCACGGGACTGGAAAATATCCCTTAAGTTCTGGCAACTCAAGCCGAAGTTGGTCAAATTCACGATGCGTCTAAGGCGGTCTCGGCTACTATTTCAGTCTTAAAGTCAAGTGGGGCTATATTTCGGCCCAGAATTTCGAAAGTAAGCGTTCAAAAAAATTTGCTGTGTCCATTTCACTGCAGACCAAGGCCATCAGGGGTTAGTTTAGAGTCCTTGGGACTTGAATATATCCCCGAAGTTTCGGGAAATCGAGCCGAAGTTGCTCAAAATCACCATGCGCGTAAGACGGTGTCGGCTACTCTTTCAGTCTTAAACTGAAGTGGGGCTATATTTCGGCTCAGAAGCCCGAAGGGGAGCGTTGAAAAAGTTTTGCTCTCTCCATTTCAATGCAAACCAAGGCAATCAGGAGTTACTTTAGAGTCCCCGGTACCGGAAAATATTCCCCATTTCCCGGGAAATCGAGCCAAAGTTGGTCAAAATCACGATGCGCGTAAGGCGGTCTCGGCTATTCTTTCATTCGTAAAGTGAACTCGGGCTATATTTGGGCCCAGAAGCTCGAAAGTGAAAGTTCAAAAAGTTTTCCTGTGCCCATTTCACCGCGAACCAAGCCACTTCAGGAGATAGCTTACAGTCTCCGGGACATCAAAATATCCCGCAAGTTGCGGGAAATCGAGTCGAAGTTTGTCAAAATCACGATGCGCGTAAAGCAGTCTCGGCTACTCTTTGAGTCTTAAAGTGACGTGGCTGTATATTTCGGCCCAGAAGCTCGAAAGTGAGCGTTCAAAAAGTTATGCTGTGCCCATTTCACTGCAAAGCAAGGCCCTCAGGGAGTAGTTTACAGTCCCCGGAACTGGAAAATATCCCCCAAGTTCCGCGAAATCGAGACGAAGTTGGTCAAAATAACGATTCGCGTAAGGCGGTCTCGGCTACTCTTTCAGTCTTAAAGTTAAGTAGGGCTATATTTCGGTCCAGAAGCTCGAAAGTGAGCGTTCAAAAAGTTTTCCTCTCTCAATTTCATTGAAAACCAAGGCCATCATGAGTTAGTTTAGAGTCCCCGGGACTGGAAAATATCTTTTAAGTCCTGGCAACTCAACCCGAAGTTGGTCAAAATCACGATGCGCCTAAGGCGGCTTCGGCTACTCTTTCAGTCTTAAAGTGAAGTGGGGCTCTATTTCGGCCCAGAAGCTCCAAAGTGAGCGCTGCAAAAAATTTGCTGTGTCCATTTCAATGCAAACCAAGGCTATCAGGAGTTAGGTTAGAGTCCCCGGGACTGCAATATATTTCCCAAGTTCCGGAAAATTGAGAAGACGTTGGTTAAAATGACGATGCGCGCAAGACGGTCTTGGCTAGTCTTTCAGTCTTAAAGTGAAGTGGGGCTATATTTCGGCCCAGAAGCTCAAAAGTGAGCTTCAAAAAGTTTTGCTGTATCCATTTCAATGCAAACGAAGGCCATCAGGGGTTACTTAAGAGTCCTCGGGACTGGAAAATATCCCCCAAGTTCAGGGAAAGTTAGCCGAAGTTGGTCAAAATCACGGTGCGCGTTAGGCGGTCTCGCTTACTGTTTCAGTCTTAAAGTGAAGTGAGGCTTTATTCCTGCCCAGGAGCGTCAAAGTGAGCGTTCAAAAAGTTTCCCTGTGTTTATTTCACTGCAAACCAAAGCCATCAGGAGCTAGTTTAGAGTTCCCGGGACTGGAAAATATCCCCCAACTTCCGGGAAATCGAGCCGAAGTTGGTCAAAATCACGATTTGCGTAAGGTAGTCTCGGCTACTCTTTCAGTCTTAAAGTGAAGTGGGGCTATATTTCGGGCCAGAAGCCCGAAAGTGAGCGTTCAAAAACTTTTCCTGTGTTCATTTCAGTGCAAACCAAGGCCATCAGGAGTCAGTTTGGCGTCCCCGGGAAGAGAAAATATGCCCCAAGGTCCGGGAAATTGAGCCGAGGTTGGTCAAAATCAGGATGCCCCTAAAGTGGTCTCGGCTATTCTTTCTGTCTTAAAGTGAAGTGGGGCTATATTTCGGGCCAGAAGCCCGAAAGTGAGCGTTCAAAAAGTTTTGCTGTGTTCTTTGACTGAAAAACAAGGCCATCACGAGTAAGTTTAGCGTCCCTGGGACTGGAAAATATTCCCCAAGTTCCGGGAAAGCGAGCCGAAGTTGATCAAAATCACGATGCTCGAAATGCGGTCTCGGCTACTGTTTCAGTGTTAAAGTAAAGTGTGGCTGTATTTCGGCCCACAAGCTCCAAAGTGGGCGTTCAAAAAGTTATGCTGTGCGCATTTCAGTGCAAAGCAAGGCTATCCAGAGTTAGTTTAGAGTCCCCCGGACTGGAAAATATCCCAAAAGTTGCGTGAAATCGAGCTGAACTTGGTCTAACTCACGATGCGCCTGAGGCGGTCTCGGCTATACTATTTCAGTCTGAAAGTGAAGTGGGATTCTATTTCGGCCCAGAAGCTACAAAGAGAGTGTTCAAAAAGCTTTCCTTTGTCTATTTCACTCAAAACCAAGGCCATCAGGAGTTAGTTTAGAGCCCGCGGAAATGGAATATATCCCCTAAGTTCCGGAAAACCGACCCCAAGTTGGTCAAAATCACGATTTGCGCAAGACGGTCTCGGCTACTCTTTCAGTCTTAAAGTAAAGTGGGGCTATATTTCGGTGCAGAAGCTCGAGAGTGAGCGTTCAAAAAGTTTCGCTGTGTCCATTTCACTGCAAACCAAGGATATCAGGAGTTAGTTTAGAGTCCCCGGGACTGGAAAATATCCCCCAGGTTCCGGCAAATCGAGCCCAAGTTGGTCAAAATCACGGTGCGCTTAAGGCGGTGTCGGCAAGTGGGGCCGACAGTGTTAAAGTAATGGGGGGCTATATTTTGGCCCAGAAGCTCGAAATTGAGCGTTCAAAAAGTTTTGCTGGGTCCATTTTACTGCAAACCAAGGGCATCAGGAATTAGTTTAGAGTCCTCAGAACTGGAATATATCCCGTTAGTTCCGGGAAATCGAGCCGAAATTGCTCAAAATCACGATGCACGTAAGGCGGTCTCGGCTACTCTTTCAGTCTTCAAGTGAAGTGCGCTTCTATTTCGGTCCAGAAGCTCGAAGGTATGCGTTCAAAAACTTTTTCTGTTTCCGTTTTACTGCAAACCAAGACCAGCACGGGTTAGTTTAAAGTCCCCGGGACTGGAAAATATTTCGCAAGTTCCGGGAAATCGAGCCGAAGTTGATCAAAATCACGATGCGCGTAAGGCGGTCTCGGCTACTCTTTCAGTCTTAAAATGAAGTGGGGCTATATTTCGGCCGAGAAGCTCAACACCGAGCGTGCGCTCCTTTTGCCTGTGTACATATCACTGAAAACTAAGTTCATCAGGAGTTAGCATAGAGTCCTCGGGACTGGAAAATATTGCCCGAATTCCGGCAAATCGAGCCAAAGATGCTCAAAATCACGATACGCGTAAGGCGGTCTCGGCTACTCATTTACTCCGAAAATGAAGTGGGGCTATATTTCGGTTCTACAAGCACGACACCGAGCGTGCTCTCCTTTTACCTGTGTCCATTTCACTAAGAACTAAGTCCATCAGGAGATAGTTTAGAATCCTCGAGACTGGAAGCTATCCTCCAAGTTTCGGCAAATTGAGCCATACTTTCTTAAAATTACGATAAGCCTACGGCAGTTTCGTTTACTCTTTCACTCTTAAAATGAACTGGAGCTACATTTCGGCCTAGAAGCTCGACACCGAGCGTGCGCTCCTGTTACCTGTGACCATTTTACTGAAAACTAAGGCCATCAAGAGTTAGGGTAGAGTCCCCGGGACTGGAAAATATCCCCCAAGTTTTGGCAGATCGAGCCATAGTGGCTAAAAATTTCGATGCGCTTAAGGCGGTTTCGTGTACACTTTCAGTCTTAAAATAAAGTGGGGCTATATTTCGCCCTACACCCTGGAAACCTAGCGTGCGCCCCTTTTACCTGTGTCCATTTCACTAAAAACCAAGGCATTGAGGAGTTAGTTTAGAGCTTCCGGGACTGGAAAATATCCCCCAAGTCCCAGGAAATCAAGCCGAAGTTCGACAAAATTACCATGCGCGTAAGGCGGTCCCGGCTACTCTTTCAGTCTTAAAGTGAAGTGGGGCTATATTTCGGCCCAGAAGCTTGAAAGTGAACGTTCAAAGAGTTTGGCTGTGTCCATTTCACTGAAAACCAAGGCCATCAGGAATTAGTTTAGAGTGCCCGGGACTGGGAATTATCTCCCAAGTTCCGGGAAATCGAGCCGAAGTAGCCCAAAATCACGATGCGCGTAAGGCGGTCTCGGCTAGTCTTTCAGTCTTAAAGTGAAGTAGGGCTATGCTTCGGCCCAGAAGCTCAAACGTGAGCGTTCAAACAGTTGTGCTGTGTCCATTTCAATGCAAACCAAGGATATCAGGAGTTAGTTTAGAGTCCCCGGTACAGGAAAATATCCCTCATTTTCCGGGAAATCGAGCCCAAGTTGGTCAAAATCACGATGCGCGTAAGGCGGTCCCGGTTACTCTTTCATTCTTAAAGTGACCTGGGGCAATATTTCCGCCCAGAAGCTCGAAAGTGAGCGTTCAAAAAGTTGTGCTGTGTCCATTTCACTCCAGAGCGAGGCCATCAGGAGTTACTTTAGAGTCCGCGGGACTGGAAAATATCCCCAAAGTTCTGGGAAATCGAGCCGAAGTTGGTCAAAATTACGGTGGGCGTAAGGCGGTCTCGGCTACTCTTTCACTCTTAAAGTGAAGTGGAGCTATATTTCGGCCCAAAAGCTCAAAAGTGAGCGTTAAAAAAGTTTTGCTGTGTCCATTTTACTGCAGACCAAGGACGTCGGGGGTCAGTTTAGAGTCCCCGGGACTGGAAAATATCCCCCAAGTTCCGGGAAAATTATCCGAAGTTGGTCAAAATCACGATGCGCTTAAGGGGGTCTCGGCTACTCTTTCAGTCTTAAGGTAAAGTGGGCTTAGATTTAACTCCAGAAGCTCGAAAGTAACGCTTCAAAAATTTTTGTCTCTATTTCACTCACATCTTAGACAATCAGGAGTGAGTTTAGAGACTTTGGGACTGGAAAATATCTCCCAAGTTTCGCCAGATCGAGCCGAAGATCCTCAAAATCACAATGCGCGTAAGGCGCTCCCGCCTACTCTTTCAGTCTTAAAAAGAAGTAGGGCTATATTTCGGCCAGCAAGCTCGAAAGTGCGCGTTCAAAAAGTGTTCCTGTGTCCATTTCACTGGAAACCAAGGCCATCAGGAGTTAGTTTAGAGTCCCCGGGACTGGAAAATATTCCCCTATTTGCAGGAAATCGAGCCGAAGTATCCCAAAATCACGATGCGCGTAAGGCGGTCTCGGCTACTCTTTCAGTCTTAGAGTTAAGTGGGGCTATATTTCGACCCATAAGCTCGAAAGTGAGCGTTCAAAAAGTATTGCTGTGTGCATTTAACTGCAAACTAAGGCCATCGGAAGTTAGTTTAGCTTCCCCGGGAATTGAAAATATTCGCCAACTTCCGCGAAATCGAGCCCAAGTTGGTCAAAATTACGATGCGCGTAAGGCGGTCTCGGCTACTCTTTTAGTCCTAAAGTAAAGTGGGGCTATATTTTGGCCCAGAAGCTCGAAAGTGACCCTTTAAAAAGTTACGCTTTGTCCATTTCACTGAAAACCAATGCCATCACGAGTTAGTTTAGACTCCTCGGGACTGGAAAATATCGCCCAAGCTCGGGGAAATCGAGCCGAATTTTGTCAAAATCACGATGCGCGTAAGGCGGTCTCGGCTACTCTTTCATTCTTAAAGTGATCTGGGGCTATATTTCGGCCGAGAAGCTAGAAAGTGAAAGTTCAAAAAGTTTTGCTGTGTCCATTTCACCGCAAACCAAGCCACATCAGCATATTGTTTACAGTGTCCGGGACATCAAAATATCCCCCAAGTCCCGGGAAATCGAGCCGAAGTTTGTCAAAATCACGATGCGCGTAAAGCAGTCTCGGCTACTCTTTTAGTCTCAAAGTGACGTGGCTGTATATTTCGGCCCAGAAGCTCGAAAGTGAGCGTTCAAAAAGGTTTGCTCTCTCAATTTAACTGAAAACCAAGGCCATCATGAGTTAGTTTAGAGTCCACGGGACTGGAAAATATCCCTTAAGTTCTGGCAACTCAAGCCGAAGTTGGTCAAATTCACGATGCGTCTAAGGAGGTCTCGGCTACTATTTCAGTCTTAAAGTGACGTGGGACTATATTTCGGCCCAGAATTTCGAAAGTAAGCGTTCAAAAAAATTTGCTGTGTCCATTTCACTGCAGACCAAGGCCATCAGGGGTTAGTTTAGAGTCCTTGGGACTTGAATATATCCCCGAAGTTTCGGGAAATCAAGCCGAAGTTGCTCAAAATCACCATGCGCGTAAGACGGTGTCGGCTACTCTTTCAGTCTTAAACTGAAGTGGGGCTATATTTCGGCTCAGAAGCCCGAAGGGGAGCGTTGAAAAAGTTTTGCTCTCTCCATTTCAATGCAAACCAAGGCAATCAGGAGTTACGTTAGAGTCCCCGGTACCGGAAAATATTCCCCATTTCCCGGGAAATCGAGCCAAAGTTGGTCACAATCACGATGCGCGTTAGGCGGTCTCGCTATTCTTTCATTCTTAAAGTGAACTCGGGCTATATTTGGGCCCAGAAGCTCGAAAGTGAAAGTTCAAAAAGTTTTGCTGTCTCCATTTCACCGTGAACCAAGCCACATCAGGAGATAGTTTACAGTCTCCGGGACATCAAAATATCCCCCAAGTTCCGGGAAATCGAGTCGAAGTTTGTCAAAATCACGATGCGCGTAAAGCAGTCTCGGCTACTCTTTGAGTCTTAGAGTGACGTGGCTGTATATTTCGGCCCAGAACCGCGAAAGTGAGCGTTCAAAAAGTTATGCTGTGCCCATTTCACTGCAAGGCAAGGTCCTCAGGAAGTAGTTTACAGTCCCCGGAACTGGAAAATATCCCCCAAGTTCCGCGAAATCGAGACGAAGTTGGTCAAAATAACGATTCGCGTAAGGCGGTCTCGGCTACTCTTTTAGTCTTAAAGTGAAGTAGGGCTATATTTCGGTCCAGAAGCTCGAAAGTGAGCGTTCAAAAAGTTTTCCTCTCTGAATTTCATTGAAAACCAAGGCCATCATGAGTTAGTTTAGAGTCCCCGGGACTGGAAAATATCTTTTAAGTCCTGCCAACTCAACCCGAAGTTGGTCAAAATCACAATGCGCCTAAGGCGGCCTCGGCTACTCTTTCAGTTTTAAAGTGAAGTGGGACACTATTTCGGCCCAGAAGCTCCAAAGTGAGCGGTGCAAAAAATTTGCTGTGTCCATTTCACTGCAAACAAAGGCCATCAGGTGTTAGTTTAGAGTCCCCGGGACTGCAATATATTTCCCAAGTTGCGGAAAATCGAGAAGACGTTGGTCAAAATCACGATGCGCGCAAGACGGTCTTGGCTAGTCTTTCAGTCTTAAAGTGAAGTGGGGCTATATTTCGGCCCAGAAGCTCAAAAGTGAGCTTCAAAAAGTTTTGCTGTATCCATTTCAATGCAAACGAAGGCCATCAGGGGTTACTTAAGAGTCTTCGGGACTGGAAAATATCCCCCAAGTTCAGGGAAAGTTAGCCGAAGTTGGTCAAAATCACGGTGCGCGTTAGGCGGTCTTCTTTACTGTTTCAGTCTTAAAGTGAAGTGAGGCTTTATTCCTGCCCAGGAGCTTGAAAGTGAGCGTTCAAAAAGTTTCCCTGTGTTTATTTCACTGCAAACCAAAGCCATCACCAGCTAGTTTAGAGTCCCCGGGACTGGAAAATATCCCCCAACTTCCGGGAAATCGAGCCGAAGTTGGTCAAAATCACGATTTGCGTAAGGTAGTCTCGGCTACTCTTTCAGTCTTAAAGTGAAGTGGGGCTACATTTCGGGCCAGAAGCCCGAAAGTGAGCGTTCAAAGAGTTTTGCTGTGTTCATTTCACTGCAAACCAAGGCCATCAGGAGTCATTTTAGCGTCCCCGAGACAAGAAAATATGCCCCAGCGTCCGGGAAATTGAGCCGAAGTTGGTCAAAATCACGATGCCCCTAAAGTGGTCTCGGCTACTCTTTCTGTCTTAAAGTGAAGTGGAGCTATATTTCGGCCCAGAAGCCCGAAAGTGAGCGTTCAAAAAGTTTTGCTGTGTTCTTTGACTGAAAAACAAGGCCATCACGAGTTAGTTTAGGGTCCCTGGGACTGGAAAATATTCCCCAAGTTCCGGTAAATCGAGCTGAAGTTGGTCAAAATCACGATGCTCCCAAAGCGGTCTCGGCTACCCTTTCAGTCTTAAAGTGAAGTGGGGCTATATTTCTGTCGAGAAGCTCGAAAGTGAGCGTTCAAAAAGCTTTGCTGTGTGCATTTCACTGCAAACAAAAGCGATCAAAACTTAGTTTAGAGTCCCCGGGACTGGAAAATATTGCCCAAGTTCCGGGAAAGCGAGCCGAAGTTGATCAAAATCACGATGCGCTAAATGCGGTCTCGGCTACTGTTTCAGTCTTAAAGTAAACTTGGCTATATTTCGGCCCACAAGCTCGAAAGTGAGCGTTCAAAAAGTTTTGCTGTGTCCATTTCACTGCAAAAAAAAGGCCATCAGGACTTAGTTTAGCGTCCAAGGGACTGGAAAATGTTCCCTAAGTTCCGGGAGATCCACCCGAAGTTTGTCAAAATCACAATGCGCGTAAGGTGGTGTCGGCTACTCTTTCAGTCTTAAGTGAAGTGGGGCTATATTTCGGCCCAGAATCTCGAAAGTGTCCGTTAAAAAAATTGTGCTGTGTCCATTTCAATGCAAACCAAGGCGTCCAGGAGTTAGTTTAGAGTCCCCGGGACTGGAAAATATCCCCCAAGTCCCGGGAATTGGAGCCGAAGTTGATCAAATTCATGATGCGCGTAACGTGGTCTCGGCTACTGTTTCAGTCTTAAAGTCAAGTGTGCCTATATTTCGGCCCACAAGCTAGAAAGTGAGCGTTCAAAACGTTTGGCTGTGTCCATTTCACTTCAAAACAAGGCCATCAGGACTTAGTTTAGCGTCCAAGGGACTGGAAAATATACCCCAAGTTCCGGGAAATCCGTTCGAAGTTCGTCAAAATTACGATATACGTAAGGCGGTTTCGGCTACTCTTTCAGTCTTAAAGTAAAGTCGGGCTATATTTCTGTCAAGAAGCTCGAAAGTCAGCGTTCAAAAAGTTTTGCTGTGTGCATATCACTGCAAACCAAAGCTATCAAAAGTTAATTTAGGGTCCCCGGGACTGGAAAATATTCCCCGAGTGCCGGGAAAGCGAGCCGAAGTTTATCAAAATCACGATGCGCGAAATGCGGTCTCGGCTACTGTGTCAGTCTTAAAGTAAAGTGTGGCTATATTTCGGCCCACAAGCTCGAAAGTGAGCGTTCAAAAAGTTTTGCTCTGTCCATTTCAATGCAAAGAAAGGCGATCAGGAGTTAGTTTAGAGTCCACGGGACTGGAAAATATCTCCCAAGTTCCGAGAAATCGATCCGAAAATGGTCGAAATCACGATGCGCGTAAGGCGATCTCGGCTACTCTTTCAGTCTTAAAGTGAAGTGGGGCTATATTTCGGTCCAGAAGCTCGAGAGTGAGCGTTCAAAAAGTTTCGCTGTGTCCATTTCACTGAAAACCAAGACAATCAGGGGTTAGTTTAGAGTCCCCGGGACTGGAAAATATCCCCCAAGTTTCGGCAAATCGAGCCCAAGTTGGTCAAAATCACGGTGCGCTTAAGGCGGTGTCGGCTACTCCTTCAGTCTTAAAGTGAACTGGGGCTCTATTTCGGCCAACAACCTCAAAGCTCAAAAAAAATTACTGTGTCTATTTCACTGCAAACCAAGGCTATCAGGAGTTAGTTTAGACTTCCCGGGAGTGGAATGCATTTCCCAAGTTCCGGAAAATCGAGAAGACGTTGGTCAAAATCACGATGCGCGTAAGACCTTCTCGGCTACTCTTTCAGTCTTAAAGTGAAGTGGGGCTATAGTTCGGCCCAGAAGCTCAAAAGTGAGCGTTCAAAAAGTTTTGCCGTATCCATTTCAATGCAAACCAAGGCCATCAGGGGTTACTTAAGAGTCCTCGGGACTGGAAAATATCCCCCAAGTTCCGGTAAATCGAGCCGAAGTTGGTCAAAATCACGATGTGCGTAAGGTGGTCTCGGCGAGTCTTTCAGTCTTAAAGTGAAGTGGGGCAATATTTCGGCCCAGAAGCTCGAAAGTGAGTGTTTAAAAAGTTTTGCTCTGTCACTTTCAGTGCAAACCAAGCCCATCAGAAGTTAGTTTAGAGTTCCCGGGACTGAAGAATATTCCTTAAGTCCCGGGAAATCGAGCCGAAGTTGATCAAATTCATGATGCGCGTAACGTGGTCTCGGCTACTGTGTCAGTCCTAAAGTGAAGTCTGGCTATATTTCGGCCCACAAGCTAGAAAGTGAGCCTTCAAAAAGTTTTGTTGTGTCCATTTTACTTCAAAACAAGGCCATCAGGACTTAGTTTAGCGTCCAAGGGACTGCAAAATATCCCCCAAGTTCCGGGAAATCCATTCGAAGTTGGTCAAAATTACGATGCGCGTAAGGCGGTCTCATCTATGCTTTCAGTCTTAAAGTAAAGTGGGGCTATATTTCTGCCCAGAAGCTCCAAAGTTGTGCTCTGTCCATTTCACTGAAAACCAAGGATATCAGGAGTTACTTTAGAGTCCCTTTGACTGGAATATATCCCCCAAGTTTCGGGAAATAAACGCGAAATTGGTCAAAATCACGATTCGCTCAAGACGGTCTCGCCTACTCTTTCAGTCTTAAAGTAAAATGGGGCTCTATTTCGGCCCAGAAGCTCGAGGGTAAGCGTTCAAAAACTTTCGCTGTGTCCATTTCAGTGCAAACCAAGACAAGCAGGAGTTAGTTGAGAGTCCGGGGGACTGGAAAATATCCCCCAAGTTCCGGGAAATCAACCCGAAGTTTGTCAAAATCACGATGCGCGCACGCCGGTCTCGGCTACTCTTTCAGTGTTAAACTAATGGGGGGCTATATTTTGGCCCAAAAGCTCGAAATTGAGCGTTCAAAACGTTTTGCTGTGTCCATTTCACTGAAAACCAAGGCCATCACGAGTTAGTTTACAGTGCCCGGGACTGGAAAATATTCTCCAAGTTCCAGGAAATGGCGCCGAAGTTGATGAAAATTACGATGCGCGTAACGCGGTCTCGGCTACTGTTTCAGTCTTAAAGTGAAGTGTGGCTATATTTAGGCCCACAAGCTCGAAAGTGAGCGTTCAAAAAGTTTTGCTGTGTCCATTTCACTGCAAACCAAGGCCATCAGGAGTTAGTTTAGAGTCCCCGGGACTGGAAAATATTCTCCAAGTTCCAGGAAATGGCGCCGAAGTTGATGAAAATTACGATGCGCGTAACGGGCTCTCGGCTATTCCTTCAGTCTTAAATTTAAGTATGGCTATATTTCGGCCCTGAAGCTCGAAGGTGAGCGTTCAGAATGTTTTGCTGTGTTCATTAAACTGGAAACCAAGGTCATCGCGAGTTAGTTTAGCGTCCCCGGGACTTTAAATTATTCGCCAACTTCCGGGAAATCGAGCAAAAGTGGCCCAAAGTCACGATGCGCGTAAGGTGGTCTCGGCTACTCTTTCAGTCTTAAAATTAAGGGGGGCTATATTTCGACCTAGAAGCTCGAGACCGGGCGAGCGCTAATTTTACCTGTGTCCATTTCACTGACATCTTAGGCCATCAGGAGTTAGTTTAGAGTCCTTGGGACTGGAAAATATTTCCCAAATTTTGGCAGATCGAGCCAAACTTGCTCAAAATCACGATACGCGTAAGGCGGTCTCGCCTACTCTTTCAGTCTTAAAATGAAGTGGGGCTATATTTCGGCCGAGAAGCTCAACACCGAGCGTGCGCTCCTTTTGCCTGTGTACATATCACTGAAAACTAAGTTCATCAGGAGTTAGCATAGAGTCCACGGGACTGGAAAATATTCCCCGAATTCCGGCAAATCGAGCCAAAGATGCTCAAAATCACGATGCGCGTAAGGCGGTATCGGCGATTTTCCGGAACTTGGGAAATATATTGCAGTCCCGTGGACTCTAAACTAACTCCTGATAGCCTTGGTTTGCAGTGAAATGGACACAGCAAATTTTTTGCAGCGCTCACTTTGGAGCTTCTGGGCCGAAATAGAGCCCCACTTCACTTTAAGACTGAAAGAGTAGCCGAGGCAGCGTTAGGCGCATTGTGATTTTGACCAACTTCGGCTTGAGTTGCCAGAACTTAAAAGATATTTTCCAGTCGCGGGGACTCTAAACTAACTCATGATGGCCTTGGTTTTCAGTGAAATTGAGAGAGGAAAACTTTTTGAGCGCTCACTTTCGAGCTTCTGGACCGAAATATAGCCCTACTTCACTTTAAGACTGAAAGAGTAGCCGAGACGACCTTACGCGAATCGTTATTTTGACCAACTTCGTCTCGATTTTGCGGAACTTGGGGGATATTTTCTAGTTCCGGGCACTATAAACTACTTCCTCAGGGCCTTGCTTTGCAGTGAAATGGGCATAGCATAACTTTTTGAACGCTCACTTTCGAGCTTCTGGGCCGAAATATACAGCCACGTCACTTTAAGACTCAAAGAGTAGCCGAGACTGCTTTACGCGCATCGTGATTTTGACAAACTTCGGCTCGATTTCCCGGAACTTGGGGGATATTTTGATGTCCTGGAGACTGTAAACTATCTCCTGATGTGGCTTGGTTCGCGGTGAAATGGACACAGCAAAACATTTTGAACTTTCACTTTCGAGCTTCTGGGCCCAAATATAGCCCGAGTTCACTTTAAGAATGAAAGAATAGCCGATACCGCCTTACGCGCATCGTGGTTTTGACCAACTTTGGCTCGATTTCCCGGGAAATGGGGAATATTTTCCGGTACCGGGGGCTCTAAAGTAACTCCTGATTGCCTCGGTTTGCATTGAAATGGAGAGAGCAAAACTTTTTCAACGCTCCCCTTCGGGCTTCTGAGCCGAAATATAGCCCCACTTCAGTTTAAGACTGAAAGAGTAGCCGACACCGTCTTACGCGCATGATGATTTTGAGCAACTTCGGCTCGATTTCCCGAAACTTCGGGGATATATTTAAGTCCCAAGGCCTCTAAACTAACCCCTGATGGCCTTGGTCTGCAGTGAAATGGACACAGCAAATTTTTTTGAACGCTTACTTTCGAAATTCTGGGCCGAAATATAGCCCCACTTCACTTTAAGACTGAAATAGTAGCCGACACCGCCTTAGACGCATCGTGATTTTGACCAACTTCGGCTTGAGTTGCCAGAACTTAAGGGATATTTTCCAGTCTCGTGGACTCTAAACTAACTCATGATGGCCTTTGTGTTCAGTTAAATTGAGAGAGCAAAACTTTTTGAACGCTCACTTTCGAGCTTCTGGGCCGAAATATACAGCCACGTCACTTTAAGACTAAAAGAGTAGCCGAGACTCCTTTACACGCATCGTGATTTTCACAAACTTCGGCTCCATTTCCCGGGACTTCGGGGATGTTTTGATGTCCCCGACACTGTAAAGAATCTGCTGATGTGGCTTGGTTTGCGGTGAAATGGACATAGCAAAACTTTTTGAACTTTCACTTTCTAGCTTCTGGGCCGAAATATAGCCCCAGTTCACTTTAAGAATGAAAGAGTAGCCGACACCGCCTTACGCGCATCGTGATTTTGACAAAATTCGGCTCGATTTACCCGAACTTGGGCGATATTTTCCAGTCCCGAGGAGTCTAAACTAACTCCTGATGGCCTTGGTTTGCAGTGAAATAAACACAGCAAAACTTTTTGAACTTTCACTTTCTAGCTTCTCGGCCGAAATATAGCCCCAGTTCACTTTAAGAATGAAAGAGTAGCCGAGACCGCCCAACGCGCATCGTGATTTTGAGAAAATTCGGCTCGATTTCCCCGAACTTGGGCGATATTTTCCAGTTCCGAGGAGTCTAAACTAACTCCTGATGTCCTTGGTTTGCAGTGAAATGAACACAGTAACACTTTTTGAACGCTTATTTTCGAGCTTCTGGGATGAAATATAGCCCGACTTCACTTTAAGACTGAAAGAGTAGCTGAGACCGCCTTACGCGCATCGTGATTTTGAGCAACTTCCGCTCGATTTTCTAGAATTTTTGCGATATTTTCAAGTCCCGGGAACTCTAAACTAACTCCTGATGTCCTTGGTTTGCAGTGAAATGGACGCAGGAAAACTTTTTGAACGCTCAGTTTCGAGCTTCTGGGCCGAAATACAACCGTATTTCACTTTAAGACTGAAATAGTAGCCGAGACCGCCTTACGAGCATCGTGATTTTGACCAAGTTTAGCTCGATTTCTCGGAACCTGGGGGATATTTTCCAGTCCGGGGGACTTTAAACTAACTCCTGATGGGCTTGGTTTGCAGGGAAATGGACGCAGGAAAACTTTTTGAATGCTCAGTTTCGAGCTTCTGGGCCGAAATACAACCGTATTTCACTTTAAGATTGAAATAGTAGCCCAGACCGCCTTACGAGCATCGTGATTTTGACCAAGTTCAGCTCGATTTCCCGGAACTTGGGGGATATTTTCCAGTCCGGGGGACTTTAAACTAACTCCTGATGGCCTTGGTTTGCAGTTAAATGCACAAAGCGTAACTTTTTAAACGGTCACTTTCGAGCTTCTGGGCCGAAATATAGCCCCACTTTACTTTAAGACTGAAAGAGTAGCCGAGACCGTCTTACGCGCATCGTGATTTTGACCAACTTCCGTTCGATTTCCCGCAACTTCGGGGATATATTCCAGTCCCGGGGACTCCAAACTAACTGCTGATGGCCTTGGTTTGCAGTGAAATGGACACAGCAAATTTATTTGAACGCTCACTTTCGAGCTTCTCGGCCGATATATAGCCCTACTTCACTTTAAGACTGAAAGAATAGCCGAGACCGCCTTACGCGCATCGTAATTTTGACCAACTTCGGCTCGATTTCCCGGAAGTTGGCCAATATTTTCAATTCCCGGGGAAGCTAAACTAACTTTCGATGGCCTTAGTTTGCAGTTAAATGGACACAGGAAAACTTTTTGAACGCTCACTTTCGAGCTTATGGGTCGAAATATAGCCCCACTTAACTTTAAGACTGAAAGAGTAGCCGAGACCGCCTTACGCGCATCGTGATTTTGGGATACTTCGGCTCGATTTCCCGCAAATAGGGGGATATTTTCCAGTCCCGGGGACTCTAAACTAACTCCTGATGGCCTTGGTTTCCAGTGAAATGGACACAGGAACACTTTTTGAACGCGCACTTTCGAGCTTGCTGGCCGAAATATAGCCCTACTTCTTTTTAAGACAGAAAGAGTAGGCGGGAGAGCCTTACGCGCATTGTGATTTTGAGGATCTTCGGCTCGATCTTGCGAAACTTGGGAGATATTTTCCAGTCCCAAAGTCTCTAAACTCACTCCTGATTGTCTAAGATGTGAGTGAAATAGAGACAAAAATTTTTGAACCCTTCCCTTCGAGCTTCTGGAGTTAAATCTAAGCCCACTTTAACTTAAGACTGAAAGAGTAGCCGAGACCCCCTTAAGCGCATCGTGATTTTGATTGAGTTCGGGTGGATTTCCCGTAACTTGGGGGATATTTCCAGTCCCTTGGACGCTAAACTAAGTCGTGATGGCCTTGTTTTGCAGTGAAATGGACACAGCAAAACTTTTTAAACACTCAGTTTCGAGCTACTGGGCCGAAATATTGCCCCACTTCACTTAAAGACTGAAAGAGTAACCGAGACCGCCTTACGCCTATCGTAATTTTGACCAACTTCGGTTAAATTTCTCGGAGCTTGAGGGATATTTTCCAGTCCCGGGGACTCTAAACTGAACCTCGACGTCCTTGGTCTGCGGTAAAATGGACACAGCAAAACTTTTTTAACGCTCACTTTTGAGCTTCTGGGCCGAAATATAGCTCCACTTCACTTTAAGAGTGAAAGAGTAGCCGAGACCGCCTTACGCCTATCGTAATTTTGACCAACTTCGGCTCGATTTTCCGGAACTTGGGGGATATTTTCCAGTCCCGCGGACTCTAAAGTAACTCCTGATGGCCTTGCTCTCGAGTGAAATGGACACAGCACAACTTTTTGAACGCTCACTTTCGAGCTTCTAGGCGGAAATATTGCCCCAGTTGACTTTAAGAATGAAAGAGTAACCGGGACCGCCTTGCGCGCATCGTGATTTTGACCAACTTGGGCTCGATTTCCCGGGAAATGGGGGATATTTTGCGGTACCGGGGACTCTAAACTAACTCCTGATTGCCTTGGTTTGCAGTGAAATGGACACAGCACAACTTTTAAAACGCTCACGTTTGAGCTTCTGGGCCGAAGTATAGCCCTACTTCACTTTAAGACTGAAAGACTAGCCGAGACCGCCTTACGCGCATCGTGATTTTGGGCTACTTCGGCTCGATTTCCCGGAACTTGGGAGATAATTCCCAGTCCCAGGCACTCTAAACTAATTCCTGATAGCCTTGGTTTTCAGTGAAATGGACACAGCCAAACTCTTTGAGCGTTCACTTTCGAGCTTCTGGGCCGAAATATAGCCCCACTTCACTTTAAGACTGAAAGAGTAGCCGGGACCGCCTTACGCGCATGGTAATTTTGTCGAACTTCGGCTTGAGTTCCTGGGACTTGGGTGATATTTTCCAGTCCTGGAAGCTCTAAACTAACTCCTGAATGTCTTGGTTTTTAGTGAAATGGACACAGGTAAAAGGGGCGCACGCTAGGTTTCCAGGTTGTAGGCCGAAATATAGCCCCACTTTATTTTAAGACTGAAAGTGTACACGAAACCGCCTTAAGCGCATCGAAATTTTTAGCCACTATGGCTCGATCTGCCAAAACTTGGGGGATATTTTCCAGTCCCGGGGACTCTACCCTAACTCTTGATGGCCTTAGTTTTCAGTAAAATAGTCACAGGTAACAGGAGCGCACGCTCGGTGTCGAGCTTCTAGGCCGAAATGTATCCCCAGTTCATTTTAAGACTGAAAGAGTAAAGGAAACTGCCGTAGGCTTATCGTAATTTTAAGAAAGTATGGCTCAATTTGCCGAAACTTGGAGGATAGCTTCCAGTCTCGAGGATTCTAAACTATCTCCTGATGGACTTAGTTCTTAGTGAAATGGACACAGGTAAAAGGAGAGCACGCTCGGTGTCGAGCTTGTAGAACCGAAATATAGCCCCACTTCATTTTCGGAGTAAACGAGTAGCCGAGACCGCCTTACGCACATCGTGATTTTGAGCATCTTTGGCTCGATTTGCCGGAATTCGGGGAATATTTTCAAGTCCCGAGGACTCTATGCTAACTCCTGATGAACTTAGTTTTCAGTGATATGTACACAGGCAAAAGGAGCGCACGCTCGGTGTTGAGCTTCTCGGCCGAAATATAGCCCCACTTCATTTTAAGACTGAAAGAGTAGCCGAGACCGCCTTACGCGCATGGTGATTTTGAGCAACTTTGGCTCGATCTGCCAGAATTTGGGAAATATTTTCCAGTCCCAAGGACTCTAAACTAACACCTGATGGCCTAAGATGTCAGTGAAATGAGTAGCCGAGACCGCCTTACGCGCATCGTGATTTTGCGCCACTTTTGCTCGATTTCCCGGAGTTTGGCCAATAATTTAAAGTCCCGGAGACGCTAAAGTAACTCCCGATGACCTTGGTTTGCAGTTTAATGAACACAGCAAAACATTCTGAACGCTCACCTTCGAGCTTCAGGGCCGAAATATATTCCTACTTAAATTTAAGACTGAAAGAATAGCCGAGAGCCCGTTACGCGCATCGTAATTTTCATCAACTTCGGCGCCATTTCCTGGAACTTGGAGAATATTTTCCAGTCCCGGGGACTCTAAACTAACTCCTGATGGCCTTGGTTTGCAGTGAAATGGACACAGCAAAGCTTTTTGGTCGCTCACTTTCGAGCTTGTGGGCCTAAATATAGCCACACTTCACTTTAAGACTAAAACAGTAGCCGAGACCGCGTTACGCGCATCGTGATTTTGATCAACTTCTGCTCGCTTTCCTGGAACTTGGGGAATATTTTCCAGTCCCGGGGACTCTAAACTAACTCCTGATGGCCATGGTTTGCAGTGAAATTCACACAGCACAAGTTTTTGAACGCACACTTTCGAGCTTCTAGGCCGAATTATAGTCCCACATCACTTACGACTTAAAGAGTAGCCGAGACCGGCGTGCGCGCATCGTGATTTTGACCAACTTCGGGTCGATATTCCGGAACTTGGGGGATATTTTCCAGTCCCAGGGACTCTAAACTAACTCTTGATGGCCTTGGTTTGCAGTGAAATAGAGACAGCAAAACTTTTTGAACGCTCACCTTCAAGCTTCTGGGCCCAAATGTAGCCCACTTTACTTTAATACTGAAAAAGTAGCCGAGACCGCCTTACGCGCATTGTGATTTTGACAAATTTCGGGTGGACTTCCCGGAACTTGGGGGATATTTTCCAGTCCCTTGGACGCTAAACTAGGTGCCGATGGCCTTGTTTTGCAGTGAAATGGACACAGCAAAGCTTTTTGAACGCTCACTTTCGAGCTTGTGGGCCGAAATATAGCCATACTTCACTTTAAGACTGAAACAGTAGCCGAGACCACGTTTCGCGCATCGTGATTTTCATCAACTTCGGCTCGATTTCCCGGAACTTGCGAAATATTTTCCAGTCCCGGGGACTCTAAACTAACTCGTGCTGGTCTTGGTTTGCAGTGAAACGGAAACAGAAAAAGTTTTTGAATGCATACTTTCGAGCTTCTGGACCGAAATAGAAGCCCACTTCACTTGAAGACTGAAAGAGTAGCCGACACCGCCTTACGTGCATCGTGATTTTGAGCAACTTCGGCTCGATTTGCCGGAACTAAGGGGATATATTCCAGTTCTGAGGACTCTAAACTAATTCCTGATGGCCTTGGTTTGCAGTAAAATTGACCCAGCAAAACTTTTTGAACGCTTAATTTCGAGCTTCTGGGCTAAAATATAGCCCCCCATTACTTTAACACTGAGAGAGTAGCCGAGACCGCCTTACGCGCATCGTGATTTTGACAAACTTCGGGTTGATTTCCCGGAACTTGGGGGATATTTTCCAGTCCCGTGGACTCTCAACTAGCTCCTGCTTGTCTTGGTTTGCAGTGAAATGGACACAGCGAAAGTTTTTGAAGGCTCACTCTCGAGCTTCTGGGCCGAAATAGAGCCCTATTTTACTTTAAGACTGAAAGAGTAGGCGAGACCCTCTTGAGCGAATCGTGATTTTGACCAATTTCGCGTTTATTTCCCGAAACTTGGGGGATATATTCCAGTCAAAGGGACTCTAAAATAACTCCTGATGGCCTTGGTTTTCAGCGAAATGGACAGAGCACAACTTTGGAGCTTCTGGGCTGAAATATAGCCCCACTTTACTTTAAGACTGAAAGAGTAGATGAGACCGCCTTACGCGCATCGTAATTTTGACGAGCTTCGAATGGATTTCCCGGAACTTGGGGGATATTTTGCAGTCCCTTGGACGCTAAACTAAGTCCTGATGGCCTTGTTTTGAAGTAAAATGGACACAACAAAACTTTTTGAACGCTCACTTTCTAGCTTGTGGGCCGAAATATAGCCACACTTCACTTTAGGACTGACACAGTAGCCGAGACCACGTTACGCGCATCATGAATTTGATCAACTTCGGCTCGATTTCCCGGGACTTGGGGGATTTTCTTCAGTCCCGGGGACTCTAAACTAACTTCTGATGGCCTTGATTTGCTCTGAAAGTGAGAGAGCAAAACTTTTTAAACACTCAATTTCGAGCTTCGAGGCCGAAATATTGCCCCACTTCACTTTAAGACTGAAAGACTCGCCGAGACCAGCTTACGCACATCGTGATTTTGATCAACTTCGGCTCAATTTACCGGAATTTGGGAGATATTTTCCAGTCCCGAGGACTCTTAAGTAACCCCTGATGGCCTTGGTTTGCATTGAAATGGATATAGCAAAACCTTTTAAACGCTCACTTTTGAGCTTCTGGGCCGAAATAGAGCCCCACTTCACTTTAAGACTGAAGGAGTAGCCGACACCGCCTTAAGCGCACCGTGATTTTGACCAACTTCGGCTCGATTTGCCGGAACTTGGGGGATATTTTCCAGTCCCGGGGACTCCAAACTAACTCTTGATTGTCTTGGTTTTCAGTGAAATGGACACAGCGAAAGTTTTTGAACGCTCACTCTCGAGCTTCTCGACCGAAATATAGCCCCGCTTTACTTTAAGACTGAAAGAGTAGCCGAGACCGTCTTGCGCAAATCGTGATTTTGACCAACTTCGGGTCGGTTTCCCGGAACTTGGGGGATATATTCCATTTCCGCGGACTCTAAACTAACTCCTGATGGCCTTGGTTTTCAGTGAAATGGACAAAGGAAAGCTTTTTGAACACTCTCTTTGTAGCTTCTGGGCCGAAATAGAATCCCACTTCATTTTCAGACTGAAATAGTATCCGAGACCGCCTCACGCGCATCGTCAGTTAGACCAAGTTCAGCTCGATTTCACGCAACTTTTGGGATATTTTCCAGTCCGGGGGACTCTAAACTAACTCCGGATGGCCATGGTTTGCACTGAAATACGCACAGGATAACTTTTTGAACGCCCACTTTGGAGCTTCTGGGCTGAAATATAGCCCCACTTCACTTTAAGACTGAAAGAGTAGCCGAGATCGCCTTACGCGCATCGTGATTTTGACCATTTTCGGATCGATTTCTCGGAAATTGGGGGATATTTTCCAGTCCCGGGGACTCTAAACTAACTCCTGATCGCCTTGCTTTGCATTGAAATGGACAGAGCAAAACTTTTTGAACGCTCACTTTCGGGCTTGTGGCCCGAAATACAGCCACACTTGACTTTAAGACTGAAACAGTAGCCGAGACCACGTTACGCCCATCATGAATTTGATCAACTTCGGCTCCAATTCCCGTGACTTGGGGGATATTTTCCAGTCCCGGGGACTCTTAACTAACTCCTGGACGCCTTGGTTTGCATTGAAATGGACACAGCACAATTTTTTGAACGCACACTTTCGAGATTCTGGGCCGAAATATAGCCCCACTTCACTTAAGACTGAAAGAGTAGCCGAGATCGCCTTGCTCGCATCGTGAGTTTGACAAATTTCGGGTCGATATTCCGGAACTTGGGGGATATTTTCCAGTCCCAGGAACTATAAACTAACTCCTGATGGCCTTGGTTTGCAGTGAAATGGACAGAGCAAAACTTTTTGAACGCTCACCTTCGAACTTCCTGGCCGAAATAAAGCCCCACTTTACTTTAAGACTTAAAGAGTAACCGAGACCACCTTACGCGCATTGTGATTTTGACAAACTTCGGGTGGATGTCCCGGAACTTAGGGAACATTTTCCAGTCCCTTGGACGCTAAACTAAGTCCTGATGGCCTTGTTTTGCAGTGAAATGGACACAGCAAAACTTTTTGAACGCTAACTTTCGAGCTTCTGGGCCGATACGTAGCCACACTTTACTTTAAGACTGAAACAGTAGCCGAGACCGCATTTCGCGCATCGTGATTTTGATCAACTTCGGCTCGCTTTCCCGGAACTTGGGGAATATTTTCCAGTCCCGGGGACTCTAAACTAAGTTTTGATCGCTTTGGTTTGCAGTGAAATGCACACAGCAAAACTTTTGAACGCTCACTTTCGAGCTTCTGGACAGAAATATAGCCCCACTTCACTTTAAGACTGAAGGGGTAGCCGAGACCGCTTTGGGAGCATCGTGATTTTGACCAACTTCAGCTCGATTTACCGGAACTTGGGGAATATTTTCCAGTCCCAGGGACGCTAAACTAACTCGTGATTGCCTTGTTTTTCAGTCAAAGAACACAGCAAAACTTTTAGAACGCTCACTTTCGGGCTTCTGGGCCGAAATATAGCCCCACTTCACTTTAAGACTGAAACACTAGCCGATACCGCAGTTCGCGCATCGTGATTTTGATCAACTTCGGTTCGATTTCCCGGACCTTGGGGAATATTTTTCAGTCCCGGGGACTCTAAACTAACCCCTGATGGCCTTGGTTTGCAGTGAAATGGACAGAGCAAAACTTTTTGAACGCTCACCTTCGAGCTTCCTGGGCGAAATAAAGCCCCACTTTACTTTAAGACTTAAAGAGTAACCGAGACCACCTTACGCGCATTGTGATTTTGACAAACTTCGGGTGGATGTCCCGGAACTTAGGGAACATTTTCCAGTCCCTTGGACGCTAAACTAAGTCCTGATGGCCTTGTTTTGCAGTGAAATGGACACAGCAAAACTTTTTGAACGCTCACTTTCGAGCTTCTGGGCCGATATGTAGCCACACTTTACTTTAAGACTGAAACAGTAGCCGAGACCGCATTTCGCGCATCGTGATTTTGATCAACTTCGGCTCGCTTTTCCGGAACTTGGGGAATATTTTCCAGTCCCGGGGACTCTAAACTAAGTTTTGATCGCTTTGGTTTGCAGTGAAATGCACACAGCAAAACTTTTTGAACGCTCACTTTCGGGCTTCTGGCCCGAAATATAGCCCCACTTCACTTTAAGACAGAAAGAGTAGCCCAGACCACTTTAGGAGCATCGTGATTTCGACCAACCTCGGCTCAATTTCCCGGACGTTGGGGCTTATTTTCTTGTCTCGGAGACGATAAACTAACTCCTGATGGCCTTGGTTGGCAGTGAAATGAACACAGCAAAACTTTTTGAACGCTCACTTTCGGGCTTCTGGCCCGAAATATAGCCCCACTTCACTTTCAGACTGAAAGAGTAGCCGAGACCGCCTTATGCAAATCGGGATTTTGACCAACCTCGGCTCGATTTTTCGCAAGTTGGGGGATATTTTCCAGTCCCGGGGACTCCAAACTAGCTCCTGATGGCTTTGGTTTGCAGTGAAATAAACACAGGCAAACTTTTTGAACGCTCACTTTCACGCTCCTGGGCAGGAATAAAGCCTCACTTTACTTTAAGACTGAAACAGTAAGCGACACCGCCTAACGCGCACCGTGATTTTGACCAACTTCGGCTAAATTTCCCTGAACTTGGGGGATATTTTCCAGTCCCGAAGACTCTTAAGTAACCCCTGATGGCCTTCGTTTGCATTGAAATGGATACAGCAAAACTTTTTGAAGCTCACTTTTGAGCTTCTGGGCCGAAATATAGCCCCACTTCACTTTAAGACTGAAAGACTAGCCAAGACCGTCTTGCGCGCATCGTGATTTTGACCAACGTCTTCTCGATTTTCGGGAACTTGGGAAATATATTGCAGTCCCGGGGACTATAAACTAACTCCTGATGGCCTTGGTTTGCAGTGAAATGGACACAGCAAATTTTTTGCAGCGCTCACTTTGGAGCTTCTGGGCCGAAATAGAGCCCCACTTCACTTTAAGACTGAAAGACTAGCCAAGACCGTCTTGCGCGCATCGTGATTTTGTCTTCTCGATTTTCCCGAACTTGGGAAATATATTGCAGTCCCTGGGACTATAAACTAACTCCTCATGGCCTTGGTTTGCAGTGAAATGGACACAGCAAATTTTTTGCAGTGCTCACTTTGGAGCTTCTGGGCCGAAATAGAGCCCCACTTCACTTTAAGACTGAAAGAGTAGCCGAGGCCGCCTTAGGCGCATCGTGATTTTGACCAACTTCGGCTTGAGTTGCCAGGACTTAAAAGATATTTTCCAGTCCCGGGGACTCTAAACTAACTCATGATGGCCTTGGTTTTCAGTGAAATTGAGAGAGGAAAATTTTTTGAACGCTCACTTTCGAGCTTCTGGACCGAAATATAGCCCTACTGCACTTTAAGACTGAAAGAGTAGCCGAGACCACCTTACGCGAATCGTTATTTTGACCAACTTCGTCTCGATTTCGCGGAACTTGGGGGATATTTTCCATTTCCAGGAACTGTAAACTACTTCCTGAGGGGCTTCCTTTGCAGTGAAATGGTTACAGCATAACTTTTTGAACGCTCACTTTCGAGCTTGTGGGCCGAAATATACAGCAACGTCACTTTAAGACTCAAAGAGTAGCCGAGACTGCTTTACGCGCATCGTGATTTTGACAAACTTCGGCTCCATTTCCCGGAACTTGGGGAATATTTTCCAGTCCCGGGGACTCTAAACTAACTCATGATGACCTTGGTTTTCAGTGAAATTGAGAGAGGAAAACTTTTTGAACGCTCACTTTCCAGCTTCTGGACCGAAATATAGCCCTACTTCACTTTAAGACTGAAAGAGTAGCCGAGACTACCTTACGCGCATCGTGATTTTGACAAACTTCGGCTCGATTTCCCGGAAATTGGGACATATTTTGATGTCCCGGAGACTGTAAACTATCTCCTTATGTGGCTTCGTTCGCGGTGAAATGGACACAGCAAAACTGTTTGAACTTTCACTTTCGAGCTTCTGGGCCGAAATATAGCCCGAGTTCACTTTAAGAATGAAAGAGTAGCCGAGACCGCCTTACGCGCATCGTAATTTTGACCAACTTCGGCTCGATTTCCCGGAAGTTGGCCAATATTTTCAATTCCCGGGGAAGCTAAACTAACTTCTGATGGCCTTAGTTTGCAGTTAAATGGACACAGGAAAACTTTTTGAACGCTCACTTTCGAGCTTATGGGTCGAAATATAGCCCCACTTAACTTTTAGACTGAAAGAGTAGCCGAGACCGCCTTACGCGCATCGTGATTTTGGGATACTTCGGCTCGACTTCCCGCAAATAGGGGGATATTTTCCAGTCCCGGGGACTCTAAACTAACTCCTGATGGCCTTGGTTTCCAGTGAAATGGACACAGGAACACTTTTTGAACGCGCACTTTCGAGCTTGCTGGCCGAAATATAGCCCTACTTCTTTTTAAGACAGAAAGAGTAGGCGGGAGCGCCTTACGCGCATTGTGATTTTGAGGATCTTCGGCTCGATCTTGCGAAACTTGGGAGATATTTTCCAGTCCCAAAGTCTCTAAACTCACTCCTGATTGTCTAAGATGTGAGTGAAATAGAGACAAAAATTTTTGAAGCCTTACTTTCGAGCTTCTGGAGTTAAATCTAAGCCCACTTTACCTTAAGACTGAAAGAGTAGCCCAGACCCCCTTAAGCGCATCGTGATTTTGATTAACTTCGGGTGGATTTCCCGTAACTTGGGGGATATTTCCAGTCCCTTGGACGCTAAACTAAGTCGTGATGGCCTTGTTTTGCAGTGAAATGGACACAGCAAAACCTTTTAAACACTCAGTTTCGAGCTTCTGGGCCGAAATATTACCCCACTTCACTTAAAGACTGAAAGAGTAGCCGAAACCGCCTTACGCCCATCGTAATTTTGACCAACTTCGGCTCGATTTCCCGGAACTAGGGGGATACTTTCCAGTCCCGCGGACTCTAAAGTAACTCCTGATGGCCTTGCTCTCGAGTGAAATGGACACAGCACAACTTTTTGAACGCTCACTTTCGAGCTTCAAGGCGGAAATATTGCCCCAGTTCACTTTAAGAATGAAAGAGTAACCGGGACCGCCTTACGCGCATCGTGATTTTCACCAACTTTGGCTCGATTTCCCGGGAAATGGGGGATATTTTGCGCTACCGGGGACTCTAAACTAACTCCTGATTTCCTTGGTTTGCAGTGAAATGGACACATCACAACTTTTTGAACGCTCACGTTTGAGCTTCTGGGCCGAAGTATAGCCCTACTTCACTTTAAGACTGAAAGACTAGCCGAGACCGCCTTACGCGCATCGTGATTTTGGGCTACTTCGGCTCGATTTCCCGGAACTTGGGAGATAATTCCCAGTCCCGGACGCTCTAAATAAATTCCTGATGGCCTTGGTATTCACTGACATGGACACAGCCAAACTTTTTGAACGTTCACTTTCGAGCTTCTGGGCTGAAATATAGCCCCACTTCACTTTAAGACTGAAAGAGTAGCGGGACCCCCTTACGCGCATGGTAATTTTGTCGAACTTCGGCTTGAGTTCCTGGGACTTGGGGGATATTTTCCAGTCCCGGAAGCTCTAAACTAACTCCTGAATGTCTTGGTTTTTAGTGAAATGGACACAGGTAAAAGGGGCGCACGCTAGGTTTCCAGGTTGTAGGCCGAAATATAGCCCCACTTTATTTTAAGACTGAAAGTGTACACGAAACCGCCTTAAGCGCATCGAAATTTTTAGCCACTATGGCTCGATCTGCCAAAACTTGGGGGATATTTTCTAGTCCCGGAGACTCTACCCTAACGCTTAATGGCCTTAGTTTTCAGTAAAATGGTCACAGGTAACAGAAGCGCACGTTCGGTGTCGAGCTTCTAGGCCGAAATGTAGCCCCAGTTCATTTTAAGACTGAAAGAGTAAAGGAAACTGCCGTAGGCTTATCGTAATTTTAAGAAAGTATGGCTCAATTTGCCGAAACTTGGAGGATAGCTTCCAGTCTCGAGGATTCTAAACTATCTCCTGATGGACTTAGTTCTTAGTGAAATGGACACAGGTAAAAGGAGAGCACGCTCGGTGTCGAGCTTGTAGAACCGAAATATAGCCCCACTTTATTTTCGGAGTAAACGAGTAGCCGAGACCGCCTTACGCGCATCGTGATTTTGAGCATCTTTGGCTTGATTTGCCGGAATTCGGGGAATATTCTCCAGTCCCGGGGACTCTATGCTAACTCCTGATGAACTTAGTTTTCAGTGATATGTACACAGGCAAAAGGAGCGCACGCTCGGTGTTGAGCTTCTCGGCCGAAATATAGCCACACTTCATTTTAAGACTGAAAGAGTAGCCGAGACCGCCTTACGCGCATCGTGATTTTGAGCAACTTTGGCTCGATCTGCCAGAATTTGGGAAATATTTTCCAGTCCCAAGGACTCTAAACTAACTCCTGATGGCCTAAGATGTCAGTGAAATGGACACAGGTAAAATTAGCGCACGCCCGATCTCGAGCTTTTGGGTCGAAATATAGCCCCCTTAATTTTAAGACTGAAAGAGTAGCCGAGACCGCCTTACGCGCATCGTGACTTTGGGCCACTTTTGCTCGATTTCCCGGAGGTTGGCCAATAATTTAAAGTCCCGGGGACGCTAAACTAACTCCCGATGACCTTGGTTTGCAGTTTAATGAACACAGCAAAACATTCTGAACGCTCACCTTCGAGCTTCAGGGCCGAAATATAGCCCTACTTAAATTTAAGACTGAAAGAATAGCCGAGAGCCCGTTACGCGCATCGTAATTTTCATCAACTTCGGCGCCATTTCCTGGAACTTGGAGAATATTTTCCAGTCCCGGGGACTCTAAACTAACTCCTGATGGCCTTGGTTTCCAGTGCAATGGACACAGGAAAACTTTTTGAACGCTCACTTTCGAGCTTGTGGGCCTAAATATAGCCACACTTCACTTTAAGACTGAAACAGTAGCCGAGACCGCGTTACGCGCATCGTGATTTTGATCAACTTCTGCTCGCTTTCCTGGAACTTGGGGAATATTTTCCAGTCCCGGGGACTCTAAACTTACTCCTGAAGGCCATGGTTTGCAGTGAAATTGACACAGCACAAGTTTTTGAACGCACACTTTCGAGCTTCTAGGCCGAAATATAGTCCCACATCACTTACGACTTAAAGAGTAGCCGAGACCGGCGTGCGCGCATCGTGATTTTGACCAACTTCGGGTCGATATTCCGGAACTTGGGGCATATTTTCCAGTCCCAGGGACTCTAAACTAACTCTTGATGGCCTTGGTTTGCAGTGAAATAGAGACAGCAAAACTTTTTGAACGCTCACCTTCAAGGTTCTGGGCCCAAATGTAGCCCACTTTACTTTAATACTGAAAAAGTAGCCGAGACCGCCTCACGCGCATCGTGATTTTGACAAACTTGGGGTGGATTTCCCGGAACTTGGGGGATATTTTCCAGTCCCTTGGACGCTAAACTAGGTGCCAATGGCCTTGTTTTGCAGTGAAATGGACACAGCAAAGCTTTTTGAACGCTCACTTTCGAGCTTGTGGGCCGAAATATAGCCATACTTCACTTTAAGACTGAAACAGTAGCCGAGACCACGTTTCGCGCATCGTGATTTTCATCAACTTCGGCTCGATTTCCCGGAACTTGCGAAATATTTTCCAGTCCCGAAGACTCTAAAGTAACTCGTGCTGGTCTTGGTTTGCAGTGAAACGGAAACCAAAAAGTTTTTGAACGCATACTTTCGAGCTTCTGGACCGAAATAGAAGCCCACTTCACTTGAAGACTGAAAGAGTAGCCGAGACCGCCTTACGTGCATCGTGATTTTGAGCAACTTCGGCTCGATTTGCCGGAACTAAGGGGATATATTCCAGTTCTGAGGACTCTAAACTAATTCCTGATGGCCTTGGTTTGCAGTAAAATTGACCCAGCAAAACTTTTTGAACGCTCAATTTCGAGCTTCTGGGCTAAAATATAGCCCCCCATTACTTTAACACTGAAAGAGTAGCCGAGACCGCCTTACGCGCATCGTGATTTTGACAAACTTCGGGTTGATTTCCCGGAAATTTGGGGATATTTTCCAGTCGCGGGGACTCTCAATTAACTCCTGCTTTTCTTGGTTTGCAGTGAAATTGACACAGCGAAAGTTTTTGAAGGCTCACTCTCGAGCTTCTGGGCCGAAATAGAGCCCTATTTTACTTTAAGACTGAAAGAGTAGGCGAGACCGTCTTGAGCGAATCGTGATTTTGACCAATTTCGCGTTTATTTCCCGAAACTTGGGGGATATATTCCAGTCAAAGGGAATCTAAAGTAACTCCTGATGGCCTTGGTTTTCAGTGAAATGGACAGAGCACAACTTTGGAGCTTCTGGGCAGAAATATAGCCCCACTTTACTTTAAGACTGAAAGAGTAGATGAGACCGCCTTACGCGCATCGTAATTTTGACGAGCTTCGAATGGATTTCCCGGAACTTGGGGGATATTTTGCAGTCCCTTGGACGCTAAACTAAGTCCTGATGGCCTTGTTTTGAAGTAAAATGGACACAACAAAACTTTTTGAACGCTCACTTTCTAGCTTGTGGGCCGAAATATAGCCACACTTCACTTTAGGACTGACACAGTAGCCGAGACCACGTTACGCGCATCATGAATTTGACCAACTTCGGCTCGATTTCCCGGGACTTGGGGAATATTCTCCAGTCCCGGGGACTCGAAACTAACTTCTGATGGGCTTGGTTTGCACTGAAAGTGACAGAGCAAAACTTTTTAAACACTCACTTTCGAGCTTCCAGGCCGAAATATTGCCCCACTTCACTTTAAGACTGAAAGAGTAGCCGAGACCACCTTACGCACATCGTGATTTTGACCAACTTCGGCTCGATTTACCGGCACTTGGGAGATATTTTCCAGTCCCGAGGACTCTTAAGTAGCCCCTGATGGCCTTCGTTTACATTGAAATGGATACAGCAAAACTTTTTGAACGCTCACTTTTGAGCTTCTGGGCCGAAATATAGCCCCACTTCACTTTAAGACTGAAAGAGTAGCCGAGACCGTCTTACGCGCATCGTGATTTTGACCAACGTTTTCTCGATTTTCCGGAACTTGGGAAATATATTCCACTCCCGGGGACTCTAAACTAACTCCTGATAGCCTTGGTTTGCAGTGAAGTAGACACAGTAATTTTTTTTGAGCTTTGAGCTTGTGGGCCGAAATAGAGCCCCACTTCACTTTAAGACTGAAGGAGTAGCCGACAGCGCCTTAAGCGCACCGTGATTTTGACCAACTTCGGCTCGATTTGCCGGAACTTGGGGGATATTTTCCAGTCCCGGGGACTCTAAACTAACTGCTGATTGTCTTGGTTTTCAGTGAAATGGACACAGCGAAACTTTTTGAACGCTCACTCTCGAGCTTCTGGACCGAAATATAGCCCCGCTTTACTTTAAGACTGAAAGAGTAGCCGAGACCGTCTTGCGCAAATCGTGATCTTGAGCAACTTTGGGTCGGTTTCCCGGAACTTGGGGGATATATTCCATTTCCGCGGACTCTAAACTAACTCCTGATGGCCTTGGTTTTCAGTGAAATGGACAAAGGAAAGCTTTTTGAACACTCTCTTTGTAGCTTCTGGGCTGAAATAGAATCCCACTTCACTTTCAGACTGAAATAGTAGCCGAGACCGCCTCACGCCCATCGTCAGTTAGACCAAGTTCAGCTCGATTTCACGCAACTTTTGGGATATTTTCCAGTCCGGGAGACTTTAAACTAACTCCGGATGGGCTTGGTTTGCACTGAAATGCGCACAGCATAACTTTTTGAACGCCCACTTTGGAGTTTCTGGGCCGAAATATAGCCCCACTTCACTTTCAGACTGAAATAGTAGCCGAGACCGCCTCACGCCCATCGTCAGTTAGACCAAGTTCAGCTCGATTTCACGCAACTTTTGGGATATTTTCAAGTCCGGGAGACTTTAAACTAACTCCGGATGGGCTTGGTTTGCACTGAAATGCGCACAGCATAACTTTTTGAACGCCCACTTTGGAGTTTCTGGGCCGAAATATAGCCCCACTTCACTTTAAAACTGAAAGAGTAGCCGAGATCGCCTTACGCGCATCCTGATTTTGACCATTTTCGGATCGATTTCTCGGAACTTGGGGGATATTTTCCAGTCCCGGGGACTCTAAACTAAGTCCTGATGGCCTTGTTTTGCATTGAAATGGAGACAGCAAAACCTTTTGAACGCTCACTTTCGAGCTTGTGGGCCGAAATATAGGCACACTTGACTTTAAGACTGAAACAGTAGCCGAGACCACGTTACGCGCATCATGAATTTGATCAACTTCGGCTCCAATTCCCGGGACTTGGGGGATATTTTCCAGTCCCGGGAACTCTAAACTAACTCCTCATGGCTTTCGTTTGCATTGAAATGGACACAGCACCATTTTTTGAACGTTCACCTTCGAGCTTCCTGGCCGAAATAAAGCCCCACTTTACTTTAAGACTTAAAGAGTAACCGAGAGCACCTTACGCGCATTCTGATTTTGACAAACTTCGGGTGGATCTTCCGGAACTTGGGGAACATTTTCCAGTCCCTAGGACGCTAAACTAAGTCCTGATGGCCTTGTTTTCCACTGAAATGGACACAGCAAAACTTTTTGAACGCTAACTTTCGAGCTTTTGGGCCGAAATATACCCCCCCCTTTACTTTAAGACTGAAACGGTAGCCGAGACCGCATTTCGCGCATTGTGATTTTGATCAACTTCGGCTCGCTTTCCCGGAACTTGGGGAATATTTTCCAGTCCCGGGGACCCTAAACTAACTTTTCATAGCTTTGGTTTACAGTGAAATGCACACAGCAAAACTTTTTGAACGCTCACTTTCCAGCTTCTGGACAGAAATATAGCCCCACTTCACTTTAAGACTGAAAGGGTAGCCGAGACCGCTTTGGGAGCATCGTGATTTTGACCAACTTCAGCTCGATTTACCGGAACTTGAGGAATATTTTCCAGTCCCAGGGACGCTAAACTAACTCGTGATGGCCTTGTTTTTCAGTCAAAGAACACAGCAAACTTTTTGAACGCTCACTTTCGGGCTTCTGGGCCGAAATATAGCCCCACTTCACTTTAAGACTGAAACAGTAGCCGATACCGCATATCGCGCATCGTGATTTTGATCAACTTCGTTTCGATTTCCCGGACCTTGGGCAATATTTTTCAGTGCCGGGGACTCTAAACTAACCCCTGATCGCCTTGGTTTGCAGTGAAATGGACACAGCAAAACTTTTTGAACGCTCACTTTCGGGCTTCTGGCCCGAAATATAGCCCAACTTCACTTTAAGACAGAAAGAGTAGCCGAGACCACTTTAGGGGCAGCGTGATTTTGACAAACCTCGGCTCAATTTACCGGACCTTGGGGCATATTTTCTTTTCCCGGAGACGCTAAACTAACTCCTGATGGCCTTGGTTTGCAGTGAAATGAACACAGCAAAACTTTTTGAACGCTCACTTTCGGGCTTCTGGCCCGAAATATAGCCCCACTTCACTTTAAGACTGAAAGAGTAGCCGAGACTACCTTACGCAAATCGTGATTTTGACCAACCTCGGCTCGATTTTCCGCAAGTGGGGGGATATTTTCCAGTCCCGCTGACTCTAAACTAGCTCCTGATGGCTTTGGTTTGCAGTGAAATAAACACAGGCAAACTTTTTGAACGCTCACTTTCAAGCTCCTGAGCAGGAATAAAGCCTCACTTCACTTTAAGACTGAAACAGTAAGCGAGACCACCTAACCCGCACCGTGATTTTGACCAACTTCGGCTCAATTTCCCTGAACTTGGGGGATATTTTCCAGTCCCGAAGACTCTTAAGTAACCCCTGATGGCCTTCGTTTGCATTGAAATGGATACGGCAAAACTTTTTGAACGCTCACTTTCGGGCTTCTGGCCCGAAATATAGCCCCACTTCACTTTAAGACTGAAAGAGTAGCCGAGACTACCTTACGCAAATCGTGATTTTGACCAACTTCGGCTCGATTTTCCGCAAGTTGGGGGATATTTTCCAGTCCCGCTGACTCTAAACTAGCTCCTGATGGCTTTGGTTTGCAGTGAAATAAACACAGGCAAACTTTTTGAACGCTCACTTTCAAGCTCCTGGGCAGGAATAAAGCCTCACTTCACTTTAAGACTGAAACAGTAAGCGAGACCGCCTAACGCGCACCGTGATTTTGACCAACTTCGGCTAAATTTCCCTGAACTTGGGGGATATTTTCCAGTCCCGAAGACTCTTAAGTAACCCCTGATGGCCTTCGTTTGCATTGAAATGGATACAGCAAAACTTTTTGAAGCTCACTTTTGAGCTTCTGGGCCGAAATATAGCCCCACTTCACTTTAAGACTGAAAGACTAGCCAAGACCGTCTTGCGCGCATCGTGATTTTGACCAACGTCTTCTCGATTTTCGGGAACTTGGGAAATATATTGCAGTCCCGGGGACTATAAACTAACTCCTGATGGCCTTGGTTTGCAGTGAAATGGACACAGCAAATTTTTTGCAGCGCTCACTTTGGAGCTTCTGGGCCGAAATAGAGCATCACTTCACTTTAAGACTGAAAGAGTAGCCGAGGCCGCCTTAGGCGCATTGTGATTTGACCAACTTCGGCTTGAGTTGCCAGAACTTAAAAGATATTTTCCAGTCTCGGGGACTCTAAACTAACTCATGATGGCCTTGGTGTTCAGTGAAATTAAGAGAGGAAAACTTTTTGAACGCTCACTTTCGAGCTTCTGGACCGAAATATAGCCCTACTTCACTTTAAGACTGAAAGAGTAGCCGACACTACCTTACCCGAAACCTTATTTTGACCAACTTCGTCTCGATTTCGCGGAACTTGGGGGATATTTTCCAGTTCCGGGGACTGTAAACTACTTCCTGAGGGCCTTGCTTTGCAGTGAAATGGGCACAGCATAACTATTTGAACGCTCACTTTCGAGCTTGTGGGCCGAAATATACAGCCACGTCACTTTAAGACTGAAAGAGTAGCCGCGACTGCTTTACGCGCATCGTGATTTTGACAAACTTCGGCTCGATTTCCTGCAACTTGGGAGATATTTTGATGTCCCGGAGACTGTAAACTATCTCCTGATGTGGCTTGGTTCGCGGTGAAATGGACACAGCAAAACTGTTTGAACTTTCACTTTCTAGCTTCTCGGCCGAAAAATAGCCCGAGTTCACTTTAAGAATGAAAGAATAGCCGAGACCGCCTTACGCGCATCGTGATTTTGACCAACTTTGGCTCGATTTCCCGGGAAATGGCGAATATTTTCCGGTACCGGGGACTCTAAAGTAACTCCTGATTACCTTGGTTTGCATTGAAATGGAGAGAGCAAAACTTTTTCAATGCTCCCCTTCGGGCTTCTGAGCCGAAATATAGCCCCACTTCAGTTTAAGACTGAAAGAGTAGCCGACACCGTCTTACGCGCATGGTGATTTTAACCAACTTCGGCTCGTTCCCGAAACTTCGGGGATATATTCAAGTCCCAAGGACTCTAAACTAACTCCTGATGGCCTTGGTTTGCAGTGAAATGAACACAGCAAAACTTTTTGAACGCTCACTTTCGGGCTTCTGGCCCGAAATATAGCCCCACTTCACTTTAAGACTGAAAGAGTAGCCGAGACTACCTTACGCAAATCGTGATTTTGACCAACCTCGGCTCGATTTTCCGCAAGTGGGGGGATATTTTCCAGTCCCGCTGACTCTAAACTAGCTCCTGATGGCTTTGGTTTGCAGTGAAATAAACACAGGCAAACTTTTTGAACGCTCACTTTCAAGCTCCTGAGCAGGAATAAAGCCTCACTTCACTTTAAGACTGAAACAGTAAGCGAGACCACCTAACCCGCACCGTGATTTTGACCAACTTCGGCTCAATTTCCCTGAACTTGGGGGATATTTTCCAGTCCCGAAGACTCTTAAGTAACCCCTGATGGCCTTCGTTTGCATTGAAATGGATACGGCAAAACTTTTTGAACGCTCACTTTCGGGCTTCTGGCCCGAAATATAGCCCCACTTCACTTTAAGACTGAAAGAGTAGCCGAGACTACCTTACGCAAATCGTGATTTTGACCAACTTCGGCTCGATTTTCCGCAAGTTGGGGGATATTTTCCAGTCCCGCTGACTCTAAACTAGCTCCTGATGGCTTTGGTTTGCAGTGAAATAAACACAGGCAAACTTTTTGAACGCTCACTTTCAAGCTCCTGGGCAGGAATAAAGCCTCACTTCACTTTAAGACTGAAACAGTAAGCGAGACCGCCTAACGCGCACCGTGATTTTGACCAACTTCGGCTAAATTTCCCTGAACTTGGGGGATATTTTCCAGTCCCGAAGACTCTTAAGTAACCCCTGATGGCCTTCGTTTGCATTGAAATGGATACAGCAAAACTTTTTGAAGCTCACTTTTGAGCTTCTGGGCCGAAATATAGCCCCACTTCACTTTAAGACTGAAAGACTAGCCAAGACCGTCTTGCGCGCATCGTGATTTTGACCAACGTCTTCTCGATTTTCGGGAACTTGGGAAATATATTGCAGTCCCGGGGACTATAAACTAACTCCTGATGGCCTTGGTTTGCAGTGAAATGGACACAGCAAATTTTTTGCAGCGCTCACTTTGGAGCTTCTGGGCCGAAATAGAGCATCACTTCACTTTAAGACTGAAAGAGTAGCCGAGGCCGCCTTAGGCGCATTGTGATTTGACCAACTTCGGCTTGAGTTGCCAGAACTTAAAAGATATTTTCCAGTCTCGGGGACTCTAAACTAACTCATGATGGCCTTGGTGTTCAGTGAAATTAAGAGAGGAAAACTTTTTGAACGCTCACTTTCGAGCTTCTGGACCGAAATATAGCCCTACTTCACTTTAAGACTGAAAGAGTAGCCGACACTACCTTACCCGAAACCTTATTTTGACCAACTTCGTCTCGATTTCGCGGAACTTGGGGGATATTTTCCAGTTCCGGGGACTGTAAACTACTTCCTGAGGGCCTTGCTTTGCAGTGAAATGGGCACAGCATAACTATTTGAACGCTCACTTTCGAGCTTGTGGGCCGAAATATACAGCCACGTCACTTTAAGACTGAAAGAGTAGCCGCGACTGCTTTACGCGCATCGTGATTTTGACAAACTTCGGCTCGATTTCCCGCAACTTGGGAGATATTTTGATGTCCCGGAGACTGTAAACTATCTCCTGATGTGGCTTGGTTCGCGGTGAAATGGACACAGCAAAACTGTTTGAACTTTCACTTTCTAGCTTCTCGGCCGAAAAATAGCCCGAGTTCACTTTAAGAATGAAAGAATAGCCGAGACCGCCTTACGCGCATCGTGATTTTGACCAACTTTGGCTCGATTTCCCGGGAAATGGCGAATATTTTCCGGTACCGGGGACTCTAAAGTAACTCCTGATTACCTTGGTTTGCATTGAAATGGAGAGAGCAAAACTTTTTCAATGCTCCCCTTCGGGCTTCTGAGCCGAAATATAGCCCCACTTCAGTTTAAGACTGAAAGAGTAGCCGACACCGTCTTACGCGCATGGTGATTTTGACCAACTTCGGCTCGTTCCCGAAACTTCGGGGATATATTCAAGTCCCAAGGACTCTAAACTAACCCCTGATGGCCTTGGTCTGCAGTGAAATGGACACAGCAAATTTTTTTGAACGCTTACTTTCGAAATTCTGGGCCGAAATATAGCCCCACTTCACTTTAACACTGAAATAGTAGCCGAGACCGCCTTAGACGCATCGTGATTTTGACCAACTTCGGCTTGAGTTGCCAGAACTTAAGGGATATTTTCCAGTCCCGTGGACTCCAAACTAACTCGTGATGGCCTTGGTTTTCAGTTAAATTGAGAGAGTAAAACTTTTTGAACACTCACTTTCGAGCTGCTGGGCCGAAATATACCGCCACGTCACTTTCAGACTAAAAGAGTGCCGAGACTGCTTTACGCGTATCGTGATTTTGACAAACTTCGGCTCGATTTCCCGGGACTTGGGGGATATTTTGATGTCCCAGACACTGTAAACAATCTGCTGATGTGGCTTGGTTTGCGTTGAAATGGACACAGGAAAAATTTTTGAACTTTCACTTTCTAGCTTCTGGGCCGAAATATAGCCCCAGTTCACTTTAAGAATGAAAGAGTGGCCGAGACAGCCTTACGCGCATCGTGATTTTGAAAACTTCGGGTCGATTTCCCCGAACTTGGGCGATATTTTCCAGTCCCGAGGAGTCTAAACTAACTCCTGATGGCCTTGGTTTCCAGTCAAATGAACACAGTAACACTTTTTGAAGGCTTATTTTCGAGCTTCTGGGATGAAATATAGCCCAACTTCACTTTAAGACTGAAAGAGTAGGCGAGACCGCCTTACACGCATCGTGATTTTGAGCAACTTCCGCTCGATTTTCTAGAAATTTGGCGAGATTTTCAAGTCCCGGGGACTCTAAACTAACTCCTGATTGCCTTGGTTTGCAGTGAAATGGACGCAGGAAATTTTTTTGAACGCTCAGTTTCAAGCTTCTGGGACGAAATACAACCGTACTTCACTTTAAGACTGAAATAGTAGCCGAGACCGCCTTTCCAGCATCGTGATTTTGACCAAGTTCAGCTCGATTTCCCGGAACTTGGAGGATATTTTCCAGTCCGGGGGACTTTAAACTAACTCCTGATGGCCTTGGTTTGCAGTTAAATGCACCAAGCGTAACTTTTTTAAGGGTCACTTTCGACCTTCTGGGCCGAAATATAGCCCCACTTTACTTAAAGACTGAAAGAGTAGCCGAGACCGTCTTACGCGCATCGTGATTTTGACCAACTTCCGTTCGATTTCCCGCAACTTCGGGGATATATTCCAGTCCCGGGGACTCTAAACTAACTGCTGATGGCCTTGGTTTGCAGTGAAATGGACACAGCACATTTTTTCAACGCTCACTTTCGAGCTTCTCGGCCGAAATATAGCCCTACTTCACTTTAAAACTGAAAGTGTAGCCGAGACCGCCTTACGCGCATCGTAATTTTGACCAACTTCGGCTCGATTTCCCGAAAGTTGGCGAATATTTTCAATTCCCGGGGAAGCAAAACTAATTTCCGATGGCCTCAGTTTGCAGTTAAATGGACATCGTTATTTTGAGCAACTTCGGCTTAATTTCCCGGAACTTCGGGGGATATTCTCCAGTGACGGGAACTCGAAACTAATTCCTGATCACCTAGGTTTGCAGTGAAATGAACACAGGAAAACTTTTTGAACGCTCACTTTCGAGCTTATGGGTCGAAATATAGCCCCACTTAACTTCAAGACTGAAAGAGTAGCCCAGACCGCCTTACGCGCATCGTGATTTTGGGATACTTCGGCTCGATTTCCCGCAAATAGGGGGATATTTTCCAGTCCCGGGGACTCTAAACTAACTCCTGATGGCCTTGGTTTCCAGTGAAATGGACACAGGAACACTTTTTGAACGCGCACTTTCGAGCTTGCTGGCCGAAATATCGCCCTATTTCTTTTTAAGACTGAAAGAGTAGGCGGGAGCGCCTTACGCGCATTGTGATTTTGAGGATCTTCGGCTCGATCTTGCGAAATTTGGGAGATATTTTCCAGTCCTAAAGTCTCTAAACTTCAGTCCCTTGGACGCTAGACTAAGTCGTGATGGCCTTGTTTTGCAGTGAAATGGACACAGCAAAACTTTTTAAACACTCAGCTTCGAGCTTCTGGGCCGAAATATTGCCCCACTTCACTTTAAGACTGAAAGAGTAACCGGGACCGCAGTACGCGCGTCGTGATTTTGACCAACTTGGGTTAAATTTCCCGGAACTTGGGGGATATTTTCCAGTCCCGGGGACTCTAAACTGACCCCCGACGTCCTTAGTCTGCAGTAAAATAGACACAGCAAAACTTTTTGAACGCTCACTTTTGAGCTTGTGGGCGGAAATATTGCCCCAGTTCACTTTAAGAATGAAAGAGTAACCGGGACCGCCTTACGCGCATCGTGATTTTGACCAACTTGGGTTCGCTTTCCCGGGAAATGGGGGATATTTTCCGCTACCGGGGACTCTAAACTAACTCCTGATACCCTTGGTTTGCAGTGAAATGGACAAAGTACAACTTTTTGAACGCTCACGTTTAAGGTTCTGGGCCGAAGCATAGCCCTACTTCACTTTAAGACTGAAAGACTAGCCCAGACCGCCTTACGCGCATCGTGATTTTGGGCTACTTCGGCTCGATTTCCCGGAACTTGGGAGATAATTCCCAGTCCCGGGCACTCTAAACTAATTCCTGATGGCCTTGGTTTTCAGTGCAATGGACACAGCCAAACGTTTTGAAGGTTAACTTTCGAGCTTCTGGGCTGAAATATAGCCCCACTTCACTTTAAGACTGAAAGAGTAGCGGGACCGCCTTACGCGCATGGTAATTTTGTCGAACTTCGGCTTGAGTTCCTGGGACTTGGGGGATATTTTCCAGTCCCGGAAGCTCTAAACTAACTCCTGAATGCCTTGGTTTTTAGTGAAATGGACACAGGTAAAAGGGGCGCACGCTAGGTTTCCAGGTTGTAGGCCGAAATATAGCCCCACTTTATTTTAAGACTGAAAGTGTACACGAAACCGCCTTAAGCGCATCGAAATTTTTAGCCACTATGGCTCGATCTGCCAAAACTTGGGGGATATTTTCCAGTCCCGGGGACTCTACCCTAACGCTTGATGGCCTTAGTTTTCAGTAAAATGGTCACAGGTAACAGGAGCGCACGCTCGGTGTCGAGCTTCTAGGCCGAAATGTATCCCCAGTTCATTTTAAGAGTGAAAGAGTAAACGAAACTGCCGTAGGCTTATCGTAATTTTAAGAAAGTATGGCTCAATTTGCCGAAACTTGGAGGATAGCTTCCAGTCTCGAGGATTCTAAACTATCTCCTGGTGGACTTAGTTCTTAGTGAAATGGACACAGGTAAAAGGAGAGCACGCTCGGTGTCGAGCTTGTAGAACCGAAATATAGCCCCAGTTTACTTTCGGAGTAAACGAGTAGCCGAGACCGCCTTACGCGCATCGTGATTTTGAGCATCTTTGGCTCGATTTGCCGGAATTCGGGGAATATTTTCCAGTCCCGAGGACTCTATGCTAACTCCTGATGAACTTAGTTTTCAGTGATATGTACACAGGCAAAAGGAGGGCACGCTCGGTGTTGAGCTTCTCGGCCGAAATATAGCCCCACTTCATTTTAAGACTGAAAGAGTAGCCGAGACCGCCTTACGCGCATGGTGATTTTCAGCAACTTTGGCTCGATCTGCCAGAATTTGGGAAATATTTTCCAGTCCCAAGGACTCTAAACTAACTCCTGATGGCCTAAGATGTCAGTGAAATGGACACAGGTGAAATTAGCGCACGCCCGGTCTCGAGCTTTTGGGTCGAAATATAGCCACCCCTTAATTTTAAGACTTAAAGAGTAGCCGAGACCGCCTTACGCGCATCGTGATTTTGGGCCACTTTTGCTCGATTTCCCGCAAGTTGGTGAATAATTTAAAGTCCCGGGGACGCTAAACTAACTCCCGATGACCTTGATTTGCAGCTTAATGAACACAGCAAAACATTGTGAACGGTCACCTTCGAGCTTCAGGGCCGAAATATAGCCCTACTTAAATTTAAGACTGAAAGAATAGCCGAGAGCCCGTTACGCGCATCGTAATTTTCATCAACTTCGGCGCCATTTCCTGGAACTTGGAGAATATTTTCCAGTCGCGGGGACTCTAAACTAACTCCTGATGGCCTTGGTTTGAAGTAAAATGGACACAGCAAAACTTTTTGAACGCTCACTTTCGAACTTGTGGGCCTAAATATAGCCACACTTCAGATTAAGACTGAAACAGTAGCCGAGACCGCGTTACGCGCATCGTGATTTTGATCAACTTCTGCTCGCTTTCCTGGAACTTGGGGAATATTTTCCAGTCCCGGGGACTGTAAACTAACTCGTGGTGACCATGGTTTGCAGTGAAATTGACACAGCACAAGTTTTTGAACGCACACTTTCGAGCTTCTAGGCCGAAATATAGTCCCAAGTCACTTACGACTTAAAGAGTAGCTGAGACCGGCGTGCGCACATCGTGATTTTGACCAACTTCGGGTCGATATTCCGGAACTTGGGGGATATTTTCCAGTCCCAGGGACTCTAAACTAACTCTTGATGGCCTTGGTTTGCAGTGAAATGGAGACAGCAAAACTTTTTGAACGCTCACCTTCAAGCTTCTGGGCCGAAATATAGCCCACTTTACTTTAATACTGAAAAAGTAGCCGAGACCGCCTTACGCGCATCGTGATTTTGACAAACTTGGGGTGGATTTCCCGGAACTTGGGGGATATTTTCCAGTCCCTTGGACGCTAAACTAGGTGCCGATGGCCTTGTTTTGCAGTGAAATGGACACAGCAAAGCTTTTTGAACGCTCACTTTCGCGCTTGTGGGCCGAAATATAGCCATACTTCACTTTAAGACTGAAACAGTAGCCGAGACCACGTTTCGCGAATCGTAATTTTGATCAACTTCGGCTCGATTTCCCGGAACTTGCGAAATAGTTTCCAGTCCCGGGGACTCTAAACTAACTCGTGCTGGTCTTGGTTTGCGGTGAAACGGAAACAGAAAAAGTTTTTGAACGCATACTTTCGAGCTTCTGGACCGAAATAGAAGCCCACTTCACTTGAAGACTGAAAGAGTAGCCGAGATCGCATTACGTGCATCGTGATTTTGAGCATTTTCGGCTGGATTTGCCGGAACTAAGGGGATATATTACAGTTCTGAGGACTCTAAACTAATTCCTGATGGCCTTGGTTTGCAGTAAAATGGACCCAGCAAAACTTTTTGAACGCTTAATTTCGAGCTTCTGGGCTAAAATATAGCCCCCCATTACTTTAACACTGAAAGAGTAGCCGAGACCGCCTTACGCGCATCGTGATTTTGACAAACTTCGGGTTGATTTCCCGGAAATTGGGGGATATTTTCCAGTCCCGGGGACTCTCAACTAACTCCTGCTTGTCTTGGTTTGCAGTGAAATGGACACAGCGAAAGTTTTTGAAGTCTCACTCTCGAGCTTCTGGGCCGAAATAGAACCCCATTTGACTTTAAGACTGAAAGAGTAGGCGAGACCGTCTAGAGCGAATCGTGATTTTGACCAATTTCGCGTTTATTTCCCGAAACTTGGGGGATATATTCCAGTCAAAGGGACTCTAAAGTAACTCCTGATGGCCTTGGTTTTCAGTGAAATGGACAGAGCACAACTTTGGAGCTTCTGGGCAGAAATATAGCCCCACTTTACTTTAAGACTGAAAGAGTAGATGAGACCGCCTTACGCGCATCGTAATTTTGACGAGCTTCGAATGGATTTCCCGGAACTTGGGGGATATTTTGCAGTCCCTTGGACGCTAAACTAAGTCCTGATGGCCTTGTTTTGAAGTAAAATGAACACAACAAAACTTTTTGAACGCTCACTTTCTAGCTTGTGGGCCGAAATATAGCCCCACTTTACTTTAAGACTGAAAGAGTAGGCGAGACCGTCTTGCGCGCATCGTGATTTTGACCAACGTCTTCTCGATTTTCCGGAACTTGCGGGATATATTCCATTTCCGCGGGCTCTAAACTAACTCCTGATGGCCTTGGTTTTCAGTGAAATGGACAAAGGAAAGCTTTTTGAACACTCTCTTTGTAGCTTCTGGGCCGAAATAGAATCCCACTTCACTTTCAGACTGAAATAGTAGCCGAGACCGCCTCACGCGCATCGTGAGTTAGACCAAGTTCAGCTCGGTTTCACGCAACTTTTGGGATATTTTGCAGTCCGGGGGACTCTAAACTAACTCCGGGTGGCCTTGGTTTGCACTGAAATGCGCACAGCATAACTTTTTGAACCCCCACTTTGGAGCTTGTGGGCCGAAATATAGCCCCACTTCACTTAAAGACTTAAAGAGTAGCCGAGATCGCCTTACGCGCATCGTGATTCTGACCATTTTCGGATCGATTTCTCGGAACTTGGGGGATATTTTCCAGTCCCGGGGACTCTAAACTAACTCCTGATCGCCTTGATTTGCATTGAAATGGACAGAGCAAAACTTTTAACACGCTCACTTTCGAGCTTGTGGGCCGAAATATAGCCACAGTTTACTTTAAGACTGACACAGTAGCCGAGACCGCATTTCGCGCATCGTGATTTTCATCAACATCGGCTCGCTTTCCCGGAACTTGGGGAATATTTTCCAGTCCCGGGGACCCTAAACTAACTTTTGATAGCTTTGGTTTGCAGTGAAATGCACACAGCAAAACTTTTTGAACGCTCACTTTCGAGCTTCTGGACAGAAATATAGCCCGACTTTACTTTAAGACTGAAAGAGTAGCCCAAACCGCCTTACGTATATCGTAATTTTGACGAACTTCAAATGGATTTCCCGGAACTTGGGGGATATTTTCCAGTCCCTTGGACGCTAAACTAAGTCCTGATGGCCTTGTTTTGAAGTGAAATGGACACAGCAAAACTTTTTGAACGCTCACTTTCGAGCTTGTGGGCCGAAATATAGGCACACTTGACTTTAAGTCTGAAACAGTAGCCGAGACTACGTTACGCGCATTATGAATTTGATCAACTACGGCTCCAATTTCCGGGACTTCGGGGATATTTTCCAGTCCCGGGGACTCTAAACTAACTCCTGGACGCCTTGGTTTGCATTGAAATGGACACAGCACAATTTTATGAACGCACACTTTCGAGATTCTGGACCGAAATATAGCCCCACTTCACTTTAAGACTGAAAGAGTAGCCGAGATCACCTTACGCGCATCGTGATTTTGACCATTTTCGGATCGATTTCTCGGAACTTGGGGGATATTTTCCAGTCCCGGGGACTCTAAACTAACTCCTGCTCGCCTTGCTTTGCATTGAAATGGACAGAGCAAAACTTTTTCAACGCTCACTTTCGAGCTTGTGGGCCGAAATATAGCCACACTTTAAGACTGAAACAGTAGCCGAGACCGCATTTCGCGCATCGCGATTTTCATCGACTTCGGCTCGCTTTCCCGGAACTTGGGGAATATTTTCCAGTCCCGGGGACCCTAAACTAACTTTTGATAGCTTTGGTTTCCAATGAAATGCACACAGCAAAACTTTTTGAACGCTCACTTTCGAGCTTCGGGACAGAAATATAGCCCGACTTTACTTTAAGAATGAAAGAGTAGCCGAAACCGCCTTCCGTATATCGTAATTTTGACGAACTTCGAATGGATTTCCCGGGACTTGGGGTATATTTATTAGTCCCTTGGACACTAAACTAAGTGCTGATGACCTTGTTTTGAAGGGAAATGGACACCGCAAAACTTTTTGAACCCTCACTTTCGAGCTTGTGGGCCGATGTATAGGCACACTTGACTTTAAGACTGAAACAGTAGCCGAGACTACGTTACGCGCATCATGAATTTGATCAACTTCGGCTCCAATTCCCGGAATTTGGGGGATATTTTCCAGTCCCGGGGACTCTAAACTAACTCCTGGACGCCTTGGTTTGCATTGAAATGGACACAGCACAATTTTTTGAACGCTCACTTTCGAGATTCTGGGCCGAAATATAGCCCCACTTCACTTAAGACTGAAAGAGTAGCCGAGACCGCCTTCCTCGCATCGTGAGTTTGACAAACTTCGGGTCGATATTCCGGAACTTGGGGGATATTTTCCAGTCCCAGGAACTCTAAACTAACTCCTGATGGCCTTGGTTTGCAGTGAAATGGACAGAGCAAAACTTTTTGAACGCTCACCTTCGAGTTTCCTGGCCGAAATAAAGCCCCAGTTTACTTTAAGACTTAAAGAGTAACCGAGAGCACCTTACGCGCATTCTGATTTTGACAAACTTCGGGTGGATGTCCCGGAACTTAGGGAACATTTTCCAGTCCCTTGGACGCTAAACTAAGTCATGATGGCCTTGTTTTGCAGTGAAATAGACACAGCAAAACTTTTTGAACGCTAACTTTCGAGCTTCTGGGCCGAAATATAGCCACACTTTACTTTAAGACTGAAACAGTAGCCGAGACCGCATTTCGCGCATCGTGATTTTGATCAACTTCGGCTCGCTTTCCCGGAACTTGGGGAATATTTTCCAGTCCCGGGGACCCTAAACTAACTTTTGATAGCTTTGGTTTGCAGTGAAATGCACACAGCAAAACTTTTTGAACGCTCACTTTCCAGCTTCTGGACAGAAATATAGCCCCACTTCACTTTAAGACTGAAAGGGTAGCCGAGACCGCTTTGGGAGCATCGTGATTTTGACCAACTTCTGCTCAATTTACCGGAACTTGGGGAATATTTTCCAGTCCCAGGGACGCTAAACTAACTCGTGATGGCCTTGTTTTTCAGTCAAAGAACACAGCAAAACTTTTTGAACGCTCACTTTCGGGCTTCTGGGCCGAAATATAGCCCCACTTCACTTTAAGACGGAAACACTAGCCGATACCCCATTTCGCGCATCGTGATTTTGATCAACTTCGGTTCGATTCTCCGGAACTTGGGTAATATTTTTCAGTCCCGGGGACTCTAAACTTACCCCTGATGGCCTTGGTTTGCAGTGAAATGGACACAGCAAAACTTTTTGAACGCTCACTTTCGGGCTTCTGGCCCGAAATATAGCCCCACTTCACTTTAAGACAGAAAGAGTAGCCGAGACCACTTTAGGAGCATCGTGATTTCGACCAACCTCGGCTCAATTTCCCGGACGTTGGGGCATATTTTCTTGTCTCGGAGACGCTAAACTAACTCCTGATGGCCTTGGTTTGCAGTGAAATGAACAGAGCAAAACTTTTTGAACGCTCACTTTCGGGCTTCTGGCCCGAAATGTAGCCCCACTTCACTTTAAGACTGAAAGAGTAGCCGAGACTACCTTACGCAAATCGGGATTTTGACCTACTTCGGCTCGATTTCCCGGAAGTTGGGGGATATTTTCCAGTCCTGGGGACTCTAAACTAGCTCCTGATGGCGTTGGTTTGCAGTGAAATAAACACAGGGAAACTTTTTGAACGCTCACTTTCAAGCTCCTGGGCAGGAATAAAGCCTCACTTCACTTTAAGACTGAAACAGTAAGCGAGACCGCCTAACGCGCACCGTGATTTTGACCAACTTCGGCTAAATTTCCCTGAACTTGGGGGATATTTTCCAGTCCCGAAGACTCTTAAGTAACCCCTGAGGGCCTTGGTTTGCATCGAAATGGATACAGCAAAACTTTTTGAAGCCTCACTTTTGAGCTTCTGGGCCGAAATATAGCCCCACTTCACTTTAAGACTGAAAGACTAGCCAAGACCGTCTTGCGCGCATCGTGATTTTGACCAACGTCTTCTCGATTTTCCGGAACTTGGCAAATATATTACAGTCCCGGGGACTCTAAACTAACTCCTGATGGCCTTGGTTTGCAGTGAAATGGACATAGCAAATTTTTTGCAGCGCTCACTTTGGAGCTTCTGGGCCGAAATAGAGCCCCACTTTACTTTAAGACTGAAAGAGTAGCCGAGGCCGCCTTAGGCGCATCGTGATTTTGACCAACTTCGGCTTGAGTTGCCAGAACTTAAATGATATTTTCCAGTCCCGGGGACTCTAAACTAACGGCCCGAAGTTGGTCAAAATCACGATGCGCGAAATGCGGTCTCGGCTACTGTTTCAGTCTTAACGTTTGGCTATATTTCGGCCCACAAGCTCGAAAGTGAGCGTTCAAAAAGTTTTGCTCTGTCCATTTCAATGCAAAGCAAGGCGAGCAGGAGTTAGTTTAGAGTCCCCGGGACTGGAAAATATTCCCCAACTTGCGAGAAATCGATCCGAAAATGGTCAAAATCACGATGCGCGTAAGGCGATCTCGGCTACTCTTTCAGTCTTAAAGTGAAGTGGGGCTATATTTCGGCCCAGAAGCTCCAAAGTGGGCGTTCAAAAAGTTACGCAGTGCGCATTTCAGTGCAAACCAAGGCCATCCGGAGTTAGTTTAGAGTCCCCTGGACTGGAAAATATCCCAAAAGTTGCGTGAAATCGAGCTGAACTTGGTCTAACTCACGATGCGCGTGAGGCGGTCTCGGCTACTATTTCAGTCTGAAAGTGAAGTGGGATTCTATTTCGGCCCAGAAGCTACAAAGAGAGTATTCAAAAAGCTTTCCTTTGTCCATTTCACTGAAAACCAAGACCATCAGGAGTTAGTTTAGAGCCCGCGGAAATGGAATATATCCCCCAAGTTCACTTTAAGACTGAAAGAGTAGCCGGGACCGCCTTACGCGCATGGTAATTTTGTCGAACTTCGGCTTGATTTCCTGGGACTCTCGGGATATTTTCCAGTCCCGGAAGCTCTAAACTAACTCCTCAATGCCTTGGTTTTTAGTGAAATGGACACAGGTAAAAGGGGCGCACGCTAGGTTTCCAGGTTGTAGGCCGAAATATAGCCCCACTTTATTTTAAGACTGAAAGTGTACACGAAACCGCCTTAAGCGCATCGAAATTTTTAGCCACTATGGCTCGATCTGCCAAAACTTGGGAGATATTTTGCAGTCCAGGGGACTCTGCCCTAACTTTTGATGGCCTTAGTTTTCAGTAAAATAGTCACAGGTAACAGGAGCGCACGCTCGGTGTCGAGCTTCTAGGCCGAAATGTAGCCCCAGTTCATTTTAAGACTGAAAGAATAAACGAAACTGCCGCGCGCTTATCGTAATTTTAAGAAAGTATGGCTCAATTTGCCGAAACTTGGAGGATAGCTTCCAGTCTCGAGGATTCTAGACTATCTCCTGATAGACTTAGTTCTTAGTGAAATGGACACAGGTAAAAGGAGAACACGCTCGGTGTCGAGCTTGTAGAACCGAAATATAGCCCCACTTCATTTTCGGAGTAAACGAGTAGCCGAGACTGCCTAACGCGCATCGTGATTTTGAGCATCTTTGGCTCGATTTGCCGGAATTCGGGCAATATTTTCCAGTCCCGAGGACTCTATGCTAACTCCTGATGAACTTAGTTTTCAGTGATATGTACACAGGCAAAAGGAGCGCACGCTCGGTGTTGAGCTTCTCGGCCGAAATATAGCCCCACTTCATTTTAAGACTGAAAGAGTAGCCGAGACCGCCTTACGCGCATCGTGACTTTGAGCAACTTTGGCTCGAGCTGCCAGAATTTGGGAAATATTTTCCAGTCCCAAGCACTCTAAACTAACTCCTGATAGCCTAAGATGTCAGTGAAATGGACACAGGTAAAATTAGCGCACGCCCGGTGTCGAGCTTCTAGGTCGAAATATAGCCCCCCTTAATTTTAAGACTTAAAGAGTAGCCGAGACCACGTTACGCGCATCGTGATTTTGGGCCACTTTTGCTCGATTTCCCGGAGGTTGGCCAATAATTTAAAGTCCCGGGGACGCTAAACTAGCTCCCGATGACCTTGATTTGCAGTTTAATGAACACAGCAAAACATTCTGAACGCTCACCTTCGAGCTTCAGGGCCGAAATATAGCCCTACTTAAATTTAAGACTGAAAGAATAGCCGAGAGCCCGTTACGCGCATCGTAGTTTTCATCAACTTCGGCGCCATTTCCTGGAACTTGGAGAATATTTTCCAGTCCCGGGGACTCTAAACTAACTCCTGATGGCCTTGGTTTGCAGTGAAATGGACACAGCAAAACTTTTTGAATATAGCCACACTTCACTTTAAGACTGAAACAGTAGCCGAGACCGCGTTACGCGCATCGTGACTTTGATCAACTTCTGCTCGCTTTCCTGGAACTTGGGGAATATTTTCCAGTCCCGTGGACTCTAAACTAACTCCTGATGGCCATGGTTTGCAGTGAAATTCACACAGCACAAGTTTTTGAACGCACACTTTCGAGCTTCTAGGCCGAAATATAGTCCCACATCACTTACGACTTAAAGAGTAGCCGAGACCGGCGTGCGCGCATCGTGATTTTGACCAACTTCGGGTCGATATTCCGGAACTTGGGGGATATTTTCCAGTCCCAGGGACTCTAAACTAACTCTTGATGGCCTTGGTTTGCAGTGAAATGGAGACAGCAAAACTTTTTGAAAGCTCACCTTCAAGCTTCTGGGCCGAAATATAGCCCACTTTACTTTAATACTGAAAAAGTAGCCGAGACCGCCTTACGCGCATCGTGATTTTGACAAACTTGGGGTGGATTTCCCGGAACTTGGGGGATATTTTCCAGTCCCTTGGACGCTAAACTAGGTGCCGATGGCCTTGGTTTCTAGTGAAATGGACACAGCAAAGCTTTTTGAACGCTCACTTTCGAGCTTGTGGGCCGAAATATAGCCATACTTCACTTTAAGACTGAAACAGTAGCCGAGACCACGTTTCGCGCATCGTAATTTTGATCAACTTCGGCTCGATTTCCCGGAACTTGCGAAATATTTTCCAGTCCCGGGGACTCTAAACTAACTCGTTCTGGTCTTGGTTTGCAGTGAAACGGAAACAGAAAAAGTTTTTGAACGCATACTTTCGAGCTTCTGGACCGAAATAGAAGCCCACTTCACTTGAAGACTGAAAGAGTAGCCGAGACCGCCTTACGTGCATCGTGATCTTGAGCAACTTCGGCTCGATTTGCCGGAACTAAGGGGATATATTCCAGTTCTGAGGACTCTAAACTAATTCCTGATGGCCTTGGTTTGCAGTAAAATCGACCCAGCAAAACTTTTTGAAGGCTCAATTTCGAGCTTCTGGGCCAAAATATAGCCCCCCATTACTTTAACACTGAAAAAGTAGCCGAGACCGCCTTACGCGCATGGTGATTTTGACAAACTTCGGGTTTATTTCACGGAAATTGGGGGATATTTTCCAGTCCCGGGGACTCTCAACTAACTCCTGCTTGTCTTGGTTTGCAGTGAAATGGACACAGCGAAAGTTTTTGAAGGCTCACTCTCGAGCTTCTGGGCCGAAATAGAGCCCCATTTGACTTTAAGACTGAAAGAGTAGGCGAGACCGTCTTGAGCGAATCGTGATTTCGACCAATTTCACGTTTATTTCCCGAAACTTGGGGGATATATTCCAGTCAAAGGGACTCTAAAGTAACTCCTGATGGCCTTGGTTTTCAGTGAAATGGACAGAGCACAACTTTGGAGCTTCTGGGCTGAAATATAGCCCCACTTTACTTTAAGACTGAAAGAGTAGATGAGACCGCCTTACGCGCATCGTAATTTTGACGAACTTCGAATGGATTTCCCGGAGCTTGGGGGATATTTTGCAGTCCCTTGGACGCTTAACTAAGTCTTGATGGCCTTGTTTTGAAGTAAAATGGACACAACAAAACTTTTTAAATACTCACTTTGGAGCTTCTGGGCCGAAATATTGTCCCACTTCACTTTAAGACTGAAAGAGTAGCCGAGACCACCTTACGCACATCGTGATTTTGACCAACTTCGGCTCGATTTACCGGAACTTGGGGGATATTTTCCAGTCCCGACGACTCTTAAGTAACCCCCGATGGCCTTGGTTTGCATTGAAATAGATACAGCAAAACTTTTTGAACGCTCACTTTTGAGCTTCTGGGTCGAAATATAGCCCCACTTCACTTTAACGCTGAAAGAGTAGCCGAGACCGTCTTACGCGCATCGTGATTTTGACCAACGTCTTCTCGATTTTCCGGAACTTGGGAAATACATTCCACTCCCGGCGACTCTAAACTAACTCCTGATAGCCTTGGTTTGCAGTGAAATAGACACAGTAATTTTTTTTGAGCTTTGAGCGTGTTGGCCGAAATAGAGCCCCACTTCACTTTAAGAACGAAGGACTAGCCGACACCGCCTTAAGCGCACCGTGATTTTGACCAACTTCGGCTCGATTTACCGGAACTTGGGGGATATTTTCCAGTCCCGGGGACTCTAAACTAACTCCTGATTGTCTTGGTTTTCAGTGAAATGGAGACAGCGAAACTTTTTGAACGCTCACTCTCGAGCTTCTGGACCGAAATATAGCCCCAGTTTACTTTAAGACTGAAGGAGTAGCCGAGACCGTCTTGCGCAAATCGTGATTTTGACCAACTTCGGGTCGGTTTCCCGGAACTTGGGGGATATATTCCATTTCCGCGGGCTCTAAACTAACTCCTGATGGTCTTGGTTTTCAGTGAAATGGACAAAGGAAAGCTTTTTGAACACTCTCTTTGTAGCTTCTGGGCCGAAATAGAATCCCTTTTCACTTTCAGACTGAAATAGTAGCCGAGACCGCCTCACGCGCATCGTGAGTTAGACCAAGTTCAGCTGGATTTCACGCAACTTTTGCGATATTTTCCAGTCCGGGGGACTCTACACTAACTCCGGATGGCCTTGGTTTCCCAAGTCTCGATTTCGCGGAACTTGGGGGATATTTTCCAGTTCCGGGGACTGTAAACTACTTCCTGAGGGCCTTGCTTTGCAGTGAAATGGGCACAGCATAACTTTTTTAACGCTCACTTTCGAAATTCTGGGCCGAAATATAGCCCCACTTCACTTTAACACTGAAATAGTAGCCGAGACCGCCTTAGACGCATCGTGATTTTGACCAACTTCGGCTTGAGTTGCCAGAACTTAAGGGATATTTTCCAGTCCCGTGGACTCTAAACTAACTCATGATGGCCTTGGTTTTCAGTTAAATTGAGAGAGCAAAACTTTTTGAACGCTCACTTTCGAGCTTCTGGGCCGAAATATACAGCAACGTCACTTTAAGACTAAAAGAGTAGCCGAGACTGCTTTACGCGCATCGTGATTTTGACAAACTTCGGCTCGATTTCCCGGGACTTGGGGGATATTTTGATGTCCCGGACACTGTAAACAATCTGCTGATGTGGCTTGGTTTGCGGTAAAATGGACACAGCAACACTTTTTGAACTTTCACTTTCTAGCTTCCTGGCCCCAGTTCACTTTAAGAATGATAGAGTAGCCGAGACCGCCCTACGCGCATCGTGATTTTGAAAACATTCGGCTCGATTTGCCCGAACTTGGGCGATATTTTCCAGTCCCGAGGAGTCTAAACTAACCCTGATGGCCTTGGTTTGCAGTGAAATGAACACAGCAAAACTTTTTGATCTTTCACTTTCTAGCTTCTCGGCCGAAATATTGCCCCAGTTCACTTTAAGAATGATAGAGTAACCGAGACCGCCTTACGCGCATCGTGATTTTGACAACATTCGGCTCGATTTCCCCGAACTTGGGCGATATTTTCCAGTCCCGAGGAGTCTAAACTAACTTCTGATGGCCTTGATTTGCAGTGAAATGAACACAGGAAACCTTTTTGAACTTTCACTTTCCAGCTTCTCGGCCGAAATATAGCCCCAGTTCACTTTAAGAATGAAAGAGTAGCCGAGACCGCCTTACGCGCATCGTGATTTTCACAAAATTCGGCTCGATTTCCCCGAACTTGGGCAATATTTTCCAGTCCCGAGGAGTCTAAACTAACTCCTGATGGCCTTGGTTTGAAGTGAAATGAACACAGTAACAGTTTTTGAACACTTATTTTCGAGCTTCTGGGATGAAATATAGCCCCACTTAACTTTAAGACTGAAAGAGTAGGCGAGACCGCCTTACGCGTATCGTGATTTTGAGCAACTTGCGCTCGATTTTCTAGAATTTTGGCGATATTTTCAAGTCCCGGGGACCCTAAACTAACTCCTGATGGCCTTGGTTTGGAGTGAAGTTGACGCACGAAAACTTTTTGAACGCTCAGTTCCGAGCTTCTTGACCGAAATACAACCGTATTTCACTTTAAGACTGAAATAGTAGCCGAGACCGCCTTACGAGCATCGTGATTTTAACCAACTTCAGCTCGATTTCCCGGAACTTGGGGGATATTTTCCAGTCCGGGGGACTTTAAACTAACTCCTGATGGCCTTGGTTTGCGGTTAAATGCACAAAGCGTAACTTTTTAACGGGTCACTTTCCAGCTTCGAAGTTGGTCAAAATGACGGTGCGCATTAGGCGGTCTCGCTTACTCTTTCAGTCTTAAAGTGAAGTGAGGCTTTATTCCTGCCCAGGAGCTTGAAAGTGAGCGTTCAAAAAGTTTTGCTGTGTTCTTTGACTGAAAAACAAGGCCATCACGAGTTAGTTTAGCGTCCCTGGGACTGGAGAATTTTCCCCAAGTTCCGGTAAATCGAGCTGAAGTTGGTCAAAATCACGATGCTCCCAAAGCGGTCTCGGCTACCCTTTCAGTCTTAAAGTGAAGTGGGGCTATATTTCTGTCCAGAAGCTGGAAAGTGAGCGTTCAAAAAGTTTTGCTGTGTGCATTTCACTGCAAACCAAAGCTATGAAAAGTTAGTTTAGGGTCCCCTGGACTGGCAAATATTCCCCAAGTTCCGGGAAAGCGAGCCGAAGTTGATTAAAATCACGATGCGCGAAATGCGGTCTCGGCTACTCTTTCAGTCTTAAAGTAAAGTGTGGCTATATTTCGGCCCACAAGCTCGAAAGTGAGGGTTCAAAAAGTTTTGCTGTGTCCATTTTACTACACAACAAGGCCATCAGGACTTAGGTTAGCGTCCAAGGGACTGGAAAATGTTCCCCAAGTTCCGGGAGATCCACCCGAAGTTTGTCAAAATCACAATGCGTGTAAGGTGCTCTCGGTTACTCTTTAAGTCTTAAAGTAAAGTGGGGCTTTATTTCGGCCAGGAAGCTCCAAGGTGAGCGTTCAAAAAGGTTTGCTCTGTTTATTTCACTGCAAACCAAGGCCATCAGGAGTTAGTTTGGAGTTCCTGGGACTGGAAAATATCCCCAATTCCGGAATATCGACCCGAAGTTTGTCAAATTCACGATGCGAGCAAGGCGTTCTCGGCTACTCTTTCAATCTTAAGTGAAGTGGGGCTATATTTCGGCCCAGAATCTCGAAAGTGTGCGTTCAAAAAATTGTGCTGTGTCCATTTCAATGCAAACCAAGGCCATCAGGAGTTAGTTTAGAGTCCCCGGGACTGGAAAATATCCCCCAAGTCCCGGGAATTGGAGCCGAAGTTGATCAAATTCATGATGCGCGTAACGTGGTCTCGGCTACTGTTTCAGTCTTAAAGTCCAGTGTGCCTATATTTCGGCCCACAAGCTAGAAAGTGAGCGTTCAAAAAGTTTTGCTGTGTCCATTTCACTTCAAAACAAGGCCATCAGGACTTAGTCTAGCGTCCAAAAGACTGGAAAATATACCCCAAGTTCCGGGAAATCCATTCGAAGTTCGTGAAAATTACGATATACGTAAGGCGGTTTGGGCTACTCTTTCAGTCTTAAAGTAAAGTCGGGCTATATTTCTGTCCAGAAGCTCGAAAGTGAGCGTTCAAAAAGTTTTGCTGTGTGCATTTCACTGCAAACCAAAGCTATCAAAAGTTAGTTTAGGGTCCCCGGGACTGGAAAATATTCCCCAAGTTCCGGGAAAGCGAGCCGAAGTTGATGAAAATCACGATGCGCGAAATGCGGTCTCGGCTACTGTTTCAGTCTTAAAGTAAAGTGGCTATATTTCGGCCCACAAGCTCGAAAGTGAGCGTTCAAAAACTTTCGCTGTGTCCATTTCACTGAAAACCAAGACAATCACGAGTTAGTTTAGAGTCCCTGGGACTGGAAAATATCCAACACGTTCCGGCAAATCGAGCCGAAGTTGGTCAAAATCACGGTGCGCTTAAGGCGGTGTCGGCTACTCCTTCAGTCTTAAAGTGAAGTTGGGCTCTATTTCGGCCCACAAGCTCAAAGCTCAAAAAAAATTACTGTGTCTATTTCACTGCAAACCAAGGCTATCAGGAGTTAGTTTAGAGTCCCCGGGAGTGGAATGTATTTCCCAAGTTCCGAAAAATCGAGAAGACGTTGGTCAATCACGATGCGCGTAAGACGGTCTCGGCTACTCTTTCAGTCTTAAAGTGAAGTGGGGCTATATTTCGACCCAGAAGCTCAAAAGTGAGCATTCAAAAATGTTTTGTGGTATCCATTTCAATGCAAACCAAGGCCATCAGGGGTTACTTAAGAGTCCTCGTGACTGGAAAATATCCCCGAAGTTCCGGTAAATCGAGCCGAAGTTGGTCAAAATCACGATGTGCGTAAGGTGGTCTCGGCTACTCTTTCAGTCTTAAAGTGAAGTGGGGCAATATTTCGGCCCAGAAGCTCCAAAGTGAGTGTTTAAAAAGTTTTCCTCTGTCACTTTCAGTGCAAACCAAGGCCATCAGAAGTTAGTTTAGAGTCCCCGGGACTGGAAAATACCCCCAGGTCCCGGGAAATCGAGGCGAAGTTGATCAAATTCATGATGCGCGTAACGTGGTCTCGGCTACTGTGTCAGTCCTAAAGTGAAGTGTGGCTATATTTCGGCCCACAAGCTAGAAAGTGAGCGTTCAAAAAGTTTTGTTGTGTCCATTTTACTTCAAAACAAGGCCATCAGGACTTAGTTTAGCGTCCAAGGGACTGGAAAATATACCCCAAGTTCCGGGAAATCCATTCGAAGTTCGTGAAAATTACGATATACGTAAGGCGGTTTCGGCTACTCTTTCAGTCTTAAAGTAAAGTCGGGCTATATTTCTGTTGATAACCTCGAAACTGAGCGTTCAAAAAGTTATACTGTGTGCATTTCACTGCAAAACAAAGCTATCAAAAGTTAGTTTAGGGTCCCCGGGACTGGAAAATATTCCCCAAGTTCCGGGAAAGCGAGCCGAAGTTGATGAAAATCACGATGCGCAAAATGCGGTCTCGGTTACTGTTTCAGTCTTAAAGTAAAGTGTGGTTATATTTCGGCCCACAAGCTCGAAAGTGAGCGTTCAAAAAGTTTTGCTCTGTCCATTTCATTGCAAAGCAAGGCGATCAGGAGTTAGTTTAGAGTCCCCGGGACTGGAAAATATCCCCCAAGTTCCGAGAAATCGATCCGAAAATGGTCAAAATCACGATGCGCGTAAGGCGATCTCGGCTACTCTTTCAGTCTTAAAGTGAAGTGGGGCTATATTTCGGCCCAGAAGCTCCAAAGTGGGCGTTCAAAAAGTTATGCTTTGCGCATTTCAGTGCAAACCAAGGCCATCCGGAGTTAGTGTAGAGTCCCCCGGACTGGAAAATATCCCAAAAATTGCGTGAAATCGAGCTGAACTTGGTCTAACTCACGATGCGCGTGAGGCGGTCTCGGCTAGTATTTCAGTCTGAAAGTGAAGTGGGATTCTATTTCGGCCCAGAAGCTACAAAGAGAGTGTTCAAAAAGCTTTCCTTTGTCCATTTCACTGAAAACCAAGGCCATCAGGAGTTAGTTTAGAGCCCGCGGAAATGGAATACATCCCCCAAGTTACGGCAAACCGACCCGAAGTTTGGTCAAAATCACGATTTGCGCAAGACGGTCTCGGCTACTCTTTCAGTCTTAAAGTAAAGTGGGGCTATATTTCGGTCCAGAAGCTCGAGAGTGAGCGTTCAAAAACTTTCGCTGTGTCCATTTCACTGAAAACCAAGACAATCAGGAGTTAGTTTAGAGTCCCCGGGACTGGAAAATATCCCCCACGTTCCGGCAAATCGAGCCGAAGTTGGTCAAAATCACAGTGCGCTTAGGGTGGTGTCGGCTACTCCTTCAGTCTTAAAGTGAAGTGGGGCTCTATTTCGGCCCACAACCTCAAAGCTAAAAAAAAATTACTGTGTCTATTTGACTGCAAACCAAGGCTATCAGGAGTTACTTTAGAGTCGCCGGGAGTGGAATGTATTTCCCAAGTTCCGGAAAATCGAGAAGACGTTGGTCAAAATCACGATGCGCGTAAGACGGTCTCGGCTACTCTTTCAGTCTTAAAGTGAAGTGGGGCTATATTTCGGCCCAGAAGCTCAAAAGTGAACGTTCAAAAAGTTTTGCTGTATCCATTTCAATGCAAACCAAGGCCATCAGGGGCTACTTAAGAGTCCTCGCGACTGGAAAATATCCCCCAAGTTCCGGTAAATCGAGCCGAAGTTGGTCAAAATCACGATGTGCGTAAGGTGGTCTCGGCTACTCTTTCAGTCTTAAAGTGAAGTGGGGCAATATTTCGACCCAGGAGCTCGAAAGTGAGTGTTTAAAAAGTTTTGCTACTTTCAGTGCAAACCAAGGCCATCAGAAGTTAGTTTAGAGTCCCCGGGACTGGAGAATATCCCCCAAGTCCCGGGAATTGGAGCCGAAGTTGGTCAAAATCACGATGCGCGCACGCCGGTCTCGGCTACTCTTTAAGTCGTAAGTGATGTGGGACTATATTTCGGCCTAGAAGCTCGAAAGTGTGCGTTCAAAAACTTGTGCTGTGTCAATTTCACTGCAAACCATGGGCATCAGGAGCTAGTTTAGAGTCCCCGGGACTGGAAAATATTCCCCAAGTTCCAGGAAAGCGAGCAGAAGTTGATCAAAATCACGATGCGCGTAACGCGGTCTCGGCTACTGTTTCAGTCTTAAAGTGAAGTGTGGCTATATTTAGGCCCACAAGCTCGAAAGTGAGCGTTCAAAAAGTTTTGCTGTGTCCATTTCACTGCAAACCAAGGCCATCAGGAGTTAGTTTAGAGTCCCCGGGACTGGAAAATATTCTCCAAGTTCCAGGAAATGGCGCCGAAGTTGATGAAAACTACGATGCGCGTAACGGGCTCTCGGCTATTCTTTCAGTCTTAAATTTAAGTAGGGCTATATTTCGGCCCTGAAGCTCGAAGGTGAGCGTTCAGAATGTTTTGCTGTGTTCATTAAACTGCAAACCAAGGTCATCGGGAGTTAGTTTAGCATCCCCGGGACTTTAAATTATTCGCCAACCTCAGGGAAATCGAGCAAAAGTGGCCCAAAATCACGATGCGCGTAAGGCGGTCTCGGCTACTCTTTCAGTCTTAAAATTAAGGGGGGCTATATTTCGACCTAGAAGCTCGAGACCGGGTGTGCGCTAATTTTACTTGTGTCCATTTCACTGACATCTTAGGCGATCAGGTGTTACTTTAGAGTCCTTGGGACTGGAAAATATTTCCCAAATTCTGGCAGCTCGAGCCAAAGTTGCTCAAAATCACGATGCGCGTAAGGCGGTCTCGGCTACTCTTTCAGTCTTAAAATGAAGTGGGGCTATATTTCGGCCGACAAGCTCAACACCGAGCGTGCGCTCCTTTTGCCTGTGTACATATCACTGAAAACTAAGTTCATCAGGAGTTAGCATAGAGTCCTCGGGACTGGAAAATATTCCCCGAATTCCGGCAAATCGAGCCAAAGATGCTCAAAATCACGATACGCGTAAGGCGGTCTCGGCTACTCGTTTACTCCGAAAATGAAGTGGGGCTATATTTTGGTTCTACAAGCTCGACACCGAGCGTGCTCTCCTTTTACCTGTGTCCATTTCACTAAGAACTAAGTCCATCAGGAGATAGTTTAGAATCCTCGAGACTGGAAGCTATCCTCCAAGTTTCGGCAAATTGAGCCATACTTTCTTAAAATTACGATAAGCCTACGGCAGTTTCGTTTACTCTTTCAGTCTTAAAATGAACTGGGGCTACATTTCGGCCTAGAAGCTCGACACCGAGCGTGCGCTCCTGTTACCTGTGACCATTTTACTGAAAACTAAGGCCATCAAGAGTTAGGGTAGAGTCCCCGGGACTGGAAAATATCCCCCAAGTTTTGGCAGATCGGGCTATAGTGGCTAAAAATTTCGATGCGCTTAAGGCGGTTTCGTGTACACTTTCAGTCTTAAAATAAAGTGGGGCTATATTTCGGCCTACAACCTGGAAACCTAGCGTGCGCCCCTTTTACCTGTGTCCATTTCACTAAAAACCAAGGCATTCAGGAGTTAGTTTAGAGCTTCCGCGACTGGAAAATATCCCCCAAGTCCCAGGAAATCAAGCCGAAGTTCAACAGAATTACCATGCGCGTAAGGCGTTTCCGGCTACTCTTTCAGTCTTAAAGTGAAGTGGATCTATAATTCGGCCCAGAAGCTCGAAAGTGAACGTTCAAAAATTTTGGGTGTGTCCATTTCACTGAAAACCAAGGCCATCAGGAATTAGTTTAGAGTGCCCGGGACTGGGAATTATCTCCCAAGTTCCGGGAAATCGAGCCGAAGTAGCCCAAAATCACGATGCGCGTAAGGCGGTCTGGGCTAGTCTTTCAGTCTTAAAGTGAAGTAGGGCTATCCTTCGGCCCAGAAGCTCAAACGTGAGCGTTCAAAAAGTTGTGCTGTGTCCATTTCACTGAAAATCACGGCAATCAGGAGTTAGTTTAGAGTCCAAGGTACCGTAAAATATCCCCCATTTCCCGGGAAATCGAGCCAAAGTTGGTCAAAATAACGATGAGCGTAAGGCGGTCCCGGTTACTCTTTCATTCTTAAAGTCAACTGGGGCAATATCTCCGCCCACAAGCTCAAAAGTGAGCGTTCAAAAAGTTTTGCTGTGTCCATTTTACTGCAGACCAAGGACGTCGGGGGTCAGTTTAGAGTCCCCGGGACTGGAAAATATCCCCCAAGTTCCGGGAAGTCGAGCCGAAGTTGGTCAAAATCACGACGCGCGTACGGCGGTCTCGGTTAGTCTTTCATTCTTAAAGTGAAGTGGGGAAATATTTCGGCCCAGAAGCTCGAAACTGAGTGTTTAAAAAGTTTTGCTGTGTCCATTTCACTGCAAAACAAGGCCATCACGACTTAGTTTAGCGTCCAAGGGACTGCAAATAGCCCCCAAGTTACGGGAAATCCACCCGAAGTTAGTCAAAATCACGATGCGCTTAAGGGGGTCTCGGCTACTCTTTCAGTCTTAAGGTAAAGTGGGCTTAGATTTAACTCCAGAAGCTCGAAAGTAAGGCTTCAAAAATTTTTGTCTCTATTTCACTCACATCTTAGACAATCAGGAGTGAGTTTAGAGACTTTGGGACTGGAAAATATCTCCCAAGTTTCGCCAGATCGAGCCGAAGATCCTCAAAATCACAATGCGCGTAAGGCGCTCCCGCCTACTCTTTCAGTCCTAAAAAGAAGTAGGGCTATATTTCGGCCAGCAAGCTCGAAAGTGCGCGTTCAAAAAGTGTTCCTGTGTCCATTTCACTGGAAACCAAGGCCATCAGAAGCTAGTTTAGAGTCCCCGGGACTGGAAAATATCCCCCTATTTGCGGGAAATCCAGCCGAAGTATCCCAAAATCACGATGCGCGTAAGGCGGTCTCGGCTACTCTTTCAGTCTTGAAGTTAAGTGGGGCTATATTTCGACCCATCAGCTCGAAAGTGAGCGTTCAAAAAGTTTTGCTGTGTCCATTTAACCTCAAAGTGAGGCCATCGGAAGTTAGTTTAGCTTCCCCGGGAATTGAAAATATTCGCCAACTTCCGGGAAATCGAGCCGAAGTTGGTCAAAATTACGATGCGCGTAAGGCGGTCTCGGTTACTCTTTCAGTCTTAAAGTGAAGTAGGGCTATATTTCGGCCGAGAAGCTCGAAAGTGAGCGTGCAAAAAAATGTGCTGTGTCCATTTCACTGGAAACCAAGGCCATCAGCAGTTAGTTTAGAGTCCCCGGGACTGCAATATATTTCCCAATTTCCGGAAAATCGAGAAGACGTTGGTCAAAATCACGATGCGCGCAAGACGGTCTTGGCTAGTCTTTCAGTCTTAAAGTGAAGTGGGGCTATATTTCGGCCCAGAAGCTCAAAAGTGAGCGTTCAAAAAGTTTTGCTGTATCCATTTCAATGCAAACAAAGGCCCTCAGGGGTTACTTAAGAGTCTTCGGGACTGGAAAATATCCCCCAAGTTCAGGGAAATTTAGCCGAAGTTGGTCAAAATCACCGTGCGCGTTAGGCGGACTCGCTTACTGTTTCAGTCTTAAAGTGAAGTGAGGCTTTATTCCCGCCCAGGAGCTTGAAAGTGAGCGTTCAAAAAGTTTGCCTGTGTTTATTTCACTGCAAACCAAAGCCATCAGGAGCTAGTTTAGAGTCCCCGGGACTGGAAAATATCCCCCAACTTCCGGGAAATCGAGCCGAAGTTGGTCGAAATCACGATTTGCGTAAGCTAGTCTCGGCTACTCTTTCAGTCTTAAAGTGAAGTGGGGCTATATTTTGGGCCAGAAGCCCGAAAGTGAGCGTTCAAAAAGTTTTGCTGTGTTCATTTCACTGCAAACCAAGGCCATCAGGAGTCAGTTTAGCGTCCCCGGGACAAGAAAATATGCCCCAACGTCCGGGAAATTGAGCCGAGGTTTGTCAAAATCACGATGCTTCTAAAGTGGTCTCGGCTACTCTTTCTGTCTTAAAGTGAAGTGCGGCTATATTTCGGGCCAAAAGCCCGAAAGTGAGCGTTCAAAAAGTTTTGCTGTGTTCTTTCACTGAAAAAAAAGGCCATCACGAGTTAGTTTAGCGTCCCTGGGACTGGAAAATATTCCCCAAGTTCCGGTAAATCGAGCTGAAGTTGGTCAAAATCACGATGCTCCCAAAGCGGTCTCGGCTATCCTTTCAGTCTTAAAGTGAAGTGGGGCTATATTTCTGTCCAGAAGCTGGAAAGTGAGCGTTCAAAAAGTTTTGCTGTGTGCATTTCACTGCAAACCAAAGCAATCAAAACTTAGTTTAGAGTCCCCGGGACGGGAAAATATTCCCCAAGTTCCGGGAAAGCGAGCCGAAGTTGATCAAAATCACGATGCGCGAAATGCAGTCTCGGCTACTGTTTCAGTCTTAAAGTAAAGTGTGGCTATATTTCGGCCCACAAGTTCGAAAGTGAGCGTTCAAAAAGTTTTCCTGTGTCCATTTCACTGCAAAACAAGGCCATCAGGACTTAGTTTAGCGTCCAAGGGACTGGAAAATGTTCCCCAAGGTCCGGGAAATCCACCCTAAGTTTGTCAAAATCACGATGCGCGTAAGGCGGTCTCGGGTAGTCTTTCAGTCTTAAAGTGAAGTAGGGCGATGCTTCGGCCAGGAAGCTCAAACGTGAGCGTTCAAAAAGTTGTGCTGTGTCTTTTTCACTGCAAACCAAGGCAATCAGGAGTTAATTTAGAGTCCCAGGTACCGGAAAATATCCCCCATTTCCATGGAAATCGAGCCAAAGTTGGTCAATATCACGATGCGCGTCAGGCGGTCCCGGTTACTTTTTCATTCTTAAAGTCAACTGGGGCAATATTTCCGCCCAGAAGGTCAAAAGTGAGCGTTCAAAAAGTTTTGCTGTGTCCATTTTACTGCAGACCAAGGACGTCGGGGGTCAGTTTAGAGTCCCCGGGACTGGAAAATATCCCCCAAGCTCCGGGAAATTTAACCGAAGTTGGTCAAAATCACGACGCGCGTACGGCGGTCTCGGCTACTCTTTCAGTCTTAAAGTGAAGTGGGGCAATATTTCGGCCCAGAAGCTCGAAACTGAGTGTTTAAAAAGTTTTGCTGTGTCCATTTCACTGCAAAACAAGGCCATCACGACTTAGTTTAGCGTCCAAGGGACTGCAAATATCCCCCAAGTTACGGGAAATCCACCCGAAGTTAGTCAAAATCACGATGCGCTTAAGGGGGTCTCGGCTACTCTTTCAGTCTTAAGGTAAAGTGGGCTTAGATTTAACTCCAGAAGCTCGAAAGGAAGGCTTCAAAAATTTTTGTCTCTATTTCACTCACATCTTAGACAATCAGGAGTGAGTTTAGAGACTTTGGGACTGGAAAATATCTCCCAAGTTTCGCCAGATCGAGCCGAAGATCCTCAAAATCACAACGCGCGTCAGGCGCTCCCGCCTACTCTTTCAGTCTTAAAAAGAAGTAGGGCTATATTTCGCCCAGCAAGCTCGAAAGTGCGCGTTCAAAAACTGTTCCTGTGTCCATTTCACTGGAAACCAAGGCCATCAGGAGTTAGTTTAGAGTCCCCGGGACTGGAAAATATCCCCCTATTTGCGGCAAATCCAGCCGAAGTATCCCAAAATCACGATGCGCGTAAGGCGGTCTCGGCTACTCTTTCAGTCTTAAAGTTAAGTGGGGCTATATTTCGACCCATAATCTCGAAAGTGACCGTTCAAAAAGTTTTGCTGTGTCCATTTAACTGCAAACTAAGGCCATCGGAAGTTAGTTTAGCTTCCCCGGGAATTGAAAATATTCCCCAACTTGCGGGAAATCGAGCCGAAGTTGGTCAAAATTACGATGCGCGTAAGGCGGTCTCGGCTACTCTTTCAGTCTTAAAGTGAAGTAGGGCTATATTTCGGCCGAGAAGCTCGAAACTGAGCGTTGAAAAAGTTTTTCTGCGTCCATTTCACTGCAAACCAAGGCCATCAGCAGTTACTTTAGAGTCCCTGGGACTGGAATATATCCCCGAAGTTCCGGGAAATCGAACGGAAGTTGGTCAAAATCACGATGCGCGTAAGACTGTCTCGGCTACTCTTTCAGTCTTAAAGTAAAGTGGGGCTATATTTCGGCCCAGAAGCTCGAAAGTGACCCTTTAAAAAGTTACGCTTTGTGCATTTAACTGCAAACCAAGGCCATCAGGAGTTAGTTTAAAGTCCCCCGAACTGGAAAATATCCCCCAAGTTCCGGGAAATGGAGCTGAACTTGGTCAAAATCACGATGCTCGTAAGGCGGTCTCGGCTACTATTTCAGTCTTAAAGTGAAATACGGTTGTATTTCGGCCCAGAAGCTCGAAACTGAGCGTTCAAAAACTTTTCCTGCGTCCATTTCACTGCAAACCAAGGTAATCAGGAGTTAGTTTAGAGTCCCTGGGACTTGAAAATATCGCCAAAATTCTAGAAAATCGAGCGCAAGTTGCTCAAAATCACGATGCGCGTAAGGCGGTCTCGCCTACTCTTTCAGTCTTAAAGTGAAGTGGGGCTATATTTCATCCCAGAAGCTCGAAAATAAGGCTTCAAAAAGTGTTACTGTGTTCATTTGACTGCAAACCAAGGCCATCAGGAGTTAGTTTAGACTCCTCGGGACTGGAAAATATCGCCCAAGTTCGGGGAAATCGAGCCGAATTTTGTCAAAATCACGATGCGCGTAAGGCTGTCTCGGCTACTCTTTCATTCTTAAAGTGAACTGGGGCTATATTTCGGCCGAGAAGCTAGAAAGTGAAAGTTCAAAAAGTTTTGCTGTGTTCATTTCACTGCAAACCAAGGCCATCAGGAGTTAGTTTAGACTCCTCGGGACTGGAAAATATCGCCCAAGTTCGGGGAAATCGAGCCGAATTTTGTCAAAATCACGATGCGCGTAAGGCGATCTCGGCTACTCTTTCATTCTTAAAGTGAACTGGGGCTATATTTCGGCCCACAAGCTAGAAAGTGAAAGTTGAAAAAGTTTTGCTGCGTTCATTTCACTGCAAACCAAGGGCATCAGGAGTTAGTTTAGACTTCTCGAGACTGGAAAATATCCCCCAAGTTCGGGGAAATCGAGCCGAATCTTGTCAAAATCACAATGTGCGTTAGGCGGTCTCGGCTACTCTTTCATTCTTAAGGTGAACTGGGGCTATATTTCGGCCCAGAAGCTAGAAAGTTAAAGTTGAAAAAGTTTTGCTGTGTCCATTTCACCGCAAACCAAGCCACATCAGCAGATTGTTTACAGTGTCCGGGACATCAAAATATCCCCGAAGTCCCGGGAAATCGAGCCGAAGTTTGTCAAAATCACGATGCGCGTAAAGCAGTCTCGGCTACTCTTTTAGTCTTAAAGTGACGTGGCTGTATATTTCGGCCCAGAAGCTCGAAAGTGAGCGTTTAAAAAGTTTCCCTCTCTCAATTTCACTGAAAACCAAGGCCGTCATGAGTTAGTTTAGAGTCCCCGGGACTGGAAAATATCTTTTAAGTTCTGGCAACTCAAGCCGAAGTTGGTCAAAATCACGATGCGCCTAAGGCGGCCTCGGCTACTCTTTCAGTCTTAAAGTGAAGTGGGGCTCTACTTCGGCCCAGATGCTCCAAAGTGAGCGCTGCAGAAAAATTGCTGTGTCCATTTCACTGCAAACCAAGGCTATCAGGAGTTAGTTTAGAGTCCCCGCGACTGCAATATATTTCCCAAGTTCCGGAAAATCGAGAAGACGTTGGTTAAAATCACGATGCGCGCAAGACGGTCTTGGCTAGTCTTTCAGTCTTAAAATGAAGTGGGGCTATATTTCGCCCCAGAAGCTCAAAAGTGAGCGTTCAAAAAGTTTTGCTGTATCCATTTCAATGCAAACGAAGGCCCTGAGGGGTTACTTAAGAGTCTTCGGAACTGGAAAATATCCCCCAAGTTCAGGGAAATTTAGCCGAAGTTGGTCAAAATCACGGTGCGCGTTAGGCGGTGTCGCTTACTGTTTCAGTCTTAAAGTGAGGTGAGGCTTTATTCCTGCCCAGGAGCTTGAAAGTAAGCGTTCAAAAAGTTTCCCTGTGTTTATTTCACTGCAAACCAAAGCCATCAGGAGCTAGTTTAGAGTCCCCGGGACTGGAAAATATCCACCAACTTCCGGGAAATCAAGCCGAAGTTGGTCAAAATCACGATTTGCGTAAGGTAGTCTCGGCTACTCTTTCTGTCTTAAAGTGAAGTGGGGCTATATTTCGGGCAAGAAACCCGAAAGTGAGCGTTCAAAAAGTTTTGCTGTGTTCATTTCACTGCAAACCAAGGCCATCAGGGGTTAGTTTAGAGGCCCCCGGACTGAAAAATATTGCCCAAGTTCCGGGGAATCGAACCGAAATTGATCAAAATCACGATGCGCGAAATGCGGTATCGGCTACTGTTTCAGTCTTAAACTGAAGTGGGGCTATATTTCGGCCCAGAAGCCCGAAAGTGAGCGTTCAAAAAGTTTTGCTGTGTCCATTTCACTGCAAACCAAGGCCATCAGGGGTTAGTTTAGAGGCCCCCGAACTGAAAATTATTGCCCAAGTTCCGGGGAATCGAACCGAAGTTGATCAAAATCACGATGCGCGAAATGCGGTATCGGCTACTGTTTCAGTCTTAAACTGAAGTGGGGCTATATTTCGGCCCAGAAGCCCGAAAGTGAGCGTTCAAAAAGTTTTGCTGTGTTCTTTGACTGAAAAACAAGGCCATCACGAGTTAGTTTAGCGTCCCTGGGACTGGAAAATATTTCCCAAGTTCCAGTAAATCGAGCTGAAGTTGGTCAAAATGACGATACTCCCAAAGCGGTCTCGGCTACCCTTTCAGTCTTAAAGTGAAGTGGGGCTATATTTCGGGCCAGAAGCTCGAAAGTGAGCGTTCAAAAAGTTTTGCTGTGTGCATTTCACTGCAAACCAAAGCTATCAAAAGTTAGCTTAGGGTCCCCGGGACTGGAAAATATTCCCCAAGTTCCGGGAAAGCGAGCCGAAGTTGATGAAAATCACGATGCGCGAAATGCGGTCTCGACTACTGTTTCAGTCTTAAAGTAAAGTGGGGCTTTATTTCGGCCAGGAAGCTCGAAGGTGAGCGTTCAAAAAGTTTTGCTCTGTCCGTTTCACTCCAAACCAAGGCCATCAGCAGTTAGTTTAGAGTTCCTCGGACTGGAAAATATCCCCCAAGTTCCGGAATATCGACCCGAAGTTTGTCAAACTCACGATGCGAGTAAGGCGGTCTCGGCTACTCTTTCAGTCTTAAGGGAAGTGGGGCTATATTTTGGCCCAGAATCTCGAAAGTGTGCGTTCAAAAAATTGTGCTGTGTCCATTTCAATATAAACCAGGGCCATCAGGAGTTAGTTTAGAGTCCCCGGGACTGGAAAATATCCCCCAAGTCCCGGGAATTGGAGCCGAAGTTGATCAAATTCATAATGCGCGTAACGTGGTCTCGGCTACTGTTTTAGTCTTAAAGTCGAGAGTGCCTGTATTTCGGCCCACAAGCTCGAAAGTGAGCGTTCAAAAAGTTTTGCTGTGTCCATTTCACTTCAAAACAAGGCCATCAGGACTTAGTTTAGCGTCCAAGGGACTGGAAAATATACCCCAAGTTCCGGGAAATCCATTGGAAGTTCGTCAAAATTACGATATACGTAAGGAGGTTTCGCCTACTCTTTCAGTCTTAAAGTAAAGTCGGGCTATATTTCTGTCCAGAAGCTCGAAAGTGAGCGTTCAAAAAGTTTTGCTGTGTGCATTTCACTGCAAACCAAAGCTATCAAAGTTAGTTTAGGGTCCCCGGGACTGGAAAATATTCCCCAAGTTCCAGGAAAGCGAGCCAAAGTTGATGAAAATCACGATGCGCGAAATGCGGTCTCGGCTACTGTTTCAGTCTTAAAGTAAAGTGTGGCTATTTTTCGGCCCACAAGCTCGAAAGTGAGCGTTCAAAAAGTTTTGCTCTGTCCATTTCAATGAAAAACAAGGCGATCAGGAGTTAGTTTAGAGTACCCGGGACTGGAAAATATCCCCCAAGTTCCGAGAAATCGATCCGAAAATGGTCAAAATCACGATGCGCGTAAGCCGATCACGGCTAGTCTTTCAGTCTTAAAGTGAAGTGGGGCTATATTTCGGCTCACAAGCTCCAAAGTGGGCGTTCAAAAAGTTATGCTGTGCGCATTTCAGTGCAAACCAAGGCCATGCAGAGTTAGTTTAGAGTCCCCCAGACTGGAAAATATCCCAAAAGTAGCGTGAAATCCAGCTGAACTTGGTCTAACTCACGATGCGCGTGAGGCGGTCTCGGCTACTATTTCAGTCTGAAAGTGAAGTGGGATTCTATTTCGGCCCAGAAGCTACAAAGAGAGTGTTCAAAAAGCTTTCCTTTGTCCATTTCACTGAAAACCAAGGCCATCAGGAGTTAGTTTAGAGTCCGCGGAAATAGAATATATCGCCCAAGTTCCGGGAAACCGACCCGAAGTTGGTCAAAATCACGATTTGCGCAAGACGGTCTCGGCTACTCTTTCAGTCTTAAAGTAAAGTGGGGCTATATTTCGGCCCAGAAGCTCGAGAGTGAGCGTTCAAAAAGTTTCGCTGTGTCCATTTCACTGAAAACCAAGACAATCAGAAGTTAGTTTAGAGTCCCCGGGACATGAAAATATCCCCCAAGTTCCGGCAAATCGAGCCGAAGTTGGTCAAAATCACGGTGGGCTTAAGGCGGTGTCGGCTACTCCTTCAGTCTTACTGTGAAGTGGGGCTCTATTTCGGCCCACAACCTCAAAGCTAAAAAAAAATTACTGTGTCTATTTCACTGCAAACCAAGGCTATCAGGAGTTAGTTTAGAGTCCCCGGGAGTGGAATGTATTTCCCAAGTTCCGGAAAATCGAGAAGACGTTGGTCAAAATCACGATGCGCGTAAGACGGTCTCGGCTACTCTTTCAGTCTTAAAGTGAAGTGGGGCTATATTTCGGCCCAGAGGCTCAAAAGTGAGCGTTCAAAAAGTTTTGCTGTATCCATTTCAATGCAAACCAAGGCCATCAGGGGTTACTTAAGAGTCCTCGGGACTGGAAAATATCCCCCAAGTTCCGGTAAATCGAGCCGAAGTTGGTCAAAATCACGATGTGCGTAAGGTGGTCTCGGCTACTCTTTCAGTCTTAAAGTGAAGTGGGGCTATATTTCGGCCCAGAAGCTCCAAAGTGAGTGTTTAACAAGTTTTGCTCTGTCACTTTCAGTGCAAACCAAGGCCATCAGAAGTGAGTTTAGAGTCCCCGGCACTGGAGAATATCCCCCAAGTCCCGGGAAATCGAGCCGAAGTTGATCAAACTCATGATGCGCGTAACGTGGTCTCGGCTACTGTGTCAGTCCTAAAGTGAAGTGTGGCTATATTTCGGCCCACAAGCTAGAAAGTGAGCGTTCAAAAAGTTTTGTTGTGTCCATTTTACTTCAAAACAAGGCAATCAGGACTTAGTTTAGGGTCCAAGGGACTAATAAATATCCCCCAAGTTCCGGGAAACTCATTCGAAGTTCGTCAAAATTACGATGCGCGTAAGGCGGTCTCATCTACTCTTTCAGTCTTAAAGTAAAGTGGGGCTATATTTCTGCCCAGAAGCTCCAAAGTTGTGCTCTGTCCATTTCACTGAAAACCAAGGCCATCAGGAGTTACTTTAGAGTCCCTTTGACTGGAATATATCCCCCAAGTTTCGGGAATTGGACGCGAAATTGGTCAAAATCACGATTCGCTCAAGACGGTCTCGCCTATTCTTACAGTCTTAAAGTAAAATGGGGCTCTATTTCGGCCCAGAAGCTCGAGAGTGAGCCTTCAAAAACTTTCGCTGTGTCCATTTCACTGCAAACCAAGACAAGCAGGAGTTAGTTGAGAGTCCCCGGGATTGGAAAATATCCCCCATGTTCCGGGAAATCAACCCGAAGTTTGTCAAAATCACGATGCGCGTAAGGGGGTCTCAGCTACTATTTCAGTCTTAAAGTGACGTGGGACTATATTTTGGCCCAGAATTTCGAAAGTAAGCGTTCAAAAAAATTTGCTGTGTCCATTTCACTGCAGACCAAGGCCATCAGGGGTTAGTTTAGAGTCCTTGGGACTTGAATATATCCCCGAAATTTCGGGAAATCGAGCCGAAGTTGGTCAAAATCACCATGCGCGTAAGACGGTGTCGGCTACTCTTTCAGTCTTAAACTGAAGTGGGGCTATATTTCGGCTCATTTGCCAGAAGGGGAGCGTTGAAAAAGTTTTGCTCTCTCCATTTCAATGCAAACCAAGGCAATCAGGAGTTACTTTAGAGTCCCCGGTACCGTAAAATACTCCCCATTTCCCGGGAAATCGAGCCAAAGTTGGTCAAAATCACGATGCGCGTAAGGCGGTCTCGGCTATTCTTTCATTCTTAAAGTAAACTCGGGCTATATTTCGGCCCAGAAGCTCGAAAGTGAAAGTTCAAAAAGTTTTGCTGTGTCCATTTCACCGCGAACCAAGCCACATCAGGAGATAGTTTACAGTCTCCGGGACATCAAAATATCCCCCAAGTCCCGGGAAATCGAGCCGAAGTTTGTCAAAATCACGATGCGCGTAAAGCAGTCTCGGCTACTCTTTTAGTCTTAAAGAGACGTGGCTCTATATTTCGGCCCAGAAGCTCGAAAGTGAGCGTTCAAAAAGTTATGCTGTGCCCATTTCACTGCAAAGCAAGGCCCTCAGGAAGTAGTTTACAGTCCCCGGAACTGGAAAATATCCCCCAAGTTCCATGAAATCGAGACGAAGTTGGTGAAAATAACGATTCGCGTAAGGCGGTCTCGGCTACTCTTTCAGTCTTAAAGTGAAGTAGGGCTATATTTCGGTCCAGAAGCTCGAAAGTGAGCGTTCAAAAAGTTTTCCTCTCTCAATTTCACTGAAAACCAAGGCCATCATGAGTTAGTTTAGAGTCCCCGGGACTGGAAAATATCTTTTAAGTTCTGGCAACTCAAGCCGAAGTTGGTCAAAATCACGATGTGCGTAAGGTGGTCTCGGCTACTCTTGCAGTCTTAAAGTGAAGTGGGGCAATATTTCGGCCCAGAAGCTCCAAAGTGAGTGTTTAAAAAGTTTTGCTCTGTCACTTTCAGTGCAAACCAAGGCCATCAGAAGTTAGTTTAGAGTCCCCGGGACTGGAGAATATCCCCCAAGTCCGGGAAATCGAGCCGCAGTTGATCAAATTCATGATGGGCGTAACGTGGTCTCGGGTACTGTGTCAGTCCTAAAGTGAAGTGTGGCTCTATTTCGGCCCACAAGCTAGAAAGTGAGCGTTCAAAAAGTTTTGTGTCCATTCTACTTCAAAACAAGGCCATCAGGACTTAGTTTAGCGTCCAAGGGACTGCAAAATATCCCCCAAGTTCCGGGAAATCCATTCGAAGTTGGTCAAAATTACGATGCGCGTAAGGCGGTCTCATCTACTCTTTCAGTCTTAAAGTAAAGTGGGGCTCTATTTCGGCCCAGAAGCTCGAGAGTGAGCCTTCAAAAACTTTCGCTGTGTCCATTTCACTGCAAACCAAGGCTATCAGGAGTTAGTTTAGAGTCCCCGGGACTGCAATATATTTCCCAAGTTCTGGAAAATGGAGAAGGCGTTGGTCAAAATCACGATGCGCGCAAGACGGTCTTGGCTAGTCTTTCAGTCTTAAAGTGAAGTGGCGCTATATTTCGGCCTAGAAGCTCAAAAGTAGCCTTCAAAAAGTTTTGCTGTATCCATTTCAATGCAAACGAAGACCATCAGGGGTTACTTAAGAGTCTTCGGGACTGGAAAATATCCCCCAAGTTCAGGGAAATTTAGCCGAAGTTCGTAAAAATCAAGGTTTCCGTTAGGCGGTCTCGCTTACTGTTTCAGTCTTAAAGTGAAGTGAGGCTTTATTCCCGCCCAGGAGCTTGAAAGTGATGGTTCAAAAAGTTTGCCTGTGTTTATTTCACTGTAAACGAAAGCCATCAGGAGCTAGTTTAGAGTCCCCGGGACTGGAAAATATCCCCCAACTTCCGGGAAATCGAGCCGAAGTTGGTCAAAATCACGATTTGCGTAAGGTAGTCTCGGCTACTCTTTCAGTCTTAAAGTGAAGTGGGGCTATATTTCGGGCCAGAAGCCCGAAAGTGAGCGTTCAAAAAGTTTTGCTGTGTTCATTTCACTGCAAACCAAGGCCATCAGGAGTTAGTTTAGCGTGCCCGGGACAAGAAAATATGCTCGAAGGTCCGGGAAATTGAGCCGAGGTTTGTCAAAATCACGATGCCCCTAAAGTGGTCTCGGCTACTCTTTCTGTCTTAAAGTGAAGTGGGGTTATATTTCGCGCCAGAAGCCCGAGATTGAGCGTTCAAAAAGTTTTGCTGTGTCCATTTCACTGCAAACCAAGGCCATCAGGAGTTAGTTTAGAGTCCCTGGGACTGAAAAATATTGCCCAAGTTCCGGGGAATCGAACCGAAGTTGATCAAAATCACCATGCGCGAAATGCGGTATCGGCTACTGTTTCAGTCTTAAAGTGAAGTGGGGCTATATTTCGGCCCAGAAGCCCGAAAGTGAGCGTTCAAAAAGTTTTGCTGTGTCCTTTGAGTGAAAAACAAGGCCATCACGAGTTAGTTTAGCGTCCAAGGGACTGGAAAATATTCCCCAAGTTCCGGGAAATCGAGCTGAAGTTGGTCAAAATCACGATACTCCCAAAGCGGTCTCGGCTACCCTTTCAGTCTTAAAGTGAAGTGGGGTTATATTTCTGTCCAGAAGCTCGAAAGTGAGCGTTCAAAAAGTTTTGCTGTGTGCATTTCACTGCAAACCAAAGCTATCAAAAGTTAGTTTAGGGTCCCCGGGACTGGAAAATATTCCCCAAGGTCCGGGAAAGCCAGCCGAAGTTGATGAAAATCACGATGCGCGAAATGCGGTCTCGGCTACGGTTTCAGTCTTAAAGTAAAGTGTGGCTATATTTCGGCCCACAAGCTAGAAAGTGAGCGTTCAAAAAGTTTTGCTCTGTCCATTTCACCGCAAAACAAGGCCATCAGGACTTAGTTTAGTGTCCAAGGGACTGAAAAATGTTCCCCAAGTTTCGGGAGATCCACCCAAAGTTGTCAAAATCACAATGCGCGTAAGGTGGTCTCGGTTACTCTTTAAGTCTTAAAGTAAAGTGGGGCTTTATTTCGGCCAGGAAGCTCAAAGATGAGCGTTCAAAAAGTTTTGCTGTGTCCATTTCACTGCAAACCAAGGCCATCAGGAGTTAGTTTAGAGTTCCTGGGACTGGAAAATATCCCCCAAGTTCCGGAATATCGACCCGAAGTTTGTCAAACTCACGATGCGAGGAAGGCGGTCTCGGCTACTCTTTCAGTCTTAAGTGAAGTGGGGCTATATTTTGGCCCAGAATCTCGAAAGTGTGCGTTCAAAAAATTGTGCTGTGTCCATTTCAATGCAAACCAAGGCGTCCAGGAGTTAGTTTAGAGTCCCCGGGACTGGAAAATATCCCTCAAGTCCAGGGAATTGGAGCCGAAGTTGATCAAATTCATGATGCGCGTAACGTGGTCTCGGCTACTGTTTCAGTCTTAAAGTCAAGTGTGCCTATATTTCGGCCACAAAGCTAGAAAGTGACCGTTCAAAAGGTTTTGCTGTGTCCATTTCACTTCAAAACAAGGCCATCAGGACTTAGTTTAGCGTCCAAGGGACTGCAAAATATCCCCCAAGTTCCGGGAAATCCATTCGAAGTTCGTCAAAATTACGATGCGCGTAAGGCGGTCTCATCTACTCTTTGAGTCTTAAAGTAAAGTGGGGCTATATTTCTGCCCAGAAGCTCCAAAGTTGTGCTCTGTCCATTTCACTGAAAACCAAGGCCATCAGCAGTTACTTTAGAGTCCCTTTGACTGGAATATATCCCCCAAGTTTCGGGAAATAAACGCGAAATTGGTCAAAATCACGATTCGCTCAAGACGGTCTCGCCTACTCTTTCAGTCTTAAAGTAAAATGGGGCTCTATTTCGGCCCAGAAGCTCGAGAGTGAGCCTTCAAAAACTTTCGCTGTGTCCATTTCACTGCAAACCAAGACAAGCAGGAGTTAGTTGAGAGTCCCCGGGACTGGAAAATATCTCCCAAGTTCCGGGAAATCAACCCGAAGTTTGTCAAAATCACCATGCGCGTAAGGCGGTCTCGGCTACTCTTTCAGTGTTAAAGTAATGGGGGGCTATATTTTGGCCCAGAAGCTCGAAATTGAGCCTTCAAAAAGTTTTGCTGGGTCCATTTTACTGCAAACCAAGGCCACCAGGAATTAGTTTAGAGTCCTCAGAACTGGAATATATCCCCTTAGTTCCGGCAAATCGAGCCGAAGTCGCTCAAAATCACGATGCACGTAAGGCGGTCTCGGCTACTCTTTCAGTCTTCAAGTGAAGTGGGCTTCTATTTCGGTCCGGAAGCTCGAAAGTATGCGTTCAAAAACTTTTTCTGTTTCCGTTTCACTGCAAACCAAGACCAGAACGAGTTAGTTTAGAGTCCCCGGGACTGGAAAATATTTCGCAAGTTCCGGGAAATCGAGCCGCAGTTGATCAAAATCACGATGCGCGAAACGTGGTCTCGGCTACTGTTTCAGTCTTAAAGTGAAGTATGGCTATATTTCGGCCCACAAGCTCGAAAGTGAGCGTTCAAAAAGCTTTGCTGTGTCCATTTCACTGGAAAAAAAAGGCCATCAGGACTTCCTTTAGCGTCAGAGGGACTGGAAAATATCCCCCAAGTTCCGCGAAATCCACCCCAAGTTTGTCAAAATCACGATGCGCGTAAGGCGGTCTCGGCTACTTTTTCAGTATTAAAGTAAAGTGGGCTATATTTCGGCCCAAAAGCTCGAAAGTGAGCGTTCAAAAAGTTTTGCTGTCTCCATTTCACTGCACACCAAGGCCATCAAGAGTTAGTTTAGAGTCCCTGGAACCGGAAAATTCCCTCAAGTTCTGGAATATCGACCCGAGGTTGGTCAAAATCACGATGCGCGCACGCCGGTCTCGGCTACTCTTTAAGTCGTAAGTGATGTGGGACTATATTTCGGCCTAGAAGCTCGAAAGTGTGCATTCAAAAACTTGTGCTGTGTCAATTTCACTGCAAACCATGGCCATCAGGAGTTAGTTCAGAGTCCCCGGGACTGGAAAATATTCCCCAAGTTCCAAGAAAGCGACCAGAACTTGATCAAAAATCACGATGCGCGTAACGCGGTCTCGGCTACTGTTTCATTCTTAAAGTGAAGTGTGGCTATATTTAGGCCCACAAGCTCGAAAGTGAGCGTTCAAAAAGTTTTGCTGTGTCCATTTCACTGCAAACCAAGGCCATCAGGAGTTAGTTCAGAGTCCCCGGGACTGGAAAATATTCCCCAAGTTCCAAGAAAGCGACCAGAACTTGATCAAAAATCACGATGCGCGTAACGCGGTCTCGGCTACTGTTTCATTCTTAAAGTGAAGTGTGGCTATATTTAGGCCCACAAGCTCGAAAGTGAGCGTTCAAAAAGTTTTGCTGTGTCCATTTCACTGCAAACCAAGGCCATCAGGAGTTAGTTTAGAGTCCCCGGGACTGGAAAATATTCTCCAAGTTCCAGGAAATGGCGCCGAAGTTGATGAAAACTACGATGCGCGTAACGGGCTCTCGGCTATTCTTTCAGTCTTAAATTTAAGTAGGGCTATATTTCGGCCCTGAAGCTCGAAGGTGAGCGTTCAGAATGTTTTGCTGTGTTCATTAAACTGCAAACCAAGGTCATCGGGAGTTAGTTTAGCGTCCCCGGGACTTTAAATTATTGGCCAACCTCCGGGAAATCGAGCAAAAGTGGCCCAAAATCACCATGCGCGTAACGCGGTCTCGGCTACTCTTTCAGTCTTAAAATTAAGAGGGGCTATATTTCGACCTAGACGCTCGAGACCGGGCGTGCGCTAATTTTACCTGTGTCCATTTCACTGACATCTTAGGCGATCAGGTGTTAGTTTAGAGTCCTTGGGACTGGAAAATATTTCTCAAATTCTGGCAGATCGAGCCAAAGTTGCTCAAAATCACGATGCGCGTAAGGCGCTGTCGGCTACTCTTTCAGTCTTAAAATGAAGTGGGGCTATATTTCGGCCGAAAAGCTCGACACCGAGCGTGCGCTCCTTTTGCCTGTGTACATATCACTGAAAACTAAGTTCATCATGAGTTAGCATAGAGTCCTCGGGACTGGAAAATATTCCCCGAATTCCGGCAAATCGAGCCAAAGATGATCAAAATCACGATGCGAGTAAGGCGGTCTCGGCTACTCTTTCACTCTGAAAATGAAGTGGGGCCATATTTCGGTTCTACAAGCTTGACACCGAGCGTGCGCTCCTTTTGCCTGTGTCCTTTTCACTAAGAACTAAGTCCATCAGGAGATAGTTTAGAGTCCTCGAGACTGGAAACTATCCTCCAAGTTTCGGCAAATTGAGCCATAGTTTCTTAAAATTACGATAAGCGTACGGTAGTTTCGTTGACTCTTTCAGTCTTAAAATGAAGTGGGGCTTTATTTCGACCTAGAAGCTCGAAAGGAAGCGTGCGCTCCTGTTACCTGTGACCATTTTACTGAAAACTAAGGTTATCAGGAGTTAGCTTAGAGTCCCCGGGACTGGAAAATATCCCCCAAGTTTTGGCAGATCGAGCCATAGTGGCTAAAAATTTCGATGCGCTTAAGGCGGTTTCGTCTACCCTTTCAGTCTTAAAATAAAGTGGGGCTACATTTCGGCCTACAACCTGGAAACCTAGCGTGCGCTCCTTTTACCTGTGTCCATTTCACTGAAAACCAAGGCAATCAGGAGTTAGTTTAGAGCTTCCAAGACTGGAAAATATCCCCCAAACCCCGAGAAATCAAGCCGAAGTCTGACAAATTTAACATGCGCGTAAGGCGGTCTCGGCTACTCTTTCAGTCTTAAAGTGAAGTGGGGCTATATTTCGGCCCAGAAGCTCGAAAGTGAACGTTCAAAAAGTTTGGCTGTGTTAATTTAATGCAAACCAAGGCCATCAGGAATTAGTTTAGAGTGCCCGGGACTGGGAATTATTTCCCAAGTTCCGGGAAATCGAGCCGAAGTAACCCAAAATCACGATGCGCGTAAGGAAATCTCAGCTACTCTTTCAGTCTTAAAGTGAAGTAGGGCTATGCTTCGGCCCAGAAGCTCGAAAGTGAGCGTTCAAAACGTTATCCTGTCTCCATCTCACTGCAAACCAAAGCCATCAGGAGTTAGTTTAGAGTCCCCGGAACTGGAAAATATTCCCCAAGTTCCGCGAAATCGAGACGAAGTTGGTCAAAATAACGATGCGCGTAAGGCGGTCTCGGCTACTCTTTCAGTCTTAAAGTGAAGTGTGGCTATACTTCGGCCCACAAGCTCGAAAGTGAGCGTTCAAAAAGTTTTGCTGTGTCCATTTCACTGGAAACCAAAGCCATCAGGCGTTAGTTTAGAGTACGCGGAAGTAGAAAATATCCCCCCAGTTCCGGGAAATCGAGCCCAAGTTGGTCAAAATCACGATGCGCGCAAGGCGGTCCCGGCTACTCTTTCAGTCTTAAAGTCAAGTTGCGCTATATTTCGGCCAGAGGCTCGAAAGTGCGCATTGGAAAAGTTTTCCTGTGTCCATTTCACTGCAAAGCAAGGCCATCAGGAGTTAGTTTAGAGCCCTTGGGACTAGAAAATATTTCCCAAGTTCCGCCAGATCGAGCCGAAGTTGGTCAAAGTCACGATGCGCGTAAGGCGCTCTCGGTTAGTCTTTCAGTCTTAAAGTGAAGTTGGGCTATAGTTCGGCCAAGAAGCTCGAAAGTGCGCGTTCAAAAAGTTTTGCTCTGTCCCTTTCACTGGAAACCAAGGCCGTCAGGAGTTAGTTTAGAGTCCCCGGGACTGGAAAATATTCTCCAAGTTCCAGGAAATCGCGCCGAAGTTGATCAAAATCACCATGGGCGTAACGGGCTCTCGGCTATTCTTTCAGTCTTAAATTTAAGTAGGGCTATATTTCGGCCCTGAAGCTCGAAGGTGAGCGTTCAGAATGTTTTGCTGTGTTCATTAAATTGGAAACCAAGGTCATCGGGAGTTAGTTTAGCGTCTCCGGGACTTTAAATTATTCGCCAACTTCCGGGAAATCGAGCAAAAGTGACCCAAAATCACCATGCGCGTAACGCGGTCTCGGCTACTCTTTCAGTCTTAAAATTAAGGGGGGCTATATTTCGACCTAGAAGCTCGACACCGGGCGTGCGCTAATTTTACCTGTGTCCATTTCACTGACATCTTAGGCGATCAGGTGTTAGTTTAGAGTCCTTGGGACTGGAAAATATTTCCCAAATTCTGGAAGATCGAGCCAAAGTTGCTCAAAATCACGATACGCGTAAGGCGGTCTCGGCTACTCTTTCAGTCTTAAAATGAAGTGGGGCTATATTTCGGCCGAGAAGCTCGACACCGAGCGTGCGCTCCTTTTGCCTGTGTACATATCACTGAAAACTAAGTTCATCATGAGTTAGCATAGAGTCCTCGGGACTGGAAAATATTCCCCGAATTCCGGCAAATCGAGCCAAAGATGCTCAAAATCACGATGCGAGTAAGGCGGTCTCGGCTACTCTTTCACTCTGAAAATGAAGTGGGGCCATATTTCGGCCCAGAAGCTCGAAACTGAGTGTTTAAAAAGTTTTGCTGTCTCAATTTCACTGCAAACCAAGGCCATCAGGAGTTAGTTTAGAGACTCAGGGAGTGGAAAATATCCCCCAAATTCCGGGAAATTTAGCCGAAGTTTGTCAAAATCACCAGGGCGTAAGGCGGGCTTGGCTACTCTTTCAGTCTTAAAGTGAAGTGGGGCTATGCTTCGGCCCAGAAGCTCGAAAGTGAGCGTTCAAAATATCCCCCACGTTTTGGCAGATCGAGCCATAGTGGCTAAAAATTTCGATGCGCTTAAGGCGGTTTCGTCTACCCTTTCAGTCTTAAAATGAAGTGGGGCTACATTTCGGCCTACAACCTGGAAACCTAGCTTGCTCTCCTTTTACCTGCGTCCATTTCACTGAAAACCAAGGCAATCAGGAGTTAGTTTAGAGCTTTCGGGACTGGAAAATATCCCCAAAACCCCGAGAAATCAAGCCGAAGTTGGACAAATTTACCATGCGCGTAAGGCGGTCTCGGCTACTCTTTCAGTCTTAAAGTGAAGTGGGGCTATGCTTCGGCCCAGAAGCTCGAAAGTGAGCGTTCAAAAAGTTATCCTGTCTCCATTTCACTGCAAACCAAAGCCATCAGGAGTTAGTTTAGAGTCCCCGGAACTGGAAAATATCCCCCAAGTTCCGCGAAATCGAGACGAAGTTGGTCAAAATCACCATGCGTGTAAGGCGGTCTCGGCTACTCTTTCAGTCTTAAAGTGAAGTAGGGCTATATTTCGGTCCAGAAGCTCGAAAGGGAGCGTTCAAAAAGTTTTCCTCTCTCAATTTAACTGAAAACCAAGGCTATCGTGAGTTAGTTTAGAGTCCCCGGGACTGAAAAGTATCCCTTAAGTTCCTTAACTCGAGCCGAAGTTGGTCAAAATCCCGATGCGCCTAAGGCGGTCTCGGCTACTCTTTCAGTTTTAAAGTGAAGTGGGGGTATATTTCTCCCCAGAATTTCGAAAGTATGCGTTCAAAAAAATTGGCTGTGTCCATTTCACTGCAAACCAAGGCCATCAGGAATTACTTTAGAGTCCTTGGGACTGGAATATATCCCCGAAGTTTCGGGAAATCTAGCCGAAGTTGGTCAAAACTACGATGCGCGTAAGGCGGTCTCGGCTAATCTTTCAGTCTTAAAGTGAAGTGGGGCTATATTTCGCCCCAGAAGCTCGAAAGTGAACGTTCAAAAAGTTTTCCTGTGTCAATTTCACTTCAAACCAAAGCCATCAAGAGTTAGTTTAGAGTCCCAGGGACTGGAAAATATCCCGTAAGTGCCGAAAAATCGAGACAAAGTTTGGCAAAATAAATAAGCGCGTAAGGCCGTCTCGGCTACTCTTTTTGTGTTAAAATAAAGTGGGGCTCTATTTCGGCCCAGAAGCTCCAAAGTAAGGGTTCAAAAAAATTTGCTGTGTCCATTTCACTGCAAACCAAGGCCATTAGGAGTTAGTTTAGTGTTCTCGGGACTGGAATATATCCCCCAGGTTCCGGGAAATCGAGCCGAAGTTAGTCAAAATCACAATTTGCGTAAGACAGACTCGGCTACTCTTACTCTTAAAAAGAAGTGGGGCTATATTTCGGCCCAGAAGCTCGAAGGTGAGTCTTCACAACGTTTTGCTCTGTCAGTTTCAATGCAAAGCAAGGCGATCAGGAGTTAGTTTAGAGTCCCCGGGACTGTAAAATATCCCCCAAGTTCCGGGATATCGATCCGAGGTTGGTCAAAATCACGATGCGCGAAACGCGATCTCGGCTATTGTTTCAGTCTTTAAGTAAAGTGGGGCTATATTTCGGCCCAGAAGCTCGAAAGTGACCGTTTAAAAAGTTACGCTTTGTGCATTTACTTGCAAACAAAGGCCATCAGGAGTTAGTTTAGAGTCCCCCGGATTGGAAAATATCCGCCAAGTTCCGGGAAATCGAGCTGAAGTTGGTCAAAATCACGATGCCTGTAAGGCGGTCTCCGCTACTCTTTCAGTCTTAAAGTGAAGTGGGGCTATATTTCGGCCCAGAAGCTGAAAAGTGATCGTTAAAAAAGTTATGCTCTGTGCATTTCACTGCAAACCAAGGCCATCAGGAGTTAGTTTAGAGTCCTCCGGACTGGAAAATATCCCCCAAGTTCCGGGAAATCGAGCTGAACTTGGTCAAAATCACGATGCGCGTAAGGCGGTCTCGGCTACTATTTCAGGGTTAAAGTGAAGTGGGCTTCTATTTAAGCCCACAAGCTAGAAGGTGAGTGTTAAAAAAGTTCTGCTCTGTCCATTTCTCCGAAAACCAAGGCCATAAGGAGTTAATTTAGAGCTCGCGGGACTCGAATATATCCGCCAAGCTCCGGGAAATCGACCCAAAGTTGGTCAAACTCACTATTCGCGCAAGACGGTTTCGGCTACTCTTTCAGTCTTAAAGTAAAGTGGGCTATATTTCGGGCCAGAAGCTCGAAAGTGAGCGTTCAACAAGTTTCGCTGTGTCTATTTCAATGCAAACCAAGACGATCAGGAGTTAGTTTAGAGTCTCCGGGACTGGAAAATATCCCCCAAATTCCGGGTAATCGAGCCGAAGTTGGTCAAAATCACGATGCGCGCAAGGCGGTCTCAGGTATTCTTTCAGTCTTAAAGTGAAGTTGGGCTATATTTTAGGCCAGAAGCTCGAAGATAAGCGTTCAAAAAGTTTTGCTGTGTCAGTTTCACTGCAAACCAAAGCCATCAGGAATTAGTTTAGAGACCCAGGGAGTGGAAAATATCTCCCAAATTCCGGGAAATTTAGCCGAAGTTGGTCAAAATCACCATGTGCGTAAGGCGGTCTCGGCTAATCTTTCAGTCTTAAAGTGAAGTGGGGCTATATTTCTGCCCAGAAGCTCGAAAGTGACCGTTCAAAATGTCTTCCTGTGTCAATTTCACTGCAAACAAAGGCGAGCAGAAGTTAGGTTAGAGTCCCAGGGACTGGAAAATATTCTGTAAGTGAGGGAAAATGGGGACAAAGGTTGTCAAAATGAAGATACGCGTAAGGCCGTCTCGGCTATTCGTTCAGTCTTAAAGTGAAGTGAGGCTCTACTTCGGCCCACAAGGTCCAAAGTGAGCGTTCAAAAAAAATTGCTGTGTCCATTTCACTGCAAACCAAGGCAATCAGGAGATAGTTTAGAGTCCCCGAGACTTGAATATATCCCCTAAGTTCCGGGAAATCGAGCCAAAGTTTGTCAAACTCACGATGCGCGTAAGACGGACTAGGCTACTCTTTCAATCTTAAAGTAGAGTGGGGGCTATATTTCGGCCCAGAAGCTCGAAGGTGAGCGTTCAAAATGTTTTCCTCTGTCCATTTCAATACAAACCAAGGCGATCAGGGGTTAGTTTAGAGTCCTCGGGACTGGAAAATACCCCCCAAGTTCCTAGAAATCGATCCGAAGTTGGTCAAAATCACGATGCGCGTAAGGCGGTCTCGGCTACTCTTTCAGTCTTAAAGTGAAGTGTGGCTATATTTCGGCAAAGAAGGTCGAAAGTGAGCGTTGAAAAAGTTATGCTGTGTCCAATTCACTGCAAAGCAAGGCAATCAGATTTTAGTTTAGAGTCCGCCGGATTTGAAAATATCCCCCAAGTTCCGGGAAATCGAGCCTAAGCTGGTCAAAATCACGATGCGCGTAAGGCGGTCTTGGCTACTCTTAAAGTCTTAAAGTGAAGTGGGGCTATATTTGGGCCCAGAAGCTCGAAAGTGAGGGTTCAAAATGTTTTCCTATGTCCATTTCAGTGCAAACCAAGGCCATCACGAGTTAGTTTAGAGTCCCCGGGACTAAAAAAATATGCCCCAAGTTGCGGGAAATCGAGCCGAAGTTGGTCAAAATCACGGTGCGCGTAAGGCGCTCTCGCTTACTCTTTCAGTCTTTAAGTGAAGTGGGGCTATATTTGGGCCAAGAAGCTCGAAAGTGAACGTTCAAAAAGTTTTCCTGTGTTCATTTCAATGCGAACCAAGGCCATCAGGAGTTACTTTAGAGTCCGCGGGACTAAAAAATATTCCCCAAGTTCCTGGAAACCGAGCCTAAGTTGGTCAAAATCACGATGCGCGTAAGGCGGGCTCGGCTACTCTTTTAGTCTTAAAGTAAAGTGGGGCTATATCTCGTCCCAGAAGCTCGAAAATGAGCGTTCAAAAAGCCTTGCTGTGTCCAGTTTACTGCAGACCAAGGACGTCGGGGGTCAGTTAAGAGTCCCCGGGAATGGAAAATATCCCCCAAGTTCCGGGAAATTTAGCCGAAGTTGGTCAAAATCACGACGCGCGTACGCGGTCTCGGCTACTCTTTCAGTCTTAAAGTGAAATGGGGCAATATTTCACCCCAGAGGCTCCAAACTGACTGTTTAAAAAGTTTTGCTGTGTCAATTTCACTGCAAACCAAGGCCATCAGGAGTTAGTATAGAGACCCAGGGAGTGGAAAATATCCCCCAAATTCCGGGAAATCTAGCCGAAGTTCGAAGTGAAGTGGGGCTATATTTCGCCCCCAGAAGCTCGAAAGTGAACGTTCAAAAAGTTTTCCCTTGTCAAGCTCACTTCAAACCAAGGTGATAAGGAGTTAGTTTAGGGTCCCCAGGACTGGAAAATATCCCCCAAGTTCCGGGATATCGATCCGAAGTTGCTCAAAATCACGATTCGCGAAACGCGGGTCGGCTATTGTTGCAGTCTTAAAGTGAAGTGGGGCTATAATTTAGCCCAGGAGCTCGAAAGTGACGGTTTAAAAAGTTACGCTTCGTGCATTTAACTGCAAAAAAAGGCCATCAGGAGTTATTTTAAAGTCCCCCGGACTGGAAAATATCCCCGAAGTTCCGGGAAATCGAGCTGAGCTTGGTCAAAATCACAATGTCTGTAAGGCGCTCTCGGCTATTCTTTCAGTCTTGAAGTGAAGTGGGGCTAAATTTTGGCGCAGAAGCTCGAAGATGAGCGTTCAAAAAGTTTTGCTGTGTCCATTTCATTGCAAACCAAGGCCATCAGGAATTAGTTTAGAGTCCACAGAACTGGAAAATATTCCCTAATTTCCGGCCAATCGAGCCGAAGTTGGTCAAAATCACGATGCGCGTAAGGCGGACTCGGCTCATCTTTCACTCCTCAATTGAAGTGGGGTTATATTTCGGCCCAGAAGCTCGAAGCTTTGCTTTCAAAAACTTTTGCTGTTTCAATTTCACTGCAAAACAAGGTCATCAGGACTTAGTTTATAGTCCCCGGGACAAGAAAATATCCCGCAAGTCCCGGGAAATCAAGCTGAAGATGGTCAAAATCACGATGCGCGTAAAGCGGTCTCGGCAACTCTTTAAGTCTTAAAGTGAGGTGGGGTTATATTTCGGCCAAGAAGGTCCAAAGTGAGCGTTCAAAAAGTTTTCCTGTGTCCATTTCACTGCAAACCAAGGCCAAGAGGAAATACGTTAGAGTCCCCGGGACTGTAAAATATCCCCCAAGTTCCGGGAAATCAAGCGGAAGTTGGTCAAAATCACGTTGCGCGCAAGGCGGTCTCGGCTACTCTTTCAGTTTTAAAGTGAAGTGGGGCTATATTTCGACCCAGCAGCTCGAAAGTGAGCGTTCAAAAAGTTTTCCTGTGTCCATTGCTCGGCCAACCAAGGCAATCAGGAGTTAGTTTAGAGTCCCCGGGACTGGAAAATATCCCCCCAGTTCCGGGAAATGGAGCCGAACTTGGTCAAAATCACGATGCGCTTAAGACGGTCTCGGCTACTCTTTAAGTCTTAAAGTGAAGTGGGCCTATGTGTTGGCCCAGAAGCTTTAAAGTGAGCGTTGAAAAAGTTTTGCCGTTTCCATTTTACTGCAAACCAAGGCAATCAGGAGTTAGTTTAAAGTTCCCGGGTCTGGAAAATATCCCCCAAGTTCCGGGAAATCGAGGCGTAGTTTGTCAAAATCACGATTCGCATAAGGCGGTCTCGGCTACTCTTTCAGTCTTAAAGTGAAGTGTGGCTATATTTTGGCCCAGAAGCTCGCACAAGAGCGTTAAAAAAGTTTTCCTGTGTCCATTTCACTGCAAAGCAAGGCAATCAGGAGTTAGTTTAGAGTCCCCGGGACTGAAAAATATCCCCCAAGTTTCCGAAAGTCGAGCTTAAGTTAGTCAAAATTACGATGCGCGTAAGGCGGCCTCGGCTACTCTTTCAATCTTAAAATGAAGTGGGGCTAAACTTTTGGGCCCAGAAGCTGGAAAGTCAGCGTTCAAAAAGTTTTCCTGTTTCCATTTCACTCCAAACCAAGACAAGCAGGAATTAGTTTAGAGTCCCCGGGACTGGAAAATATCCCCCAAGGTCCGGGAAATCAACCCGAAGTTTGTCAAAATCACCATGCGCGTAGGCGGTCTCGGCTACCCTTTTAGTGTTAAAGTAAATTGGGGCTATATTTTGGCCCAGAAGCTCGAAATTGAGCGTTCAAAAAGTTTTCCTGTGTCCATTTTACTTCAAACCAAGGCCTTCAGGAATTAGTTTAGAGTCCTCAGAACTGGAATATATCCCCTAAGTTCCGGCAAATCGAGCTGAAGTTGCTCAAAATCAGGATGCGCGTAAGTCGGTCTCGGCTACTCTTTCAGTCTTCAAGTGAAGTGGGGCTCTATTTCGGTTCAGAACCTCGAAAGTGTGCGTTCAAAAACTTGTGCTGTGTAAATTTCACTGCAAAGCATGGCCATCAGGAGTTAGTTTAGAGTCCCCGGGACTGGAAAATATCCCCCAATTTCCGGGAAATCGAGCAGAAGTTGATCAAAATCACGATGCTCGTAACGCGGTTTCGGCTACTGTTTCAGTCTTAAAGTGAAGTGTGGCTGTATTTCGGCCCACAAGCTCGAAAGTGAGCGTTCAAAAAGTTTTGCTGTGTCCATTTCACTGCAAACCAAGGCCATCAGCCGTTAGTTTAGAGTACGCGGAAGTAGGAAATATCCCCCCAGTTCCGGGAAATCCAGCCCAAGTTGGTCAAAATCACGATGCGCGCAAGGCGCTCCCGGCTACTCTTTCAGTCTTAAAGTTAAGGGCGGCTATATTTCGACCTAGAAGCTCGAGACCGGGCGTGCGCTAATTTTACCTGTGTCCATTTCACTGACATCTTAGGCAATCAGGTGTTAGTTTAGAGTCCTTGGGACTGGAAAATATTTCCCAAATTCTGGCAGATCGAGCTAAAGTTGCTCAAAATCACGATACGCGTAAGGCGGTCTCGGCTACTCTTTCAGTCTTAAAATGAAGTGGGGCTATATTTCGGCCGAGAAGCTCGACACCGAGCGTGCGCTCCTTTTGCCTGTGTACATATCACTGAAAACTAAGTTCATCATGAGTTAGCATAGAGTCCTCGGGACTGGAAAATATTCCCCGAATTCCGGCAAATCGAGCCAAAGATGCTCAAAATCACGATGCGAGTAAGGCGGTCTCGGCTACTCTTTCACTCTGAAAATGAAGTGGGGCCATATTTCGGTTCTACAAGCTTGACACCGAGCGTGCGCTCCTTTTGCCTGTGTCCTTTTCACTAAGAACTAAGTCCATCAGGAGATAGTTTAGAGTCCTCGAGACTGGAAACTATCCTCCAAGTTTCGGCAAATTGAGCCATAGTTTCTTAAAATTACGATAAGCGTACGGCAGTTTCGTTTACTCTTTCAGTCTTAAAATGAAGTGGGGCTTTATTTCGACCTAGAAACTCGACAGGGAGCGTGCGCTCCTGTTACCTGTGACCATTTTACTGAAAACTAAGGTTATCAGGAGTTAGCTTAGAGTCCCCGGGACTGGAAAATATCCCCCAAGTTTTGGCAGATCGAGCCATAGTGGCTAAAAATTTCGATGCGCTTAAGGCGGTTTCGTCTACCCTTTCAGTCTTAAAATGAAGTGGGGCTACATTTCGGCCTACAACCTGGAAACCTAGCGTGCGCTCCTTTTACCTGTGTCCATTTCACTGAAAACCAAGGCAATCAGGAGTTAGTTTAGAGCTTCCGGGACTGGAAAATATCCCCCAAAGCCCGAGAAATCAAGCCGAAGTTGGACAAATTTACCATGCGCGTAAGGCGGTCTTGGCTACTCTTTCAGTCTTAAAGTAAAGTGGGGCTATATTTCGGCCCAGAAGCTCGAAAGTGAACGTTCAAAAAGTTTGGCTGTGTCCATTTCACTGAAAACCAAGGCCGTCAGGAATTAGTTTAGAGTGCCCGGGACTGGGAATTATTTCCCAAGTTCCGGGAAATCGAGCCGAAGTAACCCAAAATCACGATGCGCGCAAGGCAATCTCAGCTACTCTTTCAGTCTTAAAGTGAAGTAGGGCTATGCTTCGGCCCAGAAGCTCGAAAGTGAGCGTTCAAAAAGTTATCCTGTGTCCATTTCACTGCAAACCAAAGCCATCAGGAGTTAGTTTAGAGTCCCCGGAACTGGAAAATATCCCCCAAGTTCCGCGAAATCGAGACGAAGTTGGTCAAAATCACGATGCGCGTAAGGCGGTTTCGGCTAGTCTTTCAGTCTTAAAGTGAAGTAGGGCTATATTTCGGTCCAGAAGCTGGAAAGTGAGCGTTTAAAAAGTTTTGCTGTGTCAATTTCACTGCAAACCAAGGCCATCAGGAGTTAGTTTAGAGACCTAGGGAGTGGAAAATATCCCCCAAATTCCGGGAAATTTAGCCGAAGTTTGTCAAAATCACCAGGGCGTAAGGCGGTCTTGGCTAATCTTTCAGTCTTAAAGTGAAGTGGGGCTATATTTCGCCCCAGAAGCTCGAAGGGGAGCGTTCAAAAAGTCTTCCTGTGTCAATTTCAGTTCGAAGCAAAGCCATCAAGAGTTAGTTTAGAGTCCCAGGGACTGGAAAATATCCCGTAAGTACCGAAAAATCGAGAAAAGTTTGGCAAAATAAATAAGCGCGTAAGGCCGTCTCGGCTACTCTTTTAGTGTTAAAATAAAGTGGGGCTATATTTCGGCCCAGAAGCTCGAAGGTGAGTCTTCACAACGTTTTGCTCTGTCAGTTTCAATGCAAAGCAAGGCGATCAGGAGTTAGTTTAGAGTCCCCGGGACTGGAAAATATCCCCCAAGTTCCGGGATATCGATCCGAAGTTGCTCAAAATCACGATGCGCGAAACGCGATCTCGGCTATTGTTTCAGTCTTAAAGTGAAGTGGGGCTATATTTCGGCCCAGAAGCTCGAAAGTGACCGTTTAAAAAGTTACGCTTTGTGCATTTAACTGCAAACAAAGGCCATCAGGAGTTAGTTTAGAGTCCCGCGGACTGGAAAATATCCCCCAAGTTCCGGGAAATCGAGCTGAACTTGGTCAAAATCACAATGCGCGTAAGGCGGTCTCGGCTACTATTTCAGGGTTAAAGTGAAGTGGGCTTCTATTTAAGCCCACAAGCTAGAAGGTGAGTGTTAAAAAAGTTCTGCTCTGTCCATTTCTCCGAAAACCAAGGCCGTAAGGAGTTAATTTAGAGCTCGCGGGACTCGAATATATCCGCCAAGCTCCGGGAAATCGACCCGAAGTTGGTCAAAATCACGATGCGCGCAAGGCGGTATCAGCTATTCTTTCAGTCTTAAAGTGAAGTTGGGCTATATTTTAGGCCAGAAACTCGAAGATAAGCGTTCAAAAAGGTTTCGCTGTGTCCATTTCACTGCAAACCAAGGCCATCAGGAATAAGTTTCGAGTCCACAGAACTGGAAAATATTCCCGAATTTCCGGCAAATCGAGCCGAAGTTGGTCAAAATCACGATGCGCGTAAGGCGGACTCGGCTCGTCTTTCACTCTTCAAGTGAAGTGGGGCTATATTTCGGCCTAGAAGCTCGAAACTTTGCTTTCAAAAAGTTTGGCTGTTTCAATTTCACTGCAAAACAAGCCGATCCGGACCTACTTTAGAATCCCCGGGACTAGAAAATATCCCCCAAGTCCCGCGAAATCAAGCCGAAGATGGTCAAAATCACGATGCGCGTAAGGCGGTTTCGGCTAGTCTTTCAGTCTTAAAGTGAAGTAGGGCTATATTTCGGTCCAGAAGCTGGAAAGTGAGCGTTTAAAAAGTTTTGCTGTGTCAATTTCACTGCAAACCAAGGCCATCAGGAGTTAGTTTAGAGACCTAGGGAGTGGAAAATATCCCCCAAATTCCGGGAAATTTAGCCTAAGTTTGTCAAAATCACCAGGGCGTAAGGCGGTCTTGGCTAATCTTTCAGTCTTAAAGTGAAGTGGGGCTATATTTCGCCCCAGAAGCTCGAAGGGGAGCGTTCAAAAAGTCTTCCTGTGTCAATTTCAGTTCGAAGCAAAGCCATCAAGAGTTAGTTTAGAGTCCCAGGGACTGGAAAATATCCCGTAAGTACCGAAAAATCGAGAAAAGTTTGGCAAAATAAATAAGCGCGTAAGGCCGTCTCGGCTACTCTTTTAGTGTTAAAATAAAGTGGGGCTATATTTCGGCCCAGAAGCTCGAAGGTGAGTCTTCACAACGTTTTGCTCTGTCAGTTTCAATGCAAAGCAAGGCGATCAGGAGTTAGTTTAGAGTCCCCGGGACTGGAAAATATCCCCCAAGTTCCGGGATATCGATCCGAAGTTGCTCAAAATCACGATGCGCGAAACGCGATCTCGGCTATTGTTTCAGTCTTAAAGTGAAGTGGGGCTATATTTCGGCCCAGAAGCTCGAAAGTGACCGTTTAAAAAGTTACGCTTTGTGCATTTAACTGCAAACAAAGGCCATCAGGAGTTAGTTTAGAGTCCCGCGGACTGGAAAATATCCCCCAAGTTCCGGGAAATCGAGCTGAACTTGGTCAAAATCACAATGCGCGTAAGGCGGTCTCGGCTACTATTTCAGGGTTAAAGTGAAGTGGGCTTCTATTTAAGCCCACAAGCTAGAAGGTGAGTGTTAAAAAAGTTCTGCTCTGTCCATTTCTCCGAAAACCAAGGCCGTAAGGAGTTAATTTAGAGCTCGCGGGACTCGAATATATCCGCCAAGCTCCGGGAAATCGACCCGAAGTTGGTCAAAATCACGATGCGCGCAAGGCGGTATCAGCTATTCTTTCAGTCTTAAAGTGAAGTTGGGCTATATTTTAGGCCAGAAACTCGAAGATAAGCGTTCAAAAAGGTTTCGCTGTGTCCATTTCACTGCAAACCAAGGCCATCAGGAATAAGTTTCGAGTCCACAGAACTGGAAAATATTCCCGAATTTCCGGCAAATCGAGCCGAAGTTGGTCAAAATCACGATGCGCGTAAGGCGGACTCGGCTCGTCTTTCACTCTTCAAGTGAAGTGGGGCAATATTTCGGCCTAGAAGCTCGAAACTTTGCTTTCAAAAAGTTTGGCTGTTTCAATTTCACTGCAAAACAAGCCGATCCGGACCTACTTTAGAATCCCCGGGACTAGAAAATATCCCCCAAGTCCCGCGAAATCAAGCCGAAGATGGTCAAAATCACGATGCGCGTAAGGCGGTCTCGGCTTCTCTTTAAGTCTTAAAGTGAAGTGGGGCTATGTTTCGGCCCAGAAGCTCGAAGGAAGCGTTCAAAACGTTTTCCTGTGTCCATTTCACTGCAAACCCAGGCCATCAGGAGTTAGTTTAGACTCCCCGGGACTGGAATATATCCCCGAAGTTCCGGGAAATCGAGCCAAATTTGGTCAAAATCACCATGCGCGTAAGCCGGTCTCGGCTACTCTATCAGTCTTAAAGTAAAGTTGGGCTATATTTTCTTCCAGAAACTCACAAGTGAGCGTTTAAAAAGTTCTTCTAAGTCCACTTCACTGCAAACCACGACAATGAGGAGTTAGTTTAGAAATCCCGGGACTGGAAAATATCCTCGAAGTTGCGGGAAATCGAGCCGAAGTTGGTGAAAATCACGATGCGCGGAAGGCGTTCTTTGCTACTCTTTCCGTCTTAAAGTGAAGTGGGGCTATATTTCGGCCTAGAAGCTCGACACCGAGCGAGCGCTCCTTTTATCTGTGTCCATTTTAGTAAAAATTAAGGCCATCAGAAGTTAGTTTAGAGTCCCCGGGACTGTAAAATATCAACCAAAATCCGGCAAATCAACCAAAGTTGCTGAAAATCACGATGTGCGTAAGAGTTTATGGTACTCTTACCGTTTTAAATTAAAGTGGGGCTATATTTCGGCCTAGAAGCTCCACACCTAGCGTCCGCTTCGTTTACCTCTGTCCTTTTCACTTAATAATACGGCAATCAGGAGTTAGTTTAGAGTTCCCGCGACTGAAAAATATCCCCCTAGTCCCCGCAAATCCAGCCAAAGATGCTCAAAAATCACCATTCGCGTACGGCGGTCTCGGCTACTCTTTTAGTCTTAAAATGAAGTGGGGCTATATTTCGGCCTAGAAGCTCGACACCTAGCTTGCGCTTCTTTAACCTGTGTCCATTTCAACAAAAAATAAAGACATCAGGGTTTAGTTTAGAGATTCCGGCACTGGAAAATATCCCCCAATTTCCGGAAAATCGAGCCGAAGTTGATCAAAATCACGATGCGCGTAAGGCGGTCTCGGCTACTCTTTCAGTCTTGAAGTGAAGTGGGGCTACATTGCTGCCCAAGAGCTTGAAAGTGAGCGTTTAAAAAGTTTTCCTCTGTCTATTTCACTGCAAACGAAGGCCATCAGGAGTTAATTTAGAGTTTCCAGGAGTAGAAAATATCCCCCAACTTCCTGGCAATCGAGCCGAGGTTGGTTAAAATCACCATGCCCGTAAGGCGGTCTCGGCTACTCTTTCAGTGTTAAAGTGAAGTGGGGCAATATTTCGGCCCAGAAGCTCTAAAGTGAGTGTTTAAAAAGGTTTTGCTGTGTCAATTTCACTGCAAACCAAAGCCATCAGGAATTAGTTTAGAGACCCAGGAAGTGGAAAATATCCCCCAAATTCCGGGAAATTTAGCCGAAGTTGGTCAAAATCACCATGTGCGTAAGGCGGTCTCGGCTAATCTTTCAGTCTTAAAGTGAAGTGGGGCTATATTTCTGCCCAGAAGCTCGAAAGTGACCGTTCAAAAAATCTTCCTGTGTCAATTTCACTGCAAACAAAGGCGAGCAGAAGTTAGGTTAGAGTCCCAGGGACTGGAAAATATTCTGTAAGTGAGGGAAAATGGGGACAAAGGTTGTCAAAATGAAGATACGCGTAAGGCCGCCTCGGCTATTCGTTCAGTCTTAAAGTGAAGTGAGGCTCTACTTCGGCCCACAAGGTCCAAAGTGAGCGTTCAAAAAAAATTGCTGTGTCCATTTCACTGCAAACCAAGGCAATCAGGAGATAGTTTAGAGTCCCCGAGACTTGAATATATCCCCTAAGTTCCGGGAAATCGAGCCAAAGTTTGTCAAACTCACGATGCGCGTAAGACGGACTAGGCTACTCTTTCAATCTTAAAGTAGAGTGGGGGCTATATTTCGGCCCAGAAGCTCGAAGGTGAGCGTTCAAAATGTTTTCCTCTGTCCATTTCAATACAAACCAAGGCGATCAGGGGTTAGTTTAGAGTCCTCGGGACTGGAAAATACCCCCCAAGTTCCTAGAAATCGATCCGAAGTTGGTCAAAATCACGATGCGCGTAAGGCGGTCTCGGCTACTCTTTCAGTCTTAAAGTGAAGTGTGGCTATATTTCGGCAAAGAAGGTCGAAAGTGAGCGTTGAAAAAGTTATGCTGTGTCCAATTCACTGCAAAGCAAGGCAATCAGGTGTTAGTTTAGAGTCCGCCGGATTTGAAAATATCCCCCAAGTTCCGGGAAATCGAGCCTAAGCTGGTCAAAATCACGATGCGCGTAAGGCGGTCTCGGCTACTCTTAAAGTCTTAAAGTGAAGTGGGGCAATATTTGGGCCCAGAAGCTCGAAGGTGAGCGTTCAAAATGTTTTCCTATGTCCATTTCAATGCAAACCAAGGCCATCACGAGTTAGTTTAGAGTCCCCGGGACTAAAAAAATATTCCCCAAGTTGCGCGAAACCGAGCCGAAGTTGGTCAAAATCACGATGCGCGTAAGGCGCTCTCGCTTACTCTTTCAGTCTTTAAGTGAAGTGGGGCTATATTTGGGCCAAGAAGCTCGAAAGTGAACGTTCAAAAAGTTTTCCTGTGTCCATTTCAATGCGAACCAAGGCCATCAGGAGTTACTTTAGAGTCCGCGGGACTAAAAAATATTCCCCAAGTTCCTGGAAACCGAGTCGAAGTTGGTAAAAATCACGATGCGCGTAAGGCGGGCTCGGCTACTCTTTTAGTCTTAAAGTAAAGTGGGGCTATGTCTCGTCCCAGAAGCTCGAAAATGAGCGTTCAAAAAGCCTTGCTGTGTCCAGTTTACTGCAGACCAAGGACGTCGGGGGTCAGTTAAGAGTTCCCGGGAATGCAAAATATCCCCCAAGTTCCGGGAAATTTAGCCGAAGTTGGTCAAAATCACGACGCGCGTACGCGGTCTCGGCTACTCTTTTAGTCTTAAAGTGAAGTGGGGCAATATTTCGCCCCAGAAGCTCGAAAATGAGTGTTTAAAAAGTTTTGCTGTCAATTTCACTGCAAACCAAGGCCATCAGGAGTTAGTATACAGACCCAGGGAGTGGAAAATATCCCCCAAATTCCGGGAAATTTAGCCTAAGTTTGTCAAAATCACCATGGGCGTAAGACGGTCTTGGCTAATCTTTCAGTCTTAAAGTGAAGTGGGGCTATATTTCGCCCAAGAAGCTCGAAATTGAGCGTCCCAAAAGTTTTCCTGTGTCAATTTCACTTCAAACCAAAGCCATCAAGAGTTAGTTTAGAGTCCCAGGGACTGGAAAATATCCCGTAAGTGCCGAAAAATCGAGACAAAGTTTGGCAAAATAAATAAGCGCGTAAGGCCGTCTCGGCTACTCTTTTAGTGTTAAAATAAAGTGGGGCTCTATTTCGGCCCAGAAGCTCCAAAGTAAGGGTTCAAAAAAATTTCCTGTGTCCATTTCACTGGAAACCAAGGCCATCAGGAGTTAGTTTAGTGTTCCCGGGACTGGAATATATCCCCCAGGTTCCGGGAAATCGACCCCAAGTTAGTCAAAATCACGATTTGCGTAAGACAGACTCGGCTACTCTTACTCTTAAAAAGAAGTGGGGCTATATTTCGGCCCAGAAGCTCGAAGGTGAGTCTTCACAACGTTTTGCTCTGTCAGTTTCAATGCAAAGCAAGGCGATCAGGAGTTAGTTGAGGGTCCCCGGGACTGGAAAATATCCCCCAAGTTCCGGGATATCGATCCGAAGTTGCTCAAAATCACGATGCGCGAAGCGAGATCTCGGCTATTGTTTCAGTCTTAAAGTGAAGTGGCGCTATATTTCGGCCCAGAAGCTCGAAAGATACGCTTTGTGCATTTAACTGCAAACAAAGGCCATCAGGACTTAGTTTAAAGTCCCCCGGACTGGAAAATATCCGCCAAGTTCCGGGAAATCGAGCTGAAGTTGGTCAAAATCACGATGCCTGTAAGGCGGTCTCCGCTACTCTTTCAGTCTTAAAGTGAAGTGGGGCTATATTTCGGCCCAGAAGCTACAAAGTGATCGTTAAAAAAGTTATGCTCTGTGCATTTCACTGCAAACCAAGGCCATCAGGAGTTAGTTTAGAGTCCTCCGGACTGGAAAATATCCCCCAAGTTCCGGGAAATCGAGCTGAACTTGGTCAAAATCACAATGCGCGTAAGGCGGTCTCGGCTACTATTTCAGGGTTAAAGTGAAGTGGGCTTCTATTTAAGCCCACAAGCTAGAAGGTGAGTGTTAAAAAAGTTCTGCTCTGTCCATTTCTCCGAAAACCAAGGCCATAAGGAGTTAATTTAGAGCTCGCAGGACTCGAATATATCCGCCAAGCTCCGGGAAATCGACCCGAAGTTGGTCAAACTCACTATTCGCGCAAGACGGTTTCGGCTACTCTTTCAGTCTTAAAGTAAAGTGGGCTATATTTCGGGCCAGAATCTCGAAAGTGAGCGTTCAACAAGTTTCGCTGTGTCTATTTCAATGGAAACCAAGACGATCAGGAGTTAGTTTAGAGTCTCCGGGACTGGAAAATATCCTCCAAATTCCGGGAAATCGAGCCGAAGTTGGTCAAAATCATGATGCGCGCAAGGCGGTCTCAGCTATTCTTTCAGTTTTAAAGGGAAGTTGGGCTATATTTTAGGCCAGAAACTCGAAGATAAGCGTTTAAAAAGTTTTGCTGTGTCCATTTCACTGCAAACCAAGGCCATCAGGAATAAGTTTCGAGTCCACAGAACTGGAAAAGATTCCCTAATTTCCGCAAATCGAGCCGAAGTTGGTCAAAATCACGATGCGCGTAAGGCGGACTCGGCTCATCTTTCACTCTTCAAGTGAAGTGGGGCAATATTTCGGCCTAGAAGCTCGAAACTTTGCTTTCAAAAAGTTTGGCTGTTTTAATTTCACTGCAAAACAAGGCCATCCGGACTTAGTTTAGAATCCCCGGGACTAGAAAATATCCCCCAAGTCCCGCGAAATCAAGCCGAAGATGGTCAAAATCACGATGCGCGTAAGGCGGTCTCGGCTTCTCTTTAAGTCTTAAAGTGAAGTGGGGCTATGTTTCGGCCCAGAAGCTCGAAAGGAAGCTTTCAAAAAGTTTTCCTGTGTCCATTTCACTGCAAACCCAGGCCATCAGGAGTTAGTTTAGACTCCCCAGGACTGGAATATATCCCCCAAGTTCCGGGAAATCGAGCCAAATTTGGTCAAAATCACCATGCGCGTAAGCCGGTCTCGGCTACTCTATCAGTCTTAAAGTAAAGTTGGGCTATATTTTCTTCCAGAAACTCACAAGTGAGCGTTTAAAAAGTTCTTCTAAGTCCACTTCACTGCAAACCACGACAATGAGGAGTTAGTTTAGAAATCCCGGGACTGGAAAATATCCTCGAAGTTGCGGGAAATCGAGCCGAAGTTGGTGAAAATCACGATGCGCGGAAGGCGTTCTTTGCTACTCTTTCCGTCTTAAAGTGAAGTGGGGCTATATTTCGGCCTAGAAGCTCGACACCGAGCGAGCGCTCCTTTTATCTGTGTCCATTTTAGTAAAATTTAAGGCCATCAGAAGTTAGTTTAGAGTCCCCGGGACTGTAAAATATCAACCAAAATCCGGCAAATCAACCAAAGTTGCTGAAAATCACGATGTGCGTAAGAGTTTATGGTACTCTTACCGTTTTAAATTAAAGTGGGGCTATATTTCGGCCTAGAAGCTCCACACCTAGCGTCCGCTTCGTTTACCTCTGTCCTTTTCACTTAATAATACGGCAATCAGGAGTTAGTTTAGAGTCCCCGCGACTGAAAAATATCCCCCTAGTCCCCGCAAATCCAGCCAAAGATGCTCAAAAATCACCATTCGCGTACGGCGGTCTCGGCTACTCTTTTAGTCTTAAAATGAAGTGGGGCTATATTTCGGCCTAGAAGCTCGACACCTAGCTTGCGCTTCTTTAACCTGTGTCCATTTCAACAAAAAATAAAGACATCAGGGTTTAGTTTAGAGATTCCGGCACTGGAAAATATCCCCCAATTTCCGGAAAATCGAGCCGAAGTTGATCAAAATCACGATGCGCGTAAGGCGGTCTCGGCTACTCTTTCAGTCTTGAAGTGAAGTGGGGCTACATTGCTGCCCAAGAGCTTGAAAGTGAGCGTTTAAAAAGTTTTGCTCTGTATATTTCACTGCAAACGAAGGCCATCAGGAGTTAATTTAGAGTTTCCGGGAGTAGAAAATATCCCCCAACTTCCTGGCAATCGAGCCGAGGTTGGTTAAAATCACCATGCCCGTAAGGCGGTCTCGGCTACTCTTTCAGTGTTAAAGTGAAGTGGGGCAATATTTCGGCCCAGAAGCTCTAAAGTGAGTGTTTAAAAAGGTTTTGCTGTGTCAATTTCACTGCAAACCAAAGCCATCAGGAATTAGTTTAGAGACCCAGGAAGTGGAAAATATCCCCCAAATTCCGGGAAATTTAGCCGAAGTTGGTCAAAATCACCATGTGCGTAAGGCGGTCACGCCTAATCTTTCAGTCTTAAAGTGAAGTGGGGCTATATTTCTGCCCAGAAGCTCGAAAGTGACCGTTTAAAATGTCTTCCTCTGTCAATTTCACTGCAAACAAAGGCGAGCAGAAGTTAGGTTAGAGTCCCAGGGACTGGAAAATATCCTGTAAGTGCGGGAAAATGGGGACAAAGGTCGTCAAAATGAAGATACGCGTAAGGCCGTCTCGGCTATTCGTTCAGTCTTAAAGTGAAGTGAGGCTCTACTTCGGCCCACAAGGTCCAAAGTGAGCGTTCAAAAAAAATTGCTGTGTCCATTTCACTGCAAACCAAGGCAATCAGGAGATAGTTTAGAGTCCCCGAGACTTGAATATATCCCCTAAGTTCCGGGAAATCGAGCCAAAGTTTGTCAAACTCACGATGCGCGTAAGACGGACTCGGCTACTCTTTCAATCTTAAAGTAGAGTGGGGCTATATTTCGGCCCAGAAGCTCGAAGGTGAGCGTTCAAAATGTTTTCCTCTGTCCATTTCAATACAACCCAAGGCAATTAGGGGTTAGTTTAGAGTCCTCGGGACTGCAAAATACCCCCCAAGTTCCTAGAAATCGATCCGAAGTTGGTCAAAATCACGATGCGCGTAAGGCGGTCTCGGCTACCCTTTCAGTCTTAAAGTGAAGTGTGGCTATATTTCGGCAAAGAAGGTCGAAAGTGAGCGTTGAAAAAGTTATGCTGTGTCCAATTCACTGCAAAGCAAGGCAATCAGGTGTTAGTTTAGAGTCCGCCGGATTTGAAAATATTCCCCCAAGTTCCGGGAAATCGAGCCTAAGCTGGTCAAAATCACGATGCGCGTAAGGCGGTCTCGGCTACTCTTAAAGTCTGAAAGTGAACTTGGGCTATATTTGGGCCCAGAAGCTCGAAGGTGAGCGTTCAAAATGTTTTCCTATGTCCATTTCAATGCAAACCAAGGCCATCAGGAGTTAGTTTACAGTCCCCGGGACTAAAAAAATATGCCACAAGTTGCGGGAAATCGAGCCGAAGTTGGTCAAAATCACGATGCGCGTAAGGCGCTCTCGCTTGCTCTTTCAGTCTTTAAGTGAAGTGGGGCTATATTTGGGCCAAGAAGCTCGAAAGTGAACGTTCAAAAAGTTTTCCTGTGTCCATTTCAATGCGAACCAAGGCCATCAGGAGTTACTTTAGAGTCCGCGGGACTAAAAAATATTCCCCAAGTTCCGGGAAACCGAGCCGAAGTTGCTCAAAATCACGATGCGCGTAAGGCGGGCTCGGCTACTCTTTTAGTCTTAAAGTAAAGTGGGGCTATATCTCGTCCCAGAAGCTCGAAAATGAGCGTTCAAAAAGCCTTAGTGTGTCCAGTTTACTGCAGACCAAGGACGTCGGGGGCCAGTTTAGAGTCCCCGGGAATGGAAAATATCCCCCAAGTTCCGGGAAATTTAGCCGAAGTTGGTCAAAATCACGACGCGCGTACGCGGTCTCGGCTACTCTTTCAGTCTTAAAGTGAAATGGGGCAATATTTCACCCCAGAAGCTCCAAACTGACTGTTTAAAAAGATTTGCTGTGTCAATTTCACTGCAAACCAAGGCCATCAGGAGTTAGTATAGAGACCCAGGGAGTGGAAAATATCCCCCAAATTCCGGGAAATTTAGCCTAAGTTTGTCAAAATCACCATGGGCGTAAGACGGTCTTGGCTAATCTTTCAGTCTTAAAGTGAAGTGGGGCTATATTTCGCCCCAGAAGCTCGAAAGTGAGCGTTCAAAAAGTTTTCCCTTGTCAAGTTCACTTCAAACCAAGGTGATCAGGAGTTAGTTTAGGGTCCCCAGGACTGGAAAATCTCCCCCAAGTTCCGGGAAATCGAGCTGAGCTTGGTCAAAATCACGATGTCTGTAAGGCAGTCTCGGCTATTCTTTCAGTCTTCAAGTGAAGTGGGGCTATATTTTGGCGCAGAAGCTCGAAGATGAGCGTTCAAAAAGTTTTGCTGTGTCCATTTCATTGCAAACCAAGGCCATCAGGAATTAGTTTAGAGTCCACAGAAGTGGAAAATATTCCCTAATTTCCGGCCAATCGAGCCGAAGTTGGTCAAAATCACGATGCGCGTAAGGCGGACTCGGCTCATCTTTCACTCCTCAAGTGAAGTGGGGCTATATTTCGGCCCAGAAGCTCGAAACTCTGCTTTCAAAAACTTTTGCTTCTTCAATTTCACTGCAAAACAAGGTCATCAGGACTTAGTTTATAGTCCCCGGAACTAGAAAATATCCCCCAAGCCCCGGGAAATCAAGCCGAAGATGGTCAAAATCACGATGCGCGTAAAGAGTTCTCGGCAACTCTTTAAATCTTAAAGTGAAGTGGGGTTATATTTCGGCCCAGAAGGTCCAAAGTGAGCGTTCAAAAAGTTTTGCTGTGTCCATTTCACTGCAAAGCAAAGCCATCAGGAGTTAGTTTAGAGTCCCCGGGACTGGAAAATATCCCCCAAGTTCCGGAAAATCAAGCCAAGGTTGGTCAAAATCACGATGCGCGTAAGACGGTCTCGGCTACTCTTTCAGGCTTAAAGTGAAGTGGGGCTATATTCGGCTCAGAAGCTTGAAGGTGAGCGTTTAAAATGTTTTGCTCTGTCCATTTCAATGCAAACCAACGCGATCAGGAGTTGGTTTACAGTCCCTGGGACTGAAAAATATCCCACAAGTTCCGGCAAATTGAGCCAAAGTTGCTCAAAATCATGATGCGCGTAAGGCCGTTTCGTCTATTTTTTCAGTCTTAAAATGAAGTGGGGCTATATTTCGACCTAGAAGCTCGGCACCGAGCGTGCGCTAATTTAATCTCTGTCGATTTCACTGAAAACTAAGGCAATCAGGAGTTAGTTTAGAGCTCCCAAAGCTGGAAACTATCCCCCAAGTTCCGGCAAATCGAGCCATAGAGGCTCAAAATCACGATGCGCGTAAGGCGGTCTCGTCTACTCTTTCAGCCTTAAAATGAAATGGGCTATATTTCGGCCCAAAGGCTCGAAAGTGACCGTTCAAAAAGTTTTCCTGTGTCCATTTCACTGCAAACCAAGGCCAAGAGGAAATACGTTAGAGTCCCCGGGACTGTAAAATATCCCCCAAGTTCCGGGAAATCAAGCGGAAGTTGGTCAAAATCACGTTGCGCGCAAGGCGGTCTCGGCTACTCTTTCAGTTTTAAAGTGAAGTGGGGCTACATTTCGACCCAGCAGCTCGAAAGTGAGCGTTTAAAAAGTTTTCCTGTGTCCCTTCCTCGGCCAACCAAGGCAATCAGGAGTTAGTTTAGAGTTCCCGGGACTGGAAAATATCCCCCCAGTTCCGGGAAATGGAGCCGAACTTGGTCAAAATCACGATGCGCTTAAGACGGTCTCGGCTACTCTTTAAGTCTTAAAGTGAAGTGGGGCTATGTGTTGGCCCAGAAGCTTTAAAGTGAGCGTTGAAAAAGTTTTGCCGTTTCCATTTTACTGCCATCCAAGGCAATCAGGAGTTAGTTTAAAGTTCCCGGGTCTGGAAAATATCCCCCAAGTTCCGGGAAATCGAGGCGTAGTTTGTCAAAATCACGATTCGCATAAGGCGGTCTCGGCTACTCTTTCAGTCTTAAAGTGAAGTGTGGCTATATTTTGGCCCAGAAGCTCGCACAAGAGCGTTAAAAACGTTTTCCTGTGTCCATTTTACTGCAAAGCAAGGCAATCAGGAGTTAGTTTAGAGTCCCCGGGACTGGAAAATATCCCCCAAGTTTCCGAAAATCGAGCTTAAGTTAGTCAAAATTACGATGCGCGTAAGGCGGCCTCGGCTACTCTTTCAATCTTAAAATGAAGTGGGGCTAAACTTTTGGGCCCAGAAGCTGGAAAGTCAGCGTTCAAAAAGTTTTGCTGTTTCCATTTCACTCCAAACCAAGACAAGCAGGAATTAGTTTAGAGTCCCCGGGACTGGAAAATATCCCCCAAGTTCCGGGAAATCAACCCGAAGTTTGTCAAAATCACCATGCGCGTTAGGCGGTCTCGGCTACCCTTTTAGTGTTAAAGTAAAGTGGGGCTATATTTTGGCCCAGAAGCTCGAAATTGAGCGTTCAAAAAGTTTTGCTGTGTCCATTTTACTGCAAACCAACGCCATCAGGAATTAGTTTAGAGTCCTCAGAACTGGAATATATCCCCTAAGTTCTGGCAAATCGAGCCGAAGTTGCTCAAAATCAGGATGCGCGTCGGTCTCGCAAGTCGGTCTCGGCTACTCTTTCAGTCTTCAATTGAAGTGGGGCTCTATTTCGGTCCAGAACCTCCAAAGTGTGCCTTCAAAACCTTGTGCTGTGTAAATTTCACTGCAAACCATGGTCATCAGGAGTTAGTTTAGAGTCCCCGGGACTGGAAAATATTCCCCAAGTTCCGGGAAATCGAGCAGAAGTTGATCAAAATCACGATGCGCGTAACGCGGTCTCGGCTACTGTTTCAGTCTTAAAGTGAAGTGTGGCTGTATTTCGGCCCACAAGATCGAAAGTGAGCGTTCAAAAAGTTTTGCTGTGTCCATTTCACTGCAAACCAAGGCCACCAGGCGTTAGTTAAGAGTACGCGGAAGTAGAAAATATCCCTCCAGTTCCGGGAAATCGAGCCCAAGTTGGTCAAAATCACGATGCGCGCAAGGCGGTCCCGGCTACTCTTTCAGTCTTAAAGTCAAGTTGCGCTATATTTCGGCCCAGAGGCTCGAAAGTGCGCATTCCAAAAGTTTCGCTGTGTCCATTTCACTGCAAAGCAAGGCCATCAGGAGTTAGTTTAGAGCCCTTGGGACTAGAAAATATTTCCCAAGTTCCGCCAGATCGAGCCGACGTTGGTCAAAGTCACGATGCGCGTAAGGCGCTCTCGGTTAGTCTTTCAGTCTTAAAGTGAAGTTGGGCTATAGTTCGGCCCAGAGGCTCGAAAGTGCGCGTTCAAAAAGTTTTGCTCTGTCCCTTTCACTGGAAACCAAGACCGTCAGGAGTTAGTTTAGAGTCCCCGGGACTGGAAAATATTCTCCAAGTTCCAGGAAATCGCGCCGAAGTTGATCAAAATCACCATGCGCGTAACGGGCTCTCGGCTATTCTCTCAGTCTTAAATTTAAGTAGCGCTATATTTCGGCCCTGAAGCTCGAAGGTGAGCGTTCAGAATGTTTTGCTGTGTTCATTAAATTGGAAACCAAGGTCATCGGGAGTTAGTTTAGCGTCCCCGGGACTTTAAATTATTCGCCAACTTCCGGGAAATCGAGCAAAAGTGGCCCAAAATCACGATGCGCGTAACGCGGTCTCGGCTGCTCTTTCAGTCTTAAAATTAAGGGGGGCTATATTTCGACCTAGAAGCTCGAGACCGGGCCTGCGCTAATTTTACCTGTGTCCATTTCACTGACATCTTAGGCAATCAGGTGTTAGTTTAGAGTCCTTGGGACTGGAAAATATTCCCCAAATTCTGGAAGATCGAGCCAAAGTTGCTCAAAATCACGATGCGCGTAAGGCGCTGCCGGCTACTCTTTCAGTCTTAAAATGAAGTGGGGCTATATTTCGGCCGAGAAGCTCGACACCGAGCGTGCGCTCCTTTTGCCTGTGTACATATTACTGAAAACTAAGTTCATCATGAGTTAGCATAGAGTCCTCGGGACTGGAAAATATTCCCCGAATTCCGGCAAATCGAGCCAAAGATGCTCAAAATCAAGATGCGAGTAAGGCGGTCTCCGCTACTCTTTCACTCTGAAAATGAAGTGGGGCCATATTTCGGTTCTACAAGCTTGACACCGAGCGTGCGCTCCTTTTGCCTGTGTCCTTTTCACTAAGAACTAAGTCCATCAGGAGATAGTTTAGAGTCCTCGAGACTGGAAACTATCCTCCAAGTTTCGGCAAATTGAGCCATAGTTTCTTAAATTTACGATAAGCGTACGGCAGTTTCGTTTACTCTTTCAGTCTTAAAATGAAGTGGGGCTTTATTTCGACCTAGAAGCTCGACAGGGAGCGTGCGCTCCTGTTACCTGTGACCATTTTACTGAAAACTAAGGTTATCAGGAGTTAGCTTAGAGTCCCCGGGACTGGAAAATATCCCCCAAGTTTTGGCAGATTGAGCCATAGTGGCTAAAAATTTCGATGCGCTTAAGGCGGTTTCGTCTACCCTTTCAGTCTTAAAATAAAGTGGGGCTACATTTCGGCCTACAACCTGGAAACCTAGCGTGCGCTCCTTTTACCTGTGTCCATTTCACTGAAAACCAAGGCAATCAGGAGTTAGTCTAGAGCTTCCGGGACTGGAAAATATCCCCCAAACCCCGAGAAATCAAGCCGAAGTTGGACAAATTTACCATGCACGTAAGGCGGTCTCGGCTACTCTTTCAGTCTTAAAGTGAAGTGGGGCTATATTTCGGCCCAGAAGCTCGAAAGTGAACGTTCAAAAAGTTTGGCTGTGTCCATTTCACTGAAAACCAAGGCCATCAAGAATTAGTTTAGAGTGCCCGGGACTGGGAATTATTTCCCAAGTTCCGGGAAATCGAGCCGAAGTAACCCAAAATCACGATGCGCGTAAGGCAATCTCAGCTACTCTTTCAGTCTTAAAGTGAAGTGGGGCGATGCTTCGGCCCAGAAGCTCGAAAGTGAGCGTTCAAAAAGTTATCCTGTGTCCATTTCACTGCAAACCAAAGCCATCAGGAGTTAGTTTAGAGTCCCCGGAACTGGAAAATATCCCCCAAGTTCCGCGAAATCGAGACGAAGTTGGTCAAAATCACCATGCGCGTAAGGCGGTCTCGGCTACTCTTTCAGTCTTAAAGTGAAGTAGGGCTATATTTCGGTCCAGAAGCTCGAAAGGGAGCGTTCTAAAAGTTTTGCTCTCTCAATTTCACTGAAAACCAAGGCCATGGTGAGTTAGTTTACACTCCCCGGGACTGAAAAATATCCCTTAAGTTCCGGAAACTCGAGCCGAAGTTGGTCAAAATCACGATGCGCCTAAGGCGGTCTCGGCTACTCTTTCAGTTTTAAAGTGAAGTGGGGCTATATTTCTCCCCAGAATTTCGAAAGTATGCGTTCAAAAAAATTGGCTGTGTCCATTTCACTGCAAACCAAGGCCATCAGGAATTACTTTAGAGTCCTTGGGACTGGAATATATCCCCGAAGTTTCGGGAAATCTAGCCGAAGTTGGTCAAAACCACGATGCGCGTAAGACGGTCTCGGCTACTCTTTCAGTCTTAAAGTGAAGTGGGGCTACATTTCGGCTCAGAAGCTCGAAGGGGAGCGTTCAAAAAGTTTTGGTCTCTCTATTTTAATGCAAACCAAGGCAATCAGGAGTTACTTTAGAGTCCCCGGTACCGGAAAATATCCCCCATTTCCCGGGAAATCGAGCCAAAGGTGGTCACAATCACGATAAGCGTAAGACGGTCTCGGCTACTCTTTTATTCTTAAAGTGAACTGGGGCAATATTTCCGCCCAGAAGCTTGAAAGTGAGCGTTCAGAAAGTTTTGCTGTGTCCATTTCAATCCAAAGCAAGGCCATCAGGAGTTCCTTTAGAGTCCGCGGGACTGTAAAATATCCCCCAAGTTCCGGGAAATCGAGCCGAAGTTGGTCAAAATTACGATGCGCGTAAGCCGGTCTCGGCTGCTCTTTCAATCTTAAAGTAAAGTGGAGCTATATTTCGGCCCAGAAGCTCGAAAGTGAGCGTTCAAAAAGTTTTGCTGTGTCCATTTTACGGCAGACCAAGGACGTCGGGGGCCAGTTTAGAGTCCCCGGGAATGGAAAATATCCCCCAAGTTCCGGGAAATTTAGCCAAAGTTGGTCAAAATCACGACGCGCGTACGGCGGTCTCGGCTACTCTTTCAGTCTTAAAGTGAAGTGGGGCAATATTTCGGCCCAGAAGCTCGAAACTGAGTGTTTAAAAACTTTTGCTGTCTCAATTTCACTGCAAACCAAGGCAATGAGGAGTTAGTTTAGAGACCCAGGGAGTGGAAAATATCCCCCAAATTCCGGGAAATTTAGCCGAAGTTTGTCAAAATCACCAGGGCGTAAGGCGGTCTTGGCTAATCTTTCAGTCTTAAAGTGAGATGGTGCTATATTTCGCCCCAGAAGCTCGAAAGTGAGCGTTCAAAAAGTTTTGCTGTGTCAATTTTACTGCAGACCAAGGACGTCGGGGGCCAGTTTAGAGTCCCCGGGAATGGAAAATATCCCCCAAGTTCCGGGAAATTTAGCCGAAGTTTGTCAAAATCACCAGGGCGTAAGGCGGTTTTGGCTAATCTTTCAGTCTTAAAGTGAAGTGGGGCTATATTTCGCCCCAGAAGCTCGAAAGTGAGCGTTCAAAAAGTTTTCCTGTGTCAATTTCACTTCGAAGCAAAGCCATCAAGAGTTAGTTTAGAGTCCCAGGGACTGGAAAATATCCCGTAAGTGCCGAAAAATCGAGACAAAGTTTGGCAAAATAAATAAGCGCGTAAGGCCGTCTCGGCTACTCTTTTAGTGTTAAAATAAAGTGGGGTTCTATTTCGGCCCAGAAGCTCCAAAGTAAGGGTTCAAAAAAATTTGCTGTGTCCATTTCACTGGAAACCAAGGCCATCAGGAGTTAGTTTAGTGTTCCTGGGACTGGAATATATCCCCCAGGTTCCGGGAAATCGAGCCGAAGTTAGTCAAAATCACGATTTGCGTAAGATAGACTCGGCTACTCTTACTCATAAAAAGAAGTGGGGCTACATTTCGGCCCAGAAGCTCGAAGGTGAGTCTTCACAACGTTTTGCTCTGTCAGTTTCAATGCAAAGCAAGGCGATCAGGAGTTAGTTTAGAGTCCCCGGGACTGGAAAATATCCCCCAAGTTCCGGGATATCGATCCGAAGTTGCTCAAAATCACGATGCGCGAAACGCGATCTCGGCTATTGTTTCAGTCTTAAAGTGAAGTGGCGCTATATTTCGGCCCAGAAGCTCGAAACTGACCGTTTAAAAAGTTACGCTTTGTGCATTTAACTGCAAACAAAGGCCATCAGGACTTAGTTTAAAGTCCCCCGGACTGGAAAATATCCGCCAAGTTCCGGGAAATCGAGCTGAAGTTGGTCAAAATCACGATGCCTGTAAGGCGGTCTCCGCTACTCTTTCAGTCTTAAAGTGAAGTGGGGCTATATTTCGGCCCAGAAGCTGCAAAGTGATCGTTAAAAAAGTTATGCTCTGTGCATTTCACTGCAAACCAAGGCCATCAGGAGTTAGTTTAGAGTCCCCCGGACTGGAAAATATCCCCCAAGTTCCGGGAAATCGAGCTGAACTTGGTCAAAATCACGATGCGCGTAAGGCGGTCTCGGCTACTATTTCAGGGTTAAAGTGAAGTGGGCTTCTATTTAAGCCCACAAGCTAGAAGGTGAGTGTTAAAAAAGTTCTCCTCTGTCCATTTCGCCGAAAACCAAGGCCATAAGGAGTTAATTTAGAGCTCGCGGGACTCGAATATATCCGCCAAGCTCCGGGAAATCGACCCGAAGTTGGTCAAAATCACGATGCGCGCAAGGCGGTCCCGGCTACTCTTTCAGTCTTAAAGTCAAGTTGCGCTATATTTCGGCCCAGAGGCTCGAAAGTGCGCATTCCAAAAGTTTCGCTGTGTCCATTTCACTGCAAAGCAAGGCCATCAGGAGTTAGTTTAGAGCCCTTGGGACTAGAAAATATTTCCCAAGTTCCGCCAGATCGAGCCGACGTTGGTCAAAGTCACGATGCGCGTAAGGCGCTCTCGGTTAGTCTTTCAGTCTTAAAGTGAAGTTGGGCTATAGTTCGGCCCAGAGGCTCGAAAGTGCGCGTTCAAAAAGTTTTGCTCTGTCCCTTTCACTGGAAACCAAGACCGTCAGGAGTTAGTTTAGAGTCCCCGGGACTGGAAAATATTCTCCAAGTTCCAGGAAATCGCGCCGAAGTTGATCAAAATCACCATGCGCGTAACGGGCTCTCGGCTATTCTCTCAGTCTTAAATTTAAGTAGCGCTATATTTCGGCCCTGAAGCTCGAAGGTGAGCGTTCAGAATGTTTTGCTGTGTTCATTAAATTGGAAACCAAGGTCATCGGGAGTTAGTTTAGCGTCCCCGGGACTTTAAATTATTCGCCAACTTCCGGGAAATCGAGCAAAAGTGGCCCAAAATCACGATGCGCGTAACGCGGTCTCGGCTGCTCTTTCAGTCTTAAAATTAAGGGGGGCTATATTTCGACCTAGAAGCTCGAGACCGGGCCTGCGCTAATTTTACCTGTGTCCATTTCACTGACATCTTAGGCAATCAGGTGTTAGTTTAGAGTCCTTGGGACTGGAAAATATTCCCCAAATTCTGGAAGATCGAGCCAAAGTTGCTCAAAATCACGATGCGCGTAAGGCGCTGCCGGCTACTCTTTCAGTCTTAAAATGAAGTGGGGCTATATTTCGGCCGAGAAGCTCGACACCGAGCGTGCGCTCCTTTTGCCTGTGTACATATTACTGAAAACTAAGTTCATCATGAGTTAGCATAGAGTCCTCGGGACTGGAAAATATTCCCCGAATTCCGGCAAATCGAGCCAAAGATGCTCAAAATCAAGATGCGAGTAAGGCGGTCTCCGCTACTCTTTCACTCTGAAAATGAAGTGGGGCCATATTTCGGTTCTACAAGCTTGACACCGAGCGTGCGCTCCTTTTGCCTGTGTCCTTTTCACTAAGAACTAAGTCCATCAGGAGATAGTTTAGAGTCCTCGAGACTGGAAACTATCCTCCAAGTTTCGGCAAATTGAGCCATAGTTTCTTAAATTTACGATAAGCGTACGGCAGTTTCGTTTACTCTTTCAGTCTTAAAATGAAGTGGGGCTTTATTTCGACCTAGAAGCTCGACAGGGAGCGTGCGCTCCTGTTACCTGTGACCATTTTACTGAAAACTAAGGTTATCAGGAGTTAGCTTAGAGTCCCCGGGACTGGAAAATATCCCCCAAGTTTTGGCAGATTGAGCCATAGTGGCTAAAAATTTCGATGCGCTTAAGGCGGTTTCGTCTACCCTTTCAGTCTTAAAATAAAGTGGGGCTACATTTCGGCCTACAACCTGGAAACCTAGCGTGCGCTCCTTTTACCTGTGTCCATTTCACTGAAAACCAAGGCAATCAGGAGTTAGTCTAGAGCTTCCGGGACTGGAAAATATCCCCCAAACCCCGAGAAATCAAGCCGAAGTTGGACAAATTTACCATGCACGTAAGGCGGTCTCGGCTACTCTTTCAGTCTTAAAGTGAAGTGGGGCTATATTTCGGCCCAGAAGCTCGAAAGTGAACGTTCAAAAAGTTTGGCTGTGTCCATTTCACTGAAAACCAAGGCCATCAAGAATTAGTTTAGAGTGCCCGGGACTGGGAATTATTTCCCAAGTTCCGGGAAATCGAGCCGAAGTAACCCAAAATCACGATGCGCGTAAGGCAATCTCAGCTACTCTTTCAGTCTTAAAGTGAAGTGGGGCGATGCTTCGGCCCAGAAGCTCGAAAGTGAGCGTTCAAAAAGTTATCCTGTGTCCATTTCACTGCAAACCAAAGCCATCAGGAGTTAGTTTAGAGTCCCCGGAACTGGAAAATATCCCCCAAGTTCCGCGAAATCGAGACGAAGTTGGTCAAAATCACCATGCGCGTAAGGCGGTCTCGGCTACTCTTTCAGTCTTAAAGTGAAGTAGGGCTATATTTCGGTCCAGAAGCTCGAAAGGGAGCGTTCTAAAAGTTTTGCTCTCTCAATTTCACTGAAAACCAAGGCCATGGTGAGTTAGTTTACACTCCCCGGGACTGAAAAATATCCCTTAAGTTCCGGAAACTCGAGCCGAAGTTGGTCAAAATCACGATGCGCCTAAGGCGGTCTCGGCTACTCTTTCAGTTTTAAAGTGAAGTGGGGCTATATTTCTCCCCAGAATTTCGAAAGTATGCGTTCAAAAAAATTGGCTGTGTCCATTTCACTGCAAACCAAGGCCATCAGGAATTACTTTAGAGTCCTTGGGACTGGAATATATCCCCGAAGTTTCGGGAAATCTAGCCGAAGTTGGTCAAAACCACGATGCGCGTAAGACGGTCTCGGCTACTCTTTCAGTCTTAAAGTGAAGTGGGGCTACATTTCGGCTCAGAAGCTCGAAGGGGAGCGTTCAAAAAGTTTTGGTCTCTCTATTTTAATGCAAACCAAGGCAATCAGGAGTTACTTTAGAGTCCCCGGTACCGGAAAATATCCCCCATTTCCCGGGAAATCGAGCCAAAGGTGGTCACAATCACGATAAGCGTAAGACGGTCTCGGCTACTCTTTTATTCTTAAAGTGAACTGGGGCAATATTTCCGCCCAGAAGCTTGAAAGTGAGCGTTCAGAAAGTTTTGCTGTGTCCATTTCAATCCAAAGCAAGGCCATCAGGAGTTCCTTTAGAGTCCGCGGGACTGTAAAATATCCCCCAAGTTCCGGGAAATCGAGCCGAAGTTGGTCAAAATTACGATGCGCGTAAACCGGTCTCGGCTGCTCTTTCAATCTTAAAGTAAAGTGGAGCTATATTTCGGCCCAGAAGCTCGAAAGTGAGCGTTCAAAAAGTTTTGCTGTGTCCATTTTACGGCAGACCAAGGACGTCGGGGGCCAGTTTAGAGTCCCCGGGAATGGAAAATATCCCCCAAGTTCCGGGAAATTTAGCCAAAGTTGGTCAAAATCACGACGCGCGTACGGCGGTCTCGGCTACTCTTTCAGTCTTAAAGTGAAGTGGGGCAATATTTCGGCCCAGAAGCTCGAAACTGAGTGTTTAAAAACTTTTGCTGTCTCAATTTCACTGCAAACCAAGGCAATGAGGAGTTAGTTTAGAGACCCAGGGAGTGGAAAATATCCCCCAAATTCCGGGAAATTTAGCCGAAGTTTGTCAAAATCACCAGGGCGTAAGGCGGTCTTGGCTAATCTTTCAGTCTTAAAGTGAGATGGTGCTATATTTCGCCCCAGAAGCTCGAAAGTGAGCGTTCAAAAAGTTTTGCTGTGTCAATTTTACTGCAGACCAAGGACGTCGGGGGCCAGTTTAGAGTCCCCGGGAATGGAAAATATCCCCCAAGTTCCGGGAAATTTAGCCGAAGTTTGTCAAAATCACCAGGGCGTAAGGCGGTTTTGGCTAATCTTTCAGTCTTAAAGTGAAGTGGGGCTATATTTCGCCCCAGAAGCTCGAAAGTGAGCGTTCAAAAAGTTTTCCTGTGTCAATTTCACTTCGAAGCAAAGCCATCAAGAGTTAGTTTAGAGTCCCAGGGACTGGAAAATATCCCGTAAGTGCCGAAAAATCGAGACAAAGTTTGGCAAAATAAATAAGCGCGTAAGGCCGTCTCGGCTACTCTTTTAGTGTTAAAATAAAGTGGGGTTCTATTTCGGCCCAGAAGCTCCAAAGTAAGGGTTCAAAAAAATTTGCTGTGTCCATTTCACTGGAAACCAAGGCCATCAGGAGTTAGTTTAGTGTTCCTGGGACTGGAATATATCCCCCAGGTTCCGGGAAATCGAGCCGAAGTTAGTCAAAATCACGATTTGCGTAAGATAGACTCGGCTACTCTTACTCATAAAAAGAAGTGGGGCTACATTTCGGCCCAGAAGCTCGAAGGTGAGTCTTCACAACGTTTTGCTCTGTCAGTTTCAATGCAAAGCAAGGCGATCAGGAGTTAGTTTAGAGTCCCCGGGACTGGAAAATATCCCCCAAGTTCCGGGATATCGATCCGAAGTTGCTCAAAATCACGATGCGCGAAACGCGATCTCGGCTATTGTTTCAGTCTTAAAGTGAAGTGGCGCTATATTTCGGCCCAGAAGCTCGAAACTGACCGTTTAAAAAGTTACGCTTTGTGCATTTAACTGCAAACAAAGGCCATCAGGACTTAGTTTAAAGTCCCCCGGACTGGAAAATATCCGCCAAGTTCCGGGAAATCGAGCTGAAGTTGGTCAAAATCACGATGCCTGTAAGGCGGTCTCCGCTACTCTTTCAGTCTTAAAGTGAAGTGGGGCTATATTTCGGCCCAGAAGCTGCAAAGTGATCGTTAAAAAAGTTATGCTCTGTGCATTTCACTGCAAACCAAGGCCATCAGGAGTTAGTTTAGAGTCCCCCGGACTGGAAAATATCCCCCAAGTTCCGGGAAATCGAGCTGAACTTGGTCAAAATCACGATGCGCGTAAGGCGGTCTCGGCTACTATTTCAGGGTTAAAGTGAAGTGGGCTTCTATTTAAGCCCACAAGCTAGAAGGTGAGTGTTAAAAAAGTTCTCCTCTGTCCATTTCGCCGAAAACCAAGGCCATAAGGAGTTAATTTAGAGCTCGCGGGACTCGAATATATCCGCCAAGCTCCGGGAAATCGACCCGAAGTTGGTCAAAATCACGATTCGCGCAAGATGGTTTTGGCTACTCTTTCAGTCTTAAAGTAAAGTGGGCTATATTTCGTGCCAGAAGCTCGAAAGTGAGCGTTCAAAAAGTTTCGCTGTGTCTACTTCAATGCAAACCAAGACGATCAGGAGTTATTTTAGAGTCTCGGCGACTGGAAAATATCCCCCAAATTCCGGGAAATCGAGCCGAAGTTGGTCAAAATCACGATGCGCGCAAGGTGGTCTCAGCTATTCTTTCAGTCTTAAAGGGAAGTTGGGCTATATTTTAGGCCAGAAACTCGAAGATAAGCGTTCAAAAAGTTTTGCTTTGTCCATTTCACTGCAAACCAAGGCCATCAGGAATAAGTTTACAGTCCACAGAACTGGAAAATATTCCCTAATTTCCGGCAAATCGAGCCGAAGTTGGTCAAAATCACGATGCGCGTAAGGCGGACTCGGCTCATCTTTCACTCTTCAAGTGAAGTGGGGCTATATTTCGGCCTAGAAGCTCGAAACTTTGCTTTCAAAAAGTTTGGCTGTTTCAATTTCACTGCAAAACAAGGCCATCCGGACTTACTTTAGAATCCCCGGGACTAGAAAATATCCCCCAAGTCCCGCGAAATCAAGCCGAAGATGGTCAAAATCACGATGCGAGTAAGGCGGTCTCGGCTACTCTTTAAGTCTTAAAGTGAAGTGGGGCTATGTTTCGGCCCAGAAGCTCGAAAGGAAGCGTTCAAAACGTTTTCCTGTGTCCATTTCACTGCAAACCCAGGCCATCAGGAGTTAGTTTAGAGTCCCCGGGACTGGAATATATCCCCCATGTTCCGGGAAATCGAGCCAAATTTGGCCAAAATCACCATGCGCGTAAGGCGGTCTCGGCTACTCTATCAGTCTTAAAGTAAAGTTGGGCTATATTTTCTTCCAGAAACTCACAAGTGAGCGTTTAAAAAGTTCTTCTAAGTCCACTTCACTGCAAACCACGACAATGAGGAGTTAGTTTAGAAATCCCGGGACTGGAAAATATCCTCGAAGTTGCGGGAAATCGAGCCGAAGTTGGTGAAAATCACGATGCGCGGAAGGCGTTCTTTGCTACTCTTTCCGTCTTAAAGTGAAGTGGGGCTATATTTCGGCCTAGAAGCTCGACACCGAGCGAGCGCTCCTTTTATCTGTGTCCATTTTAGTAAAAATTAAGGCCATCAGAAGTTAGTTTAGAGTCCCCGGGACTGTAAAATATCAACCAAAATCCGGCAAATCAACCAAAGTTGCTGAAAATCACGATGTGCGTAAGAGTTTATGGTACTCTTACCGTTTTAAATTAAAGTGGGGCTATATTTCGGCCTAGAAGCTCCACACCTAGCGTCCGCTTCGTTTACCTCTGTCCTTTTCACTTAATAATACGGCAATCAGGAGTTAGTTTAGAGTCCCCGGGGACTGAAAAATATCCCCCTAGTCCCCGCAAATCCAGCCAAAGATGCTCAAAAATCACCATTCGCGTAAGGCGGTCTCGGCTACTCTTTTAGTCTTAAAATGAAGTGGGGCTATATTTCGGCCTAGAAGCTCGACACCTAGCTTGCGCTTCTTTAACCTGTGTCCATTTCAACAAAAAATAAAGACATCAGGGTTTAGTTTAGAGATTCCGGCACTGGAAAATATCCCCCAATTTCCGGAAAATCGAGCCGAAGTTGATCAAAATCACGATGCGCGTAAGGCGGTCTCGGCTACTCTTTCAGTCTTGAAGTGAAGTGGGGCTACATTGCTGCCCAAGAGCTTGAAAGTGAGCGTTTAAAAAATTTTGCTCTGTCTATTTCACTACAAACGAAGGCCATCAGGAGTTAATTTAGAGTTTCCGGGAGTAGAAAATATCCCCCAACTTCCTGGCAATCGAGCCGAGGTTGGTTAAAATCACCATGCCCGTAAGGCGGTCTCGGCTACTCTTTCAGTGTTAAAGTGAAGTGGGGCAATATTTCGGCCCAGAAGCTCTAAAGTGAGTGTTTAAAAAGGTTTTGCTGTGTCAATTTCACTGCAAACCAAAGCCATCAGGAATTAGTTTAGAGACCCAGGAAGTGGAAAATATCCCCCAAATTCCGGGAAATTTAGCCGAAGTTGGTCAAAATCACCATGTGCATAAGGCGGTCACGCCTAATCTTTCAGTCTTAAAGTGAAGTGGGGCTATATTTCTGCCCAGAAGCTCGAAAGTGACCGTTCAAAAGGTCTTCCTGTGTCAATTTCACTGCAAACAAAGGCGAGCAGAAGTTAGGTTAGAGTCCCAGGGACTGGAAAATATCCTGTAAGTGCGGGAAAATGGGGACAAAGGTCGTCAAAATGAAGATACGCGTAAGGCCGCCTCGGCTATTCGTTCAGTCTTAAAGTGAAGTGAGGCTCTACTTCGGCCCACAAGGTCCAAAGTGAGCGTTCAAAAAAAATTGCTGTGTCCATTTCACTGCAAACCAAGGCAATCAGGAGATAGTTTAGAGTCCCCGAGACTTGAATATATCCCCTAAGTTCCGGGAAATCGAGCCAAAGTTTGTCAAACTCACGATGCGCGTAAGACGGACTCGGCTACTCTTTCAATCTTAAAGTAGAGTGGGGCTATATTTCGGCCCAGAAGCTCGAAGGTGAGCGTTCAAAATGTTTTCCTCTGTCCATTTCAATACAAACCAAGGCGATCAGGGGTTAGCTTAGAGTCCTCGGGACTGCAAAATACCCCCCAAGTTCCTGGAAATCGATCCGAAGTTGGTCAAAATCACGATGCGCGTAAGGCGGTCTCGGCTACTCTTTCAGTCTTAAAGTGAAGTGTGGCTATATTTCGGCAAAGAAGGTCGAAAGTGAGCGTTGAAAAAGTTATGCTGTGTCCAATTCACTGCAAAGCAAGGTAATCAGGTGTTAGTTTAGAGTCCGCTGGATTTGAAAATATCCCCCAAGTTCCGGGAAATCGTGCCTAAGCTGGTCAAAATCACGAAGCGCGTAAGGCGGTCTCGGCTACTCTTAAAGTCTTAAAGTGAAGTGGGACAATATTTCCGCCCAGAAGCTCGAAGGTGAGCGTTCAAAATGTTTTCCTATGTCCATTTCAATGCAAACCAAGGCCATCAGGAGTTAGTTTACAGTCCCAGGAACTAAAAAAATATCCCCCAAGTTGTGGGAAATTGAGCCGAAGTTGGTCAAAATCACGACGCGCGTACGCGGTCTCGGCTACTCTTTCAGTCTTAAGGTGAAGTGGGGCAATATTTCGCCCCAGAAGTTCGAAACTGACTGTTTAAAAAGGTTTGCTGTGTCAATTTCACTGCACTGGAAAAGTTGAAAATTTACATGGACATGTCAATTGTAATTTACAGTATGTAAATCTTGATTTACATTCTTTGTAAATTACAATTTACATGTTAGGGTTTTGTAAAATAAAATTACAGGAAATTTACAGCTTTTAGTACAGCATGTAAATGTTCTGTAAATAGTGATTTACATTGTCTTTGTCGACAATGATCATTTGAAGAACATGTAAAAGCTTGTAAAATATTTTACGCACTTTTACAGTATCTGGCTTTGTAAAAAACATGTAAATTGCTTTGCTAAACCATGTGAGGAACGTGTAAAAAATTCAAGCGAATGCTGTAAAAAGTCTGGAAATGTTATGTTTGTAACCCTGTAAAAACCATGTAAATGAAAAAAGGGGGCCTGTAAGAAACATGTAAAAACCACGTAAATGAAAAAAGGGGGCCTGTAAGAAACATGTAAAAAGCATGTAAATGAAAAAAGGGGGCCTGTAATCGATTTAGAGCGTTAAATATTCCGAAACATGCACATTCTACAAGTAAGATTAATACAACTAAGTCTGCCCTTGCATGTTCACTGTTTCTTTGTTTTTTGTTTTGTTTTGTTTTGTTTTGTTTCGTTTTGTTTTGTTTTGTTTTGTTTTGTTTTGGTGATTTCTACCGTTTTGTACTTTCATTGCCATCACTGTTATCCCAGTCCCTTTATAAGAGCATACCAGCCTTGTGATTGCCCGATCTCCAACAAGCAGGAATCAGCGGTCTTCATGTTAGGTACCAGGTTCTCTCGGTTCTCCCGCCATGTTTGGCAGTTCGTTGGAACTTGCATCGAACTCGAGCTCTGTTTTAGCGGGCCAAAATCCACTCTACCTTCGCTTCGTCACCGTGCACGGTTTCAAGGCAAAGTTTACCGTTACCCAGAAGTTGAAGATAGCGATTACAGGCAACAAAAACAACAGGTAAGCAAGTTTTGCATAAATTGAACGAGCAGAGTAAAGTAACGTCAAGATACGTATACATTTCGTTTTGCCTTTGGTTGTGAATGTGTCATTATCAAGGAGAAGTTACATTGCTTGTGGAATCGACTTTGGTGATGTTTACCTGCCGTACATAAAGAGCTGTATTATCTGTTATTATCTGTTCTCGATAACTGAGCATGAGCATGCGACATTTGTTATTGGCTTATATGCACCTCATGATTCTTTCTGATGCATGCTCTTGTGAGGTTATGTTGCCCTCTGATGTGAATGCTAGTAAGCTAAAATGTAATGTGCCATCTTCAGCAGAGAAATTTCTCTTACAGTGTATGCTAGAGTAAGTATTCTGAAGTTACTCAAGTGTCTACAGTTGTACCTACATGCAAGTTACAATATGCTGTTATACACAACTGTACATGGACATTGCACCCACTGGTGCTGATACTGTAGTAAGTTAAATGTTGTGGTATTTTCTTTCACAAAAAAAACACTATGATACTTTATGAAGAGGTATACATGCACCTCAAACTGTTGTGAAAACTACACAGGACTTGAAAAAAGGAAGAGTAACTTGCCCAGGCAGGAAAATCTACTTGTCTTGGATGACACAGTATAGTCAATCGATTATTTCATAACAATCAATAGAAATTAGTCAATGATATCAGAAATCAATAAAAGGATTCGTCATGAGTCATTGATTGTGATCAAATTTTCAATAAGCATTATCAAGTTTGCTGATACTAGCTTATCTTTTAAGCAACATTTAATAAGAAAGAAATGAACAAAAGATTTAAAGTGAAATATGAAATCATGAATACAACTGCATAAAAACATAACATTGTATCTCATAAACAGAATATTTTGCTGGCATACATGTATCAGGGACTATGTTTTGGGGGTTTTTGGTAGTGCCTTTGAAATCTACATAAAAAAAGTTACAATCAAACACTGTGTTGAGGGACAATTTTTCTACAGTTTAGGTGAACTAACAAAGAGAGACCAACTTTCAATTGATTCTCTAATGACTGATAAATTTGGTAAAATCAAACTGATAACTTGAAACTTTTCTAGCATGTGAGTACGAATTTCTTTCAACTGATTGATAGCACTGATAACACTTACATTAATTTCAATTTATTGATTTATATCAATTTATGGATCAATTTCAATCGATTACCTTACCCTGGGATGACCAGAGAGCACTTTAGAGCCCTGTCACAGCTGTACATTGTACTTGTACGAAATTGGGCTCATACCAAATACATGTAGGTTTCATGTGTCATGCATCTGTTCATGCATCTGTAGCAGGGCAGGAAAAAAAATTGTAAGTCACTTGCCCAGTGGGCCAGTCAATTTCAGTTTTCACTTGCCCCACTTAAATATTAGTTGCCAGTGTGGTGGCCAGTAAGGAAATCAGAGGACAAATGCGAATGAAGTACACTCGGATTCCAAACTAATTCTTGCTTTCAACCTAATAATTAACTAATCTTTAGGTGTTAAGTTTTGAAATGGAATGACTGGAAATTATCATGTATCAAGCTGGCATTTTTAGTCAGACTCACAAGACTACTGACGCTACATTGTAATTTCACTTGCCCACTGGGCCACTGAACTTCTATTTTCGCTTGCCCAAGAGCAAAATTTACTTGGCTGAGGAAATCAGACCTGGGTTTTTTCCTGCCTTGAGTAGATCACAGATAACATCAAAATGTGGTAAAAACAAAAAATAGTCACATAAGCCATAACTAGAGTGTGTCACAGAATCTGTGAATTTTTCAGGTGTGTGTCACTGATGTTTTTGCCACATTTTGATGTCTTCTGTGATCTATTACTGAACAGATGCACAACAACATAGAATCTGTCTGCTTCGTAATACATAACAAAGAAACAAAAACAAACTTTTATGACATCATCTGTACCTTTGTCCACCAATAGAGCATAAGTGCACGTAAGAAACAATCACATTGTGCCTGCAAATAACTTGACTTATTATTTAAACATTGTTTGATAGGAGTTTGATTTATTGTCCATGATTATTACAATGTAGGAGATAGTGAACATTAAATAGTTACTGCCATGGATTTTGAGTTTAGTTCTTCTACATCCTCTGACATTCAGTGCCTTCCAATCAGAGATGCAAATTTTTTGTCACACAGTAGCTACAGATGTAGATGTATGATCTGTTTGATTGATGAATATTCAGGGCTCAAAATAATGGCCGGTCAACGGGCAATGTCTGGCCAGAATGGTGACTTGACCGGCCAAAAACTTCACTCGCTGGTCATGTTGACCAGTCATGTCATGTTGAGACGGTCACGTTGTTCATTCTTGCATAAACAATCAAATCCCCAACTGTAAATCTGAGAGTTTTTATCTCTTTTTTATCATGACCTCTAATGAAAACATACACCAATGCATACATGTATCTGTTCGAACGGCTAAAGACCATTTGCTTGCTGTTTGTCATGCGTTCAAGATCGATAGGAATGCCATTCGAGCGACTGGGGTTAAATCTGTTCAGAAAAATATTAAGCCAATCTTTAAACGGTCTAGCAGTGACGGGAACAAACAAACTATATTTGTGGGTTTAATTTAGCTCACATTACGTGTACTTGATTTTTTCGTAAATATCTTGACCAGTCAGAAATGAGACGTGACCGAGCTAAAATTACTTTGGCCGGTTAACATGACCGGCTACAGTCCGATTTCAAATGTCACAGTATAAATTGGAATGATAAGAAACAAAATAATAACTCCAGTGTAAAATTCGCTGATTGATATCATACACAGAATTTGCTGATTCATACTCAGACATAACTTATCTTATTTAATGAAATGTTTTATGTTACTTGTAGGATGAAGTAAAATTGAGAGTGGTCAATACATGCATACTCCTTGGCATTGATGCTTGATCAGGAAAAAATCAGCCACTGAGAAGTCTACAGTACCTATGACTCTATAAGGGGTCCGAGGTCCATTTCTTGAAAGCCCTGGAAACTTTTTGGGCCCATAAAGCCATCTTTAATTGAGCTGTGTCTAAAAACTAAGAGCTGTATATGCCTGAAACTTCTTGTGTGAAGGAAACCTCTGTTCATATTGAGAATAAGCGAATAAAACAGCTCTGTAGGCATAAGATTTCAGATTTTGGTATGGCTTTCTGGGTGTGAAAACTTTTTGGGACCTTCGAGAAATGGGCCCCTGGTGCATTACAGTCTAACATGGTGACCTTCAACACTTTCTGGAATAAATTCAACCACTTTCAACATTATTTTCAATGCTTTGAAGTATCACCTACACTGTACCTGTGTTAGTGAATTAGCATTAAATTTGAATATCTTAGATTGCTAGGTTGATACTTATTGTTCAATACAGCAGCTATAAGATTTCATCATAAAAAGCAACGGCTATGTTTACATACATGTAGTACCAGAACAATAATTTATTAACTTATGATGTGTTATGGGAACTATGGTACTAGATAGGCCTTTCAATTTCAACAGGTCCCTATGAATTTTTTTTTACAGTACAGTTTTTTTTATCACAAAAAGAAAAAGTAAAATTTTGAATATTGTTTACAGTGAATGTTTTGTCAGGGGTCCAAAATGTTTGTCCTGTTTGGATTCTGTACAGTTTTGGAAAAAGAAGGAAACTGTGACTTTGTAAACATAGCCTAAAAGATGTCAGAAGCCTTGTTTTATGTTATGCAATGTAGTATTCCTTTGGCATGAATGTTTTTATGATGAATTTAAAATGTCAATCTCTATCTTGTGGTAAATGTTTTTTCTCCCTATTTTCTGTTATTTCAAAAGAACAATTCACTCTATGAAAAAAGTTGATCAATATTTCACACTTACATTGCAGTAATTTTCATAATAAGGTAAAGGTAAAGTCTGCATATGAGCCACGTGGCCCAACAGACTGAAGCTTATCCCGCTTTCTGTAGCAGGAAACGACTAGGACTATTTCTACTTCCCCTGGATGAGATGCCAGTCCATTGCAGGGTTACCCCACCATTAAATTCGCTGGTACCCACTTATACACCTGGGTGGAGAGGCACTGAGAGTAATGTGTGTTGCCCAGCAACACAACAGAATGTACCTGCCTAGGGCTTGAACCCAGACCGCTCGATCAGGAGTTGAGCTCACTACATGTAACTACGAGGCCATCGTGCCTCCCACATTTTTCATAATAATTATTAAGGCTAATTTAATCCTACATTAATTACTTAGTAAGAAAAAAACAGTTTATTCATTCATTTTATGACAAAGGTATTATCATTATGTTACATTTGACTTTGTGAATTTAGTATATATTTAAGACAGGTCTCCATTTGCAAACAATTTTAATTTAGTAATACGCCTAAATTGCAAAATTTTCACTCGTAGCTGACAACAGTATAGTTCTTAATCATTTTACTATTTATGAATTAAATAGAGTTGAATATGACATGGTTTTGCACAATCTTGAAAAGGTCTTGAATTTTAGTAGTCTTCTTGAACAGTGTTTGAATTCGGTTAAAGGAGCTCAGTCATGGTATTTTAAAATATTTTGGCCATGCACAAAATTACATTTAAGTCGTCTTGTTATGGATAGAAAGAAAAGAAAACATGTTTTATTTGTTGCAATGTGTACATTGTAAACCTTATTCATGGCATATAAAAACTATTTGAATTTTACTGAGTTTGTTCTGATTGCAATAAATTTCTGATTCTGTATAAATTTGCATGTTTTCTACTATTATAATTAAGGTCAACAGATTTGATTACAATAAAACAGTACATTCCATGTATTTTTCTTCAAGTTGTTATTTACAAGTTATTTATCGTACAGGGTTTCTGCCTCCCTTTTTCGATTTACATGTTATTTACAGGCTCCCTTTTTACATTTCCAGGTTATTTCCAGGCTCCCTTTTTTGATTTACATGTTATTTACAGGCTCCCTTTTTCAATTTACAGGTTATTTGCAGGCTCCTTTTTTCAATTTACAGGTTATTTACAGGCTCCCTTTTTCAATTTCCAGGTTATTTACAGGCTCCCTTTTTCGATTTACATGTTATTTGCAGGTTCTCTTTTTCAATTTACAGGTTATTTACAGGCTCCCCTTTTCAATTTCCATGTTATTTGCAGGTTCCCTTTTTCGATTTCCATGTTATTTACAGGCTCTCTTTTTCCATTTACATGCTATTTACAGGCTCCCTTTTTCGATTTGCAAGTTATTTACAGGCTCCCTTTTTCGATTTACACGTTATTTACAGGCTCCCTTTTTCGATTTACATGTTATTTACAGGCTCCCTTTTTCCATTTACATGTTATTTACAGGTTCCCTTTTTCCATTTACATGTTATTTACAGGCTCCCTGTCTCAATTTACATGTTCTTTATGGGCTCCTTTTTTGATTTCCATGTTATTTACAGGCTCTCTTTTTCCATTTACATGCTATTTACAGGCTCCCTTTTTCGATTTGCAAGTTATTTACAGGCTCCCTTTTTCGATTTACACGTTATTTACAGGCTCCCTTTTTCGATTTACATGTTATTTACAGGCTCCCTTTTTCCATTTACATGTTATTTACAGGCTCCCTTTTTCCATTTACATGTTATTTACAGGCTCCCTGTCTCAATTTACATGTTCTTTATGGGCTCCTTTTTCGATTTACACGTTATTTACAGGCTCCCTTTTTCGATTTACATGTTATTTACAGGCTCCTGTTTTCATTTTCCATGTTATTTACAGCCTCCCTTTTTTTATTTACATGTTGTTTACAGCCTCCCCTTTTTATTTACATGTTATTTACAGTATTATGGCAGCCTCCCTGTATTAAATTTACATGTTATTTACGGGTTTCCAGGTTGAATCACAAGAAATTTACAGGCTATTTACAGTATTTGCAGGCACAGTTTACATGTTATTTACATGATCTTAGCCCTTTGCTTTGAAACATTTACAGTGTTTTCTTCATCATTTACATGTTTCACTTGAAATATTTACATGTTTTTTACATGAAAGCTCCAAAACATGTAAAAGGGGAAAAATCATGTAAATTAATCTTTACAGTCTCTTTTTGATTATTTACATGTTAATTACATGTTATTTACATACTCTGTAAATTTTCAACTTTTCCAGTGCTCCAAACCAAGGCCATCAGGAGTTAGTATAGAGACCCAGGGAGTGGAAACTATCCCCCAAATTCCGGGAAATTTAGCCTAAGTTTGTCAAAATCACCATGGGCGTAAGACGGTCTTGGCTAATCTTTCCGTCTTAAAGTGAAGTGGGGCTATATTTCGTCCCAGAAGCTCGAAAGTGAGCGTTCAAAAAGTTTTCCCTTGTCAAGTTCACTTCAAACCAAGGTGATCAGGAGTTAGTTTAGGGTCCCCAGGACTGGAAAATATCCCCCAAGTTCCGGGATATCGATCCGAAGTTGGCCAAAATGACGATTCGCGAAACGCGGGTCGCCTATTGTTGCAGTCTTAAAGTGAAGTGGGGCTATATTTCAGCCCAGAAGCTCGAAAGTGACCGTTTAAAAAGTTACGCTTCGTGCATTTAACTGCAAAAAAAAAGCCATCAGGAGTTATTTTAAAGTCCCCCGGACTGGAAAATATCCCCCAAGTTCCGGAAAATCGAGCTGAACTTGGTCAAAATCACGATGTCTGTAAGGCGGTCTCGGCTATTCTTTCAGTCTTGAAGTGAAGTGGCGCTATATTTTGGCGCAGAAGCTCGAAAATGACCGTTGAAAAAGTTTTGCTGTGTCCATTCCATTGACAACCAAGGCCATCAGGAGTTAGTTTAGAGTCCACAGAACTGGAAAATATTCCCTAATTTCCGGCCAATCGAGCCGAAGTTGGTCAAAATCAGGATGCGCGTAAGACGGTCTCGGCTACTCTTTCAGGCTTAAAGTGAAGTGGGGCTATATTCGGCTCAGAAGCTTGAAGGTGAGCGTTTAAAATGTTTTGCTCTGTCCATTTCAATGCAAACCAACGCGATCGGGAGTTAGTTTACAGTCCCTGGGACTGAAAAATATCCCACAAGTTCCGGCAAATTGAGCCAAAAATGCTCAAAATCACGATGCGCGTAAGGCCGTTTCGTCTATTTTTTCAGTCTTAAAATGAAGTGGGGCTATATTTCGACCTAGAAGCTCGGCACCGAGCGTGCGCTAATTTAATCTGTCTCGATTTCACTGAAAACCAAGGCAATCAGTAGTTAGTTTAGAGCTCCCAAAGCTGGAAACTATCCCCCAAGTTCCGGCAAATCGAGCCATAGAGGCTCAAAATCACGATGCGCGTAAGGCGGTCTCGTCTACTCTTTCAGCCTTAAAATGAAATGGGCTATATTTCGGCCCAAAGGCTCGAAAGTGACCGTTCAAAAAGTTTTCCTGTGTCCATTTCACTGCAAACCAAGGCCAAGAGGAAATACGTTAGAGTCTCCGGGACTGTAAAATATCCCCCAAGTTCCGGGAAATCAAGCGGAAGTTGGTCAAAATCACGTTGCGCGCAAGGCGGTCTCGGCTACTCTTTCAGTTTTAAAGTGAAGTGGGGCTACATTTCGACCCAGCAGCTCGAAAGTGAGCGTTTAAAAAGTTTTCCTGTGTCCCTTCCTCGGCCAACCAAGGCAATCAGGAGTTAGTTTAGAGTTCCCGGGACTGGAAAATATCCCCCCAGTTCCGGGAAATGGAGCCGAACTTGGTCAAAATCACGATGCGCTTAAGACGGTCTCGGCTACTCTTTAAGTCTTAAAGTGAAGTGGGGCTATGTGTTGGCCCAGAAGCTTTAAAGTGAGCGTTGAAAAAGTTTTGCCGTTTCCATTTTACTGCAAACCAAGGCAATCAGGAGTTAGTTTAAAGTTCCCGGGTCTGGAAAATATCCCCCAAGTTCCGGGAAATCGACGCGCAGTTTGTCAAAATCACGATTCGCATAAGGCGGTCTCGGCTACTCTTTCAGTCTTAAAGTGAAGTGTGGCTATATTTTGGCCCAGAAGCTCGCACAAGAGCGTTAAAAACGTTTTCCTGTGTCCATTTCACTGCAAAGCAAGGCCATCAGGAGTTAGTTTAGAGTCCCCAGGACTGGAAAATATCCCCCAAGTTTCCGAAAATCGAGCTTAAGTTAGTCAAAATTACGATGCGCGTAAGGCGGCCTCGGCTACTCTTTCAATCTTAAAATGAAGTGGGGCTAAACTTTTGGGCCCAGAAGCTGGAAAGTCAGCGTTCAAAAAGTTTTGCTGTTTCCATTTCACTCCAAACCAAGACAAGCAGGAGTTAGTTTAGAGTCCCCGGGACTGGAAAATATCCCCCAAGTTCCGGGAAATCAACCCGAAGTTTGTCAAAATCACCATGCGCGTAGGCGGTCTCGGCTACCCTTTTAGTGTTAAGGTAAAGTGGGGCTCTATTTTGGCCCAGAAGCTCGAAATTGAGCGTTCAAAAAGTTTTGCTGTGTCCATTTTACTGCAAACCAAGGCCATCAGGATTTAGTTTAGAGTCCTCAGAACTGGAATATATCCCCTAAGTTCTGGCAAATCGAGCCGAAGTTGCTCAAAATCAGGATGCGCGTAGGTCGGTCTCGGCTACTCTTTCAGTCTTCAAGTGAAGTGGGGCTCTATTTCGGTCCAGAACCTCGAAAGTGTGCGTTCAAAAACTTGTGCTGTGTAAATTTCACTGCAAACCATGGTAATCAGGAGTTAGTTTAGAGTCCCCGGGACTGGAAAATATTCCCCAAGTTCCGGTAAATCGAGCAGAAGTTGATCAAAATCACGATGCGCGTAACGCGGTCTCGGCTACTGTTTCAGTCTTAAGGTGAAGTGTGGCTGTATTTCGGCCCACAAGCTCGAAAGTGAGCGTTCAAAAAGTTTTGCTGTGTCCATTTCACTGCAAACCAAGGCCACCAGGCGTTAGTTTAGAGTACGCGGAAGTAGAAAATATCCCCCCAGTTCCTGGAAATCGAGCCCAAGTTGGTCAAAATCACGATGCGCGCAAGGCGGTCCCGGCTACTCTTTCAGTCTTAAAGTCAAGTTGCGCTATATTTCGGCCCAGAGGCTCGAAAGTGCGCATTCCAAAAGTTTCGCTGTGTCCATTTCACTGCAAAGCAAGGCCATCAGAAGTTAGTTTAGAGCCCTTGGGGCTAGAAAATATTTCCCAAGTTCCGCCAGATCGAACCGAAGTTGGTCAAAGTCACTATGCGCGTAAGGCGCTCTCGGTTAGTCTTTCAGTCTTAAAGTGAAGTTGGGCTATAGTTCGGCCAAGAAGCTCGAAAGTGCGCGTTCAGAAAGTTTTGCTCTGTCCCTTTCACTGGAAACCAAGACCGTCAGGAGTTAGTTTAGAGTCCCCGGGACTGGAAAATATTCTCCAAGTTCCAGGAAATCGCGCCGAAGTTGATCAAAATCACTATGCGCGTAACGGGCTCTCGGCTATTCTTTCAGTCTTAAATTTAAGTAGGGCTATATTTCGGCCCTGAAGCTCGAAGGTGAGCGTTCAGAATGTTTTGCTGTGTTCATTAAATTGGAAACCAAGGTCATCGGGAGTTAGTTTAGCGTCCCCGGGACTTTAAATTATTCGCCAACTTCCGGGAAATCGAGCAAAAGTGGCCCAAAATCACGATGCGCGTAACGCGGTCTCGGCTGCTCTTTCAGTCTTAAAATTAAGGGGGGCTATATTTCGACCTAGAAGCTCGAGACCGGGCCTGCGCTAATTTTACCTGTGTCCATTTCACTGACATCTTAGGCGAGCAGGTGTTAGTTTAGAGTCCTTTGGACTGGAAAATATTTCCCAAATTCTGGCAGATCGAGCCAAAGTTGCTCAAAATCACGATGCGCGTAAGGCGCTGTCGGCTACTCTTTCAGTCTTAAAATGAAGTGGGGCTATATTTCGGCCGAGAAGCTCGACACCGAGCGTGCGCTCCTTTTGCCTGTGTACATATCACTGAAAACTAAGTTCATCATGAGTTAGCATAGAGTTCTCTGGACTGGAAAATATTCCCCGAATTCCGGCAAATCGAGCCAAAGATGATCAAAATCACGATGCGAGTAAGGCGGTCTCGGCTACTCTTTCACTCTGAAAATGAAGTGGGGCCATATTTCGGTTCTACAAGCTTGACACCGAGCGTGCGCTCCTTTTGCCTGTGTCCTTTTCACTAAGAACTAAATCCATCAGGAGATAGTTTAGAGTCCTCGAGACTGGAAACTATCCTCCAAGTTTCGGCAAATTGAGCCATAGTTTCTTAAATTTACGATAAGCGTACGGCAGTTTCGTTTACTCTTTCAGTCTTAAAATGAAGTGGGGCTTTATTTCGACCTAGAAGCTCGACAGGGAGCGTGCGCTCCTGTTACCTGTGACCATTTTACTGAAAACTAAGGTTATCAGGAGTTAGCTTAGAGTCCCCGGGACTGGAAAATATCCCCCAAGTTTTGGCAGATTGAGCCATAGTGGCTAAAAATTTCGATGCGCTTAAGGCGGTTTCGTCTACCCTTTCAGTCTTAAAATAAAGTGGGGCTACATTTCGGCCTACAACCTGGAAACCTAGCGTGCGCTCCTTTTACCTGTGTCCATTTCACTGAAAACCAAGGCAATCAGGAGTTAGTTTAGAGCTTCTGGGACTGGAAAATATCCCCCAAACCCCGAGAAATCAAGCCGAAGTTGGACAAATTTACCATGCGCGTAAGGCGGTCTCGGCTACTCTTTCAGTCTTAAAGTAAAGTGGGGCTATATTTCGGCCCAGAAGCTCGAAAGTGAACGTTAGAAAAGTTTGGCTGTGTCCATTTCACTGAAAACCAAGGCCATCAGGAATTAGTTTAGAGTGCCCGGGACTGGGAATTATTTCCCAAGTTCCGGGAAATCGAGCCGAAGTAACCCAAAATCAAGATGCGCGTAGGGCAATCTCAGCTACTCTTTCAGTCTTAAAGTGAAGTAGGGCTATGCTTCGACCCAGAAGCTCGAAAGAGAGCGTTCAAAAAGTTATCCTGTGTCCATTTCACTGCAAACCAAAGCCATCAGGAGTTAGTTTAGAGTCCCCGGAACTGGAAAATATCCCCCAAGTTCCGCGAAATCGAGACGAAGTTGGTCAAAATCACCATGCGCGTAAGGCGGTCTCGGCTACTCTTTCAGTCTTAAAATGAAGTAGGGCTATATTTCGGTCGAGAAGCTCGAAAGTGAGCGTTCAAAAAGGTTTGCTCTCTCAATTTAACTGAAAACCAAGGCCATCGTCAGTTAGTTTAGAGTCCCCGGGACTGAAAAGTATCCCTTAAGTTCCGGAAACTCGAGCCGAAGTTGGTCAAAATCACGATGCGCCTAAGGCGGTCTTGGCTACTCTTTCAGTTTTAAAGTGAAGTGGGGCTATATTTCTCCACAGAATATGGAAAGTATGCGTTCAAAAAAATTGGCTGTGTCCATTTCACTGCAAACCAAGGCCATCAGGAATTACTTTAGAGTCCTTGGGACTGGAATATATCCCCGAAGTTTCGGGAAATCTAGCCGAAGTTGGTCAAAACCACGATGCGCGTAAGACGGTCTCGCCTACTCTTTCAGTCTTAAAGTGAAGTGGGGCTATATTTCGGCTCAGAAGCTCCAAGGGGAGCGTTCAAAAAGTTTTCCTCTCTCCATTTCAATGCAAACCAAGGCAATCAGGAGGTACTTTACAGTCCCCGGTACCGGAAAATATCCCCCATTTCCCGGGAAATCGAGCCAAAGTTGGTCACAATCACGATAAGCGTAAGGCGCTGTCGGCTACTCTTTCATTCTTAAAGTGAACTGGGGCAATATTTCCGCCCAGAAGCTTGAAAGTGAGCGTTCAGAAAGTTTTGCTGTGTCCATTTCGCTCCAAAGCAAGGCCATCAGGAGTTACTTTAGAGTCCGCGGGACTGTAAAATATCTCCCAAGTTCCGGGAAATCGAGCCGAAGTTGGTCAAAATTACGATGCGCGTAAGCCGGTCTCGGCTACTCTTTCAATCTTAAAGTAAAGTGCAGCTATATTTCGGCCCAGAAGCTCGAAAGTGAGCGTTCAAAAAGTTTTGCTGAGTCCATTTTACTGCAGACCAAGCACGTCGGGGGCCAGTTTAGAGTCCCCGGGAATGGAAAATATCCCCCAAGTTCCGGGAAATTTAGCCAAAGTTGGTCAAAATCATGACGCGCGTACGGCGGTCTCGGCTACTCTTTCAGTCTTAAAGTGAAGTGGGGCAATATTTCGGCCCAGAAGCTCGAAAGTGAGTGTTTAAAAAGTTTTGCTGTCTCAATTTCACTGCAAACCAAGGCCATCAGGAATTACTTTAGGGACCCAGGGAGTGGAAAATATCCCCCAAATTCCGGGAAATTTAGCCGAAGTTTCTCAAAATCACCAGGGCGTAAGGCGGTCTTGGCTAATCTTTCAGTCTTAAGTGAAGTGGGGCTATATTTCGCCCCAGAAGCTGGAAAGTGAGCGTTCAAAAAGTTTTCCTGTGTCAATTTCACTTCGAACCAAAGCCATCAAGAGTTAGTTTAGAGTCCCGTAAGTGCCGAAAAATCGAGACAAAGTTTGGCAAAATAAATAAGCGCGTAAGGCCGTCTCGGCTACTCTTTTAGTGTTAAAATAAAGTGGGGCTCTATTTCGGCCCAGAAGCTCCAAAGTAAGGGTTCAAAAAAATTTGCTGTGTCCATTTCACTGGAAACCAAGGCCATCAGGAGTTAGTTAAGTGTTCCCGGGACTGGAATATATCCCCCAGGCTCCGGGAAATCGAGCCGAAGTTAGTCAAAATCACGATTTGCGTAAGACAGACTCGGCTACTCTTACTCATAAAAAGAAGTGGGGCTATATTACGGCCCAGAAGCTCGAAGGTGAGTCTTCACAAAGTTTTGCTCTGTCAGTTTCAATGCAAAGCAAGGCGATCAGGAGTTAGTTTAGAGTCCCCGGGACTGGAAAATATCCCCCAAGTTCCGGGATATCGATCCGAAGTTGGTCAAAATCACGATGCGCGAAACGCGATCTCGGCTATTGTTTCAGTCTTAAAGTGAAGTGGGGCTATATTTCGGCCCAGAAGCTCGAAAGTGACCGTTTAAAAAGTTACGCTTTGTGCATTTAACTGCAAACAAAGGCCATCAGGACTTAGTTTAAAGTCCCGCGGACTGGAAAATATCCGCCAAGTTCCGGGAAATCGAGCTGAAGCTGGTCAAAATCACGATGCCTGTAAGGCGGTCTCCGCTACTCTTTCATTCTTAAAGTGAAGTGGGGCTATATTTCGACCCAGAAGCTCGAAAGTGAGCGTTCAAAAACTTGTGCTGTGTAAATTTCACTGCAAACGATGGCCATCAGATGTTAGTTTAGAGTCCCCGGGACTGGAAAATATTCCCCAAGTTCCGGGAAATCGAGCAGAAGTTGATCAAAATCACGATGCGCGTAACGCGGTCTCGGCTACTGTTTCAGTCTTAAAGTGAAGTGTGGCTGTATTTCGGCCCACAAGCTAGAAAGTGAGCGTTCAAAAAGTTTTGCTGTGTCCATTTCACTGCAAACCAAGGCCATCAGGACTTAGTTTAGAGTCCTCGGGACTGGAAAATATCCCCCAAGTTCCGAGAATTGTGCGGAAGTTGGTCAAAACCACGATGCGCCTAAGGCGGTCTCGGCTACTCTTTCAGTCTTAAAGTGAAGTGTGGCTATATTTTGGCCCAGAAGGTCGAAATTGAGTGTTCAGAAAGTTTTGCTGTGTCCATTTCACTGGAAACCTAGGCCATAAGGAGTTCGTTTATGGTCCCCGGGACTGGAAAATACCCCAAAGTTCCGGAAAATCGAGCCAAAGTGGCTCAAAATGACGATGCGAGTAAGGTGGTATCGGCTACTCTTTCAGTCTTAAAGTGAAGTGGGGCTATATTTCGGCCCAGAAGCTCGAAAGTGAGCGTTCAAAAAGTTTTCCTTTGTCAATTTCACTGCAAACCATGGCCATCAGGAGTTAGTTTGGAGTCCACGGGACTGCAAAATTTCCCCCAAGTTTCGGGAAATGGAGCCGAAGTTGGTCAAAATCACGATGCGCGTTAGGTGGTCTCATCTACTCTTTCAGTCTTAAAGTTAAGTAGGGCTATATTTCGGCCCAGAAGCTCGAAAGTGAGCGATCAAAACGTTTTGCTGTGTCCATTTCACTGCAAACCAAGGCCATCAGGAGTTACTATAGAGTCCTCGGGACTGGCAAATATCCCCCAAGTTCCGGGAAATCGAGGCGAAGTTGGTCAAAATCACGATGCGAGTCAGGCGTTCTCGGCTACTCTTTCGGTCTTAAAATAAAGTGGCGCTATATTACGGCCTAGATCCTCGACACCGAACTTGCGCTCCTTTTACCTTGCCCATTTCACTGAAAACTAAGGCGATCAGGGGTTAGTTTCGAGACCCGGAGACTGGAAAATATCTCCTAAGTTCCCTGAAATCGAGCCAAAGTTATTCAAAATCACGATGCGCGTAAGGCGGCTCGGCTACTTTTTCAATCTTAAAATAAAGTGGGGGTATATTACGGCCTAGAAGCTCGACACCGAGCATGCCCTCCTTTTAGTTGTGTCTATTTCACACTAAGGCCATCAGGAGTTGGTTTACACTCCCCGGGACTGGAAAATGTCCCCCAAGTTCCGGGAAATCGAGCCGAAGTTGGTGAAAATCACGATGCGCGTAAGGCGGCCTCGGGTTCTCCTTTAGTCTTAAAATGAAGTGGGGCTATATGTCGGCTTAGAAGCTGGACACCGAACGTGCGCTCCTTTTACCTGTGTCAATTTCGCTGAAAACTAAGGCAAGCAGGAGTTAAAATTTTGTAAAAAGGAAAGGAATCAAATGGTTGTCACTGGCTAAAAATATGGTTATCGGACATTTCGGCCAATACTGTTGCCTTCTTCAGCAAAAGATGGAAAATGCAAATGTTAAACGGCGTCCTGCTAGAATATGTAATAGATGTGTGATAAAACTAAATGAGCAATAGTCTCTAGAGTATTCTTAATGAGTGTAAAAATTCTTAATGCCATTGTACACGTTCGGTAGCGCTATGTGTTCGTTTATAGCGTTCCTGTCTCGCACGGAATGCCAAGCTTCAAGAATTAGTCTTTGTTTCCATACTGATGATCTGTCGACAATTTCAACGTTCTCCAAATCTATTTGGTGACCGTTGAGCATATGGTGTTTGGCCGATAAAGAGTTTTTGTCCAATGTTGCTATAGCCTTTGCGTGTTCTTTCATACGTGTTTTTAACACGCGTGATGACTGACCAACATAAACACAGTCACAATCTTTACATTTGATCTTGTAAACAATGCCTCTGGAAGCCTCTTTCTCGATCTTGTCTTTAGGTTTTTTGAGTATGTTCGAGATGGTACGAATAGGTTTATGGGCGACCTTGATATTGAAACCTCGAAGAACGTTTGCGACTCTTTCGGGAAAACCTTTGGCGTAGGGGAGGATGACAAAACCACGATGGTCGATATCATTCGTTTCTTGTTGTCTACTCAGTTGGCGGCCATTGTGAATGGAATTTGTAGGGTAGTTATTAGTGGCAAGGGCTTTCGTTACTCGTTTAGTTTCCCGTGAAACTTCCTCCTCCGTGGAAGGAATGTTCCTTGCGCGATCCATGAGAGTGCGCACGACCGAGTGTTTATGCTGAGGATGGTGGTGTGATTTGAAATCAAGGTAACAGTCGGTTTTAGTAGCTTTCCTGTAAACAGACACAGCGATCGAGCCATCTTCTTGTCTGGTCGTTTTTGTGTCGGGAAAGGCAATGGAACCTTCTGATTCTATCTCGATTGTAAATTTGATGTGAGGGTTGATGGAATTGAGATGTGAGCGGAATTCATCTACGTGCTCTCTTTTAACACATATGTGGCTGTCATCTACGTATCTAAACCACCATTTAGGAGGGTTAGGGGTCGATGAGAGAGCCTTTTCTTCAACATGTTTCATGACGAGATTGGCCAAGATGGCACTGACTGGGGATCCCATCGGACAACCGAACATTTGTTGGTAATGGTTGCCTTGGAATATGAAGAAATTGTTGTCGAGGACAAACTGTAGAAGTGTCATGATATTTTGGATAGACAAGTTGGTTCTTTCCGGTAGTGATTGGTCAAAGTCCAGTCTGTCTTTAACCACTTCGATTGCTAGGTGGGTTGGAATGCAAGTAAACAGTGACACGACGTCAAAAGATACTAGAATCTCGTCGGGATCTACTGACAAGGTGGGGATCTTTTCGACGAAAGATGTACTGTTTTTAACTGTGTATTCATTATTCTGAAGTGGCGACAAGATGTTGGCGAGGTATTTGGATAGTTCATATGTGGGAGATCCGATGGCACTCATAATTGGTCTGATAGGGACGTTCTCCTTATGGATTTTAGGAAGGCCATAAAAAGACGCTGGTGTGGAATCGGTGCTGTGAAGTTTGTAGTAGAGCCTCGGTTCCAGCTGTTTCTTGCTGCTGTCATGCGAGGCTGGCTGATCTTTAATTTGTAGGAGAAGTTTATTGAGGGATTTTCAGTGCTCGATGTTGGGTTTCTTCTTTTGTCTGTTATCTTGTGGTAGGTTTTGTCATCGTTTAGAAGGTTGTTTATTTTGTCGGTATAATCGTTGGTATTCATCACGACTACGGCTCGGTCCTTGTCGGCTGGTAAAATTGTGACCGACGTGTCTTTGGCGAGGTCTCTGAGAGCTTTTTCCATTTCATTGGTAATGTTGTTTCGTTGAGGAGGACGCCAATTGTTGATGGCGGAGGTGACCGAAGCTCTGATAAGGTCTTTCTCGGCGTCAGGGAGCTGATCTATGCCGGATTCAATTGAGGAAACAATTTGAGGCACTGGCAAAACCTTAGGAGTGATGGCAAAATTGAAGTTGAGGCTTAATGCTGAAAGCTCACCTGTAGATAGAGGTCTATCAGAGATGTTCACGACCCACTTCTTCTTGAGGTTGATTTCGCGCCCATGTGGACGTGGCAAGATGTTATGGAGTTTCTTCTTGTGACACTCCCTTCTCCGTTGTGCCTCCCACTGTGATCTTTGTTTGATTGTGTGGAGGAGAATGTCAAAAGATTCCTTGTTAATCATCTCTCGTAGCTTGAGTGTTGTTTGGGACAAATGTTGAGAGAACTTCTTGATTTGCGTGTGACAATTCGAGATGCGCAGCCGTAGGTAGGCCCGGCCTGCTTTCTTAGCAATTTTCCAGCCTTCTCTGCTCAGTCAAGGCCATCAGGAGTTCGTTTAAAGTCCCCGGGACTGGAAAATATCCCCCAAGTTTCCGGCAATCGAGCCAAAGTTGGTCAAAATCACCATACGCGTAAGGCGGTCTCGGCTACTCATTCAGTTTTAAAGTGAAGTGGGGTTATATTTCGGCCTAGAAGCTCGTAAGTGAGTGTTCAAAAAGTTTTGCTGTGTCCATTTTACTGCAAACCAACGCCATCAGGAATAAGTTTAGAGTCCCCGGGATTGGAAAATATCCCCCAAGTTCCGGGAAATCGAGCCGAAGTTGGTCAAAATCACCATGTGCGTAAGGCGGTCTCGGCTACTCTTTCAGTCTTAAAGTGAAGTGGGGTTGTATTTCGGCCCAGAAGCTCGAAAGTGAGCGTTTGAAAAGTTTTGCTGTGTCCATTTCACTGTCAACCAGGGCCATCAGGAGTAAGTTTAGAGAACCTGGGACTGGAAAATATCCCCCAAGTTCCGGGAAATCGAGCCGATGTTGGTCAAAATCACGATGCGCGTAAGGCGGTCTCGGCTACTCTTTCAGTGTTAAAATGAAGTGGGGCTCTATTTCGGCCCTTAACCTCGAAAGTAAGCGTTCAAAAAGTTTTGCTGTGTCCATATAACTGCAAACCAAGGCTATCAGGAGTTAGTTTAAAATCCCCGGGACTGGAAAATATCCCCCAAGTTCCGGTAAATGGAGCCGAGGTTGGTGAAGATCACGATGCGCGTAAGGCGGTCTCGGCTAATCTTTAAGTCTTAAGAGTGAATGCCTATAAAAATGGACCTAAATCGCCTATCAATGGCACAAGTCGAAAAATTGATTTCGGTTGTATTTCGTCCATAGATAGGTCCTAGTAAAAATAGAAACGCACCATAGTTAGTTTCTGCTAATGCAGCTTTTTTGGGGAGAAATTTGCGAAAAACGATTTCGCCCCAATTGAGCTCAAAATCTACTTCCGGTTTTGCTGAATTTTCCGAGTATTTGATTGCTTCGCACTCCGCAGAACAGCTACTTGAGAATCTTTCAATGGATTTTATATTCAGTTCAGGTCTTTATGGTATGACTGAGCGAAAAATAAAATAAATCAAAGCTAGTTTTGAGCCCGAAAAGAGATCAAACTGACACGCAAAATTTTACAATGTGTCGCAAGAAAATTATTGTATAAAAACATCGCCATATTTTTCTATTGGCTATGACTTTAAATACCATAAAAACACTTTCTACGGGTTAAATATACACCCACCTGTTAAGATATAAAAAAATATCTCTGGGCAAATGGTTTCAAGTCGCCCGCCTTGGCCTGTGTTTCTCATAGATTTTGCCCAAAATCCGCCATTGGAATGTAAACAATTGTGTGACGCGGATAGCCACTCTCGATTAAATATTCGTTTCCAGCAATCCGATGAAAGCAATTTTTGAAACGTTGTGTGGATAAAATAATGGAAATTTTTTTGTTTTTGTTTTTTATTTAAGTTAGTATATATACATATATATATATTTTCATTTCCATTGCAACACCCACGACATCCCCGATAAAGAACGTTACTACAGTACTCCGTGAAATGATTTTAACACTTGTTTATTTTATTGATTTCACTGATAACTTACAATACAGTGGCAGTTTTAAAGATACACTTAACCAATCCTCTATAGTTTATGGCAATTGAATCATTGACTGACAAATAAAGTCAAGTGGAAATACCATAAATTCTATAAACTACTAACTGCGTGACGGCATCTCAGCTCTTCTAGCTGTGTAGAAAATTTGTACCTATACAATATGCCCAAACTCAGCTGGAAAACCCGGAATTTCTTGAATTGAATTAGCCGAGGAAAAAATTGCGTTTAAGTTTCAATCATACTGGGAAAAAAATCCATCCTTTTTACTTTGGTTGTTTGATCAATTAACTGAAATTTGCAGATCATAACACTGGTGGAGAAATAAACATTACAGTGGTCGATCTAGGACTAGGTCGGTTTACACTAAAGGAGTTTTTTTGGACTCGTAAAAGTTCCCGGATTCATCAATTTCAGAGTATTCGGATTATTAGGGGTTTACAGTGAAAGGATATTCAGATTCTTAACCGTTTACACACGACGATAACTCCGGGAGCATTCATGATGGAATGGTTAACAAGCAGTTTGTTGCCTCGACAACGAGAAACAAAATGGCTCCAAAAGTAAGGCTAGGGGTAGGTTGAGACAGTCTGAAGTTTTCCTTCAACTCGCTGACCACGGTACTGTTGTCCATCATGTCAGGTCCCTCCAGGTATTTATTCTGGTCTTTACTTATTATCTAGAACTGTCGAGGTTTTCGATCGTGCCATCGTCGTCATCTGCGCAGTAAAGTATGAATTGGGTTTCTGAGGAATATTGCATTACCCATTATAAAAGTGATTACCTACACCTGAAACAGCACGAGGTAATCACCCAGCGACCGCCATCAAATGGCCATCAATAAGCCTACGACTCGACTACGGCTGGATCATGTAATCTGCCATTTTCGTTCCACGGCAAACTCAAACGATCACAGGCGGAAAAATATCCGGATTCGAGAGAAAATCGTTTACACGACAAAACTCTCCGGATTCAAAAGTTTTCGGATTCAAAGTTCCCACTTTAAATTCCGGACTTCGCTGATCGGTCTTTCAGTTTTAAATAAAGCTTTTATTATTATTATTATTATTAAAATCTCCGGAAATCTCCGGAGACACGACCAAACCGGGGAGTTTTTATTTCGGATTCGTCCACCTTTGTGTAAACGGCAAAATCAATCCGGCACAAAAACGTTCCGGAATAAGACCTGAATATCTATCTTATCGTCTCCTTAGTTCGAGAATACTGTTCTAGGAGGCGAACAATTCTTGAAACGTGGCTATTCTGAAGCTATTGTCAAGGATTTTTTTTTTCTTCAAGACTTTTATCAACATTAACAGGGGGGAGGGGGGTAGGCGGGCTTGCGCGGTTTTGGTCTTAAGAGAGGCTGCCTGTGAAGTCATCTGCCGTAACTGTCCCAACACTTTTGACCAGGATTGTAGTCTTAAATGAACAGCGAACATCCATCTTGTTTTGTTCGCGGAAGTCGGTCACGGAAGAGCGAATTTCAATGAAATATATATATAATTTGATTAAGCAATTAGCCAAAAATAGGTTGGCCGCCAAAACAGTTTAGGGTTTAGCCTAACTCTAACAATAAGTTTTAAGACTGAAGAAAAAAAGAAAAAAAGCATTGAGCATTTCAGTTGTTTGAAACAGAAACATTCGCGCACCATGAACTATATGTATAGTATGTGCGTAACCTGGAAAGCAATCTGTCCAGCACAGTAATTGTTCAAATTAACAGCTTACCGAGACACTCGCACTGTTGATGCCTCTTATTTATGATTTAAACTTTTAGGATTTGTTTACTTTACTTTTTCCGACTTTTTAGCAGAAGAAAAGGCACTAAATGTGCTGGTACAAATAGAAAGGTTTAACCGAAAATCGATCCGTCGAAATCAACAAATACAATTTTAATCACTGTAGTGTTCCTTCAGATCACGTAAGGCTACAAACCAACAATATCAACTTGTCATTACGCTTAACAAATGAACTTAGAACGATTTTCTTTCTAGAACTCGTTCTTGTAATTAAAATGATCAAAGAAAGAACGACAGCTTAAAACAACATAGCAATAACACCCGAACTCCACGTAAATTCCTTTTAATTGGCGTTTTTAATTAACGAAATTTCCAAAGCGATGACTTTCAAAATATTAAAGTTAAAAGTGGTCCATTGTGTTTTTCTTTTTTCACCCAAATGTTCTAAGATAGCCATCTGCGGTTTGTTGGAAACGAATTATATATTCAGGGTGCCTGCCCGCGTCACGCAACTGTTTACATTCTCACGGCGGTTCAGGGAAAAATTATGAGAAGCACAGGCCAAGGCGGGCGACTTAAAACCATTTGCCCAGAGATGTTTCTTGATTTTCAAACAGGTGGGCGTACAGTTAACCCGTAGAAAGTGTTTTTATGGTATTTAAAGTTATAGCCCATAGAAAAATATGGCGATATTTTAGTGCTATAATTCGTTTGCAACACATTCTAGTATTTTGCGTTTCTGTTCGATCTTGTTTCGGGCTCAAAAGAAACCTCGATTTATTTTATTTTTCGCTCAGTCATACCATGAAGACCTGAGCTGAATGTAAAGACCATTGAAAGATTCTCAAGTAGCTGCTGTGCGACGCGTAAAGCAATCAAATTTTCAGAAAATTTAGCATAACAGGAAGTAGATTTTGAGCTCAATTGGGGCGCGAAATCGTTTTTCGCAAATTTCGCCCCAAAAAAAGCTGCATTAGCAGAAAGCAACTATGGTCCGTTTGTTTACTAGCTAGGGCCAATCTATGAGCAAAAAATGAGCAAAATCGATTTTTCGACTTGTGCCGTTGTTTGGTCCATATTTATGGGCACTGGCTCTTAAAGTGAAGTGGGCCTCTATTTCGGCCCAGAAGCTCTAAAGTGAACGTTCAAAAATTTTTGCTGTGTCCATTTCCCTGCAAACCAAGGCCATCAGCAGAGATTTTAGAGTCCCCGGGCAGGAAAATATCCCCCAGGTTCCAGGAAATCGAGCCAAAGTTGGTCAAAATCACGATTCGCGCAAGGCGGTCTCGGGTACTCTCTCAATCTTAAAGGAAAGTGGGCCTAAATTTCGGCCCAGACGCTCGAAAGTGAGCGTTTAAAAAGTTTTGCTCTGTCCATTTCACTTCAAAGCAAGGCAATCAAGAGTTAGTTTAAAGAACCTGTGACTGGAAAATATCCCCCAAGTTCCTGGAAATCGAGCCGAAATTGTTCAAAATCACAATTCGCTTAGGACGGTCTAGGCTACTCTTTTAGTCTTAAAGTAAAGTGGCGCTATATTTCGGCACAGAAGCTTGAAAGTGAGCGTTCTAAAAGTTTTGCTGTTTCCATTTCACTGCAAACCAAGGCCATCAGGAGAGATCTGAGAGTCCCCGGGCAGGAAAATATCCCCCAGGTTCCGGGAAATCGAGCCGAAGTTGGTCAATATCACGATGCGCGCAAGGCGGTCACGGCTACACTATAAGTGTTAAAGTAAAGTGGGGCTATATTTCGGCCCAGAAGCTCGAAAGTGAGCGTTCAAAAAGTTTTGCTGTGTACATTTCATTGCAAACCAAGGCCATCAGCAGTTAGTTTACAGTCCCCGGGACTGGAAAATATCTCCCAAGTTCCGGGTAATCGAGCCGAAGTCGGTCACAATCGCGATGCGCGTAAGGCGGTCTCGGCTAATCTATCAGTCTTAAAGTGAAATGGGGCTATATTTCGGCCCGAAAGCTCGAAAGTGAGTGTTTAAAAAGTTTTTCTGTGTCCATTTCACTGCAAACCAAGGCCATCAGGAGTTAGTTTACAGTCCCCGGGACTAGATAATATATCCCAAGTTTCGGGATATCAAGCCGAAGTGGGTCAAAATCACGATGCGCGGTAGGCGGTCTCGGCTACTCTCTCATTCTTAAAGTAAACTGGGGCTATATTTCGGCCCAAAACCTTGAAAGTGACCGTTTAAAAAAGTTTTACTGTGTCCATTTCACTACAAACCAAGGCCAAGAGGAGTTAGTTTACAGTCACCAAGACTGGAAAATATCCCCCAAGTTCCGGGAAATCGAGCCGAAGTAGGTCAAAATCACGATGCACGTCAGGCGGTCTCGACTACTCTCTCAGTCTTAAAGTAAAGTGGGCCTATATCGGCCCAGACGCTCGAAATTGACCACGTAAAAAGTTTTGCTGTGTCCATTTCACTGCAAACCAAGGCCAAGAGGAGTTATTTTAGAGACCTCGGGACTGGAAAATATCCCCCAAGTTCCTGGAAATCCAGGCGAAATTGGTCAGACTCACGATGCGCTTAAGGCGGTCTCGGCTAGTCTTTTAGTCTTAAAGTGAAGTGGGGTTATATTTCGGCCCAGAATCTCGAAAGTGAGCGTTCAAAAAGTTTTGCTGTGTCCATTTCACTACAAGCCAACGCCATCAGGAGTTAGGTTACAGTAACCGGGGCTGGAAAATATCCCCTGAGGTCTAAGAAATCGAGGCGAAGTTGGTCAAAATCGCAATGCGCGCAAGGCGGTCTCGGCTACTCTTTCAGTCTTAAGGTGAGATGGGGCTATATTTTGGCACAGAAGCTCGAAAGTGAGCGTTCAAAAAGTTTTGGTGTGTCCATTTCGCTGCAAACCAAGGCCATCAGGAGTTAGTTTACAGTCCCCGGGACTGGAAAATATCCCTCAAATTCCGGGGAATCGAGCCGAAAAGAGTCAATATCACGAACCTCGCAAGGCGGTTTGGGCTACTCTTTTAGTCTTAAAATGAAGTGTGGCTATATTTCGGCCTAGAAGCTTGAAACCGAGCGTGCGATCGTTTTACCTGTGTGCATTTCTCTGCAAACCAAGGCCAACAGGAGTTACTTTAGAGTCCCCGGGCCTGGAAAATAGCCCCCAAGTTCAAGGAAATGTAGCCAAACTTGCTTAAAATCACGATGCCCGCAAGGCGGTCTCGCCTACTCTTTCAGTCTTAAAATGAAGTGGGGCTATATTCCGACCTAGAAGCTGGAAACCGAGCGAGCGATCGTTTTACTTGTCTCCATTTCTCTGCAAACCGTGGCCATTAAGAGTTAGTTTGGATTTCCCGGGACTGGAAAATATCCCCCAAGTTCAGGGAAATCGAGCCGAAGTTGGTCACAATCGCAATGCGCGTAAGGCGCTCTCGGCTACTCTATCAGTCTTAAAGTGAATTGGGGCTATATTTCGGCCCGGAAGCTCTACAGCAAGTGTTTAGAAAGTCTTGCTGTTTCAATTTCACTGCAAACCAAAGCCATCAGAAGTAAGTTTACAATCCCCCGGACTGGATAATATCTCCCAAGTTTCGGGATATCAAGCCGAAGCGGGTCAAAATCACGATGCGCGTTCGGTGGTCTCGGCTACTCTTTCAGTCTTAAAGTGAAGTGGGGCTCTCTTTCGGCCCACAAGCTCTAAAGTGAGCGTTCAAAACGTTTTCCTGTGTCCATTGCACTGGAAACCAAGGCCTTCAGGAGTTAGATTAAAGTCCCCAGGACTGGAAAATATCCCCCAAGTTCCGGGAAATGGAGCCGAAGTTGGTCAAAATCACGATGCGCGTAAGGTTGTCTCGGCTACTCTTTCAGTCTTAAAGTGAAGTGGGGCTCTATTTAGTCCCAGAAGCTCGAAAGTAACCGTTCAGAAATTTTCGCTGTGTCCATTTTATTGCAATCCAAGGCCATGAGGAGTTAGTTTAGAGTCCCGGCACTGGAAAATATTCCCCAAGTTCCGGGAAACCGAGCCGAAGTAGGTAAAAATCACGATGCGCGTAAGGCGGTCTCGCCTACTCTTTCAGTCTTAAAGTGAAGTGGGGTTATATTTCGGCCCAGCAGCTCGAAAGTGAGCGTTCAACAAGTTTTCCTGTGTCCATTTAACTGTAAACCAAGGCCATCAGGAGTCTGTTTAGAGTCCCCGCGACTGCAAAATATCCCCCAAGTTCCCGGAAATCGAGCCGAAGTTGCTGAAATTCACGATGTGCGTAAGGCGATCTCGGCTACTCTCAGTCTTAAAGTGAAGTGGGGCTATATTTCGGCCCAGAAGCTCGAAAGTGAGCGTTCAAAAAGTTTTGCTGTTTCAATTTCACTGCAAACCAACGCAATCAGGAGTTAGTTTAGAGTTCCCAAGACTAAGAAATATCCCTTAAGTTCCGGCAAATCGAGGCAAAGTTCCTTAATATCACGATGGACGTAACGCAGTTTAGTCTAGTCTTTTAGCTTGAAAGATAGCATTCAAAAAGTTTTGCTGTGTCCATTTCACTGCAAACCAAGGCCATCAAGAGTTAGTATATATATATCCCCCAAGTTCCGGCAAATCAAGCCAAAGTTATTCAAAATCACGATACACGTAAAGCAGTTTCGTCTAGTCTTTTAGTCTTAAAATAAAGTGGGGCTATATTTTTGCCTAGAAGCTCGACACCATGCGTGCGCTCCTTTTACTTGTGTCCATTTTACTGAAAACTAAGGCCATCGGGAGTTAGTTTAGAGACCCCGGCACTAGAAAATATCCCCCAAGTTCCTGCAAATCGAGCAATAGTTGCTCAAAATCACGATGCGGGTAAGGCGGCCTCCGCTACCCTTTCAGTCTTAAAATGAAGTGGGGCTATAGTTCGGTCTAGAAGCTCGACACCGAGAGTGCGCTCCTTTTATCTGTGTCCATTTCACTGAAAACTAAACCCGTCAGGAGTTAGTCTAAATTCTCCAAGACTGGAAAATATCCCTCAAGTTTCAGCAAAACGACCAAGAGTTGCTAAAAATCACCATGCGCGTAAGGCAGTCTCGGCTACTCTTTCAATCTTAAAGTGAAGTGGGGCTATATTTCGGCCTAGAAGCTCCACACCGAGCGTCCGCTCCTTTTACCTGTGTCCATTTCACTAAAAACTAAGGCAATCAGGAGTTATTTTAGAGTTCCCGGGACTGGAAAATATTCCCCAAGTTTTGGCAATTCGAGCCACAGCTGTTCAAAATCACGTTGCGCGTAGGGCATTCTCGGCTACTCTTTCAGTCTTAAAATAAAGTGGGCCTATATTTCGGCCTAGAAGCTCGTCACCGAGCGTACGCTCCTTTTACCTGTGTCAATTTGACTGAAAACTAAGGCCATCAGGAGTTAGTTTAGCGTCCCGGGACTGGAAAATATCCCCCGAGTTCCGGCAACTCGAGCCAAAGTCGCTCAAAATCACCATGCGCGTAAGGCGGTCTGGGCTACTCTTTTGACTGAAAATAAAGCTGGGCTATGTTTCGGCCTAGAAGCGCGACACCGAGCGTGCGCTCCTTTTACCTGTGTCCATTTCACTGAAAACTAAGGCCATCAGGAGTTAGTTTAGAGTCCCCGGGACTGCAAAATATCCCCCAAGTTCCAGCAAATTCAGCCAAAGTTGCTTCAAATCACGGTGCGCGTAAGGCGGTCTTGGGTACCCTTTTAACTCAAAAAAAAGCGCGGCTATGTTTTGGCGTAGAAGCTCGACAACGAGCGTGCGCTTCTTTTACCTGTCTCCATTGCACTGAAACTAAGGCCATCAGGAGTTAGTTTAGAGGCCCCAGGACTGGAAAATATCCCCCAAGTTGCGGCAAATCAAGCCAAAGTTGCTCAAAATCACGATGCGCGTAAGGCGGTCTCGGCTAATCTTCTAGTCCTAAAATGAAGTGGGGCTATATTTAGCCTAGAAGCTCGACAATGAGCGTGCGCTTGTTTAAGCTGTGTCCATTTTACTGAAAACTAAGGCCATCAGGGGCTAGTTTAGAGTCCCGAGGACTAGAAAATATCCACTAAGTTTTGGCAAATCGAGCCAAAGTGGCTCAAAATCAAGATGCGCGAAACGCGGTCTCGACTACTCTTTCAGCCCTGATATGAAGTGGGGCTATATTTCGACTAAGAAAATTGACAGCGAGCGTGCGTTTCTTTTAGCTGTGTTCATTTCACTGAAAACTAAGGCCATCAGGAGTTAAATTAGAGCTTCCAGGACTAAACAATATCCCCCAAGTTGCTGGAAATCGAGCCAAAGTTGCTTAAAATCACGATCCGCGTAACGCGGTCTATGCTACTCTTTCAGTCTCACAATAAAATGGGGCTATATTTCGCCTTAGAAGGTCGAAACCGAGCGTGCGTCCCTTTTCCCTGTGTCCATTTCACTGAAAACTAAGACCATCAGGAGTTAGTTTAGAGTCCCTGAAAATGGAAAATATCCCCCAACTCTCGGCACACCGAGCTAAGGTTGCTAACAATCACGATGCGCGTAAAGCAGTCTTACTCTTTCAGTCTTCAAATGAAGTGGGGCTATATTTCGGTCTACAAGCTCGACACCGAGCGTGCGCTCTTTTTACCTGTGTCCATTTTACTGAAAACTAAGACCATCAGGAGTTAGTTTAGAGTTCCCGGGACTAAGAACTATCCCCCGAGTTTCGGCAAATCGAGCCAGAGTTGCTCAAAGTCACGATGCGCGTAAGGAGTTCTGGGTTACTCTTTCAGTCTTCAAATAAAGTGGGGCTATATTTCGTCCTAGAAGCTCGACACCGACTGTGCGTTTTTTTTTCCTGTGTCATTTTCACAGAAAACCAAGGCCATATTGAGTTCGTTTAGAGTTCCCGGGACTGGAAAATTATCCCCTAAGTTCCGGCAAATCGAGCCAAAGTTGCTCAAAATCACGATGCGCGTAAGGCGATCTCGGCTACTCTTTCAGTCTTAAAATAAAGTGGTGGTATATTTCGGCCTAGTAGCTCGACACCGAGCGTGCGCTCCTTTTACCTGTGTCAATTTCACTTAAAACTAGGACCATCAGCAGTTAGTTTAGAGTCCTTGGGAGTGGAAAGTATCCCCCAAGGTCCGCAATATCGAGCCAAATATGCTCAAAATCACGATGCCCGTAAGGCGGTCTCCGCTACTCTTTGAGTCTTAAAATGAAGTGGGGCTATATTTCGGCCTAGAAGCTCGACAACAATCCTGGGCTTCTCTTACCTGTGTCCATTTCACTGAAAACTAAGGACATCAGGATTTAGTTTGGAGTCCCCGCGACTGGAAAATATCCCCCAAGTTTTGGCAAATCGAGCCATAGTGGCTCAAAATCACGATGCGCGTAAGTCGGTCTCGCCAACTCTTTCAGTCTTAAAATGAAGGGGGTCTATATTTCAGGAGTGCTCACCGGAGCCGATATACAAAATATCCGCTCCGCAGGGCTTAGTGCGCTGGCTGGGATTCTTAAGCATTGGCATGGAACTTGCTGGGAAGCCCGCTTCAAAACAATTGCTTGCTTACTGGTTTAAACTCCGAAGCTTATCCTAGCTGGAAAATGCGCATTTTTGGCATGAATCTAGCTGGTAAATGTTAATGTGAGGTTTTCCCTGGTAGACTAGCTCCATTACCAGCCGCCACTCTGGAAAATTAGCCCCGGGAAATTAGCATGCACTCATCAACCGAAGGCATTTCGCGCGAAGAATGGACTCAGGGTGCCGCCTAGTGATATGGTCACTTGGGATTCGTCTATCCAGGCATGCGCTGCGTCATATTACACAGCAGTTATATGACCCCTGTGTGTCACTAGTTAATTTAGTTATAATTAATTAATTAATTATAATTAATTAATTGATTAATTATAACTGAGTCAAATTAATTAATTGAGTAATTAATTAGATTCAACAGAATTTTAATTTAATTAACTCAATTAATTAAATTAAAATTGAATTTAAAAAGTTATTTATACTCTTCCTGGCTGGCGCAAAAAGTAATGTAAAAATTGCTGGGAAAACCAACGTTTCTTAAGTTGTGCTGGCTGGGAAAAAGCATGCCCCAAACGGTTCCTGGCTGGCAACTTCATTTAGCTATCTTCTACTAGCTGGCAGTGCGGAGCGGATATTATTTTCCCACGGTTGTTAATTATTAACTATTTATCTCTTATTGGATGTCAATTAATACTTTCGAGCAACAACAAGTCAATTTAAAAAGTTTTCCCGTTGAGCACTCCTGATATTTCGGCGCACAAGCTCGACACCAAGCGTGCGCTGCTTTTAGCTCTCTCCATTTCACTGAAAACTAACGATATCACGAAATATTTTAGAGCCCCCGGGACTGGAAAATATTCCAAACGTTTCCGCAAATCGAGCCAAAGGTTCTCAAAATCACGATGCGTGTAAGGCGGTCTCGGCTACTCTTTCAGTCTTAAAATAAAGTGGGGCTATATTTCGGCCTAGAAGCTTGACACAGACCGTGCGCTCCTGCTACCCGTGTCAATTTCACTGAAATTTAAGGCCATCCGGGTTTAATTTAGAGTCCCTGGACTGGAAAATATCCCCAAGGCTCCGCCAAATAGAGCCAAAGTGGCTCAAAATCACCATGCGCGGAAGGCGGTCTCGGCTACTCTTTCAGTCTTCAAATAAAGTGGGGCTATATTTCGGCCTAGAAGCTCGAAACCGCGCGTGCGCTCATTTTACCTGTGTCCATTTCACTTAAAACTAAGGCCATTCGAAGTTAGTTTCAATTGAAATTATTCCATTGTAATGAGTTGATTGCAACC